>NC_090265.1:312819643-314091309 GCF_040414725.1 Anabrus simplex
ACATTCCTACAATGATCCCCAAAAGGAACTTTCACCCCATCAACGCAGTAATTAAAACTCAGAGGACTTTTCCTATTTGTGAAACTCACAACCTGACTTTTAACCCCGTTTATCATCATACCATTGCCTACTGTCAATCTCACAACATTATCGAGATCATTTTGCAGTTGCTCACAATCTTGTAACTTATTTATTACTCTATACAGAATAACATCATCCGCATAAAGCCTTACCTCTGATTCCACTCCTTTACTCAAATCATTTATATATATATATATAAGAAAACATAAATGTTCCATAACACTGCCTTGAGGAATTCACCTCTTAATTATTACTGTTATGTGTGCCAGTTTTTCCTCTGACTTGCTTCACGTTTTCTTCTGCTACATGGTCGACTTTAGAGGAGTGTGATGATAAAACACAGAGAAGCAACTCTTTCCTGAAGTACTGTTTGAATTACGAAGGAAATGTTTAGAATCTTTTTTCCTAAGAAGTTGTGTTTTAAATACACTTGCTGACTTCATTATCTTACAAAACTAATCATTTAGGCAGGGGATTCACTTTTAAGAGACCCAGGCATACATTTCCCTATGATTTGCTTTACATTTTATTCCCCAGAAGAACCCCCTTGAGGTCATATGAAACCATATGTCGTGTTTTTACGACTGCTCCTTCAGATAATATGTAGTAGTAGGTAGCCTATATATTAACCAAAGGATCCCATTGTATGCTTGCTAAGTTTGAACACAATCCGTCAAGTAGTTTTTACGTGAAAGAAATAAAGACAAAGACACAAAGGATAAAGCATGCGCCGAAACAGAACAAAACATTTTTTCCTCAAAAACTATTAGAGATACGAAGAAAATCCATATAAACGTTATGGGGGGAGAAATTGAATTTCGGGTACATCTGGTGCGTGTTCCATCATAGCCGTCTATAGTACAAGGCCGTGGCATGAGAAACTTGGCAACATCGTAGCGATGTGCAGCTATCGGTAGCGTGCACCATTCACTTCAGGTCAGTAACTGAGCTATCGTGTTGCATTTCTTCTTTCTTCAGCTTTTTAGTTCAAGATGTATAGCTAAGTTTATGGAAATGCCTAGTTATTGTGTAGTGCCGGACTGTAAGAGTAATTAGCATCTTCAATTAAGGTTATGTAAGGACTTTTAACTTCCCTAAAGATGTAGCACGTCGGGAAGAATGGGCTCGCGATATTCTACGAAAACCGGGAACCAGCGATTAATCCATTACCTGAAATATTTACATAATTTAGACCTTCTTATTTATTTATTTATTTATTTATTTATTTATTTATTTATTTATTTATTTATTTAATCCGTTTACCCTCCTGTGCTGATTTTCCCCTGAACTCAGCAATGAATCCAACCGCTACTGCCTCAAGGGCAATGTCCGGGATACAAGTGAGGATAAGGATCTGTACCTTCTCCAGGTGGCCTCATCTGCCATGCTAACAGGGCCCTTGTGGAGATGGGAATACTGGAAGGGAGAGGGTAGGAAGAGGGAAGGAAGTGGTATTCTGGCATTTTCCTGGAGAAAAGTGGGAAAACACGGAAAACTACATCGAGGATGGCTGAGGCGGGAATAGAACTTCCTCTACTCAGTTGACCTCCCGAGGCTGAGTGGACCCCGTTCCAGGCCTTTTACCACCTTTAGTATTTCGTGGCAGGGCCGGGAATCGAATCCGGGCCTCCGGGGGTGGCAACTAATCGCACTAACCACTACACCGCAGAGGTGGACTTCAGACTTTCTTACCGTACAAAAATACATGAGCTGGACGGTAAACAATGCGAATATGTACTTGAAGCCCCCGTTTTAAATGACAGTGCAGTGCCATAAATGGACTTGTCGGCTGTAAGAAGAGTCTCTTCTTGCCTAACTTTCTCTCCTGGCTTACACAACGGAAACAACTTGCTCAAGAAAATTCTCTGACAGGCTTCTTGACATCAACTGTGCTCTTAGCCAGCTTAATGTATACTATTTACCACCAGGGATATTTGAAAGTGACAATTTTTAAACAAGGATTGAACATGTACACAACTAGCTGGAGGTAATATTACAATTACCCAAATTCTTAAAGTGGAAAAGGAAATAAGCATTTAAAGTGTTATTGGTCTTCATTATGCGAGATTTAGATCTGTTACCTTTTCAGTAGACAGTATCGAATACACTCAATATAATTATACTAGATGTGAACCTGTAACCATAGGTCAATGTGAAACGTTCTTGCGGATTTTGGAAACTACTGAATTTGATGAGCGTGGTTTTCGGTGTATTGATGGCTATGTAGGTTTTAAGCTACCTGCAAATGTAAACTGTAGATACTGCAATGAATTTCTACTTAATAGTAAGGACTGCCAAGATGAGTATTTTCAGAGACTGGACAGTGCCACCTGATAGATTTGTTGATCGGAAAGTGAGACCTGAACAAACTTTTGTATCCACAAAGTAAGAAAGCACGTCTATATGTAATCAGGCATACATTCTTCACCATTCAAGTGAAATGGGAGTCCAGAATGACGAGTTTGCTCCAAGAATCTTGTTGTTGGTGGTGGCGATCGCTTACATTTTGTAAAGAATCTAATAAAAACAATCAAACATGTGTTCCTCATTAATTATGATGAGAAAATGACCGAGTCTGTTGAAACCTATAACAACAAAATAAATATGCTTGTTGTAGCCTAAGTATAAGTCTTGAAGTTTGGAACACATTATATTTCTGGTCAAAGGCATAGTAGTAGAACTTCGTTTATTGTTTTACCATTTCTTTAACGTTCAATAAAAGTTTTGATGATGAAATATGCATGTGTTATCGACTTCATTGTGCAGGATCATTATACATCTGTAGATAATACAAAAATAACGGCATTCCAGTTAGTTTCCATTACCAATAAAGGAAATAAGATTTCGGGTTACAAAGAGCGCGTGATTTTTCGTTCTCTCATAACACGTCAGGCGACTGATAAAACAACGTTGCCGGTTCTAACGCCGTGGTCTTGTACTATAGACGGTTATGGGTTCATACATTATTGCCACACGGACTATGATGACAGAGATCTTCACGAATAGTATGAAGTTCATCCAAACATACATCATGGAAACGAGTTAAATGACGATGATGATCGTAGTTTACGTGATTACTTTTATAAGATAAAAAAGCGTGATTATCACGTCATATTGATCAAGAGGATGATAAAGATAACCATTGAAATGATAAGGAAAATACGAAAGAAAAAAAAGGGGGGGGGTCATGAAGGAAGGAGGAAACGAAAGACTCCGTTGAATTTGGATGGCCTAATATCACCGAGCTGGAAGAAAAATAAATGCAGTGACCTACTGTGTCCTAAACCCATAAAACTGATCATCAATAACATTACACTGACTGTTTTTAATTGAGATGTGCTCTCTCCCTCTCTCTCTCTTTCTCTTTCTCTCTCTGCTCCTTGCTTCTTTTCTTCAGCTGCCACTTATCTCCGCTGCAATTGCATAATTGACCCGTTAACGACAGGTTCAATAGGTAGCATATACCCGGGGTTCCAGAGATACGATACCCTACGAACTCGTATATCTGTTGTTGCTTAAGTCATCAGTCCACAGACTGGTTTGATGCAGCTCTCCAGGCCACCCTATCATATGCTAACCTTTTCATGACTACGTAACTGCTGCATCCTACATCTGCTCTAATCTGCTTGTCATATTAATTGCTTGGCCTACCCCTACCGTTCTTAGCACCTACACTTCCCTCAAAAACCGACTGCACAAGTCCTGGGTGTCTTAAGATGTGTCCTGTCATTCTGTCTCTTCTTCTGGTCAAATTTAGCCAAATCGATCTCCTCTCACCAATTCGATTCAGTGTCTCTTCGTTCCTGATTCGATCTATTCTTCCACCTTCAACATTCTTACGTAACACCACAGTTCTAAAGTTTCTATTCTCTTTCTTTCTTTCTTTCTTTCTTTCTTTCTTTCTTTCTTTCTTTCTTTCGTTCTTTCTTTCTTTCTTTCTTTCTGAACTAGTTATCGTCCACGTTTCACTTCCATACAATCCCACGCTCCAGAAAAAAGTCTTCAAAAATATCCTTCTAATTCCCATATCAATCATCGAGGTGAGCAAATTTCTTTTCTTAAGAAAGGCCTTCTTTGCTTGTGATAGTCTGCATTTTATGTCCTCCTTACTTCTGCAATCATTAGTTATTTTACTTTCCGACTCGTTGGCTGAATGGTCAGCGATCTGGCCTTCGGTTCAGAGGGTCCCGGATTCGATTCCCGTCCGGGTCTGGGATTTTAACCTTCATTGGTTAATTCCAATGACCTGGGGGCTGGGTATTTGTGCTGTCCCCAAGATCCCTGCAACTCACACACCACACATAACACTATCCTCCACCACAACAACACGCAGTTACCTACACACGGAACATGCCGCCCACCCTCATCGGAGGGTCTGCCTTACAAGGGCTGCACTAGGCTAGAAATAGTCACACGAAATTTTAAAAAATGTTATTTTACTCCCCAAGTAACAATATTCAACTACTTCCTTTCAGACTTCATTTCCTAATCTAATAATTCCTGCATCACCTTACTTCGTTCGACTGCACTCCATTACTTTTGTTTTCGACTTTATATTTTCATCTTGTACTCCTTACACAAGACTACTCTGTCCATACCATCCGGCAATTTCTCCAGACCTTCTGCATCATAAGCAAATCTCAGCGTTTTGATTTCCTCTCCTTGGATTGTGATTTCCTTCCCAGATTCCTCCTTGATTTCATTTATTGCCTGTTCTATATAAACATTGAAAAGGAGGGGAGGACTTCAACCTTTCCTCACTCCTTTCTGGATATGCTCCCTCTTTTTCAAAGTCTTCGTTTCTTATCACCGCAGACTGATTTTTAGACAGATTGTAGATCATTCTTCGTTCTCGGTACCTGATCTCGATCACCTTCAGAATCTCAAAGAGTTTGGTCCAGTCAACATTATCAAATGTCTTTTCAAGATCTACAAATGCCACGTATGTGGGCTTGTCCTTCTTAATTCGATGTTCTAAGATCAAAAAGTCAAGATTGCTTCACGTGTTCCAACATTTCTTCTGAAGCCAATTTGATCTTCTCCCTATTCAGTTTCAACTTGTCTTTTAATTCTTCTGCAAATAATACATGTTAAAATTTTGCAGGCGTCAGATGATGTGACATAAACTTATTTTTTTTAATTTCATTTAAAAATTTAAATAAGGGGGCGGGAGTGGCTGAATGATATTTAAACTGTAGACGCCTCAAAGAAAACTGGCATTCACTACACCAAATTAAGGTCATGGCCTACCAAGCGCCCGCTGCTCATTCCAAAGGCCTGAAGATTACTAGGTAACGGGTGGTCAGCGTAACGAATCCTCTCGGTCGTTATTCTTGGCTTTCTAGATCGGGACTAATATTTCACAATCAGATAGCTCCTTAATTTGTCTCATGTAGGCTGAGTGAACCACGAACCAGCCTTCGGATCCACGTAAAAGTCCCCGATCTGACTGGGAATCAAACCTAGGATATCCGCGTAAAAGGCAGGCTTACTACCCCTAGATCGCGGGGCGCCCGGTTCACTACGGTACTATCAAAAAGTTTGCTTATTATGTTGGCGATAGGGGGTGCAAAAATGGTAACAGATATTACTCTTCGTACGATTGTCTCTATAACAACTTGGATATTTTGACATTATCCATTTGGCTCAGGTCCATTTCTGGTGTGGCACAGTGTTTAACTATAGGTTAACTCCTGCAGGCAAAGCGGCCGGGCATAAAACTAGCCACTGTACTCCACCACGTGCCGAGGTTAAGGATAGTGGAAGCCTTTACCTTCCACCCCTCCAAGGCAGGGCTGTAGTCCCAAAATGTTTACTGGGTATACTCTCAAGTTAGGCCATGACTAATCCGTATTTCCAGATCACCACTGTTCCTAAAATTAGTAGTTGGTAGTTCATGTACAACTGATTTAGCGTAATATGAAGCAAACATGGTACATGTTTAAGATAGAAAAATAATGAGTTATAATGCACATAATTATTCACACATAAATACCCAAAACATAAATAGAGGTATTTTGTTTGTACAGTAATCTTTTACGACTGCACCTACCAGGTACCTAATAAAAACACTCCAAAATACCTCCAAAGTAGAGACAATTTCCAAAGTGATAGACTGCACCTCTCCTGACGGTTTATTCCTCAGTATCACTATTTTCGTCCGCTTGTGTGGGGTAGTGGTTATTGTGATTAGCTGCCACCCTCGGAGGCCCGGGTTTGATTCCCGGCTCTGCCACGAAATTTGAAAATTTGTACGAGGGGTGCAACGGGGTCCACTCAGCTTCCGGGGGTTAATTGATTAGAGGGGGGTTCGATTCTTCCCTCAGCCATCTTTGAAGTGATTTTCCGTGGTTTCCCACTTCTCCAGGCAAATGCCGGGATGGTACCTAACTTAAGGCCACGATCGCTTCCTTCCATATTCCTTGTCTAACCCTTCTAATATTTCCATCCCCCCACAAGGCCCTTGTTCAACTTAGCAAGTGAGGTCGCCTGGGCGAGGTACTGGTCCTCCTCCCCGGTTTTATCTCCCGACCCAAAGCCCCACGCTCCAGGGCACTGCCCTTGAGGTGGTAGAGTTGGGATTCCTTGCTGAGTGCGAGGGTAAAACCAACCCTGGGGGGTAAACGGGTTAAGAAGGAAAGAAAAAACTCACTATATTTGTTTCCAGATTTTATTTCATTTTTTTTCAAACCACCCATTTTCAACCAACAATCCAATGTTCTTGTTTCTAAACAGCGTGTTGTTTGTTTTCAGTCCCCCAAAGAAACTGTTACTAAATGTGTAAGGTTCTACAGGACAGTGGTTCAAACTCATGAAATAATTCACATTCTGATGGAAAGATGACAGATCGACACACAGCCACAAAAATTATCAATACAATGTGAGATATTTCGATGGAATTTACCCGAAAGCAAACATCAGCTCGCATATTATTCAACAGATGGTGAGAGCAATCTGATACACGCGTTACAACATTCATAATTATTATGAGGTAATGCTTTAAGTAGGAATGCTAAAACTCAGTGGAAGAATGGTGAAATTAAAATACATCAATAAAGCAAAGCAGAAAGTACCGGTATACGCAAAACATCGGAAGTTATACTCTGCTGAGTGAAGTTAAGCAGAAGACATACGGCGTATACCTTCCAGTACAGCCCTGCTCCAAGGGTCTTCATAGCCTGTACGGAGGACTGTATGAAAAGTGGGCTCAGTGAAATTTCCCTTCAAATGGAATTTTGTTAACATTCCGCTCAAATGCAATGTTGCATGCAAATCTTCCTGTGACTCACTCTTCTGGGAGTGATCCCAGAATGAGAGACGTAGTCCTCTCCTTGAAGGCGGAAAAATCAGCCTTTCCGTGCATGAGATCTCAGTTCAGTTTTGATGGAAAGAAAACGAAAACTGCATACCGAATGTTGGATGAAAGTATCAAGAACACAGTAAAGTGGTACGAAGTTACAGGCAACAGAGTGTGTCTCAGAACGATAAACGTGAAATAAACTCAATGAAACATGCTCCCATGCTGTGACGTATGGCCTGAGGCTTGATCTGAATGTATTTGTAAACCAGCAAACGTACCCGTGCTTCCCTACGGTACTCTACATTGTGTACGGATATCGAAGTAAATTACTGTACATGAAGTGTATAATATATATTTTTTTAAATTGCATGCCTCTTGGCGTTATCCGCGAAACAGCATTGGGAACTCCACAGACGTTGTTTCCAACGTAAAGTGCGACTTGCGGAGTTGCGAGGATAACGGCTGGTCCACTTGCCTACTGCAATTCAGAAAGGAGTTGGTAATTTGTATTTAACGACAGGGCCCATTGCCTACTGCGCGGCCACAATCGATTTGGGGAGTTTTCGTCACAATGGCAGGCCCCATTTCCTACGTTCAGGCAGATTACAGTTGAGGAATTGTTAATATTATATTGGCAGGCACCTTCCCTACTGCTAGTCAAAATTGAGTTGTGTTGTTGTCATTTTAATGCCAGACGCATTTTCTGATGCCAGTCAGCTTACTGCCAGTCACACCAAGTTCGTTAGTTTCCATTATAATAGTAGGCCACTATGCCTAACGCCAGTCATATTTTATATGCGTAAATTTGTTTATAACGGGAGGCACCCTTGCCTACCGACAAACAGAATCGGGTAAAGGAGTTTTGAAAAATTCCGCGCTCCCTTGCCTTCTGCTAGTCGAATCGAGAAGGGAATTATTCATTACAATGGTGCACAGGAGTTGGAGGAGAACCCCATTCTTACTGCCAGTCAAAGTCGATTTCGGAAGTACTGATTACAATAGCAGACGCCCTCCTGCTGACAGTCACTATCGATTTGTAAAATATTAATTACAATGGCAGACAGACCCTTTCTAGATCGCTAAAAATCGACTTCAATAAATAAACATAGATCGATATACGGAAGCATATGGATGTTCACCTTCATTTACAGAATAACTGCTGCTAAACGGTACATCATATCGAAAAACGGATTGAACGATTAGATGCCTCTGAGCTCATTTAGCTAAATGTCTCGTCCTATGATATGTTCAGTATCTCATCTATTTAAAGGTAATATTGTTTAGAAAGGATGAATAGGGTGAAATTGGTGTAAGCTTTTCACACATTGAATTACTTTTCAGCTACTTATGTAACAGCTTCAAACATATAATTTGGCTCACATATGACTACTGGGTGGGCTTATATTAGTGTAGAATTTGATGATCCTATATTTCCTATAATTGATTCAAACCATCAATTATGCGCGTACAAAGTGCAAAATTTAGGTGCAATCCAAAAATAGAGCCCAATTTAACGTATAAGGGATAGAGATACGACAAAATGTCATAGGACAAAAGTTGTAGATCACTCCAAATTGAATCGAGATTGTGCCATCCGTTTTGTGATACGATTTACCGTTTGGCCAACAAATACCTCAAAAGGAATGTCTGCACAGTCATTAAAATTGCCTCCATATTTCGATATCTTTGGCGGTAAAAAGTGAAAAATTTGAACAACTTGGAATTTTTCCGTCGGTTAGAGGCTAAAAGCTATCTTTTCGGCAAATTTCAATTTTCTAACTCGTCTGGCAGATTGTGCAGCCATCTTGATTTGGGGGAAGGGGGATAAAATGAGGAAAATCCTGGACATTTTTTAAGTCCACGAAACCTATAGGTTGTCGCTTTGGATAAATTATACGACTGCGTTCTTATGGTGAGCCGAAAATTTGAAGCTCCCTAGCGAACCCCCTCCAGATAATTTAGAATTTTCGATTTTTCTAAGGATCCTGGGGCCATCAGCTTCTCCGGTACCAAGTTTCAAATTTCCGAGATTTCTGGAAGTGTCTCATTAATTCAAGTCTATTTTCATTTTTATATATTTATATATACATCACTCCAGACCGACTTGCTTTTATATACATAGATGACGAATAAGCATGAGCACGTTAAAAGGCAGACCTGCACTTCGAGATTCACTACTCCTAAACGATAAATCATATTAACAAACAGTTTGCGACATCAGACGCCCCTTATATCCTTCTAAATGTTTGTGTCTAAACCATTGTCTCATATCTCCCATATTTATGGGTTAAATTGTGTTCGATATTTTGAATAGGGTGAAATTTGGATACAATTTCGACGCTTTACATTATTTTTTGCATACTTATGTATAAGCTAGAATCATGAAATTTGGTCCACATATGGACTTCAATCGTACCAATGTGCGCACCAAACTTGATGACTACCGGGCGAGTTAGCCGTGCACGTAGAGGAGCGTGGTTGTGAGCTTACATCCGGGAGATCGTGGGTTCGATCCCCACTGTCGGCAGCCCTGAAGATGGTTTTCCGTGGTTTCCCATTTTCACACCAGGCAAATGCTGGGGCTGTACCTTAATTAAGGCCACGGCCGCTTCCTTCCAACTCCTAGGCCTTTCCTATCCCATCGTCGCCATAAGACCTATCTGTGTCGGTGCGACGTAAAGCAACTAGCAAAAAAACCTTGATGACTCTATCTTTCCTGCAAGTGTGTCAAACAATGAAATATACGTGTAAAAATCACGAAATTTACGAACAATCCAGAAACACAGCCAAATCTAACGTATAAGGGAGAGAGATACGACCAAAAGTTATAGGACCAAACTTGTAGATAACTCCAAATTGAACGGAGATTGTGCCATCCGTTTTGTGATACGATTTACCGTTTAGCCAACAAATACCTCAAAAGAAATGTCTGCACAGTCATTAAAATTGCCTCCATATTTCGATATCTTTGGCGGTAAAAAGTGAAAAATTCGAACATCTTGGAATTTTTCCGTCGATTAGAGGCTAAAAGCTATCATTTCGCCAAATTTCAATGCTCTAGCTCGTCTGGCCGATTGTGCCGCCATCTTGATTTGGGGGGAAGGGGGATAAAAATTAGCAAAATCCTGAAATTTTTTAAGCCCACGAAACCTATAATTTGTCCCTTTGGATAAATTATACTACTGCGTTCTTATCCTGAGCTCAAAATTTGAAGCCCCCAGAGTGCCCTCTGGGGGGAAGTTTTAGAATTTTCGATTTTTCTAGGGATCCTGGGGCCATCAGCTTCTCCGGTACCAAGTTTCAAATTTCTGAGATTTCTGGAAGTGTCTCATTAATTCACGTCTATTTTCATTTTTATATATTTATATAATATACATCGCTCCAGACCGACTTGCTTATATATATATAGCCTAGATAAAATGTAAAAAACTCACTTTGAGAAAACTAGTAAGAAAACGTCAAAGTTTTTATAATCTGACTTTAAACATGCCTAAATAGGCATATTTAAAAGATATTTCAATAATTTAGATGGTCCAAATCCTGTGAAATGTGTGATGGGAATCGAACTAAGTAGTATAATGCAGGGATTCGGCGGCCGCCGCCGCCGCACGCCTCCTCCTCCGCCGCCTCCTCCGCCGCCGCCGCCCGCGGGAAATTTGAATTTTGGCGGGAAATTTGAATTTTGGCGGGAGATTTGAATTTGTAAACAAAGCCACGTGCTTTTTGACAGCTGTCATCGACAACAACGCAACGCTAACCTCACTGCTGCCATCTTGACGGGCCTAAACCTCACTAGTACCAACTTAACCTAACTAGCATGAGGTAAACAAAACCACGTGTTTTTTGACAGCCACGTGCTTTTTGACAGACAACAACGCATCGCTAACCTCAGTACTGCCATCTTGACGGGTCTAAACCTCAGTAGTGCCAACTTAACCTCACAAGCGCGAGGTAAACAAAGCCACGTGCTTTTTGACAGCCACGTGCTTTTTGACAGATTTGTAAACAAAGCCACGTGCTTTTGACAGACAACAACGCATCGCTAACCTCAGTACTGCCATCTTGACGGACCTAAACCTTAGTGGTACCAACTTAACCTAACTAGCGCGAGGTAAACAAAGCCACGTGCTTTTTGACAGCCACGTGCTTTTTTTGACAGCTGTCATCCGCCATCTTTAAACTACAGAGCACCGTGCTGCCCTCTTTCGTCACCTTTCATCGGCAGTGCTGCCATCTTGACGGGCCTAAACCTTTGTGCTACCAACTTAACCTCACTAGCTCGAGATAAACAAATCCACGTGCTTTTTGACAGCTACGTGCTTTTTTGATAGCTGTCATTCGCCATCTTTAATCTATAGAGCACAGTGCTGCCCTCTTTAGCTACTTACCTTTGAAATGTGGTGGCGGATAATTTGAAAAATGCTTTTCGACAAGCAGCCATCTTTAATCCAGAGAGAACAGTGCTGCCCTCTATGTGGTGGCGGCAAATTGAAAAATTCTACGTGCTCTTGTTTGAAAACAAACTCACGTGCTTTTTTGACAGCTGTCATCCGCCATCTTTAATCACAGCGCTGCCCTCTTTAGCTACTTACCTTTGAAATGTGGTGGCGGATAATTTGAAAAATGCTTTTTGACAGCAGCCATCTTTGTGCACCGTGCTGCCCTCTTTAGCTAGATACCTTTGAAATGTCGTAGCAGACAATTCCACGTGACAGCAGCCATCTTTAATCAAGAGAGCACCGTGCTGCCCTCTATGTGGTGGTGGTAATTTGAAAAATTCTACATTCTCTTGTTTGGAAACAAACCCATGCGCTTTTTTTGACAGCTGTCATCCGCCATCTTTAATCCAGAGAGCACCGTGCTGCCCTCTTTAGCTACTTACCTTTGAAATGTGGTGGCGACAAATTCCACGTGCTCTTGTTTGGAAACAAAGCCATGTGCTTTCTTGACAGCTGACATCCGCCATCTTTAATCTATAGAGCACAGTGCTGCCCTCTTTATCGTAGTAGATGTAAATTCGTCACAGCTGTCATCCGCAGTGCTACCATCTTAACGGGCTTAAACCTTAGTGCTACCAACTTAACCTTACTAGCGCGAGATAAACAAATCCACGTGCTTTTTGACAGCTGTCATCCACCATCTTTAATCACAGTGGTGCCCTCTTTAGCTACTTACCTTTGAAATGTGGTGGCGGATAATTTGAAAAATGCTTTTTGATAGCAGCCATCTTTGAGCACCGTGCTGCCCTCTTTGTGGTGGCAGGCAATTCCACGTGACAGCAGCCATCTTTAATCATGAGAGCACCGTGCTGCCCTCTATGTGGTGGCGGCAATTTGAAAAATTCTACATGCTCTTGTTTGGAAACAAACTCACGTGCTTTTTTCTGACAGCTGTCATCCGCCAACTTGCATCACAAACCTCAGTGCTGCGCTCTTTAGCTAGATACCTTTGAAATGTGGTGGCGGCAATTTGAAAAAAATCTATGTGCTCTTGTTTAGTAAACAAAGCCACATGCTTTTTATGACAGCTGTCATCCACCATCTTTAATCAATAGAGCACTGTGCTGCTATCATGCAGGCAATTTCATCACCTGTCATCCGCCATCTTTAATCTACAGAGCACCGTGCTGCTCTCTGTAGTAGCGGGCAATTTGAAAAGTTCTGTTAGCCGTCATCCGCCATCTTTAATCAAGAGAGCACCGTGCTGCCATCTATGTGGTGGCGGCAAATTCTACGTGCTCTTGTTTAGTAAACAAACTCACGTGCTTTTTGTCAGCTGTCATCCGCCATCTTTAATCTATAGAGCTCAGTGCTACACTCTATGTGGTGGCGGATAATTTATAAAGAAAAATTCTACATCAGTCCTCTCTCGACGCTAATCGCACAAGATGGTGGCTATACATGACTCCTTAAAGGTGCTTATGCAAGATGATCGCTATACATAGACGCCCTTGGGATGCTTGCGCAAGATGGCGGTTATACAAGGCTCCTTATGAGGGATGCTTGCGCGAGATGGTGGTTGCTCTTATGAGGCGGCTTAAGGATCCATGACTAGAGACGCCCTAAGGATGCTTGCGCAAGATGGCGGATGCAAGATGGCGGCTATACATAGCTCCTTATGAGACAGCCAGTACTCGATACAACATGTGATCAGAACATTGATTGATGTGTTCAGAACACAAAATAAGTAGAATCGAACACTGTACTCGATACAACATGTGATTAAAACATTGTGTGGTGTGTTCAGAACACTACATAAGTAGAATCGAACGCTGTATTAGGGGATACCTTTGTTTAGATTGAAACATAACAAGACTAGAATTGAACACTGCACTCGATGTCGGAAGATCAGATTGAAACATAACAAGACTAGAATTGAACACTGCACATTGATTGATGTGTTCAGAACATAAAATAAGTAGAATCGAACACTGTACTCGATGTCGTTAACTTCAACATGTGATTAAAACATTGTCTGGTGTGTTCAGAACACTACATAAGTAGAATCGAACGCTGTACAACATGTTAGGGGATACCTTTGTTCTAAGAAGATCAGATTGAAACATAACAAGACTAGAATTGAACACTGCACTCGATGTCGTTACATGTGATCAGAACAATGATTGATGTGTTCAGATCACGAAACAAGTAGAACCGAACACTGTACAACATGTTAGGGGATACCTTTGTTCTAAGAAGATCAGCTTGAAACATAACAAGACTAGAATTGAACACTGCACTCGATACAACATGTAATCAGAACATTGATTGATGTGTTCAGATCACGAAATAAGTAGAACCGAACACTGTACAACATGTTAGGGGATACCTTTGTTTAGATTGAAACTAACAAGACTAGAATCGAACACTGCACTCGATGTCGTTACATGTGATCCGATACAACATGTTAGGGGATACCTTTATCCTAAGAACCGAACACTGTACAACATGTTAGGGGATACCTTTGTTTAGATTGAAACTAACAAGACTAGAATCGAACACTGCACTCGATGTCGTTACATGTGATCCGATACAACATGTTAGGGGATACCTTTGTTCAGATTGAAACATAGCAAGCCTAGAATCGAACATTGTTTGATGTGTTCAGTACAACTTCAATGATTAACACACACTGTGCACATATCGCATAGCTAAAAACACACTGTGCACATATCGCATACCTAACACTTCAAATGATTTGCTTAGTACGAAAATAAAAAAATCTATACCGCGTAGCTAACTCGTTCATCACACTGCTAAGACGCTTAGTAATTGTGAATACACTCATACGAAAATCAAGAAAGCACACTGCGTAGCCAACTCGCTCGGCTCACTCGCTTAGTAATTGCAACACACACGGATAAGAATGTTCCGAGATACTTACATGTTTTTTAAGGGAGGGTGAAAGATCATAAATTATATGTACACATGTTGTCTCCTCCAAGTTGTAAGATGAAATAGACGCAGTACTGCGAGTTTCCGCTCTAGCTGGCGAACGGAAGTAGCATGATATCTCAGCAAAAAATAATACGCGTGAGCTTGCAAGTCAGACACAATGATGGATACCGCGATTCAAATCCTAGTAACTTATGCCGTCGGGAAGGGTATCCGGCGAGCATCTAGCTGTAAATCCCCGATTCTCGACAGATTCTTAATCCCAGTTCTTTGACGTCAGGAAGGGCAACCGGTCGAAAACAATAGTGTATGATGTAAGAGGTTAGATACTACCAGTTTTGTGTCAGGAAGGACAACTAGTCTTAAAACAAAACAGATTCTTAATCCGAGTTCTTTGACGTCAGGAAGGGCAACCGGTCGAAAACTATAGTGTATGATGTAAGAGGCTAGATACTGCCAGTTTTGCGTCAGGAAGGGCAACTCAACAAATTCTTGCGATTTAAAATCTTGGTCAGGAAGGGCATCCGGCTGTAGTGATACAGCGATTTACAATCTAGCTGTAAAACCCCCGATTCTCGACAGATTCTTAATCCGAGTTCTTTGACGTCAGGAAGGGCAACCGGTCGAAAACAATAGTGTATGATGTAAGAGGTTAGATACTACTAGTTTTGCGTCAGGAAGGGCAACTCAACAAATTCTTGCGATTTAAAATCTTAGTCAGGAAGGGCATCCGGTAGTAAAACAATAGTTCGTGATACTGCGATTTAAAATCTAGCAGTAAAACCCCCGATTCTCGACAGATTCTTAATCCGAGTTCTTTGACGTCAGGAAGGGCAACCGGTTGAAAACAATTATCGAACACGCATCGTAAAGGCACGAGTGTGCAGCGATATGCTTGTTTAGACTTGCAGATTACGAAAGAAACATAACAAGACTTGAGTCTTAAAACAAATTCTTGCGATTTAAAATCTTAGTCAGGAAGGGCATCCAGCAGTAAAACAATAGTTCGTGATTTAAAATCTAAGAAGTGCGTCTAGCTGTATATCCCCCGATTCTCGATAGATTCTTAATCCAAGTTCTTTGACGTCAGGAAGGGCAACCGGTCGAAAACAATTATCGAACACGCATCGCGAAGGCAAGAGTGTGCAGCGATATGCTTGTTTAGACTTGCAGATTACGAAAGAAACATAACAAGACTTGAGTCTTAAAACAAATTCTTGCGATTTAAAATCTTAGTCAGGAAGGGCATCCGGTAGTAAAACAATAGTTCGTGATACTGCGATTTAAAATCTAGCAGTAAAACCCCCGATTCTCGACAGATTCTTAATCCGAGTTCTTTGACGTCAGGAAGGGCAACCGGTTGAACACAATTATCGAACACGCATCGTAAAGGCACGAGTGTACAACGATATGCTTGTTTAGACTTGCAGATTACGAAAGAAACATAACAAGACTTGAGTCTTAAAACAAATTCTTGCGATTTAAAATCTTAGTCAGGAAGGGCATCCAGCAGTAAAACAATAGTTCGTGATTTAAACTCTAAGAAGTGAATCTAGCTGTAAAACCCCCGATTCTCGACAGATTCTTAATCCGAGTTCTTTGACGTCAGGAAGGGCAACCGGTTGAAAACAATTATCGAACACGCATCGTAAAGGCACGAGTGTACAGCGATATGCTTGTTTAGACTTGCAGATTACGAAAGAAACATAACAAGACTTGAGTCTTAAAACAAATTCTTGCGATTTAAAATCTTAGTCAGGAAGGGCATCCAGCAGTAAAACAATAGTTCGTGATTTAAAATCTAAGAAGTGAATCTAGCTGTAAAACCCCCGATTCTCGACAGATTCTTAATCCGAGTTCTTTGACGTCAGGAAGGGCAACCGGTTGAAAACAATTATCGAACACGCATCGCGAAGGCAAGAGTGTGCAGCGATATGCTTGTTTAGACTTGCAGATTACGAAAGAAACATAACAAGACTTGAGTCTTAAAACAAATTCTTGCGATTTAAAATCTTAGTCAGGAAGGGCATCCAGCTGTAAAACAATAGTTCGTGATTTAAAATCTAAGAAGTGCATCTAGCTGTATATCCCCCGATTCTCGACAGATTCTTAATCCGAGTTCTTTGACGTCAGGAAGGGCAACTAGTTGAAAACAATTATCGAACACGCATCGTGAAGGCAAGAGTGTGCAGCGATATGCTTGTTTAGACTTGCAGATTACGAAAGAAACATAACAAGACTTGAGTCTTAAAACAAATTCTTGCGATTTAAAATCTTAGTCAGGAAGGGCATCCAGCAGTAAAACAATAGTTCGTGATTTAAAATCTAAGAAGTGCATCTAGCTGTATATCCCCCGATTCTCGACAGATTCTTAATCCGAGTTCTTTGACGTCAGGAAGGGCAACTAGTTGAAAACAATTATCGAACACGCATCGTGAAGGCAAGAGTGTGCAGCGATATGCTTGTTTAGACTTGCAGATTACGAAAGAAACATAACAAGACTTGAGTCTTAAAACAAATTCTTGCGATTTAAAATCTTAGTCAGGAAGGGCATCCAGCAGTAAAACAATAGTTCGTGATACTGCGATTTAAAATCTAGCTGTAAAACCCCCGATTCTCGACAGATTCTAAATCCGAGTTGTCAGGAAGGGCAACCGGTCGAAAACAATAGCGTAGAATGTAAGAGCTTAGATACTGTCAATTTTGCATCAGGAAGGACAACTAGTCTTAAAACAAAACAGATTCTTAATCCGAGTTGTCAGGAAGGGCAACCGGTTGAAAACTATAGTGTATGACGTAGATACTGCTAGTTTTGTGTCAGGAAGGACAACTCAACAAATTCCTGCGATTTAAACACATTTTTATTCTTAAGAGAATCGAACCCGAGACTACCGGGTGAGAGGCATGCATACTGTAGGCTATAGGTTTGTTCTACTGTCCATGAAGTCGTATCAGCGCAGAGCGAGCAGCGGAATGCGTGTGTTAGCTGAAATTGTACACGTATCTTCCGGCTCGGCCTTGAACGAGGACACTGCATGCTGATAAGCGGCTTGTAACTCGCGAACGTCTTCTTAGCTGAGTAGCATGTAAGCTCTTAAAACACATTACCAATTAAGGTTGTAAAATATTCTGAAATAGTCCTCCTCTGTAGTGCAGTAGTTAGTGTGATTAGCTGCTACCCTCGGAGGTCCGAGTTCGATTCCCGGCTCTGCCACGGAATGTGTAGCATTTAGCCTATGTAAGTTCCTAACGTAAAATACCATGATTGTACGGAGAGGTTAAAACACACACAGCGCCTACTCCTATCGAAAGAACCTGCACGGTACCGGCATGTAGGCTTCTCCTGGTGAAGGAGCATGCACATAGTTTAACGCCTCCTATCAACCGCCCTTACTTAATGCTGGCTTTTTTGCACACCCCGCCTCACACCATAGTTTTACGACCGGCTGCCCTTCCTGACTAGGATTTTAAATCGCAAGAATTTGTTGAGTTGCCCTTCCTGACGCAAAACTAGCAGTATCTAACCTCTTACATCATACACTATAGTTTTCGACCGGTTGCCATTCCTGACGTCAAAGAACTCGGATTAAGAATCTGTTTTGTTTTAAGACTAGTTGCCCTTCCTGACGCAAAACTGGTAGTATCTAACCTCTTACATCATACACTATAGTTTTCGACCGGTTGCCCTTCCTGACGTCAAAGAACTCGGATTAAGAATCTGTTTTGTTTTAAGACTAGTTGCCCTTCCTGACGCGAAACTGGTAGTATCTAACCTCTTACATCATACACTATTGTTTTCGACCGGTTGCCCTTCCTGACGTCAAAGAACTCGGATTAAGAATCTGTCGAGAATCGGGGGTTTTACAGCTAGATTGTAAATCGCTGTATCACTACAGCCGGATGCCCTTCCTGACCAAGATTTTAAATCGCAAGAATTTGTTGAGTTGCCCTTCCTGACGCAAAACTGGCAGTATCTAGCCTCTTACATCATACACTATAGTTTTCGACCGGTTGCCCTTCCTGACGTCAAAGAACTCGGATTAAGAATCTGTTTTGTTTTAAGACTAGTTGTCCTTCCTGACACAAAACTGGTAGTATCTAACCTCTTACATCATACACTATTGTTTTCGACCGGTTGCCCTTCCTGACGTCAAAGAACTGGGATTAAGAATCTGTCGAGAATCGGGGATTTACAGCTAGATGCTCGCCGGATACCCTTCCCGACGGCATAAGTTACTAGGATTTGAATCGCGGTATCCATCATTGTGTCTGACTTGCAAGCTCACGCGTATTATTTTTTGCTGAGATATCATGCTACTTCCGTTCGCCAGCTAGAGCGGAAACTCGCAGTACTGCGTCTATTTCATCTTACAACTTGGAGGAGACAACATGTGTACATATAATTTATGATCTTTCACCCTCCCTTAAAAAACATGTAAGTATCTCGGAACATTCTTATCCGTGTGTGTTGCAATTACTAAGCGAGTGAGCCGAGCGAGTTGGCTACGCAGTGTGCTTTCTTGATTTTCGTATGAGTGTATTCACAATTACTAAGCGTCTTAGCAGTGTGATGAACGAGTTAGCTACGCGGTATAGATTTTTTATTTTCGTACTAAGCAAATCATTTGAAGTGTTAGGTATGCGATATGTGCACAGTGTGTTTTTAGCTATGCGATATGTGCACAGTGTGTGTTAATCATTGAAGTTGTACTGAACACATCAAACAATGTTCGATTCTAGGCTTGCTATGTTTCAATCTAAACAAAGGTATCCCCTAACATGTTGTATCGGATCACATGTAACGACATCGAGTGCAGTGTTCGATTCTAGTCTTGTTAGTTTCAATCTAAACAAAGGTATCCCCTAACATGTTGTACAGTGTTCGGTTCTTAGGATAAAGGTATCCCCTAACATGTTGTATCGGATCACATGTAACGACATCGAGTGCAGTGTTCGATTCTAGTCTTGTTAGTTTCAATCTAAACAAAGGTATCCCCTAACATGTTGTACAGTGTTCGGTTCTACTTGTTTCGTGATCTGAACACATCAATCAATGTTCTGATTACATGTTGTATCTAGTGCAGTGTTCAATTCTAGTCTTGTTATGTTTCAAGCTGATCTTCTTAGAACAAAGGTATCCCCTAACATGTTGTACAGTGTTCGGTTCTACTTGTTTCGTGATCTGAACACATCAATCATTGTTCTGATCACATGTAACGACATCGAGTGCAGTGTTCAATTCTAGTCTTGTTATGTTTCAATCTGATCTTCTTAGAACAAAGGTATCCCCTAACATGTTGTACAGCGTTCGATTCTACTTATGTAGTGTTCTGAACACACCAGACAATGTTTTAATCACATGTTGAAGTTAACGACATCGAGTACAGTGTTCGATTCTACTTATTTTATGTTCTGAACACATCAATCAATGTGCAGTGTTCAATTCTAGTCTTGTTATGTTTCAATCTGATCTTCCGACATCGAGTGCAGTGTTCAATTCTAGTCTTGTTATGTTTCAATCTAAACAAAGGTATCCCCTAATACAGCGTTCGATTCTACTTATGTAGTGTTCTGAACACACCACACAATGTTTTAATCACATGTTGTATCGAGTACAGTGTTCGATTCTACTTATTTTGTGTTCTGAACACATCAATCAATGTTCTGATCACATGTTGTATCGAGTACTGGCTGTCTCATAAGGAGCTATGTATAGCCGCCATCTTGCATCCGCCATCTTGCGCAAGCATCCTTAGGGCGTCTCTAGTCATGGATCCTTAAGCCGCCTCATAAGAGCAACCACCATCTCGCGCAAGCATCCCTCATAAGGAGCCTTGTATAACCGCCATCTTGCGCAAGCATCCCAAGGGCGTCTATGTATAGCGATCATCTTGCATAAGCACCTTTAAGGAGTCATGTATAGCCACCATCTTGTGCGATTAGCGTCGAGAGAGGACTGATGTAGAATTTTTCTTTTTAAATTATCCGCCACCACATAGAGTGTAGCACTGAGCTCTATAGATTAAAGATGGCGGATGACAGCTGACAAAAAGCACGTGAGTTTGTTTATTAAACAAGAGCACATAGAATTTGCCGCCACCACATAGATGGCAGCACGGTGCTCTCTTGATTAAAGATGGCGGATGACGGCTAACAGAACTTTTCAAATTGCCCGCTACTACAGAGAGCAGCACGGTGCTCTGTAGATTAAAGATGGCGGATGACAGGTGATGAAATTGCCTGCATGATAGCAGCACAGTGCTCTATTGATTAAAGATGGTGGATGACAGCTGTCATAAAAAGCATGTGGCTTTGTTTACTAAACAAGAGCACATAGATTTTTTCAAATTGCCGCCACCACATTTCAAAGGTATCTAGCTAAAGAGCGCAGCACTGAGGTTTGTGATGCAAGTTGGCGGATGACAGCTGTCAGAAAAAAGCACGTGAGTTTGTTTCCAAACAAGAGCATGTAGAATTTTTCAAATTGCCGCCACCACATAGAGGGCAGCACGGTGCTCTCATGATTAAAGATGGCTGCTGTCACGTGGAATTGCCTGCCACCACAAAGAGGGCAGCACGGTGCTCAAAGATGGCTGCTATCAAAAAGCATTTTTCAAATTATCCGCCACCACATTTCAAAGGTAAGTAGCTAAAGAGGGCACCACTGTGATTAAAGATGATTGATGACAGCTGTCAAAAAGCACGTGGATTTGTTTATCTCGCGCTAGTAAGGTTAAGTTGGTAGCACTAAGGTTTAAGCCCGTTAAGATGGTAGCACTGCGGATGACAGCTGTGACGAATTTACATCTACTACGATAAAGAGGGCAGCACTGTGCTCTATAGATTAAAGATGGCGGATGTCAGCTGTCAAGAAAGCACATGGCTTTGTTTCCAAACAAGAGCACGTGGAATTTGTCGCCACCACATTTCAAAGGTAAGTAGCTAAAGAGGGCAGCACGGTGCTCTCTGGATTAAAGATGGCGGATGACAGCTGTCAAAAAAAGCGCATGGGTTTGTTTCCAAACAAGAGAATGTAGAATTTTTCAAATTACCACCACCACATAGAGGGCAGCACGGTGCTCTCTTGATTAAAGATGGCTGCTGTCACGTGGAATTGTCTGCTACGACATTTCAAAGGTATCTAGCTAAAGAGGGCAGCACGGTGCACAAAGATGGCTGCTGTCAAAAAGCATTTTTCAAATTATCCGCCACCACATTTCAAAGGTAAGTAGCTAAAGAGGGCAGCGCTGTGATTAAAGATGGCGGATGGCAGCTGTCAAAAAAGCACGTGAGTTTGTTTTCAAACAAGAGCACGTAGAATTTTTCAATTTGCCACCACCACATAGAGGGCAGCACTGTTCTCTCTGGATTAAAGATGGCTGCTTGTCGAAAAGCATTTTTCAAATTATCCGCCACCACATTTCAAAGGTAAGTAGCTAAAGAGGGCAGCACTGTGCTCTATAGATTAAAGATGGCGAATGACAGCTATCAAAAAAGCACGTAGCTGTCAAAAAGCACGTGGATTTGTTTATCTCGAGCTAGTGAGGTTAAGTTGGTAGCACAAAGGTTTAGGCCCGTCAAGATGGCAGCACTGCCGATGAAAGGTGACGAAAGAGGGCAGCACGGTGCTCTGTAGTTTAAAGATGGCGGATGACAGCTGTCAAAAAAAGCACGTGGCTGTCAAAAAGCACGTGGCTTTGTTTACCTCGCGCTAGTTAGGTTAAGTTGGTACCACTAAGGTTTAGGTCCGTCAAGATGGCAGTACTGAGGTTAGCGATGCGTTGCTGTCTGTCAAAAGCACGTGGCTTTGTTTACAAATCTGTCAAAAAGCACGTGGCTGTCAAAAAGTACGTGGCTTTGTTTACCTCGCGCTTGTGAGGTTAAGTTGGCACTACTGAGGTTTAGACCCGTCAAGATGGCAGTACTGAGGTTAGCGATGCGTTGTTGTCTGTCAAAAAGCACGTGGCTGTCAAAAAACACGTGGCTTTGTTTACCTCATGCTAGTTAGGTTAAGTTGGTACTAGTGAGGTTTAGGCCCGTCAAGATGGCAGCAGTGAGGTTAGCGTTGCGTTGTTGTCGATGACAGCTGTCAAAAAGCACGTGGCTTTGTTTACAAATTCAAATCTCCCGCCAAAATTCAAATTTCCCGCCAAAATTCAAATTTCCCGCGGGCGGCGGCGGCGGCGGAGGAGGAGGCGTGCGGCGGCGGCGGCCGCCGAATCCCTGCATTATACTACTGAACTAAATGAAAATCTACAGCCTAATTTCCAGTCCATCGGCCGGGTCAGGAATGAAGCCCGTAACTTCATAAACGTCAGCTAACGACGGAAGTACAAGATATGCGGGACAACGTGTGAGCGGATATTTCACTGACTGAAACTTTCACGACACCGTACGGAGATGATTTTATTCTTAGCTCTGCTTCGTTTTGCTTTGTTTTGCATAGTGTTGCAGTGCACTTTCATTCATCTGTCTGAGTTTCGTCCTTGGCTTTGACAATATGGAAGTGATATGAGCTGGTTACGTACCAGATGCGACCGTGCCGGATGCGACCAGGCCATTATCGTACCAACAACGACCGAGTGGATAAGCATTGTGCCGCATGCGACCCATCAATCACTTACAATTGATCTGCATTAAGGGCTGTCACCAAGTGGCAGGTTGCTTATATAAGTAGCTAACTTGGTCTTTTCTAAAGGTCTGACACCGTGGTTAGCAGGTTCGAGTGCCGTTGGTCGAAAGAAAAATATAATAATGTTGCTGGCTTTACGTCCCAGTAACTACTTTTATGGTTTAAGGAGACGCCGAGGTGCTGGAATTTAGTCCCGCAGGAGTTATTTTACGTGCCAGTAAATCCACCGACACAAAGCTGACGTATTTGAGCACGTTCAAATACCACCGGACTGAGCCAGGATCGAACCTGCAAAGTTGGAGTCGGAAGACCAGCATCTCAACCGTCTGAGCCGTCTGAGCCACTTAGCCTGGATGAAAAAAATATCACCATCAGAATGTTGGCCGGCAGGGTAGGAAAGTTGGTTGTAGCCTAGACAGTTTCTAATCACTAGATTGCATGCCAAAAGACTGGATTCAAATTCAAACCTTTTCACAGTGTTCAAATGGAGTGAGGGGATATGATGCTGTTGATGGTGATTCGGCCGTCGGATGGCGACGTAAAGCATTGAGCAGACTCCTTGGTATTATTCGAAAGGAGTAGGCTACGTGCCGAAACCGTTTCATCTCTCCCTACTTCATTATCATAATCCCACATCCAGACGGGCAGGCCGCCCTCGGGTGTCAGGTAGAAAGACCTCTCCACCAGGCAAGCCGAACACGTCCTCGGACACTCCTGGTACTAATAGGAGACAATAAGGAAGTAGGCCTAAGTCATAAATAATTTCAGAGAATTAGGATCTTTTTTTTTTTTTTTTTGCTAGTGGCATTACGTCGCACCGACACAGACTGGTCTTAAGGCGACGATGGGATAGGAAAGGGCTAGGAATGGGAAGGAAGCGGTCCTGGTCTGAATTAAAGTACAGCCCCAGTATGTGCCTGGTGTGAAAATGGGAAACCACGGAAAACCATCTTCAAGGCTGCCGACAGTGGGATTCGAACCCACTATCTCCCAGATGCAAGCTCAGGGCCGCGCGCCTCTAACCGCATGGCGAACTCGCCCGGTGGGGAAAGACGTAAACGCATCACCATGTTTCGTGTTGTAAAACGGGTTTCCCCCAAAAGTGTTATGTAAAGTAGGGGCAGTAGCTGCTTATAGGACTTATTGAAATGGCATTGCACTTCGTTTAGCTTGCCTTATCTTGGGTGATGACACAACTTATCAAATGACAATTTGCTTGTAAACGCCGGTCGCATCCGGCACGGTTACAGATTATGCGCACGCTAGTGGCACGGGTCGCATGCGGCACGGGTCGCATTTGGCACGGTCGCATCTGGCACGCCACTTACGAGCTATGCTAGTACCGGTCATTCCCTGTGTTATCAGTCCCTGTTGTGAATGGTATGAGAGTGTTGATTGGTGCGTGCCTTTTGGTTGGCATGACAGACTCATATGTAACAGTACCTTCTGGCACAGTGAGGCCTGGTGTGAAAATGGGAAACGACGGAATACCATCTTCAGGGCTGCCGACATTGGGGTTGGAACCCACTAACTCCCGATTACTGGATACTGGCCGCACTTAAGCGACTGTAGCTATCGAGCTCGGTTGTTGATAATATGATCCAACCAGCCTTCAAGCTGAGGACTCAACATACAGTAAGTACTATATCAAAGGAATAAATAGACTAGTCCCAAGGATCCCGAGTGATTGCTATACAAAATTACGTTGTTTTTGTTTTCTTTTCTTTGGTAGAACAGAGTAGAACTGTTAAAGAACAAACAAATGTATACACTTTCTGCTTTCTAGTGGGGAGTAACTCAAGTTATCCAACTGTGAAACCATGTTGAAACACCGGATCCCGCGAGATCTCCGAAGTGAAGCAGCATTGGGCGTGTTCATGGTGGTGGTGAGTACCGTTTTGAGAGGAACTACAACGGGGAAACTATCGTCTTTTAACACTAACAGAGGTAAATCGGAAGCGGTCCGACACTTCGAAGAATTAAGGTACCAAGAAAAGAATGCGAAGGACCATGATGGGCGTGAGAGTGATAGACTCCCTAATGTCGTCGGGGTCAGAAAAGGACAAGAGTTGACAAAGGAAGGTTGGAAGGGGAAAGATGAAAGTGAGGAGACTTGCTCAAAAAAACAGAAGTGGTGGCGGTGGTGTTCATTGTTGTAAGAGGAAGTACACCTGGACGACTCTTAATATTATTCAGAGGAAGGATGGAAGGATGCAAGTGAGGAGCTTGAAACAATGTCAGACTCAGCTAGTGACCCTTGATAGCCCACTACACTCCGAAGTTGAGAGCCCTTGAGAGGTTACCCCTTTCAGTCACCTCTTACAGCAGGCAGGCAGCAAACCATGCTCCGAAGTCAAGAGGCCCTGGTCCTCATTTTAGCCGCGGGTATATTGTACCCTGCTACCCACAGGGGTAGGGGTAGCAGGAGTGGTCACGTTACCGCAAGTAAACTATGGCTCAAGATGCCTGATCAGTGGTCCAAGGACTAGATGGGAGTACTGACTAGGCCACCAGCGTGCAGGTTTGAACGAGGGACTTGGATTTATAGTTGACAATGGAGAGCTTCAATCGCCATTAGAAGAAACACATTTAGATTATTCATTATCCACTAGTGTTGTTTATATGACTTTGTTTAGGAAATAACCACATGACTCGGGTGGTGGTGGTGGTGGTGGTTATTGTTTTAAGAGGAAGTACAACTTGACAACTCTTAACATTATTCAGAGGAAGGATGGAAGGATGGAAGTGAGGAGCTTGAAACAATGTCAGACTCACCTAGTGACCCATGATAGACCACTACACTCCGAGGTTCCGAAGTTAAGAGCCCTTCAGTCGCCTCTTACAGCAGGCAGGGAATACCGTGGATGTATTCTATTGGCCCCACCCGCAGGGGCCACCAACTTCAGCTCTCCGACAGTCATTATAGACGTTAAGAACTCGAATCTATGAACAGTGACGCTTCCCAAACCTATCGTGAAGGTTAAGTATGAAAATGGTTATATCAAGTCTCATTTGAGCCGTGTATAACATACGTCTTCCCTTGAAATTCTCTTCGTTGAATATTTACTTCGTTCTTGGTCAGTTCTCAGATACGTCAACTTCTTTCCTTCCTCAATAATGGATTATTTCGCCATAGGACATGTAAATTAGAAGTTATCGCTGTGTTTGTTTTTCCGTACTGAGAACAGCGCGTTCAGTAAACATGGCTTACGTCGGTGAAATCCCTTTCAAGGATAAGATGCTTTCGAGTTCTTGGAATGCTGGGCTATTCACACGGTCAAACAAACAGACAAACTAAACGAAACAAGCTTTAATTGATGTAAGTGATGATTGTTGTTATAAAGGCAAACCAATGGGTTATCAACCAAAGATTTAATAGATATAATGTCGAGTTGTGTGGCTCAGATAGTACTGGTGGTCTTATGACCCCAAGCTGGTGGTGGCATTTGAAGATGCTCAAATACAGCCTCAACGCGGTAGATTTATCGGCACATGAATGATCACCCAGAGAACAAAATTCCGGCACCTTGGCGTCTCCGAAAACCGTAAAGGCAGTTAGTGAGGCATAAATCAATGGAATTGTTTTTGTTGTTTCTTGGGCCACAAGGCCATAGACTGGTTAGATACAGCTCTATATCCCACTCTATTCTTTTCATCTCTACGTAATTACTACATCCTACATCTACTCGAATCAGTTCGTCAATTCAATGCGCATGTCTAACCTGACCGGTTTCTTACCTCCTACACTTTCCATAAAAGTATCTAAACAATTCTTGGATGTTTCAAAATGTGTTCTACGAGCCTATCTCATCCTCTGCTCAAATGTCACCAAAATCGTTCTCTTCTCATCATCTCGATTCAGTATCACTCCATTTGTGTTCTTATCCACCCACGTTTTCATGTTTCGTTTCCATACAATGCCACATTTCACACAATAGCCTTCAAAAACAGCCTTATACGCATACGGTATCTATGTTTGATGTGAACAAATTTTTTCGATTGTGCTAGTCTGCATTTCACGTCCTCCTTAGTTCTGCCATCGTTAAGTACTCTGCTACCCAAATAACAATAATCATCTACCTCCTTCAAGAGTTAATTTCTTAATATAATATTGCCTGTATCAATTGACTTTACTCGACTGCATTCCATTACTTTTGCTACTTGGATGTGAAAGAACTCCCGCGTGACAGGATTCCGTGACAGCGGCCTCTCCGGAAACCGCAGAAGTGGTTAGCGGGAGGTAAAATCAATGAGAGTGAGATATTATTATTATTATTATTATTATTATTATTATTATTATTATTATTATTATTATTATTATTATTATTATTATTATTATTATTATTATTATTGCTAGGGGCTTTACGTCGCACCGACACAGATAGGTCTTATGGCGACGAGGTTATTATTATTATTATTATTATTATTATTATTATTATTATTATTATTATTATTATTATTATTATTATTATTATTATTATTATTATTATTATTATTATTATTATTATGATTTTCAGATTTGTTTTAAAGGACTGGAATTGTCTTAACTCAGATGATTATGGAGGTGATCATAACATTTACGGAACATTGATACTCATCATATTACATTACTGAGCGAATTGGCTACGCAGTTCGCATCGAGTAGCTGTAAACTTGCATTCAGAAGATGGTAGGTTCGAACTCCACAATCAGCAGCCTTCAAGATTGCTTTCCGTGGTTTCCCACTTTCACACTAGGTTTTGCTTATCTTAATTAAGTCCACGGACGCTATCTGTCTAATTCTAGCCCTTTCCCACACCTACGTAGCGATAGCATCCCATGTGTTAGTGCGACGTTAAACAAACGTTAAGTGAGGTCAGTACCCAATATTCGGGAGATAGTGGGTTTTTACCCCCTTCGGCAGCCCTGAAGATGGTTTTCCATGATTTCCCATCTGCACTCCAGGCAAATGCTGGTCCTGTACCTTAATTAAGGCCACGACCGCTTCCTTCCCACTCCTAGTCCTTTTCCGTCCCATCGTCGCCATAAGACCTATCTGTGACCGTGCGACGTAAAACGGCTTGTGAGGCAAACGTTAACAACAAAAATAAAAAAGAAAGGAATAGCTATTATTTTATTAAATGAAAAAGATAAAACTTTTCTTCTTCTTTGTATTACTGTCTGTTGGTTGTCGTGATACATTACGGACTAAGTATTCTAATTTCAAGATTCATGTACTGTAAGTATGTATGACAAATAGAAACTAAAAAATGTCAAGAGAATGTAAAAGTGGATCATTTCTTTCATAGGCCTATTATAATTTTTTCATACCTTTGTCTTCTATGCATAGGCTACATCAGTTACCCTGGATTCTTACCTTTCCTCTGCGTATACCTTCGTTATTCATAGGGTCGCAACACTTCCATTTATTTCCTCTATACTTTCCCTTAAAACAATAAGCCACTACCACCGACTTTTGAATGAGCCAAGCATAATAGGAAGTTTAGACACCTAGGATTCGAAAGCCTAATATCTCGGTAATTATTGTTTTAAAAGGGACCCACCTACCCTTAGTGCTAATCTAGGGAAAAAGAAGAGTAGAAGAATGGTGATATCGTTAAAAGAAAGGAAAGAGCCACGAAGGGCGTGAAAATGAAAGACTCCCTGCACCTCGGAATCAGAAGAGAATAATAGTTGGCCAAAGATGTTCGGATATGAAACTGAAATGAGGAGCTTGACACAAGTAACTGGAAAGAACATCAGACTCAACTGGAGGCTCCACAATCACCATCCCAAGCTCCCAAGTTGAGAGTCCCTGGGGTCCTCTTTCAGTTGCCTCTTTCGACAGCCAGAGGATATCGTAGACGTATTTTACTGCCCCCACCTACAGCAGGAGAAGGGAAGAATTGATAAAGGGATGTCAGAGATAAGAATTTCAAAAAGAGGAACCAGGCACAAGTAAGTAAAAGCCATGTCCTTGTTATTGCCACGCGCATCTGAAGCATCCATGAAGTTGATGGAATATTAGCCGTGTCGTTCGTCACAGAACATCTTATTTATATATGTGTGAATTTTATATGACAGTTTTACTCTTTGGCTCTTTGATGACTTAATACTCATATATTAATACTAGCAAGATACCCGTGCTTCGCTACGGTATTATACTGAAATTGAATGTTTATTGTTTTAGATATATAATCCGCCGAAATTCGCGATCTGACTCGTTTTCTGCGAGAATCCACCAAAATTCGCGATCTCACTCGTTTTCTAATAGATTACGGCAAGTTTCCTCCCATTTTTCTATCTAGCTTTCCAGCAACCGATTTCGTATTTCCCGGGCTAGGTTCAGGTATTCCACCCGGTCAGTTGGGTCCCTAAATATTTGCCATCTTTTCCTATAAGCATTTTGAATATGGATCAAATCCTTCAGGAGATCCGGCGTGGTGTCGTCTTGGGTGCGGTACTGAACCCGCGGCCGGACTGCATTCTTAGTCTTACCCGCCCAGGACCCGTTTCCAGCGCGGTCCGTACATTTGACGACGGTCCAGAACATTATTATTATTAGATGTTCTGGACCCCACAGCAAGATGCAAGACCGCTACTTGGCGGTAAATTACATCTGCTGCCATTGTCATTGTTGACAATATGACCAGCACCATTGTCGCGCGTAGACAAGTGTGCTGGATTTCTGGTAATACGAATGACATACTTCCGTGCATTATTGACCTTATTATAGAGGTGAACAATTTGACGGTCAATCTCATTCCTATCGTTTATTTCAAATGTGTTTAAATTTTGATTCATATTCCAGGAGAATTTGCTGTAATCTAAGAATGTTCTCCGAAGGAAAAGATGGCTATTGAAAACGAACCCAGGAAAGATTAAAAATGATCGGTTTATGATCAGAATTAGTACATCGAAAAACTACAGCTTGTTTCCTGTCATTCGACAGGGTCAGGAATGGAATGAATAAAGCCCCTTCTTGCGGCGACAATAGGAATTGTGCCGGCTGCGAAGCACCCCTCAGGGGCAATGATCGATGAATGACAAATGAAATGAAATATTGGGCAGTGTTGCTGGAATGAATGATGACAGGGAAAACCGGAGTATCCGGAGAAAAACGGTCCCGCCTCCCTTTTGTCCAGCACGAATGTCACATGGAGTGACCGGGATTTGAACCACGGAACCCAGCTGTGAGAGGCCGGCGCGCTGCCGCATGAGCAACGGAGGCTCCTTATAAGTACATTATGAACAGTAAAATCAATTGGTCTCACCACCTTTTAAGCCCCACCGCCGTTAAGTTTATTTACCCCCGCCCCCCAAAAAATTAAAAGAAGGCTTGTTTCTTTATGTTTAAAGGAGATTACAAACACCAATGTTCACGTCTATTACCTTTAATTTTGAGATACAAGTATCCCCATAAAAATAATTCACTTTTTCACTTCCTTTCACACTCCTCCCCACCCCCCACCCCCACATTTGTGAATTTTCCGGCAAAAAGTACTTGTTTCTTTAATAGTAAAGGATCTTCTAAATACCAGTTATCACGACTCTAACTTCTTCAGTTCATGATATATGTGTCCTCCTCCTTTACACTCCCGCCCCCCAAGATGCTTTCCCCACCAAAACGCGTTTTTCTTTGTTTTTAAAGGAGATCCAAATACCAGTTTTCACGTCTGTAACAACTTTAGTTTTTATTAGATGTATTCTCATACAATTAGGTCAATTAATTTTTCAATTTTTCAACCCCCCCCCCCCCACCTCCCTTCATTGGATTTTCCGAGAATACGTGTTTCTTTACTTTTAAAGCAGATTCCAAATATCAAATTTCACGTCTGTAACATCTTCATTTCTGAGATATCAGTAGCCTAATTAAAAGAATTCATCCGGGAGATCCCACTATCGACAGCCCTGAAAATGGTTTTCCGTGGTTTCCCATTTTCACACCAGGCAAATGCTGGGGCTGTACCTTAATTAAGGCCACGGCCGCTTCCTTCCAACTCCTAGGCCTTCCCTATCCCATCGTCGCCATAAGACCTATCTGTGTCGGTGCGACGTAAAGCCCCTAGCAAAAAAAAAAAAAAGAATTCAACACCATTTTCAGTCACTTTTACCCCCCTCCACCCAAGTGCTATTTCCGAAAACTAAAAATATACGTTTCTTTATTTTTAATAGAGATAAAAAAATACAATTTTTCACTTCTGTAACATGTTTTTTTTTTGTTTTTGTTTTTTGAGATATACTGTAGAAATTATCATTTTTAAAATGTCACCCCTTTTTAGTTCCAATTAAGTGGAGTTTCCAAAAACAAATCACCTATGTGTTTTTACATTTGCAAGAGATTCCAAACACCCACATTTTACATCTGTAACATTTTACGTTTCTAAGATATTCTGTAGAAATAGTGTTTCAAAAAATTCACACCGATTTGTCACTCCTGTTTAACCGCCATTAATTGGATTTTCCAAAAACTAAAAATACGCGTTTCTTTATTTTTATTTTTAAAGGAGATCCCATATACTAATTTTCAGTTCTGAAATGCCTTCAGTTTCTGAGATATATGTATCCTCGTTAAAGGCATCCGACCCATTATTCACCCTTTTACACTCCTCCTATTGGGATTTACGGAAAGCAAAAAAAAAAGTGTTCCTTAATTTTTAAAGGTGATTCTAAATATCAATTTTTACTTGTGCAAACTTTAAAGTTTTGAGATATCAATACATTCGTTTTAAAAATGGACGCCCTTTTCACCCCCCACTATTTGGATTTTCCAAAAACGAAAAAAAAAAACCTGTTTCTTTACTTTTAAGTAGATCACAAATACCCATTTTCAGGCCTGTAATATCTTCAGGTTCTGAAATATAAGTAGCCTCATTAAAGGCATTCAACCCCCTTTTTCACCCTTTTCCACCCTTCCTATTGGGATTTTCCGAAAACAAAAAAATACGTGCTCCTTTATCTTTAAAGGAGATTCTAAATACCAATTTTTAATCTATAAACTTTAAAAGTTTTGAGATATAGATACACTCATTTTAAAAAATTACCACCCCTTTTTCACCCCCATTAATTGGACTTTCCAAAAACAAAAAATACGTGTTTCTTTTAAAGGAGATCCCAAACACCAATTTTCAGGTCTGTAATATCTTCAGTTTCTGAGATATAAGTATCCTCATTAAAGTTATTCAACCCCTTTTTCACCCCTTTTCACCCCTCCTATTGGGATTTTCCGGAAAAGAAGTGTTTCTTTAGCTTTAATGAAGATTCTAAATACCAATTTTTACTTCTGTAAACTTTAAAAGTTTTGAGATATAGATGCACTCATTTTAAAAATTCACCCTCCATTTCACCCTCCCATTAATTGGATTTTCGCAAAACAAAAATATACGTGTTTCTTCATTTTTAAAAGAGATCAAAAGTACCAATTTTCAGGTCTGTAATAACTTCAGTTTCTGATATATAAGTACCGGTATCCTGATTAAAGGCATTCAACTCATTTTTCACCCTTTCTTACCCCTCCTGTTGGGATTTTCTGAAAACAAAAAAAAATAGGTGTTTCCTTATTTTTAAAGAATATTCTAAGTGCCAATTTTTACATCTATAATCTTTTAAAGTTTTTGATATAGATACACTCATTTTAAAATTTCACCCCCTTTAACGCGACGAAATATCCAAAAATCCTCTCTTAGCGAGCACTTACATCTTAATATGAATATATCCCCAAAATTTAATTTCTTTATGTTCAGTAGTTTTGGCTCGGCGATGATGAATCAGTCAGTCAGTCAGTCAGTCAGTCAGTCAGAGCAAGTTATTTTATATACACTGACTGACAGAGCAAATGCAACACCAAGAAGGAGTGGTTCGAAAGGGATGAAAGTTGGCGAAAAAACAGAGACGGCACGGACGAATAATTGATGTTTATTTCAAACCGATATGCAGGTTACACAATGCACACGGCATCGACTCAGTAGGATGTAGGACCACCGCGAGCGGCGATGCACGCAGAAACACGTCGAGGTACAGAGTCAATAAGAGTGCGGATGGTGTCCTGAGGGATGGTTCTCCATTCTCTGTCAACCATTTGCCACAGTTGGTCGTCCGTACGAGGCTGGGGCAGAGTTTGCAAACGGCGTCCAATGAGATCCCACACGTGTTCGATTGGTGAGAGATCCGGAGAGTACGCTGGCCACGGAAGCATCTGTACACCTCGTAGAGCCTGTTGGGAGATGCGAGCAGTGTGTGGGCGGCCATTATCCTGCTGAAACAGAGCATTGGGCAGCCCGTGAAGGTACGGGAGTGCCACCGGCCGCAGTACATGCTGCACGTAGCGGTGGGCATTTAACGTGCCTTGAATACGCACTAGAGGTGACGTGGAATCATACGCAATAGCGCCCCAAACCATGATGCCGCGTTGTCTAGCGGTAGAGCGCTCCTCAGTTACTGCCGGATTTGACCTTTCTCCACGCCGACGCCACACTCGTCCGCGGTGACTATCACTGACAGAACAGAAGCGTGACTCATCGGAGAACACGACGTTCCGCCATTCCCTCATCCAAGTCGCTCTAGCCCGGCACCATGCCAGGCGTGCACGTCTATGCTGTGGAGTCAATGGTAGTCTTCTGAGCGGACGCCGGGAGTGCAGGCCTCCTTCCACCAATCGACGGGAAATTGTTCTGGTCGATATTCGAACAGCCAGGGTGCCTTGCACATGCTGAAGAATGGCGGTTGACGTGGCGTGCGGGGCTGCCACCGCTTGGCGGCGGATGCGCCGATCCTCGCGTGCTGACGTCACTCGGGCTGCGCCTGGACCCCTCGCACGTGCCACATGTCCCTGCGCCAACCATCTTCGCCACAGGCGTTGCACCGTGGACACATCCCTATGGGTATCGGCTGCGATTTGACGAAGCGACCAACCTGCCCTTCTCAGCCCGATCACCATACCCCTCGTAAAGTCGTCTGTCTGCTGGAAATGCCTCCGTTGACGGCGGCCTGGCATTCTTAGCTATACACGTGTCCTGTGGCACACGACAACACGTTCTACAATGACTGTCGGCTGAGAAATCACGGTACGAAGTGGGCCATTCGCCAACGCCGTGTCCCATTTATCGTTCGCTACGTGCGCAGCACAGCGGCGCATTTCACATCATGAGCATACCTCAGTGACGTCAGTCTACCCTGCAATTGGCATAAAGTTCTGACCACTCCTTCTTGGTGTTGCATTTGCTCTGTCAGTCAGTGTATATAGATGTTATTTATAAGCTATTCATGTTTGTTTGATGTATTGTATTATTCCACGCCTGTTTAGGGAGTTAATTCACATAACATCGATGACATCATCCCATGCAAAAAATGACTTGAAATCCTTGACCCTATACATACAAATTATACCTATATAGAAAGGTACTTTACCACGCCGTCCTTCACGAACGACCACCAGCTAAGCGTATAAGCCAAATGTTCCGGACTTGCGTACCGGTTTCGCTTTAGCAATCCTCACCTGGGCTGTTTGGGAAAATAAATGTAAGAATAAAAGAAATATGGTGTTGGTTGATAATAATAATAATAATAATAATAATAATAATAATAATAATAACCGAGCTCGATAGCTGCAGTCGCTTAATTGCGGCCAGTATCCAGTATTCGGGAGATAGTAGGCTCGAACCCCACTATCGGCAGCCCTGAAAATGGTTTTCCGTGGTTTCCCATTTTCACACCAGGCAAATGCTGGGGCTATACCTTAATTAAGGCCACGGCCGATTTCTTCCCACTCCTAGCCCTTTCCTGTCCCATCGTCGCCATAAGACCTATCTGAGTCGGTGCGACGTAAAGCAACTAGCATAATAATAATAATAATAATAATAATAATAATAGATGTGTTGTGATAGTGGCATTCGTAGGTAGAAGTTGGTTATTAATATTAGTTTGGCGAATGAACTTTAGGCAACGTGCCATGACTGTTGTAATAATTCCTAATATATTTGTTTCAAAGACAGGCAGCAGACTCGGTGGTCACCCATCCGGGTACTAGCCATCCCCAATGTTGCTTCACTATGGAATTTGCAGTGTTGGCGCCAGAGGGCCCTGTCATTGTTGATTACGCAAAAAAAAGAATTAGTTTGCGTGTGCGAGGTGTTAGTAGCACTGTAAGTTTTGAACTAATTTGAGGTAGCATCTTAATTTGCAGCTTTGTGTGTGACCCGCCTCGGCGTCCAGTTTTTTCCATTGCTTCGCCTATGGTGGATTTTTTGGTTATTTCTTGTGATGTTTGTGGTAGGTATTTTGTGGTTTGTGAGTAGGTCATTGCGGTTGGGATCTTCTTGTGTAGTTGTTGCAAGGCTAGAAGGCTGGTGTTGTTTGGTAGGAAGTGAGGACTTTACTTTGATCTTCTTGGGCTTGGCGGGGTTTATGCTTGGTTGGGGCTTGGGGTGGGAGTCGTGATTTTACTGGAGGGTGGGTATGGAGGTAGGTTGGTTGATCTGGTTGGAGAGTAGGTTCAGTATTATTAAGTATAGCAGTGTACTTGTATCCGGGGTGTGAGGGGGGAACTGGTTGTGACGGGTCTTGGGTTCGGTTGTGACTGTGGTGTAACTGTAAGGTTAACCCGGCACTACTCGCTAGGTCTTTACGTGCGTCGTTACTCGCTAGTGAGCGGAGCGCTCACCTTTACGTTTAAACGCTATAATATGTCCATATAAAGTTGGAGGTATTTTTAATATGTCAATTTGAGATAGTTATTTATTTAGGAACACGGCCGAGTGGAATGGCTATTGAGGCAAGCTCTAAATTTGGGAGACGCGCGAGTTCGATCCCCACCGTTAGCTGTCCTGAGAATAGTTTTCTGTTAACGCGTCCAGGCAAATGCCGGGGCAGATTCTATTCATAAACTACAGCCGATTCCTTCCACCTATTTAGCCAACTTCATTCACCATAATTTATTTCATCTTTATTAGCTCCTCAACTAAGGTTGGCGTCGGGAAGGGCATCTGGCCGTAAAAAATCCATTTAAACTGATCTCACAGAATTCAATATACGAAATTTCCTCTCCTTCCCAAAACTTGCAGACACTCCGAAACACAGTTATGATCATTTTCGTAAACCTCATCTGTTTCATTACTTTCAGTTTCGTTGTTCAATAGCACTTTTTCCTCCGTTTCGGCCAACCACGAAAGTATCTGATTAGTGGATGGCATTGTAACTTGTATATATTGTCTAACAACAGTCACAGTATAAAAATTTCACATTAAACACAAGCATGAAACAAACCCTGACTTATTACGAAGCGCGAAATGTAAGTAGCACAGTTACTCGCTACTGAGCGCACCGCTCACCAAACATACACTACTGTGCCTAATAATGAATTGCGGGTGTTTGTTTTCAAAGATAATGAAAGTGACTGGCACATCCCCTTCATAACAATCTGTTAGAAAGGTACAGGGAGTTTCAAAGTTGGAGGTCTTGTAGTATTCCAACAAGAAACAATATAGTATGAAGGTGAGCGCCGCGCTCACCATGCGAGTAACCGCGGGTTAAGAAGTGAGGGTGGTGTTGGGTTTGGAGGTAGGTGGCGGGATTGTCTGTAGTGTGCCTTAATTGCCTGTTTAATGAAAGAGCAGCCATGAAATGAGGCCGCGTGACTGCCTTGGCAGTTGGCGCACGTCGGCTGGTCCCTAGGTACCTTGCAGTCTGTGTGACGGTGCGTACCGCCACACCTATTACAGCGGGTAGCCTCAGAGCATGAAGCTGCTGTGTGATTTAATTGAAGGCAATTAAAACACTGTGTAATTAAGGATGGGCGTTGGAGTGTGCGGGCTGGTGTTGGTGGTGATGAGTTGTATGTGCGTGATTTGGTGTCAGGTTTTTTACGCCTGCTTTCTGTCTGAGCATATGTGTCTGTGTATGTTGGTTGCGGGTTGGTTTGGACGGGAGTGGACTTGGTGGGTGGTGGCGGAAGTGGGGTGGTGGGGGAGGGGGAAGTGGATTGGTTTGTGCTTGAGTTGACTCGGTAGATGGTGGTAGATTGGTTTGGGTTTCGACATTCCTGATGGCTGATGGGGAATTCAGTCTTTCTAAGAGTTGCCGCAACCGTGAATTACTATAGTATGTCCTCAATCTACTGACCCGTTTTCAGTAACCGGCTCTGCACGAATGTAAGACTGGTTGAGTATCTCAAACTATTCAGTTTCAGAATCACAATATAGAACAGAAAAGAAAAATGAAAATCCTCAGCCTATTTCCAGTCATTCGACTGGGTCAGGAATAGAATGAATGAAACCCCCATCTAGTGGCGAGGATAGGAACTGTGCCGGCTACCGAAGCCTGTTGCACTTCTCTGGGGCAATGATTAATGACTAACAGATGAAATGAAATGATATTGGGGAGTGTCGCTGGAATGAAATATGGCAGGGAAAACCGGAGTACCCGCCTCCACTTTGTCCAGCACAAATCTCACCGTGATTTGAACGAAGAAACCCAGTAGTGAGAGGCCGGCGCGCTGCCGCCTGAATCACGGGGGCTCAGAAGAGAATAGACCAGATTACATATTCCAATCGTAGATATCATGTAAATGATCTTTCGTGATTTCCTTTTCTATGCAAACGAATGTCGCGATTTTCAATTATTCGAGCAATGTTTCAACCTTCATAGCAAAATCAAACGGGGCTGTGTCGGAGTCACAGACGCGAGTAATTGCCGTGTAATAGGCATTATCGAAAATGACCAAGAATTGCGTGTCTGTCGTATCTCACAGTTGTACTTCCTCTTAAAATAATAATCACCTCCACTTTCACATCTCATACATTTTAATTGCAGAAACGGTCCAATTACACGGGGTCTATTTTTCTGCTACGTCTCTTCCACAGGGCTCTTCGGAGTTGGTGGTATGTCTCCACTTAGTCATGCTGCATTGACTCTCATCCGGGTATCCAGGGTGGAATCGTTTGAAAATCTTAGAGATCCAAGGTATTTTAACTCTGTGGTTCTCTTCAAATCCTGGCCATCAATGCTGATGGTAGCACTAGCTTGAGGGCTGTTTTCCAATTGTTTCGTCTCTTGAAGGTTGAGACGCATACCAGTCTCTGTCAGTATGTTTTTTCCAGGTTTATGTCTGATTTTGGAGTGTCAAGCGGGTGTCCAGAGTCAGTATCACGACGTCTGCATAGAGAAGCGTCCAGGGATGAGAGGACTGTATATTGGCCGTTACTGAGTCCATGCAAAGAATAAACAGCAGTGGAGAGAAGACTGAAACCTGATGGACGCCATCTATGATGCAGACCCCGGGGGTGAAGGTGAGATACGACAAAACTACAACACACCGCCGTCTCGATCCTCTTATACTGCCTGCTCTATGCCACTAGTTTAACACAGGAAGGCGCGAATACCAATATTTCTTGAAGTCGCCGTAGTAGTGCAGTAGTAGATGCACAATCTTCGCTGTCAGTGTGGGTTTAGCACTGTGTTATTGGTGTATGAATGTGTGTGAAAAGCTGAGTTATTTCGTACAATGAGTAAACGTGTCTGGTCACTTTCGTTGGTACAAGAGATATTTTGTATAGAAGTGTGAAATGAATTAATCATGTTATGTTTATAGATATTTCAAAAGTGATTTTATGGTGTACTTGTTTCTTTCCATTTGTGCAAGGTATATATATTTTTGTAGAACTGAAACTTCAGATTCTTTCCCCGAAATATTCAACTGTTGTGTAACATTTTGCCAATCTCGGCAAGGTGGTTTGCAGCCAGAAAAGATACAACTCCATGAAATACCGTTTAGAAGGGAATTAAGAGAAATGCGGCTGTCGGCTTTATCTAGGCAAGGACTTCATAAAGGAAGTAATTGGATAGCCTCAGATTACCCTCGTATCCATGCCTTTACACCTTATTTCAGAAGGTGGTGGAGCCTCGGTGGCTCAGGCGGCAGCGCGCCGGCCTCTCACCGCTGGGTTGCGTGGTTCAAATCCCGGTCACTCCATGTGAGATTTGTGCTGGACAAAACGGAGGCGGGTCAAGTTTTTCTCCGGGTACTCCGGTTTTCCCTGTCATATTTCATTCCAGCAACACTCTTGAATATCATTTTATTTCATGTCATCCATTAATTATTGCCCCAGAGGAGTGCGACAGGCTTCGGCAGTCGGCACAATTCCTATCCACGCCGCTAGATGGGGCTTCATTCCTGACGCGGTCGAATGATTGGAAACAGGCTGTGGATTTTTTCAGAAGGTGATTAAAGCCGTAGAGGATAGTGAATTCCTTGTAATTAGAATTGTGACGGACAATCACATTCATGTTTAGACATTTTGAACAGCCTCAAATATCCAGACGATAATATCCCAATCAAACTAGAAACAGGAAATCAAATCCTAATTTGCGGGTACTTGGTTCGTGTTGTTGAAGAGAGGATGGTGTGTGACATTTGCGTCACAACATCTCACTGCCTAGAGCTTCGACACCGCTAAATGCAACTTGATCATGCATCAGGACAGAGGAGGAGTTTGATACCCAAAACCTTGTTTTGTTGCTCTGGAGAAGCATCTGCAGGAATTCGTTTAAGCTGCTGTGCCCTATGGTCGAAGTCCTTCGAACGAACTAGCGTAATACGAGGTCTGCGACGTCTTCCCTTTCAGAATGTGTTTTGTTACAGTGTGAGCTCAAAGAACATCAGCAAACTGTTAGTGATATTATCCTAACCAAGTTCGTAAGACCTCTATTAACTGATATTGCTTTGGCAAGAACACAAAAAGTACGGTACCACTCCAAGCCTTCGTCCAGGAAAATCTTTAAATTGCGACATGAAGAGGCCAACTGCAACTTCATACAGATAATATTGCCGATATTTAATGTTACTAATGTAATTTACGAGCTTCAGTGAACATATGACCATACTGCAATAGTGTTTTGTAGGTTGTCGTCATTAGGATAAGTTTGGAACATTGTGCGTCTATGCGTGCCATCTAGCGTAGAAACTTTGTCGCAGCCTGTTCGCAAAAAGCCTCGCAGAGAGCAGGCAGTGCTACAACAGGCCGTACTTCAGGGCCGTGCCACTTAGTTGATGATGTTGATGCTTGTGGTTTAAAGGGACCTAACATCTAAGATCATCGGCCCCATATGCCACTTGGAAGCGCTGTAAGGGGAAGAGTCGTGTCGTGATTGGCTTTTTTTTTGCTAGTTGTTTTACGTCGCACCGACACATATAGGTCTTATGGCGACGATGGGACAGGGAAGGGCTAGGAGTGGGAAGGAAGCGGCCGTGGCCTTAATTAAGGTACAGCCCCAGCATTTGCCTGGTGTGAAAATGGGAAACCACGGAAAACCATCTTCAGGGCTGCCGACAGTGGGATTCGAACCTACTATCTCCCGAATACTGGATACTGGCCGCACTTAAGCGACTGCAGCTATCGAGCTCGGTCGTGATTGGCTGGCTTGGCCTCGTGGCCTATGCTCGTAACAGCATCTCCTAGAGAACAAGAACAAGGCCTGTCCAGCACCTCCTAGAGAACAAGGCCTGGTATAAGAATGAGAGTAGCTGATGACATATGTACGCGTAAGCTCATGCCAGTATCTCAGTTAGTTTGGTGCCGCTTGGTATATTAGGACGCGTTTCCCTGTTGTGTGTTTTTTTTTTTTTTCTATTATATTAATCGTAATCGAGTCTTGTGTGTTAACACTCGCTTAATATTCCTATTAGTGTAGGTTCAGTTAAAGGTGTTAGTACTTATACATTGTTAATATTAGTAAACTGTGTTTAAAGTGCCGGCATGGTTGCCACGTGGGGTTAGAACTGAGTTTATTTTTAATGGTGTGTTGCTGTGAATTGCGATCACTGTTTTTTCAAATTATGAATAACGATGCCTCAGAAATGCAGTGTTCCAAATTGTAAGGGACCGGGCGAGTTGGCCGTGCGGTTAAAGGCGCACGGCTGTGAGCTTGCATCCGGGAGATAGTGGGTTAGAATCCCACTGTCGGCAGCCCTGAAGATGGTTGTCCGTGGTTTCCCATTTTCACACCAGGCAAATGCTGGGGCTGTACCTTATTAAGGCCAAGGCCGCTTCCTTCCAATTCCCAGGCCTTTCCTCTCCCATTGTCGCCATAAGACCTATCTGTGTTGGTGCGACGTAAAGCCACTATAAAAAAAAATATTGTAAGGGAAAATACGGCACTGGTCCTAAAGTGAGTGTTTTCTCGTTTCCAACTGACGACTCGGAGAAAGCTAAGTGGCTATTCGCCGATATGATTTTGTTCCTTCCAAAAATGCAAAGGTAAGTCTTTGTTATTAGTGTATTATATCTTATTTCAATCATTCAATGACTTAAGTTGTAGAATACCGGGCGAGTTGGCCGTGCACATAGAGGCGCGTGGCTGTGAGCTTGCATCCGGGAGATAGTGGGTTCGAATCCCACTGTCGGCAGTCCTGAAGATGGTTATCCGTGGTTTCCCATTTTCACATCAGGCAGGGGCTGTACCTTAATTAAGGCCACGGCCGCTTCCTTCCAACTCCTAGGGCTTTCCTATCTCATCGTCGCCATAAGACCTATCTGTGTCGGTGCGACGTAAAGACCCTAGCAAAAAAAAAGGTTGTGGAATGGTCCTTGAAATGGAGCCCTGTGTTGTAGGTGTGCTAGCTCAACACCTCCTACATATCTAGGACGTGTTGGCTAGCTCCATTTCAAAACTCATGAGGTTGAATGGACGACCAGCATGTATAATGAGTGAAATGGGAAATTATTGACTGCACCTTTATCTAATCCAAGGCTTGTGAAATATTTATGGATAGGTTGCTAATATCTTGGCTATTTATAAATGAAATAGTAGATTTTTTGGGGGTGATTTATATCTTACTGATTTAAGCATTTGCTGTATTGAATTTACCAGTTATCACATTTAGTTTGGAATGTGCTGAGTATTCACATTACTTTATAGGACTACTGTTGTGGGTAGAGTGATATTCTGGCAAAAGTTATACATTATGAAGGCATGTAAGGTATTGACTTTCAAGTATTCTTACTGTGCTGGACACTTAACTGCAAGTGGGACAGTTCTATTTATTATATCACATGAGGAAATATACCTCTTAGTGTGGGTTAATATTTTTAGTTCAGGCTAGACAGCATTGTTATTGTGTTTATTGCAATTATGTTAGGTTCTATATAATTATTGTGAATTACATTCACTCAACGATTTTCTCTATCTCCTTGTTTGCTATTCATTTTATATTAAAATCAACCAGATATGTCTAAGACATAGCATAATCCTGTGAAGTACCATAAGTGGTGCCATGAATTAATAGATGAGTGCATTTATATCTAGATGGAGCACTCTAATTTGGTCTAAACGTTTTAGGAGCTGTTCCTTCTCAGTCCAAACTGCCCAGAGTACTTGTCTGATACTACATCTGCCCACTGAGAAGCTCCAGATGATAGGCGTTGTCGAGTAGAGAATGAAAGTTTAGCCAAGGCTCTTGCTCAAAGTTTAGAGACCTATCAAGATCATGTCAGTACTGTTTCTGTCACGAACTTCCAGGAATTTAAAGAAAAATTAAGTCCAATATCTGCAAAACAAGACTGGAACTGCATTGAAAAGGAACATTGTGTTTACTTCATTTTAATCAAGGAAGAGCCTATCCCACATCTTCATTGCTGTGTTAAGGTCAGCTGAAGGGCTGAGGCTTTCTCATTTTTGAGTACATTACTATTATTAATTATTGATTTGATGAACCTCTATGAATTCCATTGAAAGGGAATGTGTAAACTCTGAATTCAGGTTAATCACTGTAACTTCCTTCAGTAGTAAAAATTCCTGTTTGAGTAATTGTGTATTCAATGATGAATTTTCTCTTCCTGCATTATAACCTTTTCACACTCTGGTTATGAATTTTTCTTGGAGAAAGTAGGCTACTCCTTCCAGCTTTTGTTTTTGCTTGTAATGAATGTAACATGTATCTGTGAAAAACTGGGGGTTAATTAATTGATATCATGTGTGTCATATCTATACAATGCAGCTGGCTCATAAAGCATGAAATGAGTAGTTCAATTTGTTCTACTACATTTTTATTAATGTAATGGCAGGGATGGAAGTTCTTAACATGGTTTCTTAGGATTTTAACAATTACTCTTCATAGTGATTTTCTTTTATATTTTCTTATGTCATGCTCACCTCATGTTCATTTCAATTTTAAGCAACCTGGTGAAGTTAAATTGAAAACAAGTTCTGAAAGTGTCTGGGTGAGATCAGTTCAAATGTTATCAGAATTGTACTCTTTGCATAACAACCAAATTTTGTGAGCTCTTCATCCCTTTAATTTATCTTAGGCTTCTATTGTAAAAAAATGTTTACCTGTTTTCATGACCGACAACACTGAGCATTACAGCTTGTATGTTCCTGGACTGCTACTAATATACTGTAAGGTAGTTTATACGTTATTATTTTTATTTAATAGCTTTTGCTGTACTTACATGTTTTGGATCTTTTACCTTTCATCAGCAAGTTCAGTTTTGTAAAAGGAACTGATCATTTTTGACTCTTATATATACGAAAGTGTTATATAGGAATATTATTATTGTTCAGTATTAAGACTCTTTAAAATACTGAATTTTATTCTCTTCTGCGTTTTTAATTGTTCTTCCTAATTATTATGGTATATTACCGGTACTAATTTCGCTTCCGATATGGGCGTCTACGAGAAAGAATATTCCTAGAATGTAGTTTAACCAGCGTATTTTTCAATTATTATCGTAAGGAATTCGCTTCATCTAGTATCCACTCGCGCTGTCCGGGCTGGGCCCACGCGCGTGTCGTCATGAATCGTATTGCCAGGCCTTGTTCTCTAGGAGGTGCTGCTCGTAATCATAAATAAATGGAAAATGGCGAATGAGTTCTATCAAGGCTTACTAGATACTAGAAGGCCGGACAAGCCAACACATTTCTGGGCGAACAAAATAGCTCAGGCAATGGCCGCTTGGATCGCGTTTATGTCCTGTTGTTCTAGTGTTCTGTCTATATCCTTACATTGAAGATTCATACAATAACGCGAAATAATACATTTTTATTATCATTATGCTTGGTGTGAATCAGATATAAATATATAAAACAACTGAAAACACACTACACTTCATAGATTTCTTTCATTTAGCACTTGTTTATCACACAAGAACACAGAATAGGGAAATAAATAGAAGCACTCAACCGACTTTTCCCTATTTCTATAATTTCGACACGTTTCTGCTCAGAGCCTTGCTGTTGAATTTGTTTAATAAATCACAGTCATTAGTCACTTTCTTTGCTTAGATATCAAGAGCAGGTCTGAAAAATGTTGTAAGTATAACGCCGGTGGTGTGTGCTTGATCACAGTTGCGGCACTGAAACGTCTCTTTTAAACTATGGAGCGGTAAGGAATTTCAGCTTTCGGACAAGGTTACATTTTCCGAAATATCCTAACGCCCGCGTTGTAAATATTAACACATTTCTTTAGAAGAAGACGAATTTGCATGAAGGGTAGCACGAAGCTCCCCGATCTTGAGCCCTTATTAAGCATATTAGTGGACTGTCCGTAACACAAGACGACAGCTGTTCCAAACAAGATCCACAATTTAGCTTCTTCTCTGCGACCCTGACTAAATAACCATAGTTAATGCAGATAGTTCCTTGGAAACTGGTTCTTCTGGAAAATGAGAAAAATATATGAATAGGTCAGCGATCATTTAAACGAACGTGCCTAATACAGCGTAACCAATATTAAAATAAACCAATTACCTCGAATAGGCACGTTGGGTAATTCCAAAACACTTCCATGAATAACAGCACAGGTGGAAGTATCACTGGCAGCTCTCCGCCAATTGCGTCTATAAATCTGAACTTCTGAGATTCTACATTAGAAGTGTGAGAAGGATAGATCATGCCACATTTCAAAGGGGTCTTTAATGCATACAAACACGACCTACCATACATCATATCATTGAAACCTTCACTCGTTAAATGACAAAATAACAGTTCAGTGTCATCACTGGAAAGATTTCTACTCAGAATATGATGAAATTCATTTGAAAGTTAGTACTCTGAATGTGTTGTGATCATAAGAGCTTCGTATGTTTCTTTACCGAATGTATTTAATTTCTGACCAGATATTTTAATTGTGTCAACGTGCGGCAGAAATTCCTCTGTTAACCACAAAAAAATATTGTCAGTCAGTTCGGTGAAAATTTTCTTCTCTGTGTTCCTGGAATGGTAACTTTGCTTTGTGTTGCACACATCGTGTATGCCATGCCATTTCCTTACATTTTCTAAAAATGTAATTGTTTCTCTCGGATTGACAGGATCAAACACTGACTCAGGAGTAACAACAAGTAGTGTTTTAGTTCTGCAGTGACATTAAGGGAAAATAAATACTTGCTCTTTTAACATTCATTTTTTCAAGATCGGAGGAGTACACAACCTCCCTTGTTAAACAACGACTGGCTTCACAATGAATTTTTGCTGCATATTATACAGCCCTTTTTACATGTTCAAAGTTTCTCCATAATGAAGATCCTTTGCTAGAAACTGAGACCTCATATTTTTCAGAACATGGCTGGAATCAAAACTGAGGAACAGGGGTCTGCTTTCATCATTAGGATGTTTTATTTCAGCCAGGTTTGGATCTTCACACAAGTCTCTCATCATATAGGAATTCAGAGAGCAATTATCTGTCACTAAGCGTAGAATTACTTCTACTTCGCTGATTATTTTCTTGGTCAATATTAACAGCTGATTGCCAGTTAACTGCCTAGTGAAGTAAAATGCCACGGGTATTCTGCTGTTAGTTGACAAACCACGGAATAAAAAGCAGAATAAACTGTTGGCCACAGCTTCACCTCAGCCCAAGTCCTCTATTTAATTTTCCGAAAATCCAAGGAACTGGTCAATTTTACGGTCATATCGCACTCTGTGTATGACTGCCATCTCGTCAATAACGAGAGACCCCAATTTTTCTTCTGGACATCCCAAATTACTGTATTCGTGCTTCAGTCTTTATTTTATACAAGATGTGACTCCAGTTTCTCCATGAGAGAAGTCATTGTACCTTTATAGTGTTTTCGGGTGAGGAATTTTGAGGCAGTTTGCAGATCTTATGAAACGGTAACCGGTCGGAGCATTCCTATGACAAAGTGTACAAATTTTAAGAGTTGTTTCGCCGTATGTAGTGTGTGCTTTACTATAAGCTTCAGTCTGTACGATTAGAAACAGTGCCTTCATCACCCCATTTTCTCCATCTTTCTGAATTTTCTCTTCTAGAGGAGACTTCTCTTTCTTATCAGATTTCAGCTTCTTAATTTCACTTCTCAGTTTTACTACAATTTTTTGTAGCCTATAATTTGATTTACATTTTAAAACAAATTTACTTTTGATATTCTTATGTTTGTCTTTGTAGTCAGATACTGAAGGTGTTTGGATGCCTACAGCAGAGTTTAACACGCTTTCCAATTCTACAGATGGGTGTTGAACGTTTTTTTTTTGTTTAATCACTGAATTACATGCCCTCACAACTGGGTCTTTCCTACGCTTAGGAAAGTTATTAAAAACTGTCGGCACTTTGTTGAGGAGCAGAATTCTCCTCACAGTACTTACACTGCAATCTGATTCCAACAAACCATCTTAACCTACAGAATGGAAAGAGAAACTTAACGGTAACTTGGAAGCACATAACCAAACAAATGATAAACGCCCCTCAGCAACCATCCATATATTGCAAATCGTGAGAACAAATCAATTAAAAAAACGAAAAACTCTTCATATTTGCTGCATGTTAAATAAGTCCTTACATTATAAACGTAAGTTTAATATGTTATTTCTTCTCATAGAACATGCTGCAGTAACACACGTAATCACAGAATTCGCGCCAAACAACAGAACATAAACGCGAACCTAGAGGTGGAAATGAGAAATTTTATTACCCCGCTTTTAATGCAAGAAATAAATAATTATTATTATTAATGCAAGAAATTGGCTTTCTGTCCAGGCCTTCTAGTATCTAGTAGGCTCTGGTTCTATACAGCTTAATACTATACCGGGTGGTACAGCTGCCCCTATTTTTTCCCGAATATATGCAACCAGCTAGGACGTAAATGCCTCTTAGTCCCATCTTGCGCAACACCTTACAGCAATGTTATGTGCAGTTAACCCGATGTAGACTTCTCCGCACAATGGAAAAAGAGGCAGTAAGTGAGGTCCATCTCAAAAACACTGTACCATTTTATGTAGAGCGGTGTCCAATACTCTACTAATTTTTACGAAATGTTACTATACTGTACAAACCATAAACACGCCTATTACTGTCGGTAGAGAATTGCGCACCTGATTGATCGAAGAGGCCATTTCCTTTTGATAGAAAGGGCGGTCGTGGTATCATAGAAAATGTGATAGGGTAAGACCAATTACAGACATGTCAATGCACCACCATTTTGTACAGTCTCATCACATCGAAATTGATAGAAACGTGTTTTGCACTGTAGTTTATAATCTGTGGCACGCAAATGCTGTACAGCAGATATGATAGCTTACGCCATGTAATTACTACCGTTAGAGCGATCAAAAAAGGCATAAAACGGGACCATAAGGCTGTAACTCATCAGTAACTTGTCGAAGCGGGAACTTCCGCTCTCCTCGTGAATACAGAGTTACAAGGATGGCGCTTGTACGTTGCAAATAGCTGCGCGGAATTACGTATGGAAGACGTACCTCGATAGGTTACTTGAAGCAGGAAGGGTTCCAACCACTCTTGAGTCATGCATTTTTTAATGTCATTTCGTATTCGCCTAGGCATCGTTTACGAAGACCTTTCTGAAGTTTCCGATATTCTTCTACGGAAGTTAAAATAAACAGGTATCATAAATATCGCCACATACGCACCGATTGTGAATACCACCTGAAACATAACGCTGGACTCATTCAACCAAGTAACGCGTAGAAAATGGTTGCAACTATCTGGGCGTAAGAGAGACGCGATTCTTTAGTTCACTGTGGTGTTTGCACATTCGAGTTCAGAACTTTTAACATCAACGATCAGTATCGAAGCGATAGCCTAGGTAATTCCATTAGTACAGAGCTACGAGACCAATTCTTTGTCGCCTGCAGTGGCAACATAGCACCAATCGCAGCGAGCATACGATATGTTAGCAGGCATTTAGAGTTCGAATCTAGTTACGAGCTTTTCAATTTTATTTTTATATTATACTTGTAAGGCCATTCGTAATAAATATTTAACGTTCTTAAGTCTCAAAAGTAATTTGCCACCTTTACAAAGAAAGCATACATACGAAAGGAATAATAACATGCGACTTCCATATGGCAAACGACTACAGGGAATGAAGCGCAGTGCACGTGGTGTCAACATTCTGACCCACCCATTCAACCAAGCAACTGCGCACGTTCGACTCGAAGACCAACTAACAGCGGTCTACACTTCATACGTAGGGTACATGAAACAGCATATCGTAATCCTAGCAGCAACGTGTGAGCACGTACTGTACGGTTAGCACGAAAGCAAACATTATGTATTCACGGGATGATTATGTGAATATGGTACTACTTTATGGAGAAGCAAGGCAAAATGCACGGGAAGCCAGACGCTTGTATCAAGAACGATTTCCTGGACGAAGGCTGCCAACTGCAGATACATTTCGACGTGTTGACAGACGGTTGCGTGCAACGGGGTCATTTCATACATTACTCCCCGTTCGGGATGCTCCAGTGACGTCTGGAAATACCGGTAACGACGAAGCTGTTCAAAATGCAATTGCATACAACCCGCACACAAGCTCACGGGCCATAGGAAATGAACTGAACATCAGTCATGTATCTGTACTGCGAATATTGCACCGCCATAAATTCCACCCTTTCCATCAACAGCTGCACCAGGAACTTCACGGAGATGACTTTCCAAAACGGATAGAATTTTCGCAATGGATATTACAAAGAGTTGAAGCTGATGCGAATTTCTTAATGGACATTCTCTTTAGTGATGAATCCAGATTTCACAACAACGGAACTGTAAATCGTCACAACTTCCATTACTGGAGCGTTGAAAATTCTCACTGGATCAGGGGAGCTCGATTTCAGGTACAATGGGGCGTCAACGTGTGGTGCGCGATACTAGGTGACAAGATAATTGGACCATATTTCTTCGAAGGAAACCTCACGGGACGACGCTATCTAGAATTTCTTCGTGAGTACCTCCCACTCTTATTGGAGGATGTGCCCCTTATGACACGGTTACGGATGTGGTTCCAGAAGGATGGAGCTCCCCACACTGGTCGTTGGCAGTACGGAACCACTTGCATAGGACATATCCTGGACGATGGATTGGACGAGGGGGTTCGGTCACATGGCCGGCTAGATCACCTGACCTTACTCCACTCAACTTTTTCCTCTGGAGTTGTTTAAAGGAAAGAGTCTATGACCAGGAGCCTGAGAGCCCGAATCATTTATGGCGGCTCATCACGGAAGCCTGCAGGCAGATTCCACCACATATGTTACAGCAAGCAAGAATGTCTCTCCTCCACCGTGCTCAGATGTGCATTAACGAAGCAGGTGGTCATTTTAAACATTTGCTTCATTAATCGAATGGCCATGCATAAGCCCATCGCACCGCTGTCGGTACAATCTCACTTTATTGCAAATAGCTCTTTTAAGAGCTCCTTAAAAAAACAAACATAGCTGAGTATCTGCAATATGAGAATTGATCATGATTTAGATTTGTCGTCAACAACACGACTCTCACGAACATCAACAACGCAATAAAAATATTCGTCGTACACAGGACTCGAACCGCCTACTAACGAGCACCGGTACTCTCCTCTAACTTTTAACAAGCTCGGCTATCACGGGTTGCTGTTTAGCGCTGTTGTGTTGCTGCTACTTCTAGTCATTCACCAATAATATTCTCTGTACAGGACGTTTCTGCGACACACAATTTTCACGATTCTTTACCATCAATCGGTATTTTATCATTAATGCTGATTTGCTTGACACGAATAAACGAATTATGGAAAGCGTTGTAAGAGCAGACATTGTAGTGAGTAGTCAAGGTCAATATTTTTAGGACCGAGCTCGATAGCTGCAGTCGTTTAAGTGCGGCCAGTATCCAGTATTCGGGAGATAGTAGGTTCGAACCCCACTATCGGCAGCCCTGAAAATGGTTTTCTGTGGTTTCCCATTTTCACACCAGGCAAATGCTGGGGCTGTACCTTAATTAAGGCCACGGCCGTTTCCTTCCTACTCCTAGGCCTTTCCTGTCCCATCGTCGCCATAAGACCTATCTGTGTCGGTGCGACGTAAAGCAACTAGAAAAAAAAAATTTAGGTTCGACTATAATCTGCGGGTTGCATAAAACTGCGTGAATAGGGGCAGCTGTACCACCCGGTATAATAGTGATGGGCTGCGAATGGACTCGCGAAGAATCGATTCTGAGACCGTGAAACTCGAGGTACTCGAGGCCGAGGATGCTGTGTGTGGAAACAACATGATGCATAATATTTTAGGTAGGCCAAAGACAAGTATTGGTTCCGTTTCTCAATAATGCACCGTGATATAATGTACAAGCTAATGTTGCGATGCGGTAATGAACATCACTTTAAAGAAATGTGTACACAGTCACTGTTTATCCTCCAGGGTCGGTTTTCCTTCGAACTCAGCGAGGGATCCCACCTCTTCCGCCTCAGGGGCAGTGTTCTGGAGCTTCAGACTCTGGGTTGGGGGATACAACTGGGGAGGATGACCAGTACGTCGTCCCGACTGCCTCACCTGCTATGCTGAACAGGGGCCTTGTGGGGGGATGGGAAGTTTGGAAGGGATAGACAAGGAAGAGGGAAGGAACCGACCGTGGCCTTAAGTTAGGTACCATCCTGGCATTTGCCTGGAGGAGAAGTGGGAAACCACAGAAAACCACTTCCAGGATGGCCTAGGAGGGAATCGGACCCCCCTCTACTCAGTTAACCATCCGGGAAATAGTAGGTTCGAATCCCACTATCGGCAGCCCTGAAAATGGTTTTCCGTGGTTTCCCATTTTCACACCAGGCAAATGCTGGGGCTGTACCTTAATTAAGACCACGACCGCTTCCTTCCAACTTCTAGGCCTTTCCTATCCCCTCGTCGCCATAAGACCTATCTGTGTCGGTGCGAAGTAAAGCCCCTAGCAAAAAAAAAACTCAGTTAACCTCCAAGGCTGAGTGGACCCCGTTCCTGTCCTTGTACCAGTTTTCAAATTTCTTGGTAGAGCCGGGAATCGAACCCGGGCCTCTGGGGGTGGCAACTAATCACACTAACCACTACACCACAGAGGACGATATTATACGGCAGGACAAAATACCGGAGGTGCAAACAATATAATTATGTTATTCTTGGATACCTCATCAAATGCTCGGAGCATTCTTTCAATCAATTGAATGTAATAATAATAATAATAATAATAATAATAATAATAATAATAATAATAATCGTGTGGCCTCAGCTACCGTGTGCAGACATTTCAATTTGACGCCATCTGGCTGTCTGCTCGTCAATTTCGACATTCCGTTTTACTTTAGGCCCACTAGATGGCAGACCGAGTAAACCGAAACTAATGTAACCAAAACTCTCTTGGGCATCTATGGCTGAGATTTAATGAATTTTGTCGGGTAAACACCAAATGTGTCACCAGAGATCTTTTACATGCCGACATCGTACGACATGGAGTGTCGAATGGACTTTTTTCCGCCCTTCAAAAACCCGACTACCTCTGCCGGGTTTGAACCCGCTATCTTGGGATCCGGAGGCCAACACTCTACCACTGATCCACAGACAGAGCTGATTGAATGTTGTAGAGGTTGAACTAGGGCATGCGTCGTTCTACTGCACAACAAAATATACAGCCAAACATGTGCATTACGCCATATTTATATGAAGTATAGGCCTACACAGTCCGCCTCTGTGGTGTAGTGGTTAGCGTGATTAGCTGCCACCCCCAGAGGTCCGGGTTCGATTCCCGGCTCTGCCACGAAATTTGAAAAGTGGTACGAGGGCTGGAACGGGGTCCACTCAGCCTCGGGAGGTCAACTGAGTAGAGGTGGGTTCGATTCCCACCTCAGCCTCGAAGTGGTTTTCCGTGGTTTCCCACTTCTCCTCCAGGCGAATGCCGGGATGGTACCTAACTTAAGGCCACGGCCGCTTCCTTCCCTCTTCCTTGCCTATCCCATCCGATCTTCCCATCCCTCCACAAGGCCCCTGTTCAGCATAGCAGGTGAGGCCGCCTGGGCGAGGTACTGGTCATTCTCCCCAGTTGTATCCCCCGACCAAGGGTCTGAAGCTCCAGGACACTGCCCTTGAGGCGGTAGAGGTGGGATCCCTCGCTGAGTCCGAGGGAAAAACCGAACCTGGAGGGTAAACAGATGATGAGGATGATAGGCCTACACAACAAAACCTTATTGTAACTTTAACTAAGAAAGTGTGGACACATGTGCTTATGTATCACAATTATCACCGGGTCACAGTCCGGCTCCATGGCTAAATGGTTAGCGTGCTCGCCTGTGGTCACAGGAGTCCCGGGTTCGATATGCTGCAGGGGCGCGAATTTTAACCATCATTGGTTAATTTTGCTTGCACGGGGGCTGGTTGTGTGAGTTGTCTTCGTTTTCATTTCATCCTCATTACGACGCGCAGGTCGCCTACGGGAGTCAAATCGAAAGACCTGCATCTGGCGAGCCGAACATGTCCTCGGACATTCCCGGCACTAAAAGCCATACTCCATTTCATTTTACTGGCGCACAGTGTGAAATTTTAGAGATCAGGCAGGAAAAAGTACATTTTCAACTAATCTATTTCTATTATAAAGGGCATTATTTTACGCTCTTCATTTCGCCAATACATTAATTTTTTGACGTTTCGGATCCCTTCCATTTGTTCACCCTGATTAGTGTTATATAGAGGATGATTGCCTAGTTGTATTTCCTCTTAAAACAATCATCATCACCACCACCACCCTGGACGAAGTATGTAATACCTACAATGAATAGTTAAATTATGTTCCTAATCTTCACTCCGTATCTCAAGTTACCAAAGGTAACCTAATGGGCGATATAATGCAGAAATGCAAACTCATGTCCTCATCGCGAGGTGGTGCAGCTCCTTTCAGGAAAACCCCCAATGCAGGTGAGCTGCATGTACCATTTCAACTACATACCAGCCCTCATGATATTCTAAAACTTCTGGCGGTACCGGGAATCGAACCCAGGGCCCCAAGCATAGCAAGCAGGTAATAACACTACCCGTTACGCTACGGAAGCGCTGTAATGGAAGAGCCCAACTAAATATAGACGGAGGAGAAAAAGAAGAATGTCATTGTGTGACAAACTAAACGAATGGCATTTCGAACCAAATATGGTACGGTCTACACTAGCGTGTTTCACGTTATTGTCATCATTTACTTAGCTGTTGTCATAGCACTTAATCTGGCGAGTCCGAGCCTCTGCGAGTAACCCGTGCGTATTTATTCCGACTGCTCGGCAACAGGTCGCAGTTACGGATCGTGACGTCACTGTGGAGACTCGAGTACTTCGCACGGGTTACTCGCAGAGGCTCGGACTCGCCAGACTCGATTCTCGCGAGTCCAAGCGTCACTCGCACACATCACTACTATATAGTTATGAGAAGAAGTTGCGACGAAGGAGTCTGTTAAATTTTTCGGATACGCTTAATGTCCAAGTTTTCCTATATGTTTGAGTTCTGTAGTTTTGAAATGTCATTGTAAGCTGCATGTAGTCAGAACAAAAACGCTGTGAGATGGTATTTTCTGCCGGAAGGTGCTAAGCAAAGCGAAGGTAAGTTATGGAAATGTACTTGTAAATAGTGTATTAAATTATACTTTTTCATTCCTTCCATTTCTTTGTTTTCAGTTTTGAAACTTTGTTTTCAAATGTCATGTTCTTTATTTCAGAGAGGTAACACCTTGAGGTTAAAGTACGGTACTCCTGCTATTATGTCGATATGACTGGCAACCTCAACATCAAGAATAAGCATTTTTATAAATTTCCTAAGGATGTTCTGAAGCTGTGGGAGCACGTGTGTCGTGTGAGTGATTGTGTAAATTGTTCTAGTTTTTATGTTTGTGAAGATCATTTTCTGGAGGTCCGACTCGTTGGCTGAACGCTCAGCGCATTCGGTTCAGAGGGTCCCGGGTTCGATTCCCGGCCGGGTCGGGGATTTTAACCTTAATTGGTTAATTCCAGTGGCACGGGGGCTGGGTGGGTGTGTGTGTTGTCTTCATCATCATTTCATCCTCATCACGACGCGCAGGTCGCCCACGGGAGTCAAATAGAAAGACCTGCACCTGGCGAGCCGAACCCGTCCCGGGATATCCCGGCACTAAAAGCCATACGACATTTTTTATTTTCTTGAGAAGGACTTCATTAACTACCGGTACACTAGACACCGATTAAATTGTGACGTTGTTCAGTCAGTCATTGATCTGCATTTAGGGCGGTTGCCCAGGTGGCAGATTCCCTATCAATTATTTATTTATAATTGTTCACCTAACTCTTTCTTGAATATTTTCAACGAACTTGGAAATTTATCGAACATTTCCCTTGATAATTTATTCCAAATCCTTACTCTTCGTCCTATAAATTAATATTTGTCCCCAATCTGTCCTCTTGAATTCCAACCTTATATTCTTATTAAATATCTGGAAATTATCCCCCATAATCTCTGTAATTTAGAGATCCCTCTGTCAAGTTATAGCATTGCAGAAAATAGAAATGTAGGCCTAAATGAAATTTCAGTAATTTCCCAAACATAATTTGTAATTTGTAATCTAAATCTTTCAGTATCAAGCGATGTTGAAAAGATCGAGGTTGGAGAAAACACACAAACTGGTATGGATGAAGGTTAGTATCATTTTTTGTCAGTAAATCATTTATTAGTGCTCAGTTACAGAATGCTAACAAAGCTCCATCCGGTATGTGATGGAATGTTGAGGATAAAGTTATGGCACTTTCAATTAAACGTGGGCCTCGTTTATATCGATATATGGCTACTCAGTAATTTTCCCTCTGTCAGGCTTTTGAAGTCTTTGCTATCTCAAATACCTTTTGACAGTGGTTTTATTCCTTCCATAGTCGAAGTGCTACAAGTAGTGGTTCTAAAATGTCTGATATTGACAAATACTCCTATTTAATGAAATGTCACTAGAAAAGGGGTTATATTATGAGGCTAATGAACATGTATGTATGAAGATCTTGGTTCTTTAGGAAGGTCACCTGCTCTACAAATCATGCATTAGTTTTCATGTTAAGAGGTATTCACAGAAATTGGAAACAAATTCTGTAATTGCCTATTATTTCACCACACATTCAGTACCAGCAAGTAATGTAGCCTTACAACAGCTATTTATTATAAGTAAAGGGTTGAAATTTGCACAATTTGTGACCATGGCTCGACAAATCAGAAAGCACTGTTAAGCTAATTTAGATAGACTCAGTCCATTCCATTTTCTTGTGAATAGTGAACCAATTGTTGTCATATATGATGTTCCCATTCTTCTGAAAAAATATCAGAAGTGCTTTAATTCAAAATAATAATAATTTCATGTGGCTATTTCTAGCCGTGTGCATCCCTCCGGTGAGGGTGGGCGGCATCTGCCATGTGTAGGTAACTGCGTGTTATTGTGGAGGAGGATAATGTCATGTGTGGTGTACGACTTGCAGGGATGTTGGGTACAGCACAAACACCCAGCCTCCGGGCCATTGGAATTAACCGATGACGGTTAAATTCCCTGACCCGGCCGGGAATTGAACCCAGGACCCTCTGAACCGTAGGACATTACACTGACCATTCAGCTAATGAGTTGGACTAATTCAAAATAAGATTGAGGTTAATGATTACAAGGTGGTAACATTTAAATACATTGAGAGGGTATTCAGTATACCATAAACCAAGTGGAAAGGTTTAAAACTTTGCCCAAACTAAGAAAACAACATTTTAACTTCCAGGATAGCTATGTAAGAATGAAAGTTAAAGTTGCTGCTACACCACTGCCTGCTCGATCTGCATCCGATGGCTGCTTAAACTGCCTGCTCATTCCATACTCAAACGTGTAACACGCCTTACAAACAATCTGCCGCTAGATGGCAGCACCAAACGTACCCATTTACCGCGTAAATACAACTAGATAAGCATACCAGCAAAATTTAAAATCTGAAAGTAAGAGAAATATTAAAGAATTTTACGTATAAAGTGGTGCTCTAGAGAGTTATATCTTCAGCACTTTTCGAGAAAGAGGTTTCGACGAACAAGAAAACCTGGAAACTTTGTCTGTATGGTACTTCCCTACATTACTAAGTAGAGGTTTCACGACTTTGGCCACCACAGTTTCTGACACAAGTTCCTGGTGCTCATTGTTACTAAAACACTTTAAAAACTTACATTGGCACAAAGAAGGTAGAACATAGTTTTTTATGGTCTGGAGCAGACTTACAGATTTCTTGCAGTACGGTAGAGCCGCCTCAACAAATTTCTGAATCCTCATAATTAGGCCAATAAATCGTTGCTAGGGCTAGCACAGCTATCAATGGGGATGAATTAAATGAGGTAGAAACGTTATTCAAGCACGTGCTGCATTCTGTTTTTTTCTGCGATTACACGCACTAAATAACCACACACTAATCCCTGGTAAGCAGTTTCCGAAGTGACACATACTGACTCAGGGGGCTCACGAAAATCTTCGAGTAAATCAAGTACATACTCAGGGAATAATAATAATAGACGGCCTATTAGGCGACTTGCATATCTGTGAAGATGAAAGCCCTACCTAGGATGATTTCTAATGCTGAAGATGCCACACATACCCCAGCCCCCGAGCCACTGGAATTAACCAATTAACTAAATAGGCATTACTTGCGTAAATAATAATAGTAATAAAAAGAGCAGTATATTGACACGATTTTATACTGCTAGCAAAAGACTCGTAATGGAATCTTAATCTGCTTGCCCTCCAGGGTTGGCTTTTCCCTCGGACTCAGCGAAGGATCCCACCTCTACCGCCTCAAGGGCAGTGTCCTGGAGCTTCAGACTCTGGGTCGGGGGGATGGAACTGGGGAGGATAACCAGTACCTCGCCCAGGCGGCCTCACCTGCTATGCTGAACAGGGGCCTTGGAAGGGATAGACAAGGAAGGGTGAAGGAAGCTCCCGGCATTTGCCTGGAGGAGAAGTGGGAAACCACGGAAAATCACTTCCAGGATGGCTGAGGTGGGAATCGAACCCACCTCTACTCAGTTCACCTAGCGAGGCTGAGTGGACCCAGTTCCAGCCCTCGTACCACTTTTCAAATTTCGTAGCAGAGTCGGGAATCGAACCCGGGCCTCCGGCGTTAGCAGCTAATCACACTAACCACTACACCACAGAGGCGGACAATGGAATCTATGACAGCATATTATACTGTTTTGTACCTTCACATTAACAGTACAGTGTCCCCAGATATTGTATTACTTAGTATGTAATACTTCAAACCTTACGCTTACCATTTTCTGCAATGGTGTTTGAAGAGCTCTTGTTAGACGTCTCTGTGCTTGAATCCCTTCTCTTAATCATCGCTGAAATTAGCGGTTGTTTATAAGCTGGATAATCAGGGAAAGGGCTGGGTACAGATCCTGTTTTTAATTTTCGCGTTTTGCTGGTCACTTTGAAATCGTCATTTACGAAATGTAGACTGCAAACCACGGAATAATCAGAAGGAATCCATTTACTTCCCTTGCTGTTTCCTTCCCTGGATATAATACTTAACCACTTTCGACGCAATTGTGTACTTGAAGGTATATCATGGAATGAAATATCACGGCATTCTGGTTTTCCTTTCTTTGATTTGCAGAAAGGCACGCAGCAGTACACCATTTTCACTGAAAACAAGTACAGTCTATCCTATTTCCCGCTATTTCATTCCGACAGGTCTGGAGCCGGTTGGTGCTGCCACCTGCTGTGGGTATTTGTAAACGGAGTGTTTCACTTAGTGCCATGTTAAAATGTTGTAATGAGCAGGCAGTATAAGCAGCCATCGGATGCAGATCGAGCAGGCAGTGTGCTACACACAGGCTACACAGTTAAGCCATACTGTGGCAGCTGTAATGGAAGTGTTCTAGGCGAACTTCGTGTTGCCGCCACAAGAGCGCAGCAAGTACCGAAGGGGTCCTGGCGCATACGAATGGGCGGACATGCTTCATTCTTTCTAATGCAATCAGCTGTTCTGTCAGGCATCGAAATGAGTGAAATAAAGAATTGTGGGAACTGGAATTTATTTCAGTTGAAGGCGGAACTCAGAAGAAGAAATGCGAAAGTTCATGGAAGGAAGAGTGAACTTATAAAGAGGTATTGTTGTTTGGATTAAAGCTGCTGTATATTTTCATAACCTGACATGGGCCTAGGCCTAGTACAATGTCAATTTTATGGATGCTTTAATTGTCAATATCCGCGTAACATTTCGTATTTTATCCTTTGTAGGCTCGAAGATTATGATGCCGCATTTAATGTGGAAAATCGGCAGGATGATGATGAGGAGGAGGATATTTTCATGGTGAAAGTACCAAGTGCAGTAGTGTACAAGGACGTAAATGAAAGTGCAGACCTTCCAACTGTGACTGCCCAGTGTTTTTCAAGATATTTAAAGAACTGTGAGCAACGTGATTCAGGTGTGGGTAGTAAAATGTACAAAGAGAGGTATTTGTTGTGCTTGCGTTGGGCACAGGAAGGTAAATTCACATTTTTAAAAGGCAGAGTTGCATCAGAGTATAGGAAAAGTGTGGTATACCATGTAGACTTGAAAATAGCAGACTTCTTAATTGAGGAGTGCCAGTGTGAATGTAGTGCTGGTATGGGGCCATTTGCTCACTGCAAACATGTATGTACTACATTACATGCTTTGTTAAATTTCAATACCAGCAAGACCTTCATCTGCCAGGAAACCTGTACCAGCCAGCTACAATCTTTCCACAAGTGCAAAAAATTTAAAGCCTCCCCAGTTAAGGCAAATGCACTAGTTTTAAAGACAGTCCAGGTCAAGTCATCTGTTCAAGATATAAGAAGTCATGATCCCAGGCCACACCAGTTCCGAAATACTTCTTCATACAATGAGTACTTCAGAAATTTATCCATATACTTCACTGCAAATTACCCATCTCTGAATCCCATGCCAATCTTACAGTTGTATCCCTCTGCACATCTTAAAGCTGTTTATAATGATCATGATTATTTTGGATCTGGTAAGGAGAAATTTTTAACTTCTAGAAAGTTGAAAGATGTTTCTCCAGGGGATTGTACTGATGTGGAACTTAAAACTAGGGGACAGAGTTCAAATCCACTTTGGTTCACAGAACGCTCCATCAGAATACCTAGCTCATTGTTTAAACGTGTTTGTCACCTTACCGAGAGGACTGACACAAAACAATTCTTAGCTCAACTAACATCAAGTCATGAATTGTCTACACCTGCTATTGTTCATGAAAGAAAGTATGAAGCTGTGGCAGTAAAAGCTTTTGAGGAACTTTACTGTATGAAGGCACATGAGTGTGGATTATTCATAAGCACAGAACATCCATACTTATGTGCTTCACCTGACCGAGTTCTGGATGAGAATGAACTTCTTGAAATCAAGTGCCCATACTCATGCAAAGATGAAATAGTTTCCTGTGAAACTGTGGAATACTTGTATCTTTGTGATGTATCAGGAAACCTAGCTTTGAAAACTGATCATTCATACTACTATCAGATACAAGGGCAGCTGTACTGTGCTGACAGGAGTCTTTGTAGACTTGTAATATACACCTTCAGGGACATGAAAGTTATCCTTGTTCATAGGAATGAAGAATTTATTAAACATATGATTTCTTCACTAGAACTCTTTCACAATAACTATCACAAATCATATATCATAAATAAGTTCCTCTACTTAGGCAGTGAATAAGCGATGAGTTCATAAACATTGTATAACACAATGTAATCTTTGTAATGTTTTGTAATCTTAATGCTGCAACATCATTTACCTTAAATGAAATTACAATTGAATACATTTAATTTATTTTGTTACAAAATTTTTGTTCTTAAAACTTAATTCCTAAAATAATAAGCACCTGTGCTCATATCCTAAAAGGCTGTAAGCCTACAACTGATCAACAAGTATAATGGAAATTGCTACACATCACTAGAAGTTCTGTTTTTATGGGTATTGTATTTTAAAAGTTACTTAAAACTGACTTCACTGTAACTAATCAAGCATCCTTCCCAACAATATTTCTTCTAAAATTGCAGAGCATATAACAAATAAATATGATTTCTGGTGACAAGGAAGTATGTGAGGGACTCATTGGAGATTGCAGTATTTTATATGTTTTACCCAAGCCTATTAGTCTCTCAATATGTACCCTTTTACTGGCTATTTTCCTGTCTCTTCTTAAAGTTTCACTTGGAAGCCTATTCATTTTCTTAAAAAATCTTGGGATGTTAACAGTGACACCATGAGGAACAAGCATATCTTGTATATCAAATCCCTTATCAGCCATAATGGAATCACCAAAGTGAAATTTTTCCAGAATGTCACTTCTTTCCATCATCTGTCTATCACTAGTTGCACCTCCATAGCATTGTGAAATATATGAAATCAATCCACCTGGTGTTGAACCAACTAAAACTTTTATTGTGTTTCTATTTTTGTAAGAGGGGAATGTTGCTTGTTGAGCTGTTGGAAGAGATGGTTTTTTGATGGGGCATTCAGTTGAGTCTATGATCAAGCGTATGGTTGGATACTTAATTTTAAAATCAGTTGGCATATGAAACTTCACCAGCTGTTTTGAAGGCCATATATCTACCTCTTGCCACTGGAGATACATGAATCTTATCCAAGTGTTAAAAATGTTTGAGACTCGAGAGACAGAAGTAGAAAACATGAAACTCACCTCTTTGTAGGGTAAATTCCTTCTTAGAATGATCATAGTCAAAAAGAATAAATCTAGAACTTCTAAATGTGTAGGTGGTGGGCTATTTATATAGTTAAGATGATATGATGCTGATCCTAGGGAATAAAAAGCAAACATAAATTTCACATAATTTTCTAAACCAGTGTAATAGTGCAGCATGTTGTCATTTCCTTGAAAATTATTTATAGTGTATGGGACAAATTTGCTTTTAGTTTGGGTGAAGTGAGATTCTCTAGAAATTTCACTTTTTAACTGTAGGCCTATTTCTTCAGTCTGTGTTGCAGTACTTGTAGATTGTAGCCTTGCTGTATTTTGGTTATGGGGATGATCAGTAGTAGAAACCTCTAATTCTTCACCAAATGGAAAGGGGCAAATGTCATCAAAAACCTCAAAAGCATTCTGGCTACTTGCAGGAGGTAGGCCTACACAGACACTGCTATCTTTGCCTCCTGGGATTAACAGTAACTGTCTCTTGTTATGTCTCTCTTTTCGTTTCTTTGCTATTTCACTGCCCTCCTTTACTTTTGTCCATGCACATACAGAAGGCACAGCTGTCTTTTGCAAGATCTTCTTAAGAGGTATATTGCCTCCTGAAAATGAACACATTGTGGTATGTTATGGAATTGCAGATCGAATTTTGGGATTAAGATTTAATGTTAAATAAAAGTAGCTATGAATTCTACAGCTCTTTCTAGGACAATAACTGTAGGCCTACTACACATGCCTGTTATATGTACGGGATTAAAGGTTAGAATTAAATAGGAAATTCCTGAGGCGATTAATTAAGTACCAATCAGGCATTTAAGGGACCTTTAGTTTCTAAACTATGTTACTGATGATTGAATTACATGTCCTACCTCGCCAAGTAGAGCTTATATAAACCTTGGGTGCGAAATGTTCGAAACAAACAACACTGCTGTCAGTTGGATTCCATTTAATCCGCCGAATTTGTTTTATCCATTGTTTTCTCAAACTGGGATCCTTTGGAAACCTATGCCCTCCTCTGTTTTTACACAGTGGTACACAGCAGCACGTACTTGGCATTATTTACGCTTGTAAATGTCATAAACTATAAAATTTACTTAACATTCGCCATTAGCCGCATTACGTATGGGACCTGTTGTGGTGATGCTGCACTCTGGTGACAACTTTTGACAGATACACGCCCATTGCAACATATGTAGCTACTCCAAGTGTTTCTCTCAGAAGCTATATACACAGCAGAATTTGTGAAAACAAGTGACAACCTTCACAAGAGTCTAGCTCCTGAGGGGGCAATAGTATCGTGTTTCACCGCATAGCGCTGTAAGAAAATAATCGGAGCACTTCGGACAATTTCTGTGAGTTTGCCGCCGCATAGTGCTGTAGGACCTAGGAAGATATTAATGTAATTCTTAGGGCACAAGGTGACGCATAACCATCATAATATTAACACTCAATTATACATGTACTCGTGAACATTTGTTTAGAATAAAGGTGGTAGAATCGAAGATATTTGAATGTGGTAAACTAGTCGATATAACCAACCATATTTTTTCCAATGTAAGAAATTCAGTTATCAACGGAACAAATTTACTCAGAAATTAATGAAATTGGGTTTTCCATTGACCTTGAATGTATCTTGCATGTTATTAAATCTTATAGTTTAACTGGCAGAGTCAATGGTTCAATTCCTTCAGGAAAGCAAACTAACAATGTAACTCTACTAATATAACTAACAACTTATTTTATATGTGATTCGTTCTTATATGTTTGGTAGTTAAATACCGTGATGAATCACACTGGCGAGAAGTAATGACCTATATCTCTGTGTATTTTTATCCCACTGTATTACTATATATTTAGTCAACAAGAATCGACTTTCATATATATGAACTTTAAATAGCATAACAAGATATTCATCATGATCCTTAATATACGAATTTTAAAGATCAAAGAGGTTCAGTGGCAGGACGGAGGCTAGGGAATATGCGGAGTCCAATGAGGATTATGAAGAAAAAGTAATTCTTCGAGGGAACAATGCGTAGCAATCTTGCATTCGGGAGTTCGAACCCCACTTTCCGCAGCCCTGAAGATGGTCTTCCGTGGTTACCCATTTTCACGTCAGGCAAATGCTGGGGATATACCTTAATTAATGCCACGGCCGCTTCCTTCCCACTCCTATCCCTTTCCTATACCATTGTCGCCATTACACCTATCTGTGTCGGTGTGACGTAAAGCCAATTGTAAAATATATACAAACACTATGAAATATTTACACTTCTACTAAGACGTGAACTTTCCAGCCGCAACGATCTGACACCTCTGAGCTCTTCTTGAATTACTGTGTGATAGGTATACATGTATTCTTCTTTATCAAACGTCATAGAAATACAAATAACGTAATTGTTTTCTTTCTAATGTGCTTTTATGGGGCGTCCGAAACCTTGGAGCGAACCGAGACTTCGTCTCAACAGCAACGCAGGCATTCCGAGTCTCCTGCATCTTCGAAGAATCCATTGAAATGGTGATAATGATGATGATGTTCATGATGATGATATAAAGATGAAAAAATGCTTTGGTGTGCAAATTACACTATTTTCGTAATGCCAATTGGAATCGTGCTAAGGAATGGAGGGAAAGCCTGGCATCTAGCGGCACTATTTGAATTGCTGCTCCTCTGACAATTTAGTACTTGAAAAGATCTCGCATGCAAAGGCCTTTAATTTTCTCGTAGACAACGTCCCGGTTCACAACATCCACTGCACGAGCGCGCTCCTGACATTACATGCCAGAGCTTGAAACTAAAACTCCCTCATCGAAGTTTTCCGAAGTGCCCCGATTACTTTATTCTAGAGCTATGCGGCAAAACACAAAACTATTGCTCCCTCAGGGCTAGACTCTTGTGATATCGACCGTACTCCACGCCAAGCTTGACTGACAAACGGACTTTTACGAGCAATTTGTTTGGAACACCTCCACAGTCAGCAGAAGCTATTATCAACAGAAAAGAAACAAGATATGCTTGATCTTCTGAAATATATTCTACCGATCCATCGTGCATTTTTATGTCTTTGACTAAGACAGAATCGGTTGAGGACAATGGACCTCTGATGAACGACCTTCGAGTACCGGTAATAGTAGTAGTAGTAGTAGTAGTAGTATTGAAAATAACAGGCTTTCGCCCAATTACAATGTTCCCCTATTCCAATTTCAAAATAACCACAGAAAGAACATTTATAAACGAATAAAATCAATCTAAATCTACCACGTGGTCTCTGAAATGGGCGGATAGCCAGTCCAAGGCAAGACGCCACCCCTACATACAAAATATTTACTAGCTTAGCACTAACTACTTACTACTTAACTATCACTAAATCTATTATGTAGCATCTCACACATAGGCGGACAGCTAATTCAACATGCAACACGCTACCTCTACATCTAAGTAAACTAACTTCTGGCAATACATGTAGGAAATGCAATGAAGCAGAGGAATCAGATGAACACATACTTTTCGAATGTGAGGCACTGGTAGAATCAGACTCTGCACTCTAGGACTACCAGGTGAAGAGAGAGAAAAAATCAAAGAAGACCCAATAAGAACAACCTGCAGCTTTGTGAAGGGAGCAGGTATATCTAGATGGGAATGAAGGAAAACATGGTAGCAAAAGACTTTAAAAGTCGACGCTAATTAGGAACTAATATTCAGAGGCCCCACGAGAAAAAGAAAAAGAAGAAGAAACTAACTGCTTAACTACATTAAATCTATACTAATTCTATCCTAAATCTGTCTAGTCGCGACATCACCCCTGGTGAGGAACTGCTACCAACCTTCTCTGGGATGTCACGAACAGACATGTCTGATGAGGCCGGAAACCGAAACCTCATAGACCCCTTAAGCTGTCAATGTTACTTCCTCACCACTCCTTTATGTAACACCCATATGTGAGCGGATTTCCAGCTCTACATGTAGCCTGCCACACCTGCATTCTTCTCCCGAGACGGATGCCATAATTCGGCTCATCCTCCACTGTCCCATTGACAACTTACTTCCTCTAACCGAATACTATTCACTACCTTACTCTACTCTACACGTGCAGACGTACTGAATCAATACTTTAACTTGAGATAGTTCAGGACTATCTCACCCCCTCGCAGCTCTATGTCACCAGTCAAAACAAACAAACAAACAAACAAACAAACAAACAACCTAATCAGAAGGAATACAGTTCGGCTAACACATCAATGAACTGAAATACAACTAATTAGAAAATATAAAATACGTAAGGAACAAAGGAACAAAACTCAACAAATATAAAAACAGAACATAATACTAAAATTATAATTATTGTCACCCTTACATGTTACTGACTTGAACTCTATAATATTCCATATCTGTGTGTCAAAGGTTGTGTTATGTTTATACATGGTTATAAAACTTCGTTATTATTACCCCACACAAGGATGATACTTCAGATATTAAAAAGTTTCCAGATGTTTTCTTCTACTCAATATAATCAAGTTTAAACTGCATATTTAATGTGCGGGTAAGTGATCAACTTTTGGAGTCTCCCTCTTCCAATTTCGATTGTCCGAGGTAGGAGAGCCGAGACTTGGTGCATCCTGAAATATTAGCATGCATTCCTGTATGTGTAGTTTAAATTTCCTCTAATATCATTTTAACCACGTTTACTCGTGCTGATTACACTGTTTTCAGTTTCTTCAACAGCATGTACCATTCCCTCTTTCAGCACTTTCATTTCTTTTGAACCTTCGTCAGCATGGACCCTTCTCTCATTCACCACTTTCATTTCTTTCTCCCACAAGCTTTTTAAAATTACCAATAATTTCGATATAGTTTCCTTGGCTTTCTCCATTCCCTGTTCATTAATTTGACAAGAGTATAACATTCAGATTCTCTTCACATTTTAATTTATCTCTTCCGGTTCCAAGTATTTAACCCGTAATGCTCTTGTACCTTCACACTGTTTCAAGAAATGTGCATTTCCTAACTCCTTCTCACACAATAAACATGTATTTGCAACTTACGTAAATGCCTTATTTTTATAAAATCCCATCAGCCGCCAATATCATTCCCTTGCATTCTCTTTTGGTTAATTTATAATGTATTATTTTCATACCAGGATATATATTCATGAATTCCTCCAGAGTTCTCCTATTATTACCCTCAGCTCTTAGCATTTGTATTTTTATATCTGGGTACTCTCTGTGCCACTTTCCTACAGACTTTTCTTTCTTCTAAATCTTTGTCCCAAGAGTTCCCCTCCCAATTCCTTCTAGTACTTTCTCTAATTTGCTCGCCCAGTACCCATTCTGGTACCTCATTTGGTGCCGGTAAGCTATATTTAGACTTTCTCCCCTCCTCCCATTTTTAACCTAAACCAATATTTTATTACTATCTTAATTATATCCAACTTTATATTAATGTCTGTACACAGTAATCTTGCTCCACTATTCGCTGTACATATTGGTAAGCCTGTAATTATTTTAATAAATCTACTAATGACTGAATTAAATATTGCGATTTCATTTTCTGTGCTCCACACTTCTCAACTGTATAACATTTTATATTTCATCACAGCATTGAATACATTTCATTGTACCCTAAAATCAATATTAGACATCCTGTTATTTATGTGCCATTTCACTGTCAGCAGTGAACATCGTGGAACAAAAATGGACGATATACCGCGAGAACATTACAAACAAGACGCAAATCGAACCGAAAATGTTGAGAAGATTATATTTTCATCAGGTATAAGCTGATAAATAACATCTAGAAGGCGGTGAAACAGAATGAAAGATAGAAGATTGTTACACATTTATTATTACAAAAATTCATTCCAGAAGAAACGAACACAAGCAGATCGCTACGATATATATTAACACGTAAAGGAAACGAAGTTCATATAAGAATGATTAAAATGAAAAAAGACAGAAATAACGTTGTAATAAGTTGATGACTACTGATGAATAAATTCATAAATATCAAATATAAAAATATATAAATAAAATTACTCAAAAACTTAATAAAATTAATAAGCATAATTAACCGAAATGTCCGTAGTATGGGCGCCAGAGTTCACCAGAATGGATCCCTCGAATTTAGATAAGAGCATGATAGACTTTATATCCCAGGGCGTGTACATAATGCTGCGTACTGGTACATCTGCTGCAGGCCTTACCTAACTTCCTGAAAACGACTAATTAGGTAGGAACTGCACCTAGGTTCATCAATAACACTGATTCTAAAATAGCTAACTATATTCTGAACAAATTCCGTCCATGAGCACCTCATCAACATACAACATTATACATATAATACACACATAAAATATTGCTGGAAGACTCCATATTTACAACAACAACAATAATGAAAACCGTGGGAAAACGAAAGCGAGAACTAAACTACCATTTGTAGATGGTCCGATGAACAATGTACATGTATGAAGATAAATACCCTTCACTGTCTCTATATCAATTCGACTTACCGATTCTCATAATCGGCAGTTATCACATCACACAGATACCGTACCTTGTACTACTGTGTTCACATATTTTAACACTTGTTGTAAAGATATATACACACGTCTGTCGATCCTCAACATATAAATTTATGGAAAGTCTGAGATAGCTTTCACCAACATATAATGCTAGGCCGCCACAAGTAGTACAATACTTAATGCGCAAGCACTCTCCACAATCAGCCACTTTCCACAAACATAACAAGACTACGCTCCACGAACGTTTTAAGTCCAGTCCATTGCAGCCGTGTCACTCCAGTACAGTGTATCAGCACCACTTCCTTCCCGTACAGTGCGTCAGTTGTAGTTGTAGTTGTAGTTATCTTCCTTCTCGTTCCTTTACAATCACCTCTACAGTCACCCTTACAATGTTTTTCATAATCCTGGTTGCCGCCGTATGATCAACCTTTATAGACATCAACATCCCCCTCCTCTCAGATGAGACGTCTTGATTGGTGCTTGCCCACCAATCATGAGTGAACCTCTTGTCAAGACCAAGCCCTGAACTACTTCTTCCTCCCAAGACAATAACAAACTCTGGGGAGTTTTACATGAATCATCGAATTTCCCTGGTACAACAACAAGCTCATCTCATCAGCCTGGGATATATACATGACTCATGAATTTCCCGACACAAGTACATCACAACAGACACTGGGGTAGCCATATGACTCATTCGAATTACCAGAGTTATTAAAGCAATGTTTTCCCACTCGTGCAAAACAAATTACTCATACCTACATATGTGGATATCTTCCAGCTTATAAATATAAATGACAAAACATACAAATGAAATACCGATAATAATAATAATAATAATAATAATAATAATAATAATAATAATAATAATAATAAATCGAATACTGACAATAATATCTCAAACTTCTACATATAATTCGGGGGTGTGATATATGTACTATCACAACGTAAAGAAAATTGAGCGGGACCACGGAAATACCGCATACTCGCCTATTAATAAGCTGAAGATTTAGAACGACTGGTCAGAATCGTTACGTAACCAGCTACGTCACAAGAGACCAAGTGGAAAGAAGCATCAGCATGATAAGCTACCCAGAAGAAAATAAGGATTACTACAGCGATTAAGAAACAAACTATAGGAACTTAAATCAGATTATAATTGAAATCTTTATAGCCATATTAGTAGTCTGCAAGACATAAGCACAATTCAATTTAAAGAAGCATTATTCTCAACATACTTATAAATCACAGAAGGCTTTGAATACTAAGATGACGAAACTGACCATGTTAATCTATATTTCTGTTCTAACTGCGCAAGAAATGGCCAGCATCATGCACTAAGAAGACCGAGGCAAGGCTGTCTGGAGATGGGGACCTGAAGCCGGCAAACCTATCCCCAGATGACGGAGAAGGAGGAGAGACCTACGCAGACGTTTCCCAAAGACTAGCACGATGTTACAGTCGTATTGACGAGATGTCCTAAGCATCTGGACACACACAGCGATGGAATACATTATGCTTGACCGTAATGTATTTTAGTGTACATTTGCCACCGAGGTAGACACCTCATCTGCAAATAAAGAGATTTTGATTTGATTTGATTTGATTTGAAGAAAAGATAAGTTTAGTGAAATAACATTACCGTAAGTAATTTAAATAACATGGTTTTGAAAAGTGTCATTTTCTATTTGTATGTAATATGTATGTGCAGTGCTGTTATGAATTTATATTCAAGAGAAGTGATATTACATGTGGAAAGGCAATTGATTTAACAACATAGGAGGATGATAGGTAGTCATCTAACCAGAATGGCAAATCCTTTGGGTTAGTTTGTATTTAATCAGTGATAACCAGGTTATGCGTTCGTAATGCTGTCTATATTGAGTAGAGAGGTTAACTTCCTTCAGTTGCTAATATGATACGACATTGTGGTTAGTATTATGACTAAATTAGGGTGTTATACCACGTAATACAGATAATGTAATGCCATATACAGGTTGTGTCGAGATGATAGGAAGACATATGAAGAATATGAGAGGAATCTGAAGAAAATTTAAAAAAATGGAATATATAAACGGATGAATAATAATTATGAAGTCATATGCGTCAAGTCAAGATAGATTATTGCAGTTATTGTAATGAAGGATGAGATATGTAGCACTTAGAGCAATTAATGACACAATTGGCCCAAGTGACAGCACAAACGCTCTGACCATGCTGCCAAGACAGAGATCAGAGTCATGGAAACGTGCGAGACCAACACTATTGAAAGAAAAAAGGAACAATCACTCACCATTTAATAAACCGATGACACCAGAGGGGTGGATTAAATGTAGACCTGGTCATTTCAAAATTACCCTTTAAAAAACACCAACACTTACTTGGAAACAAAGAGAGATTTAATGACCAACTTTAAGTAACTTACAAATTAATAAAGGTATATCCTCGCTGAAGAATTAAATTTTAAAAACTTACTGCTCAAAGATCAGAAAAACCTACGGTCGACCGCTCATAAAAGAAAAAATTAATTAATTAATTAATTAAGGAGTAAGAAATTTTACCAGACTACATACAATTCTGAAACGCCTCTTCAACTCTCGAAGGTATCTTTTAAATACCAATGAATTACCTTGACAAGTACTTAGTTCTATCACACATCTTATTCAATATAGAATCAATTTGAATTAAACAGTTATTTTGTTGATACTGAAACGTTCTTTAGGGTATTTCCAAAGGAGCTCCTACAAGGATGGGTGGGAAATTACGATCAAGTTTCCAAGAGAAGAAAACCCAAAATAATAGTAATAATAATAATAAGATCCGCAACACCGGGTAGAAAAATATGCAGGTAGGGAGAGAAAATTGCCAAAATCAACTAAAGGGAAACAGGTTAAACCGCCCACAAGCAAAATTCATAACAGGGACATCAATTCATCTTCTTCAACATTCATCAACAATCTCAACAACTTTTCCATTTCCATAGCAACAAAGCCACGATAGGTCAGTCAAAGGAAAGGGCCAATCACAGGCCGCGAATCAACCATAGGCGAAAACAGCTTAAGAGACAAGAGAAAAACGGGACGCTGAAATACCACCCAAATACCGACAAAAAGGAAATAAAATTAAATAAGGAAGTCGGAAATGAAGTTAGAACGGAAACAGAATACACACGTAAATCCCACACACTTGTAGCAACTCGCTTATTTAGTAACCCAGCTAAAACAAAGCGTTTACCACCTACTTATTAGGCCTAGAAAGCCATAATCAAACATTAAGTTTTGAATGTACAATCTCGAAGAATAAGAAAAAATGTTCGTTTACAGTTCACGCAAGTTCCTGGTAAACAAACGTTATTTACACATACTGTAAGTTCCTTTTAATAACCCAAAAAATGTTCAAATACCACAAGGCAAAGCTTAGGTTTTAGATGATTCAAAACTACATCGTGTCCCGGCGCACACTTCACATTTTGGAATTTTCAGTTCGCCACATAAAATCGGGAAGAGATGAGTTGGAAAAACACTTACAGTTCATGCTGTCGTAGTTGTGAGGTCGTTCCAGAATCATTTTCTTACTTACATATAGGAGAGGAAATCCTTAAAATGTACTACAAATTCCAGGCGAGGAAGATAAATCTAAAGAGAACCTTCGAGGTTCACCAGGGCTTAAGCCCTAGCAAAGTAACTTCAGCCTGGGTCCACCATAATTCCACAATTCATCTCGCTAGGGAAAGAGGCACGCCATACTACCAACTCGCTTCACTCTCCAAACCGTAATGGCGATTACCCAAGATCCATCAGTCAGTTCACTGCTTCCACGATAACGTGCGCACACGCGTCCAGAGGGAGAAGGAGCGAGTGGCGAGGTAGTTCATACCAACGCCACTAGAATGCAGGAGAATACAGTAAGGCACCGTCTGAACTCACACGACAGAAGGGCATGTTAATAACATTTCCAGCCGGAGAAGGTTTCAATTTATAAGTATTGAAAATAAGGGTATCTTTGACCATGAATTACTTAATAAATAACGAAGCGGCGAACCACTTTAAGAACACGAATTTCCACAACCATGCAGTTAGTCCGAAAATATTTACGGAGAGGGTATAAATTATTACGCTGGTAATAGATATGATATTAGAAATGTGAAGCAGATGATATATACATGAAGCATGGTCGAGTAATAAGAAGAATAATGATGATGATGATTATTTTTCGTCTAGATGGAAGAGATGGATATACTTTATTGATGATATTAAGTTAGGTGACGCGATTTAAGGTTAGGAGTAAATATATTTGATTCCATAACGTATATAATCCTTCAATATTAATCCTTCAATATTCCATATGTTGTTGTTTGAGTCATCAGTCCATAGACTGGTTTGATGTAGTTCTCCATCTCACCCTATCCTGTGTTAACCTTTTCATTTCTACGTAACTATTGCATCCTACATCTGCTCTAACCTGCCTGTCATATTCATACCTTGGTCTACCCAGCGCCTCCTAGAGAACAAGGCCTGGCAATACGATTCGTGACGTCACGCGACTGGGCTCAGCGCGAGTGGATAGTAGATGAAGCTAATTCCTTACGATAATTGAAAAATACGCTGGTTAAACTACATTCTACGAATATTCTTTATCGTAGGCGCGCATATCGGAAGCGAAATTAGTAATATACCGTAATAATCAGGAAGAACAATAATTAAAAATGCAAGAAAGAATTAAGTTCTTTTAAGAGTCTTAATACAGAACAACTTTAATAATATGCCTATATGACACTTTCTTTCATATATTTAAGAGTCAAAATAATAATAATAATAATAATAATAATAATAATAATAATAATAATAATAATGGCCTCCGGAGAGGCCTGGTGGCAGGTCTTTCTATATTAAGCGACCTGCATGTCTGTGAAGATGAGGGCCCTAACTAGGATGATTTCTAATGTTAAATTCGTCGCACACACCCAGTCCCCGAGCCATTGAAAGTAACCAATTAAGGTTAAAATCCCCGACCCGGCCGGGAATCGAACCCGGGACCCTCTGAACCTTAGGCCAGTACGCTGACCATTCAGCCAACGAGTCGGACAGAGTCAAAAATAATCAGTTCCTTTTACAAAACTCGCCATAAGACCTCTCTGTGTCGGTGCGACGTAAAGCCACTAGCAAAAAAAGAAAACTTTTACAAAACTGAACTTGCTGATAAAAGATCAAAAACAACATGTAAGAACAGCAAAAGCTATTAAATAAAAATAATAACGTATAAACTACCTTACCTACAGGATATTAGTAGCAGTCCAGGTACATACAAGCTGTAATGCTCAGTGTTGTCGCTCATGAAAACAGGTAAACATTTTTTTTACAATAGAAGCCTAACATAAATTAAGGGGGTGAAGAACTCACAAAATTTGGCTGTTATGCAAAGAGAATGATTACAGTACATGCCAACAATAGTTTGTTCATCAAGTCATCAAAATTATATTCGCATTCCCTAGTGTATATAAATGTACTCTTATGATTTTGGACCCTGATTCAAATAACCAGAACAGCGGAAAAATTGAAGTTAAACTGGAAATAAAACAACTTATTAAAATGTATGAACTTAAATTTGAAAAGTAGCATGCCAATTCTGATAACATTTGAACTGACCTTCACCCAGACATTTTCTGAAATTGTTCTCAATTTAACTTCACCAGGTTGCTTAAAATTGAAATGGACATGAGGTGAACATGATATAAGAAAATATAAAAGGAAATCTCTTTGAACATTACTTGTTAAAATCCTAAGAAACCATATTAAGAACTTGCATCCCTGCCATTAAATTCATAAAAATGTAGCAGAACACACACTGAACTAGTCATTTCATGCTTTATGAACCAGCTGCATTGTATAGATATGACACACATGAGATCAATTAAGTAATCAATCCCCAATTTTTCACAGATGCATGTTACATTCATTACATGCAATAACAAAAGCTGGAAGGAGTACTTTCTCCAAGACAAAATTCATAACCAAAGTGTGAATAGGCATAATGCTGGAAGAGGATTGAATTCACAATTACTCAAACAGGAATGTTTACTACTGAAGGATCTTACAGTGATTAACCGTGAATTCAGAGTTTACACATTCCCTTTCAGTGGAATTCATAGAAGTTCATCAAATGAGTAATTAATAATAGTAATGTACTCAAAAAATGAAAAGCCTCAGCTTACCACAGACAAAAGAAAAGGAGGGTTAATAGTTTTGTAGGATATGTGCCACCAAGGTAATGAATCATATTTGTTAAATGGCAAAATACCTGTTTAACATAAAAGGTGCCCTCTCAAATGTAACATCACTCCCTGCAAATTTGACACCTGGCAATAAACATGATAAAATAAAAGTGCTCTTGTGTTATTACTGTGTTCTCTTCTAAAGAAATTACTATGGAAAACACAGCTACTAAATTTGGCAATGTGTTAAGAAGTACATACTGTAGATACAGAGATCTTGTTGCCCAAATAATTAAAGAATAGCTCAATAAACTTCTAAATATTGTCACATTATCAACATAATAAATAATATGGCATGTACAAAATTAAAATACAACCCCCTCAGCTTACATTCACCTAGATAAAAATGCTCTCGTCTATTAATTCATGGCACCACTTACTTCATAGGACCATGTCATGTCTTAGATATACAGTATTTGGTTGATTTTAATATAAAATGAATAGTTTAAGGAATCTGCTACCTGGGTGACTGCCCTAAATGCAGATCAGTAGTGATTGATTTGATACATACTCAAGTATCAGTCAGTCACTACTGATCTGCATTTAGGGCAGTCACCCAGGTGGCAGATTCCCTATCAGTTGTTTTCCTAGCCCTTTCTTAAATGATTGCAAAGAAATTGGAAATTTATTATTCCACAAGCATACCACAAGTTCAATAATACCACACCCATACCAGGTAGGAATTTCTGGAACCAACAAACCCACCCCAGCATAAGCAATTCTTGTATTGGATGACAATAATTGTTGCAGAACAAGTAGCACAATTACCACAGTTTTGAGTGATGGAGCACTTGTGTTGCCACAGGTACTCAAACACTTCTTACCAATTCAAACAAAAATATTGCTATTCTTAAATCAACAAAGAAAACCAACCATTGCATTGAGAGATTTAGTAGACAGTATTACTTGTTTATCATAAGTAGTAAAAGTACCCTATGAAGTATATGAGATGAAGTTATAATCAATTTTGTGTTGTAATATGCATTTAATAATACTTCATATTAACACAAGAAGTGAAAAATCTTGTAGGACCTAAATTGCCTACCATGAGACACAAAGCTAGCAAATAACAACACACCAATATAAATGCAAGTGTTTCTAGTTTAGAAAATACTGTATTCACTACTATCAGTGTGGGATAGATGTGGGATAGGCTCATTCTTGATTAAAACGAAGTAAACACACTGTTCCTTTTCAATGCAGTTCCAGTCTTCTTTTAGAGATATTGAACTTTTTTTAATTCCTGAAGTTCTTGAAAGAAACAGTACTGACATGAGCTTTATAGGTCTCTAAACTTTGAACAAGAGTCTTGGTCAAACTTTCATTGTCTACTCGACAACGCCTATCATCTGGAGCTTCTCGGTGGGCAGATGTGGTATCAGACAAGTACTCTGGGCAGTTTGGAAACTGAGAAGGAACAGCTCCTAAAACGTTTAGACCAAATTAGAATGTATTCACCTAGATATAAATGCGCTCGTCTATTAATGCAATGCACCATTTACTTCACAGGACCATGTCATGTCTTAGATATATCTGGTTGATTTTAATATAAAATGAATAGCACACAAGGAGACATAGAAAATAATTGAGTGAATGTAATTTACAATAATTATACAGAACCTAACATAAATGAAATAAACACAATAACATTGCTGTCTAGCCTGAACTAAAGATATTAACCCATACGAAGGTATAGTCCCTCATGCGATATAATAAATATAACTGCCTCACTTACAGTTAAGGGTTCAGCTAAGAAGGAATACTTGAAAGCCAATACCTTATATGCCTTCATAATTTAGGCCCGATAATTTTTCCCAGAATATCACTATACCCACAACAGTAGTCCTATAAAGTAAGGTGAATACTCAGCACATCCCAAACTAAATGTAATAACTGGTAAATTCAATACAGCAAATGCTTAAATCAGTAAGATATAAATCACCCCGAAAAAATCTACTATTTCATTTATAAATAGCAAAGATATATGAGACCTATCCACAAACCTTTCACAAGCCTTGGATGAGATAAAGGTGCAGTCAATAATTTCCCGTTTCTCTCATCATACATGTTGGTCGTCCATTCAACCTCATGAGTTTTGAAATGCAGCTCGCACACCTACAACACAGGGCTCCATTTCAAGGACCATCCCACAACTTAAGTCATTGAATGATTGAAATCAGATACGATATACTAATAACTAAGACTTACCTTTGCATTTTTGGAAGGAACGAAATCATCACGGCGAATAGCTCTTAACCTCTTAGCTCTCTTCGAGTCGTCAGTTGAAAATGAGAAAACATTCTCTTTAGGGCCAGTGCGATAATTGCTCTTACAATTTGGAACACTGCATTTCTGAGGCATTGTTATTCAAAATTTGAAAAATCGCAATTCACAACAACACACCATTAAAAATAAGCTCAATTCTAACGTCACGTGGTGGCCATACCGGCATTTTAAACACAATTTATTAATATTAACAATTTATAAGTACTAACACCCTTCACTGAACTTACACTAACTTAATAGGAATATTAAGCGAGTGTTAACACACAAGATTCGATTAAGATTAATATAATCAATGAAAACACACATAACAGGGAAACGCGTCCAAATACACCAAGCGGCAACAAGCTAACTGAGTTACGGGCGTGGGCCCAGTTCGACGTACGTCATCAGCTTCTCTCATTCGTATTGCCAGGCCTTGTTCTCTAGGAGGCGCTGGTCTACCCCTACCGTTCTTACCACCTACATATATGAAACTAAATACGATCCATGTAACTTGCATATGTCGGTTAGATACCCGTAGATCATCAAAAACTAATCCATATAAGGAAGTGAAAGTGAAATTAGCCCATATTATTCTGAATTCCTAACCATAAATGTGTTTATTCAAATGAATAGAGTTAGGAGGCTTGCTTGCTCATATTAAATGGTATCACTGAAGAGGTTCTCCGTAATTGAATGATAATGACATTGGTTATTAGAGTCTTCTTAGATGACAGACAGCAGAATTTCCAGAAATAACATTAAATAAGATATCAAGTGTTATTGCTGACATGATGACAGATCACATATGGTAAATATAATTGGCACTTAAATTAATTTTGGAAATTTATATTTTACATTTGACGAATTACTTAAATAATGATCAGTAATGATAATTTTTTATTATTTGAGAGTGAAGTAATGTTTCAATGACTTATCTTTATATTTTCTTCCTTGTGTACATGAATATAAAAAAGATATAATTTGAAATACTCGACACAAAAATGAATGAGAAAACGAATGCTTTCCTTGTACGAAAGGTTAATAAACGTTATATGATTGTAATTATGAAATGTTAGCAGATAAATGCAGGCAAAACAAACTAAAAAATTGTGGAATAGATCTGCAATGTATTGTATAAAAATTAGTGGAAGAATGTAAAGAATTGTTGTGTATAAGCAAAGAAAGAATAAGAAACGTAATTTTAGTTTAATAAGTCATCTTAAATAATGAGCATCTCTGAATCATTTTCTATATTCAACAGAAATTATGTATATAGCGAGGACTTATATTTTTCTTTTATATCAAAGGCCTTTAAATATTTTATTTAAATATTAATTAGGTTAGTTAGGTGATTAAATAACTGCATTTCCTTTAAGATATATAATTTCCACACTATTATCAAGATCATTTAATGTAATAAAGAGATGTTAGATGGATTTTTTAATTCTTTTTAATAGTATCTTAGGTTAGATAAGTACTTGTAAGTATCCATAGGTTAAGAATGATAAAAATTTATGATGTTATGAAATAATTAGCGGGATGGAAACGTCCAACGCGCTGCTATGATACAAATTTTTCCGTTTGTCTCATCCGGTGACTTTTCTCTCAGAACTTACGACCCCAAATGGATATTAAATTGATGGTTGATGATAACATTGAGCTAGTCTGGATCTTTTGTGACTCGACCTGGACGCGGGAACGGCGCATCTAATATTTGTACAGTAGCTAGGGCTGCTGCACCAATAATATTTGCCCTCTTGACGTGTTCAGCCAGTCTTATGTCAGCTAGCGACAAGTGCAGATGTGTGGGGAGAACAGTGCGGTGAGCAATGGTGGGAGTGGAACAATACCGGATGGCTATCGGGAGCTGGCAGAGAAGGTGGAAGATAACTACGGGGAAGACGGCAAATAAGGATGGAAAGGGGAAGTTTTGAGAGGTACTACTGGTGGCGGCGGTGATGGCGGTGCTGCTGGTGATAGGGGGTGTGGAATTGAACCTCTGCCCGAACGGAAAATTGAATTAGGAAGATATAGAGAGAATTCGGGAGGTGATGAAGGAGCAAAACTATACAGAAAAGAGAATGGAGAAGCTGGAGGAATTGAGCAAGAGACAAGAAGAACTCAGAGATTGGATGAAAAGGCTTAAGGCAGAGGAGGAGACCAAATCAAAAAGACTTGAAAAAAAGATTCAGGGATTAAGAGAAAAAGTAATAAGTCTTGAAGAGGAAGTGGTGCTATTGAAGAGAGAGGTGGTGGGCACAAGCGAGGAGAGGACGAAGAAATGCCTTTTCATATATGGAGTGCAGGAAGAGGGGTCAGAATCGAAGATAGACATTATATATAAAGTAGTGGAAATTATTCAAAACAAAATGAAAATAACTTCAGTGAGGTGGATATCGACGAAGTGGTAAGAGTAGGGAATGTGAAAGGCAGGAGGCCGATAAAAGTGCAACTGATATCTACAATAATGACGGACATAATATTAAGAAACGCGAGCAGTCTACAAGGAATTAAACTGCAGATTAAGAGAGACATGGGGAGAGAAGGCAGCGAGATGCTAAGAGACCTGAAGAGGCATCAAGGGTGAACAAGGGGTCAGGGGCTGAAAGCGTATATTAGTGTCAACGGCTGTGGGTATCCAACGGAAATTGGAGACGTTCCTGGACTGTAGCGGAGCTGAAAGTTATGGAAGAGAACCTAAAAGGAGAGGATCTGGGTTCAAGACAAGACGGAATACAGGCGGCAGACCAAGAAAAGCGAGGAACCGAGACAAGAAGTGAATCCAACGAAGGAGTAAGTGGGCAGCGCAGCATGGAGGTAGGGGTGGTGGGCGGCACCCAAGAAAAATCTATTACAGAACAAAGGGGAATGGGCATAATAAGGAAGGAACCGGATAGAAGGACGATAAAAGTGGGAGAGACATGCTGTTACAGGGAAGAAGCTGGAGTTTAAAAGATCTGTGGGGTAAGGAAAATAAGGGTACGGAAGAAAAAGCCCTAAATCGTCTAGATATGAATGGGTGGAGGTAGATGGAGAAAGACTACTGATTACAAGAGCAAAAACAAAGAGGGTAATGGAGGAGGAAGAGAGGGCAAGTTATAACTAGATTGGAAATTAGGATTTATAAATATCGAAGGCCTGCTAAGAAAAATAAATAATAACGAAGTGATAAAGGTTGTTGAAAGATATGATGTTGTAGCATTACTGGAGAATTGGATACAACCGGGTACGAAGATATCTGGGCGGTTTTTCACTGTTAAATGCAAGGCATGAAAAAACAAAAGGAGAAGGGACGAGAACCTGGAGGATTAGTGGGGCTAATTAAAGAAGAAATTAACGAGTTGGTAAAGGAAATTGATAATGATCTAGATGAAGTGTTATGGTTAAGATTTAATATAGGAAGGGAGGAGGGAAAATAGAGAAATATATGTATAGCGTGCGTTTATTGTCACCCTCAGGGATCTTCGTTCGCTGATGATAAACTTTGAGAGGAGCTACTCTTGGAAGTCTGTAATATCAGGGGGAAGTTCGTAGAAGATGGAATATTACTACTTGGTGTTTGGAACGCCAGGATAGGGGATCTACACCCAACGTTTTTCAAAGAAAATGAATTCGATTTAAAGGTAGAAACAAGAAGCAAAAGCAAGGAAAGAAACAGTTATGGAGGGCTGCTACTGGAGTTCTGTGAGACAGGGAAATTCTATATTTTAATTGGCTTCTCCGAGGGGGACAATGAAGGGAAATTGACACGAGTAGCAGCTTAAAGGGGTAGTGTGATTAACTTAGTGTTATGTTCGGGAGATATTATAAGGAAAATTAGAAGGATAGAAATTGCAGATTGGATAGAGTCACACCAAGCACTGATAGGGGTGTGGATAGAAAGGAATACTGGGGAAGAAAGTTCAGGACTTAAAAGTAGTGTGGAACAGAAGGGCAATAGCTATTCTAAGTATATATGGACCGAGAGGGCAAATGCAGTAGCGTTAGAAGAGAATAATATAGATAATGCATTGGACCAAATAGAGTATCCTATAAGGAGGACGGCAAGGACGGAAAGAAAAGAGATGGAGGAAGAATGCGATGGATGGATGGTACAACAAGGAATGCAAGATATTAAGGAGCCAAGTTATGAAGGCTTTAAAAATATAGAGTAAGTGAAGATATGGAGGATAGAGAATCTTTCTATAGGTTAAAGAAGGAATACAAAAGAAAAAATTGATGAGAGGAAGAAGTCGTGGATAACAGAACAAACAGAGGCAATTAACAGGGAATGCAAGTTAAACCAAGCTGAGAGAGTATGGGAAAGAATAAACAGAATTAACAGAAGAGGGAAAAGGATGGAGAAAGCTGTAATCGGGTATGACCAATGGGTAACTCACTTCAGCGGCTTGTTAAGCGTCAGGGATAGATGGAAATGTGAAGAAGTGATGACGAATATTTGGAGAAATTTAGAAATTAGTATATTCGAACCAGATAAAGAGATCTCTATAGAAGAAATACAAGAGGTAATAGGCAAACTCAAGAACAAATCGATGGGGGTAGGAACGGCATAAATAATTTATGCTGGAAAATGTATGGTTTTACAGACAATTTAGGGAGGGAATAGTTAAATTATTCAACAGGATCTTCGACAGCGGCATCATACCGAAAAAATGGGAAAGCAGAATCATCTGCCCAATTTACAAAAAGAAAGGGAGCAATAATGCACCAAGAAATTATCGAGGAATAACGTTAATGGACTCGCTGAGTAAGATTTATAAAGGGGCTTTGGCTAATAGGTTATCGGGCTGGGCAGAAAACCAATCAATTATATCAATATTTCAAGGAGGATTTCGAAAAGGAAGACAAACAATAGACAATATTATGACAGGCTGATATTGGATAAATATCTAAGTAGAAAAAGAGGTTATGTGTACCTATCGGCTATTGATTTTGAAAAAGCCTTTGATACGGTTAGTAGAAAAGCACTGGTAGAAAAAATAGGTAGGTTAGGGGTCTCAAGAAAAATGATACGAGCCATAGAAGCGTTCATTGCTGCATCAAGCTCAAAGACAATTTAATCAGCGTGCCCATAGACTGTAGGACGGGGCTAAAACAAGGATGTAAAATTACGCCGCTGCTATTCTTGCTGTTCATTAATGACATTTTGGAACAGCATGGTAGAGAAAAATGGCAGTACCGATCATGAATAATCTAGAGATCCCAGGTTTGATTTTCGCAGATGATGTATTGATGGCTTTGACAAGATGGGGTCTTCAAAAGAGTTTGGACAAGCTGTCGGAGTTCACAAAAAAGCGGGCATTAAGAGTTAACAGCAGCAAATCCAAGGTACTAACTATAAGCAAGGTCAAGAGGCGAAAAGCGAAAAGGAATTGGAAGTTACAGGGAGAATGCATAGAAGTAGACAAGTTAGAATACTTAGGAGTGATACTAAACAGAAGGGGGAGATCATATCAAGAGGGTAAGTGGACAGGGGTAGCAGCAATTTCTATGGTTAGAATCTTAATTTCAGAATTCCCAAAGGTAAGCTACAGAATATTGAGAATAGTGTTAAAGGCGATAGTGTTAAGTAAGGCACTATATGGGGCAGAAATATGGGGGGAGATGGAGAAAAAGGGAATTGTTAAACCAAATCATATGAATTTAGTAAAATAAGTATGAGGCTACCTCAATGCACAGTGAGCGTGGGAGTGGCATTATTATGTGGAGAATATACAAAAGTAGATTGCGTTCGGAAGGTCCTGAATTATTTGATGCGATTGAGGAGAGGATATGGTGGCTCAGTGGTCCAGGAATCTTTCAAACAGAAATAACAACAGAGAGTTGGCTGCCAAAAATTAAAACCTACGTGGAGAGGATACGGTTGGGTTATATTTTAACTGAGGCATGAAAGGGGAAACGGAGCAGGGGCCAGAAAGCTACGATAGCCAGAGTTAAGGACATCCAAACGAAAAGGTTGGTAGAATAATGTGGCAAGAGTGCCTCTCTCAGTTTATTTTACAAGGTTCTCCAAGTCTCTAAGATTAATAAAAGATTTAGAAATAATAGACGTAAAAGGGAATTGATTTGGTGGATAATTGGGCTGCACAAGAATAAGGTATGGATTAGGAGAAAAGACCAGTATGTGTTTTATGTGAAAAGAAAACGGACGAACTACATCTGATTCGGGAATGTGAGGAAACTGAGAACCTGAGAAAGAAGTTTGTAAGTGAGAAACAAATAGTGTTGTTTAGGCACAAGGATAACCCAAGATTTATTGCTTGGATAGTTAAACAGTGCAACAGCGAAAATAATCTGAACAAATATTTAAGTGCCGTGCGGAATCTGTGAGAAAAGAAAGTGAATTCGGAAAGTTGCGTAGTTGTAAATAGTGATGATGTAAGTGACCAAACAGATCGGAATTTAAATGGTTAAGAGGACAGCCCAGCTTCAGCAGAAATAAGGTTTGCGCACTCAGCAGAAGGACATGTTCTATCGGGGTCATGCGACAGTGGTATATCGTAATACTAGGTCGGCTGGCCCCTTGCAGGGAACAGATGAGTAAGCAACAAGCATTAGATTGCATAATGTTGTGCCACTTATTGTACTTTATGTTGGTTCATACTTTCAGGATCGGGAGTAGCCTCCCGATTCATGATAATCACTCCTACCATATTAGGTACTTTATTTTGTTCATATTTTCAACATCGTGAGGAACGTCACGATTTCCTATAATATCTGTTGTGAGTTTCCTCGCGCCAGCGGTTAGTACCACTGGCGGGATCTATTACTCTTATTATTTCAAAATTCCTCTCTATATCGTGAGCAGCCTCGCGATTAATGGCTAACGCCGAATGCCTGATAACCTCCAGACTCCAAAATGCAGTGATCACCGCACGGGGGCACAAGACCGCGGGCCACACCAGGCGGTGGTCGCTGAGTGGAGGGTGTACTTTACTCATTTCAGCATGCTTGTTTATTTTAACTGTATAGTGGATTTGTTCATATAACGTAGTCACCACTGTAATTGGGACAGTAAATCCTGTAGTGTGCGATAAATAAATTAATTAATAACTAAATAAATAAATAAATGAGTAAACCTCTTTTGCCAGCGCGCTACTGCCGCGAGAACAGCTGATGCAATACGACCACCGGTATACAGCCCTCGTAAAATGTAATACTGTACTGTACTCAGGAAAGCTTGACGTGTTCAAACCACTTTCCAGTTTCTGATATTATAATTCCTAAATATTCTAACTTGTTAACTACTTCCATATTTACTCCTTGAAGATACCATTTTCCTTTTTTTTTGGTAATTTGTTCCCTATTTTGAACACCATTACTCTAGTTTTCTATGCGTTAATTTCCATATGCCATTCTTTACAGTACTTCCCGATACCATCAATACTTTCTTGCATTTCAGACGGCGTTAGTGTAAACAGGAGTATGTCGTCAGCAAAGACAAGACCAGGAATATCCTGATTTTCTAAACATGGCAGTACAAATCTCTCCTCACCTTCAAATTCTAGTAAATCGTTAATGAACAATAGAAATGAAATCGGTGACAATTTACACCCCTATTACAGACCCTTTTTAGAGATAATCTTTCCTACTACTACTCCTTCTTTTACTCTCACAGTACACTTTACTTGAGCATACATCTTTTCTATAGCTCTTATCATTTTACATGACACTCCAACTTGTCTCAATCTGGTAACGACTGGCCCCCTGTTCACAGTATCAAATGCTTCCTAAATATTCTAACTTATTAACTAGTTCCAGATTTACTCCTTCAAGATACAATTTTTCCTTTTTTGCTAATTTGTTCCCTTTTTGCACACCATTACTCTAGTTTTCTGTGCGTTAATTTTCATATGATACTCTTTACAGTATTTCTGTTGATGTAATATAGAGCTTACCTCCTTTTTTCTTTACATATTTGTCAATAAGAGTTCTCACAATAAAAACATTATCTGGTGTTATTCTCTCTCTTCTGAAGCCACTTTGAAATTTCGACAGGATTGAACGTCTTTCTATCCAGTCCCTTAGTCTATTTGCTAGCATACCAGTATATACTTTCCCCAATGTATTGAACCCGCATGATCGGGGTCATAATTTAATCATCTGAAAAGAGAATAGGGTACAATTATTGAAGTACAGAATTTTAGTTGACAATATTTCATCTGTGTAGTGTTGAAACATGAGTGGAGGACGGGACACAGTGGAGCCTGGGAGATTAGCTTGTCACAATGGGTAGAGAGCTGCCTCACAGCAGGGGGCCTATTAATTTAGCGACCAGAAGATACCGATGTCCACAAATATATTTCGTCCAAGAAGAGAAAGGCGAGCCAGAAACAATAGAATGGTTGCCACATTAGCGCTGCGAAGGTATATTTTGGTGAGCACAAACTTTCCGCTACGTCACGGATCCTCGGAATCGGAAAATGGAAAAATACAGAGTTTCCACGGCAATCGTTGGTTAAGCTGTAACAGGTGAAGATTCAAATCGACCGCTCGTTCGTAGACCAATCACAAAATTTAGTTGACGACTCAGGAATACCATCTTGAAAGATCTGAGTGAAATAATAAAGTTAGTTTCGAAAGTAATCATCAATAAATTATTGCAGTTATATGGATCAACTTTAGGAACTTTTTAGATGTCATGCATGGAAGAATAATCAATACTAAATTGCAAATTAAATAAATTGAAGACGAACTTTCTTGGAACCTGAGCACCTCGATTGCTATTGGCTGGAAGATGAGCACGCTGGGATAGACGCTATCAAGCCCGTGAAAAATCAGGAGCGAGATCTGGCTATATCCCAGAAATCCATGATCGTTAGGAGATCATATTCGATCCAGTGTATGTTCCAAATGAGGGGATTAATTTGATATAAATTATAATTTCCAGTTCGGAATGCAAGTGCCGATTTGAGAAATCCACCCCCCTCTCTCCAAGACATGACGTCGGCTAAGCCACGAGGAAGGCATTCACCGATAAATATGAGCGCAATGAACACTCACCAGCTTACTCTGAAATTTGATTTTGACGCTGACTCGTCGCCCGCAGCTTAGTCAGAATTCGTCGTGTGCCGCTGCATTAACTTGCATTTGTACGAACGACCGCATGTACTTACATGATGTGCTCGTGTTTGGGCGAAGTGACTTGTAGTGTTTTCGTCGTGTTCCAGTCAGTCGAATAACGTTAAACGTTCCAAATCACGTTACGACTTGAGACTTTGAGATATATAGTTTGTGAAGTCTAAAGAGTAGATAGTATTTCCAAGGAGAGAAAATACTTTCTTTTCCTAACAACAGTAAACGCAGACGTACGCTACTGTGTGACAAACAGTACATGGGAATAACAGTGGATTAATTGAGCCTGTATTGTAGGAATCGAACCGTCATCATAATGAACTCTTCAAGAGTGCGACGTGATTCGGACGGGCCGGACAAAGCGAAGCGCGTCGGGCGTTCATATTGACACTCCGCCGTTGTGTTAAGTCCTTTGTGCGAAACAGGGAGGAAGAGATAACAGTGTAAATAAATTCATTTGGGTCTAGGATGATTAAATGTTATGTAGTATTCCAGGGAATACAAGTGCAACAGTGTTAATATTTTAAATAGTAAATGTGTGATAATTTTATAAGTATGGCGGAATGCCAGGAAGTTATATGTGACGTGCAACCAGCTATTACGGAAGGTAAACAGCAAAGAGGACCAAATGGGTCTCTCGTCTGCTATGCCGCCAAGGATTACAACTACCACTGGCGTAGCCAAGGGGGGCCCAGGGGGGCCGGGCCCCCCAAAATATTTCCTGAAACTAGAGCGAGAATCAGCCGTTGTTTTACGTACGGTACCAACAACATAAACACTTACGCCGAAATGTTAAGTTAACGTAGCGACAAAGAATCTACTAGTAAGGCTCAATAGGGTTATACATAATTCTCCATATTTGTACTGCTTGAATGAAAGGAAGACAATTAGAATTGTGATGCGCGGGGATATTTCCCTGTAGAGGTCTCACTATCGAGAATGTAACCGTGTGTTGACAATAATGTCAAGACATGAAGAAAGGGGCAATTAGCAAGGGATTACTCAGTGGGGGGACGGAACGTGATCACCGAGATAACGGGGGCCACGTCCAGAAACATTTGCAAGCTTACAACATCGTGTCAGCTATTTCATATCGGTTCCAGGAAAGAACAATGCCCTAGGGATCCTCGGGTTGTACTGTGGTTGAGAGATGTGCTGTGTTTAAGTTGCAGCGTTGGGAAGACTGTGACGGGATTGTGAGCTGCACGTTAGTTCCTCATTTTGTGCCATATAAGTAACTTTTCTTGAAGAGGAGCCGTTTTGTCACTGAAAAGCCAACACTATGTACATTCTCGGTAAGTTATGAAAAAAGTTTTTTTTTTATTCTTACAGTAGTAAGACAATCGTGGATGCGTGCCTAAGTTCGATAGGTGGGCCTGTATATCTTGTCAAATGCTCGGAGACTGATTGGAACCTCAAATGGCACCATCAAAAGTGCGGGTAACTATTTTGTAATTGGCGGGCGTAATAACTCAGTCCCAATGGTTCTATCTTCTCAACAGGACGGCTCAGGCTTGAATCACAGTCAATACATGAAGCTTTTTTTAAAATGGGAAATCACGTTCTATTGATACGGATTCTACTTAAAACACTAGATCCAGTCCCATACCTTTCCTTGTATTTTTTGGCCAGGACCTCATAATTTATGGTGGTGTATTTTGAGTATCCAACCATTATTCGGACTTACCTTGTACCTTAAATGGTGAGTGGGTGCAGTGGCGTACCCACAAAATTATTTCAGTCCAGACCAATAGTGTGGATACAACTTTTCCTTGGAAGGGGTTGTGAAAAGATTTTTTAATTTTTATTTAGAATTTGCTTTACATCGTACCGTAGGTCTTATGGCGACGATGGGAAAGGAAAGGGCTGAGAGTGGGAAGAAGCGGCCGTGGCCTTAATTAAGGTACAGCCCCAGCATTTTCCTGGTGTGAAAATGGGTAACCACAGAAAACCATCTTTAGGGTTGCCGACAGTGGAGTTTGAACCCACTATCTCCCGGATGCAAGCACACAGCTGTGTGCCCGTAACCGCAAGGCCAACTCGCCCGGTGGATATGAAAAGAAAGCCGGTCCTACCGAATGCGGTGACGGATCTTCAGTAGATATTGTTGGTTTTGATTGTTACCATGTACAATCATACCTTCTGTACTCTTAACATAAACCGACTGCATTATTGAAACTGTTCCTTCTTCGTTTGTGAGGAAGTAGAATCTTCATTTAATTTGTCTTCTTAAAAAAAGGAACCACTTTGGTACTTCACCCCATGAAGGTGACTACCTTCCAGGTCGTAGATATTTCGATTACGGGAGACTCAAGGCCAACTCGACTGAACCCACAAACAAAGCTATATCCTCTCCATCCCATGCCTTTCTTAACTCTGTCAGTGCCGGGAATGGAATGCGGGATGCCTTAAGTCAAATTCTAAAATAAGGAGACCTAAAAGTATCCAGCCGGCCCCACGGTGTAGGGGTAGCGTGCCTGCCTCTTACCGGAGGCCCCGGGTTCGATTCCAGGCCAGGTCAGGGCGGGTTCGAGGTACACTCAGCCCACGTGTTTATAATTGAGGAGCTATCTGACGATGAGATGGCGGCTCCGGTCTAGAAAGCCAGGGATAACGGCGGATAGGATTCGTCGTGCTGACCACACGACACCTCGTAATCTGCAGGCCTCCGGGCTGAACAGCCGTCGCTTGGTAGGCGATGGCCCTTCGGGGCTGTTACGCCATGGAGTTTGGTTTGGAAAAGTGTACAGAGAAGGAAGCGACACCCTTGCAAGGCTCTTCAGCTTCCACCTAGTTCTTCTGTCCGATCTCGTGCATTTAGGACAGTAAGGAAACGTACGCCTTAATAAATGCTCCTCATCAAACTTTTGTAAAAGTACTAACTGCATCTATTTATAACAATAATCACAAACGCCTCCTGTTCATGTGGTTCAGTTGGTTGAGTCGCTGCCCTTCTGAGTCTGAGTTCGCAGGTTCAAATCCCGGCTTGGGTCGGTGGCCCTTAAAATGGTGTTGAAATGGCAACAGCTCAGTGTCGTTGGTTTCTGGCAAGTAAATAAAAATTATATATACGAATATTAGCGTCATAAAACTCTAACTTTATACTACTATATTATGTATCCCAGACTTGCGTGGAAAAGTAATTAACAATTTACTTTACGTGGCACCGACACAGATAAGTCTTATGGCGACGGTGGGATAGGAAAGGCTTAGGAGTGGGAAGGAAGCGGCCGTGGCCTTAATTAAGGTACAGCCACTTGGTGTGAAAATGGGAAACCGCGGGAAAACATTTTCAGGGCTGCCGACATTGGGGTTCGAATCCACTATATCCTGGATGCAAGCTCACAGGTGCGTGCCCCTAACTGCGAGGTAAACTAGTAGGACAAGGTAAACCCTACACAGCATACGTTGTGAGGTGTACCCTTTCTTTACCAACTAACAAAATATCTATACCCATACGCTTTACATTATATATTTATTTGTTTGTTTGTTTGTTTATTTATTTATTAGTGCTTTCAGTACAGTGGTGAAGTTAGGGCTCCAGGCCCTCTCGTACACTTAACCGCATATTAATCAGAATCTTAAATAAAATACTGAGATACTTAAAATAATTAAAACTACATAAATTAATAGAATTGAAAGTAAATTTAAATAAATTGCTCCCTAAATTAATATTAGAACTAATAAATAAAAAATCTTAAAAATGAATAATCCTCAAGAACGGACACATTCATCAACCATTCAGTCAGCTGTCCTCAGCAGGTAGTCTCGGCAGGTGACCTTAAATCGTGATTAAAAACAGCTACTTTCTCTGACCTGAACTGGCAGGGAATTCCATAATCTGGCGACAGTCGCCACAAATGATCTATTAATTTTATTTGTGCGGTGGAATTTGTGGAATAGAAAGAATGAATCTAGAACGTGTATTTAAGTTGTGAAATGATGATAAGTTGAATTTAGAAGAAATATACAGTACATTGGCTGACTTTCAGCTAACACTGATCACCATCGTTAAAGTGTGTAGCTGCCGACGTTTATCAGACATCAGCCATGAGACAGCTTGATAGTGTGTGGTGACATGAACATCGTACCTGATATTGTAAATAAATCGCAGGCAGGAATTCAGTGCTCGTTGAAATTTAAATGTTTCTTCTCTCGTCATGTCAACTAAAACAACGTCACAATAATCAATAATAGGGAGAATGAGTGTCTGTATTAGTTTGGCCTGTACCTCAAATGGAAATACATCCCTCTGCCGTTTAAGAGAGTGAAGAACTGCAGTAATCTTTTTACGTATTTCTTTCGTGTGATCAGACCAATCAACTGTTTCATTCATCATTACGCCTGGATTTATAACCGTTTTACTGTAGGGAATTATATTACCATTCAGTAAGATAGGCGGGATTGCGACATTGTTTGAGCAGTTCAGTAATTTTCGAGATCCAATTATAATTGAGATTTTTTGCAGTTTAGTATAAGAGAGCTTCGTTGTGCTCATACACTGAGTCCTCGGAGGTCCCTGTTAACATCTTGTCTTGCAGTGTCGATATATTTGAAGATCGTCAGCACAGAGGTAATGTGTGTTATTTCCTGTCACAGATGGTATGTCATTGATATAAATACAGAAAATTAGGGGCCGTAAAACACTGCCCTGTGGGGCAACACTAAGTTTCATTTTCCATTTAGAGGCCTTGTTGTTTACTGTTACACGCTGTTGACGGTTACTCAAATAAGAACTAAAAACCTTAAGCGCAGCCAGGTCGAAATTTAGCAGCTCCATTTACTTTATCATAGTCGGAATTACTATAGTGTCAAAGGCGCTACTGAAGTCAAGAAGGATAAGTATAGTGAGCAGTCGTTTGTCCATAGCGTTTCTAATGTCTTCAGTAACCTTCAAAAGTGCTGTCGCGGTACTGTGACCCTTCTCAAATCCAGATTGCAAAGAGTCCAAAAGAGCATTTTCATTTAGGTATTCCAGAACTTCCTCGTATACTAAACGTTCAAAGTCTTTAGAAAGCGCAGGGAGTACGGACATAGGACGAGTGTCAGAGGGTGATTGTGGGTTTAAACTCTCAGATACCGATATAATATTGGCTGTTTTCCAGACAGTAGGGAAAGTTCCGTTTAGTAAACTGTAGTTCAGTATGTGCGTCAGTATAGGCAAGATAGCACCCATAATGTTATGTATAAAAGTAATAGGAATGTTATCTACACCTGTAGTCGCTGATTTAATCGAGTACAAAGCCTTTTAACCTGATTTTGTGACACTGTGAAATGTGAATGGTGGATTGGCTGAAGGGAAGGGCGGTGAGTCGGTGCAGTTAATTTGGGTACGTTGAATATTTATTCTACTAAAGTAATCGTCCAGTTCGTCAAGTGGAATGTCAGGAATTATCTGTCTCTGTTGATGTTTTCCTATTCCTAGAGCTCTCAGTTGGTCCCATACGCGATTAGAATTTAAGTTGTTAGCTAAATTCCGGAAATATATACATTTTTTTATTTCTGATTAACTGCTTTGTGCGATTTCTTAAGATGCGGTTAGATTCGAAGTCTGTGTCATCTAGGGTTTGTTTATAATGTCGAAACAAAGAGTCACAGTGGGCCATCATTCTCATGCCTTCATCATCTAGCCATGGACAACAAGAAGGATGAGATACCTGTATTCGACGTGTGTGTGTGTGTGTGTGTGTGTGTGTGTGTGTGTGTGTGTGTGTGTGTGTGTGTGTCTTGGCCGCATTATTTGTATAAAATGTCGCTTCTTTATTGCTTATCACATGACCATTATTATAATAACATTACCGTATTTATCCTAAACTGTTTATTTCTGCATTAATTTCACTTGTACTCGGAATATATGAAATGCGGCAGTTATGTTGGGGTGGGAGTAATGGCGGTAGCCGGAGGAGGGGGGTTGTCGACCAAGGAGTCCAGTCACCCCAGGAGTTTTAACGAATGTACTTTTATTAAGCATTTTATATAAAATGCATATTAATATTAACTTCCGGAGTCCGACTCATTGGCTGAATGATCAGTGTTAAGGCCTTCGGTTCAGAGGGTCCCGGGTTCGATTCCCGGCTGGGTCGGGGATTTTAATCGCGTCTGAATAATTCTTCTGGCTGGGGACTGGGTGTTTGTCCGAACATATTCATATTCATACAACATACTACACTACCAACCACCAGAGAAACACACAACACTGATTACATCTCTCTATATTGGGTTGGCATCGGGAAGGTCATCCGGCCGTAAAACAGGGCCAAATCCGCATGTGCGACGCAGTTCGCACCCGCGACCCCACACACGTGAGAAAAGAAGAAGAAGATTACTATTGGCCTCCGGAATCCACACGAATCCACCGCTCTAACTTGGATCCAAGGACACTCATTTCCTTTTTAGGTATTCTACACCACCTAAACGATGGAAGTTTGGACAACTATCAAAATAAATTTCTGGATGAATGGGCCCCCCCCCAAACTGAAATCCTGGCTACGCTACTGACAACTACCAGATGAGTACCAATGTGTAAATATATTTCGGGATGTTACTATGACAAGGGAAGGGTAGTAGTTCGATTTTTGACTTGGTTACTTCACGTAACAAAATAGGTCGCTTCTCGATGCCATTCTAAATTTGTGTAACGAACAGGATTCAATGATTCTAACGTAAATGTCGGGTCGAAGTATGTATTGATTTTGTTGTACATGTAACTCTGTAGGTATAGGTATAGTTAAGTCATGCATGTATTATCAGTATTTTATAGTCGAGATTTTTCGACAAATTTGATTTTGTGTAGTGTTCAATTCGACCCGGAGTTTGCGTTTATGTTATTCATTTGACGACAAGTTGTATAATAATGGTTCTGAAAAATCCAGCCATCTGTCAGGCCAGCTGTGTTTATGTTGTTATGTTAATAGTCTCCGTTTGACGTTGTCAAAATTTGGAGGGAATACCACTAATAATAATAATAATTCATGAGATATCGTCTTTCTATGTGAACAGTGAGTAATAGTAAATTTTGAGTGATAATATGTTGAAATTATCGGGAATCGTTAATGACTGTATATTTTCCTAATTCGGAGTTAATGTGTGTGATAATCTAAATTTGTGAATTAATAATTACGAGTAATTATATCGGTGTTAATAATCCTTATATGCTAATAAACGTATTATTTAAATTACGGTCCAATATTTTATAAATAATTATCGGATATTTAATTTGCAAGTATTAGCCGGAACGCGTAGGACTATTAATTACGTGATCATGATTATCAAATGTTGGCAATATAATTCCAGGTTATTGCGATGATTTGTGGAGAATGACCTCAGAAATAAATCTGATGGAAAGAGAGATATTATAAAGATCAGGCAGTCAGGATATAAAAATGTCGTACGATGTCATAGATGAGAAATATAAGTCAGTTGTAGACTCTGTGATTAATATATGAATAAAATAATGTTGAGATAGAAAGAGATACAAATTCCGTATGGGAAACACTTAGCCTATAATGAAGCTGTGTTGAAATAATATGATACGAGGAAATGTATGGAATTAATGAACACATATAAATTAGTGTAAAAGTACGGGCAATGTAACAGAGTAATATTGAATTACGTAGCGGGCAGGAGTCGAACCCGTGGCAGCATGTACGAAGTAAATAGACTTCGCAGATATTCGTTGAAAGACTACGGACCTAAAGATAATGAGAGGTAAAGATTCCACATAAATGATCGTATATTATGATAGTTAAAAATGACAAGTGATGATAATTATGATACCGTAATAATAATAATAATAATAATAATAATAATAATAATAATAATAATAATAATAATAATAATAATAATAATAATAATAATAAATATTTGAGATCAAGAAGTTGGACCGTGTTAAATAAATAAACGAGGATAAATGTGTTAAAGAGGAATATAACTGATGGTGTGAGACCGTTAATAATAATAATAATAATAATAATAATAATAATAATAATAATAATAATCATATGAGAGATATAATAATATTAATAATCTCATGAGTGATAGTATAATAATAATAATAATAATAATAATAATAATAATAATAGTAATAACATTTGTGTTTTGCGTCCCGTAATAATCAGGATCATAATAAAACGTGGCGGTGTCAGGAATCGTCGAATAATAATAATAATAATAATAATAATAATAATAATAATAATAATAATAATAATAATAATAATAATAATAATAATAATAATAATAATAATTTCGTGGATGAATGATTATTCTAATCATAATGAATTAAATTATTGACGACGACATCATTCAGCTTGCGATTTCATCGGAGTAATAATCACATGTTTTTTTCGTAACTTGCTGGCTCATGCGTGAGTCAAGTTACCGTAATACCTTGTTTGTGTATTTTTGCTTGCGGGGTGAGTGGAGGTCATCGGCCGGTAATTCCCAATAATCTTCACGTTATCTCCTCGAGACACTAACCTACTGAAACCATGTGGCCGAGTTGGGCAGTATTCAGATCATGTGTAAATAATTGTAGATGTTAGTTCCAGTGGCATGGCATCAGCTGGATATGTAAAATAGAACCCGCTCGTGATAATAGTTTCCGAAATCATTGTGACGTTTCCCATCCTGAGTGCCGACCTCGGGAAAATGTAGATAGTCGCAGGTACTTCATCTAATTTAAATCGAGAAGCCGACAATAAACATGGTTTATGCTCGGGCTCTTGAGTCATACGGACATAGGTTCGATCCTAATGCGATCGATCAGTGAATTATACCCCAGAGTTGTATTTCTTTTCCAGGATGAACATCATCAGCGTATTGTCACTACTTGCGGTTAGGCGAGTGACTTGTTTGATTTAATGTGTTGTCAAATTAATTGTTACCAAGTGCATCAAAGTTCAGCGCGCCGGATGGCACAATAAACTGCTCCCTCTGGCAATTATTTCAAAGGAAACCATTCTCATAATCTTTGTATTGTAGTTGAAATTTAAATGTCAATTCCTAGTCCTATCATGGAGTCCTTAAATTCATGTTACAATTGAGCTTTCCCCATTTTATTTTTAGTTGCCCCGTTCATTCCCGTGTTCAATGATGCCTCTATATTCATATATTTGATGACTTAAATAATGAACCGACACCCCTGAGATAAATGCTAGTCTGGGACTCGGGAGGTGGACGGGTGCAGTATCTAATAAGGCAATTCCCCTGTAGTTTTCTGGATTTAATCTATCCCCTTTATTTTTGTATATAGGACATATTATCCCCTCTTCCCAAGCTTTCAGGAATACCCCTTTTCGGAAATGTTATTGAATATCCTTGTCAAAATTTCCAACATGCCGTTTCACTCTCCCACCTCTTCCCAAAATTCATATGTGATGCCCAAAATAGCTCATGATTTTCCCAATTTGGTTCCTTGTAACAGATTCGTTATTTCCTGAATCATAATAGCCTCATCTAATTCAGGCAGAGTGATACTCAAATCCCCCGAAACAATAATCCCTTCATGATGGGCTGTCCATTTACCTCCTTTATTCAATAATTTCTCGAAATACTGGACCCATGTACTATGACTTATATCGGTCTCCTCAGAACCCGACTTCTTCTTGGTTAGCTGATTTATTTTATCCCATACTTTCCTACTGTCATTGTCCTTACACTTTGTATATATGTCTGCAGCCATATTTTGTTGCCATTCCGACTTCGTCTTTCTTAACAATTCTCTGAATTATTTCCTTTTACATTTTTTTTCTAGCTACTTGACAACCATCCGCCCTGTATCTCCTAAGTGCCTTCATAACTAGTAACTTTTTCTTTGCAAATTCTCTATTATACCATCCACATTTTATCTGCGTTTTACCTAGATTTTGCCGCATACATTTTCCTGCCATTCCTATTAAATTTTCTATCCTGGTTAGGGCTTCTTAAACTCTGTTTTCTTCCATCAATTTTACAAAACCTATTTTCCAAATCTCAAAATTCTCTCCATTGAAGCACTCTCTGAATTCATTCCCATATTTTTCTCTCCAACGATACCTAGGTATTTTCCTCTTCTTTACGCTATCGTAAACGATATCTTGCACTCTTATATCTTGAATCATGAATGTTATAGATACTGGCATATGGTTTGCTTCCGCCCAATCCTTAATGCGTATCTCTTTGATAACTTGAAGACACTCCCTACAGCATAAAACTAGGTCAGTTGTGCTGCCCCCATTTCCTACTATATACGTCAGATTTCCACTTTCATCTCCGAACCACCATCCATTCAATATATAAAGGTCCTCTACCGCGCATAATTCTAGTAGTTTTTCTCCATTTATGTTACATTTTTTTCCTGGCTATTTCTATTAAGTACTAACACCTCGCCCTCACGTTGGATGTAAACTGGCTTCTTGTCCCCTATCCTCGCGTTAAGATCACCCATAATTATAATGTTTGCCTGAACATATGTACTTCTCATTCGTCCAATTTATGTCGCTAAATTCTCAAAAAATTAGTTCTACCCAAATGGGGAGGTCAAAGGTGGATTATATATAAAAGCTATACATATTTCATTCCTCCAATTGATATCATACAATATTCTTATCCAGATTAATTCATCAAACTCAGATTCTAAGAGCTGTATCATATATTTTAAGTTGTCTTTGATTCATTTACAAAGAAAGGAAGCTTCCACCTAATCAGTATTTTATCTTATTTAATCTACAGCACCAGTTTCGACCTTTCTTAGGCCATCTGCTGCTGGTCACACAATCTGAAATTAACATACCATGCAATTACAAAGCAATACTAAATCTAAAAAAGAATGTCACATGACAATAACACCATTAAATTTGTTTCTCATGATTAGGGACAATCGTCGAATTGGTGAAAGCCTCCTTTCACTGTAATTGTGTACGTTATGAATACGGAAATGAAACTATTAGACTACGATATTTTCTTTGATTACCACCGAAATTCCGCACGATATCCTTCCTCAATCGGATGCCCGACTCATTGGCTGAATGGTCAGTGTACTGGCCTTCGGTTGAGAGGGTCCCGGGGTCGATGCCCATCCAGGTAGGGGATTTTAATCGCTTCTAATTAATTCTTCCGGCTCAGGGTCTGGGTGTTCGTGTCCGTCCCAACACTTTACCCTTTTCATATTCACAAAACACACTACACTACCAACCAGCACAGAAACACGCAATTGTGATCACATTTCTCCATATAGGATTGGTGGCAGGAAGGGTATATGGCCAAAAAAGGGCCAAATCCACATGTGCGACACAGTTCGCACCCGCGACCCAACACGTGTGGGAAAAGCGATAGGAAAATAAGATCTTTCCCCTATTGGATCTCCTTGATTCACATTGACTACATACAATACACCCTTCTATCTTTAAGTCTTTCTTGTAAGCAGACCAAGTTTCTACAAGCCCAAGGATGTCCATTTCTTCCAGTAACTTTTTAAAATCTTCGTCACCTATTTTGTTCCATATTCCTTCAATATTAACACATGATACCTTTAACTCTAGTTATTTTTTTACTTCTATGTTCTACTAAATCCCTTATTTACTTCTAGTCATTCTAGATCTTTCCACTTCTATTATACTCCCCTCCGGAGAGTATATAACGTCCTTCTCAGATAGTTGCTCTGCGATTTTTACTTTACTACTTGAACCCATCCCCTTCTTCCGAAAAATGGCCTCTAGACTCACTGACTTATGCCTGAAAGTATCCTCAGTTCCTTCATGCGGCGCCGCTCTTGACATCCGGCTCCCCTCGTCGTTCCTCTAACTGTTATTTAACTCCACTGGAAGATCTGACGTAGACCGTTAAATCACCTGTCCAGGGTTATCCTCACCAGCACTACATGCAGATTCTGGAAATTCTTGTGTCATCACTTCTGCACCATGCACTTCCGCTCATAACCCAAACTACTTACTTCGTTATTTGAACATATCACTCAGATCACTGACCGTCCACGTCCTCGCCCAACTATCTCCTACCACATGCAAGCGGCTTCCTCTTATAAATGCCCGTAGATTCGACTTTTTGTTTGTCGTAAGTGAAACTGTAGAACTCTTTGCTCGTGGAGGCTTTTTCTGTCCATATCCCTTTTTATCCAAACCCTGATGCCCTGCAAGTTCCTCGCACTATTCAAAATTCGGCTTGCCATTAATAAAGAAACAAACTTAATTCTAACAGGTCTTCTTCCCCTATTCTTTCCCATCCTACACAAATCATCTCTATCCCTTAGTACAGTAAATGCCTAAATTGTCTCTCATTAGCCTTAAGACTGAGTTCATAAATTCCATCGTAGACTCTCCTTCCGTTTCCTCAAGGCCGTAAATAATAATACTTATTCTCTTCTCCTCCGTTCTTCTGCTATCTCGCCATTGAAGTACCTGAACTTGTTCTTCTAGCGCTTTTATCGTCTGATTTAGTACCGCTATTTCTTCCTCATCTTCTCTTATCTTCACCTTTATTTCTGTTAGTTCTTTGGTTATGCTGTTCTTCATATCGTTGATTTGTTGATGCTACACTTCGATCATTTATTCGGTTTGGTCAGCCTGAGAAGCACCGCGCACAGCTTCCTTAATTTTCCCCATGTCCTCCCATGTCAATGGGCCTGGGTTCATCTCGACGCCTCCGATGACTAATAGATTAGCCACTGCAGCTGCCGCCATCAACGTTCTGTCAGTCCTATTCCGTTATTAACTCCTAATTTGCACTCCGTCTCGATCCACTTGACCCGGCTGCGCCATCGCCCTATCACTCTCCTATACTGCTGCACTGTTACGCCCATACTGCTTTCCCTGCACTTCCGGATCATTACCATGCTTGTCTGCTCACTAGCTCAGCTCAAAGACTGTGAATACCGGTTATACGGTACCGTATTCGTTTAATCACGGAAAGTCTATAGTTTCTTTATGTTAAATATTTCATAATGACTCGAGTACATCAATATTACAGGGTTAAGCGATTCTGTTTAGTTTCATTTTTACTTGTTTTGTCTACAATAACAATATTATATCAGTCATATAATTTCATTAAATATATGTCATCAATATATTTCTGGAATAATAAATGTATTTGCTTTCAAATGTTTGTATGGTATTATTTTGTTTCCATGCGCAATTACCAAATACACTATAGGAGAATACTTGACACCTTGAGAGATATCAAAAGATATTGCTTGCCAGCGCATCGAACGGAACGGGCTTGAAACTGAGGGTAGTAGTAACACCGAACATCTGATGTGGTGTGAAAATTTGTTCGTGGATTTGCGTTAAGAAGAAGATTTTCGTGAAAATTTAATTTATCCGGTGACAAAAGTTTTAGGAATTACTAACATACAAGCACTGAACCATGTTTTGTAAGGTTTGTGCTGTTTCTGGCTACAAAAACTTTGAACTTCTTCAGCTATCAAAATCTTTCCTCCGCTTTCGTCAAGACAAAAGAGTGTGAGTAATATCCAGTATTGTAAAATATTAGTGTCCACATCGCATTAGATTTAACATTTAGTTGTCAGCAAGTATTCTTATCTTTGATTAATTGCATTAAGGAAATAAAAAGAAAATACATAAAACAAAAAAAGCCTCTTCTTCTACCGCTTTTCCCACATTCGTGGAGTCGCGGGTGCGAGCTGTGTTGCACATGTGTATTTGGTCCTATTTTACGACCGGATGCCCATCCTGACGCAACCCTATACGGAGGGATGTAATCACTCGACCTCTGATTTTTGGGAGAATCCTATTTTGTTCTTGGAGATATAACTTAAAATTAAGTTTTATTTTACGTTTCCTGTATTTATAAGGTTATAAACGGCTATAGTGTCTAAAATGCCTAAACTGACGTTAGAACCTATAGGGCCTATTTGCACATATTCTTATAATTCGTATTTTAATCCCTAAATTGGTTTACATGCTTGTAATATATTTTGAGAAAATAAAATATTTTCTGACTCGTTTTCATTATCTTAAACAAAATCTTAATATCGGAAAGCTGTAAACCACACCCGCCGAAAAGCTTCAAGAACCTCCCACAGCGAACACTCCCGCAGTCTACCACAATGCAGAAGACAGTATCCATTGACCTGCTGGAAGAAAAAATTCCATTCCATTCTGTGCGAACAGTTCAGTATTCCCGTTTGTTCGCTGTGAGAATTATGCCGAAAGTGTCAGGTTCCAAGTCGTCTTTATTTAAAAAGTAGTTACAGGAAATTCCCCATATTACATCGGATGGTAGGATTATATTTTGTGACGTTTGTAGCAAAGAAGTGATTGAAATTTGCTTTGTATTTCCCCCTAATGAGTTATTATCAATTTAGCGAAATAAACATGGAACCGGCATTTTAACTGATGGCTATTAAAATACGTAAAATTGAAGCTGCCTAAAATATTCTAGAACTTATTTGAGAGATTATTTTATAAAATAACATTTAACACCTACAAATCGGAGGTCTAGTAAAAACTACTGCGTGTTTCTGTGGTGGTTATATGTGTAGTGTGTTGTCTGAATATGAAGAGAAACGTGTTGGAACACAAACACCCAGTCCCCGAGCCAGAATATTTAATTACACACGACCAAAATCTCCGATCCCACCCTGAATCGAATCCGGGACCTTCTGAAGAGAAGGCCTCAAAGCTGAAGGTTCAGCCAAGGATTCAGACAAAACGAAATCATTATTGAGTTTCACTATTCAGTCAATCAATACTGATCTGCATTTAGGGCAGTCACATAGGTGGCGGATTCCCTATCTGTTGTTTCCCTAGCCTATTCTTAAATGATTTCAAAGAAATTAGAAATGTATTAAACATCTCCCTTGGTAAGTTATTCCAGTCCCTTACTCCCCTTCCTATAAATGAATATTTGCCCCCAATTTGTCCTCTTGAATTCCAACTTTATCTTCATATTGTGATCTTTCCTACTTTAAAAGACGTCACTCAAACTTATTCGTCTACGCATGTTATTCCACGCCGTCTCTCCACTGACAGCTTGGAACATACTACTTAGTCGAGCAGCTCGTCTTCTTTCTCCCAATTCTTCGCAGCCCAAACTATGCAACATTCTTGTAACGCTACTCTGTTGTAGGAAATCACCCAGAACAAATCGAGCTGCTTTTCTTTGGATGTTTTCCAGTTCTTGAATCAGGTAATTCTGGTGAGGGTCCCATACACTGGAACAATACTCTAGTTGGGGCCTTACCAGAGAATGATATGCCCTCTCCTTTACATCCTTACTACAACTCCTAAACCCCTCATAACCATGTGCAGAGATGTGCCCTTTATTTACAATTCCATTTATATGACTACCCCAATGAAGATCTTTCCTTATATTAACACCCAGATGCTTACAGTGATCACCAAAACGAACTTTCACCCCCATCAACGCAGTAATTAAAAACTGAAAGGACTTTTCTTATCCGTGACCCTTACAATCTGACTTTTAACCCTGTTTGACAACATACCCTATCCCTAGAAATATCTGCTGTCCATCCCATATTATCGAGGTCACGTTGCAGTTGGTCACAGTCCTGTAAATTATTTATTACTCTATACAGAAAAACATCATCAGCAAAAAGCCTTACCTCTGACTCCACTTGTATACTCATATCATTTATATATATAAGAAAACATAAAGGTCCAATAATACTGCCTTGAGGAATTCCCCTCGTAATTATTACAGGGTCAGATAAAGCTTCGCCTACTCTAATTCTCTGAGATCTATATTCCAGAAATATAGCAACTCATTTAGTCACACTTTTGTCTAGTCCAGTTGCACTCATTTTTGCCAGTAGAGTCCCTGGATCTACCCTATCAAATGCTTTTGACAGGTCAATCGCGATTAAGTCCATTTCACCTCCTGAATTCAAGATATCTGCTATACCTTGCTGGAATCCTATAAGTTGAGTTTCAGTGGAATATCCCTTCCTAAAACCGAACTGCCTTCTATCGAACCAGTTATTAATTTAGAAAACATGTCTAATATAATCAGAAATAACGTTTTCCCAACCTTACATGCAATTGAGGTCAAATTTACTGCCCTGTAATTTTCAACGTTATGTCTGTCACCCTTTCCTTTATACACAGGGGCTAATATAGCAACTCTCCATTCATTTGGTATAGCTCCTTCATGCAAACAATAATCATATAAGTACTTCAGATATAGTACTATATCCCAACCCCTTGTCTTTAGTATAGCCCGAGAACTTTTATCAATTCCAGCCGCTTTTCTAGTTTTCAACTTTTGTATCTTATTGAAATGTCATTGTTATCATACGTAAATTTTAATAATTCTTTAGCATTAGTCACCTCCTCTATCTGGACATTATCCTTGTAACCAACAATCTTTACATACCTTCTGCTGACTGAATCTTTCTGCCTTTGAAGATCTTCACATACACGCTCCCCTTGTTCAAAATGAATGTGATAGAAAGGAAAGTCTTATTATAATAAGGTGAGTCTTTACCATTCCTTACCACCTTTAAAGGTACAAACCTGTTTTCACATTCCTCAACAATTGCTTTAAACCTATCCCAGAGTCTGTTTACATATTTATTTACCGTTTTCCACCGATCATAGTTACCTTTTAAAAACTGCCTCCTGCCTGCTTTATCAGCCATATGGTACTGCCTAATAGTCCTACTTTTAAGACTTTCCTTTCTATCACATTCATTTTAACTACGACAAAAACAGCTTCATGATCACTGATACCATCTATTACTTCGGTTTCTCTATAGAGCTCATTTAGTTTTATCAGCATCACTTCCAGGATACCTTTCCCTCTAGATGGTTCCATCACTTTCTGAATCACCTGTCTTTTCCATATTAATTATTTGCCATTTGTTGGTCATGCTTCCTGTCATTCTCATTTCCTTCCAATTGACATCTGGTAAAATCAGATCACCTGCTATAATCACATTCCTGTCCATGTCGTTTCCCACATAGCTGATTATCTTATGAAATAATTCTGAATCCGTGTCACCGCTACCAATTCCCGGTTTGTACACTCCAAAGTTATCAACTTGCCTATTATCCTTAGAAATGAGCCTTACACCTAGAATTTCATATTTGTCATCTTTAACTTTTTCGTAGCTTACAAATTCTTCTTTCACCAGAATGAATACTCCTCCTCCCAACTTTCCTATCCTATCCTATCCTATCTCTACGATACACACTCCAGTTCCGTGGGGAAATTTCTGCATCCATTATATCACTTCTCAGCCACGGTACAACTCATATTACAAAATCTGGTCAATTATATCCATTAAATTACTTAATTCTATTCCTTTCTTTACAATACTTGTACAATTTAAAACTAACATTTTTAAGTCATCCAGTTCTCTGTTCCCTTATCATCGCTCCCTAGCCCCTAGCTCCAAACTTTTACGTACCACTGCGGTTTAAGTGAAGGCCATCTGAGCGCAGATCCCTATCTCCTACCCACCCATTAGGATCTAGAAGTTTCAATCCCAGTTCCCCACATACCCACTCCACAATCTCATTTAAATCCCCAATCATCCTCCAGTCAGTACCCCTTCTACAAAGTATTCCACTGATAACTATCTCCGCTTCCTTAAATTTCACCCGTACTGCATTTACCAGATCCCACACATCTCCAGCTATGTTGGTAGTTATACCAGCTTGCCCTACGTTGTTGGTACCAACGCGAAACACTACCACCTTCTCCTTCCCCTCCTCCTTCTCTTCTTCTTTCATGAACATCTGCCTCAATCTAATTCCCGGATAACACTCTAACCTGGTTCTCTTTCCTCCACACACTTTCCCCACATGTCTAACGATGGATTCCCCCATGACGAGAGTCTCAACCTTACCCAGCTCATTTGATCCCCTCCCCTCCTGCTCAGCCCTATACTTCCGGATAGTTGCAGAAGCTACTTCCTCCTCCCTTTTCTCCTTCCCATGACCCTGCTCACCTGTATTTTCCTATCCTCCAATCTACAACTCCCTTTCCTACCTTTTCCCTTTCTCCTACATCCACATATCTCAGCAAAAGTTAGTAGTATAAGTGGAGAGTTCGGCAGCCAATTCCACCTCCGGCTCTCCGGCTGCCTCCACCTCCACACGCTTTCGAGAGAGACTTCCACCTCATTGACTTCGCTGGCTAAGACTCCATGCTTAACCTCACATCCGCCATCTTGGAGCAGTTTAACCTAACTTTTGACGCGTAAGAGAGCAAGTCTAACCTGCTGGAGGGGCCTACCATCAGTTTTACGGCCGGATGCCCTTCCTGACGCCTAAGAGAGCGAGCTTTACCTCACATCCACCACCTTGGAGGGACTTATCCTAACTTTTTACGCTCAAGACAGCAAGCCTAAACTCATGGAATTGCCCAACCTCAGTTTTACGGCCGGTTGCCCTTTCTGGCGCTATCTAGAGTAGTAGTGCAATGGGTATTCTCGAGACGTTATTTGAGTAGTAGGGCAATGGAGACTAGCATAAGAGATCACACTTAACCTCATGGAGGAGCCTAACCGCAGTTTTACGGCCAGATGCTTTCCCGACCCCAATTGCACAAGATGCCGTGTATACACAGCTCCTTATGAGACGGCTTAAGGGCTCTTACGCAAGATGGTGGTCGCTAGATGGATGCTATACGTAGACTCTTATGAAACGCGCCAGGGACGCTTGCGCAAGATGGCGGCTATCTAATTCTACAAGAAGTGGGCTATACACAGCTCCTCATGAGACGGTTTAAGGGCGCTTGCGCAAGATGACAAAATTTCACAAGATGGCTGCTATACATAGGGACTCCCTAGGGACGCTTGCGCAAGATGGCGGCTATCTAATTCTACATGATGGCGGCTATACATAGCTTCTAATGAGACGGCCTAGGGGTGCTCGCGCAAGATGGCGATTATCTAATTCTGCAAGATGCCGGCTATACGTAGCTTCTTATGAGACGCCCTAGGGGTGCTTCCACAAGATGGCTGCTATACATAGGCCCTTATGAGACGCGCTAGGGACGCTTGCGCAAGATGTTGGCTATACATGGGCTCTTGTGAAGAAAGCTAGCTTAGAGGCTACTGCACAAGATGGCGGCTGCTGTTATGAAGATCCTTATGCATGCGGTGGAGGGCAATTTGAAATTCCACGTGCTCTTTAAAGCCACGTGCTTCTTGACAGCGGCCATCATTAATCAACAGAGCATCGTGCTGCCATCTTCAGCTACTACCTCTGAAATGTCGTGGCGGGCAATTTGAAAAAATTCCACGTGCTTTCTTGACAGCGGCCATCTTTAGTCAACAGGGCATCGTGCTACCATCTTTAGTTAATACCTTTGAAATGTGGTGGCGGGCAATTTGAAAACATCCACGTGCATTTATGACAGCTGTCAGCCGCTATCTTTAACTACATGCGCATGGCTTACTACTACTATCTTGACGGAAGTAAACTTTATAGCGTGGAATTTAACAGGATAAGCAAACAAGCTGCGCTTCTTACGATCATAGTTATAAAGCAAGCTGCCCTTCTCAGCATACATAACGAGCTACGCTTCTCAACATACTATTATTTTAGTTTTTAAACCAAGATGCTGTTAGAGATGCTGGCTATGGGTGATTGCACAAGATGGTGGAGACGGCGTAGATGGCGACTGCACAAGATGGTGGCTATACATAGGCTCTAATGGAGAAAGCTAGCTTAGAGGCTACTGCACAAGACTGCGGCTCCTCATATGAAGAAAGCTAGCTTAGAGGCTACTACACAAGATGGCGGCTATACATGGGCTGTTATGGTCTTTTCCTGTGTTAAGGCATATCTCTATCGAACAAGTTTAAACATGCATCGCGAAGGCTAGAGTGAGCACGTGCTATTAACCTGCAGCGATGACGTCATCATAATTGTGCATTTTTAGACTTGATCGTTGACTGAAAGCTTTAGTCCTCGAGATACAGTGATAAAGAGTAGAGCGCAAACATGACGAGAACATTAATAGTTGATGTACAAGGCTTTAAAGTAAACGGCAACAAATTTGTGTTTAAAGGGGTGGCTGTGTTAGATTGCAGTGTGTTGGGGCACCAAAACTTGTTAGTTTAGCATTTAGTCCACCTTTCCCTTACTGTTTGCAAACAGGTGAAGATAAAAAGCAGACTCAATGGATTGAAAAATGTTTAAGTTTTCAGTGGGAGGAAAAAGGAATACCATATCGTTTTCTATCTTTAATGATGAACGCACATTCGTCAAGAGCAGATCTTGATTTATTAAAGGGTTGTGAAAAGAAGGAATGGTTGAATGAGTATCTACCATCATCGTGTGAAATTATCGACATGCACGCATTAGGGTGTCCATCATTTTAAACTCTTCCGAAGGAGCATAGTAGAGAAACAAGTAAACATTCTTTACAACAGGTGTGCATGCTCTTTGATTGGTTGTGTTGCAGTGCATGCCGGGAGGTGAACAACATATGTCAACTGCGGTGTCGAAATAACGTTAGTGTGAAAGAAACATTGGTAGAGTAAAGACATCATGTCATTTCTAACAGATACTAAGTGCAACGCAGTTGAAAAGGCAATCGCAAAGTTTTATGCATTCAAGAAGAAACTAAACACTTTTACTGAAGAAGAGTTAAATGCATTACCAAAGGCATTTTTGGTTAATGTAGCTGCAAATGCTGTAAAGAAGATTTGGGATCAGGTGCTTCTTGAGTGGACTCAACGTCCTGTTTCGTCAGAGCTTCAAACGTGTAGTTTACATCATGCACACGTGAGTTTAGGTAGGAGACCTTCTGTGAGACAGAGTCGTACATGTCAACTGATTAAACTGTATCACGGACCTAAAACTAACGAGTTATCTTCGCTTATAAACACTTATCATGGCTGCGAATGGAGTAAACAAGAAAAAGGTGAAGAAACGTGCTGGGAGAAAGGTGAGGAAGCATGCTGGTCATGGGCTCATCAATAAGTGATTGATCTTCTCCCCTTCGAGCTTCATCTTCCTAGTTACGAGTACTGCGGCCCTAGAACACATATTGACTTTCCATTGCACGTGGTGCTTCTGGTATTAATATATTAGATGCTGCCTGCGAAGAGCATGACCTTGTTTATCGACAAAACAATCCTAAACTAAGACGTGTAGCTGATAAAAATCTGCTTCGTAAAGCTATATTGTGTGTGTAGTCACCTAGAGCTTCAGTTGCTGAGAAGATAGCAGCACTTGTTGATGTTGGTGCAATAAAAGGAAAACTGTTACTAGGTAGTGGTAAAGACAGTAAAATAGGGAAAAGATAAAACAGATTTACATGAAGAAAAAATGTATTACACCTTTCCAACCATCAACTCTCATGTCATCGGTACCTATCTACTGTACTCATATAACTCTCGTTGGGCGATCATAATATCATACCTCGGCTGCAAAATGACCCAAAACTAAGATAACCATCATGTAAACGGTGGTCTCTCGCATGAATAAGTCCGATGGTCGGAGGTATACATTCGGTTCTCAGGGTAAAACATCTCATTAAAATTTCAAATTATACAAAACAGTCGTAGGTTCCGTTGAAGAGTAGTCATGATTCTAATCAATCATTCAATTCCCCCGTAAGTAGGTAAAAACCCTATATGATGTTCATTACTCAGAATATCTAACCTAAAATAGCGCTAATACTATCCTATTACTACGTATTATAAGTTACTTTGAGAAAAGAAACACATAAATAAGCCTAGATCTAATTTATTAGCATGCTAATATTTTATAATTAAAATAGGAATTAAATTATCGGCAATAGTGAAAACGAAATTGGATTGATATTATAATATCATTCTTGAACTCGTAATCTTCATGGTAAACATAATTGAATTCATCATATTATATTCATTAAACTGAAGATCATCCGGTCATATAACCATATTAATTATTTTTAATATGTTTCATGGGGTAAGAGAGGGATAATTCTTTATTTATCATGGAGGGAGTGGTATATCTTCCTGTTAGTATTATTTGGGCTAGCTTTGGGACATCCACTGGATTCTCATTTGAAATTTTGGTTTGGATTTTCATTATAACTTCCTCACGACATGAGATAAGTAACATGTTTCTTAATTATGGTTTCAAAAAAATATATCAATGCAACTATAAATGTACCTATCCATACTGATATCAAGCTTATTATAATTATATATTTTTCATATGTGCAAGATTAACACAAGTATTCTTACTATTGAGTGCCACCATTAAAATAATCAATCAGTTGTAGTCGCGAAAGTCGTGCCAAATGTTTTCATAAATACGTGCCATTGCATATAAAACCAACTCTCAAGTTATTCACCGCTGTGCCAAAATCAGGTTAAAAACCTACTCGACCGATCTACATTCACATATTAAGACGTATATTTAGTTATGCGATGTTCCTTCAATCTGTACGTATATTCAGATTATATTGCATGTAATACTCAAATAACCTAGCGATACGTCTGGCATCAATGCTATTTGTCGACCATACAACGCTTGGACTGTAACATACATTCACATAAACATGACCTAATTTCATCTCTTGCATTGTTAACCTCTATATTAAAAACCGTAACCGACACAGAAACTCGCAATAACCTCATCTAGGCTTTGCTTACGCAGAGAACAATACACATTTCCTCAGACTAACAACATTATACAATTCTCATATTTCAATTCTTCCCGATACCTTCATATATAAAAATACATATTCAACTTCATTTCAATAACCTCTGTGTTACGGTCAAAACAGTCCAATAGCCTGAGTTTCCATTCATAAACTGCAACTCCCTAATATTTAATCATTTCCTTTCAATATTATAATCGTATTGGCCATGTCTGCCGATCAAGTGCTCATAAAAACTAGGTTACGTTACGTACATCGCATATATTCCTCTTAACCGCAAATAGTTCGATATTAATTGGTCTCCTCAAGTAGATTGGCATTTAAAACATGGATATGCTCATTTTGATCTTGTTTATAATAACCTAAAAATATCTCAGGAGCACTGCATTTGTATTACTTAAAATAGCACATGTCAGCGGTTATTTATTTAAATCCACACAATAGTATTTACTTATTGGCACTTTATATATATCTGTAGGCACTTCTGCACTCAAATAAATATATCCTAGCAATTAATTAAAAAATTAATGCAAATTTCGAAACCATATTACTTATCTCGTGTCGACTTTCGGTTGCTGGCTCCTTCCTCGACTAGGACATCTCGGAGTAGTCAATCATGCCCCAGGATCATGTCACGGCTGGATTCGGCTGGGCATCTTGGCATGAGCTGAGTTCATCTTGCGCAATCTTTCTCCATTCGTTTAGGCGAGCTTCATTACGTCACCAGGGATCGTGCAACGAAAACACAGCAAATATTTTGTAGAATACATATTTCTCTGATTAATTGCAGGTTTTCCAATACGTGTACTTGAGTTTATATATTTTATAACAGATAGAAATATTTCTCTTAAATTATATATTTCTTCAATTTTGGTCTGCTTTTCGTCAACTGTGTCACCTAAACAGCTACTGCTTATAACTTGAGATAGTTATTTCTGCGTTTCTTAGTATAGATTGGCCACTTATTATGCTATTCCGGCCTTTTTACGTCGATATCTGACTCGGCTGCAGTCACACTTTACTTCAATATCTTGGCGTTTTTCTTTGATTCTTTAAGTATCCTGCAGATATTGGAGATATATGCCTTCAATTTATTATATATAAATTACTTTAGTAATTATAATTCGTTGATTTTCTTTCGCTATCTCGTAGTAAGACGTACAGTTCTTCCTTCACGCAGTTTTTCTTCTCAAGGTATTTAAGAATCGAATCAATTCAATTGTTTCATGGTCCATAGTTGTTCAATCTCGGAAACTCTTTTCTCTTTTGCCGGTCAATATCGACCTCCGCCTACTGATCAAGATCGACTTACTATAAGATTATATTCCGATCGCATTTACGCCGCCTGAAGCTGCTCCGCGCCATATTTGTCCGCTGTAATTCCACAATAGTTACTGCCTCAAATGTAACGTAATTGTACAGTATGTGTATTTTTTTAAAATATGAATTGTCAAAACATAGTACAAGTGTTTTTTTATATCAGTCCTACAGCATGTCCGAGTAATAATGTTAACTTAGAAGAAAGGAGAGGTAGAGGATCGAGAAATAAAAACACACACACAAGATATAAAGTACATCCTCTTTATTAATCCATGAATTAAAGCTGTTATTAAAACCAAGCCATTTAACAAACAATTTATTCCCACGACGTCGAATAACATGTTCAACTAAATACTGATAAGGTTATTTTGTTTTCTGCAGTTCTTCGATGTAGAATCCTCCTTCAATAGGCTGTCCTCTAACATCGAGAAGTAAATACGTAACAGGATTTGTAAGCTTAACACTCCTGATTTGAAAAAAATTCCGTGCTCCAGTTGGGAGTGTATCGATTTGCAAAGATAGACTTGTGTTTGCTGATGCAAACAAAATCACCTTCTTTAAAGCGATAGCGGAGTGGATCAGCTGTTTTAATTACAAGATGAGTAGCATCTGGGCGAGGTTTATTTCTTGTAACAAGACGTGGCTTTGTTCCGATAGTGCGGTGTGGTGTATCGTTGTAGGTACATACAAGTCTAGGTAGCAGAACAATCCAACGATATGAACCTTGTGCTGTAAATTCTCGCCACATCATTGTTTTCAGTGTACGATTAAAGCGTTGGAGGCCTATTGCATCACTTCTACTAAGTCTGCTTGCTAGAGATCATCTTTTCCTCTTGTAATAACGCGTCTGAGACAGGAGGCGCGACGTGCTGGTTTATATGTGCGATGTTTACCTTTACAGGTAAGATCTTCTCTTGACGAGCCATTACAAAATAATACCAGCATGTTGTAATTCTCTCTCTATTTCAAGAATTTCTGATTCGTGACCTGTGTAACCAGCCTCTTGCGATGCTCTTAGAAGTTGTAATCGTTCAACGATTAAGTTTGGGTCATTCCAGTATCTTACGTCCACATACGGCAACAAAGGCTTGTAGATAACATCAAGGCCACGTGCAGTCGGGTACATCTTAGAAATAAACTCACGATACTTGTAACACTTATTTGCATTTACAGTTTCTCTTCTCTTGTAATTACGTGGTGTTGCTTCAGTAGCAAAAAATATTGCTTTATATTTTTTAAGATCATCTTGTAAAATTATATCCTTGTCAAGTATTCGTGAGAAACGAAGTTCTAAGAGTCCTTCCGTAGGTTTATAGGTGCTACCTTTCACAATAAGTTTGTTGCTGTTAATCTTAACATTTCAATTTACTATCCAGAAACAGTCGTCTTCGGAGTGAATACCGTAGGTGGTGTCAGTTTTCCCTGTAAAAAGTTTTCTATATAAAGTGCAAAGAGCCGTCTATAGGTATCATGAATAAACGTTCTAAACTGATCACGATACTCTGGCGTGATCATAATCTCAGACAAAGATGGTAGATCCCGCGTCGATGTAGTAGGTTTTTCAGCAATAACATCTGTAGTTAAAAACTCAACACGCTTAGATGGTGAAATATCGTTAAGATCTTCTTCCTTATCCTCTTCTTGATCTATATCTTGCTTCTCCTCTTCATCATCTTGTTTCTCTTGTTTATGCTTCTCTTCTTCTTCATGCTTCTCTTTATCATATGATGTTTGCATAGAAGCAAAACTTGAAGTAGACTGCGGCAATGAAGTAGAATTAAAAATTTCTTCGAGTGGTGTACCTAGTTGTGTTTTTAAAAATAAATCCTTGTCTGCTTGAATACGTTTAAGCTCTTTAAATTTTCGTGGAGTATTGTTTCGAGCTTGGATGATATGTTTTGTAATCTCCTTGCTAGATGTTAATATGATTATGGTTTTTTGATCAAGTAGCCACTGTAACTCTTTGTTAATGTGGATAAAATGACCGAAACCCATGCGATATCGCCCATGCTGAACATCACCTCCTTTATCAATAACTAAAAAGCTGCAACGATGTGATGACCAACATGTAGCACACATACGTTTAAAGCCATTGAATGTCATACCAGTGTTAACATGATCGTCATACACATGTCGCATGTTGCGCTCATCTTGCCAAAAAAGCACAATAACTTTTGCGTTGTCACGTATCAACTGCTTAGGCACACGAGAATATGTTTGGCATAAATAGATGCAATCAATGTACTTATGTCGTCCCATACTAAATGCACGAATAACGTTTTGCTGTTCTGTTGCGACATCGTCAAAAATCATAAGAGAATTAGGAAGCACATCGTCCGGTGATGGTACTTGCTCATGTGAATTCAATTCAAAATAATTTATTTCATCCTTAACCAGATGGTGCATTTCAGTTTGTAGAATAATATATAGCGGTTGATGGAGTAAATTTGCGAAAACATAAGTATTCCCGATGCTTATACCCTTTTAAAGAAGTAATAAGTATAAGTGAAATACTTGTTTTCCCGCATCTCGACGGGCCTGATATAATACATCGAACAGTAAAAGGAAACAACGTTTCATGACGTTTTCTTGTAGTTGTACTAGAACTAGGTAAGAGATGTGGCACAATGTCGCTAACAGATAGTGTGTCTTACTGCTTTATAATCTTCATGATAACTGATATTACGAGGCAAAGGTGTACACATGAAGCTAGCACCATACAACAAACGGGCTTTGCATCTACGTTTCTCCAAAAGATCGTCTACTGAATGCATTGCCACATCGAGCTCTGACGTATGAATGAAAGGTTTTACGTTTGCTAAAAACTAGGAATTCGTTATTTTCGAGGTGTGTATATGCGCGATCAAACAACAGCGCGCTCACGTGAACGTGCCGTAATTAGCTTGGACAACACTCGCGGACCTGGAACTCATTAGGTTGCTTATGTAAAACGTAAACCTAAAGTATGGTATTTCGATAGCTATGGAGACTTACCTCCTCCCTTTGAGCTCATACATTATTTCGGAAGCAGCGCAGACATTGTTTACAATAAAAACCGTGTGCAAAAATTTAATACACCCATGTGCGGACGATTATGTCTTATGTTCTAATATCAAACCCAGATAGTAGAGAAAGAGCGTTAGTGTGCACGTGATGACTAACGGTGAAAGAACGTTTGCTATACGTGGAGAAGGACCTGAAACAACCGTCTATTTTAATCCACCGATAGAACTTGGCTATCACCTACATTATCTTGGACTAGTATCGTTTGAAAGCTACAATAAAATCTATAATGTGTATGATGGTGTAAACAAGTTCTATTACGATGAGTATGTGCTAACGCTACCGTCAGGCAGTTATTCAGTAGACGATTTTCATAACTATATTGAAAGTACGTTAACTGATCAGTTTGAAGAAGAGAGTTTTAGAAATCATAATTACAAGTTCTCAATCACTGTAAGCAACATTACACATAATTGTGTTATTGAAGCATCATTTAAGATTGATTTCAAATCACAACTTGATTCGATGGGACCATTGCTTGCATTTTCATCAAGGGAGCGCCTACCGAACGTACGTTACGAGTCTAATCAACCTATAACACTCTTCGATGATTATCATATGAACATTACTTGATATAATATTACAGACTTGAATAGTAATCTACAACATTCGCACGTCCTTCACGACTTTATTATTACAGAGGAACGTAGATATACTAATCGTTAGAAACCGGCAGTAATTCTTTATCATCCTGTGTCTGGAGAACGCATTAGTAATATCACTCTTAGGCTTGCAAGTAAGCATAATCAGCTTATTAATTTAGATCGGCACGTAGCTTACAAACTTCATCTCAAACCAGTATGAAAAATATCTATAAAATAGGGTGTACATTCCTAAGACATACTACATGTTTGCAAAGATTCATCGAGTTAACAGATGACCATAAGCAGATACTCCAAGATTTAGGTTATACGCTACTACAACAACAACAACAACAACAACAACAACAAAATGGAGGAAATGCTAGGCATTATGAATACAGTAGAAACTCGTGAAGGTGTAATACGAAGTGAGCTTCATTCCTATCAACATTTTACGTTTGGATTAAATAACAATGATGACATTCACTTTATTATTAATCAGCAAGATGTATACACCTTACCACACGAAAGCTACCTCTATATTGAAGGACGACTAGATAAGTCAGATGGAAGTGTACCAAGCACTTTAAAACTAAACAAACATGCGCTAGCTTTTCTCTTTTCTGAAGCGCGATATGAAGTAAATAATGTCGAAAAAGATAGAACGAAGAATGTTGTATTACAAGTGCAATGAAACTACCCTTCCTTTTGTGATGAATAAAGTAATCTTTTGCGGATTGCAGGATGGTGTCCAAAAGCTACTAACAACTGGATTATTAATGAAGATGAAACTTTTACGGATATGTTATTACTGAAACATATTTTTGGCTTCGCAAAAGACTATACACGTATTATAATCAACGCAAAACAAGAGCTTATTCTGATCCGTGATCGAAGTGATTACAATTCTCCTAACGCAGCAGAAAAACCAGTGGATTCGAAAATTACACTTCATCGTATATTGTGGAGGATTCCACATATAACCTTATCTGATCGTGAAAACCTTCGATTGCTCAATATTGTAGAAAATGATACACCATTACCTATACGTTTTCGAAGTTGGGAACTGCATGAATATCCTGTGTTACCACCAACAAACAAGCATAGCTGGGCTGTTGAAACATCAGGTTTTACTGAGAAGCCCTTGTATATTATTTTTGGATTTCAAACCAATCGTAAATTCAGTTACGAAGTAGATATCTCACTGTTTGATCACTGTAAATTAAGACATGTTAGGCTATATCTCATCGGAATTACGTATCCCTACGAAATCATAGACATTAACTTTGAGAAAAATAAATTTGGGATGCTCTATGACACGTTTTGTGAATTCCAATCATCGTATTATCAGAAAGAAGATCATCCGCTATTTTCTCCTCAAGAATTCAAAAAATAAGCACCGATTGTATTATAGACTGCTCTTATCATGTAGAATCCATAAAAGAATCACCTGTTGATATTCGTTTAGAATTTGAAACATCTGAAAAAACTCCTGCCAACACAGCAGCCTATTGTCTTATTATTCATATTGTAACGTGTTGGCGGGGTAAATAAGTAAATAAATGCGTACAGATGCTGGTAGCGTCCCATTTCTAAGATTTATTAACTAAGCACTACAATTACAGAATTACACACACACAGATGATAGCCGAGCTTACAACTTACACACGTACACGATTACACACTTACACGGTTCGCGCTCTCTCTCTCTTAGTTTCTCATGTTCCATCTACAATGACACACACACACACAGAGTCATCGATTATTTACACTACTCTCACTCAGCCACTCAGTCACACTCGCTAGCGCTGTCATGGTCCACAGCCTACACGTCAGTCTCGCAGGTCGGATAGTATCCGCTGTTCACTCAATCCGTCGAACCCCGTTCGCAGTCCGCACACGTCGGTACCCAGTGTTCACTTCGCGCTGCTCCAGAACACTCCAGGTTCTCCTCCAGCAGCCGGCCTCAAGGGACACACACACACGACATCAGGGAAACAGGAACGAGTCGTCGGCTTCAACAGGCAGATACTCCATCAGGCTGACATATCAGCCCAGGCTATCACTGACTGCGCTCTTCGCTAACTCACACCAGCGAACTCAATCTCGCTCTCGCTCACTCACTCACTAACTCAATCTCACTCTCACTAACTGACTGCAGGCAAGTAACTGCTCTTATATACCTGCGCCAGCCCTTCTGGAATAGTCCGGATGTTCGACTCCAGATTAATCTTCCAGTCATTTCCGTAGTCCTCAGCTGCGGGACCGCGGGCGGAGGCGAGAGAGGCTGGCCTAGCACTTAGATGCTGCACGTGATTGGCGCGGCCCAGCATAAGGGGGTGGGGCGATGGGTGACGAGCTCGGCCCGTAGCAAGTTAGCATGGCAGACGCTATAACCATTACAATATGAGTGATGTTACTTACCATCCGCTAACGAATATTGTTACAGGACTATAAATAAGGAAGCCCTTTATTATCAACATTAGCGTGCGCTTCGACATCGTACGCTATGGAACAGAAAGAGTACAACAAACACATCTGTAAATGTGCATGCTGTTTGCATGCTCACACGCAACATCTTATTTATCTCACACGAGTGAATGAGGCTATTAAGATGTTCTATAAACCCAGAACCTCATATGAGATGCCAAAACATCTTATTCAATACTTATTGCCAGGTACCTACTCTGCCCCTTACGTACATGATTTTTGAGACATCCTTCCTCTACACAGTAAGATGTCAATCGGTGTAGCTTTATGCAGAACCTGTCAGCGTCATTACAAGCATATATGGGAAAATCGTGATGATGATTGTGATGGACCAAATCCGAGGATTGAACACTGTACACAGTGTATGGATGAACTTCTCCAGTATCTGATGACGATGATCCAGGAAAGGAAAAAACCACATGAATAACAACAAGGTAAGAAGTGCATTATCTTCTTTGTAAAGCATAACATACTTAGAATAATATATTTCTAAATGTTTTGTTTAATTTAAATGTTGCAGGAGGCATTACAATTTGAGAAGCATGCTAGCTCTTCGCAAAATCTTGTTAAGAAGCATACCAACCTTGTAAGCAGCAAAACGAAAACAGTTGTAGTACATTGTAAATAAATATTTTAATGCATTCAAAATGTTGTACTTATTGCATTCCTTTGCCTCCTTACACCTACTTATTCTATCTAGAAAAGATTGAGAAAAGGATCAAGTCTAAACATGAACAATTATGATGACGTCATCGCTGCAGGTGAATAGCACGTGCTCACTCTAGCCTTCACGATGCATGTTTAAACTTGTTCGTTAGAGATATGCCTTAACAGAGGAGAAGACCATAACAGCCCATGTATAGCCGCCATCTTGTGTAGTAGCCTCTAAGCTAGCTTTCTTCATATGATGAGCCGCAGTCTTGTGCAGTAGCCTCTAAGCTAGCTTTCTCCATTAGAGCCTGTGTATAGCCGCCATCTTGTGCAGTCGCCATCTATGCCGTCTCCACCATCTTGTGCAATCACCCATAGCCAGCATCTCTAACAGCATCTTGGTTTAAAAACTAAAATAATAGTATGTTGAGAAGCGCAGCTCGGTATGTATGCTGAGAAGGGCAGCTTGCTTTATAACTATGATCTAAGAAGCGCAGCTTGCTTGCTTATCCTGTTAAATTCCACGCTATAAAGTTTACTTCCGTCAAGATAGTAGTAGTAAGCCATGCGCATGTAGTTAAAGATAGTGGCTGACAGCTGTCATAAATGCACGTGGATGTTTTCAAATTGCCCGCCACGACATTTCAAAGGTAGTAGCTGAAGATTGCAGCACGATGCTCTGTTGATTAATGATGGCCGCTGTCAAGAAGCACGTGGCTTTGAAGAGCACGTGGAATTTCAAATTTCCCTCCACCGCATGCTTAAGGATCTTCATAACAGCAGCCGCCATCTTGTGCAGTAGCATCTAAGCTAGCTTTCTTCATAACAGCAGCCGCCATCTTGTGCAGTAGCATCTAAGCTAGCTTTCTTCATTAGAGCCCATGTATACCCGCCATCTTGCCCAAGCGTCCCTAGGGATTCTCATAAGAACCTATGTATAGCAGTCATCTTGTGCGAGCACCCCAAGGCCGTCTTCTAAGACGCTATGTACAGTCGCTATCTTGTAGAATTAGATAGCCGCCATCTTGCGCAAGCGTCCCTAGGGGTCTCATAAGAGCCTACGTATAGCAGCCGTCTTGTGCAATTAAATAGCTGCCATCTTGCGCAAGCGCCCTTAAGCCGTCTCATAAGGAGCAATGTACAGTCCCATCTTCTAGAATTAGATAGCCACCATCTTGCGCAAGCGTCCCTAGGGCATCTTATGTGAGTCTACGTACAGCAGCCATCTTGCGACCACCATCTTGCGCAAGCGCCCATAAGGCGCCTCATAAGGAGCTGTGTATATCCGCCATCTTGTGCAATTGGCGTCGGAAAAGGCATCCAGCCGAAAACTGAGGTTAGGCCCTTCCATCAGGTTAGGCTTGCTGTCTTGCGCGTAAAATGTTAGGTTAAGCCCCTCCAAGATGGTGGATGCGAGGTTAAGCTCACTCTCTTAGGCGTCAGTAAGGGCATCCGTCCGTAAAACGGGGATTAGGCCCCTCCATGGGGTTAGGCTTGCTCTCTTACGCGTAGAAAGTTAGGTTAATCCCTTCCAAGGTGGCGGATGTGAGGTTAAACATACAGTCTAAGTCAGCGCAGTCAATGAGGTGGAAGCCTCTCCCGAGAGCGTGTTGAGGCGAAGGCGGCCGGAGAGCGGGAGTTGGAGGTGGCTACCGAACTCTCCACTTATACTACTACAGTTTCCTGATCCTCATCTTTCCTCTGTTGTTCTACCTGGAGTGACTCGTACCTTTTTATCACAGCCACGTGTTCTGAATTCTGATCCTGAATAGAGCCCTTAGCCTGCAATCTCCTTCCCCTTAGAACATTAGACCACTGGTCTTCTACAATCCCCCCTTTCCTTCTCAACCCTCTTTTACACCTACTGTAACCTGTGCATTGTTTGAGGGAGGCCTATCTTCCTTCCTGTCTTCGGTGAGGATCCTAATTATCTCCCTTGAACTCTCCAACTCCTCCCTCATACCCCTCAATACCTCGCCACACCCACAGCTCCTACACTTGCACTCCTTAGCCATTCTTTACGTAAAAAGTGAAAAGAAAATGAAAAATAAAATAACGTATGTGCAAAAGAAAATGAACGGAGGGAAATATTGTCTGGGATAGTACTCAATTCTTCACACGACAGTAAGGTAATTAATATACGACTACACTACAGTAATTCCTAGTCGTGCTCTATTTTTTTCCTACAGCACCCAAGCAGGATAAAAACTGCTATTAATTACTAAATATTGAAAGGAATACACAGGAATTACACAATTTTAAACTGCAATTAAGCCCAACCTAATTACAACAACAGAATTTTGGTAAGAGAGTTTCTACGGATACCTCTACTATACTACACAAGTATTTTACAATAATAAAATAAGCACGTCAAATTCTAATGAGATATTACTCGTATACTATTGTACAGTACACTACAATAATTTTACACTACGTGGAGATGTATCCTAATTACATTACCTGTACCGTATCTCACTACTAAGCACAAACAGAAATGAAAATTTGCAAGTTTGAATTTTGCAAGAACTGCTCTACTCAAAGATTACCAATAAAGCTAAATGCTAAGACAGATTATTATTAGTACTGTGCTCTAATAGATTCATACGAAAGATACACACATAAAGATACACACGAAAATAGCAGGAAAGATATGGTACTATCTAAATATACCGTTTCTACACTACAATTCTCAGCTGAAGTGTGGTTATATGAATTTTTACCGCCGGTGGATTACTATTATTTTCTCTACTACGCGGGATGGAGAATAAAATTGACCTTAAATGCTGAAAAATAAGAGGTTGTCTACAATAATTTCTGTCAAAACTACGCCGGGGGCTTGAATTGCAATATTATTGGGATATAGGAATTTGATTATTAACTTTTACTCGATGAATAAACGAAGGTGGAATGTACAAAGTATGCAGGGAACTTAGACTACAAACTATCGGTATAAAGCAATCAGCTGATTTTGTATTTGTTTACACAACTACCATGTGCATGTAGCAGCAATCGTCAACAATAAAAAACTGTTAAGTTTACAGGCGTGTCGTGTTATTTAATTTAATAAATTATTACCTTCGTGATAGTTTGAACGGATATCTATACGAAATACCGGAAAAGTTGCGGTGGAACTTATAATGAGTTACAACTCCTTATGATAGTCTACTTTTGTAAGTATTAAGCGAACAAACCTACGGATAAAACTTTTTTAAGTTGATATTACTGCCTAAAGTATTTCCTAAACCTAAATTCGAAACAAGGTTCACCTAGCTAGCCTACTTAACCTAGAATACGTAATCTACTGAACACCAATTGAATTACTTGTTATAAAATTCAAATACATATCACTACTCCCAATTTCTACCAACAAGCACTAAACACCAATATATAAATAGCACTAAATGGTTCACACACATACAAAATTTAAGTTAAACAAATTTAATAGGTTTTAACTACTTTATCACTACGATAATGCAAGAGCTCTCTGAACAGCCGACCGTTCGCAAGCGCATCCAACAATTGCCTTAACATTCTACTTCCGTATTAGAACAAAGCAAAAATCATTATTTAGTATCATTATTTCTATCAATTTTAACATGCAACTTTTCTAGTTTCATTCTTGCCGCCTGTTGTTTAAGGTCGGGCCACCGGGTGCACCACTGTCAACATGTCTCTCACTTTAATACGGGGGAATACGGAAGTGCCCGGTGTTGTCTATAGTCTATAGTGTATTTGCAATTACTTATTCCCTGTCTGTTATTTATTCAGAACGTTCGCTTAATCCCCATTCTTCCCAAATATTTCAGCATCGGTATTGTGCAAAGGTATCAGAATTCAGCATCAGTAGTGACCAAAGGTACCAGAATTTTTAAACATGTACGGATGTTTAAACGAGTTTTCCTCAGAATGAATATTTATGACTTACGGTATATCACTTGGCGAGCATGCAGTCCATACTCTATTTTTTAGTCCAGCGACAATTGTATAAAGCACTATATAATGGATTGGATGTGAGAACGTAGTTTATGAGTGTATGGGGAGCAGTAGTAGTGTCTTGCCTCTAAAATTTCAAAATAAATTTGGGCCTATTGCCCAATGCACTGGAAGGGTCCAACCAATATTTTGATAGCAATACATGAGTGGGCGAGATTCCTCAACCTAACCCCTATCAAATACAGTACAGACAATACGCGACACTTTCGGATTTAGCCTTGTTAAAATGGGAGACAATTCGCAAGTGGCGCTCCTAGTGGCGTGACCTGAAAATTCGCGCTAAATTCAAATATCAATGGAAATATACCGGTATATACGGAAATTGATAAATAAATTACGTCTAGAAAGAAAGTGTTGCTAAAATATTAACTTCAAGGCTGCTAAAGCAGTTCTGGATAAATGAATGAAGAATCATTTTACAGGTTATTATTTAAAGACTGAAATTAGACATATAAACAAGATGCGAAATGGACTGCTGTGAAAGGGCTTTATCTCTCATTTATGCATCACTTTTTTAGCTTTAGCATACCTGCCTGAACTATCACGGCTAGATTTTTCTTTTTTTCTCATTTAAAAGCATTGCACATCACATTAGCACACTTGTCAATAAAAATATCGGCACATTCCTTACACATGTGATTCAATGAATTTACATTTAAGAACTGGACAATTTTCCTTTTAACTTGAAGCCTACTAACAGAAAGAAAATCTATAAATTTAGCCGCAAAACATTCAAAATTCCCCTATAAGCAATACTTGCCATTACATTAGGGTAAAGCAAATTTGCATCATCATCATCATCATCATCATCATCATCACATTTCTTAAATCACCCATATTTTCTTCAGTGCTTGACAACGCATTACGGCATTCCAAATGAGGTAACTTGGAAAACAACCAGCCACACACATATGCATATACATTTTACTGAATTAAATCAAAACCCACAGATCACACCTACAACAACACATCGGTGTTTAAGGTTAACTGCTGCACTAATACAATAAGCTTATTATATTTTAAGCCAGTTAAAACATGGGTCGCGCAGGTAAGAAGTTAAGGAAGTAGGCCTTCTATAAAAATATCTTTGTAACTGGAAGAATATATAAATATGCAAAGACAGTATTTACTTACATTTTCTTGTTACGAGGGAAACGGAAGAAAGACCGCGAATCCTTCTGCACTTCATAGTTATTGCAGCCAAACGCAGCACATATTTTTCCACTTATATTGGCAGGAGATATAAAGGAATGATACACGCTACTCTTTACTTATGTCAACTTAATGCAAAGCATAAATAACCCCAAAACTTCACAAACAAATACACGTGCTCTTATGACAGAATCAGTAACTCTCAGGTCACTCCGCTAGACAGTGCTCTAATCGCTGTCCCTCGATATCTCGCAGAGTGTTGCGTATTGTCTCTACTGTATTAGCTCCTATCCCACGTAGGCCTGGACCATTTCCAAATGCTTACCTTATCCCAGTTTATAATGGGCTACTTCATGATAGGTACTACTACTGTCTCTGTTTGAATGACTTGAAAGAATGCGATGTATAAATGTGAGGAGTGCCTAGTTCTAGGTCCTGAGACCTGATGTTATTTTTTCTTTCTAATGTTTAGTTCCTAAGGAAGCCACACGAACTTAAAACTCTGGCAGGTATGCCAGCAAGTTATTGTACTTTACATCTGCCATCTGAAATTTATTGTAAAATCTTAAATGTTCATAATGAAAAAAATTTATATTAAACAGAATAGCGCAAATGTGCAAAGATGACTCAATGTTATATATGTCGTGGATTTCTATGCCAAATCATCTCATAGGAAACTATCCTCGTGAATTTTCCGTGACCATAGATAACTTATAACAGGCTGTAAATCCCCTGTGAGTCAATAATTTATTTCGATATTCTGCTACTCTTTGAAAACATCGCATTTAACTGCTTCTGATCACTGATCTTTGCTATCAGCGGTGAGGTTTCTGCAACGTTTGCTGATTGTTTATGTTGATCGGAGCATGGGAATCGGCAGGCAAGTGACCTGATTTTGTGCAGTGATTGAAGTTGGCACCGATCATGGCTAGTCGGGTTGTAATAGCGGGAATTAAGCATCCCAAATGGACCAGTTATCCAAGATTTCTCCGTCATTACAGTTCTCAGTGTGGAAAAGTGAGTATGTGAACTACATTATTTATAGAGAATGTGTTAAAACATGCAGTTCCAATATTTATACTTCTTGCTTTCAGGAAGGGCTGGTATTGGGTGCATATGTAAATGATACTGAAGACGATATCGTGCTTACTTCTGCCGCCAAGAAATTCAATGAGTTGTCTAAGGGCAAGTTTCTGGAGGATTTGAAAACGTACGTATAACCGGCTTCGAATTTGGGTCCTCCTCATTTTGTGAAAATGAATTTTAAGTGTACGTAGATCGCCGGTGTTTTAAATTTGCACGTTGCAATGATCATGTAACTTAAACCGTACTTTATGCAATGAACTGAGTACTCCGTTACTTGCATGATTGCATACGTTCTGACTGTGTATCTGTTTCTTTTACTGTACAGTTCACTGTGTGACTTGTGGAATATATGAAAGGGAAAGGCGGTTTTCTTATCCTTCTGCAGCTCGTAGTTAGTTACTAATATCATTCTTTTGTAATGGATAATAATTCCCAGGAAATCTGAAAGGTACGATTGCAATTGAAGAGTAGAGCATTGTTTGGAGAATAAAATATACACTGTGATGTAAGAGCTAGGAATCCACCACCAATTCATTCATTAATAGTTGCATACCATACACATTCTTACCTCTGTGGTACCCATCATCTGAGCATGTTTACCAAGGTATTTTTATCCATGTCGACAGCCAAGGTATCTTTTATCTATGTCAACAGCTTTTAAGTACTTTGTTTTCTTTCAGACCGTTACGTTATGCTAAAATAGATGGGAATTCAGTTGTTTATAATATGAATTTTGTCTCTAATATTTGTTCTACTTATGTTTTCAAACATTTTTTACAGAAATGAAATCTGTCTTTGCAAAAATAAGGAATAATAATAATAATAATAATAATATTTTCCATAAATTGTTGATACAATTCTGCAGTGGTGAATGGTGAAAGGGGATGTTCTCATGTACACCAAGATACCTCCATCCTCAATTATGCCCTACATTTCTAATATATGCTCTAAATCCCTTAGATATTGCATAGGTAGTCTGTTAAAACTAATCCCAATTTTCATTTTTTTTCCATCTTCCTTATCCAACCTCCTGAAGGATCAATACTTTGTGTGTAGCCTTTCTCAGTGTAAAAGTTAACTTACTGGAGATAACAATAATAGGACAATTTGAAATGCTGTGGCACATAACACTGATAAATGTTGCTCTAATTTAATTATAATAATCACCATCCTGGAACGGCTCAGTTTTAACAGTTCTACTATAACTTTGTTGGGCTTTAGTAGTTATGATAGTAGAGCACTGACCTCTGAGCTCAGGTTGGCAGGTTTAATCCCAGCTCAGTCCGTTGGTCCAGTAGAGTACCGGATGCTGGACCCTCGGTAACTCAACATTGCCTAAAACTTTACATCTGTATATAGGCCTAAGTTTTTTTTTTTTAGTTGAGAATTCATGAAATTTTATTTTATTTTATTTCTGTATTTGCACTGATTGAGTGATATGACTAGGAGCAGTAATTTTTAGAACATACTGTAATATATAACAACTTTCCTGATGAGAAGTGACTTGTGTGGGAAAATCTTTACATACCATCATGTAACAGCTGTTGAAAGTGGGACAACTTTCTTCAGTTATAGTTACACTCAATGCTGCCAACTTAGCTTTTGTCCTGCTAAATCCAGTCTATTTAACCAAATGTGTAGCGTCAAAAGTGCAATATTCCTGAGTTAGATTTTTCCCTGCTAAATCTAACTTATTTCATTCAACGGGCTTCATGTGATGTGGCGTGGTTCCCCCAGTCATGAATAAAGACTGTGTCTCTCTGTTCCTTTCTTATATGATGTGAGAGCAACAGCCGAACTAAGTATGATCACTTAGTCATGGTACGTGACTCAACACTGGTCCAGCGGGGGCATGAAATGTGCCTTGTTGATGTAATATTATGACATCCGTTCTCATCCTTCAGTTTTACTTTTGTCCGATGACCTCACAAAACTTCTTTACGTGTGCCAGGCTCCTCACTTTCATCTGTCCTATCACATCTCCCTTAGTCAACTCTTGTTGTTTTCCGACCCCAACGATATTAGGTCACAACATGTAAGCAGTCTTCACTTTAACGTCCTTGGTGATCTTTGTCATTCTTTGGCCGATACCTTCATTTGTTGAAGTGTCGGACTCCTTTCCATTTTTTCCCTCTGATTAGTATTAATAGAGGATGATGTCCTAGTTGTACTTCCTGTTAAAAAACAATAATCGCCACCACTTCCACCTGTCAAGACTAGCTCAGTGTACAAAATTAAATGTCCATGGTTTGAATTTATAATAGTTTGCTAATTGAACAGAACAAAGAACAGTTTAATTTCCTACCCGTGAGCAGTGTTATAAATGTTTGGCTTTTTTTTTTTTTTAACTTCTAGTATTGATTTACCTTTTTCTAGCTTACATTGGATGATAATCTAGCTTATTAAATTAAAAATGGGTTGGCAACACTGGTTACACTTTACCAGCGGAAGTGCATGTTTAAGGAGGAGAGAAAGTTGCATAAATGATGTGAAATGATACCTTAAGTAGCAGAGAGGAGCGATTGTTCCTTTATGCTTGCCAGGAACCCACCAATACACTCCCTGAAGTATTCTTACTTATATAGAAAAATTGAAACAAAGATTATGTCAGTCTGTGAATTGTTGCCATTTTCTGTACTTCTATTGGCTGGAGAGCAACTCCTATTGTGTCCAATAGAGCCCTCATCATTTATGGCCGCCATGTTCTGTGAAAATAATGAAACCGCAAAGTTTGAAAGTGATATGTCATGGCTTGTGCCAGATACTACTGCAGTATCTGTAACAATGTAAGTACGTAGTGAGTGAAATTCACAGATTTTTGAGCTAGTTACAGGTTAATTAAGCGATTGAATCATTGTGGAGTTTGTGGTGGAGATCTGAATGGTTTTCCATGGTTATCCATTTTCACACCAGGCTGCATGCATACATTAGATTTTTTGAATGCCTTCTGCATATTGCCTACTGACTTGATGTAAAAGCATGGCAGATTAGAAAACCTGAAGTCAAACTGAAAGTTACTATGAGGAAGCAGCAGAAAGTAGCACAATTTCACTCTGAAATGGATCTAACGGTTGATCCGCTGAGATGTGGAGGAGTAGGAAATTCCAATGACGGGAATACTGCTTGAAGATTCTTTCGTGACCCAGTCAAATCAGCTAAAATTACCAGAATAAGTGAAGAAATAATCAAGAGATTTCCTGTGATTCTGCATGCCATGTCAACTGGACTTCCTGTTGACATTGATAAACTTGATAACTTTATGGCAGACACAATACGTCTATATCTCAAGTTATATCAGTGGTACTTCCTTCCACCTACCGTGCACAGGATCCTTATACATGGAGGAAGTATAATTGAATATGACATCCTGCCAGTAGGTATGCTATCGAGCTCGATAGCTGTAGTCGCTTAAGTGCGGCCAGTGTCCAGTATTTGGGAGATAGTGGGTTCGAACCCCACTGTCAACAGCCCTGAAGATGGTTTTCTGTGGTTTCCCATTTTCACACCAGGCAAATGCTGGGGCTGTACCTTAATTAAGGCCACGGCCGCTTCCTTCCCACTCCTAGCCCCTTCCTGTCACATCATCGCCATAAGACCTATCATTGTCTGTGCGACGTAAGGCAACTTACAACAAAAAAAAAAATAGTTATGCTGAGTGAAGAAGCGCAGGAGGCAAGACATAAGCACACATTAGGTGATACAGGGAGGGTCATGCAAGAAAATATTCTTGAGAACACAACATTCAAGATGTGTTTAACAGGCTTTTGTTAAGTTCTGACCTGGTAATAACAAGTGATTCTCCTTTCTTGCATAAGAAGAATGAGCCTTTGCCATTTGAAGTGCGGCAGTTGCTACGGGAACCGACAATTTTCGGCAGAACTCAAACCTTATGTGCTGCGGATGAAGAGGATGAGGATGACGACAGTGAGAGTGGTGATGACGATAACGATGATTTCTAGGAGTAGTGAGTAAAGATAAAGACATATTGTGTTATAAAACCAAGTTGATTGCTGGCCTTCTGACTCCAATTTGGCAGGTTCGATCTGTCTCAGTCCGGTGGTTTTTGAAGGTGCTTAAATACATCAGCATAGTGTTGGTAGATTTACTGGCACTTAAAGAACTGCAGGACTAAATTCCGGTATCTTGGCATCTCCGAAAACCATAAAAGTAGTTTGTGGGGCATAAAGCAAATAACATTATTATTATTATTATTATTATTATTATTATAAACAATAGGTAAACATGATTGTAATATGTGCACCAAGGCTCTGAAATATCTTATGATTAGGAAAAAAGTTATTAAGATGATTTATTTGCATATGGCAGGTTTTGAAAGTGTGTTGTTCAGATAGTAGTTTTTGCAACTCCAATGATTTAGTTTGCAAAACCAGGTAAAATTGTAGTAGTGGAGTTCAATAAAATTCACATTCTTGATGGATGGAATTATGTATTGGGTACGTTACAGTAAACTAGTATTGGGTAGTCTGAGACGAGGTCTCGAGGCTAGCGCAGGCACTATTTCTCGCTCGAGAGATCTTGAGTGTGTTGTCTCCACATTGTGTGGCGAGCAGCGAGTCATAGGCTTACAGGTAGACGGAGCTGAATGTTGTCTGTGCAGGGTATGCTAATAGCGAACCATGCGCCTTTTCCATTCCGTAAATACGTGTCAACAAGCGCTAGGGCATCCATTTCTTTAATTTTTACAGAGATTATTTTGACGCAGTATACAATAATTATAAAGGATAAGAATTCTGGTATTGTATGCAGCGGTAAGTATACGAATGAATAGGCTAAGTACAGAAACTGACGGCTACTGTAGGTACACCTACCTAGATACTAGAGGCGTGCATTATTCGAACTCTAGACGAGACAAGATGCGGTTTCCTGCATATGCAGCCGCCGTTACACATGAGTGGAATGTGTAACCTAACATTCTTTACTTTGTTCCAATTCTTTCGACAGGTAGGTGTACATCGTTATCAGACCCCACATTCAATATCATTAGGTACTTCGGTATATGACGGTGCAATGTGTAATTGTGTCTAGTTGTACGCGACAACTTGAAGACAAAGTCCGAAAAGCAACGTAAGTCATGGATGTCGGTTATTTTGAAGAGATGTCACATAGCACAGCCCACTGTGTTGTTTGTTCAAAAGAAGTAAAATACGTCGGCAGAAATACTTCTGGGTTGATCCGGCAATTAAAAACATATATGAATGAAGGGGAGTAGTCACAGAACATTTTCGGCCCGGTCTGCATCACGAGAAGATACCCTGTCGACAATTGCAAGGTATCCAGGTAGGTGTACATACTATCTACAGTTATTAACAAATTATACTGGTTATTAAGTTACGAAGTCCACCTGAAATAACTCGTGAACAGTTTAAGATACTGACATTCGGTTTTCACTTTCATTAGTGATATTAAAGATCTCATAGTTCACCATGCAGTGCTTTCCTAGGCTTTTGACATAATGTATCGTCATTCACATTTCCACATGAGAACTGCTTATGATATACTATCAAGCTTACACTCGTAGTTACTGGGACGTTGCGCAGCTCGCAGCACAGGAGAATCAGTCTTGAAAGCGTTGCCCATCACCACTGTCGAAAGAATTGGAGGAAACTTGGGCATTTTAGATTACACGTTCCACTCGTGTAATGGTGGTTGCACATGTAGCAAAGCACATCTTTCCCCGTCTCATGTTCGAATAATGCACACCTCTAGTCTCCAAGTAGTCCTCCTATCTACAGTTATTCAGAAATTATACAGGGTTATACAGCTAAGCTGTCCACCCCAAATAAGTCGTGAACTGTTTAAGATAATGCCATTCTGTTTTCACTTTTGTTGATGGTATTAAGGTACTCATAGTTGAACAGGCAATACTTTTCCAGTGCTTTGACAAAATTTATTTGCTCACCTGTTTCAAAATGAGAACGTTATTCCACGCAATAACCGATGATATACTATCAAGTTTACACCTGTAGTTACTTGCAGCACAGCAGAATCGGTCTCGAGATCTCGCAAGAGTCTCGAGATCTGTGATGTCAGTCATGAGCGAGAGCATTGCCCATCACTACAGTATACGATACATACATACTTCATGGAAGTTAATATAGAGTAGAGTGTATTACAATGTAAACAACATATGCAGTTTAGAGTAGTTTTATGTGAGTGTGTTAATATAGCATAATTTCTCACATAATTAACACACTTTTTTGATGAAAAATACAGGTGAAAATTTTGGATGCGTAAATTATTTGAGGAATTCAGATATTTTTAAAAAATTACGATTCATATACATTTAAAAGCTACATCAAATATAATATACGCATAATTGGTTCAACTCGTTTGCGGTTTATCGTCATTTGGCGTAAAATTCGGGCGCATCATCTACGATCTTTCGGCTTTGACCTCATTCATCGAGCGGCCGTCCTCCTTGGGAGCAAGAAAGACAGGAAAGGCGGCTGTTGCTTCATCTGGTTCCAGAAGACAATGTAGGAGGTCTTGAATGGCTTGGTCAAGGAGAGGGCTTGGGCGAGTGGCACGAAGACCCGGGGGGCGTCCCGAAGTTTCGGCAGGAAGACTTCCCTGGAGACTGTGGCGTATGTCCCCATGGGGGGTCTCCAGATAAGGTACAGGTTGTACCAAGGGCACTGCTACAGAGGAGTAGCGTTGAGGTTGAGGACGAGGCAGAAGTATAGGAGGTCTGAGAGGATCTGGGTGTGGAATTCTGCGTGGTAACGGACAGATGAAGCTGGGGTCTTCATCGAAGTCAGTGTCCTCAGTACCGCCGGAGCCGTCTTTGTGGGCATCATCGTCCTCTTTGTCGTCATCGCGAGGCGAGGTGGATGGCGACGCTGGACCGTCATCGGACATAATGTCCCATGGCGCTGATCGAAGTCTGAGCTCCTGGATGGTAGGATAGATGGCCTGCAGAATCTGAGGCGCTTCTGGGGTGTCATCGAGGTCTTTGAGTGGGTCAAAGGTCTGCCAATAGTCCTTTAGTAAGGTGGGAAGGTTTGGCTGGCACGGAAGGATCCAGTATGGGTCTTGGGGCGAGTACGACCGTTCCTCCAAGGTGCCCAGCCCCAACTCCGACACTAGGGCTCCCTTCCATCGACGGCGGTGGGTCCGACGGGGCCGACACATGATCGTTTTAGTTGTAGCTGCCTACCTCCTCTGGCTTCACGTTCAGACCGACATCCCCTCTCTGCGAGCGCTTCCTTTTATAAGAGATCAGGATACGCAGTGGGCTGCAAGTATTAAGTGTCCGAATGCAACGTGTGCTACCGCGGTAACGAGAAATACACTTCAAGCGACCAACAAGTCCCGCAAAAGCATTTCATAGACCAAAAGCAGCAAGTTTTCCAAAGTAGGAGAGGATCTGCTTAAATATATGATTTTGTTCCACAACATAGCCCTAACCGTCAGCGTTTATTCAAACAGGGTTGCTGTTATCTTCCTTCCGTGTAACATGGATTTAATCCATTTGACGACGGTTTTACTCACCTTGCTCTTTTCCACTGCTTTGATCATAGAGTCATAGGTTGTATTGCTGAAGGCTCCTTCTATATCTAGAAATGCCGCCAGTGCAATTTCTTTATATTCTAGGCTTTCCTCTAGTTTACAAACCAACTGGTGGAGTGCTACTTCAGTGGATCTGCCAGGTCTATATGCAAACTGATTTTCATGTAATGTTGAGTTCAGTTGCACCGTTCTGATATATTTATCCAGAATTTTCTCCATTGCTTTCAGCATAAAGGAGGTTAAACATAATGGTCTGTATGCTTTGGCTTGGGCATAATTTGCCCTTCCAGGCTTAGGTATGAATACTGCTTTAGCTTCAGACCATGATTTTGGCACGTACCCTAAAGCTAGACTAGCTCTGAAAAGGTCCATCAGGGCTTTGATGAGTATCTCCTGTCCTTCCTGTAAGAGTATCGGAAGTATCTCATCTGGCTCCAGAGCCTTTATAGAATGAAACTTGTCGATTGCCCATTTTACATGGTTATGCTTTATTATTCTGTTGGCACAGTGCCAGTCTGCTCTTCGAACTCCGGTCTTTGTTCCAACCTCTTCTTCTGTCATCTCCTCAGCCTCAGGAAATTGACACGCCATTAGTATCTCCACCGTGTCCCTACCCACCTGATTGAATGGCCCATCTGGTTTCTCCAGTGTCCCCACTTGATTTATATGGGTTGCTTTCAGAAGCTTCTGGAGCCTTGCTGTTTCAGTGTGTCATTCCACTTTCTCACAGAACAGTCTCCAAGATTTTCTTTTTGCTTTCTGTATCTCTAGGTTATACTCAGTGAGTTACCTATGATATATGTCCCACATACCATTTCTAGATGATATTCTATACAATATTCTAACCTCTTTTTTCATTTTGGCTAGTTCTTTGTTCCACCACCTTACTTTTTTGGTGTTTTTCTTTTCTTTGAAAGGTCAGTTGTCATGGAATGAGTCTATAGTGGCCTCTTCTAATAGTTCCACTGCCTCATTCAATTCTTTCTGTCCTCTCACATTGGAATTTTTTTACCGTCTTCCCTAGAACTTCTCTGTATCTATCCCAGTTAGTTCTTTTTGGGTCTCTGTACATCTCAGTTCCACATAGTCTCGCATCTATTGCAAACTGGACGTGCTGGTAGTCTGCTACTGATGGTTCCTCCAGCACCTTCCAGTCTTTAATAAATTTTGCAATATGCGTATGCAATATGCACTGAAAAATATTATTTTCTGCAGATACATGCTCTTGGTTCACTATTTGCAAAATTTCAATAACCTAGGCACTAAAGTTTCTAATTAAAAAAATGTTTTATGACCAGGTGTTTCGAGATACAGCGGGGAGGGCTCGAACCGTGTGTCATTTCCAACTGGAACTTCACTGAACACTGTGTTATGCATGTAGGCATTGTTGTCATTACTGCCTACATCACGGCCTACACTGTCTTCATTTGCGTCACTTTCCGAATCAGCATCACTGTCACTTTCACTAATGACAATACCACGAGGTTTATTGTACTGTAGAATGTCATCGCTACTCTCACTTCCTGTCTCTGAAATAACATCAACAACATCATTATTACATGACCCTGATATAGCTGCGTCTTCATCAGACTCAATATAGTCGTCATTGGCACAGAGTCTGGTAATATATTCAGCTAAATCGTCATCATTCTCGAACACATCGCGCGCAGCAGAGGCGGCCATTTTCTTAGTCACAAACTTTTACGGTGTACAAAATATAGGTCGCTTTGATAAAATCATATCTCCGTAAATAAAGCGATTGGCCCGATAGTTGTGGTAGATTTAGAAACTACAGGTTCCGAAGAGTCTAGATCACCTCCATTGTGCTGCTATATGTCCAGAAACTAAGAACTGCAAGCAAATACAAAACTGCTTGCATAAGGAGCGCTATTGCGTTCCCGGCAATTTTCGCTCGCTCGCCGAGGAACGCTTTTGCGCTCTCTGCTATTCTAAAGGTTAAGACTGGTCACGTCTCCCAGCCACATATTTATGGATATGCAGTCCATCAAAACAATCATAGTGTTCATTTTCCTATGCGTGTGTGTAAAGGAAAATCAACCTCACCGTACCACACTGTTCGGTTTATCGCATAGAATATTGGGATGTGATATGAATGAATTTTATCATTTAAGTGTGTCTGATGGATGATTGATTCAAATAAGCGAATGGATGAACTCTTATGAAAAATAGAAATACGCCTTTTTCCAAACGTACCTCCAAATGTTGAAACTAAATGAGTGAATTAACTGTCTTAATATCATGAATCACCGAGCTCGATAGCTGCAGTCGCTTAAGTGCGGCCAGTATCCAGTATTCGAGTAGGTTCGAACCCCACTGTCGGCAGCCCTGAAGATGGTTTTCCGTGGTTTCCCATTTGCACACCAGGCAAATGCTGGGGCTGTACCTTAATTAAGGCCACGGCCGCTTCCTTCCCACTCCTAGCCCTTCCCTGTCCCATCGTCGCCATAAGATCTATCTGTCTCGGTGCGACGTAAAGCAAATTGTAAAAAAAAAAAAAAAACATGAATTTTCATTTGATTATTTCAAAAGCATTCACTATCCAGTGTCGAATGCAGTTCTGAATGAATAATCAAATGGAAAAATTCACATTTACATGTACACTTTATAGCTCATTTTAGCCTAGAAGTCATGTCTTCACTGCACAAAATTTGAAGTTATCGCATATTGGATCCCCCTACACTTTTTTGGCTGTAAAAGTGGGGGGGGAAAGGGTCTAATACACATGTAAATATGGTATATAAATGATTATGAGTAAAGAAATGGAATCAGAAATAGAACTATTTGCAGATAATGGTTATACTGTATAAAGTAGTAATTAAGTTACAATAAGTTACAAGATTGTGAGCAACTGCAAAAAGACCTTGACAGTGTTGTGAGATGGACAGCAGGCAATCGTATGATGATAAACAGGGTTAAAAGTCAGATTGTGGGTTTCACTAACGGGAAGAATCCTCTGTTTTAATTACTGTGTTGATGGGGTTCCTTATGGGGATCACTGTAAGTACCTAGGTATTGATGTAAGGAAAAATCATCATTGTGGTAATCACATAAACGGGATTGTAAATAAAGTGTTATGAGGGTATTTAGGGGCTGTAGTAAGGATGTAAAGGAGAGGGCACATAAGTCTCTGGTAAGACCCCAGCTAGAGTATGGTTCCAGTGTATGGGACCTTCACCAGGATTACTTGATTCAAGAACTGGAAAAAAAAAAAAAAAAAAAAAAAATGCAGCTCGATTTGTTCTGGGTGATTTCCGACAAAAAAGTAGCATTATGAAAATGCTGCAATGTTTAGGCTGGGAAGACTTGGTAGAAAGGAGATAAGCTGCTTGACTAAGTGGTATGTTCTGAGCTGTCACTGGAGAGATGGTGTGAAATGACATTAGTAGACAAATAAGTGATGTTTTTAAAGGTAGGAAAGATCACAATATGATGATAAAGTTGGAAATAAAGGGGAAAAATTGGGGCAAATATTTGTTTATACAAAGGGGAATTAGAGTTTGGAATTACCAGGGGAGGTGCAGTAAATTTCCAAATTCTTAATTAAGAAAAGTCTAGGTAAACAACAGATAGAAAATCTGCCACCTGGGCAACTGCCCTAAATGCAGATCAGTGGTGATTGATTGATATGCCTTCTCTAGATCTACAAAACATCCTCTCGTAGCACTTTTCAGTTACCCTGCACATACTGAAAATATGATTCGGGTTGTCCATCTATGTCAGGGGTTTCCAATTAGAAAGGACTCGAGGGCCACATTGGAAACATTAAGTATGATCGCGGGCCGCACTTTAATAATTGTCCAATTTTTGTAAATTTCTACAAATGGAACAGAGATACTGGTATGAAATAATGTTCATAGTTCAATTGAAATGAAGGTTTGATCATTTTAATTGCTTAAAACACTATTGTACATCAGCATAAAGGAGTGAAATTAAAAATTAACACTATAATACCCAGGACGATTGAATTTTGAAGAAGAGCACCCAACAATGACAGTTCATTTGAATTAATATTTGACTAATGTCAGAAAGAAAAAAATGCCACAAAAATAACTGAAATTAATAATGTAGACAAAACAAAACTTAAAGGAGGACATTTTAGTAGGAGTAGTGTGGTCGATCAGCTGCATCTACCAATGAACGAATGTCTACCTCCAGCTCTGTTGTTGCTAATCTCAAAAGATGCAGCTAGGAGGAATCTGAAAGTGGACTTCTATTTTGATTTTTAATGAATTTCATAGATGAAAAAAAAAAACACTTTCACATATGTACGTGCTCCCAAACGTTAAAGTCATTTTTAGTCCAAATTGTCTTAACTTTGGGTATTTTTTGCTGGGTAGCAGTTTAAAAAAATGTGATCCCTTTTCTTGTCTTGTCTGTAGGAATGTATCGGCTTCTAGATCGCACAGCTCAAGTTGTAGTTGTGGTTCTTGTTCTTCGATTGTAGCACCAAGCGGATTCACGTAAAGTTGTATACTGTTTTTCAGAAATTCAGTTTCCTTGAATCGTGTGTTGAATTGTTCAATGATCTCTTGAATGTGTGAACTGAAATGTGAAAAATGTATGGTTTCTTGGTCCTTCTCCGCTGCTAATTGTAGGCAGCAGGGAAAATGAGTCAATTCATTGTTTTCTAAAGAACGTTTGAAAATTTTTAATTTGTTTCGAAATCCATTAACAGTTCCCACCATATCTGACACCTCATGGTTTCTTCCTCGAAGATTCAGGTTGAAGGTGTTAAGATGATTTGGCATGTCTGTTAGGAAAGCTAACTGCACTGCCCTACACTCAGCCACCTTACATGGTTGTACAGCAGCAAGTCTCCATATTCTGCACCAATTTCCAGCAGAAACTGTTTGAATTTTCTATGAAAAAGGGCTCCATGTCCACCTCTTAACACATTAATAATTGTAACCACAAGTTCAAAAACTTCCGTTTTCTTAATTGATTTCCCACACAACGCTCCCTGGTGAATGAGATCATGTTATGCCATTTTCTATTAGCAAATCTAAAGTGTATAGGAGCAACCATCATGTGAAATTAATCTTGTATGTCAAACAGTTTCAGAGAAATGAATAGATCTATTTATGTCATCAGAACTCATCCCCCCCCCCCAGTTAAAACCCATTAAAGGTGTGTTGTTTTAACCGGTATCTTCCTTGAATTACTTTTTTCGTACTGTTCCAGAATATTTGTGATATGTTAATCATGTGGGTCTACTGAATGCCCAAAATGTATCCTTTCATGCAGCTCTTATTTAGGACCCAATTTAAGGCCTGTCCTTTTAACCTTTTGACGAGTGCGCACGGCATATGCCATGCAATAATGGTGGCTGCATCCGAGTACTATTTGGCCAGTAAACAACCTCTGGGGAGTAAGAAATTTTTTTTTTTTAAATTACAATGAATTTATTTATTACAACTTTGAGAGACATGAAAAGGCATTATAGATCGAGAAAACACTGTCAATCCAAAACTTTTTTTTATGTATGGTACTGTTCAAAGCAAGGATGTATGCAGAGAGCGACTTCCCAAGTAGAATACTCGTAGCTCGTTTCTTTCCTCTTCTTCCTGATCGGGTAGTGTGTTTGCACAGGTAGCATTGACTGAGAAGTTTACGTTTCTTTCATTCGCTTTGTGGGAGTGGCCTCATAAAATGGCGACCTTCGAGGTGTAACCATTGAGCATATTACCTACAGTTCAATGGGCATAACGGGTCTTGTTTCCCATCTCCAATCAGGTGTGCAGCATTCCTTCTGTTGCTTTTTGCAGTAAATTATTTCTCAAGCAGTTGTCAAAAATATATTCACAGTTATATTTACAAAAACCAAAAATATTTACAGCTACGAAGAGCACAAACAACTATCCACATTGGCGGCAATCGTAACACTGCTGTAACCTGAAGGTTACACTGAAGGGAGTATATACACATTTCCGTCAGAGACCACCACCATACAGAACTAGGATTTTACAGTGATACTATTCGAATAACTGAAAAAGTTCCAAAAACTCTGCCAGATGTCATATTACGTCAGTAAGCAATTAAGTTCTTAGTACTAGCCTAAAACGACAAATGCTGTGCTCCCGCATGTGGGACCAAACTGCAAATGCTGTGCGCACTCTATTGACTGTCCTTAGGTGCAGTCGTCAACAGGTTAAAAGGACAGTGGTCACATCTAGCTCCGTGATAAGCTCGAATACAATATTCTAAAATTATTGTTAACATCATATGTTTTGCTATTAATTTAAAATAAAACTATGAACAAGTATGGAAACTTTCATGTTCATTGATTTAGAACAGCAATACATATTTATTCAAGGTTATAAACTTCATTATTGGTTCCATATTGAATTAAGATTATACGTATAATATACAAAGTTTATTCCACCTACTCAATACTGTACAGTAATTGCAATGTTTATAAATATATTACAATATATAATCAAGGTACTAGTTTCGACCCTATATGAGTCATCATCAGCCTAAGATACACTTGCGGATTTGCCGAAATTCATAAGATCACTAATATTTTCAAGAAAAAAAGGGCATAAAAATAGCATTCAAAACCAATAATAACACTACGCACATTCTACATAACACGTTACATATCAACAGGGTCAACAGGTACGCAAAATCGGGTGTTTACAGGCTTAAATGCAACTCCTGCACTAATATTTCTTATGTAGGGCAAACTGGTAGAAGCTTTAATATAAGATATTTGGAACACATCAACGCAGTCAAATATAATAAATTTTCAGCTATCGGCCAACATATGGTCGATTACAATCATAAATTCACAAACATTGAACTAGAAATGGACATTCTTGAAATAGCTAACATGGGCCCTCTTCTTAATATAATCGAGAATTTTTATATACATCTGGATCAGTACTTTAACGCTAACTATAACCTTGTCGTAGAAAGAAAGAGATCCACCTTATCAATACTAAATTTATTAATGTTTTTAAAACAGGACCGATTTCGACTTTTCACAAGTCATCCTCAGCTGTCATATACATACACATTAGAATACATGTTTTAACAGTTGTATCTTACAAATAAATATGTCATATTTGATAGACATTAGGTAGTATGTCTAGAAGTGAAATTCTGCTTCTTACGTCTACGTTTAGAGGATTAAGAATATATTAAACAGATATGTATCTTTAACATATTAAAAGAATTACAACACATGATAAAATTTGTTGTTTACACCTGACCCTGAATATAGCATTAACGTTCAAGTTTTACCAGTAAAAGTTCTTTAAAAAGACTTTCATATTGCGTTGTTTTTAGTCGACTAAATGTGCTTAAATGTAGCTGCATGTGCTTATACAGTACACTTTTTATTAGGCTTAAACTTTGTCAAAATGAGTAATGTGAATCTGAATTTGAAATTACGATGACAAAGTGAAATGCGTTTGAGATAACAATAATCTAGGTAATTGAAACCTGTGTTGAATGACTCCTTCAATTATATGCTATTTAAAATACATTACATGCAAATAAGACAATAGCACACTTCAATATGTAAAAAGATATAAGACAATCATGTAAGTTTTGTGAAATTCATATGAAGTATTGTTCTTTCTTCATGCGTATGTGTCAAGTTCAAATGGAGGTAGTATCATAGATCGAAAAGAACCACCTACTACAACAGCTTTTATAACCCCAGCAGCACATTCATCTTCAATCTGTATATTTAACAAGATAATATAATTTTATAGTGATCGGACTTTAGCAAATATCTTACAGTGCCCAACAGTGCCCCATTTGAACTTGGCATGTACACGTGAAGAACAGTACTTCATATGAAGTTTTACATAATTTGCAGGACTGCCTCTTACCTTTCAACTTGCATATTGAAATGTACCATTGTCTTATGTTGCATATAATGTATTTTACACAGTATATATTTGAAGAGGTCATTCAGTACAGGTTTTAATCACCTGGCATTTCATTTGTCAACGCAATCTCAAATTCAGATTCACATTATTTATTTTGACAAAGTTTATATAAAATGTACTACCCCATTTGAACTTGACACATACGCATGAAGAAAGAAGAATACTTCATATGAATTTCACAAAACTTACATGATTGTCTTATATCTTTTAACTTTTACATATTGAAGTGTGCTATTGTCTTATTTGCATGTAATGTATTTTAAATAGCATATAATTGAAGGAGTCATTCAACACAGGTTTCAATTACCTAGATTACTGTTATTTCAAACGCATTTCACTTTTTGTCATCGTAATTTCAAATTCAGATTCACATTACTCATTTTGACAAAGTTTAAGCCTAATAAAAAGTGTACTGTAGAAGCACATGCAGCTACATTTAAGCATATTTAGTCGACTAAAAGCAACGCAAAATGAAAGTCTTTTTAAAGAACTTTTACTGGTAAAACTTGAACGTTAATGCTATATTCAAGGTCAGGTGTAAACAACAAATTTTATCATGTGTTGTAATTCTTTTAATATGTTAAAGATACATATCTTTTTAATATATTCTTAATCCTCTAAACTTAGACGTAAGAAGCAGAATTTCACTTCTAGACATACTACCTAATGTCTATCAAATATGACATATTTATTTGTAAGATACAACTGTTATAACATGTATTCTAATGTGTATGTATATGACAGCTGAGGATGACTTGTGAAAAGTCGAAACCGGTCCTGTTTTAAAAACATTAATAAATTTAGTATTGATAAGGTGGATCTCTTTCTTTCTATGACATACTATAGATATCAATACAGAACATCATGAAATTTATTAATCAAGAACTATAACCTTAACGAAATAACGGAAAAGTCTAATATTTTATTTGATTTATTCATTACCTATTTCAGAAAAAACAAGTTAGCAGACCAAAAATCTTTCTTTAAGCCAATTAAAGGTCCTCCACCAATACAATCACCACCATTTTCCCATCCGCCTTAAGCCACAAGCCACATCCCATTTCCCCGCCCCTTCCTTCGCACATCACTCACTGGATTGCTCCTCCCTTCATTAACATCTTCCCCTCCTATTCCACGCCATTCTCATTCCCTTAGTTTCACTCCACCGGTCAGGTTGTTCACATTGTGCGCAAGGTGAGTACTCGTTGTTTTCTCTTTTCGTTCTTCGCCATTCCTGTCCTGTAAAATATCTCACATTAATTCATACTTTTTCATCATCAGGTTCTATTGGTTCCAACTTGGATTGGGAATATTCACACTACAGCAAGAATTCATTATATTATAAGAATGTCGCATGGTTTTATCTACATTTAATTTCTGTATCCGAAATATTGGACCTCAAGCAAGACAGATACCCTCTGCGCCAATGTTCAACTTTCAATTCTCCACCTGAAGATACACTTGGATTTCTAGAACTCAATAGAAGCATCTGGACTTTGCATTCAACCGGCATATTACGTTTTAAAAGTGCAATTTTAGAGTAATCACTAACAAGGGAATATTTTAATCATTATTGTAATAATTGTATGATAACTATTGTTACAGTCCAATTGTAATTGACGTAAATCCTAAAAATTTTAATTGTCACTGATAAGTACATTATTTTATCTCTAACAGTTCATCAATCCACCATTTTATATGTACATTATCACATCACATACACAGTTCATTCTTTTAAATCTTATTTCCACAATGTAATTTTGTCTTAGGACTTTGGGAAATCCATAAGTGTGTCTTAGTTAGGCTGATGATGACCCATATAGGGTTGAAACTAGTACCTTGATTATATATTGTAATATATTTAAAAACATTGCAATTACTGTACAGTATTGAGTAGGTGGAATAAACTTTGTATATTATATGTAATACATTTTTATACACAATATTCTATACTGTATTATATACCAACATTTGTAGTCAAAATATCTTTGTGAGTACAGCTATTCTATCAGAAATAGGGGATAAGTTGTGCAAGATACCATTAGAAAATTCCCATGAACTAGGATGGGTGATAGGAAATATATAGACAGTATGCAAACAACTTCACAGGTTTTTCATTTAAAATTTGTCTCCTTTGAGTGCATTCCACATCTTATTTGGTTTGTCATTGGCCCAACAATAAGATGACCAGTATTGTGGAACCTTACTTCTTTGAGCTCTCGCGAAGCTACATATTTTGGTGAGACATCGGATTTCCTTTCAGAATTCTACTTTGAAAAGTACGCTTGAACAGTGTACCATAAGAAATACAACAAATCATGGGAACATGTCTGTTTTCCATTTGGAGTGAGGCGGTATAACTGATAGGCATTGTTCACTCTTGCACTGATGGGAAACAGTACCATCTGCCAGTACCATTTCTTTGACCTGACTCGTGATTGGTTAGCAGCAACATTCTCGTCTAACCTGTCAACTCCCCCCCTCGCATGTATGTATTGTATTTATTGCCACAGGCAGGTTGCGTTACCATAACTCTTTTCTTTGCATGATTACACCAACGCTGGACTTGACCTAGAGGATGAACACCAACTTCAGTTGAACCAGTAGTTACCACGTTGTTGTTGTTGTTGTACCGCACTAGCGTAACACTGCTAACTTTATCGGTAACTTGATCATATGACACCCCCCCCCCCCCCTCTTCATTTTTCTCATTACAGCTGCATCAATCAGAGATGCATTTTCCACTTGGTCTTTCCTAATTGTACCAGTACAATCATTACCGAGCGTTTTCATTTCCTCTAATGTCCGACTCGTTGGCTGAATGGTCAGCAAACTGGCCTTCGGTTCAGAAGGTCCCGGGTTCAATTCCCGGCCGGGTTGTGGATTTTAACCTTCATTGGTTAATTCCAGTGGCCCTGGGGCTGGTTGTTTGTGCTGTCCCCAACATCCCTGCAACTCGCACACCACATATTACACTAACCTCCACCACTATAACACGCAGTTACCTACATATGGCAGATGCCGCCCACCCCCATCGGAGGGTCTGCCTTACAAGGGCTGCACTCGGCTAGAAATAGTCACACGAAATTATTATTATTATTATTTCCTCTTAATAGTTTCACAGAAGTAAAGAAGTTATCAATGAAAATACTATAGGTTTTGTCTTAGGTAATTTTGACATTGTCATAACAGCTTCTAAATGAGGCATTGTATTCCCTGTAGATGCTCACTGATATGGTATCCCATAGACAAGATATCTGAGACGAGTACACATGGACCAACCGTTGTACCCAGATCTGACTGGTTTACCATGTATGTGTTGTTTAGCATAATGTCTGCCATAATAAAGCACCATAGGTTCATCAATACTTAGGTTAGCATAATTCGGACAATATTTTAGCCATCTTGTATTTAGTTCAGACCATAAATGTGATACTTTGGCAAACTTATCACTTTTATCTGAGTGTTATCACATACATGAAAATAATGTTTGATATCCTCAAATATATTTCTGGACATAACTGAGGCCACACCTTGGTGATGAACGTCTTTGGAGGTTTACCATAACATTCTGTAACGACTGTAATTGCAATAACTCATTAGGGGAATTATGGCTATAAATAAACAAATTTCAGCAGGCAGTGTTGAAAAAGAAATGTTTACCTTTTGAACTGCATACATATTTGTAAAAGAACTAATCATTCCGACAACTTCAGTATCGAAAAATAATTCAAAGAATTCAATTGGTGTCAAACTATCGTTCAAAAAATCAGGCAAAGTCCACTCCTTATCTCCAGAAAAACATAAATCGGCTTTTGACCAGTGTGTCTTTTCCTCTGTCATTCGTCTTACATCTACTGGATTTCTTAATCTCACAACAGCTAACATTATCACTTACCGATAATTTATTTTGAGGAATATAATTTAGTTTGCGACTTTTTGAGCCTGATGGACCTCGAGTAACACAGTCTTGATGTACACACACACAGCGTCGCCACCAGTGTAAATATCAACTTTCTCCAATTCAACACCAGACAAAATCCTTGTTGCTCGAAATTCAGTAATTGGTTGGCCGTTAAGTTGTTAATGATAACAGGGCCCCTCTTCCTCATCCCCATTGTCTTCATCACTTAGAAGAAGATTTTCAGGAGGCGATATGAAAATATCACCACTAACAATATCGGCATTTTCCAATATTGAGGTTATGTCCTCTGCTGATAACCTATAAAGTAAAATATTACATATATTAAAGTAATATACACTTTTATTGAGTTTTTATTGAGTTTTGTAAAAGGAAAGATATTGCTCCCTCCCGTGCCCACTGTCCTTAAGGACACCTATATAAATCACTTACTTAATCCGAAGGTACCAAATATTATTAACATGTACTTGTTTTAATACATAAAGTCAAGACTCTAAACTACAAACTAAAACGTTTACTTGTAGAATTAAGAGAAATAATGAAGATATTACTTACTAATCTCGACTTGCCATAGCGCACAAAATATCTTAACATTTAGACACGTATACTGGCACAATAATGGTGCTCAATATATTGTAGGTGGGTTCTGCGCTCTCAGTTGTACCAACATAAGTTTCAAAGTGCCTTTTCTGTCGTCTGAAATGTGTGGTGTCCTTTTAAAAGGACGGTGGGAAGATGTGGGTTAAGATCTTTGTTAAAATGTAAGGCATATAGGAGCAATAATCATGTGAAGTTTCAACCTCATACGTCAGATGGTTACAGGGAAATTTTTATCATCAGGCCGCAAAACCCTTTAGGAATATGTTGTTTCAAGACCATTTCTTATTTAAAATCTAAGATATGTAGGAGAAAAAAATCATGTAAAATGTCAACATTGTCAAACACTACACTTTCGGAGAAATAAATGTTTGTCATCAGACATCACCTCCCAGTCAAAACCTCTTAGGGGTGCATTGTTTGAAGACCACTTCTTATTTAAAATCTAAGATATTGAGGAGTAACCACCATGTGAAAATTCAACCTCATATGTCAAGTGATTTCAGATACATAGATATTTTTGTTATCGGGCCTCACACCCCCAGTCGAAACCCCTTTAAAATCGATTACATGTAAGAGCAGTCCTGAACAACTAGGATGAAATAAGTCAGAAAGCCTTCTTCACAATTTCATGAAATACTCCTTCATCTCTCATCTTCACCTTTCTAAATCACATTTAGAATTGTACCTCGAGGATTTATCCTCATCTCAAGTCTTTTGAAAAAGAATTCCGACTGCAATCATATATTGTAAGAAAGGCAGCATTCTGATGTGGTGGGCTGTATTCGGAATATTATGATTGATCGGAGCATCTGAGAACTCAACAGCCAGCATCTACATAAAAACTTCAAAGAATTAAACCTAAACAAATCTCTTTCTTCTCGATGCACAATGTTAACTCTAGGTGCCAAGTTGGAAAATTAAGAGATTGTCACTGACATCATGGATAGACATAAAATTCTAATCATGGCCCTTCAAGAAATAAGGAATAGTGATCAAGACCCAATAGAATCACAAGGGTACCAATTGTGTAAAGGAATTCCTGGAAAACGAGTGATGAGAAACTGTCTGCAGTTTGGTAATGGATTTCTAATAAATCCCAAAATCATAGATTGTCATGGAATTTAAATCTCGATCACTCAGACTTGCAGGGTTAACTCTAAAATCTGCAAATAAATTCTATACAATTATCAATGTATATGCTCCCACTAATCAGAAAAATAACATCCTAAAGCATAAAGAAACAGCACAAAAATTCTGGGATCTCCTGGATCAAACTTTAATCAACATACCTCCATCACACGTTTAAATTCTCCTTGGCGATTTCAACGCACAACTGGGACAAGAAAGGAGGTACCGAGATATCATTGGAAAATGGCCAGCACATAAGAGGACGAATAAAAACGGTCAAAGATTGGTTGAATTATGCAGAAACCACAATCTTATCTCAAAATCAACATACTTTAAAAGGAAACCTCACATTTTAAAAACTTGGAAACCTTCTGATTTCCGAAAAGGTGAATGGCAACTGGACCCCGTTAGCATGGATAAATTTCACCATCGTGAAATCTACAATGTCAAAGTCTTAAGGCGAGAAGACTCGGGGTCGGATCACTATGTTGTTAAGATCAAAATAAACCAAGGGTTAAGAAAAGACCTCAGAATAAAAATAGATAAAATTCGACCCTACCACCTTAATAAATAATAGGGAGTACTATAGAAAAACAGGAGAAGGATCTGTCAAAACTAATACATTAGAAGAACTGACCCCCAAACTAAAATCGAAAGCAGAAGAGTTAGCTCCAACAAATCCTAGGAAAAAATATGAATGGTGAAATGAAGAATGTAACCAAGCAATTGAGAGAAGACACCAAGCTTGGATAAATAATCAAGCCCAAAAGTCAGACAAATCAAATTTAGAACTAATAAAACAAAGAAAGTCAACACATACAATCATCAGACAAACCAAACACAAACATCTTAATAATACCTTACAAAAAATAGAAGAGAGTTTTAACAAAAAAACAATAATGAGATTATTATAAAACCTTTGGTAAATACCTTAAAAAATATGAGCCATCAATATTAATGCTGAGAGAGAAATCAGGAAGGTTAGCCCATAGTAATCAAGAAAATGCAGAGATCCTTGCAGAGGCATTCCACAAACTTTTAAATTGCAATGACCCACTGGAAACATTGGCAGTAAATACTGACACACCCATTTTAACCACCCTAGATCTAATAGATCCTCCAGGTATCAATGAGGTAGAATTTGCAATTAAGGAACTAAAATATTATGAGGCATTTGGTGAAGACATAGTCTTTGCAGAAATCTGGGAAAACACAGGGAAACCAGCAATCATAAATCTACATCAGCATCTACTGTAGTCAAAATGTGGATCACAAAGAAAATCCCTGAACATTGGATTTCAGGCATAATCAATCCATTTATCAAAGAAGGAGATAAAATTATTCCAGACAATTACAGAGGAATAGCCCTTTTGGACTGCACTTACAAAATTTTCTCCCACATAGTTTACGATATGATAAAAAAACATTCTGGAACCACAACTTAGAGAATACCAAAGAGGATTTCGCCAGTACAGAAGTTGTCCAGACCAAATTCTCAGCCTGAAACTAATAATGGAATATTACAAATACAGAAATAAGCAGCTGTTTATTTCATTCATAGATTTCAAAAAGGTTTATGATAATATACACAGTCCCACTTCTTTAAAAATCCTCAGATCAAATGGCCTTCATCCTAAATTAACAAAAATTATTGAACTTCTTTAACCAACACAATTTCAAAGGTAAAGTTCAGGGGAGAAATGTCAAATGCTTTTACAATAAATACAGGCCTTGGACAAAGTGACGGATTATCCGCACTGCTTTTCATTGTGGCTCTAAATTACATGATGAAAATTTGGAAGAAAAAAAACCCTCTAAAATGCAAAATTGGAGCAAAACCCTCAATAAGGGCTAACTGCTTAGGGTTTGCAGATGATTTATCTCTCTTAGCCCTTGACATGGAAGAACTCCATGCTCAGATCACCATTCTCCAGAAAATTGCATTAAAAATAGGATTAAAAATATCTTTTTGAAAAACTGAGATCATAAATGAAGCCATCATAAATGATCAAAAAATTAACATAGTTCTACAATTTAAATACCGTGGAGAAATCATTATGCACAACTTAAGCGAGAAAGCAACCAACAAAATAGAACTAACAAAATGAAAAAAGCAAAAAAAATGCTTGTCAGTAGACTCTAAGATCCAACACTACAAAACTGTAACTTTGCCCAAAGCCACTTGCGCTTGCAAAACCTTGTTCCAAATTAAAAATGAAAGAACTGATCAGCTCCTCAAAACTGAAAGAAGAATTATCAGAACTTGCTAAAATAAAAAGTACCAGGTTGAAGGAGTCTGGAGAATCCTCCCCAGTGAAACTATTTGTTGCGAGATTGACCCAATTACCAGCATGATGAAGAAAAGAATCTGTTATTCCTTTCACATCGTATGATTACCAGAAAACAGGATTTTACGACTACTAGTGATGAGAAATCTGGGAAAGAAGACAGAAGGGCATTGGATCAAAGAAATTCAAGAGGATCTCAAAACAGTTGGATTCAAAATTACAGATGCAGAGAACAAGAATAAAATTACTACCCTTCTTAAGAATCACAAATTTTCAACTGAAATGATGCAGCCTGTAGAGATTTCAGGCAAATTAAGAACACTGCAATCAGAACGAATGAAGAAGTACTGGGCAGATAAGAAGAATTGGCTGTGCGTTCAGGGGCACGCAGCTATGTGCTTGCATCCGAGAGAATCCCACTGTTGGCAGCCCTGAAGATGGTTTTGCTTGGTTTCCCATTTTCACACCAGGCAAATGCTGGGGCTGTACCTTAATTAAGGCCATGGCCGCTTCCTTCCAACTCCTAGGTCTTTCCTATCCCATCGTCGCCATAAGACCTATGTGTGTCAGTGTGATGTAAAGCCATTAACAAAAAAAAAAAAAAAAAATCAAAGAGTACAACCTTCAAAGAAAAAGTGTACATGGAAATCTCAAGTGGTCCGATGTGGCCAATAAAGACAATAATAATAATAATAGGAGCAGCCATTATGTTCAATGTCAACAAAGTAAGGCAAACAGTTTCAGAGATATGAATAATTATGTTTTCAGTCCTTACCCTCCCAGTCAAAACACCTTAGGGGTGTATTACTTTAAGACCACTTGCTATTTAATATCTCAGAGATATAGGACAACCATCATGTGATGCTTGTTGATGATGCTTGTTGTTTTAAGGGGCCTAACATCGAAGGTCATCGGCCCCAACCATCATGTGAAATTTCAAGCTCGTATGTCAAATGGTTTGAGAGAAATTGATATTTATGTCGTCAGCTATCCCCCTCCAGTCAAATCCCCCTTAGGGTTATATTGTTATAAGACCACATTTTATTATTCTATTCCATATAAGGGCAACTATAATGTGAAATTCCAGGCTCATGTCAGTTGGTTTCAGAGGTATAAATATTTATGCGTTTAGGCCTCCCCTTCCCAGTCAAAACCCCTTAGGAGTGAATTATTTTAAGACCATTTTTTATTTAAAATCTAAGGCGTATGTATAGGAGCAATTGTCATGTGAATTTCAAACTCTTATGCCAAACAGTTTGAGAGAAAATATTTGTCATAGCCCCCACCCCAGTTAAAGGTGTATTATTTAAAAACCATGTTTTATTCAAAATTTAAGACATACAGGAGCAACCATCATGTGAAATATTCAACCTTGTATGTCAAACGGTTTCAGAGAAATGAATATTTTTGTTTCTAAACTTGTGTTATTTAACACCTAGTTCATAAAGCAGCAGTCATTGCCTACATTATTATAGCAATGTATCTCAAAAATTTCTTTGTTAATTTTTTTATGTAGAGTAGTTTTGCCTGGGCGTTGATATATGATCAGAGAGGATATTGCCTTATATATATATATATATATGTATATTATCATAATAAAAATAATTCAATCCCTACTTCACTTCTTTTCAAGCCCCTCCCCCTCCCCCAAGTGGATTTTCTGAAAACAAAAAGTATGTTTATTTTTAAACGAGATTCAAAGTAAGTTACTAATTTTCATGTCTGTAACATCTTCAGTTTTTGAGATACAAGTATCCTCATAAAAGGTATTCAACCCATTTTTCAGTGGAAACAAGAAAGCATGTGTTTGTCTATTTTTAAAAGGAGATTTCAAATACCAATTTTCATGCCTGTAACGTTCAGTTTTTGTGATATCCTAACAAAAAGAATTCTCTTTCAGTCCTTTTTATCCCCTCAAGTGGTTTTTCCAAGAACAAAAACTGTGTATTTCATTATTTATATTTACCGAGCTCGATAGCTGCAGTCGCTTAAGTGCGGCCAGTATCCAGTATTCGGGAGATAGTAGGTTCGAACCCCACTGTCGGCAGCCCTGAAAATGGTTCTCCGTGGTTTCTCATTTTCACACCAGGCAAATGCTGGGGCTGTATCTTAATTAAGGCCTCGGCCGCTTCCTTCCCTGTCCCATCGTCGCCATAAGACCTATCTGTGTCAGTGCGATGTAAAGCAACTAGCAAAAAAAAATTATTTATAAAGGAAAATCCAAATACCAATTTTCACATCTGTAATATGTGCAATTTTTTGAGATGTAGGCTAAGTATCCTCACAAAAAGAAAATAATTTGACTCCTTTTTCATCCTCCCATTCTTGAGTTGATTTCCCCCCCCCCTAAAAAAATTCAGGTTTCTTTATTTTTAAAGGAGATTCCAAATACCAGTTATCATCGCTATAAGACCTATCTGTGTTGATGTGACGTAAAGCCACATCTGTAACATGTCTTGCATTTTATGAGATATCCTAATAAAAAATAATTCAACCGCTTTTCATCCCTCTTACCGCCACCCCCAAAAGATGTTTTTCCAAAAACAAAAAAAATACATTCAAGCTCTTAAGTCTTCAGGCTTTTTCAGTCGTGAAATTACCAGCATTTCACCCCAGTGCAGCAGCGGGCTCATCAGTTGGAATGCTGCACTTTTCCAAGACGTTGGTGCTAGTACGCTGTTGAAACACCACTGCAAAATACATGTTTATTTCTACAAGAGATTAGAAATACCAATTTTCATGCTTGTAACATGTTAAGTTTTTGAGATATGCTTGTTATAAAAATTCACTCCGTTTTTCACTTACTCTTAAGTGGATTTTCCAAAAACAAAAAAATGTGTTTCTTAATTTTTAAAGGAGACTCCAAATACCATTTGTAATGTCAGTAACATCTTTTTTGAGATAAAAATATCCTCATGAAAGATATTCAAACCCTTTTTAACCTTTTTTTCATCCCCCCCCCCTTAAGGGCATTTTCAGAAAAAAATTCCTTATTTTTAAAGGAGAATCCAAATACCAATTTTTACGTCTGTAAACTGTTAAAATTTCGAGATATAGGTATACTCATTTAAACAATTCACCCCCTTAGCGATGGAATATCCAAAAATCCTCCTTTCGTGAGCACTTACACTCTAACATAAATGTATTCCCCAAAATGTCATTTCTTTATGACCAGTAGTTTTGTCTCGGCAATGATGAATCTGTCAGTCAGCACGTTATTTTTTTTTATAAATATAGGATTAATAAAAATTCATTTAATTTAATTTCCTTTTCACTACTGCTCATCGGTCTTAAACTAATGTCTGCCATTGTAGTTTACAGACCCAAGTTATCTATATAGGATGTTCTCAGACAATCTCTACTTCATAAGTCACAGCAGGGTGGTTCAATATATTTATGAACGGGAAGTTATGGGACGAATGCTTGCTGATATGAACAGATAACAACCGTAAATTGAAACACTTTTGTATCAGACATTGGTACATATTGGGCCTGAATTTTTCTATACAGTGTGTCCCAGGTGGAATGGTCGATATTCAGGGATATGACAGAAATGATCATTTGAAGCAAGAACATAATGAACATATGTCCTATTCTGAATGGTTTCTGAGATAGAACACATTGAACCCTAGGAATGCCAATCTATTCTTTATTTCTTTGTATACCAATGGTGGGGGAGGGGTACTTTGTGAGTACCACATAGTCAAGTTTCTGGGATATTGAAGATATTTATACAAACAGCATTTAACAACTTATTTTACATTCCTTACAATCTACTGAAGATATCATTCAACAGTAAGAGTTTATTTCAACTTGGTCTGGGATGGGTTTTAAGCTGTTGTTGAGGAATGTGAAAAGAGGTTTGTACCTTTAAAGGTGGTAAGGAATGTTAAAGATCCATAATGTTATAACAGAGAAGTACAGAGACTAAGAAGGAGGTGCAGGTTGGAAAGAAATAGAATTAGAAATGGCTGTGGAAGTAAGGAGAAATTAACGGAACTTACTAGGAAATTGAATCTACCAAATAAGTCAGCTAAGAATAACATGATGGCAAGCATAATTGGCAGTCATACAAATTGTAGTGAAAAATGGAAGGATATGTATAGGTACTTTAAGGCAGAAACAGGTTCCAAGAAGGACATTCCAGGAATCATTAATGAACAAGGGGAGTGTATATGCAAGGATCTTCAGTCAGCAGTATGTAAAGATTGTTGGTTACAAGAATAATGTCCAGATAGAGGAGGTGACTAATACTAAATAAGTATTAAAATTCACCTATGATAACTCTGACATTTACAGAAAAATACAAAAGTTGAAAACTAATGAAGCAGCTGGAATTTATAAGGTTTCGCGGGGATATACTAAAGACAATGAGTTGGGATATAGTACCATATCTGAAGTACTAATTTGATTATTGTTTGCATGAAGGAGCTATACCAAATGAATGGAGAGTTGCTACAGTAGCCCCTGTTTATAAAGGGAAGGTTGATAGACATAAAGCTGAAAATTACAAGCCAGTCAGTTTGACATGCATTGCATGTAAGCTTTGGGAAAGCATTCTTTTTGATTATAATAGGCATGTTTGCAAAATTAATAATTGGTTCGATAGAAGACAGTTTGGATTTAGGAATTGTTATTCCACTGAACCTCAACTTGTACGATTCCAGCAAGATATAGCAGACGTCCTGGATTCAGGAATCAAATGGACTGTATCGTGATTGACCTATCTAAGGCATTTGATAGGGTAGATCATGGGAGACTACTGGCAAAAATGTGTGCAATTGGACTAGACAAAAGAGTGACTGAATGGGTTGCTATATTTCTAGAAAATAGAACTCAGAGAATTAGAGTAGGCAAATCTTTATCTGACCCTGTAAAAATTAAGAGGGGAATTCCTCAAGGCAGTATTATTGGTCCTTTATGTTTTCTTATATATATCAGTGTTGTGAATAAAGAAGTGGGATCAGAGATAAGGCTTTTTGCAGATGATGTTGTTCTGTATAGAGTAATAAATAAGTTACAAGATTGTGAGCAAGTGCAAAATGACCTCAATAATGTCGTGAGATGGACAAAAGGCAATGGTATGATGATAAACGGTGTTAAAAGTCAGGTTGTCAGTTTCACAACTAGGAAAAGTCCTCTCAGTTTTAATTACTGCATTGATGGTGTGAAAGTTCCTATTGTGGATCATTGTAAGTACCTAGGTGTTAATATAAGGAAAGATCTTCATTGGGGTAATCACATAAATATGATTGTAAATAAATGGTACCGATCTCTGCACATGGTTATGAGGGTATTTAGGGGTTGTAGTAAGGATGTAAAAGAGAGGGCATATAAGTCTCTGGTAAGACCCCAAGTAGAATATGGTTCCACTGTATGGGACCTTCACCAGGATTATTTGATTCAATAACTGGAAAAAATCCAAAGAAAAGTAGCTTGATTTGTTGTGGGTGATTTCCAACAAAAAAAGTAGCATTACAAAAATGTTTGAAAGTTTGTTCTGGGACGACTTGGCAGAAAGGAGACGAGCTGCTCGACTGAGAGTTATGTAATATTAAATATCTAAGTTTTATTTTTAAAATTTTCCACAATATTGTATTGAATAAGTAGAAAATTTTAAAAAATATTATATTGAAACTCAATACGGACCAAAAAAATGACATTCATAACTTGTAATAAGTGGTGTGTTCCGAGCTGTCAGTGGAGAGACGGTGTGGAATGACATCAGTAGCTAAGTAAGTACGACTGATGTCTTTAAAAGTAGGAAAGATCACAATAGTGAGATAAAGCTGTAATTCAAGAGGACAAATCATGGCAAATGTTCGTTAATGGAAGGGGAGTTAGGGATTGAATAACTTACCAAGGGAGATGTTCAATAACTTTCCAATTTCTTTGCAATCATTTAAGAAAAGGCTAAGAAAACAACAGATAGGGATTATGCTACCTTGGCGATTGTCGTAAATTCAGATCAGTAGTGATTGATTGATTGATTGATTGATTGATTGATTGATTGATTGATTGATTGATTGATTGATTGGGCACATTATCAGCTGTCAACCTTTCAGTGACTTGCCCTAAATAAACAGCTGACTGATCTATTGTTAAAATGCAAATATTTTCAATGTTCTACTTTCAGTCTGATAAATAATAACTTTCACTGTGTTTTCTACACATCTGGTGGATAACAGTTTTGGAACTGTGTTAGTGTATCTCTTGCATGATGAACATATTATGATGGTAGTCTAACTCACTTTCTTATAAGTTACTTTTAATTTTTTGAACGGTATAGAGCTGTGATATTTTTAGTTCAGTCTTCATTTTTACTAATAGTAATATCACTGTCATCGTCTTCAGACGAATGAGCTATCTCTGAGAATATTTCAGCATCCATTAGGTGAAAATCACTCATTGTGCATGCTCTTGGAGTAGACGCAGAACTATGCATGTTACATCTAATTAATAATGCCTGGTTAGCAGTCAACAGTGAGTTGCACAATAAAGAAACTATTTAAATTTTACTCTTTGTAGCCAGCAATGCTGTAACTAAAGAAGAAGACTGTCAATACTAAATAAGTCATGTGTTACATCAAATACCGACCGGGGGGGGCTTATTTTATGCCAACTATGTTTGAATTACTCTGTACTGCCCTCAGACAGTTAAAATTAGCAAACCAACTACACCATTCGGCATCATTGTTAGTAACAATAAATACACTGACTGACAGAGCAAATGCGACACCAAGGAGGAGTGGTTCGAAAGGGATGAAAGTTGGGGAAAAAACAGAGTCGGCACGGAAGAATAATTGATGTTTATTTCAAACCGATATGCAGGTTACACAATGCGCACGGCATCGACTCAGTACGATGTAGGACCACCGCGAGCGGCGATGCACGCAGAAACACGTCGAGGTACAGAGTCAATAAGAGTGCGGATGGTGTCCTGAAGGATGGTTCTCCATTCTCTGTCAACCATTTGCCACAGTTGGTCGTCCGTACGAGGCTGGGGCAGAGTTTGCAAACGGCGTCCAATGAGATCCCACACGTGTTCGATTGGTGAGAGATCCGGAGAGTACGCTGGCCACGGAAGCATCTGTACATCTCGTAGAGCCTGTTGGGAGATGCTAGCAGTGTGTGGGCGGGCATTATCCTGCTGAAACAGAGCATTGGGCAGTCCCTGAAGGTACGGGAGTGCCACCGGCCGCAGCACATGCTGCACGTAGCGGTGGGCATTTAACGTGCCTTGAATACGCACTAGAGGTGACGTGGAATCATATGCAATAGTGCCCCAAACCATGATGCCGCGTTGTCTAGCGGTAGGGCGCTCCACAGTTACTGCCGGATTTGACCTTTCTCCACGCCGACGCCACACTCGTCTGCGGTGACTATCACTGACAGAACAGAAGCGTGACTCATTGGAGAACACGACGTTCCGCCATTCCCTCATCGAAGTCGCTCTAGCCCGGCACCATGCCAGGAGTGCACGTCTATGCTGTGGAGTCAATGGTAGTCTTCTGAGCGGGCGCCGGGAGTGCAGGCCTCCTTCAACCAATCGACGGGAAATTGTTCTGGTCGATATTGGAACAGCCAGGGTGTCTTGCACATGCTGAAGAATGGCGGTTGACGTGGCGTGCGGGGCTGCCACCGCTTGGCGGCGGATGCGCCGATCCTCGCGTGCTGACGTCACTCGGGCTGCGCCTGGACCCCTCGCACGTGCCACATGTCCCTGCGCCAACCATCTTCGCCACAGGCGCTGCACCGTGGACACATCCCTATGGGTATCGGCTGCGATTTGACGAAGCGACCAACCTGCCCTTCTCAGCCCGATCACCATACCCCTCGTAAAGTCGTCTGTCTGCTGGAAATGCCTCCGTTGACGGCGGCCTGGCATTCTTAGCTATACACGTGTCCTGTGGCACACGACAACACGTTCTACAATGACTGTCGGCTGAGAAATCACGGTACGAAGTGGGCCATTCGCGAACGCCGTGTCCCATTTATCATTCGCTACGTGCGCAGCACAGCGGCGCATTTCACATCATGAGCATACCTCAGTGACGTCAGTCTACCCTGCAATTGGCATAAAGTTCTGACCACTCCTTCTTGGTGTTGCATTTGCTCTGTCAGTCAGTGTAAATGTTACAGCCTTTTATTTCAAACTAGCTGATATACCTGTGCTTCTCTATGAATTCTCAGAAAGATTGTCTATGTGGTTTTCCCAACTGAAATTTCAACATAGGTCATTACAATGACGTCAGTAGGAATGACGCGATTAAAATCAATGCTATCATGTGAAATACTCGATCAAATGAAAAACCGCACACTTTCTCTCTTATAACAAACAGTACTACATTGCCGATCTAACAGTCCAAACAGGCCACAGACAGTCGCGATCACTCCTTTGCCATTATTCTGTTAAGTGTGCTCGCTGCTCATTTCAATCCAATCTGTTCCTCAGAGTAAGGATCGAATAACTGGAATGCTATGATGAACCACTGTGTTACATACCAGTATCAGACATTTTATGAACAGAGGAATGGCATATTAAAGAAGAGAGCTAACTCCCCAGCTACTTCCTGCCAATATTCAGGCAGGCTGTTGTACTCGATACGCAGCAGTAATCCCACGTATCGGAGATGAGTGGCAGCAGAAGACACAAAGCACATCACAACAAACAGTGGTCGATATAATGTTATTGTTGATCAATTTTATGAACTTTCTATATTGTAGGCATTCACATTTAGCATTTGGCCGAGATTGTAGCAACTTATTCCCCATTTTTTTCTGATTTTCATTAAATTCTCTTCAGCCATTTTCTCATGATGTACAGACAGACAGAAATTACGGAAAATTAAAAGTGCATTTCCTTATTACTGTGGACACGGCCGATACAGAAATATCATTCTTTTTAAATTCTGAGCAATGTATGGACAAAATTCTTATTTTATATATATAGATGTTAAAAGAAATAGAGGAAGTAATAGCAGGTGGTGGGTAATGTACGTTTGTTTCTGGACTTACAGCATGCACGTGTCTTACCCACCCAACTCCTTTGACGAATTTTCTAGCCCACCTACCTCATTGCTTTCAATCTCTTTGCTCAGGATGTTTTTTTTTGGCATTAAACTAACTTGAACGTGCAGTTGTCCAAGGTGTGTTGTGAGTGTAGTAGTGCAAGGGATTGGGAGTGTATCAGAGAGAAACATTGGTCACACTGTCACATTACTGACTGTTTTATTTCAAAATATAACCTGAAAGTATATTGTTTGAAAAATTATTTGCAAAATGAGATTGTGTTTCTCTCTTGCTCAGTCATACCCAAACTGCTGGGCAAATTGAGCGTAAATTTGGTATGGATATATCTCTCATATTCGATTTAAATACAAACCTATACGGATTTTTCAGTAATTAACTTTTTCAAAATGCCAGTCATTAATATGTAGGTATTTACTGAACTTGTGCATGTTTTGTCTGCTATAACCAAAATAATTTGCAAATGATTAGTCCTATCACATAATATAGGCCAAAAAGTGTTCTTAAAATTCTTGGTATTTCTTTGTATTACCAATGGTTCTCCATGGAATAAATTACACTTTTATCTGCTTATGCACATGTTCCAGAGCCTCCAAGACTAATCAACAATAACATTACACTGACTGCTCTTAGTTGAAGTATGCTTTGTCTTTACTGCTGCCACTTATATCTGCTAGATGACAGCACTGTTGCAGTAATAATAAAACTAACCTGTCAGCAACAGTTAGAAAAGCTAGTTTTAGGTGAAGTGCATGAATATGGTGGTAAGCCTTGTCATGAGGGTTGCCTAGGTGGCTATTTTGCTTGATTGTAGTGAAGCAATGACTTGGGAGATAATGGTTATAGGCCTACTTATTGGATGATTTCCAAGTATGTTGTCTAGAAACAAAAGAGACTACACTGCTACCTTCAAATAGAGGATCATGAAGAAACCAAACACTGAAATATGTTACAGTCTGTAATCAAAATGTATACATCACAGTGACTTTCTACACTAAAATCAGTACTGTAATTAGTGATTAGGTGACTTCCACTTGCTGTAAGGATTTTGGAAGCTGGGAAAATAATCATCTCCTCACAGTGTGATTTCATTAAGACCATTATCAGGAATGATACAGTGTAAACCCACTTATGAAGCATTGTGTTGACCAAGGCACTTGTTTTGTCAACATCATTAATTAAATTAACGGTAAAATTCATAACACTGCACTCCGCAAACTACAACCGTAAGATTGAAGTTAACAAACTTATGTCTCTTAGTCTTCCTGTTATTGAGTCTGTGAACCAATAGGATGTCATAGTTAATGGAATGGAGACAGAGAGCAGGAACTAACAGACAGTGCCTTTATTGAAGTTTTACATTTGGAAGACTTTGACTAAATTGATAACAGGGCATTGATTGCATTTCTTACACAGATGGTCTGCACATGATGAAGCAGCCTTGGCCTACATAGAACAATAGGGGTCCAAAGCACATGGCAGCTGCGAGTAAGAGGAGTAACAAGTTCAACAAGAAATAATACAGAACTTTTTTTTTTTTGCAAAGAAAGTTTAACTTGATTTAAAAGAGTTATTAGTGCTTACTGTGTTAAGTACCATACATAAGATTTCCATTTTTATAAGACAGGTTGAATTAATTAAATATTTGTATTACATCAGCAGCAACAATTTGATCATTTCTAATCTAAAAACCATGATTTACTACATGTTCCGTCTTATCACAGTTTTTAGCTATCCGAGGTACCCTCAGTCCCAAATTATCTTGGATAAGCAGGTTTCTACTGTCGTAAAAGGAGTACTGTATTTTCTACTATTATGGTATTGTATTGAAAACCATTTCATCTTGACAAGGACTACTGTAGTGTCACTGAAACATTGACACTTTTAATATGTTTGTGCAGCCTAATATCTCGGGAAACCATCAAAACTTGTCGGCTCACATTGGCTGTGCAAGACTGCACCGGAGTAATGTAATAGTAGTCTTATAGATTGTGAAAGATTCAACTCTAGTATTTTCTATTATCTATCACATTTTTCTTAATCTGTTGGACCCTTTGTGTTTGGTATTATTTTTTACTTTCTTCAGCAATCCTGTTTGTTATTTTTTCATATTATATTTTTGGCACTTTTTCCATTTGCCTGCATGTTAGACACTTGTACAAAATGTCAATTTTTTCTATGTACACTTGTTTCCCGTACTCATCTGCATACTGTTAGTTGTCACTGCGACTCTGACTGCCTGTTTTCCAGACTGAAATTAATTCTAGAATTTCTATATAGATGTAGGACTTAGTGATTAAAGTACGGTATGTAAATTGATCCATTTCTAAAGTTGTAGTGATGTTTTGTTCTTACTTTTATCATTTGATGTCCCTTGGATTGGGTTTGGATTGCATCATTCTTATACTGTAAAAATGATGTGCTAGCAAAGCAACTAAAATTTTTGCAGGTGTAGACATTCTGTAAAGCTGTGTGATATGCACACATTTTGTCCTTCTTCCTTTTAGTTATGTTTAATTTTCAGAATTATCAATGCAGTTTGACCTGAAACAATATTTTGCTACAACTAGTATAGTTAATTTGCATCACATGATGATGCTTTAGGTGCAAGTAGTTCCTCATTCTTTTCAGAGATCCTAGTAGAATTTTTTAGTTAGAATCGTGGCAGAAATTTATATTATATACCGGCATTATCTTGTTTCAGGCCATGCTGAGGCATTCATTAAAGCCACTTAGCTGCTAATCAATTCAAAAATGGCTTCGGGTAGAAGTAGTGGCAGTCCTTCATCATCCACCACACCACAACGTGCTCGACCTACAAAACGTCACCATCCTGCTGTTCTAAATGGCATTGGAGGCTCTTTTGAAGATAAGAACAATGACTATTTGTGTCCCATTTGCTTTGAGTTGATTGAAGAAGCCCATATAACTAGGTGTGGCCACACATTTTGCTATCGTTGCATTTCTAAATCCTTGGAAACTAGTGGGCGTTGTCCAAAATGTAGTTTTGCGCTCAGTGGTAGGGAGCATGTTTTCCCTAATTTTTTGCTGAATGAACTTGTATCCAAGTATAAGACGCGTGTAATGGGTACAAAAGAGCTTGGCTTATCAAGGGATAGCTCTGGAGATAGTTTGCAGGGTCCAGCAGATGGGCTCAGAGATTTTGTAGCCACTGAATCTCAGAATCTGACTTTGCCAGATGTCAATGTTATCTTAGAAGTTCTGACTCAAAGGAAACATCTCTTGGAAGCTGAATCATGTGCAGCTCAAAATCGTCTACTTCATGAATTCTTAAAACATTTATTACAGCAAAAGGAAGAGCAATTGACTCAGCTGACCAAGGAAGTGGCACTTATCAAGAAAGACATTGATGAAGTAGAGGGCATTTTAAAAGATGTTCAAAATAAATGTCCAAAGCTTGAAGCAGAAGCTTTAAGCCATGATGATAGCATCATCTCAGAAGGGACTGATTCAGCTGCAGTGTTGAAAAGGGAAGATAGTGGAACTGTTGCTGAAGTTTCTGGGAGTGATGGTTTCAATGGCAGTAATAAAACATTGGATAGTTCTGCTACAACTCTAGCAGTTAGACGAAAACGTATGCATGCACATTTTGATGATTTTGTTCAGTGTTATTTTACATCTAGGGCTAAAGAACTCATGTTTGGAAATGTTGATAAAACTGCTCCTTCCTCAAGTTCTGTATCAGGAAGTTCTGGTTTGGATATTTTTAGGGAAAATTTAGTGAAGTTTTCTAGGTACAACATGCTGCGACCTTTGGCAACTCTGAATTATTCTAGTGATATATTCAATAACTCTACCATTGTGTCTAGTATTGAATTTGATAAGGACAATGAATTTTTTGCCATAGCTGGTGTTACCAAGAAAATTAAAGTTTTTGATTATGGAGCAGTGATTCGTGATACTGTAGATATTCATTATCCCTGTGTTGAAATGACATCAAGTTCGAAGATATCATGTGTTAGCTGGAATTCATACCATAAAGGGACATTAGCTAGTAGTGACTACGAGGGCACAGTAACAGTGTGGGATGCTGTTACTGGCCAGCGAACTAAAACGTTCCAAGAGCATGAGAAACGCTGTTGGAGTGTGGACTTCAATGATGTTGATACTCGTCTCATAGCATCAGGTTCAGACGATGCTCGTGTCAAATTATGGTCACTTAATATTGACCATTCAGTGGCATCCCTAGAGGCGAAAGCGAATGTGTGTTGTGTGAAGTTCAATCCCCGTAGCTCGTGCCATCTGGCTTTTGGCTCCGCTGATCATTGTGTCCATTATTATGATTTACGAAACATGAAAGAAGCTCTTTCTGTATTTAAAGGGCATCGGAAAGCTGTTTCATATGTAAAATTTTTAAACAAAGAGGAAATTGTCTCGGCATCAACAGATAGCCAACTTAAAATGTGGAATATCCATAATCCTCATTGTTTGCGATCATTTGTTGGACATATCAATGAAAAGAACTTTGTTGGATTGGCTACTGATGGAGATTATGTTGCATGTGGTTCAGAAAACAATGCATTGTATGTCTATTACAAGGGACTCACCAAACAACTGTTCAGTTTCAAATTTGATGCGTTAAGAAGTGTTTTAGAAAAGGACAGAAAGGAGGATGATGTTAACGAATTTGTTTCTGCTGTTTGTTGGCGCCAGCACTCTAATGTAGTTGTTGCTGCCAATAGTCAAGGAATTATTAAGGTGCTGGAACTAGTGTAGAGTGTAAATGTTACGTTGTGCACAGTTTACCAATCGTTGTTGCAATCAGTAGTCGGTGAATTAGTGAGGTGCTCAAACTTGTATGTACATGCTATTATATTACAGATGCCAATCTAAGTCAGTATTTTGTAAGAACTCTAGAATATCTGCTGCTGAATGATAGCTGATAACTTAGTATTTGTCACTAAAATGGGAAACATCCACTTTCAGCAATGTGAATTAGGATGTAGAAATTCTTGTCAGAGTTGTCACATTCGTAGCAAGATCACAACAGACCGATTTCCTTGTTCTAAAATAATTATCTTTTGATTGGTTTCTCATTTTGAGGTTGAAAATAATATTAACAATGAATTATTTATTTGCCTACTATTGTTGAGAACAAATCTCAAGTATATTGTACAGTGCTAATATGAGGGCTGATCAACAAAGACAGACTGATTTTTTTTTTTCACAGATGTTTATTACTCTATTTCAATGTTTACATCATTTTTTTCAAAGTAGTCCCCTCCTACTTCAGTGCACTTTTTATAGAGTCTCTGCCAGGCCTTGAACACATTCTGCAGACCCTTCTTTGTCAGGTCCTTGAGTATTGCCTCACTTTTTTTGAGCACTGTTTCATAGTGATTAACGCATCCCCTCCATCAGCAAAGAGACGCAGCACCTCATGGCTTGTCTCCATTCGCACAGCCTTTTGTTTGGGAGTCAATAGACGTGGCACCCAACGGGTACAAACTCGGGTCATATGGAGATGATTGTGCATAATCGTAAAGACACTCCCATATGAAATTCTCAACATTTCACTGAGGGTACATAATGTTATCCGCCGATCCTCACGGACAATCACAGCAGCTGTGTTGATGTTGACTTCAGTCACAGCAGAAGCCGAAACACCAGGCCCACCTTGCTTAACACAGACAAGTCGGCCTTCTTTGAAGTGCTTGAACCACCTAAACACTGTTGCACGAGGTAGTGCATCTTCACCATACGCTTGCTTCAGCTTTTCCTAAGTTTCAGCGGCTGTATGGTTTAAACAAAAACAGAATTTGATTGCACCGCTTCTCGCGTCACCTTCATTGTCTGGTATGCGAAATGCACGTAGCGCCTACACAATAGAGCATTACTACCAACCTACCGATACGAGAGTGCTGCCACCTACGGACATTATACATAAAAACCAGCTCTTGTCAAATATTTGTGTTACAGATAGGAAACTATCACGAAAGCTACAGGAAAAAATCAGTCTCAGTCTTTGTTGATCAGCCTACGTACAGTATATTGTAATTTGTTAGGTATCTTTCGATCCCTGCCCAACGTGGTACATCTAGATTTTCTGTGTAAAATAGCTACAGATGTATTTTTAGAAGTTCATTGTGTTATAATTTGAACAAGTGATAAAAGTAAGATGTATGAGCTAATCCTTTTTATGACATATTGTTCCAGTTTTCATTTTTATATTAAAACTTTCCCTCTGACATGCATTATTCTGTGATGGAAGTTAAAATTGTTGTCTTCTGTGATGTAAATTAGAAATGTGATTTTAACCCTTTGCTGTTCCCCACTTAAAGGCGGATGCCCGGCCGTAATTACCGTGTTTTCTGACAGGGTCCTGTAATCCCAATAGGCACAGCAGCATAAATATCGCCCTTTAAAAGAAAATAACTAGAAGTCATACAAATAAAGATACAAATGTAATTTCACTCCTAAATGATTAGTGCATATAAATGTGTACTCACCCTAATTTTGAATATTCATATTTCGCTCCTGATGGTATTTCAAAAAGCACCTCGTCCTGCACAGTGGTAGATCGCATTGCTTACATTTGAATGTCGTTCGTTTGCCTCTCCCAGAAGTTACCATATTTTTTATTTGTAAACACAAAGCACACACTTTGGCACGACCCGGTGTCTTCACAAGAGAATGAAATAATTTAGGAGATGGACAGCTGATGGGCAAACTTCTTTTCCTGCCCATACATTTGCAGGATGTGAAGTTCCCAATCAGCTGTTGCACCAAGTTGCGCTGGAAGTTCAGCTGTCTGTTTCCATGAGCTGTGAGAGCTGGTGGGTTACTTACATCACGAAGAATGAAACTGTTCACAATGCACACATTGATCACAAAATGAATAAATTTCCACCATTTTTTAGACAATCGCTCAAGCCCGTAGTATTCTCTTTTCTGATCACTGATGTCCACTCCACCCATAAGTTTTGTGTAATTTATGGCAGCACAAGGACATGCAATTTCTATTTCTTAATTGGCTTTACCGGTTTTTCGCTTCACTGTACCATCATTCACAGAATCTGAATTTGTTGACTGCATGAGAACAGTATATTTATATTGCCAGACTATTGCTGTTACACCCTCATTTTGCATTTGCCTACATTCTCCCCACTTGAGTTTCAACTGTGCAGGTTTCCTAAACTGATCAGGCCAACCTTTTCTATTTACCCTTGTTGTCACACAGCTATAGGTTGTGCTAACATTATTGGGTTAGCAATAATTTTATCAGTTTTGCAGAACTGAAAAATTTATCAAAGTAAGTGTGATGCCACTTTCCCCAGTATGACTCTGTCAGGTGTAAAACCACCTGCTCTCCTAATAATAAATTCTGGTCCCATGTTTCATTCTTCCCCTTGTAAATCTCACATTTCAGAAGGTAGCCATTTCCACTGTTAGCTTTGCCCCATGCTTTGATGCCCCATTTGGTGTGTTTCCCTGGGAGGTACTGTTTCAAGATAAATCTTCCCTTGAAACCTATCATAGCTTCATCTACTGTGAGTTACCGGCCAGGTGCTTACAAAATTCCGAATTTTTCGGTAAGTTGCAGAGCCGCTCTTGCTTTGTACAGTATATCGTGATGTTCATCGTGTGGTTTGGTCTGTTTACATGGCTACTTAGATGTAAATATTGGTAGCCAAGTTTCCTAAACCGTTTGTGTCATTGCTTGCCTTACTAACGGGCACACGCAAAAGTCTCCTAGGAAGTAATCTCTTTCAGGTAAAACAACCAATCCCATATAAATTAGAACTCCTACATATGCCCTCATTTCTTCAGTGTTAGTGTCTTGCCAGGTAGTGTCAACAGTGCCAGTTTTTCTTTGTAAATATTCGGCATGAATATTAGTCTGCTCTCCTACTAGCTCATTAAATTCCGATCCCACAAATAATTCAAAAAATCTTTTTCTGAACTCCCAGAACGTAAATCGTGATTTGGACCGGCATTTTCCCCACTATTTTCAGTTCATCGAAACAAATATTGTGACTCCAGGTATCACTAGTAACATTTCTTGTAGCCCTATCCTTCGATCTTCACACAGTATTTGTTCACGCTCATGATTCTTGGAATCATTATCACTACTACATTAATCAGAATACAATTCTGAACCACAACTAAAAGCTTACTATCTCCACTAACTTCTAACCAATTTCTCATTCTTTCATACCTTTCTACACAACTCCGCGACTAGACGACATGGTGTGAACTAGAACATGAATAATCTCTTACTGAAAGGTGAAGTTTATAAAGTAGGTCTGCTTGGGAAATAGACACAGGAAATGCTTTCAGCAAGTTCCTTACAGCTTGCTGAGTCAAGGGAATACAGTGTGGTTTCACAAGACCCTCCAATATTTCTCTCAACCCACTTCTAATGAACGCGAGTATGGCGAGCGCTTTGGAGCGTTCAGCACGGCAGGCGGGTTATAATATTTGAGCGCTCTGGAGCGTTAGGGACGGCAAAGAGTTAAAGCAGAGAATGATTTTATTGCCCAATTAATGCAAATCAAGTTTGTAGATACTGGTTTTATCGAAACCTAATTTTTCGCTTCCAGCGATTGGCCCTTTCATTTATTTTTTTACAAGTAATAACTTAATTATATGTCCCTATGCCCCACTCGTTAGTTCTTATGAAAGTTGTGGTGGTGTAAATTGTAATATTAATTATTTCTTTAAAGACATATTTGGACTAGTTATTTTGTATAGTGATTTAGCTGGATTGGTATGAATACTTAAACTGAAAGTGATTAATAAAAATGGTAACAATAGTACAAATTCGTTTCAATCTATAATTCTACCGTGGCAGAAAGTGTAGAAAAGTGTATACTCCTGTTTACTTTTCTTCTGATATTGTTACATCCTCCTCCTCATATTATGTTCCTCATGAAGTGCAAAACATCTCACTTATATGAGTGGTATTTCTCATATATGCCTTTTTATTTTTCCAATGCAATCTTTTCCTCCATAGGAAACTCACTCCCTCCCACCATTCTGTATTTTTCTTTCCTCCTCTCCTGAAAAGTTATTGAAATGCAGTATTTTAGTTTTATTTTCTGCTGCACTTACAGCTTTCCTCTTTGGTCATTTTAAATTTTTTTATATGATTCCTTTCCATGTGTGCAATAGTGTTTTGTCTATTGACACTTTGACACATTTATATTACAGGAAAAACTAATGTAGTATACACTCTGTTTCCACAATATCTCTCTGTAAAATGCCCATAAGCCAGTTTACTAGTGATTATTGTTCTGGATATGAAATGTAATTTATTGGATGCTATGCAAGACCTCAACAATTATTATGGAACCTTTTGGAATACCGGGTATTTGTTATCTATTTTTATTGCAATCATTGTTCACTGTCCACTTTCTCAAGCAAAACCCAGCCTTTATTCCGTTTAGACTGTAATTTTTTTTTTTTAGAGAATGATACTCATTTTATATTGACAAAAGCTGAATAAATTCTGGGTTTTGTCTTGAAATTTTGTTTAATTGTTAAATATGGTATTTCTATCTCCTTTTAATTTATCTGAATATTTTAGTTTATTTGGAGAAATTTCTTGGGGATTGAGAATTATGGCTTAATAAACTTTTAAAGAAGTTTCAGTTTTGAAAGTATATTTTATTACATGATGGTCATAGTAATTGTTATATATTTTTTTCTGGATGTGTAAAATTTTGAATCTATACTGAAGTTTGACTGGAAATACTGGTTATTAAAGCTGTATTTAGTTCTGTTTTTTAACTGTGTTATAAAAAACAGTATTTTTAATAGTGTGATTAAAGTTAAAATCCTGATTTTCATGTTTTCTGTGATGTGTAACAAGGTTTCACTTCTGTTGGAAATTGTATATTTGTATGTTAATAAAATGTTATTTATTTTTTAGTTCATAAAAGTGTAATTTTCTTCTTCATTGAGTAGCCAGTTATTCCTTTCTTGCATATTGCTTTCATTGCCTGGATGGACTTCCAATTCTAAGTAAGTTTCAGTAGAGGAAATAATTTTCAACAATCAAGTATTGCTCCTCTTACATATTGACAAGTTGTCATTTATTAATAACTAATTAACAGTTGAAGATAATGGTACCATTCAAATTCAAAAGTTGAAACTATTATGGTTGAAAGTAAATCCATTTCTGATTTATTTATTTATTTATTTATTTATTTATTTATTTACTTACTTACTTATTTATTTATTTATTTATTTATTTATTTATTTATTTATTTATTTATTTATTTATTTATTTATTTATTTAGCGTATGGCCCATACAATCAAGTTGAGTTCAGAAATAAATTATATACATAACAAGAAAAGGCTCCCTACAACTGAATGTCAAGATCATTGATCCACTGTATTGCTTCTGGAGTTGACATCAGAAAATCCACTTTGCTGCCTGTGTGTGCCTGCATTTCACACACTCTGACAATATGATGTATGGTTTGTCGTGCAGCTCCACAGTCACATGCAGGTGTCGGCAACTTGTTCCATTTAAACATGTCTCTGCATCTACCATTGCCTGTTCTTATTCTGTTCAGAGCAGACCATGTTTTACGTGATAGTTGGAATCCACTTGGAAGTTTGCCATTCGAAAACATACTGTGCAGGTGCATCTCCGTTGCTGCTTCCCACCGTCTTTTCCACTCTGTAGTTGAGTTGTAGCCTCTAGCAACCATGTCTAAGGTGTTATGTAAAGTTGGATGGTGTGAACGCAATCTGTTTTGGTTGATAGTTCGTAGATCTTCATGTACAGGTAGATCGGGGTTCCTTAAGATTTTATTGAATTCCTTGAAGAGAGCGGTGGATCTGCGTAAGTCAGATGGCATTATTCCAGATACGGGTGGGAGCCAATGAGTTGGTGTAGATCGAATTGTGCCAGTTATTATGGGCATAGTGGAATTCAATTCAGAATCAATGAGTCTTGTGTGATGACTGTTCATCCATACTGGAGCTCAGTACTCAGCACTTGAATACACCAAGCCTAAAGCTGAAGTCCGTAAAACGCCAATGTCACCTTGTGCCTCCACGCACTAATTCCCCTATTATGGAGGCAAGTACACAATGACCTCCGAGATAGTGACCCCTTCCCAATACTTAACGCTCTTCAATCAAAGATGGTCCAGAGTACCCAAGTGCTGGTTACTTCAGTGCGCTAACTAGCCAGAATTTTCAAAATGCACAGTGATGTCCAATGATATGCTGGAGTCGATTGACAACCACGTTCCTTCCATTACAAATGGAATTCTGGCTGCTGCGGAGGAAACAATTCCTTCCTCGTCCAGTGTCCCTCGCTGGAAACAGGTCCCATGGTGGACCAATAAAATTGAAGCAGCCATATGTGATCGCTGACGGGCTTTTAAGCATTATCGTCAGAATCCTATGATGGCCAATCCTATCATATTGTAAGCATCTCCGCAGTAAAGCCTGTTTATTGATTCGAGATAGTAAGAAAGTTAGTGGGAAAAGTATGTCTCTTTCATGATGGGACATACTCCGCTGTATTGTTGGTGTGCAGAACTTGCTCTCAGCCTCCAGAGAGTCCATTAATGGAGATGACAATTCCTTCAGTCATTGCAGATCACATCGCATCACATTTCGCAAATACATCCAGCTCTGGGAGATACAACCCTGCATTTCTGCCTATTAAGCGCGAAGCCGAGGCAAATCATCTCTCCTTCACCTCTAGTGTTTCGTATTTCTATAACATGCCTTTCATGGAGTGGAAATTGCAGAGTGCACTTGTGCTGTGCAGGGACATGAATCCTGGACCAGACAAGATCCACAATCAAATGTTTAAACGTTTGAGTGACCAATGTCTCAAGGATATCTTCACCCTATTCCACAGAATATGGAGTGTGGGAGTGTTTCCATATCAATGGCAGGAGGGAATTGTGATACCAGTTCTCAAGCTAGGTAAGGATCCAAAACTTCTGCACGGTTATAGATCATTATGTCTTACAAAGGGACTTTATAAGCTATTTGAAAGGATGGTGAACTGGCAACTTGTGAGGGCCATGGAAAAGGAATGTCTCTTGACTACCTACGAGTGTGGTTTTTGCTCTCATCGGTCTGCCGCTGACCATCTGGTCAGACTGGGGAGTGCGATTCAGGAGGTGTTTCTCCAAAAGGAACACCTAGTCGTCGTGTTTTTTGATCTGGAGAAGGCTTACTATACTACCCGGTAATATGGGATTATCTCCGCACTACACCAGTGAGGGATTTTGGGGAAATTTGCCAATGTTGAGAACTTCATGTTCCTCTGGCTCTTTCGAGTCTGAGTACAGAATGCATTTTCTGAATATTATGTCCAATAAGATGGAGTACGACAGGGATCTGTATTGAGTGTAATGCTGTTCGCAATTGCTATCAATGGCGTTGTTGCCACTGCTAGGCCCGCAGTTGTTCCATTGCTTTTTGTAAATGATTTATCACTACATTAACAGCTCCAGAAGGATGGAGTTTTCTGAAAGACAGCTATAGTAAGCTATTAAAAGAGTCAACAGATGGGCCCTGAAACATGGTTTTTGACTTTCAGCGGCAAAAACCTTAGTTGTGCACTTCTGTCAACGTCACCTTGTGCATCCTGAACCAGAGCTCAACTTGCGAAACAGTGTCTTACCAGTGGTAGATACCTGCAAGTTCCTGGGTGTCCATTTTGATAAGAGACTAACATGGCAGCCCCACATCCGTCAGCTGAAGGTTGCCTGCATTAAGAGACTTAACATACTTAAGTTTCTCAGCAGCACCTCGCGGGGGACTGACTATGCAGTGCTGCTACATTTCTACGTGGAATCTGTCCTCTCCCAAATAGACTGTGGTAGTGCAACTTATGGTTCAGCATCAAGGTCTACGCTGAACCTTTTAGACAGTGTTCACCAGGCTGGCAAAAGGAGCTTTCCGTACTCGCCCTATTCCCAGCCTACTCTCTGAAGTGGGAGTTCCACCTTTACGAATAAGGAGGCCAGTTTATAAACTTCATGGTTAAATCTGTATTGACCTCCAATCCACTTAAAATGAGTAAGAATTTCCACCTATTCAAAACTTTATTTGCCCTGTATTACATACGACTAACACATATTATTTTAGAACATATTTTGTCTTAATGTAAGACATCTTCACTTAATAGTTCATTTAAAATTGACACAGATAATACATCTTAACACTTTTTAAAAAGTCGTTTAAAAAACATTGTCACTGGTGTTTGCTTATGATATGCAATCTTTTCTTCTTCTCCTTCCTTTTTTTTTTTACATTGCACCGACACAGATAGGTCTTATGGCGACGATGGGATAGGGAAGCCTGGGAGTGGGAAGGAAACAGCCGTGGCCTTAATTAAGGTACAGCCCCAACATCTGCCTGGTGTGAAAATGGGAAACTATGGAAAATCATCTTCAGGGCTGCTGACAATGGGGTTCAAACCACTATCTCCTGGATGCAAGCTCACAGCTGCACGGCCAACTCACCCGGCCTTCTCCTCCTCTTCCTAATTTAAAAGTTCTTATAATTGTTACAATTGTTGTAAATTGATGTATTTTGATCTATATCTAAGCTTAAAAACATTTAATGTATGTGCTACTCTTACTTATTTATCTTAAAGGACATTGTAGTGGCTGGGGAAAATCCTCTCATAGTTGACATTTTAATAGTTTGTTCCTTATCTGCAAATAAGATGTTATTGGTTATTGAATCTATAAAGAAAAGAAAAGGAAAAGAGAATAAGAGAGTAGTTTTGTTACCATGAGAAGGAACCTTGTTATTGTGCTGGACATAAATAGTCAAGCATCAGCCAGCTACACAACAAGATCGAATGGGACCCGCAGCGAGGTTAGTACTTGATATATTTCAATATTCCAAAACACAATAACAACGGTAACAAAACTGCTCTCTTATTCTCTTTTTCCTTTTCTTCTCTTTATAGACTCCATATTCAATAACATCTTATTAGTAGATAAGGAGCAAACCATCAAAACGTCAACTATGAGAGGAGTTTCCCCAGCCACTACAATGTCCTTTAAGATAAATAAATAAATAACGATAGCACATACATTAAATGTTTTGAAGCTTAGATATAGATCACAATACATCAATTTATGATTACGACAATTGTAACAATTATAAGAACTTCTACATTAGGAGAAGAAGAAGAAGAAGACATTGCAAATCATAAGCAAACACCAGTAACATAATGTATTTTAAATGACTTTTTAAAAAGTGATTTATAAATCTATTTTCTTTGTCAATTTTAAGTGAACTATTAGGTGAAGATGTCTTACATTAAGACAAAATATGCCCTAAAATAATGTGTGTTAGTCCTATTTAATGCAGGGCAAATAAAGTATTGAATAGGTGGAAACTCTTACTCAATTTAAGTTGAATAATGAGGCAGCAGTTACTCCTCACATACACTGCCAAAATTCATGAAATGCCACTACGTACAAGCTATCAAAGCATCTTTAGTACTCAATATCACCAGAGGTACCAAGACCAGCTGAATGCCACACGGCTGGCTGAGTATTGAATTGATAGCTTGTGTCGTTAGTCAGCTGTGGCTATCGGTGGTTGTCTTGAGCAGACTTCTAGCGAGGTACTTCCGTGGTTGGTTTCATGACTGGATATACGGCTATATCTACTCCTTGGACCCAAGGTGAACACAGATTCCCTTGTTTATCAGAGGTATTTCCAGGACTTTGTTCACCAGTATCCAGCTACGAGACGGCTTCACCAATGGCTCTAAGATATGGGTTCTTCTCCCGTCTCATTGATAATGTAAGCATGAAGATCTTGTTTCCTAGTGTCTGTAGTGTGTATCCTGCGGAGCTTTTCGCTATCTTAGAAGCTTTTTCAGTTCGTACTAGGTAACAAAAGAAACCACTTTCTCATGTGTACTAACTCGTTAAGTTCTCCGTAGTGTATTGACACTAGTTTCCTGCAACACCCGCTGGGGCAGCAGATTCATGACCTGGGCAGGTTGTGTGATGTTGGCACTGGAATTAATTTTGCGTGGCTTACAAGCCATATTGAGATTGCGGGAAATTAAATTATGGATGATGTTGCAAACGAAGAGGTATTTTTTTACCTCCTAGACCTGTAAATGTACCCGCTAGGGATATTCGTTCTTGGCTATGGCGGCCTGGGAATCGGAGTGGCTAGATATCTGAACTCCCAACAAGCTGAGAGCAATTAAGGAGACAGCTACCCTGTGGCTGTCATCTTTCTGGCTTTCACAGAGAGAGCCTTTTGGGTACCAGTACCGGTGCACTTTATTGCGCTCCTCTCCTGGCCTATTCAGCAAAAATTAGTAAAAGAATAATAACTTTATAGTTTGAAGATCTACATACTCCTACCTTATAAAGAGGGAAGACACCCAGCCAGTGTGTTCTTGTGGTGCCGACTTTGCCGTGGCCCACATGCTCACAGAGTGCGCCAATCCTTCTGGCCTAAGACGGAATCTCGGTCAGTAGGAGACACTTGAACTCATACTACCCAATGATTCGACTACTGCTGATCTCAGAATCTGTGTGATTTTGACCATATTTGGTCTAATTGGTTCGTATTGACTGCTACAAATATATTCTATTGTATTCGTCTGCTTTGTCAATTCTCACTAGTATGAAACTCACATTTGTTATTTACATAATTACTGTATATGCGATACATTTTCGGGAACGCTGCCATTCCCTAGTTTACTTCATAAGTTTAAATTTTTAATTAAAATTACTCTTTATGTATTGAATGGGTGGAATTTAATAAACATTAATATTTCTTTGACTTTAATGTACAAATCAATACCAACCAAAATATGAAAACTATAACGTGTAATGTAAAACCCAACCATTCATATTATATGTTAAACAAATATCTCAACCTGAAAGTTAAAGACATGGCCTTTTTAAAAGAATGTCTTAGACTAAAATTGGTACCTAAATTCTTGAGACATGTCCAGAGAAAAAACTTATCAAAACAAAACCAATGAAATCTGACTTAAAAACGAAATTAAAACTTTCTGACAGGAAGAAGTCACTCTTAAACTTACAACTATACAGACTACACTCATCAGTGTCTCAAAATGTAGCCCCTATAGAATGTAGTAGGCCATGACATAAGATCAAATGTAGTTTCTGTGCGTATTATCTCCATCTATATGTTAGAATTATGCTCCGTTTGTGGTTTCTACACAGTATTTTTGACACTACATTAAGTGTTTAGTGTGTGTTAGTGTTATCTAGAGAGTTGTGATCGTTTATCATCTTTTTTAGGCTTTAATATTTCTTACTGTTGTGCCCTAAGTATCAGCCATATTGTTTTTGCGTGCATTCGATCCATAGAGAACACTACGAAGAGAGACACTTGGTATATAGGTTTACATTCTTGCCTTAAGTGTCAGCCATTTTGTTGACTTGCCACCAATATCACGGTAGTCATGGAGAAGATAGATGCTGTGTTCGGCTTCGTAATGCTCTAAGATGTATGGCCTTCCCGATGTTCCTAAGACACAGAGTCTACACTTCTGATTGTGGGGACAACGTTGCTCAACGTCCGTAGGTTTTTCACCTAGCATTGCCCTATCCTTGTCCTCCAGGTATATAGATAAATACATTAGCGATTGATTAATGTTAGGGACCGAATATCCCTTGCGATAAGGAGATAAACTTTCATCACATACCAACAGCCTCTTTGGAGGCTGGAAGAACTGGTGGAAGATTTGGGCACACTCTTGTCCAAAGGGTGAGAAATCGCCTCTAAAGGCGGATGAGGTACAGTTTGGCCAATGGCATGGGAATGCAGAAAGCAACGAGAAACTACTGCGTTCAAGATTCGAATGGATTTTTCTAGTTACACATGATGGTTGTGTTTAAAAACAAATGTTCCGGAGTTTCAAGTCGGGGGGGGATGCAGTTTTGATCAACGCTGTAACAAAGACGAGGTTATCATTGAAGAATAGTATAAAGATAAGCACATGGAATGTGAAGACGATGGCTCAGGCTGGTAAAATAAGCGATGCAATCCAAGAAATGGAAGGAATGGATATTAAGATTATGGGAGTAAGTGAAATGCGATGGCCAGGTTCAGGTTCTTGTAACATTAATGAACACAGAGATTACTACTCAGGAACATCTAATGGACAGTATCAGTCTGGAGTAGGATTTATAGTGTTGAAAACAATCGCAGAATGTGTCACCAATTTTGTACCTGTTTCGGAGAGAGTAAACCTGCTTCAAATAAGTGCTCTACCTGCACAATTGAACATTATTCAGGTCTATGCTCCAACAACAGACCATAGTGAAGAAGAAGTTGCAGAATTTTACTTCCAAATCACAGGTGTTTTAAAACAACTATCGAAGAAAGATCTTACTATAATCATGAGTGATTTTAATGCCAAGATTGGAACAGGATCTGATGGCGACATTATAGGTCTCTATGGATTTGGTGAAAGAAATGAGAGAGGTGAAATACTTAGTGCATTTGCAGGAGAATGGAAATTTGTAATAACTAACACATTCTTCACACTACCACCCAGATGTCTCTATACGTGGAAATCCTCAGGAGATTCAGAGGAAAATATTACTGAGAATCAGATTAATTATGTCTTGATAAATCAAAGGTATAGAAATAGCTGTGTTTTAATGAAAACATATTCAGGTGCCGACATTAACTCTGACCACATTCCCCTAGTTGGTGTCATTAAAATCAGAATGAAAAGAATTCAGAAGAAAAGAGTCAAAATGTATGATTTCTGAAAATTGAAAGAACCTTCCATAAGAAAAAATGCAGGAGTCCATCTCAATAATGAACTTAAGTCTCTGCAGGTAACTTGTGCACTGAAGAGAATTATTAAAAGAATAAACTCTTTAGTGGAATCCGTTAAAGAGGAACATTTGAAACCTAATGTCACCAAAAAGAAGTCATGGATGACTGAAGAAATACTTGAAATGATGGACAGAAGGAGGAAAGTGAAAAGTAACCCTGATGAATACAGGAATATCAACATGGAGATCAGAAAACAGATACGAGAAGCTAAGGAAAGAAAAGTACAGGAACAGTGCAATGAAATAGAGAAATTACAACTGAAGTATGACAGTTTCAATATTCACCAAAAAGTCCGAGACGTGACTGGGAAATACAAATCAAGAACAGGGAACAGGTTGGTGAATAGTGAAGGGAAAATAATCGTTGGACAAGAGGAGCTAAAACACACATAGAAAACATACATAGAACAACTCTTTTATGACAATCATCCTGAACCTCCTGAAATAAACTGCATAACAGGACCTACAATTCTGATGGAAGAAGTACAAACTGCAATAAATGGAATGAAAGATGGTAAATCACCTGGCCCCGACAATGTAAATTCCGAAATTCTAAAGCTTCTCTGTAAAGATAATTTAAAATGATCGACTGCATTATTCAATGACATCTACGACTCTGGTTGCATTCCACGGGATTGGCTTAAATCTGAATTTATTATATTGCTCAAAAAACCCGGAGCTAAAACATGTGGTGAGTACAGGACCATCAGCCTCATGAGTCACTTACTAAAGATATTTCTTCCCCACTGTCGGCAGCCCTGAAGATGGTTTTCCGTGGTTTCCCATTTTCACACCAGGCAAATGCTGGGGCTGTACCTTACTTAAGGCCACGGCCGCTTCCTTCCCACTCCTAGCCCTTCCCTGTCCCATCGTCGCCATAAGACCTATCTGTGTCGGTGCGACGTAAAGCAGCTAGCAAAAAAAAAATATATTTCTGAGGATCATTTACCAAAGAATATACAAGATCTGTGAAGAACAAATTTCTCCTATACAGTTTGGTTTCAGAAATGCCTTTGGTACGTGTGAAGCATTGTTTTGTATCCAGGTGCTGTTTCAAAGGTGCAGAGATGTGAATTGCAACATTTATGCCTGTTTTATTGATTACCAGAAGGCTTTTGACAGAGTAAAACACCAGAAGATTGTTCAAATCTTAAAAAGCATTGGTTTGGATGACAAGGACCTGACGGATTATCCGCGCTGCTTTTCATTGTGGGTCTAAATTACATGATGAAAATTTGGAAGAAAAGAAAACCCTCTAAAATCAAAATTGGAGCAAAACCCTCAATAAGGACAAACTGCCTAGGGTTTGCAGATGATTTAGCTCTTTTAACCCATGACATGGAAGAAGTCTGTGTTCAGATCACCAGTCTCCAGAAAATTGCATTAAAAATAGGATTACAAATTTCCTTTGAGAAAACTGAGATCATGCCAATGAAACCCCTTGACATAAACGAAGTCATCATAAATGATCAAAAAATTAACATAGTCCTACAATTTAAATACCTTGGAGAAATCATTATGCACAACTTAAGTGAGAAAGCAACATGTGTAAATAAAACCAACAAAATGAAAAAAAAGCACAATTTCTATCCTTGTCAACTTATAACTAAAAATGCTTGCCAATAGACACTAATATCCAACACTACAAAACTGTAACTTTGCCCAAAGCCACTTATGCATGCAAAACCTTGTTCCAAATTAAAAATGAAAGAAGAACTGATCAGCTCCTCAAAACTGAAAGAAGAATTATTAGAACTTGCATAAATAAAAAGTACCAGGTTGAAGGAGTCTGGAGAATTCTCCTCAATGAAACTGTCTATCGAGAGATTGACTCAGTTACCAGCACGATGAAGAAGAAAAGAATCTCTTATTTCTTTCACATCATACGGTTACCAGAAAACAGGATTTTACGACAGCTAGTGATGAGAAATCTGGGAAAGACGACAGGAGGGATTGGATCAAAGAAATTTAAGAGGATCTCCAAACAGTTGGACTCGAAATTACAGGTGCAGAGAACAAGAATAAAATTACCACCCTTCTTAAGAATCACAAATTTTCAACTGAAATGATGCACAGAAGGCCTGTGGAGATTTCAGACGAATTAAGAACACTGCGATCAGAACGAATGAAGAAGTACTGGGCAGATAAGAAGAATCAAACAGTACAACCTTCAAAGAAAAAGTGTACATGGAAGACTCAAGTGGTCCAATGTGGCCAATAAAGTTAATAATAATAATAATAATAATAATAATAATAAAGCTGACAAGGGGGGAAACTACAGTTATATTAGATAAAAAAGATTACATTAAAAAATTGAAGATTTTTTCACAAATGAGACTTACACAGTAGTTAATAAAGACCCCCACAATAACAATCCAACGGAATTTAAAAGCATTATTAAAGAATTCTACATTTTTACTGAATGAGCAAGAACAGCAAAAACTAATCCTAATGAACCCTAATACCACCACAGCACAAGAACTTTACCTAAATTACATAAGGAAGATATACCCATACGTCCAATCATCAATTGAAGAAGTAGTCCAACATATAAAACCTCAAAATATATCCACAACTTTCTCGAGAAACATTACATTTTTTACAATAAATCCCCAATAAAAAAAATTCAGTAGATTTTTGTGATACTTTTAAAAAATTCACCTTATTAGCCAACCACATTATGTGCTCTTTTATATTACTAACATGTATTCTAAAGTGACAGTCAAAGAAACTGTAAATATTATCAGACAACCTCGTTAACATAGTAAACTTAGCAAGCTTGAATTAGAAGACTTCTTAAAATCCTAAACTTTGTTCTAAAAAGCAACTATTTTACTTTTGATGGTAAAATTTACCATCAAGATGGCCTAGCTATGGGAGATCCTTTATCTGGCATCGTAGCAAACATCTGTTAAGATTCTTTTGAACATCATAAAATTTTAACAAATATAAAAGGCCTTAACTTGCGAGTTTGATACTTAGATGACATGTTCGTAATTATTAATAAAGAACATGATTACACTAATGATATTTTAAATTTTTTAAACTACCTAGAACAAAATATTAAATTTACCAAGGAAGTCTAAATCAACGGATCCTTAAATTTCTGAGATATTACAGTAACACGTAATAATGATAGCTTTGACTTCCAAATTTATAGAAAACCTACTCACACCTCAACAACAATCAAAAATACTTCATTACATCCCAACTCCCATGAACTGGCTACCTATCACAGCTTAAGTTACAGAGCCTTAGAAATCCCTGTATTACCTAAAAACCTAAAAGCAGAACTCAATTATTTAAAAAGATTTAGAAAAAGTTAACCCTTTAACTGCCAACATCTGATTACTCTTTTACAGAAAAAAAAGAAAAAAAGTACGCAACTGTTCCGAATGCAGGAAGATTAGTACTAGTCAAGGTGGTAAATGGAAAAAGATCAGATACATTTGTTGTGCCTCCCTAAGCACATTTCCTGGAACACGTCATAAACATGTGTAAATATTAGTAAATAGTTCCTTGTATCATATTTTTAAGGCAAAAAGTGAATTTTTGTGTGTTAAGTTTGTGTGAAATAGACATTAGTAATTTTTTTTAACTTGAAATTTACCAGGAACTGCAGCATTTGCATATAATTTGAGATTAGAAAATTTCACGTTAATGTAATAATAATAATTTTAATGATAATATTGTAACTGAAGTATTGTACATAAAGGTCTATTCTTTTATATGTGGCATAAAAAAGTAGGTAAAGGGAAATTGATGAATGAATTAGAAAACATCTATATATTTTTAGACCAATACTATAACAAAAATCTAAACCTCAGTGATATAATTGAAGTAAAAAACCCATTATATGAAATATTACCAGAATTATTGCAATCTCTAAATTGAAATATCAATGCAGTTTTTGGTAGTAAAAATATGTTTTTCTTAACATTTTTTGATCATAAAATACTTATTTTTTCAAAGAAAGAAAATATTTATTAGAATTATCACTTCATAAAATAAAAATTTATAAAATAAAGTTTGCATTAATTTACATCAATAAAATGTCCAAAACATTACCTTCAAAACCAAAAAATTCCCATCCAATTTACATAAATTGAACAGAAATTATTACAAATAATTTACTGCAAGGTAAAAATTGCTCAGTAGGCCTTGGTGTTATAGGACATGGACACCACGTATGAGGCTGGCGGTCAAAGGGTTAATGGGTATAAACCAAAAGCAATTAACCATTTAATCAACAAGATCAAACTCAAATTAACAACAAATCTCATCCCCAACAGACCCAAAAAACCAAGTTTATTACCTTCACTTACAACAATCCAGACATTTACTAGGCCTTGTACATCATAAAAAACCAAAACACATGTGTAGCCTGTAGAACAACCAACACAAACCATAAATTATACTTCAGTCACAACACAGGCAATTCAAACAATAACATTTATTCAGGTTCAGGCTCGCTTGTACACAATGTGGCGTTTCGTATATCGGACAAACAGGCCAAAGTTTTCACACTAGGTACTTGGAACATTATCCCATCAAACACAACAAGTTTTCAGCTATGAGTTCCCACTTGAAAGAAACAGGACATCATTTCACTACCGGTACTATAAATCAAGACCTCACAATTATTTAAAAAAGTAGGTAAAGGGAAATTGATGAATGAATTAGAAAACATCTATATATTTTTAGACCAATACTATAACAAAAATCTAAACCTCAATGATATAATTGAAGTAAAAAACCCATTATATGAAATATTACCAAAATTATTGCAATCTGTAAATTGAAAACAAAACAACATTCTAAATAATCTTAAATTATCATCTTCCAGGACCCCTACTATTTTAAAAAACACAACTTGTATCCTGTCCACCCCCACAATCTCACTGCAACCAATAACACACAAACTTAACGCCCCGCCTAACCCCCCTCCACCACACCCACCTCCTCTAATCTCGCATCGATATAACACCAGAAGCGCAAGTCTCAGTCATTTCAATGCTTCCATAGCAAGTGATTAACACTATAACAGTCGAAAAGATAAATAAAATTACATTAACTTTTTCTTTAACTCACCTTTACTTTAACCGATTAACATTACGATTGACAAAGGGGTAAGTGATTTTACACACATCATTCTTTGAACTCATCTTTCCTTCAATTTCATTCCTTAATACATAACTCTCCTCTTGTTACAGACTTTAAACCACATTTCCCTTTCAACTCTCTATATAAGAAGCTGCAGTCACACTTTCTAATTAATATAAATATAGCTACTTACCATCGAGCACTCTTCCTCGCTCTTACAACATGCTTTAAGAAGACTGCAGACTTATCTCATCACACGAGATTAACAACAAACTAGGAACTTTAAATTTTATTTTATACCCCACTTGGAGTGATCAAAAATACTTTTCTTCATCATTATTCAAAAGATTAAACTGTTTAAGCTCCAAATTTATTTCTTACGCCATCAACCTTTACAAAGCGCCTTTTAACAAAGTTCAATTCAACGCAGAATTAACTGTGTTTTTATAGAACTTTATAATTACGGCTACTTACTATCAAGCATTTTTCGTCGCTCCTACAATGTAATTTAAGAAGCCAGCAGACTTATCTCATCACAAAAGATTAACAACAAACTAGCAACTTTAAAATTTATTTAAACTCCATTTGGAGTACTCATATAACACTTTTCTTCATTATTATTCTAAAGATTAAGCTTTTTAATCTCTTAAGCTTATTTTTTACAGGGCACCTTTTAACAAGGTTCAATTCAACGCAGTAGTAATTATATTTTTATAGAACTACTAATATGCAACTTGTTACCACATTTTTAGACAAGGACATTCATAAAAGTATATAAATTAAGACGGTTTGTAAGGCTTTATTATAAGAATATTTTAACTACTGTCACCCCTCTCGCTCATTTTCTGGCGCATGTACCTACATCATTCCTCACATTTATAATTTTTCTTTAAAAAAAACAATTTAAGAGCAATCAGGATCCTGATTTATTACCTTTCAGGCTGAAGATGCCCTTAAAAAAAAAAAAGGCAAAACATGTCCCTATAGTTTACTTCGTAAGTTTTAATTCTTAATTAAAATTACTCTTTATGTATTGAATAGGTGGAATTTAATAAACATTAAAATTTCCTTTGACTTTAATATACCACTTAGTCGAGCAGCTCGTCTTCTTTCTCCCATGTCTTCCTAGTCCAAATGTTGCAAGATTTTTGTGACGCTACTCTTTTGTCGGAAATCACCCAGAACAAATCGAGCTGCTTTTCTTTGGATTTTTTCCAGTTCTTGTATCAAGTAATCCTGGTGAGGGTCCCATACATACATACCATACATACCAATCATACTTACATACCCATACATACCAACCATACCCTAGTTGGGGTCTTACCAGAGACTTATATGCCCTCTCCTTTACATTCTTACTACAACCCCTAAACACCCTCATCACCCTGTACAAATATCTGTACCCTTTACTTACAGTCCCATTTATGTGATTACCCCAATGAAGATCTTGCCTTATATTAACACCCAGGTACTTACAGTGATCCCCATAAGGGACTTTCACCCCATCAACGCACTAATTAAAACTGAGAGGACTTTTCCTATTTGTGAAACTCACAACCTGACTTTTAACCCCGTTTATCATCATACCATTGCCTGCTGTCCATCTTACATTATTGAGGTCATTTTGCAGTTGCTCACAATCTTGTAACTTCTTTATTACTCTATACAGAATAACATCATCTGCAAAAAGCCTTATCTCTGATTCCACTTCTTTTCTCATATCATTTATATATATAAGAAAACATAAAGGTCCAATAATACTACCTTGATGAATTCCCCTCTTAATTTTGACAGGGTCAGATAAAGATTTGCCTACTCTAATTCTCTGAGATCTATTTTCTAAGTATATAGCAACCCATTCAGTCACTCTTTTGTCTAGTCCTATAGCACTCATTTTTTCCAGTAGTCTCCCATGATAGACCCTTTCAAATGCTTTAGACACGTCAATCACGATACTGGTCCCTTTTGTACTCTGTTTGTAATTTCCTTTCTGATCAAATTATCACTGAAGATTACACTTCCAAGGTAAGGAAAACTATCCACACATCCTAGCTGGTGGTCTCCTAGTTTTACACTTGCTGGACACCCTTCTCTGTTGACTGCCATCACCACTGTCTTGGTCTCGCTGATGTTGAGGTTATATAACTGGAACTGGGATTTCCATACGTTGAGTCTGGTCTGTACTTCCTCTTCTGTTTCACCCCAAATCATGATATCAGCAAAGGCCACTGCATTCAGTTCACCTAACTTTTCCGTGACGTTCTTCATTATATTGTCCATAACAGTGGTGAACAGCAGTGGGGACAGTGCACTTCTTTGCTGAACTCCACTCTTGGTCTCAAACCATGATGATCGACCTTCCTCAATTTTTACACAGCTAGTACAGTCTTTGTACAAAATCTGAACTTCAGGCACATTTATATTCTGTAAAAGTTTCAAACAAATTTATTAAAAAAACCACCATTCCAATACTTTACAATCTTTAAGTTTAAGATGCAGATATTACATATATGTTAAAATGGGACGTGTTTCACTTAGGCTTTGTAAGCATCTTTAGCCATACTTAATCTAAAGCTAAGTCAGGGCCCTGAACTGGGTTCCTCATTAAAGTATAGTACATGCTTTAATACAAGATAAAACAGTCATAAAATCTAGTCTGTGGAGAAAGTTATGCTTAAATGCAATTAAAATTCAATAATGAACTTGTCATAGTATTATATGTACATTGAATGAATACTAGTGTTTGTCTAAAAAAGTACAAGTTGGTTATTTGTAGAACGAGACATAGTCATAATGATCTGACATACATTTGGATTGTACAAATTATTTGATATTAATGAAGCGTGAATTAATTAAAATATCTATATAAATAAAATTGTAGGGGGTCCGCTGTCTGTAATTTCTTCTGTTTTGCCAATTTTTCAGATATTTATCCGTTTTAGGTCAACTCAAGACCGAATCGGTGGTTTTTACGTTTCGTGTCTGTTTGTCTGTTTGTCTGTTTGTCTGTTCCACCATCACGTCGAAACGGCTGGATAGATCTCAACCAAACTTCATATTTAGAGTATACTCATCCCGGGGAAGGTTTCGATATGCATATCATTTTAAAATCTTTGAATACACGGGGGGTTTATAAGAAAACCAGAATGGTTTTTCCACCATCACGTCGAAACGGCTGGATAGATCACAACCAAACTTCATATTTGGAGTACACTCATCCCGGGGAAGGTTTCGATATGCATATCATTTTAAAATCTTTGAACAGACGGGTGGTTTACAGGAAAACCTGAATGGTTTTTCCACCATCACTTCGAAACGGCTGGATAGATCTCAACCAAACTTCATATTTAAAGTATACTCATCCCGGGGAAGGTTTCGATATGCAAATTATTTTAAAATCCTTGAATAGACGGGGGGTTTATAGGAAAACCCGAATGGTTTTCCTCCATTTTCTCTTATACTATTGATTTTCTGTAAATTTAGTTTACCGTACGTGAAACGTCTCTTCATTATAAACAACTTTCGTTATGTTCATATTTTACCTTACTCTTCACATGACGGAGAAATTTACAATTTTCCGCTGGTATCATGCTCTGCATTGAGTGACCGACAGACCGACAACGAACCTACAAGTTACCATGGCAACGTCTCTGACTGCATGCCAGCAGGGAAGTAACGTATTGCCATTTTCCTCATCATGCTTTTAAATTCGTGTTTGTTCCTTGGGTAGAAGGCAAGAGAGCCGTCAATCGGCCTATCTGCGGGATATTGGCGGAATATCGTTGGATGTTATAACCGCCCTCGAATAGATTAAGTAATAACACCATTAGTCATCTTCTTATTATTTGTTTACCTAAGAATCACTGGACCTAAATTTCTCCTCTATTACCGCTTTATTATATCCATAACTCACACTAGCATAATTTATTGAGGGGCATTTGATTTTCCAATACATTCACTTGGCATTTACATATTTGTCGTTATCCGGCTGTCCTCAGTTATAATCCATTTTCTATAACTTTCAACTTTCTTAACTGTATTATTTTCTTCCTTAATTACGCCGTATGTACTCGAGTGCTACAAACTACTGGATGTATTTCCACCAAGACTCACATTTAGAATACACCTGTCCTTGATAGGTTTTGGGCAAATATTGTTTCTAAATCCCTGAACTGACTGGGGGTTTATACGAAACCGAAACAGTGATTTTGCACTTCCACAAAATATACACAACCAAACTTAATGGAAATCTACCTACCTTGGTAGAAATTAATTTCTAATTTTTTTCCTCATGTGCATCATTTCGATACGAGGATTAATAAGGGAGATATCATTAACGGACCGTTTTTCTGTACAAGTCCCATCGGACTTAACTCAGGAGCGGGTGCGTGTAAAGCGTATTCCTTACAACTTGAAAACTACTGAAGACATTCGAACCAAACTTTGTATTTAGCATCCACCTATCCAAAGGTAGGTTTTAAACTTAAATAACATTTCATGTTCCGGAATGGACTGGTGGTTTATAGGGAACCGAAATGGTTATTTTACTCTTCCACAATATATACAGAACAAGACCAACCTGACGAAATCGACCAAACGTGATAGAATTCCACCTCTAAACCCTTTTTTTCATGTGCATTTTTTCGTCAGGAGGATTAATAAGGGAGATATCATGAATGGTCACTTTTGCATGTTAAGTCCAGCGGACATAGCCCAAAGGGTGTTTTACATGGATCAGATTCCTTATCTATATAAATCAAATCGTAACGACTGTGTGCCTCTACACTGACTATTTTGGCGAAATTTTCGTACAGCTTTCCGTTTAAGGGGTAATAATGACCATCTCCATAATTTTTGGTTTAGTTTCCAGAAGGTCCTAATTTTTACCCACCTCGCCCAAAATCCAGATTGCGGCACAATCTGCCAGAAGAAAAAGAAGATAATTGAAATTTGACAAAATTATACGTTTTAGCCTGTAACGAACGGAAAACATCCTAGATCATTAAATTTTTCACTTTTTATCCCCGAAGAATATCGAAATATGCAGGCAATTTTAATGATGGTTCAGACCTTCGGAAATTCCTATCACATAACGGATTGCACAATCTCCGTTCAATTTGGAATGATCTACAACCTTGGTCTTATGACTTTTTGCCGTATCTCTATCCCTTTTACGTTTGATTTTTCTCTATTAATCGATGTTAAGTCAATTTGGAATTTTCACATGCATAATTCATTCTTTCATTTACTTATATCAAATACAGAATCATCAAACTCTTGGCCCACTCAGTAGCCATATGTGAGCCAAATGCTATGTATGTAGCTGTCACATAATTATCCGAAAAATAATGTAATGTGAGATAATCTTACAAAACCTTTACCCTGTTCCACGTTTCTAACTCAATCTGACCCAAGAATAGATGACATATCATAGGACCAGCCATTTAGGCCACTACATGCGGCGTGTCTTATGGTATAATCCTTTGTCGATATGACGTACGTTTAGTAGGAGTTAATCTGTAAATGAAGGTCTTCAATATTGTAAACACGCATATACTTTCGTATGTCGATCTATATATATTCACTGATGTCGATTTTTAGCGATCGAGAAAGGGTGGGTCTGCTATTGTAATCAGTACTCCCCACACCGACTTTGACTGGCTGCAGGAAAGGGTTCCTTCTCCAACTCCTGTGTAAGGAAGGCCTACAATTGTAATGAATAGTTCCCTTCTCGATTTGACTTGCAGAAGGCAAGTGAGCATGCAGTTTTATTTAAAACTCCCCTACCCGATTGTGTTTGGCAGTAGGCAAGGGTGCCCACCATTATAAAGAAATGTCCTCATCTAAAATGTGACTGGCATTAAGCATAGTGGCCTGCTATTTTGATGGAAACTCACCAACTTGGTGTGACTGGCAGTAAGCTGGCTGACAGTAGGAAAATGGGCCTGGCATTATAATGATAAGTGCACAACTCAATTTCGAGTGATAGTAGGGTAATTGCCTGCCATTATAATAGACACTCCTCAACTGTAATCTGTCTGGAAGTAGGAAAGGGGGGCTGCCATTTTAACGGAAACTCCCCAAATCGATTCTGTCCGCGTAGTAGGCAATGGGGCCTGCAATTATAATGTAAACTTTCCAACTCGATTGTGAATGGCAGTAGGCAAGTGAGCCTGCCGTTATATCACAAATCCGTAACAAACACTTTACATTGGAAACAACGTACGGGGACCTCCCCATGCTCTTTGTCGGATAACGCTAAGAGACATGCAATTTTAAAACAATCTTATTTACTGCATGTACAGTATTTACTTCGATATTCGAATACAATGTAGAATACCGTAGCGAAGCACGGGTACATTCGCTAGTTGAAAAATAAATCTTTGAACGTTGTTGATTGAGAATCAGGTACGTAGAATTGCAGTAGAGTTGTTAACTCCAAGTGGTTGCGTGATAAGTTCAAAAGGCGCTTGAAGCACCAGTATTGAAGTGTTGTGTCTCCTTCTAGAATAATCTTCGTAATAGATTGTAGTCGTGAGCTGTCTAGCGTAGATTCAACAAATAGGGTGTTCAATAAAGCCTTAGATGTGGGAGAATTCACAATGTAGCGCATGTTGAAAACTGAAATGTGTAAGAAAATAAATGTAAGTTTTGAAACATAGAGAACATTCTATTAATGAGTGGAAGTTTAACAACGCTTACCCCTACTGTTGACGGAGAGGTGACTAGCCTTGTTGGTTGTTTGAGACGATCTGGCAGTTGTTATTCTACTGCTATATGTATTGGAGGGGTGTGTCTGTGAAGGCAGAGAATGAGTTAGGAGAGGGGAGGTAGGGGGAGCATTGAGGACATTAGGAGTAGGCAGAGGGGGTGTGGCGTGAATCGGTGACTTGGTAATGGCTACTATTGCATTAGGTAAATTGCTGACGTGTTTATGATTAAATATTTTCATGAAATTATTTGTATTTATGCTGAAGGCTGTGAGTAAATTAGGGATTTGTTCAATTAATGGGCTATTTGTGTCAAGAACATCATTTAGATTACTATTAATGTTATAATGCTGGTCTAGAAAAATGTAAGCGTTTTCAAACTCGGTCATCAGTTTACTCTTGTTGACGTGTTTTATAATATGAAGGTCTTGTTCAATCGTGGTGAAGTTATGGCCGGTATCCTTCATATGATTGCTCATAGCGGAATATTTTCTATGTTTTGAAGCATTGTAATGTTCCAAATATCTAGTTTTGAAACTGCATCCGGTTTGTCCTATGTACATAAAGTTACATTGGGCGCATTTGAGTCTATATATTCCGGAATTCAAAAATTTATTGTGTATTGAATTTACGGTATTGGAGTTAAAATATATATTATGATTCGTGTTATGAGTTTTATACGCGATTTTGACGTCATATTTCTTTAGCGGATTGGTTATACGGTATATAACCAGGTTAGATTGGTTATATAACCAGGTTGTAAAGGTAAAAGCAGCAAAACTTGTTTTTTTCGGTTTTTTCGGGAGTTAATTTTGAAGTGGCTTTTAGTTTGATTTTACCTGTAATTTTATTGACTATATCTGGTTTGTAGCTGTTGAGTTCAGCTAAATCTTTAATGTAACCAAATTCTTTCTTTCTGTTAGCATTAGAAAGTGGGATTTTTGGAGCCCTGTGAATTAAACTGTAAAAAGTCGCCTGCTTATGAGAATGTGGATGCAAAGAATCATTCTTTATAGTCAATGGAGCGGACGAAGGTTTCCTGTAAATTTGGAATACAAATTTATCCTTTGCCCTTGTTAAATTTAAATCCAAGATATTCAAAGAATTATTGGATTCGTCTTCTTTACTGAATTTGATATTATTGTCAAGGTCATTGAAGTAGTTTAATATATTATCACTGTTATTCTGATGTTTGTCGATGATAATGAATGTGTCGTCTACAAATCTCAGTCACAATTGAAGACCATTGATTCTGTTAATTATTTTATTCATTTCTAGGTTGTCCATGAAAATATTGGCAAGAATACCCGAAATTGGGTCGCCCATTCCGAGGCCCTTTTGATGGTAGATTTTGTCGTTAAAAGTGAAAAAGTTATTGTTTAGAACAAATTTCAGTAGATTGATGAATTCTTCTATTTCGAATTTACTTAAGTTATTCTGTTTTGAAAGATTAGTTTTAATGATGTTGATAGTTTTGTTTATAGGTATATTCGATTACATACTGACAATGTCATATGAAACCATTATATGATTGTGTTGTAATTTAAATTTAGAGTTTTTTTTTTGCAAAAATCAATGGAATTTTTGACATAGGTAAGGTTATTAAATTTAAAGTGTTTACTCAAGGAACTGTGTAAGAATTTAGAGACATTGTAGATGGGGCTGTTTCTGCAGTTTATGATAGCGCATACGGGTACTTCGTTTTTATGAATTTTTGGTAAAGCTTTGGCCGTTGGTAGCTTAGGATTCATTAAAATAAGCTTGTGCTATTCGTGTTCTTGTAAAAGAAAGAACGAATTTTTCAATAAATTCTTTAAATCTCATTGGATTTTAGGGATTGGGTCTTTATTTATTATGGTATATGTATTAGCAGAAAAGAAGTCTTCAGTTTCTTTGATGTAGTCATCTTTATTAAGCAACACGGTTGTGGAACCTTTGTCTGCTTTCGTAACGATTATATTATTCTTCTCAATTTTACTCTTTATCTCGTGTATCTGTTTCTCAAGAATTGCATCGGACTTGCATTTTAGTTAATTTGCTAAAGAAGGGAGTTTCTTTTTTATTTCGTATTTGACGTCATTTTGTTTATCAACAGAAAGTTTTGAAATATTGGGCTCAATTTCGGCAATTGTGGTGATTAAATCGTCCATATTATTAGGATTAGGCCAATTGAATTTCAACCCTTTATTTAGGAGAGCCATTTCACTGTCCGAAAAACTAGTGTTAGACAGATTAACTGTCATAGGAATACCATTTAAATGAGGCAAATGTGACTTGGTTGTTTTAGAGAAGTTAGCTAATTGTGTGTCCTTTAGAAGTTCCAAGTTTCCAAGTTTCCAATTGAATGAATGAGTTAACAACTCTACTGCAATTGTACGTACCTGATTCTCAATCAACAACGTTCAAAGATTTATTTTTCGATATTTTAATTAATCCACGCTTCATTAATATCAAATAATTTGTACAATTCAAATGTATGTCAGATCATTATGACTATGTCTCATTCTACAAATAACCAACTTGTACTTTTTTAGACAAACACTAGTATTCATTCATTGTACATATAATACTATGCCAAGTTCATTACTGAATTTTAATTGCATTTAAGCATAACTTTCTCCACAGACTAGATTTTTATGACTGTTTTATCTTGTATTAAAGCATGTACTATACTTTAATGAGGAACCCAGTTCAGGGCCCTGACTTAGCTTTAGATTAAGTATGGCTGAAGATGCTTACAAAGCCTAAGTGAAACATGTCCCATTTTAAAGTATAAGTAATATTTGCATCTTAAACTTAAATGGTGATTTTTTAATAAATTTGTTTGAAACTTTTACATTCTGTACTCCAATATGGCTATCATAATGAGACTCATAACATGTAACATTTATATTCCTCAGGCACTCTCAGATCTTATCTCTAATAACACTATCATAGGCCTTTTCTATACCAGGAATACAATGACCAGGTTCTTGCCTTTCTCCCAGTACTTTTCCATCAGCATGCAGGTGCTAAAAATTAGATCCATTGTTGATCTGTTACTTCTGTATCCATATTGCTCCTCCTCTAACTGTGGTTCAATGATGGTTCTCAATCTCCTTTCTGTGATCTTCTCTAGAATTTTTAGCCCATGAGACAGCAATGTTATTCTCTATAGTTGGTGGGTTTTTATTCTCACTTTGCTTAGTTCGATCTGGTTTAGTGGTGTTATCATGTGATTTATTCAAACTTAATTACAATATATATATCCTTTATAATGTATGATGTACATTCATATGCACAGCACAAAAAATAAGTTCACTGAACCAGAGTATGCAGAACTTATTTTTAGTACTGTACTTTTTGATATTTAATTCATAAAATCTTTTTTAATTGCTTTAATCTCCTTCACTTATTAAAACATTGTTGTAAAGTAGCTCTAGTATATTTTCAGTATTTTAAATCTTGTCCATTATAATTCATTCATAGGCACCTCTAAGAAGTTGCTTGTCTGGTTCCTAATTCATTAAAATTGTTCATTTACTCATGAGTGCTGATCTGAATTACTGATGGTGATTCTTCTCTATTTTCTTTAGTGCTGGTCCAGTTCTTAAGAAGGGAAAAGCTCGAGTATTTTATAACTTGCAACCTGAATTTCCTGTAGTGGCAGCTGTTGGGTTGGGGAAGAAAGATGCAAGCTACAATGAACTGGAGGAGCTTGACGAGCAAAAGGAGGCCATCAGAGTTGCTGCTGCAGGCAAGTGTGAAGCATCATTCATGGACATTTGTTTTATTGTATAAAAGAAACACTTACCAGCAAAAGAGTGAAACACTTAGAATTTTTTCCAAAATTTGTGATTTATTATGCTCCACCCCCATACACTACAGTCCTGATGGGCCGTGGCCTACCAAGCGACCATCTGCAGTTTATAAGGTAACACGTGGTCAGCACGGCAAATCCTCTTAACCATTATTCTTGGCTTTCTAGATATCATCATATAGCCCCTCACTTGTTCTCATCTAGGCTAAGTGGACCTCGAACTAGCTGCCAGATCAAGGTAAATATCCCTGACCTGGCTGAGAAACAAACTTGGGGCATTCAGGTCCAGTCCGTGGGGCCGGCTGATTTATTATGCATTACAAATACAGTAAATTCATTGCTTTGGAATATTTTAACTTTAGGTTCTTCCTAATTTACTGTCACTAACAATTAATTCAGGCAGTATAAATGACTTCTTTGTAAAGGATGCCTTAAAAGTAATGATTTTACTTTATTTAGACACTAAAAGATCATTCAGTGACCTGGCGGAGTTCCTTTCACATGTGAGGATGTGTTGGTTACAAGTGTTTCTCCCTTCTGGCCTAAATCTGCCTTCTTTTTCAGCGGCATACTCTCAGTGACATTCTTATGGCTTCTTGTGGAATGTTCTCCCATTCTTGTAGCAGCTTCATTCTGAGGTCTTGCAGATTCCTGGGGGCATCTACTCATCTGTGGTTATGCCATCCCAGTATATCCTAGATGTGCTTAATGGGGTTTAATTCCAGGTTACGAGCCAGCTACTCTATGCGATGAATCCCAATCTCATTCAGGTAATCAGACATACAATCACAGCATGGGGGTGCACATTGTTGTGCTGTAGCTTGAAGTCTTTTCAAATGTATGTAACAAACAGGAAGTGCTCATTCAAGATATAGAGGTTTTAGTGGTGTGCAGTGAGGGAGCCATTCTCAATGAAAACAAATTCTTTCTTAGCTTCTAAGTTTATTCATATCCATACTGTAAGTGAGCCTCCATTGAAGACTGTTTTATCTATGAAGGTACAGGGTGAAAAATCATTTACCTGCTCTTCTCCACACTCATTCTCTTCCATTTTGTGATCTTAAACAGAATATTGATCCACCTGTGAACAGAACATGTCTCCACTGATCATCTGTCTACTCTCTGTACTGACGGGCAAATCATAGTCTAGCAATGTGGTATTGTACTGTCAGTTTGAGACCTATGACAGGTCTTCAGGTTTTCACACCTGCATCATATAACTTTTGTCTTACAGTACATTCACTTATACTGACTTACCAAAGTATTGAACCCTACCCGCGTCCAGGTGAGACACAGCTATCACTCCGGCTAGTGAGATGTAGTCCCAGGGTATCCACAAGCAAGAAAAATGTTTAATTTTTCTATAAGTCAGGTTTTACGTGAATTCCAAGAAAGACACAACGACCGTACACGATACCATCCGATGAATGTCTTCACCTTACCACATAGATTCGCAAACTCATCTTCTACCATAATTTCATAACACAACTCACTTAAAAATTACCTTACATACTAAGTCAGTCTACTATCCATCACTATAAATGATCACTCATTGAATTATGAAAATAATCAAGAAACATATTTATTAAACTAATGAATTATTGAAAGAAATGAGAATGAATAACTTCATGAACTCCATAATAATTGTCTCAAAAAAAAAAAATATATATATTATTCCATAGAAATTAAAGTTTAAGTTAGCGCTAGCTTATTTTTAAATGATCATGATATTATGAATCCAATATTTCTAAAATGAAGTCAAAATATCTCCAATTATCCTTGAAAAATTAAGTTAATCATTCATGTGCATTAATATGACGTAATTACATCATCATTAAGAAAGATTCATGATTCCTCCACACAATTTACACGTTTTACAATGTTAAAATCAGAATTTGTTAGCGTCGAATATCATCTGATGAAAAACATTATGACGACTGACTTGCTAAGGTTTTCTACCCTAATGCCACTTAAAATTACGGCTCCTATTCTAATATCTCTTCGTTTAAAATTCTAACTTAAAATATAAAACAATACTCAACATATAAAGTAACCTATCTCCCTATTCTACCTGTATAATTCTTAATTCATTGTATCACGGCTCAATATGCGTTCAGCCGTTAAGCTTATCTCACATATACTACGTGTGCAAGAAGTTCACCAAGTATCTGCGGTGTGACATCTCGGTATTATGCTTATACGTCAGCTACATGTCATCTTGCCTACCTCACATTCTATATTTCTGAGAATACGACACGAAACACATATATCTATCTATTAACAGCTGTAATTACATCCATATCATCTTCAATTCTCAACTATATACGTATTTTAACCATCCATACCTTGTTATAAGTTACTCCTGCGGCGTATTCCTTTTCAGTATTTGCATCGTCTAACTGCATCAATTCCATGCATATTTAACGTCTATTCATCACATATATGTCTCATTAACTATCACAACGCGTAATATTATACTTAAATCATCTCATAAAGCTCCATATTATCATTTATAACCTTCAATTAATACCTTCTTAACTTCCTCAATATATATGTTCAACACGTATAACCTTCTTTATATCATTTGCTAATATTGAGACATAACGTTTTTCTCCACGTAAATATTTCTTTTCATTGACCAATTCACTATAAAATACAATGCATAACCTTAAAATACCGTATATGTACTTTTAACAATAATATCCGGCAAGGAATAACTTGATTTAAATATCATTTCTCAATATGCGACCCACACATGACGCAATCTAAGATTGGATGGATTTACGAAACTCAGAGATATTATTCATCATTTGACACTCTTTGAAATCAGCTATTATATTACTTTCCTTCTCAACTGTATTTTCATTTACCTCGTTGAATCACTTGTTAATACGTAACCGTACTCCACGAGATATTCTTTAGTTCTACATTGACTTAATATATCATTAGTATCTTAAATATAATGCACTTCATTTCACTGTTTTCACTTGCACGCTTAATTATCTCATGCTTAGGCTATTCTATTCTACCACATATACCACAAAAACACATGAATTAAGAATTATGTTACTTAATATAAACACTTAGCTCATCTTTCGTCATCTCGGGCCTCAGTTGCTCTTCTTCCGTTTGTCACATGGCTGGTATTCTGGCCATGGTTTGATGACTGGCTGGGTTCCTCATCTTAGGTTGATCTGGCTGGGCGACATCCTTCTCTCATCTCGGATAGTTTTAACTGCTCGGATGATATCTCCCTCCAGGTCGGTCCATCTGGGTGTTTAGCAGACCATCATCTTCTTTGAAAAACTGCCGATAAGATCACATATTTATGAGAAGTACATATTCATTTTAGATTTTAACTAAAGTAATATTTCTTCTAAGCTATTTTTTTTAGTCTTCTTTCGATGAATAATTGTCCAATTCTTTAAGTTCCAATTTTTCAGAATTTAAATAATTTCGGAAATATTATTTCTTTTACGAATTCTCCTTTAATGCAGTAATTCAATGCTATTGCTTCCTCTTCCTGTGGCTTCCAGTTTCTGTTTTCGTAGTTTAACCGATCTTGTACTTCGGGACAATCAGTACACGTATTTGGATGAATTTTCGTAATTCTCAGTGTATTTTATATCCTCCACCTTATTTTTATATATTGTTTCGCTGTCTTCTTCAGTATTATCGAAGCTTTTCCTCGGTATTTCTATTAGAATCTTAGTAATCTCCTTATTTCCACAGAGTGATGTCAGTCCACTTCTTATTCTCTCGGGTTAATTTTTTCAAGTGATTTTTTTTTTCAATAATCTCTTCTATTTTACTTGTTTTTTTTTTTAACAATCTACTTGACTTTTCTCTGTTCTGCATCGCCTTTGTAATATAGTAGTTTTGAATAAGTCATGGCCTCCTATTGTGTTTAAATGTTAAGACTTTGTTATGTACTCTTTTAGCTCGAGTGGTCTATACCTTCGGCATGCGCCATTTTGGAAAACGTCCATAAATGCAATGGGCACATTTTTGGGGGCAATTTTGCAACTCGGTTATTGTTGAATCATGTTCATGCAGTGCTTGTAATCAAATAAATATGTTAATCACCACAAAAACAGTCCTAGTTCGGCCTGAACCTTGTCTTCTAGAAAATGTTTGGTGTTCCTTGAAACATTTTACAGTGTGATGGATGCTACCTAATGATGCATCAAGTGTCTGGGTAACATATCAAAATCTGCACCTGTCCTAAATTAAAACCACAGCTTTAGCTGCATCCGATGATGGATACAGCATTAGATGAAAAAGAATTATTTGTATGGAGAAATGCACATGACCATTTGAAACTTCATTTATAATTTTTTTTCAGTAAAGCAAGTTATACAAAATAGATTGTGAAGTCCAAATCCCAGCAATTTATCACTGTAGCAGCAGAGTGTTATCTGCATTCAAAATGCCTATCTTTCAAAAAGAAAGAAAGAAAGGGGGAAAAAATCAAGGTGCTCAGATACGTCAGCCTCATGTCAGTAGATTTACTGGCACGTAAAAGAACTCCTGTGAGACTAAATTCTGGCACCTCAACATCTCCAAAAACCGTGAAAGTAGTTAATGGGACGTAAAGCAAATAATATTACTAAAATAAAATAAAAAATCCAAGTATCGTCCATTTTAGGTGTAGTTATGATCTATTGGGTTGTTAGTTTAGATCATCTAAAACAATTAGAGCTAGTAAACTGTATGTGCAACAATGAGTTAAGTATTCTTGGTCACAGCAAATCATATGGAAAGGTTGTGAAGAGAAGAGAAGGATTCAAATTGTACTGGAGTGGAGGTAATGAGGCTAAAAATGGTGTGGGTGTTATTGTCAGCAGAGATGTATAGAATGTGATGGAAAGCCTCATATATACACAACTGTCAAAAAGTTAGATAATGCCACATTTTTCAAGAAAAAAAGAGTGATATTTATTAAATTATATATAATTTAATCAAACACTAAAATGCCATGAGACACACTGTAGCAGCAAAGTGTTATCTGCATTCAAAATGCCTGTCTTTCAAAAAGAAAGAAAGAAAAAGAAAGAAAGGAGGAAAAAATCAAGGTGCTCAGATACGTCAGCCTCATGTTGGTAGATTTACTGGCACGTAAATAATTTACATGCATTTGCAATAAATTTTGAACCCTAGGTTCTTAGTGAAATTTTTTAAGTTCTGTGTGCTATTTTTTAATGTTACACATCACCGTATTTTACAAAAATAAACAAATGAACCTCATGCCGTTACTGCTCTGATGGACCTTGGTCTACCAGCTGACTTCTGCTCAGACTGAAGGCCTGAGATTACAAGGTGACGCATGTTCACTGTGACGAATCCTCTTGGCCTTTACTCCTGGCTTTCTATACCAGGGAGGCTATCTCTCCACCAGAAAGCTCCTCACTTGTAATCACTAGACATCGGATCTTTAGGTTTTTACCTGTTGTTTTGCATAAGACCCTGTCAAGCCTATCTGCAACATTTATCTGTATTATGTACGTACTGTCACAGTATATGAGATTTTATAGTGCCTATACACACCTGTTTCGATGTTATGACCTATTTTTCACTTTCAGAGCCTATAAGAACCATTTTCCATTCTAAATCTTATATATTTCATAAAATAAGCAGCAATATTATTAATTATATTACCGGTATTCAGTTTTTACAGCATGCATCTAAGAAAAAGATGGTAGCCAAGCAGCCAGAGAGCGGGTGTGGAGTTGTAAGGCAAGCCTGGAACTAGGAAGTGTAGTAAGGAATTCGTCAATTTCCAGTAACCCCTTTGATCATCAGCATTGATGACTTCCTTTTCTTTACAGTTCCGACTAAAACACTTCAAGCTAGAAATTCAAACAAAGTGCTGCTACATTTTTTGGTATTGCGCTAGTGTTACAAAACGTTAAAAAAGGCGAACTTGTAAGGCTGCATTAATAACGTAGTGTGGGATAACTTGGGATAAAATCCTAGAGTTGGAGCTTATCCTATTCCCGGAAGATGGGATAAGGTTTAGTGAGAGTAAAAGCTTACCAAGAGATGAGTTCAGTAGATGGTAACATAAAGGAAGTGAGATGGAAGAAACCCAAGAAATTATAACTATAAATGCTATATTGAGAAAATTATTTTACAATAAATGTTCAACGATTCAACTATTAACAATAAATATATGAAGTTTGACTTCATGACTAGACTAAACTGTAATTTGTTGAAAGAATAAAGGTGAAGCAGTTCACAGAATTTCAAAATATTTGACATTAAAAGAATTCACAAACAACATTTCTTTTTTGCTATTTGTTTTACGTCACACCGACACAGATAGGTCTTATGGCGACGATGGGATATGAAAGGCCTAGACATGGGAAGGAAGCGGCCGTGTCTCTAATTAAGGTACAGCCCCGGCATTTGCCTGGTGTGAAAATGGGAAACCACGGAAAACCATCTTCAAGGCTGCCGACAGTGGGGTTCGAACCCACTATCTCCCGGATGCAAGCTCACAGCTGCGCGCTCCTAACTGCATGGCCAACTCGCCCGGTCACAAACAATTATTGGTTCGAATTAATTGAAAAAAAATAATGTTAAGCATAAATATGAATGCTGACACAGAAAAGAGAGTCAGAGTCTCAATATCCCAAATTTATTTGAAGTGCTAGAAGTCGATGTCTTTGACACAATAGCTCATAGTCCAGAATTTCTTTAGAGGGCTTGAAAATAACCACAATAGTTAATTAATTTCAAAAACTTTAAGGCAATAACTTATCATAATTCTAGTTGTTGTGAAGAAAGAAGTTAGTGTTTTAAGTATACCGGTTGCAATAGAAAGTTATATAGTTACAGTCATTCATAGCCCGTGGCAGAAATAAAAATATTATCAGTCATCAAAAAAGGATTACACTGTAGAATAACTTACGATGCTAAGTTAGGCTGATTTGTTATAATAAAAACATTTTGTAAGTCACTGTATTGTTTTGTGTTGAGAAGTCCCAAAGCAGCTAGCCGGTCTTGAGGAAGAGAAGATTGTGTTGTTTTGCATTGTGAAGTACAGTAGCCATGCAGGGAGCAGTGGTACAGGCCACGTTGAGTGCTAACATGCCCAGCATGTTAACCTTGAGCGATGTAAAGTGCCAGCATACCCAGCTACTTGAGATACACGTAGACATGTTTAATCCGCAGGCTTGAAGACGACAAATGGTGTAGATTGCTGGCTGGTCCGAGCTTATACCAAAGTTCCACGTTCCCATTTTATACAGAGAAAAATGGGTGGAGCTAGAAGGGTAACTGAGAGAATACAAAGAGTAACGAGTCAAAAATAGTACATAAATACCGGTATACAGATGAAAAATGTAATACAGTTACAGTGGTGTACAAAATAAGATCGAACTAGAAAGGAAAAAAGGAAGTGACGTCAAAACGACGTAGCTGAAGACGTCACAGTACACAGGAAGATAGACCAATTGAAATACAAACCATAGAAAGGTCGAGAATGGAAGAAATTTTAAGTAAAATGGCTGAGTAGTACATTACATACTACACAGAAGGGTAGATGCGAGTGAAAATATAAACACAGTAGCAAATAATTGAAAGAACAAAGCTACGACAAGAGAAAACATCAAATGGCAAGGTACTGTAACATCAGTTAACCCCAAAACTAAGTAATAGGAACAGTTAATGAATTAAAGGTAGTAACTAAGAACAGTACTTTTTGCAAAAATGCAAACATAGTGGATTGCATATTTCCCATGTTTTACAAGAGATGGGAAAGGAATTTTCTACCAGCCATGCAACAAAGATGTAAATGCTTTAAATATAATTTTTCTTATTTCATAGATTAAGGAAACATGTTTCTTTTCACAAATTACACCAACCTTATGTTTCTGATGCCATTTATAGATATATTATTTTTGCACCGTAATATACAGCCTATGCAAATGTAAATCAGAGCTGTAAAAGGATATTTATCAACTATCAGACTCAACAATCCACTACATTTAAATATACACTTTGCCATCCTGTTTCACATAGCACTGATACATTATTTCCTACTTTGACTTTCTGAACCCTTGAATTCAGGAATGTTTTTATCCAACATGTAACCCTTACGTCCAATCCTATGCCCTCCAATTTCTTTAATAATATTCCATGTTCCACTCTATCAAAGGCTTTGGAAAGATCTATGGCCTCTATGCAATCTAACTGGCCTCCTGAATCCAATTGATCTGATATGTCCTGCTGAAATCCCACCAGTTGGCCTCACAAGAAAATTTCTTTCTAAATCCATACTGGCTCCTCATGAACCAATTTTTATCATCACATATCCCTTTGATGTACTTTGATATTAAATTCTCCAGTATTTTACAAACTATACTGGTCAGGCTGATTGGTCTGTAGTTCTCTGGTTTCCTTTTGTCACCCTTTCCTTTATAAATTGGTATTATTATAGATTCCTTCCATTCCTTTGGTATTACACTATTATTTATGACATTTATGACATTGTCTTTAACACCCCCCCCCCCAGTAATTTGATTATTTCTGGCTGATTTTCCTTGCTGAAATAGTTGGATTTCTCTGAAAATATCTTCATTTGTGAATGAGAAGCTTCTTGTTTCCCTCTGTGTCTCTCCTTCTCTATCTTCTGTTTCGGTTTCCAACTTCTGACAATCATCTACTGAATCTCTGAATTCCCTACTAAATAGGTTTGCTTTCTCAGTATCTGTTAAATAGTGTTCACCCCCTTCTCCCACCATTGTAGGAATTTTGATTCCTTTTCCTTTTTGATTTGTGATATATGAATACAGCTTTTTCCATTTCCCTTTGTGGTCATTACCCTCTTGAAGTATGCCATTCATATAATTCTCTTTTGCTTCCTTTTTCACTCTATTCAGTTCCCTCATTAGCTGTTTTCTAGTTTCTCTACCCTCCCTACACTCTTTGAATTCCTGTTTACTATTCTACATTTTCTTTTTAATTTTCTTATTTCTCTTGTATAATAAACAGGGTCTGAGGTCATTTTACCCTTCTTAACAGGTACAAATCTCTTTTCTCCTTCCCAAATGATTCCTTTAAATTTAGCCCAAAGTGTATCCACATTACTCCCTTCACTTATCCAATAACTGAATTTTGATTTAAGGTAAGTCCCAAATTCATCAACTTTAGTTTTTCTGTACAATGTCTTGTGTTGTGTGACCCTCTTATTACGCCTTTTTGGCACCAGTCCTACATCCATTATTACAGCCTTATGATCACCTATTCCTTCAATTACCTCAGTTTTATAAACAATTTCCCATGGAATTCAAAAAATTGATTACAGTAGGAGAATTAGCTGAATAAGTTGGGAAGGTCCAGGAAAAACGGGTATATCCGTCTACACACTCAAGTATGAATTTGGAGCCCCGCCTCGAACGAGGTAACGGTCCAATGAAATCTGCACAAACAACCTCTCCTTGAGATGATGCTAGCATTCCAATTTTGGTGTTCAAAGAGGGTTTACTAATGGCACACACCTGATAAGATTTTACCATTTCTCCAATTTGAAAATCCAATCCTTTCCAAATTTAAAAAAAATGTCTAATTTTGTGACGAGTTTTAAAGACTCCAAGATGTCCACCAATTTCCAAATTGTGATAGTATTGAAAGACCACCGGGATCAAAAGCTGAGGACAGACAATTTTCCATTTCTTGTCATTACACGCTTTACAGCACAATACACCATTACAAATCAAATAGGGTTTAACAGTTTAACAGTTTTAACTGATTTGATTTCATTGATGATCAGTTTCAACTTAGGGTCTTCACTCTGTTGTTTACTGATAACCTGATATAACAAGGGACAATCAGATAATATGGTATTTACACAGCCCGCCACACAATGACAAGGTTCTGGAAGATCGGAAATGTGGGTATCTTTAGTTTTAACAGGGGAGTCACCAAACATTCAACTCAGACAGTCGGCAGTGACATTATCAGTGCCTTTGATGTGACATAATTCGAACTTGAAGGCTGAAATACGTATTGCACCGGGTGAGTTGGCCATGCAGACAGAGGCGCACGGCTGTGAGCTTGCATCCGGAAGACAGTGGGTTCGAATCCCACTGTCGGCAGCCCTGAAGATGGTTTTCCGTCGTTTCCCATTTTCACACCAGGCAAATGCTGGGGCTGTCCCTTAATTAAGGCCGCGGCCGCTTCCTTCCAACTCCTAGGCCTTTCCTATTCCATCATCGCCATAAGACCTATCTGTGTTGGCGCGACGTAAAGCCACTAGCAAAAAAAAATACGTATTGCTCCAGTTTGACGTAGATGATTCCGAACTCTACTTAGAACCATGTTATCTGTTTCCAGAAGAAAAGGAGAATGCTCAATATACATTCTGAATTTCTCTAATGCAAAGATGACTGTCAAACATTCAAGCTCGTACACAGAGTACTTAGTCTACCTAATTCAGATTCCTGAAGAAGAACTCCAGCAACAGCGGAACATGATGCATCAGTTTGTACAATAAATCAGGAATGGCCAGAATAGGTGCATTTCAGTTTTTGAAAAGCTTCTTTCTGAGGCTGATCCCAGGCAAACTTAACATTTTTGTGTCTTAATGCATTTAGAGGAGCAGCGATATCAGCAAAATTGGGCACAAATTTGTAAAAACGGGCAATGTATTTCTGGTTTTTTGGAGGAGGAAATTCATGAATGGTTTGAGTTCGACTTTTATAAATAGCTACTCCCTCAGGAGAGACAGTGTGGCCTAGCAAGGACATCTGGGGTTTAGCGAAGGACACAGCTATTTTAACAGTTAGCCCAGCTTTCTGCAAACGAGAAAGAACCTCTTGAATATGCAGGACATGCTCCTGGAGAGTTACTGAGTAAATTATGAGATCATCTAAATAATGGTACACATACTGAAATTTACTATCAGATAAGATCAAATCAAGAAGATGGGTAAGCACAGCCGCACCAGTGGAGAGTCCAAACAGCATACGACAGAATTTGTACAAATTCTGGTCAGTTGCAAAGGCAGTGAGGTGATGAGATTCTTCAGCAAGAGGAATTTGAAGATACGCACTATTTAAATCAAGAGAAGTGTAAAATTTTGCTCCATAGAACCAAGAGAAACATGAATGAATGTCAGGTTATGGAACAGATTGAAGGACAATCTTACGGTTCAAGACCCTCAGTCAACTACTGGACGGAAGCCACCATTAGCCTTAGGTACAAGAAAGATAGGTGAGGAATAGGCCGAGGTTAATGGATGAATAACATCATCCTTGAGCATCTCTTGTATTATGTCCTTATGAATTGTCATTCTAGGAGGTGCTAAGTGATAAAGAGGACATCTGACAGGTATGTTATCTGATACGTCAATTTTTATACTCAAGAACATTGGTCAACACAAGTTTATCAGTGAAGACATCCGGAAATTTAGCGCATAATTCACAAATTTGTACGGCTTGGTCACTGGATAAATGATCTAAATTAATTTGAGATGAATCAACATTACTGGTTGTTTCAATGGGAGAAATTAAACTGCAGGCGACAATAGGTCCTCCAACCAACGCAATTTGAGAATTTGGAGAAAATTTGAAAAATAAAATAATAATAAAACCACTGCAATCAGCTACCCGAGTATTGGCGGGAAAACCATAACATATGCGGAGTATGGAGGAAATGCCTACTCCCAGTCCTGAACAACTAGGATGAACTTGTAGCACTTCATTCATCACCAATTCATACTTCATTAATCACCTTTCCAGATCACATCTGGAATTGTAAAGCCTGACCTTGGTCAGAAATGTTTCGATCGAAAGATCAGACAATCAATGATGATGAGTCTTCTAATGAATAAATCCACCGGTGTGGACAAACAACAACAAGGATCTGCACAAAGACACCACTCGGAATCGGTGGGGTGTCAAGTAGAAGACCTAGGCGAATCGGAGCGCCTGGAAGCCCAACAGACAATCGACAGACAGCTGACAGACAGTGGACTAACCCAACAATGTAAGAAGAGACTTAAGTTCAACAAATCAGGAAAATTTTCATACTTTGCAACATTAAACATTAATTCACTAAGTAAGGTGGGCAAGTTGAAACATTTAACTGATGTGATGGACCAACATAGGATTTTAATAATGGCTTTACAAGAACTTAGGAACACAGACCAGGACCCAATTGAATCAGGAGGTTATCGTCTCTACAAAGGACCTCCAGGAGAAAGAGTAATGAAGAATGTCCCTCAATTTGGTGTAGGTTTTCTTGTTCATAGTAGCATAATAGACTCAATTGAAGAATTTTCTTCAAAATCTTCGAGGATGGCACTTCTAACAATTAAAGTAGGGAATAAAACTTATACTTTAATAAATGTCCATGCACCAACAAATGACAAAAACAATAAAGATAGAGAAGGAGTTGAAAACTTTTGGGAGGAACTTGATTACATATTAGCGAAGATCCCTGATGAGCATATAAAAATCTTACTTGGAGATTTCAATGCTAAAATAGGCAGAGAAAAGAAGTATCGCACAGTTGTAGGAAAATGGCCAGCTCATAAATTAACGAACAAAAATGGCCAAAGATTAATTGAACTTTGTGCAGATCATAGACTTGTTTTGGAAACCACCAGATTCATGAGGCGACCACATAAACTTATGACATGGAAATGCCCTAACGTAAAATTGGGAGAGTTTCAGATTGATCATGTTGCCATGGATAAAGATTATCATAAAGAAATTTATAATGTCAGAGTCCTCCGTGGGGTAGACATTGACTCGGATCATTATATCTCAAAAATAAAAATCAAGTTAACACCAAAAAGGAAACACAAACATAATCATCTCAAAGCAAGGAGAAATTATGATCCCAGTTACTTAATAAATAATAAAATATATTTAGAGAGATCCAAAACACCTTTAAATGACAAATTAGAGACAATGATCAACAAACTTAAAACCATAGCTGAAGAAATTGCCCCAATCAAAAGGAGAAAGAAACATGCGTGGTGGAACGAGGAATGTGACAAAGCAATTCAAGCAAGACACAAGGCATGGATAAATGATCAACAGAGGAAAACGGAAAAATCTCGAGAAGAACTAATTAATGCCAGAAGACAAACAGCTAAAGAAATTAGGACAATTAAAAGGAATTATCAAAAGGAAATGCTTAGCACTATAGAAGAAACATTCAATCAGCATAAAACAAGAGACTATTACAAAACATTCAAGCAATATCAATCTAAATTTACCCCTCCCACACTTATGTTAAGAAATAAAAATGGTAAAATGGCACACAATAATCAGGATAATGCTAACATTCTTGCAGAATACTTTAAAGAGTTACTTAATTGTGAGGATCCTGTGGAACATTTAGAATTTGATCCTAACCCAAAAAATAAAACTCCATTACAAAAGATTATACCACCAGTTTACAATGAAGTGAAAACGGCAATTAATGCACTTAAAAACTACAAAGCAGCAGGAGAGAATCAAATAGTAGCAGAAATATGGAAGAATGCTAATGATCAGACTATTCAAAACCTACATAAATACATCATTGATATTTGGAACACGGAGAAGCTTCCTGAGGAATGGAATACAGCGATAATCCACCCGCTGCACAAGAAAGGTGATCGCTCCGATCCAAATAATTATCGGGGGATATCCTTACTTGATATTACATACAAGATTTTATCCAAGATTATATACACAAGAATCCAAGAACAACTCGACCAAGAACTTGGAGAATATCAGGGAGGATTTCGACCAGGTAGAAGCTGTCCAGATCAAATCATTAGTTTAAAATGGATAATGAAGCACCAAAGAGTTCGAAGTAAGGGTCTGGTCATCACGTTTGTAGATTTTAAAAAAGCATACGACAGTATTCATCGTGACTCATTATTAAAAAGCCTTAAAGAATTTGGCTTACATCAAAAACTTGTTAACCTCATTAATATGACTTTTAAAAATACGAAGGCAAAAGTTAAATTTAGAGGTGAATTATCAGAATCATTCACTATAAGAACTGGACTTCGACAAGGAGACGGACTTTCACCATTGTTATTTAATTGTGCATTGGAGAAGGTTATGCGTGAATGGAACAAGAAATGCCAACCAACTATCAAGATCGGTAGAAATATTAAACTCAACTGCCTTGCTTTTGCGGACGATTTAGCATTACTTGCAAATACAATAGAAGAGGCTAAATTTCAAATTGAACAACTAGAAATTATAGCTAAAAAAATGGGATTACAAATTTCATTTGAAAAAACAGAAATGATGCCAACTTTTAAAGTTGATTTACCAGTTATTCAGCTGAACAGTAATAAAGAGATTAAAATTGTTCAGAAATTCAAATATCTTGGGGAAATAATAACATGGAACACAAATGAAAAAGAAGCAATAGAACACAGAACAACTAAATTTAAACAAGCACAAAGACTTACCTGGCCAACCTATAAAAAAAAATCTCTTTCGATAAACGCTAAGCTGAAACACTATAATTCCATAGTTAAACCAGAGGCAACCTATGCTAGTGAAACTTTATTCAAATTAAATGTAAAATCTACAACAGACAAATTACAGAAAACTGAGAGAAGAATTCTTAGAACAATTATTAATAAAAAACACCAAGTTGATGGACAGTGGAGATTGTTGCCTAACAACATTGTCTATCGTGAATGTGAATCAATAATATCTACAATGCGTAAAAGAAGAATTTCCTTTTTCTGTCACATATCAAGATTAGCAGACACCAGGATATTGAAACAACTATTCGATTACTTTTTGAAGAATAAAATCAATAATAATTGGTTCAAAGAAGTTCAGGACGATTTGGAAGAATTGGGTATAACTCGGCAACAAATCAAAGACAGAAAAGAGAAGAGGATTTTGAAGAACAAAAGCATAAGTCTCAAACTAAAAGCAGTTGAACGGAAACAATATACTATATCGGACACACAAAGGGCTTCCAGGTCGGAGAGGATGAAAAAGTTCTGGGAGAAGAAGAAGAAGAAATTAACTCAAATGTACTGATTTCAGTGCTCCAATGTGGGCGTAAAATATGTAAATAAATAATAAATAAAACGGAACAGGAAGAAAGATAAAATAAAAACCCAAAAGAATGAAGATGAGAGGAATACCATATACAAAAATGTACACGTGTAAAATAATTGTAAAACCCAAGCACAAAACAAAATCATAAGAAATCACTAAAAAACAACTGAAATGATAATAAGAGAGAAAGATACAACTTAGATAAGAGGAATAACTTTCAAATTATAAGCCACAACAATGTACAAGTAATTTAAATATCAACAAAATGGTGCTCAATCGGCGTTACAGAGAGAGGACAAAATCAAAATATCTACCACATATACCCGAAAAATAATTTTAATGACGCATAGTAAGATAAAATGTCCTATTACGTGTTATAAACTTCATAATTATTCTGTATTGAAAGCTGTTATAACTTAAAATCCAATAAAGGTATTTTATTAGTCCACCTATACAATACTGCCCACTTGTAAGTGGTTACAAATACATATGATTACAGACACCTTCGTTATGAAGACTCTTGTGGTGGATATCCCTCCACCTATTGTCTACAGTCCTAGTTCTTCCCAGGTTGCCCTGTGTCTGTAATCGTATATATTTGTAACTACTTAATGTGGACAGTATTGAATAGGTGGACTAATAAAATACCTTTATTGGATTTTAAGTTATAAATGTCCTAGTCTGAAACAGTCCTCAAACTCTAATCCTAAATCTAACCCTAATTTTGCCCGTTTTAACTGTGGATCCAAGCAACATAGTAAACATTTCTGTCCAAATCTTATCCGTCCTCAGACTAATTTCTCCTCAAATCAACAAAATGTATGACTACCCAAAACTAATGAAACTGTGTGTTATTACCTATTGCAAGATAATAATAAGAATCTAGTTAACTCACGTACTGATGCATTGTGTCACGTTGATTGTCAGTGCATTTCTGCCAATGTATGTGCTAATTTACCTTTTACTGCAGCTGAAATTAACAATGAGTCCGTCTCGGCTCTTGTGGATTCAGGGTCAACATTCTTTGGTCAAGAATATAAAATAATAAGAAATCATAATTTAAGAGAAATGAAAAATATTAAACGTCCTAGAGAAATTAAAATTTATGAAATTAATCAATCAAATCAATCACTACTGGTCTCACCCAGGTGGCAGATTCCCTATCTGTTGTTTTTCTAGCCTTTTCTTAAATGATTGCAAAGAAATTGGAAATTTATTGAACATCTCCCTTGGTAAGTTATTCCAATCCCTAACTCCCCTTCCTATAAACGAATATTTGCCCCAAATTGTCCTCTTGAATTCCAACTTTATCTTCATATTGTGATCTTTCCTACTTTTAAAGAAACCACCCAAACTTATTCGTCTACTGATGTCCTCCCACGCCATCTCTCCACCGACAGCTCGGAACATACCACTTAATCAAGCAGCTCGTCTCCTTTCTCCCAAGTCTTCCCAGCCCAAACTTTGTAACATTTTTGTAACACTACTCTTTTGTCGGAAATCGCCCAGAACAAATCGAGCTGCTTTTCTTTGGATTTTTTCCAGTTCCTGAATAAAGTAATCCTGGTAAGGGTCCCATACACTGGAACCATACTCTAGTTGGAGTTTCACCAGAGACAAATATGCTATCTCCTTTATATCCTTACTACAACCCCTAAATACTCTCATAACCATGTGCAGAGATCTGTACCCTTTATTTACAGTCCCATTTACGTGATTACCCCAATGAAGATCTTTCCTTATATTAATACCTAGGTATTTACAGTGATCCCAAAGGGAACTTTCACCCCATCAATGCAGTAATTAAAACTGACAGGACTTTTCCTATTTGTGAAACTCACAACCTGACTTTTATCCCCGTTTATCATCATACCATTACCTACGGTCCATCTCACAACATTATCGAGGTCATTTTGCAGTTGCTCACAATCTTGTAACTTATTTATTACTCTGTACAGAATAACATCATCTGCGAAAAGCCTTATCTCTGATTCCACTTCTTTACACATATCATTGATATATATAAGAAAACATAAAGGTCCAATAATACTGCCTTGAGGAATTCCCCTCTTAATTTTTACAGGGACAGATAAAGCCTCACCTACTCTAATTCTCTGAGTTCTATTTTCTAGAAACAGAGCCACTCATTCAGTCACTCTTTTGTCAAGTCGAATTGCACTCATTTTTGTCAGTAGTCTCCCATGATCTACCCTATCAAATGCCTTAGATAAGTCAATCGTAATACAGTCCAATTGACCTCCTGAATCCAGGATATCTGCTATATCTTGCTGGAATCCTATAAGTTGGGCTTCAGTGGAATAACCTTTCCTAAACCCAAACTGCCTTTTATCAAACCATTTATTAATTTTGCAAACATGTCTTATATAATCAGAAAGAATGTTTTCCCAAAGCTTACATACAACACATGTCAAACTGCCTGGCCTGTAATTTTCAGCTTTATGTCTATCACCCTTTCCTTTATATACAGGGGCTACTATTGCAACTCTCCATTCATTTGGTAATGTTCCTTCATGCAAACAAAAATCAGACAAGTACTTCAGATGTGGTACTATATCCCAACCCATTGTCTTTAGTATATCCCCCAAAACCTTATCAATTCCAGATGCTTTTCTAGTTTTCAACTTTTGTATCTTACTTTAAATGTCATTGCTGTCATGGGTAAATTTTAATACTTCTTTAGTATTAGTCACCTCCTCTGTCTGGACATTATCCTTGTAACCAACAATCTTTACATACTGCTGACTGAGTACTTCTGCCTTTTGAAGATCCTCGCATACCCACTCCCCTTGTTCATTAATTATTCCTGGAATGTCCTTCTTGGAACCTGTTTCTGCCTTAAAGTACCTATACATACTCTTCCATTTTTCACTAAAATTAGTGTGGCCACAAATTATGCTTGCCATCATGTTATCCTTAGCTGACTTCTTTGCTAGATTCAATTTCCTAGTAAGTTCCTTCAATTTCTCCTTACTTCCATAGCCATTTCTAACTCTGTTTCTTTCCAACCTGCACGTCCTTCTTGGTCTCTTTATTTCTCTGTTATAATATAGTGGATCTTTACCATTCCTTACCACCTTTGTAGGTACAAACCTATTTTCACATTCCTCAACAATTGCTTTAAACCCATCCCAGAGTCTGTTTATATTTTTATTTACCGTTTTCCTCCGATCATAGTTACTTATTAATAATAATAATAATAATAATAATAATAATAATAATAATAATAATAATAATAATAAATGTTAAGAAGGAAAAAAAGCAAATGGTGATTTACACAGCGCATGAGTTCAACACGAGACAAGTTACAGAATCCAGATATAAATAAATGCATAAATAATTGTCAAAAATGAGGCAGAAGTTGTTGGACATCCTGAGGGGGGGGGTGTTGAAAAGAGATTGAAACAGTATTTTGAAACCTCCTCAATATACTGTGAAAGGAAGGTGATTATAAGGTGGAAGAAGAAGAAGAAAATTTTTCAGATACAAGAACTAATGAAGGAAAGGAATTAAAGGGGGGCACAGTGCGTAATTTCAGGAATCTAGCCGACCAAAAATCGTATCTCGGAAACTAATGGACCGATTTACATAAAACTTAGTATGTAACTGCTATTATTGGAGATAATTAAGTGTGTGGTCAATCAAGTACAAAGAACAAATTACTACGCCAGGAATAGAATTAGTAATCTTTGTAATTTTAATCATTTTTCGTTATAGCTTTAAGAAATTAAATAGATGTTAATAGTGGGACATGCTGTTTAAAATGTTTAAAAACAGATACAGGAATACATGTACTTGCCAAATAATTTATTCATTAGATGCAGTTACATCAGAATCGCTATCGTCACTTTCATTATCTCCTTCGGCGGAACCAGATACAGGAGGCTCAGACAGTAAGTTGAGCACTTCTCGTGAAAGCGGAATCAACTTCCTCCTCCTTGATTTCCCTAAGCTGGTAATATAAGAGTCCGATGATATAAGCAGCCTATGGAATAGATCAGTATTTGTGTCTTTCTGGAAGGTTTCCTATTATCTTTATTCCTGATCTCCTGGGCTTCCTCGGAGAGGTGTCCAGTAGGTATAATACAGTGCCATGGCCCAAGAGTTTGTGCAAAGTTACAGGCATGTAGTACGATTTGTATTTTTGTAAGTACAATTGTATAGTTTCCTTTGCGTACATGCCAAATGTCACTTTATCAATGGCATACCCACACGAAAGAGTTTCTACGATGGCACGTAGATGGTTTATTGAATTTATATCTACTCAAGTAATATCCGCAGAAGTGGAAGCCTCTCTGAAGAATCTTCTAGCGGTTTCCATCATTGGTATTGCCAGCACTTTGCTTCGCATATCAACCAATAGACGCGTTTCCTCCCTGAACTTCTGTAGTGAAGTCATCTACAGTATTTATTGCGTGTGTGTTTTAGGCTTTAAATCAGTGTGTTGAATGAGAGTTATGCGATAAGCCTACGTGTGTGATTTATTTCTTTAACATTAATACTGTGATATTTTGTAGTCATTTGCAGTATTTATTTACTGCGTCTGTTTTCTAGCTTTTATTGTCTGTATAAATTTATTAAATGCAATTAAATACATCACCCGCCCCTCAAGTCCATAAAATTATTTGTCTATTTTCTCTCGCAATTTGCCTTATATTTCAGTGCTGAGGTTTCTTATGTGCCGTAGTTTACCTCTGATTCTGTACAAACCAAAAGTGGCCCCTGTAAACCCCACGTACCCTTCAGTTCATAAAAGTAATTGTAGCTTAGTTTATTCAGCCGTTCGTCTCGAACTTACATACTAAATTTCACAAATTTATGTGCCGCCATTTTCCCGTGATGGCGTTGAGCGGAGCCGTTCGATATGGCGACCCTGTTGTCATAAGAACACTGTTTTCTTAACATGGAATGAGCTATAGTAGACTAACGGCAGGATCATCCTGACATTGTTGTGATGCACGTCCTTCTGCAAGGCTCATTCTCTGCTCGAACCAAATTTTATTGTACTTCAGCAATTTGTCCCTTTTTCTACTATATTTTGTCCAGCGTGATCGAATTTTAGCACACAAAATACTAACAGATTTCCTTATTGACTTGGATATATCCTCGGAAAAATCCTCAAAGCCTAAATGTTCAATTACAACATTCGCAATATCATCGTTCCGCTTATATTCCCTGCTGTTCCTCAGCAGCTCGAAAACCGACCTCCGGGTTACAGAGTACATGGCTTCTGAAAAAAATTAATTACTCTCATGGTCGCGCCTGGTTGCAGCAAAAAGTCACAGTTTTCTATTCATTAAAGTATAGATAACTCATCCAAAAGACTTTCATTGCGGAAATCAAAGGCAATCCATTTTGAAAGTCAGCTCAAATTTGTATAATTAGATAGCGCTTGGACACTGTGTACCTGAATTTTAAGTGCATATTTCGGACAACAATATAGTAATTTTCAGAAAATGCTACATACTATATAAAAATACATACTTTCATCTAATATAATCACATTGCAAGCTAAAGAAATATTTAGTTCTGACGTCTTTACTGAGCCCTCACATAATAATAACTGCGCGCTCGCCTCGCCAGAATATGATGCCGTAACGGAGGAGAGCCACTTTATGCTTTCAGTGAGATTAGATAATCAGACAGCGCGACTTTTCAATACTTAATTCCTGTACCCAAGAGTCTTATAAACACGACTCACAGAAAATGCACACCAAAGTCAAGGGTTGAAAATATTATTTTTGGCCGGCTGGATGCTAGAAATTACCCACTGTGGGGGGGGGTGGGGAAGTGGAACAAGCTGCAAAGAAGATGCCATTCTGGGAAGGTGGCAGGTTGGGATGTGATCTGTCATGTGATATTATAAAAGCCAGAGGTCAAGAAATCATCTTGAAGTGTATTGGATTAGAAAAGTAATAACTGCTGCCTGGAGGAATACAGAGGTGCCTGAGGAATGGAGAAAAGGGGAAATAGTCCCACTGTTTAGTAAAGATAACAGAAAGAATTGTGAAAACATATCCCCCATGCTTCTATTCTAAGAAAAAATGTGGCGGTACTCACCCAAAGTTCTTAATAAACTGAATCTCACAGGAGCTAACACTTTCTTCATATCTCCAGATGTACCCTCTTTTACTCTCACAGTATATCAAGGAAAAGTGAACAAGAGTGTGCTTCTGCTAAGCACTCTACACCCGGGCGTTCAATTCAGTGAAGATCCCTCGTGCTACTGAATTTTAAAATGGAACTAAGTATGGTGTGAATGTAGCTGATCAAATGGAGCGTAAATACACCAATAGGGCTGGAAGCCGAAAGTGACCTGTACATGTATTTTACAATGTACTTGACCTAGCAGCAATAAATTCATGAAAGTTACAGGACAGAGAATCTTTCGACATGATTATATTCTTGAAGTAATACAAGAACTAAAATCAGATTTTCTGAAGATAAGATCCCTGTTGATTGAACTCCCTACACTTCAGCCTGAGCCTCACACTCAGGTCCAATGTGCCAGTCGTAAGCGACGACGATGTCAAGTGAACTCCAATTGTAAACAATGTCCCTGTAAGGTAATCACTTGCATAAATTTCTTGTCAAGTGCCTGAATAGGCTTGTAAACAAAGAGAGACTGTTATTTTTATCATGAGTTTTCACAAAGGCATTCAATAGCAAGTCTGCCAAAATATTTCATTGTTACCTATTAGAGGCGAGAGAATATGAACAATATTTAACAATGGATTGATCTGTATACAATGCATCCCAATGGTTAACTATGTTGTTTTAAAATAAATTATTGAACATACACATGTTTCCCAGATCATGGATGCTAGATATATATCAGTAAGCGGCAGCAGTCAAAATGACCGCCTGCGGCCTTTATAGGTATGAGGAAAGTTCAACTATTCTAGTGTAAACTAGAAGAGAGCAGAAGGAATACCGATTTCAGGTGCCATGTGCTCCAAGGAAGCAAGTTTTTTTCATAAAGCACTAGGCTTAGAGGGTGATTTTAACACTAGATTTATGCCCAGTTTCTGGAATTGTGAGATTTCTGTCCAATAGCTGTTGATTTGTTACAGCTGTCAACTCTATAAATCTTTGCTGCGTTGCACAGCGGAATAACAGCTAACTTATCGAACTGTTAACTATTGGCTTGTTGATCAAGTTTCATAAATACGCACTAGATGCCATCCCTAGTACTGCTTTGTTTTTGTGCATTAGATGTGTTCGTAGACTGTCAGATGCATGTGTACAAGTAATGAATCGCATTTGAGCTTTTCATGCAACTCCGATTCTCTCGTCTTTGCCATGCAGTGAGAAATTGGTATTCAACTAGTTCTTGCAGACATGGGTATCCGTTTTGTATTGTTTAAGGACAGTCAGAAGAATTTGACATTGTTTGAGGATTTCTAATGAAATATGCACACCAGCAATACATGTCACGCACGATCAAGTTTGCACTGAGCCTTATGAATATACTGTATCTATTCCCTGTTATTCCAAAATATGAACTTTGTTTGATCACAGTATAACGATAAATATTGGGTAATTAACATAATTATATTATCTTTTAGTTTCTTGTAATGTAATATCGTTTATTAAAAACAATCCCACAATAAAAGTATATGCTCACTGCCAATGGCAAGTAGGCCTGCAGTAGGTCTACTATGATAAATGTGTAATTTTCTGTTATACTCATTTACTGGTATCAGTGCTTTTATGGACACAAATGCAGTCACCGATACAAATATGATAAGACTCAGTAGTATTACAGGGTATCGTAATTAATATTTGAAATAGGAGACAATGGAAAGTTATTTGTCATAGGACGCAAATTGTCGCCTATAACCTCAACTAAACGTATGACAGTATATTTGTTTAGCCTGAATCTGTCTTTGAATTCACTTTCACTATACTTCATTAGAACATTAGGCCGACAATGATATAATCGTGGTCATTCTAGGATGTTAACCGTTTCTACAATTTTTTAGTCGGAAGAAGATGAGAAAGCCATAGAAAATTTTAGCAAACATAATATTATCTGCCAGTACTGAAGCACGTGCCCACCATGTGAACAAATAGATATCTCATGCTCAGGGCCTTCTAAGTTTGCAGGCGATTTATCGAACCGACAGATGTATCTTAACGTTTGTGCAATGCCAAAACACAAGTTAACCATTGAGTACCACTATAGGTTCGATATTTCACGTTCCTGAAACCGAGCATCAAACAGCAACTTGGTATCCATCAATTAGGGTGGAAGGAGAGCATCTTAGTGTAAATACAGAAACATCTGCAACATTTTGCATCAGCTTTAAGAAGTTTATAGAAGAGAGAAAAACCAGGCGAGTTGGCCATGCGGTTAGGAGCGCGCCGCTGTGAGCTCGCATCCGGGAGATAGTGGGTTCGAACCCCACTGTTGGCAGCCCTGAAGATGGTTTTCTGTGGTTTCCCATTTTCACACCAGGCAAATGCTGGGGTTGTCCTTAATTAAGGCCACAGCCGCTTTCTTCCCATTCCTAGGCCTTTCCTGTCCCATCGTTGCCATAAGAGCTACCTGTGTTGGTGCAACATAAAACAATTAGAAAAAAAAAAAAAGGGAAACTTATAATGCTAATGTGGAAATGTCTTCATACAAAAATTCTCGCTTCACAGAAGGAAAAGTCTGCTCCTGGACACAAATCTTCAAAATAACGTGTTACAATCATGTGCTGTGGAAATTCCTCCAGAAACCATGATTGGGTAAGCCAAGAAGCCCCATTAATTCAAGGGGACTGAAACCAAAACCATGACTGTTGTTTATTACAGTCAGAAGGGGGCCTGGATGACTAGGGAATTATTTCTCAGTTGGTTTCAAGAAAATTTTGTACTGGAAGTAAGAAAATTTCTTAAAAAAACAAAAGATTACTACAGAAAGCAGTGCTGCTTTTGGATAACACACCTTCACATCCAAACAAAAGTTCATTAACTTCAGATGATGGACTCATTGTTGCCATATTTCTTCCTCTGAATGTGACAGCACTGATACAGCCTATGGATCAGTGCGTTATTGCATCTGTAAAGCAATGCTATAGATCCGAACTCCTGAAAAAATTGATGGAAGAAAGTCTTGTTACTCCATCAAATTTCTGAAAATAATATTCTTTATTGGATGCAGTACATGGAGTTGCAGCAGCCTGGGGAAAAGTAAAACTGTGCACCCTGTTGCGATCATGGAGGAAAATTCTACCACAAATAGAAGAACAGGACATCCGCGAAGAAGACAGTTCTCAAGAAATTCTTGCACATGCTAAGAAAGCTAAAGGGTTTGAAGAAAGTAATGTGGATAACTTAACTGAATGGTTTTTGAGTGACTCGTGTGAACATGGCTTTCAACATAAAGAAATAAATGAACTGGATTAAAGCCACTATGTATATATTTATTTAATAATAAAGCCAAGCTTTCAGCCAAATTGCTTTGGCCTTCATCAGGGCATGTGAAGTTTTGCCTTCGACAGTGAGCAAAGAAATTCTCCAAAGGAAGTCATCCCTGTTTCGACCGGTCAAAGAAAAACCACATCTTGAAACACCAGGTGTATATGAAATTCCATGTGGTTGTGGTTGTTCATATGTGGGCATGACAAAAAGGCTTGTTAGCACCAGGGTGAAAGAGCACATCAGGTCGGTAAAGAATGTCGTTCTTTCATCCTCCACGGAGAACGCTATAAGCCAGTCTGCCATAGCAGAACATTTCTATAGTACAGGCCATGAAATCCTCGAAATCCTCTTTGACCAGGCGAAGGTCATCGCGCCTGTAAAAGACTTCTATGCTCATCTTGTGAGGGAAGCCGTGGAGATAGAGCTACACCCAAATAACATCAACAGGGAAGATGGCTTCAAGTTATCAAATACATGGAGACCTTTACTTTAGAAATACATGCATAACACCACCATGGCACAGCGGGACGCACTCAAACCGTCAACAGAGGGCGGCGAATCAGTAACTTCCCTCCCAACCACCACAGCACAGCGCCACGATCCTTGAGTCCAGTTAGTGGGGCAGGCCGTGGATAGTACGGGCATGACTTCCACGTTCCTTGGGAGAATTTCTTTGCTCACTGTCGGAGGCAAAACTTCACATGCCCTGATGAAGGCCAATGCAATTTGGCTGAAAGCTTGGCTTTATTATTAAATAAACATATACGTAGTGGCTTTAATCCAGTTCATTTATTTCTTTTGTTAATACAATGAGCCACGAAAACCTACATTCATTAATAAGGCTTTCAACAGTTAGGTGATGAAGACATTACTAATGTCTGTGCTGAAAATGGTAGTGACGTTGACAGTTTAAGTGAGATTGAAGAAAAAGGTGATGAAAGTCTTTCTCATTCTGTGGCTCTGCAGTGTATAGATACCCTTTTGGATTGTATGGGACAAAGGGGGTTTGAATATGGTGACATTATTGCCGCACACAAAATACGTCTCAAGGTAAGGAAGCAGGTGAACAAGCAAATGCAGAGAACAATTACAGACTTCTTCAGAGCACAATAATTTGGGTGAATTATTTTTATAAATACTGTATATTATAGCCTACTTTATTTGGTACTGTATTTTTTTAAAATTATAGAAGGCATTTTTCTTGCAATAAACACATGCTTTTGGATTATCCGTGTTTTCCGATTATCTGTGCCATTCACCCCGCTCATTAGCCCAGATAGATTAATTGGAGGGGCGGGGCGGGATAAGGTGACATGTATTGGAAAACTGCATCATACCCAGTCCAAGGACTGATGACAAAAGAAGATAGTAGACTTACAGTGCTGCCACAACTTACACATGTCACTCACCACTTTCTGAGGAGCATTGACCGGTTGACCTGGTTTGGTGCAGTTCTCCACACTACCCTAGCCTATCTTTATCACTTATAAAACAAACTCTATATTTAACACTTCCATTTTTATTTCACTTGGAACTATGTTCCCACCATTTATTGGAGCATGGAATCATGGAGTTAATATTACAGTGTTTATTTTCTTCCAGTTGGTTGCCAAAGCTTACAGGCAGTGGATGTTACTACCATTGCTGTAGAGGAGTTGGGTAATGCAGAAGCAGCTGCTGAAGGTGCTGCATTGGGTATCTGGAAATACCAAGGATTTAAGAACAAGCAAAAAGTAAAACCATTGCCACAATTAACTCTGCATGGCAATGAAAAGTGAGTTTGTTTTATCAGTAGTGTTTCTATTTTGGTTCTAATTTTTTTTTCTATTTCTGTAAATAAAATTTGTTCTGTTAGGTCCAGTTGGCAGAAGGGTTTGATGCTGGCTGAGGCTCAAAATCTGGCCCGAAGATTAATGGACACCCCAGCCAATTATATGACGCCTACCATATTTGCTGAGGTAAATCTCTGGACTTCACTCCAAATGTGCACTTATACATCTGAGCACCTAACAGTTATAGCTTACAATTTTTGTATCAGTGACATATTAACATCACATTGTCATTATTTAATGCATTTTCCGATGTGTTTTAATTAATACAGCATCGGTATTTTACAAGTAATTTTTGTACAGTATCAAAGATTTTTTTGCTATGAATTTAACATCATACCTGTGCATATTGATTTTCAGCATCAGTGGGATAGGAAAGGTAGTTGTAGCCTTCCATAAGTCATTCGACTGAGTCAGAAATTCAAATTTAGTTTAAATGGAACAGTTAGTTTTGGAATTATGGCTCTGTTTTCGAAGAAAGTGGTCTTTTGTCACAATGTTTTGGGTACAGCAATATATATATTTTTTTGCTTTGTGGTATGAAACTTGGTTGTTATGATTAGAAAGGTCAAAGGAATGATTTGTAATATTATGGTAGTTATTAATTACTAAAAAACTTATTTTAATAGCATTTTTATAAATAAGTGTCATCGCAACTTAAAAACAGTTGGTTTTTCCATGTGTTGACTGGTGATATTTCTGAGAGTTTCCAACCGTTTTAGAAAAGGTTACACAAATTATGAACAATGTATAGATGCACATTTGTGCAAAGTTTGAAGCTGATTGGGTTAAAGTGAGCTTGTGTCCTCATCTCGAGGTGGTGCAGCTCTTTCGGGCACACCCCCAATGGAGGTGAACTGCATGTACCATACCATTTTAACCACACACCAGCCCTTCTGCCATTCTTAAATTTCTGGCAGCACCGGGAATCAAACCTGGGTCTTCGAGGACGGCAGCTAATAGTGCTAACTGTTATGTTACAGAGGTGCTAATTAGGTTAAAGCTGGTATATTTTGAATTCTATATAAAGTTACTTTTGAGAAATAGAATAGAAAAGCTAGAGTAGGTTACTCAGTTAAAGAGATTGTTTTTTGCAGGACCTGTAAAGGCCTGCATGTGCAAAAACAGGATATCGTCATTTGCCCTAAAGTTTAGAGTGTTTTCTAGTATTAAAATATCTCTCTCTCTCTTTGCCATTTTTGGTCCAATATCTCAGTAGCGTCCTCCCCACATAAGATACTTAAGGTACAGTGCTGGCATTTTCCTGGTATGAAAATGAGAGTCCATTGAAAAACCATCTTCAGAGCTGCCAACAGTGGGGTTCAACTCACAAAGTATAAACTTACACGTACATAACCTGTACCGTTTGGCCAGTATCACACGGTATCATTGAGGGTTTGAACTAGTCTCCCTAAATTTATAGAATGAATTATACTTTGGTTTCTTCTCTGTTCTTTTGTTCTTTAAACTTGTACTAAGGGCCGCTTCACACTAGGCGACTGGAATTTGCAACTGGAATCAGCTACCAGCTGCCCGTGCTTGTGGAACATTGTTTTAAATGGAGCTCTTCACACTATGCGACTATGTAGCCCAGTTATTCGCCATCAGTTGCGTTCCATTCAGAACACCCTTCATTATCATTGTGCATTTCAAGTTCCTTCCCGTCACGTATACCATTTCAGAATACTATAAATTGTACTAAATAAATATATTACATTCAGTAATGATGATTTAATTATACAAATTGAGCAGTGTCCATCTGGAATTTAAACTGTGATAAATATAGTAATAAAGTTGAGAAGAGAAATGCATGTTCTGAAGTAATGACACAGTTTTTCAGTGACTTTAAAGAAAGAACATCCCAGGAAAGAAACAAGCTTTTTTAATTGAAGTATTACAAATATAAGTGACCTCACTTTTATTAAATGTTCAACATTATTGAGATTTTGACATCTGACTTGTGAAAACATATCCCCAGTGCTTCTGTTCTAAGAAAAAATGTGGCGGTACTCACTCAAAGTTCTTAATAAATTGAATCTCATGGCAGCTAACACTTTCTTCATATCTCCAGATGTACCCTCTTCTTCTCTTGATCGTTGTTTGCTGTTTATATCCAAAGTAAAATGTCGTCCTTGCAGCAGCCTGGCTGTGTGTGCTCAGCTGTGCTCAGCACAGCATCCTTCGGTCCAGAGGGTCCTGAGTTTGATTACTGATTGAGTTGGGAATTTTCTTTTTACAATTTGCTTTAGGTAGCACCTTGTCTTATGGTGACAGGGGTATAGAAAAGGGATTTTTTGAGAAGGAAACGATCGTGTCCTTAATTAAAGTACTGTCCCAGCATTTGCCTGATGTGAAAATGGGAAACCACGGAAAACCATCTTCAGGGCTGCCGACAGTGGAGTTCGAGCTCACTATCTCCTGGACACAAGACCATAGCTATGTGGCCCAAACTGTGAAGCTATTTGCTCAGTAGGCGATTTTAATAGTGTATGGTTAGTGCTACTGGCTCAGAGATATCGCTCCATAAAATTGGGTCAGAACCACATGGGGTGCAGAATAAGATAAAGGAGATTTGGCCAGTTTATTATTAAGTTGTGGAGAACAATATTTAATGCATCTTGTTGCAAGCATTCTTGATTTTACTTGAAAGGAATCAACCAATAATTTTCATAATTCGGCTGTGTGTATGAACAACTCTACACTACCGTCTTTTCGATAGTCTATAGAGAAAAATGAAATAACTAAAAAATTTGGTACAATCATCACATAAATCATTGGATAGTTTATAGAAAAGTCCTCTTCACAAACAATCTTTCAACATAGGATATGAATGAAACCCATGATGCTTTCCTTCTTTGTTTCTAACAATAAAAGAGCAGCAAGAGGCACTCCTCTGCCTGAGAACTCATTATGAAAACTGGCACTAGGCTGGGGAAGGCGGCTTAGCGCGGCAAGCTACCACACAATGTCACAGAATTCACCTGAGCTACTCTGTAGCTGATTGTAGTCGCCGATTCTTGTCGCCTAGTGTGAAGTGGCCCTTATTGTTTAAAGTCTCTATTTCTGTTATGAATAGATGTTCCTCAGATTACACTCATCAAGAAAAGTTAACCATATACGAGATTCTGATGTGTTGAGGTGGAAGCAATATATAAATGTGAAGCTCAAAATAGTAAATAAAATGTAAATGTTAATTTCTCGGTAATGTTGGACACAGTATGAAAGGAAAAACACTCAGTACGTGACTAAACCAAACAAATTAAGGAACCACCTCAGTTAGAACATCACACATTGAAGATAGATTTCAATGCAGTCACATGAGTGTTGGTCCTCCTCAAACCCTAAGGCACTCTTGAATGCAACAGTGCATTCCCATTACCAAATCATTGAGCATTTCTTGAGACAAACAGTCCCACTCCTCGACTGTAGCATCTTGTAGGGCCTGAATCATTAGTGGTGAATTTGACGGTTGGAAATTGCTCATTCAAGAAAGGTCCACATATGTTCTATGAGTTCTTGTCTGGGGAAGATGCTAGCCAATCCATTCTGCGGATCCCACATCCTTCCAGGTATCCATTCACAGCTGCTGCATGATGTGGACGAGCATTATCACCCTGTAAGTAAATCCAACTCCTACATTCTCTTAAAAACCATTCACTATAGGTCAGAGAGTGTTGTGTTCGTACACTGCAGCCATTCTGTTTCCTTGAGTGTGAACCAGGTGGTGTATAGCGGCCGAACATGATACCTGCCCAGAATAGTGCTTGGTGATGATGTACTTAGAATGATTCATTGTAACATTCCCTTTTCACCTCTATATGAACAGGGAGTTGTCATCAGGATGTAAGCCAATTCACACTTCATCATTGAACAATGTTCTGGAACATTGATATCGTGTCCAACTTGGCTCTCGCTTAAGTGCGGCCAGTATCCAGTATTCAGGAGATCGTGGATTCGAGCCCCACTGTCGGCAGCCTTGAAGATGGTTTCCCATTTTCACACCTTAATTAAGGCCACAGCCGCTTCCTTCCCACTCCTAGCCCTTTCCTGTCCCATCGTCGCCATAAGACCTATCTGTGTCGGTGCGACGTAAAGCAGATAACAAAAAAAAAATAACAACTGGGCTCTAGTCCATCAAACGCGAGCCACCCTGTGATGTCATTAAGATGGAGGAGTCCTGACGGGTCTTCTTGAATACAGTCCCCCATCATGGAGTCTGTTGCACATTGTTTGGGTATTTACAGTACCTCCTATGGAATCTCAAAACTCACGACACTGAGTAGGGGTTGTGCGTGCAGGGTGTCGATGTGCAGATATACATATATATCAGTCTTTCTTTAGCTGCTGCAGTTTTGCATGGACAGCCTGCGCAATGTCAGTCTGCTACTGAATGGGTGTCTTGGAACTTTTTCCCCAACCTGCAACCAAGACTTTGATGCACGTGAACAATGTTGATAGCATTGAGTTGCCTCATGTTCTGTTGCAACAAATTGATGATTTTGCTGTGATCTGCCATATTTATTTACATATTTATCGTATGGCTTGTAGTGCTGGGAGTGTCCAGGTACATGTTAGGCTCGCCTAGTGCAGCCCTTGTAAGGCAGCCAACGAGGGTGGGCGGCATCTGCCCTGTACGGAAAGTGCATGTTTTTGTAGTGGAGGATAGTGTGGTGTGTAGGTTACAGGAATGTTGGGAACAGTACAAACACCCAGTTCCCGAACTGGGGGAAATACCATTGAAAGTTAAAATTTCTGACCCAGCCGGGAATTGAACCTGGGGCCCTGTGAACCAAAAGTGACTACTCGGACCATTCGGCCAAAGAGCCAGATGATCTGCCATAGACAGCGTATCATAAGGCATTTTAGTGCACAGTGTATAGAGGCATACTGATATGCTTGCTTGGATGTCACGTCAGCTCTAATATACTATTGGGCTCCATGGCTAAATGTTTAGCATGCAGGCCTTTGGTCACAAGGGTCCTGGGATTGATTCCCAGCAGGTTTAGGAATTTTAACCTTAATTGTCAATTCCACTGGCACTGGGGCTGGGTGTATGTGATGTCTTCATCATCATTTCATCTTCACTACACGCAGGTCGCCTACAGGCATCAGATCAAAAGACATGCATCTGGTGAGCCAAACTTGTCCTTGGATACTGCCGACACTAAAAGCCATACGCCTTTTCATTTTTCTGATGTACTGGATTTGTATACCAATCGTGAGTCGAATGCCTCTAGCTCTGAAGAATTCAGGGTCACCATGATTTAAACAACGTACTTCCTATCTAATGATAAATGAAAAGTAAATATTAGATATTTGTGGCCAAACTGCAAATATGCTTAACTTTTTTAGAGATGAGCGTAGTAGTAAAGGAGGGTATCGTGTTGTTAATTTCAGGAAGCAACAAATGTCTTGCGTCCACTTGGAGTAGAAGTGGTTGCTAGAAACAAGGCCTGGATTGAAGAGTTGAAGATGTGCTCCTTCTTGTCAGTTGCTAAAGGCTCTTGTGAATCTCCAGTATTTTTGGAAATTACCTACTCTGGAGGAAAGCAGGATGAAAAGCCAATTGTACTTGTTGGTATGAAACCTTTATATTTTTTTCTTTGCATCCTATTTATTTAGAAGTCATTAAACAACCCTGTCTATAATGTAATGTGTATGATAATATTGTGTTTACTCATCTATAACACCCCTTTCCCCTAATGTTCAACTTAAAAAGTAGGGAAGGGTATAATTGGTGAAAATTTCACTTGTAATTTACATTAGGTTGATATGATTTACCAGCAGAAAAAGATAACATCTAGTGTCTTCAGATTCTTAAACCTATATTTTATTTTTGCAAAAAATATTAGCACACTTAGACAGTTCTCCTGCATTACTCAGCTGACGGATGACATGACTAAGTGCTTCCCAGAGATCAAGGCTGCGCAGCATTGCAATGTCATCATACGGCAGCAGCCTGAAATACAAAATGTTTTGTTCTAACATTGACTTTTATGTCCACATGTGAAGTGGGAACAGCTGAAGAAGAATGGATTGGATTTACAAAACCCTGGTGGGCACTGCAGTCAATATTTTTGGCAAAACAAGTAGCAGATTAAGAGAGAAAGAAACGCCATGGTGGAATGAAACTGTCTAAACAGCAATAAAGGAGAGGAATGAAATGAGAAAACTAAGAGATAAAGAGGTGTGGCAAAGAATGAAAAGAAGTTAGAAGAACTCAGTCAGCTATACCAAGACCTGAAGCTTAAAATGTAAAGAATCATTCCTAGTGAGAAAGAGAAAACCTGGACTGAATTTGCAGAGAAACTAGAAGAGGACAGCAAGAACACCAAGATACTGTTATATCAAGAGGTGAGAAACAAGAAAAGCAACTATGAAAGAATAAAGGCACTGAAGAAAGAAGATGGAAACATTACTTGGAATGACAAGGAGATATGAAATGGGACAATATTTTGAAAAATTATATAATGATGAAAATTTAAATATCAGACAACAGGAGACCATGGCAAAAGAAAATATTTAAAACATAGAGCCTACTATAACATGGATAGAAGTGGAAAATGCCCTAAAGAACATGAGTAAAGCCAAGGCAACAGGCTTAGATGAGGTAAGCACTGACATTTACAGAGGTGCTGGAGCAAAATTATTGCAGTGGTTGCTTAGAATCCTAAAACACCGTTTGGAAAGAAGAAAAACGTCCCAAGACTGGACTAAAAGAGTCATCATCCCCCTATTTAAGAAGGGAGACACACGGAAACCTAGCAACTACAGGGGCAGCACTCTTCTATCTCATGGACTCAAAATAATGGAACGAATCATAGAAAGATTAAGAACCATCATTGAACCACAGCTTGAAGAGGAGCAGTATGGTTTTAGAAGGAATAAAGCAACAAGAGATCTGTTATTTTCTGTAAGTATGATCATGGGGAAGCACTGGGAAAAAAGGAAAATATGTCATCTTGATTTTCATAGATATTGAGAAGGCTTATGACAATGTACAGAAATTTATAACTGTTAGGCTCTTCAATTTGCCAGAACTAACTTTGAGTAAATACATTTATAAACTACCTGAAAGAGAAAACATATGATAACAGTATTACACCTGCAAAAGAAACAGTTATCACTTGTAGAATACAGAATGTCCAGCCCCACGGTGTAGGGGGCAACGCGTACGCCTGTCACCTGGCGGCCCCGGGTTCGATTCCTGGCCGGGTCAGGGGTTGTTTAATTGTAAATGATTAATATCCCTGGCCTGAGGATTGGCTGTTTGTGCCATCCTTAATGTTCCTTTCCTCACATTCAACACTACACTTCCGTAATTCCAATTACACACAGGTTCATATCATTTGGTGCAAAGTAGGGGCCAAAGATCTCCATAGGTTGTCACACCGAACAAATAGCATTAAAAAAAAAAAAAAAAAAGAATACAGAATGGAGCACAGTTTTATCATCTTGTGAGAAAACGTCTTTGGGATAAGCATGTTCCATTAAGATCAAAATTACCGTATAATCCCCAATACCACCCACCACCGAATAAGGCCCATACACCTGAATTCTAATGACAAAATTTGGAAAAAAATAAATCACATGTTTACTTTCCAATTTTTTAAAAATTTCTGCAAATTTGTCACAAAATTGCTAATTTAAAACATTTTACAAATAATAAAAACACTAAAAATACCATAATGAGAAATAAAACTAGTGCAATGCTCAAACCAGTCACAATTCAATGCCGTCAGAACTACCAGCGGAACTTTGATCACTGTCACCTTCACATACATAATCGTCCTCACTACCATTCATAGAGTTTGAAATTTCACTCTTGAAACTTTTCCTCACCCAGTCATTGGAGATGTGATCCCATGCAGTCTGTATCAATTTGCATAGAAGTTCCACTTTGGGTCGTTTCACTCATCCAGTTGGTGTCAGTTCGTGATCGTCGGCAGACACCATCCACTCGGTGTAGAGCTGTTTCAGTGCAGCTTTGAAAACATCCAACGGCTATAGTAAAGAGGTCAGCCCTTCTTGAATTATTGCCAGATCAGTTTTTCCTTTACTTATCAAAGTCCAGAAGTGAAGTCGAGCGCTAACACTTTTGGCGGCTCGTCACTCTTGACTGGTCTGTACTGCTAGCCAATCCGTAGAACACTAACTAATCTATTCTAACACACGGAAATTTATATCCAACAGATCCCACCACTTCCAGAAGAAACCAGATAATTAAACTGCCTATTACTCATAACTACTGAGTGGAAACACACAGCCTGCTTGTACCCAGTTCCTACATTCGAAGCCGCCCACATTCCCATTCATACAAGTCGACTACTGCTGCATACGGCCTTGATTCATTTAAAAAAATTATATCTCTCAACTGTTTCCAACTTCCCACATGAACTTGAATGCATTTTTAACGTAATAAGAACTGATATCATTGTTTGTCACAGCCTGTTCATATTATACCACATACAAACACTTCCCATCCTCGACTAGTATAAAAGTAGGTATTACTCTTGCAGTCTCATCAGTATTTGTTCACCGATCGACGAGTGTCTCATTAAACTCTAGATATCATATCAAACCTCAACTTGTTTTTGGTAAGTATCATTGCATGTTCTTATATTGTAACACATTAGACACAGAGTTTTCATTGAATATGTCAGTTGTATTTGTCCAGAGCTTCGGCATCTGAATGAAATCATTTTCACTACGTCTCGTCTTAACCAACTTAATACTGTTACACTACCGTACAAATACGACTATATTTTGTTCAAATTTTAACCTCACTACGTCGAAGTACAATCTTAAAGAAACGTGTACAATGTAATATATAATCACTATATTGAAAGCTGAGCAAGAACAGACCTAGTCGTTAAGCTCCAGATCTCACTTAACTATCATGATCTGTTTAACTATCACTTAAAAAAAGTCATATAAATAAGTGAGACTATAGTCTAGTTCAAATCATCATCATCATCATCATCAATGTCCCATTCCAGTCGCCCGGGAGTGGTTTCCAGTTCAAAACACTTAGAAATTACAACGAACTGTTCTTCTCTTTCAGGTAATTCTGTGCATTATATAACATCCACCTTCTAGCAACATTATCAAATACATAAAGGCTGAGCACTTCAACGAAAATGATCCACATATTCCCTGATGTAACACACAAGCATTGTCAACATGGCACAAGCGTCTTTGTAGCCGTAACTCTCAAGTACGTAAGCAGATGCAAAAAATTCTCAAATCCCTCATCAAGATTATTTTTACTTGTCTTTTGGGATATTAGTTCTTCAACACAAATGTTTGCAAGCGTGAAGAACTGACAGCTATATTTCTTGAACCTAACAGTTTAAAAAAAAATTAACTACACCCTAACCAAGAGATACTGTGAGAAAGAAATGCTTGATTCTGGTCAATAATGATACCGAATTCAGACTAGATTCGAAGCATAGCCACCAGATCTACTGTATTTTAACTGTCATTTCAAAATAATAGCCAGATTATCATTCAGTCACTTCAATCCCCAAATTCCAAAATTAGCTATTCACCAATCGACAAATGTCACAGTTTTACATTTAAACACCCTTCCCTGTATCACATGTAAAAAAAAAATTGACAAGTTTTACAATTTACACTTAGATTTCCCTCCCTTTACATTTTTATGCCAAATGCCACCAATTCCCAAACATCCATTCCTTCAAATACAAAAATACAAATTCCAAAATCCAAATTTAAAAATTCCAAAATTCACTAAACACACATCTAATCAGGTAAAATTTCAAATTACCGAGCTCAATAGCTGCAATCGCTTAAGTGCAGCCAGTATCCAGTATTCAGGAGATAGTAGGTTCGAACCCCACTGTCGGCAGCCCTGAAAATGGTTTTCCGTGGTTTCCCATTTTCACACCAGGCAAATGTACCTTAATTAAGGCCACGGCCGCTTCCTTCCTACTCCTAGCCCTTCCCTGTCCCATCGTCACCATAAGACCTGTCTGTGTCGGTGCGACGTAAAGCAACTAGCAAATAAAAAAAATCAAATTACAAACATCTAACCCTTCAAATACCCAAAATTGCAGATTCTAAAAATTGCTCATTGCACATGCTAATTTACCTCTGTTCTTTTCCTACTACTAGCAACTATAGCATGCTTAAGGTTGGTGATTCTTAACACTTTCACTACCAGCTGCCTGAGCAGCTTGCCGCTGCTGTGTTCTACATTAGTGCATATGGAAGAAATCATTATTGAAAGAAATATTTACAAAAGACATAACATCATTTTCCACACTGTTTTATTTACACCCATACGTACATCAAATATTGGAGCCAATGAACGATAGAAAGGAGACTCGGGGTCATTGCTCCTATCTGAATTACTATTTACCCTTCCAGTGCTTTTGCTGTGTACATAATCACCAGGGTTGCGATTTTTAGGTGCGCACCTTTTTTGTTAAAGTAAATTAAATTTGTTTGGAAAGATATCACAGTGTGAAATTTTGTTTCTACTTGCAAAAAGAGGCATTTTTCATGCACCTTTTTCCCTGTTTTTTGGGACCTTTATCTCTTTTTCCTCCAATCATGCCCATAATCCCATTTTTCCTCATTATTTCTTTTTAGTTTAATTCCAGTTTATTCTATAAGATTTCTAATCAATATAAAGTATTTAACTTTCAATTATCGTCTCCTCAGCTTGCTGTGTATGTGTGAATAGTAAGCCTACCTCTTTCAGTAAACACCGTGCAGGAGTTGAAAGCACACCTGCAAGATATCGTGTATTTCCAAGGTATTTCCCCAGCGATAGTTGTTGTACGACATGGGACCTTCACAAGGTCAAAATTGCAATGAGAAAATGAAGGATACTTACCAGAAACAGTCCCACGGAAGAAGCGTGAAGGAATTAAAAAAACAAACTGGGCACAGAGGTCAGGCGAATTAGTTAAAAAATCAAGGAAGTACTGACTGTAATAAATAGACAGCAATTTCAAAATATTAAAATTTTAATTAATTAAAATTTCATTTAACTGAATTATTGAACAAGTATTTGGTACTCTTTAAAAAAAAAGATGGTCAACCAAGCTGCATTAAAGTATATAAACATTAATGTCCCCTAGAAATGAAATTAATAACTACTTGGAATTGAAACAAAACTTGAATCTCTTTTTGCGAAACCAATTAATTAATTAATTAAAACAGAGTGAAATATCAGCTTAGAACCTTTCCAGGTTATTATAGAGTAGAGAATTGTTTCTTCATGACTTTCAATGCTCTGTACGAAGTGCAAATATAAATTAACTGTCATAAGGTTCAAATCAAGCGACACTAAAAGGAAAACCAACAAGAATACACTTAATTAGGTTTTTATTCCCGAAGGTAAAATTGAATCGGTCATTTGGAAAAGGGCACATGTCCACAAAAGTAAATTTTACAGGAGAGACAAAAAAGTGAATAAATGGTGAATGAGTGAAAGTACCAAAGCCGCATTTTGGCAATGCATATAACAGGTAGAGGGCCTTTTATTCCCATAATACGAATTTCAGATTACATCCCTAAAGGACAAAAATTCAAATTTTGTTTCCTGGAGATGTGCCCTTTTACAAGGGAATGGAATGTTCTTAGAAATTAAACACCCATTTTTCATCCCTGTCTCTTTAATTTTGTTTTAAATTACATTTTATCATTACAATGTCTCCTTTTAATCAACCTGTAGCACTTAGAAATCGGAGAATTACAAAACCATCCCTAACAATGCACATAAATCGTTCTGATAAACAAAACCAGTAATATTGTTCAATACATCTTATAAGGCATTATATATTATATTTTTCACTACAGATGTTCCTACTGGCGAGAACTAACACAGCGCGCTGCGAGCGCTCGATGCGATCCATTGGAAAAGGACATGCAGTGGGATATGTGACCTTCTCGAATGGAGTGACAAATTTGTCAGATTCCGTGCTCCATACGTAGTCTTAGACGTGGTTTTTTTTTTTTTTTTCTCATGGATCAATGCGTCTACATTTCAACTACAGGAATGTGAGAAAACATGCATTTGGAAAAAAAGTGGACATGTGCCCTTTTCCAAATGACCGATTCAATTATTTTAAGACATCAGTGCAATTAAATAGAATCTCATACAGATTCAGACAACTCAAATCAAAAGCAATCACTTCATAAAAATTAAAAAAAAACAATCATGACTCAATCATCGGATCACAAATGTTCAGCTGTCAATAGAAGGCACACCCCCCCCTTGAGGTTTACAAAATGAAACCATGACGACCAGGTCACCTGACCAAGCAAAAGAAACATGGCTGCCATATACGAGCTGAATGAGCTACAAGAAACAATTTTCAGCTCATTTGGTTTACAATGTATTTTCACAAATTTTACCTCTGTTAAAGCTAATTTACAAGGAAGGTTATTGAAACTAAATGTTACTAAATAATCATCTGAAATGAGAGCCCCAAAAGAAATGCTTAACATGAGTACACGATTAACGTAGATTTTCACATTTTATAAATACTGCTAGCAAAATTGGTTAATATCAGAGTCCAATAATTTATATAACACCTTAATTTTGAGTTTCACAGTCCGAGAGGAAGAAAAATACTCATGATCAACAGCCTGTAGTCGTTACTTCAAATCATTCCCAGGGACCAACAAAAATTGAAAAACTTACGTACAATTATATTCTCAAATAAGAATAATGATGAAAAGAAAACTTCGGCCTATTGCCGGGTGGCGATTATTTCACCCAGGTTCATGTATCTTCTCCATTTCTTCTGCTTTTTCATGTAAATTCTCTTAAATTTTTGTTCAGCGACCAGGATGCGATGCTTCTTGTTCAACGTGCTAAACACAACAAAAAACAGTCAAGTCATTGTCATTTCACCATTTATTCGACAAATGACAACATAGGGAGTAGCGCATGCGGCCAGATAGCACCACAGTGCAGTCATGCGAACTCACTGGTGTCTAGCGCCCACGGCAATTGCATGTACCACCAGGAGTTCAGCAGATACCATTACAAATTAACTGTAATGCCTTTTAAGGCCCACAGAATATGATCGTGCATGTTAATGCGTTTGTGTCACAAATTTCCACTATGCTTGATAATCAAACATATATGTATTCACTCTGAAACACGTTATAAACAACGCAAAATAATTGTGTGTTCGACAAAATCTTTTTCTCTCACTTTACCACTATTAATGTAGCCCGCAATAATGCAGTTGACAATGAGTGATACTATCCCACCAGAATCACTAGCCTGCTGTTCGTGAATGTGAGTTTTTTTACTATGAGAGACGTCATCTGTTAGCATGGAGGCAGAGGCTGGTGACGCAGTGATGTCAGCAACTACACCCGCGTAGTTCCGAGAATTGCTGGGTTCTGCTTGAAGCTACTAGAAATCGCTGAGACTGCAGTTCCAGCATAATGAGAACATTCTGGTAACTGTCGCGGTGTTATAAGAGAGTGTGGACAGCAAGTGAGCGAGTGAGCGCAAGATTGAGTTGTTTGATAGTCGCATTGAGTTAACAAGTGAACTGGTGTTAGCACTTTGTTACATCACTAAACGAGTGTACTACTAAATTTTACCATGCCAAAGGTGTCCAGTGCCCAATTTATTGCTCTGGCTCAAGAATTCAAACAAGATTTCATAGACACTGATGGAATGTTATGCGATGTACTATTTGTGATTCAAGAATTTTGTTAGATGAAAAACACCAGGGAGATCGCATCAAACAACACATTTCCTGCTCTAAGCATCAAATGAAGAAGGCTCTTCAAGCAAACAAATTGCGGCAACATCTATTACGAAATGTGTTTCAACAAAGTTCTTCAAATGTAAGCTTTGGGAAAGCATTCTTTCTGATTATATTAGACATGTTTGCAAAATTAATAACTGGTTTGACAGAAGGCAGTTTGGGTTTAGGAAGGGTTATTCGACTGAAGCTCAGCTTGTAGGATTTCAGCAAGATATAGCAGATATCCTGGATTCAGGAGGCCAAATGGACAGTATTGCGATTGACCTATCTAAGGCATTTGATAGGGTAGATCATGGAAGACTGCTGGCAAAAATGAGTGCAATTGGACTTGACAAAAGAGTGACTGAATGGATGGCTATATTTCTAGAAAATAGAACTCGGAGAATTAGAGTAGGCGAAGCTTTATCTGACCCTGTAATAATTAAGAGGGAATTCCTCAAGGCAGTATTATTGGACCTTTATGTTTTCTTATATGTATCAATGATGTGTGTAAATAAGTTACAAGATTGTGAGCGGCTGCAGGGTGACCTCGATAGTGTTGTGAGATGGACGGTGGGCAATGGTATGATGATAAATGGGGTTAAAAGTCAGGTTGTGAGTTTCACAAATAGGAAAAGTCCTCTCAGTTTGATGGGGTGAAAGTTCCTTTTGGGGATCATTGTAAATACCTAGGTGCTAATATAAGAAAAGACCTTCATTGGGGTAATCACATAAATATGATTGTTAATAAAGGGTACAGATCTCTGCACATGGTTATGAGGGTATTTAGGGGTTGTAGTAAGGATGTAAAGGAGACAGCATATTTGTCTCTGGTGAAACCCCAACTAGAGTATGGTTCCAGTGTATGGGAGCCTCACCAGGATTACTTGATTCAAAAACTGGAAAAAATCCAAAGAAAAGCAGCTCGATTTGTTCTGGGTGATTTCCGACAAAAGAGTAGCATTACAAAAATGTTGCAAAGTTTGGGTTGGAAAGATTTGGGAGAAAGGAGACGAGCTGCTCGATTATGTGGTATGTTCTGAGCTGTCAGTGGAGAGATGGCGTGGGAGGACATCAGTAGACGAATAAGTTTGAGTGGTGTCTTTAAAAGTAGGAAAGATCACAATATGAAGATAAAGTTGGAATTGAAGAGGACAAATTGGGGTGAATATTCATTTATAGGAAGGGGAGTTAGGGATTGGAATAACTTACTAAGGGAAATGTTCAATAATTTTCCAATTTCTTTGCGATCATTTAGGAAAAGGCTAGGAAAACAACAGATAGGGAATCTGCCACCTGGGCAACTGCCCTAAATGCAGATCAGTAGTGATTGATTGATTGATTGATTGATTGATTGATTGATTGATTGATTGATTGATTGATTGATTGATTGATTGATTGATTGATTGATTGATTGATTGATTGATTGATTGATTGATTGATTGATTGATTGATTGATTGATTGATTGATTGATTGATTGATTGATTGATTGATTGATTGAAAGCCAAAATTTGAAGGAATTAAACATTGATTTGTGTGCAGCTCTTACACAAGCAGGAATTCCACTCAATAAGGTAAACCATCCAGCCTTCAAGGGATGTCTTGAAAAATACACAAATATGTCAATGCCCGACGAGAGTACTTTAAGAAAAAACTACGGGGAGCCTGTTTACCAAGAAACCATACAAAGAATCAAGGAGAAAGTGTATGATTGCGATGTGGGAATCATTGTGGATGAAACCATAGACTCAATGGAACGATACGTTTTGAACATTTTAGTTTTTCACTTAGCAGGGAAGAGCGTTAAGCCCATGTTGTTAAAAATATGTGAGCTGCAGAAAGCCAATGCCAGTACAGTAATGCAATCAATTATGGACTTCTGCCAAAAACTCTGGCCTACTGGTATCGAGTTTGAAAAATTTCTTCTTGTGGATACGGACCAAGCTCCATACATGGTTTCAGCTTTTAACCAATTGAAAGCTTTATTTCCTAAGTTGAAGCATGTGCCACGCTTGGTTCATTCCCTTCACAGGGTTTGTGAATCCATAAGGAACGAATATGACATTTCAAATCAGTTCATCTCTGCCCTGAAGAAGATTCTACTGAAAGCTCCGAGTCATGTTGTTGCCTACAGGGAAACCACTGGCCTGCTCCTTTCAAATTTCCCGGTCATTACTCGCTGGGGATTGTGGATTGAGTGTGCTGATATGTTGTGTGAGAATGTTGACAAAATTAGAGAGTTTGTGCTTTCTTTGGATGCAGCCGACGCAGGTGCAATTTCCAAGGCACAGCAACTTCTGTTACCGGAGAAAATACATAATTTGCAGGTAGAACTATATTGTGTCCATAGTTGTATCTGACTGCAGTTATTAAACAATTAGAATAACAAGGTCTGGAAAAGGAAAAACAATGGGATATTTTTACTTCTGTGAGGGGACAGTTAGATGGTTTTGCCAAAGACAAACTTCAGTCTAGTCTTCAGAAGAATCCAGACATTGAGGAATTCACCACATCTGTAGAGTTGCCATTCCGAGTGAATACAAGATTTGCCCCACTGGTTTCTGTGGATGTCGAAAGAAGCTTTAGCATCTACAAAGACATTCTATACCAAGCTCAATAGCTGCAGTCGCTTAAGTGCGGCCAGTATCCAGTATTCGGGAGATAGTAGGTTCGAACCCCACTGTCGGCAGCCCTGAAAATGGTTTTCCGTGGTTTCCCATTTTCACACCAGGCAAATGCTGGGGCTGTTCCTTAATTAAGGCCATGGCCGCTTCCTTCCAACTCCTAGCCCTTCCCTGTCCCATCGTCGCCATAAGACCTATCTGTGTCGGTGCGACGTAAAGCAACTAGCAAAAAAAAAAAAAGACATTCTATCTCCTAATAGAAACAGACTTACTTTTAAAAATGTAGAGATGATTAATGTCTTGAAGTACAACAGCTTCATGTTTTTTCTTTCTTTTGATGAGTGATAATTTGGTGTACTTGTTTGTATTTCAATAAACTAGAATAGAGGAAAGAGAAATTGTTGAATTAATTGAATAAACCAGCACCTTCTTGTCCCTTTTTTTTTTTTACCTTATTTGAGCACCTTTTCCCTTCCTTTTTTCATCTGAAATTTGCACCTAAAAGACCTAACCCTGAAAATCACACTCACTTTCTGATTCACTATCTGAAGCTATCATACCATTATTGTGCAAAATATCACATATATCTCCTTCTGGAACCACTCTGTTATTACTAAATTTACTCATGTTTGAAGCTTTGTATACTGCACAACTACCATCACGTGCTATTTCACTCAGTTTGACAAGCGCCAAACTTGGCCTGTAAACAATGAGTAAAAGAACACAAAGGGACGGTTGTACAGTGTTAAGAAAAGAGGATACTTGAGTCATCTACTGGAAGGAAAACAAACTTCTAAGTAGAATTCTTCTGGTCTCGAAAAACACAAGAATATCGGAACGTGCTACACTGAACAAGTGAGCTAAACGACTTTACTTTACAGAAGACGACCATACTCCTCTATGGAAGTGGAGGTGTTAATGAAATGTGTTATCCCTTGTATAGTTTAAATTACTTCTACCAATCAGTATTTAATTTGTTCTGTGTATTAGATATGAGTGAATACTTTTATTAAAACTTTTGTTAGATGTTATTTGTCAATTTCCACTTTTGTGCTTGTAATATGTATTGTCTTACTTTTATTATAAAATATGTGCATTTATTTTTTGCTTCAGTTTAACACTCCTGCTCTCCTACTGATTCCATTTACTCCTCACATCCTGCTGTCTGGACTATTGACCTTCCTACTGTAAGTCTGCCTTCATAATTTCAGTACCGTATCTTCTTTATAATTTCATCTAAATATTCCTTTAGCTTTGTTGTTGGCTAAATATGCTTGACAATTAGTGAGGCACTTCATACAATGATAAGAATGTGTCCATTATATTAAGAGACAATATTCTTAAGATATGTTTCTAAAACAAGTTAGGAAATACAGTTCCCTTGAAAACAACAAAAAATTTCAAAATATACCATGCAGGTTAACAGACAATTGAATTGGTTATTTCAGATTGTTAGAGTTAGTATTAAGCATTATCAGACATTTATGAACTGAAGAAATGTGAATTTGTTCATTGGAGAATATAAATGAAGGGCTTGGGAGCAGATAGTGCTATGTTACATCGGACTCAAACAGATATAAAGCAAGGAATTAGGAATATACTGTATACATGGCAAAATCTCAGTTTTCACCAAAATGTGGCATAGGACTATCTGGTATGCAGGCCCTTCAAGATGTTTTAATTAATATCAGAAAATAGATGGATTATTTTCTTATCAGAGTAAACAATAACAATAAACATAATTTTTACAATATTATTTCATTGAGATCATGGCAAATTTTATTGCTACTACCCAATTGTTTTCTTCAAGATTATTGCAGTAATATTTATGCTTCATTGCATTTCTAGATGTCTCATTTTTTTCCCTTGCATCCGTTCCTTCATAAAACCAAAAATGTAATAATCCCGAAAGTGTCACGCCTGGACTGTAGGCAGTGTGGCACAGAATTTTCTACACCATTTTCCCAGTTTTCTCCATGGTTAACTGAGCAGACTGAAAGTGTGCTTTATCATGTTCAAAAGTGATCTTTCTTCCAGTGCATAACAGAGCTTGTAAAACGTTTGGATATGACATAAGGAATTGAACCAAAATGCACCCCTCTGCATTCGAGAAGACAGTACACATAACTTTCCTAGCTTTCTTTTTTGTCAGCAAATTCTGAAGGTACCACTCCATACTCTGACGTTTTGTTTATGGTTCATATCATGGAGCCAACCAGTTTTTCATCATCTGTCACAATATGCAGTCAAGAATCATCTCCTTCATTTCACTATCTCTGAACAAAGTCTTGGGCGATGGATTTTCTCTAAACTTTGTGATCTATCAATAAACATGGGACCCAGCGAATATGAACTTTTTGATAGCCTAAACTTGCAAACATTTCCTGCTCTGTATTGTGTCTTACTACATGTTTTGCTGCAATTGTACCCACAGTGACAGTCTTCATTAATGCTGCAACTCTTTCTATGTTGTGTTCATTGAAGGCAATTCAATATTGATGATGATGATGATGATGATGATGATGATGATGATGTTATTGGTGTTACATCCCACAAACTACTTTTATGGTATTCTGAGATGCTGAGGTGTGGGAATTCTAGCTCACAGGAGTTATTTTACATGCTAGTAGACTTAGGCCGGTGTATTTGAGCACCTTTATTTACTAATGGATTCAGCCAGGATCGAACCCACCAATTTGAATTCAGGAGGCCAATGCTCTATGTAGGGAGTTCAAGGGCAACTGCTAGGAAGCTGATCTTGGATGCTTGTGTTTCCATCTAAAATGTTCCACCCTTCTCTTCGAGCATCCATGCACACATCTCCACATAGACACTGAAGTCTGTGATGAATTTCAGTGGCAGGAATTTTCTCTTTAACAAAGAATTCGACAGCACTTTACTTAACCCTTTGCCATTCCCTATTTAAAGACAGCTGCCCGGCCGGAATTACTGTACCATGTTTTCTGACAGAGTCATTTAAATCTCAATAGTCACAGCAGCATAAATGCCACCTTTTAAAGAAAAGTCAAATGAGTAAATATATAAATGTAATTTCTTTTGCATTTTGTTTCTAAATGATCACTGCATACATATTTGTACTCATCCTAATTTTGGATCTCCACATTTCGCTCCTGATGGTATTCGAAAAGGCACCCTGTGCTGCACAGTGGTAGATTGCACCGCTTGCATTTGAATATTGTTTGTTTGCATTTCCTAGAAACTGACCTGTTTTTCATTTGTAAGCACAAAGCACACACCTTGGCACGACCAGGTATCTTTACAAGAGAATGAAATAATTTAGGAGATGGAATGGGTAAACTTCTTTTCCTGTCCGTATATTTGTGTGACGTGAAGTTTCTGATGAGCTGTTGCACCAAATTGCATCGGAAGTTCAGCTGTCTGATTCCATGAGCTATGAGAGCTAGTCCATTACTCATATCATAAAGAATGAAATTGTTCACAATGCAAGCATTGATCACAAAATGAAAAATAAATTACCACATTTTTTTTTGACGATCGCCCAGCCCTGTATTATTCTCTTTTCTGATCACTGATTTATGACAGCACAAGTATATGCAATTTCTATTTCTTCATTGCCTTTACTGGTTTTTTGTTTCACTGTACCATCATTTACAGAATCTGAATTTGTTGACAGTATAAGAACAGTACATTTATCTGTTGCTGTTACTCCCTCATTTTGTATTTTCATACATTCTCCCCTTGTGAGTTTTAACTCTGCAGGTTTCCTGAACTGATCAGGCTACCCGTTTCTATTTACCGTCATTGTTGCACAACTCTAGGTGTTATGCATTAGCAATAATTTCAGTTTTGCAGAATTGAAAAAGTCATCAAAGTAACTGTGATGCCATTTTCCCCAGTATGGCTCTGTCAGATGCAAAACCACCTAATAATAAATTCAGGTCCCGTGTTTCTTTCTTCCCCTTGTAAATCTCGCATTTCAGAAGGTAACCATTTCTACTGTTAGCTATACCATATGCCTTGATATCCCCTTTGGTGTTTTTCCCTGGGAGATACTGTTTCAAGATAAATCTTCCCTTGAAACCTATCGTAGCTTCATCTACTGCAAGTTCCCAGCCATGTGCGTACAAAATTCTGAATTTTTTCGGTAAGTTGCAGAGCTGGTCTTACTTTGTACAGATTGTCATAATGTTCATCTTGTGGTGTTGGTCTGTTTTCATGGCTACTGAGATAGCCCAAGTTTCCTAAACCATTTCATTGTCATTGCCTGCCTTACAAATGGGCACATGCAAAGGTCTCCTAGGAAATAATCGTCAGTTTCAGGTAAAACAACTAAACGCATATAAATTTGGAACTCCTACATATGCCCTTATTTCATCAGCATTAGTATCTTGCCAGGTAGTATCAACAGTTTTAATTTTTCTTTGTAAATATTCGGCATGAATATTCATCTGCTTTCCTGTTAGCTTGTAAAATTCTCATCCCACGAATAATTTTAAAAAATATTTTGCTGAACTCCCAGAAGGTAAATCGTGTTTTGGACCAATTTATTGTTCTCCCATGTTTTCAGTTCATCAAAACAAATATTGTCACTCCGGTTATCACTAGCAACATTCATCTATAACTCTGTCCCTTAATATTCACATAATATTTGTTCATCATTTTCATGGTTTCGAAATCATTATCACTACTACATTTGTTTGAATGGGAATTGGGTGTTTGCGTTCACCCTAATACATTTCTCTTCACCCAACCACCACAGAAACATGCAATAGTGATTACATCTCTCCATATTGGAATGAGATCAGAAAGGGCATTTAGCCGTAAAACTAGTCATATCCACATGAGATGTTGACTCCAAGAAATTAGGAAGAAGACCATCAATTTTCCAAATATTTTTCCGTTATACTGAGAAGAGTTGAAATTATTTTCAGATTTGTTAGTCATATACAGGGCCAGGATTTTGATATGTCGTCTTTTAACTGGTGCATCATACACATTGCTCTAACTTATATATAACTCTGGATCATGGTCTGCTGATTACAGAAATGCATATTTATTGTCATTTTTTATCAAATTTTTTCATTTTTTACTTTTAAGTCTTTTATCAATTTTGCCTCTGTTTTGTAATTTCCAGCAATTCGTTATATTAAATTCTTGTTTTTAAATAATTTTTCTTTGTCTACATTACAATATAGTCACTTTGTATTTAAGTTAGGTAATAAATATATCTGAATGTCATCTGAGCTTTCAATAAATAAGAATACTCACACATCAAATAGTTCAGTAATCAGTTCGAAAATTGTGAAATAAAGTAACCTCCTACAGCCCTTGTGTGAACTCTTTGGAAATCCTCATCCCTAGAGAGCTACGAGACATTGCTTCTAATCTGGATGGGCTTGTGATGAGAGTGGGAGGTGTTATCACTGTATTAGGTACACACTGGGTGAGTTGGCCATGCGGTTAGGGGCGCGCAGCTGTGAGCTTGCACCCAGGAGATGGTGAGTTCGAATCCTACTGTCTGCAGCCCTGAAGAATGGTTTTCCGTGGTTTTCCATTTTCACACCAGGCAAATGACGGGGCTGTACCTTGATAAAGGCCACAGCTTCCTTCCCACTCCTAGCCCTTTCCTCTCCCATTGTCACCATAAGACCTATCTGTGTCGATGCAATGTAAAGCCAGTATTAGGTACAAATTCACATTTAAGTCAGGTTGTTGAAATTGTTACATAGGATCTCATTTGTGTAGTAACACCAACATTAACGCTGAAGTGCAAGCAAGGATAAATGCTGAATGGATGGGATGGGATGGAGGGAGGTAACGAGAGTGCTTTGTGACAAGAGAATGCCAATACGCTTGAAGTCAAAAATATACCATACAGTTGTTCCTCCAGTCACTATCTATGGAGCTGAGCGCTGGCCAGTTACGAGACAAGTAGACAACCAACTTCATGTTACCGAGATGTGTATGTTGCGTTGGTCGATGGGAATATCTCACCTTGACCACATTATAGAACGACAGTATTCAGAGGAAGAGTGGCATCGCCCCAATAAATGAGAAAATGCATCAGAGACATCTCCAGTAGTATGATCACATCATGTACGCAGCACCTCACTCCGTCACCATTACACTCTACCACCTTAAAATCAAGAGAATTCGACCAATTACAAGGCCAACAACGATGGTAGGATGTTATTAATGCTGACATAAGAGCACACCACCTACAGCATAACGATGTTTTCAATCGCAGGAAATGGCGTTTCTTGATCCATCAAGCGGGCCCTACATCAGTAGACAGATAGATGCTTAGAAGGAGGAGGAGGAGGAGAAGAAAGAAGAAGAAAGAAGAAGAAGAAGAAGAAGTGGTGTTGAGGTTACCAAGTACTAACATACATACATACACATGCTGGTTAGTTTCATTTTACACAGTACGGGTTTTATTTATTCCTGTGTGGTTCACTTCAAGTGTTAGAATGCCAAAGATAAAGCTTTAGTTTTCCATTTGGTTGTCCATTGAAGGAAAATATTTCACAATTCGGCTCATTCTACAAATGGTACCTTACTGAGAAATATATATAAAGTGAAAGGGGCATAATACAAAAGATTTACCATTCAGCACAACAAACATGAGGTATCTTGAATATCACTGAATAACATGTAGATTCTTGGTTGTTTATATTGTAAGAACTGCATTTTAGAAAAGGACTGAAATATTATTCTCTCAAATGTTTCTGTGTCGTTAATGGAATTCACTTCATTATGAGTTAGAAGTAATGTAGATAATGCACCTATTTACTACTAGCGTTTGTACCCGATCTTCCAACAGGATTTTGCAGTGGATATATATTTTATATATTTCCTATGTGAATTTAGGTGAAGTTACATGGTTCCATTCACACGTTTAATACTACATGTTAAACTGATATTTTTCTCTGAAAGAACTTGGTAGTAACGTGAAGTATGTTAAAGCTGAACAAAGTCCAGGAAGAATAAAGATGATTTTTGAATTTATAGTACGGTGCACTTTATGGTCCAAAGTTCTGCAAAACTGTCCCTGCTTCTCAGTTACATATTGTTGTTTCTCTGACTACTGGCATGGCACTGTGACTGAAGACTCATGAAACCCTTTGTTGATGATACCTCCATTATTATGTGCTCTATCAAAAAGGCATAAAATGACTCTCTTATTTTTCCCCTTAACCCATCTTAAAGTGACATGCAGCAAGTGTTCCACGGGACTTAGACTAAAAATCCAATTTTCGTATGCATCTCCATTATTATCCATCGTACAATAAATATGTACATGGCATAAGTGAACAGAAATTACATATTCTTGAACATTTGTTATGTACAAATTTTGATAGACCTAATATTAACAAAAATATTTCAGAATATTCCTACAAAACACAACTCTATGGGATGACCCTGACATTATATGCACCTGATAACACAATTGTGAATCAGTAGATTCTAAATACGGAGTTTGGTTGAATTGCGTCCTGTTTTAAGAACATAAACAGATAGATAATATCGCAGATGTATTTTCCATGACTGTTATTTTCTCAAAAATTGTATAACTAAACATAACCTCTGAATTATTATCTGCTTCTCAAAAGACGCTCAACAGACACTTGAAGTGCACCTGTGCAATTATTTGAAAAAATGTAGTGTAATAATATTGGTTTGTTATGTTTCTGTTTCCTTATTGGTTGTTCCCCTCCTGTTCCATCCCCTTCCCTTTTTAAACACAGTGTTGGTGGCTGGCTGCGTCCATTGGCTCATTTAAATGTCAGAGAATTAACTTGTCTTAATAGGGGTTATTTTCAGACCCTCGGCTGCTGGGCTGCAAGCATAGGAGTGTATGTTGAATAAAAGGTTGATGACTGTGGCAGCGAATGGCCGCGTGAATCGGTAAGTGATCGTGATAGCTGTGTGTGTGCGGGGCCCGCAGCCCATTATGCTCCTTTGTACTGATTATCAGTATGGCTTTATTATTTTAACTTCGGGTAAGGGGAGATAAAGAGGAAGAGCTAGGAGATTATAAAGTGTACTTGACGGGTGCTAAAAAGGGAAAGGCAGAGCCTGGGGTAGGGCTGTTCATCACAAATACTATTGCACGCAACATAGTTTCTGTTGGGCACGTAAATGAGTGAATGATGTGGGTAGATTTGGCAGCTGGAGGAATTAAGACAAGAATTGTCTCAGTGTATTCACCATGTAAGGGTGCAGATGAGAATGAAATTGACAAGTTTTATGAAGCATTGAGTAACATCATAGTCAGGGTCAACAGCAAGGATAGTATAATGCTAATGGGCGATTTCAATGCAAGAGTCGGAAATAGAACTGAAGGATATGAAAGGGTGATTGGTAAATGTGGGGAAGATACAGAAGCTGATGGGGATGTGTGCTGGACTTCTGTGCTAGTATGGGCTTAGCTGTTAGGAATACATTCTTCAAGCATAAGGCTATTCACTGCTACACATCGGAGGCTAGGGGTACCAGATCCATAATAGACTGTATCTTAACCGACTTCGAATTCAGGAAATCTGTTAGGAATGTACGAGTTTTTCGGGGATTTTTTGATGAAACAGACCACTATCTGATCTGTAGTGAACTAAGAGTCTCTAGACCTAGGATAGAGAAAGTGAAACCTGTCTGTAAACAAATAAGGATAGAAAATCTCCAGGACAAGGAAATTAGGCAGAAGTACATGGATATAATTAGTAGAAAATTCCAAACAGTGGACAGTAAGCAGGTTCAGGATGTAGAAAGAGAATGGATGGTATACAGGGATGCTGTAGTAGCAACAGCAAGGGCATGCCTAGGAACAACTGTGTGTAAAGATGGGAAAAAGCGAACATCTTGGTGGAATGATGAAGTGAAAGCAGCTTGTAAACGTAAAAAGAAGGCTTATCAGAAAAGGCTCCAAACAAGGGCTGATGCAGACAGGGAATTGTACATAGATGAAAGAAACAGCAAAACAAATAGTTGCTGGATCCAAAAAGAGTCATGGGAAGATTTTGGTAATAACCTGGAAAGGCTAGGTCAAACAGCAGGGAAACGTTTCTGGACAATAATAAAGAATCTTAGGAAGGGAGGGAAAAAGGAAATGAACAGTGTTTTGAGTAATTCAGGTGAACTCATAATAGATCCCAGAGAATCACTGGACAGGTGGAGGGAAAATTTTGAAAATCTTCTCAGCTTAAAAGGAAATCTTCATGGTGGTGTCGCAAACAGTGGAGCTCATGGGGAGGAGGAAAATGGTGTTGGTGAAATTGCGCTTGAGGAAGTGGAAAGGATGGTAAATAAACTCTATTGTCATAAAACAGCAGAAATATATGAAATTAGACCTGAAATGGTGAATTATAGTGGGAAGGCAGGGATAAAATGGCTTCATAGAATAATATTAGCATGGAGTGTTGGTAAGGTACCTTTAGATTGGACAAAAGCAGTAATTGCACCTATCTATAAGCAAGGGAACAGAAAGGATTGCAGCAACTATCGAGGTATCTCATTGATTAGTGTACCAGGCAAAGTATTCACTGACATCTTGGAAGGGAGGGTGTGATCAGTGGTTGAGAGGAAGTGGGATGAAAACCAGTGTAGTTTCAGACCACAGGATCAGATTTTCAGTATGCACCAGGTAATTGAAAAATGCTATGAGAGGAATAGACGGTTGTGTTTATGTTTCGTAGATCTAGAGAAAGCATATGACAGGCTGCTGAGGGAAAAGATGTTCACCATACTGGGAGACTATGGGATTAAGGGTAGATTATTAAAATCAATCAAAGGCATTTATGTTGACAATTGGGCTGCAGTGAGAATTGATGGTAGAATGAGTTCTTGGTTCAGGGTACTTACAGTGGTTAGACAAGGCTGTAATCTTTCACCTTTGTTGTTCGTAGTTTACATGGATCATCTGCTGAAAGGTATAAAGTGGCAGGAAGGGATTCAGTTAGGTGGAAATGTAGTAAGCAGTCTGGCTTATGCTTATGCTGACGCCTTGGTATGAGTATGGTATGAAAATTAGCTTTCCGAAGACTAAATGTCAGTAGGTAAGAAATTCAACAGAATTGAATGTCAGATTGGTGATACAAAGCTGCAGCATGTAGATAATTTCAATTATTTAGGATGTGTGTTTTCCCAGGATGGTAATATAGTAAGTGAGATTGAATCAAGGTGCAGTAAAGCTAGTGCAGTGAGCTCGCAGTTGCGATCAACAGTATTCTGTGAGAAGGAAGTCAGCTCCCGGACCAAATTATCTTTACATCGGTCTGTTTTGAGACCAACTTTGCTTTACGGGAGCAAAAACTTGGTGGACTCAGGATATCTTATTCATAAGTTAGAAGTAACTGACATGAAAGTAGTGAGAATGACTGCTTGTACAAAGAGGTGGGAACAATGGCAGGAGGGTACTCAGAATGAGGCGATAAAGGCTAAAGCCCTAATGCTAGTACCTTCTCAGGTGGTATCATTTTGGCGTGGTTATAATCTGTAAATTCAGTCTTGGCTGGTATTCTTTCATGTTTCAAAGGGCAAACATGACTGATCTAGTAAGAATGCACAAGGGTCAACTGACGCTGATAATGAAGATAAGACACGCAAATGTTTCGGTCTTGAATTGCTACAAACCGAGGAGCTGGAATGCAAACTCATTATTAAGGGCGTTTCTCCTGCTGCTACATTAGACAATAACGTTAAATTAGTTCGTTTCTCATTAATAACCCAGTTAGTCCATCGAGCTGACAACCTTACATTGTTCTTGAAAGTGAGTTAAATCGTATAGCGGTTTCTCTGTTTCAAATGGAGTCCATGCTGGACTAGTTTAGTCAAGCTCAAGGTGATGCCACTTGAAAGCAGATTCCTCATATTAAAACTCACCTGCTGCATTATAGGAACCACATGTCTGATCTCCAGTTAATATTTGGTGATAGTATGGGTGTTGGTGTGAAAACTTCATTAGATTTGTGGCCCAGTAAAATTGAGTCTCTTTTGAGAATGGGAGATACCAGGCGAGTTGGCCGTGCACTTAGGGGCTTGCAGCTGTGAGCTTCCATCCGGGAGATAGTGGGTTCGAACTCCACTGTCGACAGCCCTGGAGATGGTTTTCTGTGGTTTCCCATTTTCACACCAGGTAAATGCTGGGGCTGTACCTTTATAAAGGCCACGGCGGCTTCCTTCCCACTCCTAGGCCTTTCCTTTCTTATTGTCACCATAAGACCCATCTGTGTTGGTGCATCATTAAACAAAACAAAACAAAAAAGCCTGTCTTTTGTCACCTTTGAAAATAAGCCTGCTGAAGTTAGTGAACAGCAGATTTCACAACCACTGCCTGTTCAAGGTGTTTCATCGGGTGCTGACTTGTGCCACCGAGAATGTTTATTCAGTTGTTAATTTCATAAAGCTACCTTATTTGTTTCAGTTACTTGTTAAAGAGATGAAGTCTTATTCTATACTGTAGACTCTATTGAACAAGTTATTGAGATCCTGCGAACTCTGACTGAGTTTCTCGAACACAGTACTGTGTATGGTGTCAGAGAGATCTGGTTTCTCAAATCATTTATTCGCATGCTTTTGGAGCCTTAGCCAGTCACTAACTATGGCATGTCTGAGCGGGATTTTATTGGGGATTTTCATGCTAAACTATTACATGAATGTATTCGTACTAGACCACTATCATCTTTAGTGCAGCGCTATTTCTTCAGATGCTAAACAAAGAACTTTTAAAAGAAGCCTGATGGAAATAAGAAGAAGTAGTAGTGATGATGATGGTGACGATGATGATGATGATAATGATGATGGTTGTTGTTTAAAGGGGTCTAACATGTAGGTCATCGGCCCAGTAGTAGTAGTAGTAGTAGTGTTATAATAATTGAATCAGTGAAGAACACCCTAACAAATGCATTTGAAGGTCTGTCAAGATATACAGCACAAACCAGCTTAAACCAAATCCATCCAAGACACAACTGTGTGTTTTTCATTTGAGAATCAGAGAAGCCACTCATAGGTGAATGGAGAGTTGCTATAGTAGCCCCTGTGTATAAAGGAAGGGTGATAGACATAAAGCTGAAAATTACAGGCCAGTAAGTTTGACATGCATTGTATGTAAGCTTTGGGAAGGCATTCTTTCTGATTATATTAGACATGTTTGTGAAATTAATAACTGGTTCGATAGAAGGCAATTCGGTTTTAGGAAAGGTTATTCCACTGAAGCTCAACTTGTAGGATTCCAGCAAGATATAGCAGATATCTTGGATTCTGGAGGTCAAATGGACTGTATCGTGATTGACCTGTCTAAAGCATTTGATAGGGTGGATCATGGGAGACTACTGGCAAAAATGGGTGCAATTGGACTAGACAAAAGAGTGACTGAATGGGTTGCTATATTTCTAGAAAATAGATCTCAGAGAATTAGAGTAGGTGAAGCTTTATCTGACCCTGTAATAATTAAGAGGGGAATTCCTCAAGGCAGTATTACGGACCTTTATGTTTTCTTATATATATAAATGATATGGGTAAAGGAGTGGAATCGGAGGTAAGGCTTTTTGCGGATGATGTTATTCTCTGTAGAGTGATAAATAAGTTACAAGATTGTGAGCAACTGCAACGTGACCTCGAAAATGTTGTGAGATGGACAGCAGGCAATGGTATGTTGATAAACGGGGTTAAAAGTCAGGTTGTGAGTTTCACAAATAGGAAAAGTCCTCTCAGTTTTAATTACTGCGTTGATGGGGTGAAAGTTCCTTTTGGGGATCATTGTAAGTATCTAGGTGTTAATATAAGGAAAGATCTTCATTGGGGTAATCACATAAATGGGATTGTAAATAAAGGGTACAGATCTCTGCACATGGTTATGAGGGTGTTTAGGGGTTGTAGTAAGGATGTAAAGGAGAGTGCATATAAGTCTCTGGTAAGACCCCAACTAGAGTATGGTTCCAGTGTATGGGACCCTCACCAGGATTACCTGATTCAAGAACTGGAAAAAATCCAAAGAAAAGCAGCTCGATTTGTTCTGGGTGATTTCCGACAAAAGAGTAGCGTTACAAAAATGTTGCAATGTTTGGGTTGGGAAGAATTGAGAGAAAGAAGAAGAGCTGCTCGACTAAGTGGTATGTTCCGAGCTGTCAGCGGAGAGATGGCGTGGAATGACATTAGTAGACGAATAAAGTTGGAATTCAAGAGGACAAACTGGGGCAAATATTAATTTATAGGAAGGGGAGTTAGGGATTGGAATAACTTACCAAGGGAGATGTTCAAGAAATTTCCATTTTCTTTGAAATCATTTAGGAAAAGGCTAGGAAAGCAACAGACAGGGAATCTGCCACCTGGGCGACTGCCCTAAATGCAGATCAGTATTGATTGATTGATTGATTGATTGATTGATTGATTGATTGATTGATTGATTGATTGATTGATTGATTGATTGATTGATTGATTGATTGATTGATTGATTGATTGATTGATTGATTGATTGATTGATTGATTGATTGATTGATTGATTGATAAAGATATTGGGCCGATTACAGAAACGATGACTAGTTCAAAGCCATAGACAACATCTGCCTAAACAATGTCTAAGTTGTGCACGGTCTTCCATTGCATAAACACTGTTCAGCCAGAGTTTAACTAGGCTAGACATCGTTTAAAGTTTCAATATTAGTTCAAAAATGGAGACAGAAGTATCTTTCATGTAACTCTTTGCTTGTCGCAACCAATGAAATTTTACGGTGCGCACACCGAATGCTAGTCAGCTGTTGTCTTCCTACATATTACTCAAATATGGCTAAGCATGAGCATGACTTGCCAGCAGATATGAATATCACTTTCGGTGGAAATGAAATCCCATAATATTATCGAAGATAGGAAAACTTAAAACGGTCCACCTTTTCAATACAAAATTGTTATAGTTTATTACAACATATATTTACATTTGGAACTAGTTTCGACGCTGTTTGGCGTCATCTTCAGCCAAAATGTGGGAAATAGGCTAGCATGTAGACATTTATATTACACAAGGCGTTATATTAAACAATACACATCTTGCAAGGAGATAAAAACAGGGACAAATATAGAAACAAATGAATCGTTGAGAAAGCAAAAGTTATACATATTAAAAATAACCTTAACCACACATCTTGTAGTGCGAAAATATTCGCCTTGAATGATTCCTGAATACAAAACGCACGCGCACACATTTCTGAAGAGCCAGCAGGCAGGAAAAAGTAAAGTGAAACCTTAAGAGTTCTTCTGAGAAGAGTTCATCATTTTTTCTGTGTTCCGACTAACTAATGAAGTTTTCCTTGAGTTCCTGATAAATACACACAACAGGAAATTCTCCTTCACTCTCAACAATAGCTATAAAGACCAACGGTAAATTTCATTTTAAATATTGTGCAGAGACATGAAGGCGTGATCTTGAGCATGATATAACTTCTTCATTTAACCCAATTTTTTACACAAGGTGTTACATTCAACAATACACATCTTACGAGGAGATAAAAACAGGGACGAATATAGAAACAAATGAATCGTTGAGAAAGCAAAAGTTATACATATTAACCACACATCTTGCAGTGCGAAAATATTTGCCTTGAATGATTCTTGAATACAAAACGCACGCGTACACACTTCTGAAGAGCCAGCAGGCAGGAAAAAGTAAGGTGAAACCTTAAGAGTTCTTCTGAGAAGAGTTCATCATTTTCTTTATGTTCGGACTAACTAATGAAGTCTCCCTTGAGTTCCTGATAAACATACACAACAGGAAAAACTCCTTCACTCTCAACAATAGCTATAAAGACCAACGGTAAATTGTATTTTTTAAATACTGTGCAGAGACGTGAAAGCATGATCTTGAACATGATATAACTTCTTCATTTAATCACCTTTGAAAGCCTCTCTCTATATTACGTAGCTTCATTAACACCACCCTTCTGTAGATGCACAAAATAATCTTGTAATCTTCACAGGTCCGGTATTCAGTTCGACGAGAATATAAAATTGGTATTAAGGAATTCGTTTTCTGAGAGTTTGGAGGTTGACTGTGCCAGTATTTGTGGTGTATTGTTGCAGCGTTACGTGTAGGGTGGGGGCAGGTTTCTATGATGTTTATTGCGGGACATAAGGCGGTAAAGCTATGGCGCGAGATGAAGAGGAGCACCTTACTTCTTCCTGCCTGCTGGCTCTTCAGAAGTGTGTACGCGTGCGTTTTGTATTCAAGAATCATTCAAGGCAAATATTTTCACACTGCAAGATGTGTGGTTAAGGTTATTTTTAATATGTATAACTTTTGCTTTCTCAACGATTCATTTGTTTCTATATTCGTCCCTGTTTTTATCTCCTCGTAAGATGTGTATTGTTGAATGTAACACCTTGTGTAAAAAATTGGGTTAAATGAAGAAGTTATATCATGTTCAAGATCATGCCTTCACATCTCTGCACAATATTTCAAATGAAATTTACCGTTGGTCTTTATAGCTATTGTTGAGAGTGAAGGAGAATTTCCTGTTGTGTGTATTTATCAGGAACTCAAGGGAAACTTCATTAGTTAGTCGGAACACAGAAAAAATGATGAACTCTTCTCAGAAGAACTCTTAAGGTTTCACTTTACTTTTTCCTGCCTGCTGGCTCTTCAGAAATGTGTGCGCGTGCGTTTTGTATTCAGGAATCATTCAAGGCGAATATTTTCGCACTACAAGATGTGTGGTTAAGGTTATTTTTAATATGTATAACTTTTGCTTTCTCAACGATTCATTTGTTTCTATATTTGTCCCTGTTTTTATCTCCTTGCAAGATGTGTATTGTTTAATATAACGCCTTGTGTAATATAAATGTCTACATGCTAGCCTATTTCCCACATTTTGGCTGAAGATGACGCCAAACAGCGTCGAAACTAGTTCCAAATGTAAATATATGTTGTAATAAACTATAACAATTTTGTATTGAAAAGGTGGACCGTTTTAAGTTTTCCTGCCTTCCATTCTCAGTTCAATACGGACAAAAATGAAATTCTTAGATTTAAATAATATTATCGACACTAAAGCGACACGCCACCGCACGAGAAAATGGAGCTTTGATTATAGTGCTGTTACAGTGAGTGTAATATACTCGTAAATAGCTTCAGCGAAGTTAAGATGAAATAGTAGTACTGTGTAACGGAATGAGTTGTACGGGCCATACAGTAGATGTAGCTTGTGTTCTGGAGATCATAGATTTGAAACGCATCATCGGCAGCCCTGAAGATAGATGAAATTAGTGTAAAAATGATCTGTTGGACTGCAATGGATGTACAGATTGTTAAAATGCGTATGGAAGCAGAAATGTGTGCCAGAAGACTGGGAAAAGGGAATAACCATACTAGCCATACTGCCAGCTGCATCTGTTTCCATCTTTTGTGTAAATTCTTCCCAACTTAACAATGTTTTACATTTCCTTTTATTATCAAGATACTTCCTTTTATTTCCTTCTTTTTTATCTCTGTCCACCTTCGTCACTCTAAAGAAGACCAGTACAAAGCAATGCGAGGAATACTGGATAATCAGCTTGATGAGCCATGTTCTGAAGATGTTTCTGAATATCATCCTTGGCAGAATCTAAGCTAGATACAAGAGGTGCATAAAGCAGTTCTTGTACTTCTTTTCTGTTTGTTCCCCAGGCCACAACATCATCTGCAAAAAGTAATAATTTAATCTTCCTATTCCCATATGCTTCCTTTGTCTCCTGCATTTCCGCCATTGGCCTTTATCAGGGCATGTAAAGGTCTTTCTCCAACAGCTCGGTTTTGTTAAATGTATACAAGTGGCTTTAATCCAATTAGCACATTTATTTCTTTATTTTAATAATGGAAGTTCCCTTACCCAAGTAAATTAGGTATCAATCAAAATATTCATAATTAAGTCTGTTTTCTAGCTCAGTGAGGAATTAAGGAAATAAATACTCAGTTTAATGTTATATATTTCTGCTTTATTTTGATACACGCATTACTATAACCGTATTCTTTGGTGTTTGCCTGGTGTAAATAATTCAGTTGCCTTCTTGAAATTTGCTGTTACTTGTTGGACTGAAGCAAAACCACGCTGTAATAATACACACAAGCAAATATATTACATGTATATATGCTATAAGTCAATAAGAATATACAAAGGCTAAGTCTGAAAACCGTACAAAAGTCATGATAAGACAAGGTTAAGTTAGGTTAGGTTAGGTTGATAATAAAATTTCCTTACATATCAACTGAATTGATCTTTATAGAGGAGGTAACATTACTTTAGTTTTCAGAGGAGTTCTTGCAGATTTCTGTTGCTTCATATACATCTGAATTGAATTCTATACACATGAATTGGATGAAATAAAGACTGTATTAATAAAATGTTGCGTTCATCGCTTAACACCAACTTTGTTATTAAATGCAGTATTCAAACATGCCACTATTCTACTTGCCAGGTATTACCCAAACAGATTTACAATCCTAAAGAAAAAGAAAATATGCTATACTTATACCCGCAAATATAACACTAGTGATTTTTCATTGCAGTACATTTAATCTCACAAGTCGCGAAAGAAATCATGACTACTTAGTGCCAAACTGCAAGATTATGTAACTGTAAGGCGACGTATCAGCAGATAGGGTCCCTAAACTGTATGTTTAGCGACACTGAATCAAACCAAATGGTTAGGAAATAACTATAAATTACAACCTTCAGTATTAACAGGGGAGAAAGAGTACGATTGTACCATTAGTTTATCTATATATATAAAGTAGCTTGTCCTGACTGACTGACTGACTGATTCATCATCGCCGAGCCAAAACTACTGGACGTAAAGAAATGAAATTTTGGGGATATATTCATATTATAATGTAGGTGCTCGCTAAGAGAGGATTTTTGGATATTCCGTCGCTAAGGGGGTGAAAAGGGGGGTGAAATTTTAAAATGAGTGTGTCTATATCTCAAAACTTTAAAAGTTTACAAATGTGAAAATTGGTATTTAGAATCTTCTTTAAAAATAAGGAAACACGTATTTTTTTGTTTTCAGACAATCCCAATAGGAGGGGTGAAAAAGGGTGAAAAAGGGGTTGAATGCCTTTAATCAGGATACCGCTACTTATATCTCAGAAACTGAAGATATTACAGACCTCAAAATTGGTACTTTCGATCGCTGTCAAAAATAAAGAAACACAAATTTTTTTGTTTTTGGAAAATCCAATTAATGCGAGGGTGAAAGGGGGGTGAATTTTTAAAATGAGTGCATCTATATCTCAAAAGTTTTAAAGTTTAGAGATGTAAAAATTGGTATTTAGAATCTTCATTAAAAATAAAGAAACACGCATTTTTTTGTTTTCGGAAAATCACAATAGGAATCGTGAAAAGGGGTGAAAAATGGGTTGAATGCCTTTAAAGAGAATACATATATCTTAGAAACTGAATATATTACAGACCTGAAAATTGGTATTTGGGATCTACTTTAAAAATAAAGAAACAGGTATTTTTTCGTTTTGGGAAAATCCAAATAATGGGGGGTGAAAAGAGGGGTGAAATTTTTAAAATGAGTGTATCTATATCTCAAAACTTTTAAAGTTTATAGATGTAAAATTTGGTATTTAGAATCTCCTTTAAAAATAAAGAAACACGTATTTTTTGTTTTCGGAAAATCCAAATAGGAAGGGTGGAAAAGGGTGAAAAAGAGTTTGAATGCCATTAATGAGGCTACTTATATTTCAGAACCAGAAGATATTACAGACCTGAAAATTGGTAATTGGGATCTACTTTAAAAATAAAGAAACAGGTATTTTTTTCGTTTTTGGAAAATCCAAATAATGGGGGTGAAAAGGGGGGTGAATTTTTAAAATGAGTGTGTCTACATCTTAAAACTTTAAACGTTTACCGATGTAAAAATTGGTGTTTAGAATCTCCCTTAAAAATAAAGGAACACGTATTTCTTTGTTTTCTCTAAATCCCAATAGGAGGGGTGTAAAAGGGTGAATAATGGGTTGAATGCCTTTAATGAGGATACAAATATCTCAGAAACTGAAGATATTACAGAACTGAAAATTTGTAAATGAGATCTCCTTTAAAAATAAAGAAACACGTATATTTTTGCTTTTGGAAAATTCAATTAATGGCGGTTAAACAGGAGTGGCAAATTGTGGTGAATTTTTTGAAAGACTATATCTACAGAATATCTGAAAAGCGTAAAATATTACAGACTTAAAAAGTGGGTATTTGGAATCTCCTGTAAGTGTAAAGAAACACAGGTGATTTGTCTTCGGAAACCCCACTTAAGGGGAACTAAAAAGGGGTGAAATTTTAAAATGAGAATTTCTACAGTATATCTCAAAAAACTTAACATGTTACAGAAGTGAAAAATGGTAATTTTTTAATTCTATTAAAAATAAAGAAATGTGTATTTTTAGTTTTCGGAAATACCACTTGGGAAGTGGGGGGGGGGGTAAAAGTGACTGAAAATGGTGTTGAATTCTTTTAATTAGGCTACTGATATCTCAAAAATGAAGCTGTTACACACGTGAAATTTGATTTTTGGAATCTGCTTTAAACGTAAACAAACACGTATTCTCGGAAAATCCAATGAAGTGGGTTTGGGGGGTTAAAGGATTGAAAAAATTAATTGACTTAATTGTATGAGAATACATACATCTAATAAAAACTAAAGTTGTTACAGACGTGAAAATTGGTGTTTTGATCTCTTTTAAAAACAATGAAAAGCGCGTTTTGGGGGGGGGGGGGGGGAAACAATCTTGGGTGGGACGGGAGTGAAAAGGAGCTGTATTCCTTTCATGAGGACACATAAATCAAAAACTAAAGAGGTTAGAGTGGTGATAATTGGTTTTTAGAAGATCCTTTACTATTAAAGGAACAAGTATTTTTTGCCTTAATATCACTTTGTGAGGGGGGGGGGGGGGGGGGAGCGTGAAAGGAAGTTAAAAAAGTGAATTATTTTAAAGGGGATACTTATATCTCAAAACTGAAGGTAATAAACGTGAACATTGGTATTTGTAATCTCCTTTAAACATAAAGAAACACACCTTCTTTTAATTTTTTGGGGGGTGGGGGTAAATAAACTTAACGGCGGTGGGGTGTAAAAGGAGGTGAGACCAATTGATTTTACTGTTCATAATGTACTTATAAGGAGCCTCCGTTGCTCAGGCGGCAGAGCGCCGGCCTCTCACAGCTGGGTTCCGTGTTTCAAATCCCGGTCACTCCATGTGACATTCGTGCTGGACAAAATGGCGGCGGGACAGGTTTTTCTCCGGATACTCCGGCTTTCCCTGTCATCATTCATTCCAGCAACACTGTCCAATATTTCATTTCATTTGTCACTCATCGATCATTGCTCCAGAGGGGAGCTTCGGCAGCCGGCACAATTCATATTGTCGCCGCTAGATGGGGCTTTATTCATTCCATCCCTGATCCTGTCGAATGATAGGAAACAGGCTGTTGACTTTCGATGTACTTATTCTGATCATAAACCGATCATTTTTAATCTTTCCTGGGTTCTTTTTCAACAGCCATCTTTTCCTTCGGAGAATGTTCTTAGATTAGAGTAGATTCTCCTGGCATATAAATAAAAATTTAAACACATTTGAAATAAACGATAGGAATGATATTGACCGTCAAATTGTTCACCTCTATAATAAGGTCACTAATACACGGAGGTATGTCATTCGTATCGTCAGAAATCCCGCACACTTGCCTACGCGCGACAATGGTGCTGGCCACATTGTCAACAATGACAATGGCAGCAGATGTAATTTACCGCCAAGTAGCGGTCTTGCATATTGCTGTGGGGTCCAGAACATATAATAATAATAATAATAATAATAATAATAATAATAATAATAATAATGTTCTGGATCGTCGTCACATGTGCGGACCACGCCGGAAACGGGTCCTGGACGGCTAATGACTAAGAATGCAGTCCGGCCGCGGGTTCAGTAGGCTACCGCCAAGGCACCCAAGACGACACCACGACAGATCCCCTGAAGGATTTGATCCATATTCAAAATGCTTATAGGAAAAGATGGCAAAGATTTAGGGACCCAACTAACTTGGTGGAATACCTGGACCTAGCCCGGAAAGTACGAAATCGTTTTTGGAAAGAAAGATTGAAAAATGGGAGGAAACTTGCCGTAATCTATTAGAAAACGAGTCAGATCGCGAATTTTGGCGGATTCTCTCAGAAAACGGGTAAGATCGCGAATTTCAGCGGATTATATATCTCAAACAATAAGCATTCAATTATAAATTTTAGTATAATACCGTAGCGAAGCACGGGTATCTTGCTAGTAAGCTTATATGGCAGGGACTATACATCTGAGGCTGCGAGTGGTCAGGGGCTATGTATTTCCCACACTTTTATATGGAATGGAAGGGTGGACTCTAACCGTGGCACTGTGCAAGAAGCTAGAAGCCTTCAAAATGTGGGTCTTATCGGCGGATGTTACATATCTCATGGACAGAAAGAGTAAGGAATACTGAGGTGATGAAAAGACTGAACAAGAAGTACTCCTTTTTATCAAAAAGCGGAAATTTGAATATTTCGGACCTGTGGCGCAGAATGAAAAGTACAGGATCCTGCAATTGGCAATGCAGGAGAAGATCTCAGGACAACAGAGACCTGGCCGAAAAAGAACCTGAACCTGAAGAACCTGAGAGACTGGTTTGAGATTAACATGATGTCGCTTTTCCATGTGGCAGACTCAAAGACTAGAATAGCCATGAAGAACAGCACAGTAAAGAGTAGAAGAAAGGAAAGACATTTTTTCCTAGGATATTACACAAGGATCACGTGACATTAAAGTAAGCAGTACACTGACTAATAAAATAACTACACTACAATACTACTTAGGTGTATTATTATTATTATTTTAACCTACTACACCCTTACAGAAATGAAAACTGCCATTAATTACTGAATATCAAAATGAACACACAAGAATTGCACAACAGTAAAGATTGCAAGCAGATACTACAGTACCATACCAAATAACATAACTACACTGCAATTCCAAACTGTACTTAAGCATATCTTAATTTTAACAAGTTAATAGAAATGTGATTAAAACTAAATACTTAGATTATTACAGTCTGACTCATTGGTTCAGAGGGTCCCGGGTTCGATTCCCGGCCGGGTCGGGGATTTTAATTGCTTCTGATTAATTATTCTGGCTCGGGGACAGGATGTTTGTGTTCCAACACTCTCTTATTCATATTCAGACAACATACTACACTACCAACCATCTCAGAAGCACACGATAGTGTTTACATCCCTCCATATAGGATTGGCGTCAGGAGGGTTATGTGTATGTTTAGTCCTCAGCCCGAAGGCTGGTTGGATCCTCAACAGCTCCGCCATCAGCTGTCATAGATGGCCTAGGCATCACTGAAGAGGCGTACTAGGGAAATGAGGGGCGAGGTAGTTTCCCGTTGCTTTCCTCACCGAGCCAGAAGTTGCTATTACATATCAGTCTGCCAAGCCCACTGAAATGCATGCACCAACTGACCCTATGAGCAATATTTTCACACCATTCATAGCAGGGACTGGCTGCAGAAGGAATGGCATTACTAGCATCACTCATACCTCAGTCACTTTCATTTTTTCAAAGCTAAGGTTAAAGCTGAGACAGATCAATGAAAGTAACAAGATTGCTCTAGCCCATACCAGAAGACATAGTGCACTGTAAACACTAGGTCCCGCCAGCCGGCCGTAAAACAGGGCCAAACCCACATGTACGACGCAGTTCTCACCTGCGACCCCACAGGTGCAGGAAAAGCCGTAGGAAAAAGAAGACTTGGATTATTACAGTGACAGATTACTATTATTACTATTTTTCCTACCGTGCAAGATGAAATTAAAACTGCCCTTAAGTGCTAGAAAAAGGGGAAGTCTGAAATAATTTCTCAATAAGCTCTCTAAAAACTATGCTGGAGACCTGAAATGCAAATATTGGAATATAATTTTGACTTGACTGTATACTAACAGTGGTATATTAGAATGTGAAATGCAGCAATAATCACTAACAGTACAAAGACCATTAGCTATCTTATAATCATTATAACATATCAAAGCCATTTCTTATTAACAGAACTGATGTAGTTATTTTATTATTATTATTATTATTATTATTATTATTATTATTATTATTATTATTATTATTATTATTATTATTATTATTATTATTATTATTATTTATATACAGTCGTATCATCACACACTTTATTAAAACATAACCGATTTTCGGACACTAAGGTCCATCATCAGTGTTTAAATTTAAATTTAATTTCATATAAGTGTGTCATCAAAATTGGTTAAAATGAGTTTAAAATGAGGTTTTTAGGAAAAAAAATGGAATATTATTTCCTCTTTTCCCCAACCCAGATACGAAGCAAAGTAAAGCCTAACATATGTAACCTACAATTCGTAATCTACCAAACCCAATGGAACTACTCAGTGTAAAATTGAAATAAAACACCAATATTTATTTTACTAAATTGATCACACACACACAAACTAACCAACTTTTAATAGCTATTAACTACTTCAGACTGTATCAAGAGGCAGAGCTTTCAACAACCGACCATCCACCAGCGTATCCAAAAATCAAATCGTGAGAAACCTTTTACTGACTGCCCTAAGTAAGTTGTCCTTCCAACTAAACAGGGTTTAAATAAACAAATGAAACAATACATAAATGATAAAAACTGTAGAATTTTCCTTCATTTCATTGCTAAAAAGTTATGAGCAGATGTAGTAAGAAAACATGAAAAATGCTCATTGTTTCAGTATTTTGATTGGCGATTCCATAGACCGAAGTGTTGAAGAAGATGTGATTGTTCACACTCGTGGGAAGACCTTTTGCACCTTGTGCCTCTCAAGAACAGTCGAGCTGAGTCATATTTTGCTTCCATTACTGGTCAACTGGATATCTTAGAGCTTGATTGGAGAAAAGTACATGGTTAGTGTAGGAAGTGACAGGGCAATGTCTATGACCACCTCTAAATTGGATTTCATAGTATGTTTGAAAAAAGAAGATCCAACATTTAATTAAATTTAGTGTCACGCATTGCCTACAGATGGCCATCTTTGAAGCTGCTAAGTCTGTTTCTTTCCTAGGAAAGCTTAATGAAACTCTGAAGAACATATTCAAATTTTACCAAAGACCATCAGAACTCCTGCATGAACCAGAAAACACTATGAAACTTTTTAGAAAGTGAGATTGTAAAACTCTGACATATTCATAAAGTATGGTGACTGTGTAGCAAATCTGAAGCTTTGAAAGCTTTGCGTCATGATCTCGTACCTTGTGTTGTCCATCTTCAGAATAGGACAAATCATAAAGATAGAGAAGGGGTTGCTATGGATGCAGCGAGAGTGAAAGGCTCTCTGAAAATTTGTAATAACTAGAGCCCGGAAGTTCAGGTATTTATTTTTTCTGAAATAGGCAGGCAAATAAGCACTTAACATTGAGGAAATAGGCAGTGAAATAATTAAAATAGACATTTATTTAGACATTTATAACAATACAATCTGCACTAAAATAATAAAGATGCTTTAATGTAAGCTACGTAACACATATGTGTCATATTTTAGTAGGCCTACTTCATCTTACATCCCCCTATGGGTGGGGATGATAGAATAACGTCAACGGTATCTCCTGTCTGTCGTGTGAGGAGTGACTAAAAGGCCTCTCAACTTGGGAGTGGGGGTTGGCGACCACGATTCACGTAGCTGAGTCTGACGTTGCTTCCACTTACTTGTGTCAGGTTCCTCCCTCTTACCTTTCCTGTCTGACCTCCCTCGGTCAACTCTTGTTCTTTTCCAACCCTGGCAGTATTAGATTTGCAAGGCCTGCGGAGTCTTTCATTTTCACGCTCTTCGTGGTCCTTCCCGTTCTTTTGCTGGTACCTTCATTTTTTGACGTACCAGGCCTCTTCAATTTTCCTTCTGATTAGTGTTAGTAGATGATGGTTATCAAGTTGTTCTTCCTCTTAAAACAATTGACAAAGTACTAGTAAAGCACTTCGGAAAAGATTGTAAATTAAATGCCTCTCTTAAGTGGTATGTCGATGTCATTAATAAGAACAGCTGTAGTGAAAATGAACAAGCTGTTAATGATTATGAATGTGATTGTTTTAAGGACGCGTGTGGTGAACCAGAGGTTATTTGCCCAGAAATATAGTGAAGCAAGAACTGAAATGAATATTAAAAAAGTATGCTAGAAAATATGTTCACCGGGCAAGTTGGTCGTGCGGTTAGAGGCGTGTGGCTGTGAGCTTGCATCCGAGAGAGATAGCGGGTTCGAATCCCACTGTCGGCAGCCCTGAAGATGGTTTTCCATGGTTTTCCATTTTCACACCAGGCAAATGCTGGGGCTGTACCTTAATGAAGCTCACGGCCACTTCCTTCCAACTCCTAGCCCTTTCCTATCCCATCGTCGCCATAAGACCTATCTGTATCGGTGCGACGTAAAGCCACTAGCAAAAAAAGAAATATGTTCAAGGTCTCTCAACTGCTCCCTAAACAAATCCATAAAAAGGGCCAGGTTTCATAATTTTAGCTGAATTTAATCGATTATCCGTAATTTTTTTTTTCATATTACCAGTTATTTGGACTTTAATGAAACAATATTAATTAGGTAAAACCTCTGCTGTAGAAACTTCTTATTTATGTACAGTATATTTTTGAAATAGGACAGTTGTGAATATTTCATTTAATAGTGCCAGTGCCAAAAATATCATTTCAGTTCTGAAAAGAGAAATACAACATTCGTCATTTTCTCAGTGTTCTGCTGGTACATATGATGTGATACCCTGCGTCAGCAGTGTTATAAAATTGTTTTATTTATAATGAAAAATGCTTTATCATTTGTATTTGGCACCTGATCCTCAACATCAGTTGTAAAGATTCTCAAAGATTCTGTAAATTTTGCACTATTGTACCAGCATCGTTGTGTTTCAATGTTAGTTCTTAATTCCTTCTGTAGTAATTCCACTTATGTTTCTTTCTTTTATATAGGAAAAGGTGTTACATTTGACAGTGGTGGTATTTCTATCAAAAGTGCTGCAGCAATGGATGAGATGCGAGCTGATATGGGAGGTGCTGCCTGTGTTGTATCAACTATTCATGCAGTTGCAGCTCAGAAACTACCTGTCAATGTGAAAGGTACTGGATTTCTTTTTGTTCAAAAGATGCTGTAGAAGTCTATACTCTGTCAAGGGCTTGTTACTGGATTGAATTGTGGCAACCGTGAGCTTCCAACTGAGTTTGGTACTACTTGTGCCAGTCTCCTCTGTTTCATATTTCATCCAACCTTTCATGAATTTTTATCTCATTTACTTGAATATTTTTATTCTTTAGGGGATCAGAATGTTTTCCTGTCGTGGGGCTGTTGACCTAGATGTTAATTTCACTATAACATCAACATTAAATCAGGTTTATTAATTCATTTCATTAATTCAACCACCATTACAATCTTACAAACATTCCTAAACGGAACCAAACTACAGCCCTAATAGGCTACAGCCCTAATACCAAGTGACTGTTGCTCATCCAAAGGCCTGCAGATTATGAGATGACTCATGGTCAGTGTGACGAATCATCTCGGCCATTATTCCTTGCTCTCTAGACCAGGGTCTCCATCTCACTGTTAGATAGCTCCGTAATTAACTGTTATCATATAGGCTGAGTGGACCTAGAACCTGCCCTCATACCCAGGTAAAAATGCTTGAGAGTCGATGACCTTAGATGTTAGGCCCCTTTAAACAACAAGCATCATCTTCAAAACTGCTGGGGAGTAGTACCTGGGGCCTCCTAGTGAGAGGCAGGTGAGCTAGACCGCAGGGCCAGATTCAACATTAATTACATGGGTTAAAATTCTCAATACTTTACATTGAGTTTTACCGGAAAATCTTTGTCATTTTTCCTGTATAAACTTCTTTCAGGACAGCAACTTTGATCAGCCAAGTTCATCGAAAAATATCTAATAAATAACGCCAAGCCAAACGTCAATCGACCACAAGACCACAAGTAGATTTTAATTCTCTAATGTAATAAAATAAAGCACATCCGACACAAATGTGCCCAACATGATGGCAAAATCCCCTCTTTTCTTTTCTTCTTTCATAGTAATTTAGTCACAGGTATACTGCTTGAAGTAAGTTTCTGGAAGTCTTCAACCACATAAATTAGGCCTACATGGACTTTTCAAGGTCATGTTGAACTTGAGAATATGGTTTTGAATGTATGTATCGATTCTCAAAAGTTTTCGAATGCATTAATATTCAATTCTGCCCATCACTAAACAAACAAATTGGAAAGAGAAAATAAAACTCTAGAAATTTCTGTTTATTCATGACCTTGGACTCAGCTGGAGTATGCATTGAGACACTCGCTGCACAGGCCAGTACGACTGGCAAATGATACAAATTTTCTAAATGTTATGCTGTGCGTATAAAATTACTGCAGTTTTCATGAGGACATTTTAACATTAAAACATCATATACTGCCAGAAAAAAAAAAAACATTATCTTCAAGGACAAGGTAATTTTATTCACAAGCAATGTGGCAGGTAGTTCATCATTGCAGGAGTATACAATTATAAATTCAGACCAAATGAAACACACATCACAGTAAAGGGTGCCCAAAGAGTCACATCAATACACAGTGTACCCTCCTGTGGTAGCGATGCAGGCATGTATTCGCGTATGCAAATGATCATAAAGGTGCCAAATGGCATCCTACGATAGATTGTCCCAAGCATCTGCACCATTAAATTTACTGCACTACACACGCAAACCTGTAATGTGGCTATCACGCTATGATTACCCATTTCAAATGAACTTTTGTCATACATCACTGATGTTATAACACAAAACAACGAAAGAAAGGGTGACCAAAACGCATCACAAACATACATGAATGATGACATAATGAAATAAATACTGGTTATGAAAGAGTTAAGTCACAATACCTGGTGGATGTATGTCAGATTCTATTGCAGTGTGCTGCTGGCTTTCTTTCTTATTTTATTTTGCCATTAGAACGATTTTTAGACACATTGATATACCTTTTTCCCCTCACTTGGGACTTCTCCTCCGCATGAAATTTTATTTACATATTTAAATCTAAAAATAATTATATTAAAAAATAAAAATACCCTTCTCACAATTTTCTTCGTAACAAGTCGCACTCAATTATACAAATTATAGTCCGCACATGTGACTATTAAACGCAAGACACCCTCGTATCACAATTCATTTGCAAGATATCACTGTTGAGTATGACTGTCTATTTCTTGTCCATGAATTGGAACTGGATTCCCCATTAGGAATACTGTCGATATTAAATAAGACAATCTGACTTATGAGTTCCTGCATTTTATGCGAAGCCTTTGGCTACTGCCAAAAATGTATCTGAAATGATTAACTAATCTCGTATTTTACTAACTCAGACATACTTTAGTGTTCTCTGCTCTCATTGAAGACTATGTTAGCCTGCAGCCTACTCAGCCAAAAACTAAGTTCTGTTTTGTGGACTTAGCCTCAGAATAGCTATTTCTTGATTCTTTCACAGAGGAATGTGGAGCTACCTCCAACTCTCAAATGTAAATGACAAATGCCTAATGGTGCTGACCTGTTTTATTGTCTCATAACGGCGTCCTAGAGCGGACACATCCAGACTCATCTAAGAATGAATATAACTGATACCTAAAATATGGCTTCTGATTGAGATAGCTAAATAACATTCAGGGAACTCAGTTGTCAAAAATTACCAGTGTTTCGCCCCAGTGCGGCATGGGCTCATCAGTTGGATACCACACCTTCCCAAGACACTGCCCGGCTAGCATGCCAGTAGCGACACTACTGCAAGCTATACATGCGATAAGCACAATGCAGTGCCGACATACTAGGGGAGAATTCCATCTCCACTTGCTATACATGCCCTCCCGGGCTAGCATGACCAAAAATATGGCTTCCGATTGAGATAGCTAAATAACATCCAGGAAACTCAATCGTCAAAGAATTAGCAGTGATTCGCTCCAGTGCGGCATGTGCAGGTTTCGAAGTCTCAATTGAAAAAACAAAATATGAGGCCAATATTAAGGACAGTCCATTTAAGACAAGAACAACACAGAGTAGTGTTCAAAAGGTTGAAGCTTTCAAATATTTACGGAGTGGCTAGATATGAAGAACAGTGAAAAACAGGATGTGGAGGCAAAATTAATGAAAATTAAGACAGCATACATGTAGACTCTTGAGATATACAGTAAGAGATCATTATCATAGGGAACTAAGATCTGACACTACCAGACAGTTTGTAAGACCAGAAGTTTTACAAGATGCAGCAGAAGCAGTGAGCTTGAGAAATAAAACCTCAAAGCAAGAACTGCAGAAACTAGAACGAAGGATAGGGAGAAAGATCTTAGAGCCCATTAAACTGAAAGGAACATGGAAGCTCAGGTAAAATGAAGAAGTGTATAACAAGGTGGGCAAAGTAACATACATCATCAGGAAAAGGAGTCTTTTTCTTCAGTCATGTGTTCAGTATCATAATTTATGAGTTTCATTATGGTCCGTATTGACAACTGATCACTATCAAAGGGTAGAGAAGTGTCCAACTTTGGAATCTCAAAATTAAACTCAGATGGTACCAAGGAGTGACTGATGAATTGAGGCTGAACAGGATAATGGAATAAGATGTCCTAGATAGACTCATCTTTTAACAAAAAATCCAAGATTAGTGGGTACCTGAAGATAAGGTCAAAGAAAAACTGACCTCCCTGGTCTGAGGACAGAAGAAATACTCACATTAAGAGAATGAAGGACATGTGGACAAGGATACATAAATTTGGTTAGAAACCTAAATAAACATGATCCAATGAGGCTGTAATGATGTTAAAAAAATGTTTAAATAAATGAAAATATATGTTGGATCCACGATAATGTTGTGAACACTGTTCATTAACCAGTTGCAAAATCATATTATTGCAATGAAATCTGTCGGTGGTATGTGTCGGACTGCATGAGACCAGGAAGATCGTAAATGTAATTGGCAGTCATACGAATTTTAGTGAAAAATGGAAGGGTATGTATAGGTATTTTAAGGCAGAAATAGGTTCCAAGAAGGACATTCCAGGAATAATTAATGAACAAGGGGAGTGTGTATGTGAGGATCTTCAAAAGGCAGAAGTATTCAGTCAGCAGTATGTAAAGATTGTTGGTTACAAGGATAATGTCGAGATAGAGGAAGAGACCAAGGCCAAAGAAGTAATAAAATTTACATATGATAACAATGACATTTACATTAAGATACAAAAGTTGAAAGCTAGAAAAGCGGCTGGAATTGATCAGATTTCTGGGGATATACTAAAGACAATGGGTTGGGATATAGTACCATATCTGAAGTACTTATTTGATTATTGTTTGGTCGGAGGAGCTATACCAGATGAATGGAGAGTTGCTATAGTAGCCCCTGTGTATAAAGGAAAGGGTGATAGACATAAAGCTGAAAATTACAGGCCAGTAAGTTTGACATGCATTGTATGTAAGCTTTGGGAAGGCATTCTTTCTGATTATATTAGACATGTTTGTGAAATTAATAACTGGTTCGATAGAAGGCAATTCGGTTTTAGGAAAGGTTATTCCACTGAAGCTCAACTTGTAGGATTCCAGCAAGATATAGCAGATATCTTGGATTCTGGAGGTCAAACGGACTGTATCGCGATTGACCTGTCTAAAGCATTTGATAGGGTGGATCATGGGAGACTACTGGCAAAAATGAGTGCAATTGGACTAGACAAAAGAGTGACTGAATGGGTTGCTATATTTCTAGAAAATAGATCTCAAAGAATTAGAGTAGGTGAAGCTTTATCTGACCCTGTAATAATTAAGAGGGGAATTCCTCAAGGCAGTATTATCGGACCTTTATGTTTTCTTATATATATAAATGATATGAGTAAAGGAGTGGAATCGGAGGTAAGGCTTTTTGCGGATGATGTTATTCTCTATAGAGTGATAAATAAGTTACAAGATTGTGAGCAACTGCAACGTGACCTCGAAAATGTTGTGAGATGGACAGCAGGCAATGGTATGTTGATAAACGGGGTTAAAAGTCAGGTTGTGAGTTTCACAAATAGGAAAAGTCCTCTCAGTTTTAATTACTGCGTTGATGGGGTGAAAGTTCCTTTTGGGGATCATTGTAAGTATCTAGGTGTTAATATATGGAAAGATCTTCATTGGGGTAATCACATAAATGGGATTGTAAATAAAGGGTACAGATCTCTGCACATGGTTATGAGGGTGTTTAGGGGTTGTAGTAAGGATGTAAAGGAGAGTACATATAAGTCTCTGGTAAGACCCCAACTAGAGTATGGTTCCAGTGTATGGGACCCTCACCAGGATTACCTGATTCAAGAACTGGAAAAAATCCAAAGAAAAGCAGCTCGATTTGTTCTGGGTGATTTCCGACAAAAGAGTAGCGTTACAAAAATGTTGCAATGTTTGGGTTGGGAAGAATTGAGAGAAAGAAGAAGAGCTGCTCGACTAAGTGGTATGTTCTGAGCTGTCAGCGGAGAGATGGCGTGGAATGACATTATTAGACGAATAAGTTTGAATGGCGTTTATAAAAGTAGGAAAGATCACAATATGAAGATAAAGTTGGAATTCAAGAGGACAAACTGGGGCAAATATTCATTTATAGGAAGGGGAGTTAGGGATTGGAATAACTTACCAAGGGAGATGTTCAATAAATTTCCAATTTCTTTGAAATCATTTCGGAAAAGGCTAGGAAAGCAACAGATAGGGAATCTGCCACCTGGGCGACTGCCCTAAATGCAGATCAGTATTGATTGATTGAATGTAATAATTTTGTTCCATTACGTGCTGATGAACGTAAAATACCAGTTTCTTGAGCTACTCTCCGAAGCAACTTTTGTGGACTGACTTGCAGTCTTGCCCGTATGTCTTCTAACCTCTCCTGTGTGAGAGCTGATCTCTTTCACTGATTTTTCTTATTAGTTACGGAACCAGTACTACGCCACATGTGAACAAGTTGTTCTTCGTGTACAAATAACACTTGACTAAAAACATTCTCTGCACTGTAGTGTACTAGACCATCATGAATATAACCTTATAACACACCTTAACAAGTCCAATAGTTGCTAGCAAACTGCGTGAGAGAGCTAAGTATCTGTTGCATCAGTGGTCAACACTTCTTATTAGGCCAAACTTGACACAAGCCATGTGGCGCTGGCTTGGGGATTCCTGCGGCCGGTGATCAGAAGTGCAAAGTGGCTTGTGGCTTAATTTTAAATCTCTACTGAATGCTATAACAGTACTAATTATATTTCATAAGCTACCACATCAGCTATACATTACTTATGTGCCATATTTTCTATCACGATTTGAAAAAGACTTTCCCCATCAATGTCTATGTGATGGGACTACAAAATGGTGGTGACTTTATATGTCTGTAATTGGTCCTAATGTATCACATCTTCTATGAAGTTCAACGTTAAAGCACAAGCAAGAGTAAAATATAATATACTGATAGATATGCCTTTCTGCAATGACCAGAGATCCAAAGCAGGTGGAGCCAGTCTTCCACTCTTCGTGGTGGCAATTGCTCGTAGCATGGAAACTGATGTTGGCATATAAACAAGCAAAGAAACATCTTAGGGGGTGACCCAAAGCTGTGAATGTGTAATTTACAATCTGTTCAACAGATCACAACAGTCAGCTAATGTTCAACCAAAAGAGGGGGCGTGCCGTAAATCTGAGGGCTGGTTCGAGGTCCACTCAAACTACATGATTACAATTGAGGAGCTGTCTGATGGTGAGATAGCAGCCCCAGTCTAGAAAGCCAAATATAACAACCAAAAGGATTCAGCTAGGAATCAAACCTAGGACTTTATGAACCAAAGGCTACTACACTGACCATTAAGCCAAAGAACTGGAGAACAATGGGCTGATAACACGACACAATGACATGAAGAGACTAAATGATGTTTGTTGTTTAAAGGGGTGTAACAACTAGATCATTGGCCCCAAAGATTAAATGTACACCTGAAATGACTAATGGCCAAATGAAGTAGAGACAGCCAATCCCCAGAGTGGCAACCAATTATTGCAAAAGACACTGGATAATAAGTTATTGTTTATCAATGCTGCTGCAAGGCTGTAGATGAAACAGAACAGTCATGCAATGATATTTTTATTTCATTTTTAGACCTTGATTAATTATCTCTCTGTAGTACATTTCTTCAAACCATTTTCTCCATGTTATCCACAGAACAGAAACACAGTGCCTCACCAGTTTCCTTGAACGATGCTTTATACTATCATATACCAGTATTGCAGTTGACTAATGCACAGAGTAGGAATACCAACATTTTCTCTTTCACCACCTTTTTCAGAATCACACAGTTCAGTCATATATCTCTGTATTGTAATGGATATTGTTTCTGATTTAAAATCTACAGTCTCCTAATTTTAATTACACAAAAGTAACATTCCTTTTTTTTTTTCATTCATTAAGAATGAATATAAGCTAAAAGTGTATATCTGCACGTTAGTGCACACATGTGTCATCATCATCATCATCATGTCTGTCTCAGTAGCGTAATGATTAGTGTTATTAACTGCTGTCCTCAGGGGCCCAGGTTCGATTCCTGGTACTGCCAGAAATTTAAGAATGACAGGAGGGCTGGTATGTGGTTGAATTGCTACATGCAGCTCACCTCCATTGGTAGGTGTGTCTAAAAAGAGCTGCACCACCTCGGGATGAAGACATGAGTTTTATTTTATCATCATCATCATCATCATCATCATCATCATCTGCAGTTTCCAGCTGTTGGCCAAGTCTGTTTGGAACATAAGCCTCTCTATCTCCTCTTTTCTTCCCATTACTTCTCCCTCTTCACTCTTGCCTAGTCCTCTCCTCTTCTCTGCACACACTCTTCCATTCCTTTTATCCACCCGTTACTTAGTCTTCCTCTTGGTAGTTTTCCTATTATGTCCATTTCGTGCATCCTGCTGGGTATCCTTTCCTCTGTCATTTTCTTTATGTGTCCATACTGTCTAAGTCTAGATGCCTCCTTTTCTTCACTAAAAACAAGTTTTTCTGCATAGCAATTGGATTTTCTTGTATTGTCAGAGAGATTGAAAATCATAATCTACTGTTGAATGAAATTAGTAAGTGGCATCCAATAACAATTTATTCTGTTTTAAAAAGAATCATTGAAACAACTCTGGAAAGAAAAATTAGACCTTTCATTGGTTAACCGAACAAAGAGATTTTGTGACTACACCAGGTACATTCATAAATTCATCTTTGGTCGACAGTTGTCTTCAGGATGTGAAAGTAAGGCAAAAGAATTGTTGCATCACTTTGCTAGATATATCCAAAGCATTCAATAATATTGGTCATAACACCTGGAATATACACTAAATTTGGCATCTGTTCCCAGGAACCTGATATATTTAACCACTCGAACTAAGGAAATTCAAGTTCATAGGGGTGTAGCTCAAGGATCAACTCTATCGGCTCTTCCATATAATTTAGCAGTTGATTTCATATTAAGAAAATTAAACGACTTAGCAAGTGCTTCTCAATTTGGCTACAATCTTGTGCAAGATCTCGACAGCGTGGCAACACTGGGGTTTACTGATGATATTGTGTTAATATCTAAAGATAAAAATTTAAATAAGTTCCTCCCCTACATAGAGAATCATAGAAGCATTGATATATTTTTTTTTTCTGTCATGGTATACATAGATGTGGGATGCTGGTTGCCATGGTTACCGTGGTGTCAGAAAATTGTCCATGCTTAACTATCAATGCTAATTTTAGATAGACACCAAGTCCAAAACCATATCCATGTTAAAATCAGCAGCGCTTATGATTGGTACTATAAGTCCATGACTTTTCCAAGTAGGGGTCACACTGAATACTTCTAAATAAAAAGTGATAGTTACTGAAAATGGACAACTGATAAACATTGTTATTAGGACTGTCAGTATGCAGGTGTCATCTGTAGATAAGCAGGAAATCATTAAATATTGCAGTGTTATGTACAACAATGGAATAATATTATATGAAAAGAATATTATAACTATGTTAAATGATAATTTATCAAGACTTGTAAACTCAAATTTTCTTAAACCAGATCAGAAAATGAATATTATAAATCAATACATTTGGCCCAGGTTGATTTATCCTTTAGAGTGTGCACCCATATCAAAACTCAAGACGTAGGTTTTTGGATAATGTTGATGAATTTGTTACAAGTATATAAAGGAAATAATTGGTGTTCCAATGGATTGTCCAGACTGTATGCTCTATAGCTTAAAGAAAGTTCATGGCTTGGACATTATTAGAGCATCTTGGGAAGCTTTCCTTCAACACATTAACTTCTGTAACAGACCGGATCCCGTTGTTGACCCAGTGCTGGTGCAAACAAGAAATTTTCAGCAAGAAATAAAGGGTAGGCTAAGAAGCCTTGGTTTTGCTCCTGATGAACAATCTAAGGTACAGACTCTTCGGAAGAAACTAAGAAATCTGACACCATGGAGAAGGTGTCTCGCATTTTTTAGAATGAACAATCACACAACTAGATTACAACTGAGAAAGGACTTTCAACTTCCCAATTAACTAATTACATGAAAATGAACTGTAGTGTGATAGCAGTCCAAAGTGTTCCCAGCAGAAGCCAAAAAACTTTGCCATCACTGCAGCAAGAGAGAAACCCTCCCTCATGTCCTTGGTCTCTCTAAAGGTGGAACTACTGAAGAATAACAGGCACCACAGGTCAGGAGCACTATTGCAGGACCATTTATACCATTTATACAATATATGCAATCTGAAAGATGTGAATTCTTTGAAGAAGTGCTCTAGATTGATGAATCCGGTTAACGTCAGACATTGTCACGATTGACAGGAAGAGAAACATTGGCATTGTTATTGATTCAGCAATAATGTTTGAGAGTACCAGTTCACAGGCCAAAGAAGTTGATTTTGAAAAGAAAAGACACACTGAATCCTGTTTTTAAATACTTTGAAGAAAAGTATCACATACCTGCCAATTGCTGGGAGGTGATTGCATTACTCTTCGATGCATAAGGATCTGTCATAAATTTTTCAATTAATTTATTTTTCTTTCGGTATTCCTGTTTCATTTTTAAAAGATATTTTTTTAGATGTTTTACGTAATTCACTGTCAACAGTAAATCACAATTTATACGGTATATGCAAAGAAATATAAAGTAATCCTTGTCGAGGATAGCTGTACAACAGGGACATTTTTGGAATAAAAATATATAAGCTCATTGCAGAACCATTAGTATTAGTCACCTCCTCTATCTGGATATACTGTATGAAAATTTGAATGGCATTATAATACATTACTATTACTTTGATGCTTTTATCATCCAGTACCCCTTGTTCTAGGACAGCTATCCCATGTGGATTCTCTCTCTCTCTCTCTCTCTGCTGTTAGAGTTCAAAGAATTTTATTATTCATGGTGTTCTATCTAGCTGTCATCTGTGACTTGTAAAACAACTGAACAGTGAAATCTCCATTTAACATTTGCTGAAAGCTGTACACTTGGTGATGTTTGGACCACAATAAATGTTCACTAAATGTGAAAAAAAAAAACTTAAAATTAAAATGCAGATGTTTGTTTACTTTTAGGACTCATTCCACTATGTGAAAACATGCCTAGTGGTTCAGCCAACAAGCCTGGTGATGTTGTAACTGCAATGAATGGCAAGACAATCCTGGTGGACAATACCGACGCAGAAGGCAGACTTATTCTTGCTGATGCTCTCTGCTATTCTGCACAGTTTTGTGGGAAGTTTGTTTTAGACATTGCCACCCTCACAGGTAAGTTAATTTATTGTTTATTTGGTATTAATGCTCTTAAAGCTCCATTTAGTTGTTTTGGAATCACTCTTAAAAGTTACCGGTTGTAATCACACAAATGTACTTCATTACAATTTTCTTTTTATTGAAAAATGGAAGGGTATGTATAGATATATTAAGGCAGAAACAGGTTGCAAGAAGGACATTCGAGGAATCATTAATGAACAAGGGGAATCTGTATGCAAGGAACTTAAGAGGGCAGAAGTATTCATTCGGTAGTGTGTAAAGCTTGTAGGTTACAAAGATAATGTCCAGATAGAGGAGGTGGCATACTAATGAAGTATTGCAATTTACCTATGATAACACTGACATTTACAATAAGATACAAAAGCTGACAACTAGAAAAACAGCTGGAATTGATAAGATTTGTGGAGATATATTAAAGACAATGGGTTAGGGTATAGTACCATATCTGAAGTACTTATTTGACTATTGTTTGCATGAAGGAGCTATACCAAATGAATGGAGAGTTGCTATAGTAGCCCCTGTGTATAAAGGAAAGGGTGATAGACATAAAGCTGAAAATTACAGGCCAGTCAGTTTAACATGCGTTGTTTGTAAGCTTTGGGAAAGCATTCTTTCTGATTATATGAGACATGTTTGCAAAATTAATAACTGGGTTGATACAAAAGCTGAAAACTAGAAAAACAGCTGGAATTGATAAGATTTCTGGGGATATATTGAAGACAGTGGGTTTAGAAAAGATTATTCCACTGAAGCTCAACTTGTAGGATTCCAGCAAGATATAGCAGATATCTTGGATTCAGGAGGTCAGATGGACTGTATCACAATTGACCTATCGGGTAGATCATGGGAGACTACTGGCAAAAATGAGTGCAATTGGACTAGACAAAAGAGTAACTGAATGGGTGGCTATATTTCTAGAAAATAGATCTCAGAGAATTAGAGTAGGTGAAACTGTATCTGACCCTGTAATAATTAAGAGGGGAATTCCTCAAGGCAGTATTATAGGGCCTTTATGTTTTCTTATATATATATGAATGATATGAGTAAAGAACTGGAAGCAGAGTTAAGGTTGTTTGTGGATGATGTTACACTGTATAGAGTAATAAATAAGTTACAAGATTGTGAGCAACTGAAAAAAGACCTCAACAATATTGTGAGATGTACAGAAGGCAATGGTATGTTGATAAATAATGTTAAAAGTTAGGTTGTGAGTTTCACTAATAGGAAAAGTCCTCCCAGTTTTAATTACTGCATTGATGGGGTGAATGTTTCTTATGGGGATCACTGTAAATACCTAGGTGTTAATATAAGGACAAATCTTTATTGGGGTAATCACATAAACGGGATTGTAAATAAGAGAGTACAGATCTCTGCACATGATAATGAGGGTATTTAGAAGTTGCAGTAAGGATGTAAAGGAGAGGGCTTATAAGTCACTGGTAAGACCCTAACTAGAGTATGATTGCAGTGTATGGGATCCTCATCAGGATTACTTGATTCAAGAATTGGAAAAAATCCAAAGAAAAGCAGCTCGATTTGTTCTGGGTGATTTCCGACAAAAGAGTAGCATTACGAAAATTTTGCAAAGTCTGGGCTGGGAAGACTTGGCAGAAAGGAGACGAGCTGCTCGACTATGTGGCATGTTATAATACCAATATGGTTGGTCCGTTATTGGACATTTTAAATTTACCAGCTAACTCATTCATGGTTGTCAGCGTTTTGCCCCAGTGTGCAAAGTTGGGGTCCAATAATGACCCAACTATATTGGTATTATAAATTTACTCATTCGGGAGAAATATTTCAGGTTCCCTACGGGAATCAACATCTTTATCATAAGTGGTATGTTCCAAGCTGTCAGTGGAGAGATAGCATGGAATGACATTATTAGATGAAGAAGTATGAGTGATGTTTTTAAAAGTAGTAATGATCACAGTATGAAGGTAAAGTTGGAATTCAAAGGAACAAATTGGGGCAAATATTTGTTTATATTTTGGGAGTTAGTGATTGGAATAATTTACCAAGGGAGATGTTCAATAAATTTCCAAATTCTTTGCAATCGTTTAACCTTTCAGAGCGGGAGCATTTAAAACATACCTGTGCACCAAACTGTTTTATGTTACCATATCTCTTAATTTCCAACCAATTTTGATTACCATATAATCCCGAATACCATCCACCACCGAATAAGACCAGCACCCTAAATTTGAGATGGCAAAATACGGAAAAAAATATAATCAAATAAATTACATACCTATTTAATTTTCTTCAAATATACCACAAATATAAATTCAAACAGTTTACAATTAATGAAATCATCACAAAAATCGTAAATAAAATTAGTCCAATACTCAGATCATTCACAGTTCACCGTCGTCATCTGAAGTTTCACCACATGAACTTTCGTCGCTGGCATCTTCCCACAAATAGTTGTCCTCACTACCATCCAGTGAATTTGAAATTCCACATTTCTTAAAGCTTTTGTACACTAGATCATTGGGAATGCGCGCCCATACAGTGTTGATCCGGCTGCATATTAGTCCCACTTCAAGCCTCTTCACTCGTCCGTTTGGTGTTAACACGTTATCACCATTAGACATCCATTCGGAGTAAAACTGTTTCATTGCAATTTTGAAAGGCCGGTTCACGCACACATCCAGCGGCTGTAGAATAGAAGTGAGTCTTCCGGGAATTATTGCAAGACCAGGTTTTCCTTTCCTCATCATATCTTTTACAGCATCAGTTGTATGTCCTCGGTAACTGTCCAACACAAGCATGTTTCGTTTTTGTAACAAAGCTCCTGGGCGACGTTGCCAAACGCACTTCACCCAGTCCTCAACTAACGCACTATCCATCCAGCCAGACTTATGTGTTCTAACAATAACACCGGACGGCAAGTTTCCTTTCAGAAGTGTTTTCCTTTTCAGAACCACATATGGAGGAAGTTTGGTTCCATCTGCTAATACGCACAACATTACCGTGTATCGGTGCTTTTCGTTACCATCTGTTCTGATGGTTACACTTTTAGAACCCTTCGTATCCACTGTATTTTTCAACGGCATTTCAAAATGGACAGTTTTCTGGTCAGCATTCCCAGTTTGCGACAGCAAATAGGTAAGAATTTTGCTTCCTCAAATGAATAATATGACGCTGAAAGGCCATTTTTTCTTCATACGCCCCAGGGAGATGTTGTGAAATAGATGTATGTCTCTGAATGCATGATTCCTTTCTCTGATAAAAGTTTCAGATCCATTCGCAGCTTGCATTAAAACCCTGTCTTTGAGTTCCTTTGAGATCACTAGTGCTTTCAATTGACACATTTCACTAGAAACACTACATCCTAACTCATGTTTCTCTGTCACAAATTTGTGGACTCATTCTTCAATTTCCGGAAACACTGCACTCCGCCCGTGGAACGCTCTGCGATCACCGTTACTTTTTAGAAGTTTTTCTTCTTCTTCCGCCAATCACAAATATATGATTCATCAATATTGTACTTTCTGCCAACGATACGATTTCCATATATTTCACCTTTGCTTACAACTTTAAGTTTCTCACGCACAGTAAATGACCGCAGATGCCATATTGAATCCATCGCTTACTATCGAGACAGCACTCTCGCAAAGTACAATATCCCACAAGATCAGCTATTTGCGCACCCAGCATGCCAGCAACACTTGTGAAACAAATTATGATCAAGCATCCGCACAGCGGCTTTCATATTTACTGCATATTTACCCATATTCTTTTATTTAACGTATTTCATTACCTTACATTTCGCTTTTACATGCCACGGTAACTGTATTGAGAAAAAATCGATGTTGTTTTCTGGAACGCAATTAAAACACCATAAGACCTGAATGCCCGTTTACATGTGGTATATTGAGTACGGTAACCGTATTCAAATCTATTTCAATACTCCATGTAAATGTAGTAAATATTTACGAGAATGAACAGCTTGAATACGACCCACACCCTAGATTTAGAACCAATGTTTTGGGGAAAAAAGTGCGGTTGGTATTCGGGATTATACGGTATATTGGAAATAGTTTTCCGTCCACCATATATAGTGTGTTTAGTCTCGTTGTTGAAGTGAGGTAATTTGCATATACTGTAGATTCAAGTTTGACTGAAGATATGAATCAAATAAGGACCTGACAATTTTTCGAGAAGTAAGACCTAAAATTTGATTTCTGTACTATTCCCATCAACATGAAGAGGGCTAAAATAACATACATCACATTTTTCATTAACTGGAATCAATTCCCTTATTCTAGATTGAAACGGAAATAACATTCCTCAGGACTTTATGTAACACTAAGTGTAGTGATTTATTTCCGTTACACTAAACTGGACGAGTTCAAGTGAAAAAGAAACGTTTGGAAGACTTTACTGGTCGCACGACATTTAGAGCTAAACCTTGGGGTGATAAGACCTTACAAAATGTTTATTTCTTACATATTTATCTATGTCATCCCTGTAAAAAATACACTAACACATGTAGCACGAATAGTGTCTGAAACAACAGTCTCTTCTGTATCATTTCAGCCTCATCATGGTCAAATTCGGCAATATTAACATCGCTGTCATCAGAATCATCACTAAAATTATAACAACTATCCACATAATCACTAAAACACTCGTTTAACATACCTTGTATAGCATCACTAGAAAAATTATCCTTGTTTACCGACACTATTGCAAGAAAAGTACACGAGCGAATAGTCGATGAATTTTACACATCGATAACTAGGCAAAAATTCATTCAAATGTATCGATAGATACAGGTAAAGAAAGAATGAAGCTTTATCTGGATGGCTGTGAAGAGACCTCGGACATAGTTCGAAAGAAACTCACGAGAAGGAATGATAATATGAATGCGGCGCAATGTGTGTCTGACATGTCGCTCCATAGCAGCAGACGGCTACTGCATGACGTATGCTACACATCGCTCCATGCTGTCGGGTTAAGAAAAGGCTAGGAAAACATATAGGGGATCTGCCACCTGGGCGACTGCCCTAAATGCAGTTCAATGTTGATTGATTTTGATTGATTCACACAGGCTTTGTGTAGACCCAATAGTGCTCTTGTAATCCCCAAATCACTTATTGCAATTGTTTCACTGTCAACAATCATTCCTATCCTCCCACACTGTCAATCTGAGGTACTCCAAGGCTAGAAATTACAGTGGAACCTCGATTCTCCATTTTTGGAGGGACCATGAAAATAAAACGTATAACACGGGAAAACAGAAAATCCGGGAATGAATGAAAACCATCAACAATTCGGCTAAACATCACAAAAAAGAAATATGTATAATTATAATCTTACAAAAACTCCTAAACCAAACCAAACTACAACTCCAATGGGCCTTTGCCTGCCAAACAACCGCTGCTCAGCCCGAAGGCCTGCAGATTACGAAGTGACGCATGGTCAGTGTGATGAATCCTCTCGGCCGATATTCTTGGCTCTCTAGACCGGGGCATCGTTTCACCATTAGATAGCTCCTCAATTAAAGGTAATCACATAAGCTGAGTAGACCTGGAACCAGCCCTTATATCCAGGTAAAATATGCTTGACCTGGCCAGGAATCGAACCTGGGCCCTCCGGATGAGAGGCAGACAAGTTAGACTGCGAAACCGGCATTAAACATTAAATACCGGTATGCGAGTTAAAATCTTGATACTTTATATTCAATTTTACAGGGGAATCTTCGTCAGTTTCCCTTGAAAACTTTTTTCAGTTCAGCAACTTTGATTAGCCAAACTCTTCGAAAAATCGAATAACGCCATGTCAAATGACAATCGACCACAAGTTGTTTTTAATTCCCTCATCTAATAAAATAAAGCACATTAGATAGAAAAGCACCCAACATGATGGCAAAATCCCCTCTTTTAATCTTCCATTGTAATTTGGTCTCCAGTATACTGTTCGTAGCAGTTTCTGAAAATCTTGTACCGTGTAAATTGGGTATTGATTCTCAAAAGTTTTCGAATGCATTATATTCAATCCTGCCTGTCACTAATCCAATAAAATTGGAAAGAGACAAAAAATATCATCAAACCAAGACCAAATACAATTACATCATAGTTGGTCTTGATCAAACCTTCAGAAATTACAATTATTCAGACCTTGAGCTCAGCTCGAAAGCGCGCTCGTTGCACATGTCAGTACAAGTTGGAAATGATGCAAACCACTTAAATGTAATGTGCACAAATAAAACTACTGTGGTTTTTTTGCATTTTAACACAAAAACATTAAAAAAACCAGTCTTACATTAGAACCAAAACAATAATAGGCTATCCGAAGACCTCCCATGGCTTTTTGTAATGTAAGGTGCAACATCTGTTCTGGTCTCGATAACATAATAGCGTACGAAAATATTAAAATACTAGATTTGTATTAAGAAGGAGCAGTTTTGATTCCTGCCTGAAAGCCCAGTTGCTATACAGTGCCCTGAGTAAAGTGTCAAAAACCTTTTCAGCAATACAATCGAAAAAAGTAAAAGTATAAACATCTAACCCTTGACATAATGTGGATGTTTTATAAGTGTGAACATTTGACAAAACTCGTTCCATCTTCAAATACAGCTGTCAAAATGCGCTGTGTCTCCTTAAAATTGTTGTGGCCACTCTATGCTTTATGATTTCCAAGATTCTCTGAACAATACCACCCGAATGCGATGCTAAGATGGTCCCTTATGCATGTTCACCGCCAATCGCTTTTCCAATACAGTAGGCTACTTGCTCTAATTATCGCAATGATGGGGCATTAACGCCAAGATCCATTAGTATGCCATAGCCATCCTTTCATGAGATACAGTTTATTGAAAAATGCTTGATTGAGGATTTAGCGTTAATGCGTCTGAAATTTCTGGATGGCTGATCCGGGAAATCGTTTCTTCGAGGAATGGATATTCCGGAATTTTTACAGCGTGATTTAATTACGATGCTCACGGATCCATGTAATTTGAACGCATAATCCAGGAATTATGAATGCACCCTCCTACAGTACTCAGATTTGTTTCACATTAATTTGAAGCATGTGAAGAAGTCTTTATGGGATGTCAGGGACCAGCAAGTTCTGAAGTCAGTTACATGATTGTTACATACCGCAGTTCAAGGAAATACTCGTAGGGTTGGTTTCATCAACACCTGTTAAACATATACTAACAAGTAGTTAGTTAATACTGAATTAAAAATGTAATAGCATGTTAGGTTTCTTGCGTTGCTTCAAACTTAACTAATCGACTGTTAACTCTCCTAACATTGCAAACTGGTGTGAATCAAGAAGGCAGTGGTATGAACGTACTGTTTTACAGCGCGCTCTGATGCGCTTTTGTTTGAGTATAGCTGTTAAATATGGCATGTGTAGTAAAATGGAGTTGTAGTTCTAACTTTTCATCCTTCGAAAAGGAATTGCTAATGAATTGGTTAGTAAATATAAAGAAGTAATCAAGTGTAAGATGGTTGACTATAAAAGAAAAGGACAAGTCATGGGAGAAAGTCCGTGAGGAATTCAGTTGTAATCCGAACGTAACCTCCCGAACTTCAAAACAACAGCGGCAATTTTATACTAATATTAAAAAATTGGCAAAGAAAGCCAAGGAAGAAGAACGGTTGGAGAGGTACAAAACAGGAGGTGCTCGTATACTCCAACCAAAATGGATGAAAGGGTTCTTTCCTTGATAGAAGACCAGATGGAGCCCTGCAGTAACATCTACGATTGTGGTGCAGAATACTTTGGTATGTATTGCATTCATTCATGAAAGAGATTAATAAAAAATTTAAAAATGGATTTTACATGTTAATATAAATCAGACAGTAAATGTTAAACACAATTGTGTGTACTGTTGTAGGAGTTGCTGAGATTGTGGAAGTTGTAGTGGATGAGGATCTTCCAGTTGTGGCAACTGCACAGGTGGTAATAATAATAAATTATATGAAATATTATTTTCCATGAACTTTACGTATACCTTAAAGTGATTGAGTGTTAAGACATTGTACTGAACAACATGTGCATTGTTCTGTTAGCAGAATGAACGAAGTATGTCCGTTGTGAGATCATCACCCAAGGTCAATACACACCTTGAGAGCAGCACACTTCCGGATGTCACTTCACTAAGGGCCACTGCAAAAACTGTAAGTCCATATTTCTTTTTAATAAACTTGAATATGAGGAAATGTTTCAACTATACTGAAGAATGTGCTTAACACATAACTTAAGATGATGTGCCATGCAGGGCTGAGCTTATCCTAGGCAACAGGAGACAATTACTAACTGTAGCATAACATCAGGGGAGACTTTGTGACTGAAGTCTACTGAAAAAAAACCAGTATAGTGTCCTCCAACTTATAAAAAGCTCATTTTTTTTTCTATTTACTTTACGTCGCACTGACACGGAGAGGTCTTATGGCGATGATGGGATAGGAAAGGCCGAGGAATGGGAAGGAAGCGGCCGTGGCCTTAACTAAGGTACAGCCCCAGCAAGTTCATTATTACCACTACTACTTTCACGGAGTGATAAAATAATGTATGTGTTTTATTGTAAATACAGCGTATCACAAGGGTCCAGAATAGCTTCAGAATAGAATTTGTTGTGAAAGTCTGATATAATATGGGTAACTTAGTTAATTCTAACTATATGAAACATTCAAAACCAAGTGAAATGGTGATGCAAACTGTTGAGAGAGTCCCTTATCACAGACAACGATATCACGCTGGAATATCTGGAATCTTTGAATGTGAGGAAATGTTGTGCTTAGGCAAACTTGAAGTCAGATTATGCAGGCAGTGCAGTTTGATTGACTGGAATAGCCAGTCTCAAACAAGTGTTGAATGATATAGCTTGTCAACTTATTTTTAACCTGCCTGTTGAAGTTTATCTTGTAAAAGTGGCATTATGTTCATTATCTGAGACTTGATGATGTGTTTGAAGTTCGAGTCTCTTCTTACACTCTCATTTACTTTGACAAGAATGGTAACTTGATAATAGGGGATGTTGCAAGTGTGTAATGGACTAGTATAACTTGGCAACAATTCTCTAAACCCATGGGTAAATAGTGAAAATATCAAGCTCAAATTAGTAGGTGGTATTATTATTATTATTATTATTATTATTATTATTATTATTATTATTATTATTATTATTATTATTATTATTATTATTATTATTATTATCATCATCATCATTATTATTATTGTGACTTGTGAGCTATGGCTATATACACTGGTATTTCGATTTATGAAGTTGTTTATGTCTTTTATTATTATTATTATTATTATTATTATTATTATTATTATTATTATTATTATTATTATTATCTACATAGTTATGTATGACAGGTTGCCAGTATGGACTTTATTTGGTATAAATTGTGGTCTCAACCGGGCGAGTTGCCCATGCGGTTAGGAGCGCGCGGCTGTGAGCTTACATCCGGGAGATAATGGGTTCGAATCCCACTGTCAGCAGCCCTGAAGATGGTTTTCCGTGGTTTCCCATTTTCACACCAAGCAAATGCTGGGGCTGTACCTTAATCAAGGCCATGGCCACTTCCTTCCAACTCCTATCCCATCGTTGCCATAAGACCTATCTGTGTCGGTGTGACGTAAAGCCACTAGCAAAAAAAAAAAAATGTGGTCTATCATTTATTATTTGTGTGTTGTATGATCTGTCTTGTGTAATAGAACGTGTGAGGTTATGTCACGATACTTCTGCCGTATGTTTATTAATAAGAATCTATTTAATGTAAGAACATATAATCAATATTATATAATTATTATTACCTGTAAATATGTTGCATAAATCCGATGTAATTTTGTGCAACACAGGGTAAGAGGCAAAAACAACGCACCTTTGTCCTGATGTCACTCGAGTTTTACAGAATGTTCTATTTACTTGTATAAAGGTTATTGGAGACTCGAGTAGATACGAGAAAGCCTGTTGTGTCATACTTTTCTGGAAGGCTGGCCAGGCAAGGTATGTAAAGGGAGTGTTGGGTTGTTTAGTCGAGTTGTTAGTGAAAGTCATTAGTCAAGTTAAGTATGTGAACTCATGTTGTTGTTTTGCCATTGAAGTGGTTATGTTGTGTTGATACCACATGTGACCGTAGTTGGTTGACATGCTAATGTGGCAGTCGATTGAGTTCAAGATGGTGGTTCATTTGATGTGCAACTATTAATGAATATATAATTTTTAAATAAAACAGTGTACACAATTGCCAGCATCTCATGTGTGCGTCTTTGTGAATATGATAGGGATGAGCAATAGGGTAGGCCAACATAGCTCAGTCACTTGCTTTACTTTTATAGTGCAGTGGTGATGATGCAAGTGTTAACCAGTTTTTAAGGTATACATAATTTTACAATTTATTACTACATTGTCATAATTTTCATAAAACATTCCAGACCACATGTACCTCGTACATGTAGCTCGTTTGATGCTAGGTTCATACTTAGTTGGTATGAACTAATATTTTGAGGAAATGTGTGTACAGGTTGTGAGGTGAAGAGAATTTTTCAACATTGATTTCTGTACAGCATAAGTTATATGTTGAGCAAAGCAAGGCATAAAGGGTTAGACTTTGTGTAGATGTGTGTGTATATTAATTGGTTCTTAGTGTGCTGTAGTTGGTAATGACATCTCTCTGTGTTGAACTCTGGGAGTAATGAAATATATCAGCCAATGGCTGAAATGGCTAGTGACACCACTGGTACAGATTGTCACACAATGTATGATGTTAAGTAGTGAAAGTGATTATATTTCTTGGCATGGGTTTGTGTGTCCCTAGGTTTGGTAATGGACAAATAGCTCTTCTATCAGTCATTCAAGGTTTGCTGGGGTTCATTTTGTTAGGTATAACTTATGCTCCCAGACCTTTTTGCTTGTCCCCAGACCAATGGCCTTGTCCAGATCCTCTTCTTTGTAACAGTGCCAGCTATACCATGTTCGATCTGTGATCTATCTTCCACGTAACACTATCGGAATTTTTACCAAATTTTTTAACAAATGGTGGTAAATTAGACAAAGAAAGTTTAACCCTCTGATGTCTTGCTTCACTTTGCATATATGCTGTGAAGAAACCAATGGTGAAATATTATCTTCACCTCACAACCTGTATTTACATAAACAGGTGGTAGCATTGTCTGGTGACCTTAGTAAGCCGCTGATAACAACTTAAAAACTTTCCAGTCTACCGAACACAGTCTGGAAAACTTTTAACATTACATTCAAATGAACACAATATAACAGCAGTATACGTTCATATGAGCCTTGGTTTTGTAATAATTCTACATTTAAAGGAAACAAATACAAAATGACAAAACAAATGTTTCATAAAGTCTGAAAGTAGGAACAAGCCAGGGACATCAACTAGGACATGATGAATGATTCAGTGCAATGTTCTTTTTATTCAAAGATTCAGCATATTTTAGTTCTGACTGAAAATCACTATGATTGTAACTGAATATAAATGTTTTCCTAATTCTTACACATGTGATCAGAACAAATTGAAGATTCCCCAAACACTTTAAAGTATATGTATATAATCAGACTAATAAAACCTAAAAGGCAGGGAATGGGAATGTACATGTGTGCAGCAATAATGTTATCACATAGATAAGGAAGAATTATACAAATACAAAGCTTATGAAATTGCTAGGGCAACACCCAGTTAAGATTTAAAAAAAAAAAAAAAAAAAGAAGAGTAATTCACTGGTTGGCTATAAATGTTCCTATCTCTTCCATCGACTGATCATTGGACAGTCCTTTTCATTTTTCTTACCCATCTAAGTGATTCCTCTAGTCTGTAACAAATGACCGACTCGTTGACTGAATGGTCAGTGTACTGGCCTTCGGTTCAGAGGGTCCCGGGTTCGATTCCTGGCTGGGTCGGGGATTTTACCCTTAATTGGTTAATTCCTGAGGCATGGGGGCTGGGTGTATGTGTTGTCTTCATCATCATTTCATCCTTATCACGACGTGCAGGTCGCCTACGGGCGTCAAATAGAAAGACCTGCACCTGGCGAGCCGAACCCGTCCTTGGATATCCCAGCACTAAAAGCCACACGACATTTCATTGTAACAAATAATGGTGAATTTACATGGCAGCTAACTCGTATGGCATTTCTTTAACACCATTAAAACTACCGTATTTACATACAACAATATTAAAATAAACAACACTTTCTTGTCAAGGCCAATTCACATAATTTAAGAGTCAATCTTGCTAAGTCAATCATAATTCTTCAAAATTCTGAATTGCAAAACTTCTAAAAATATCAGTTTTTACTTTCACCATCACAACTGGCTCTTCATTGCTCGATATGTAACAACATTCAGTAGCTCTTCTATTTTTAGAATTTTTCCTGTTACTTTCCTGTTTATACACTTTTTACAAAGAAATGGAGACAGATGTACAGTAATCATCACTCAACACAAAATAAATTTTACAAATAAAAAAGCAAATAACTGTGTATAAGCTTCATAGGAAAAAGTTTCTTTGCGTGTTTTGGTTATTTTTTCGTACTATCATACCTACCAACTTTCCTGATTTAGGCGGGAGACTCCCGATTTTCGACAGTTTTTCCCGCCTCCCGATTATTCTATTATTTCTCCCGATTTTAGCTTATGTTTCAGTGAACTTCAAATATTTGTTTTCAAATCCCGCCATTTCAGCTTTTTTTTTTTCGCTCATTGGCCGCTTTCAAACTAAATATCGACGTTTATTAATGCGAGAAATGTGCGCGAATGTGCGATGATTATTGAAACCTGTATATCGATTGTCAGTCTCTCGTTCTCGTGTGCTATGTTCGTGTTCATTCACATCAGTCCAGTCGATTCTAGAGATTCAGATTCTAGTCGCTAGATATGAAAAATGAAATGGTGTATGGCTTTTAGTGCCGCGAGTGTCTGAAGACATGTTCGGCTTGCCAGGTGCAGGTCTTACTATTTGATGCCTGTAGGCGACCTGTGTGTCGTGATGAGGATGGAATGATGATGAAGACAACACATACATCCAGCCCCCGTGCCAGAGAAATTAACCAATGATGGTTAAAATTCCCGACGCTGCCGGGAATCGAACTCGGGACTCCTGTGACCAAAGGCCAGCACGCTAACCATTTAGCCATGGGGCCGGACTCTAGCTCTGGAACTTCCAACTGTTAGACTGACACAGTTGTACTTATTATTACATGTTATAAACCTCATTTTAGGTCCGTATTGAAAATGTTTTAACAGTTCAACAATAATAAAGGTGTTTTAATTTATTCCACCTATTCAATACTTATATATTCACTTATAGTTGTTGCATAATTAAATTCTTGGTTACATGGGACATGTTTCGCCCTCAATTAAGGGCATCTTCAGCCTAAATACAATAATCAAAAATACAACTAAATTAAAAGTGGAAGTTAAATACAATCATCAAAAATACAACTAAAATAAAAAGTGGAAGTTAAAAGTTTAGTCTGTTATTAAAATTCGGAACAATAAAAATGTGAAAAATGATAAAATAAAAAGATGCTAATGGAAAACTGTCTTAAACTATAATCTTGTCGGAGACTAAAACTTCTATTAAAATTCTAATTAAAACAGTTCATATAAAATAATGGAAAATCAAAGTGGTAGTAATAAAATGCCAACGACATGAGGGCGTGTACACAAGCATAAACTTGATTGTCATGAATACAATCTTTTCAAGGCCGCTGATGAAATTCGTAGCAAGTAAGGCAGAAGCGTCTATTGAAAAATTGTAAGAGGCCGTTAGCACCGGTAGGTAATAAAATGGCTGAATCCTTGCCAGAAAATGTCAACAGATGCAGAAATAAGTTTTCTGAAAGAGAAGGAAAAGAAGAAATAAGAAATTGAACGTAAGGAGAGAATTCAGTCTTACATAATTTTGAAACAGATGAGGACTTACATGTAAGTGGAAGTTGTTATTTGTTAACTACTGTTGAGTTGGTTGCTGCCCGTCTGTTGGCTCTGAGTCTGGTGTTATAACTGTGCTGCAGAGGCGGTAGTGAACTGGGAGGGGAAGGAATAGGGGAGTGAGGAAGGGAGGAGAGGATGGGTGGAGTCAAATGTGACGAGGCTGACAAAGGGGCGGAGTCAACTGCATTGCTGGAAGTAGGCCTAATATCTGTAGGTATGGGAGGAGTATTAGGGTTTGAAGAATTAAATATATTAGGTATCCTAAATTTATTCGAACTAACTGACTTTAATAATTCCGGCATTAATTCATGTAGCATACTTTTATTGTCCGTGGTTTCATTGAGATTCGTTTGCTTATTGTACGTCTGATCTAAATAGATGTATAAACTTTCTAATTCGTTCAGCATTCTTCCTTTTTATATGTTTCTAATTATCGTTAAGTCTTTCTCTATGGATTCAAATCTCTCTGCCTCTGCAGCACAGTTATAACACCAGACTCAGAGCCAACAGACGGGCAGCAACCAACTCAACAGTAGTTAACAAATAACAACTTCCACTTACATGTAAGTCCTCATCTGTTTCAAAATTATGTAAGACTGAATTCTCTCCTTACGTTCAATTTCTTATTTCTTCTTTTCCTTCTCTTTCAGAAAACTTATTTCTGCATCTGTTGACATTTTCTGGCAAGGATTCAGCCATTTTATTACCTACCGGTGCTAACGGCCTCTTACAATTTTTCAATAGACGCTTCTGCCTTACTTGCTACGAATTTCATCAGCGGCATTGAAAAGATTGTATTCATGACAATCAAGTTTATGCTTGTGTACACGCCCTCATGTCGTTGGCATTTTATTACTACCACTTTGATTTTCCATTATTTTATATGAATTTATTTGAATCCATAGAGAAAGACTTAGCGATAATTAGAAACATACAAAAAGGAAGAATGCTGAACGAATTAGAAAGTTTATACATCTATTTAGATCAGACGTACAATAAGCAAACGAATCTCAATGAAACCACGGACAATAAAAGTATGCTACATGAATTAATGCCGGAATTATTAAAGTCAGTTAGTTCGAATAAATTTAGGATACCTAATATATTTAATTCTTCAAACCCTAATACTCCTCCCATACCTACAGATATTAGGCCTACTTCCAGCAATGCAGTTGACTCCACCCCTTTGTCAGCCTCGTCACATTTGACTCCACCCATCCTCTCCTCCCTTCCTCACTCCCCTATTCCTTCCCCTCCCAGTTCACTACCGTCTCTGCAGCACAGTTATAACACCAGACTCAGAGCCAACAGACGGGCAGCAACCAACTCAACAGTAGTTAACAAATAACAACTTCCACTTACATGTAAGTCCTCATCTGTTTCAAAATTATGTAAGACTGAATTCTCTCCTTACGTTCAATTTCTTATTTCTTCTTTTCCTTCTCTTTCAGAAAACTTATTTCTGCATCTGTTGACATTTTCTGGCAAGGATTCAGCCATTTTATTACCTACCGGTGCTAACGGCCTCTTACAATTTTTCAATAGACGCTTCTGCCTTACTTGCTACGAATTTCATCAGCGGCCTTGAAAAGATTGTATTCATGACAATCAAGTTTATGCTTGTGTACACGCCCTCATGTCGTTGGCATTTTATTACTACCACTTTGATTTTCCATTATTTTATATGAACTGTTTTAATTAGAATTTTAATAGAAGTTTTAGTCTCCGACAAGATTATAGTTTAAGACAGTTTTCCATTAGCATCTTTTTATTTTATCATTTTTCACATTTTTATTGTTCCGAATTTTAATAACAGACTAAACTTTTAACTTCCACTTTTTATTTTAGTTGTATTTTTGATGATTGTATTTAACTTCCACTTTTAATTTAGTTGTATTTTTGATTATTGTATTTAGGCTGAAGATGCCCTTAATTGAGGGCGAAACATGTCCCATGTAACCAAGAATTTAATTATGTAACAACTATAAGTGAATATATAAGTATTGAATAGGTGGAATAAATTAAAACACCTTTATTATTGTTGAACTGTTACAGTTGTACTTTTCGTTAAAAGTGAGAAAATGTGTGTTGTTTTCCATTTTATCGAATATTTCATATGACAGCATTACTTTTAATCGTGACATTCGTACTGATGTCATTGTAATGACCTATGTTAACTTTAGTTGGGAAAACTACAAGAACAGTCTTTCTGAGAATTCTGTAGCGAAGCACGTCTACATCAGCTAGTTATTTGATACAAATAGCATTGAGCTTCACAAAATCGCGCGGGCGCTTGATGCAATATATTAATCTATGCATTTGCTAAGTAATGGCATCTAAGTGCATGACCGATTCACACGTGTGAAACGTGAGTTCATACTATTTTTGGAAGGCTTATCAGAGACCAATCATCTCACTCACGTACTTTCTGTGAGGTAATAGAGATGTGTAATTTTTAGTCTTGTAGCCTCGTATAGCAGCAGTCGGACTTTGAGACAAGTGTTATAAATATATCATAGTACTGTATTGTGCAAGACATGTAGAATAAGCAGTTTTGACCAATTATAGCTCCTGATTTTTCCTCATTTTCATATCAAAATCTCCTGATTTTTGGTTTTGTAAAGTTGGCAGGTATGTACTATGTATGGAATTTTTATAGTAAAATGATATACTTCTTATGAATGGTTGTCTTTGTTGTTGTTGCCCTATGAAAACTGCCTTCTGACATACTTTTATTTACATAATACTTTGAAAACTGTGAAAACTTGTGGATTTCCTCCACTCTTTCTCTGGCTGCTTCAATCCCACCCAGTTACGACAAGAGAATCTAGGGATACAATGTTTATCACCTAAAGTCTCTATCGTAACTTAGCACAAATAACTGAAATGGGCCGATGACCTTACATGTTAGGCCCCTTTAAACAACAAGCAATAACTGAAGTGGGCTGATGACTTTTCATGTTAGGCCCCTTTAAACAACAAGCAATAACTGAAGTGGGCCAATGACTTTACATGTTAGGCCCCTTTAAACAACAAGCAATAACTGAAATGGGCCGATGACTTTACATGTTAGGCCCCTTTAAACAACAAGCAATAACTGAAATGGGCCGTTGACCTTACATGTTAGGCCCCTTTAAACAACAAGCAATAACTGAAGTGGGCCGATGACTTTACATGTTAGGCCCCTTTAAACAACAAGCAATAACTGAAGTGGGCCGACGACTTTACATGTTAGGCTCCTTTAAACAAAAAGCAATAACTGAAATGGGCCGATGACCTTACATGTTAGGCCCCTTTAAACAACAAGCAATAACTGAAATGGGCCGATGACCTTACATGTTAGGCCCCTTTAAACAACAAGCAATAACTGAAATGGGCCGATGACCTTACATGTTAGGCCCCTTTAAACAACAAGCAATAACTGAAATGGGCCGATGACCTTACATGTTAGGCCCCTTTAAACAACAAGCAGTAACTGAAATGGGCCGATGACCTTACATGTTAGGCCCCTTTAAACAACAAGTAATAACTGAAATGGGCCGATGACCTTACATGTTAGGCCCCTTTAAACAACAAGCAGTAACTGAAATGGGCCGATGACCTTACATGTTAGGCCCCTTTAAACAACAAGCAATAACTGAAATGGGCCGATGACCTTACATGTTAGGCCCCTTTAAACAACAAGCAATAACTGAAATGGGCCGATGACCTTACATGTTAGGCCCCTTTAAACAACAAGCAATAACTGAAATGGGCCGATGACCTTACATGTTAGGCCCCTTTAAACAACAAGCAATAACTGAAATGGGCCGATGACCTTACATGTTAGGCCCCTTTAAACAACAAGCAATAACTGAAATGGGCCAATGACCTTACATGTTAGGCCCCTTTAAACAACAAGCAATAACTGAAATGGGCCGATGACCTTACATGTTAGGCCCCTTTAAACAACAAGCAGTAACTGAAATGGGCCGATGACCTTACATGTTAGGCCCCTTTAAACAACAAGCAGTAACTGAAATGGGCCGATGACCTTACATGTTAGGCCCCTTTAAACAACAAGCAGTAACAAATGGGCCGATGACCTTACATGTTAGGCCCCTTTAAACAACAAGCAATAACTGAAATGGGCCGATGACCTTACATGTTAGGCCCCTTTAAACAACAAGCAGTAACTGAAATGGGCCGATGACCTTACATGTTAGGCCCCTTTAAACAACAAGCAATAACTGAAATGGGCCGATGACCTTACATGTTAGGCCCCTTTAAACAACAAGCAATAACTGAAATGGGCCGATGACCTTACATGTTAGGCCCCTTTAAACAACAAGCAATAACTGAAATGGGCCGATAACCTTACATGTTAGGCCCCTTTAAACAACAAGCAATAACTGAAATGCCAGCTTACACTCATCTTCAGTGAAGATGCAAGATATTACATGTATAAAGTAAAATGGCTCACTTTTTGAATCGCTCCTTCTTTATTCCAACGGCACAAAAATAAAGTGGAAGAAAAAAATCACACAGTGAGATCAGCATCTGTCTTTTTGGCTTACAACAACTATCCATTCACAATCGTTAGTTCTTTCTCAGTCGCAGAAAAAAAAAATTTAACAGGTGCGATAATATTCCATCCATCCATTATCTAAAGGTTAAGCCTTGTCGCTGCAGCCACATCCCATGGTCTTCAGCAGTACTTTTCATTGTGACATAGGAAGCAAAACCCAGCTGAGTGATTATGTTCCTAAGGTATGAGAGATGTGGTCTTCCTCTCAACTTTTTCCCTAGGACGTTTCCTTTGAAAACATTCTGGAGAAAGGTGTCTTGTCGTAGGATGTGTCCAAGAAATTTAGCTTTCCTCTGCTCTGTTGAATAAATGAAGGTCTGTTCCTCATTAACATCATTCAGGATTTGGATATTAGTCTTTTTTTCTGTCCAGCTCGTTCCTGTCAGTCTTCTGTTTAATCATAGACGATAACCTCATGGTCTCCAGCCTTTGCTACAAACAGTAGGCATACTTCAGTGGGATCCGGTGAGCCCTCTGTTACTGAACATCGCAACCTATGATGTGGTAACCGCAAGCTGCAGACTATGAATTGAGACAAACGATTATTCATTTTGCGGTGCATGGATTCCACTTCAAAGTTTGTACAAATAAGAAATTTCATGCTCCAATCTCAGACTGCAAGTGTGAATGGTATGCGGGACATGTGGCAGATATCATTCTCTAGCATGTAAGAAAAAAGGACTATTTCAATACAGTAGATTTGCAGTGAATGACAGTTTATAAATTGTAATAATATGTAACACTAGCAAGATACCCGTGCTTCGCTACGGTATTATACTGAAATTTATAATTGAATGCTTATTGTTTTAGATATATAATCCGCCGAAATTCGCGATCTGACTCGTTTTCTGCGAGAATCCACCAAAATTCCCGATCTGGCTCGTTTTCTATTAGATTACGGCACGTTTCCTCCCATTTTTCAATCTTCCTTTCCAGGAATCGATTTCGTACTTCCCGGGCTAGGCTCAGGTATTCCTCCCGGTCAGTTGGGTCCGTAAATCTTTGCCATCTTTTCCTATAATCATTTTAATATGTATAAAATCCTTCAGAAGATCCGGCGTGGTGTCATATTGGGTGCTTTGGCGGCACTGAACCCGCGGCCGGACTGCATTCTTAGTCATTATCCGTCCAGGAGCCGTTTCCAGCGCGGTCCGCACATTTGACGACTGTCCGGAACATTATTATTATTATTATTATGATTATTATTATTATTATTATTATTATTATTATTATTATTATTATTATTATTATTATTATTATTATTACTATTACTATTATGTGTTGCTGGAATGGCTGATGACAGGGAAAACCGGAGTATCCGGAGAAAAACGTGTCCCGCCTCCGTTTTTTCCAGCACGAATGTCACATGGAGTGACCGGGATTTTAACCACGGAACCCAGCTGTGAGAGGTCGGCGCGCTGCCGCCTGAACAACGGAGGATACTTATAAGTACATTAAGAACAGTAAAATCAATAGGTCTCACCTCCTTCTACACCCCACCGCCGTTAAGTTTATTTACCGCCACCTCCCCCCCCCCCCCCCAAAAAAATTAAAAGAAGGCTTGTTTCTTTATGTTTAAAGGTGATTCCAAACACCAATGTTCACGTCTATTGCCTTCAGTTTTGAGATATAAGTATCCCCATAAAAATAATTTACTTTTTTCACTTCATTTCACACTACTCCCCCCCCCCAAGTGAATTTTCCCGCAAAAAATACTTGTTTCTTTAATAGTAAAAGATCTTCTAAATACCAATTATCACGACTCTGACTTCTTCAGTTTTTGATTTATGTGTCCTTATGAAAGGAATTCAACTCTTTACACTCCCACCCTCCAAGATGGTTTCCCCACCAAAACGCGTTTTTCTTTGTTTTTAAAGGAGATCGAAATACGAATTTTCACGTCTGTAACAACTTTAGTTTTTATTAGATGTATGCATTCTCATACAATTAAGTCAATTAAATTTTCAATTCTTTCACCCTCCCCCCTCTCATTGGATTTTCCGAGAACACGTCTTTCTTTACTTTTAAAGCAGATTGCAAATATCAAATTTCACGTCTGTAATATCTTCATTTTTGAGATATCAGTAGCCTAATTAAAAGAATTCAACACCATTTTCAGTCACTTCTACCCACCCCCCACCACCCAAGTGGTATTTCCGAAAACTAAAAATACACGATTCGTTATGTTTAATAGAGATAAAAAAATACCATTTTTTCACTTCTGTAACATGTTAAGTTTTTTTAGATATACTGTAAAAATTCTCATTTTAAAATTTCACCCCTTTTGAGTTCCCCTTAAGTGGAGTTTCCAAAAACAAATCACCTATGTTTAATTACATTTACAGGAGATTCCAAACACCCACTTTTTACGTCTGTAACATTTTACGTTTCCAGGATATTCAGTAGATATAGTCTTTCAAAAAATTCACCCCAATTTGTCACTCCTGTTTAACAGCCATTAATTGGATTTTCCAAAAATTAAAAAATACGTGTTTCTTCATTTTTAAAGGAGGTCCCATATACAAATTTTCAGTTCTGTAATATCTTCAGGTTCTGAAATATAAGTATCCTCATTAAAGGCATTCAACCCATTTTTCACCCTTTTACACCCCTCCTTTTAGGATTTACAGGAAACAAAAAAATACGTGTTCCTTTATTTTTAGAGGAGATTCTAACTACCAATTTTTACATCTGTAAATTTTAAAGTTTTAAGATGTAGACACACTCATTTTAAAAAATTCACCCCTCTTTTCACCCCCCAATATTTGGATTTTACAAAAACGAAAAAATACGCGTTTCTTTACTTTTAAAGTACGGTAGAGTCTCGATTATCCGACTTAAACGGGACCTGGAGTACGTCGGATCACCGAAAATGTCGGATAATACGGAATAACTTTGAAAATGAACTACAACAAACAGGAAGGCTATACTGTATTATGTACTATGTATTACGGGACTCTATTTATTGACTTATTAATTCAATTGTACAGTAGATGCAGTACTCTTTCCTTACTTCGCTTGTAGGCAGGTGCAGACGTCTTGGCTTGGGCTGCAAGAGTTTTGATGTCAGCATCTTGAAATTCAGCCCAGTCTCATCACTATTAAAAATCTGTTCACCGGATAATCCTTCAGCAAGAATTATTTCTTGAAATTGTCTTTTAAATTTCACAACCTCATCGGATTTAGCTGACAGTTTTTCTCCACAGATATTAAGCTGCCCAATGCTGTACCGTTTTTTCCACCGATCAAGCCACCCAGCACTGGCAGTAAAATTAGGGTCCCTTTATTAAACTCCTTCTGGATATACACCGCCATTTCATGCAGAATGGGGCCAGATATTGACAAGCCCTTTTCCTGGTTTTTAGTGAACCAAAGAAATAGTGCTTCACGTACTTTTTTGTACTCACATTTTTCATTGTTTTTTTCCAATTTTCAGTGCATCACTTGTTGCTCTGGTAGAGCACCACTTTTCAATTTATTCCCTCGTATGTTTTCAATCTCCCACTGTAACACGTCCAACACCATAATCTGAAGCCATTTTTGGAGAGTTTCCCCTTTGTCCAGTCTCTTTAACCCACTCTACTTGTCTTCCACAGAAACAATCACTTTCTTACGTTTACTCGCCATACTCACAGAGGATGTGAAAACTATAACATCCGCACCCAACCAATACTACATTGAACAATCCTACCGCATGACTGCCAGTGCTTGTCCCACAGTCGCACCCTCCACACCCCGTGTCCCAGAATTGCATCCACCTAAAGTTCAAATTAAGACTACCAGTGTCGGATAACACGGAGTGTCGGATAAGCGAAGGTCGGTTGAGCGAGACTCTACTGTAGTTACAAAATACCAATTTTCAGGTCTGTAATATCTTCAGGTTCTGAAATATAAGTAGCCTCATTAAAGCCATTCAACCCATTATTCACCTTTTTACACCCTTCCTATTGGGATTTTCCGAAAACAAAAGAATACGTGTTTCTTTATTTTTAAAGGAGATTCTAAATACCAATTTTTACATCCATACACTTTAAAAGTTTTGAGATATAGATACACTCATTTTAAAAAATCACCCCCTTTTCACCCCCCATTAATTGGATTTTCCAAAAACAAAAAAACACGTGTTTCTTTATTTTTAAAAGAGATCCCAAACACCAATTTTCAGGTCTGTAATATCTTCAGGTTCTGAGATATAAGTAGCCTCATTAAAGGCATTCAACCCCTTTTTCACCCCTGTTCACGATTCCTATTGCGATTTTCCGAAAACAAAAAAATACGTGTTTCTTTATTTTTAATGAAGATTCTAAATACCAATTTTTACATCTGCAAACTTTAAAAGTTTGGAGATATAGATTCACTCATTTTAAAAATTCACCCCCTTTTTACCCTCCCATTAATTGGATTTTCCAAAAACAAAAAAATACGTGTTTCTTTATTTTTAAAAGAGATCAAAAGTACCAATTTTCAGGTCTGTAATATGTTCAGTTTCTGAGATATACGTACCGGTATCCTCATTAAAGGCATTCAACCACTATTTCACCCTTTTTCACCCCTCCCATTGGAATTTTCCGAAAACAAAAAAATACGTGTTTCCTTATTTTTAAAGGAGATTCTAAATACCAATTTTTACATCTGTAAACCTTTAAAGTGTTGAGATATAGATACATTCATTTTAAAATTTCACCCCCTTTTTCACTCCCTTAGAGACGGAATATCCAAAAATCCTCTCTTAGCGAGCACCTACATCTTATTATGAATGTATCCTCAAAATTTCATTTCTTTATGTCAAGTAGTTTTGGCTCGGCGATGATGAATCAGTCAGTCAGTCAGGACAAGTTACTTTATATATATATAGATGTACATTGTGCGCTTTTCTGTTTAATAATAAAATGAAAGACACTAAATTTTTCACAGAGAAAGTGGCTGTGCGGTTAAGCGTGTGCAACTGTGAGCTTGTGAGGTAGTGGGTTTGAACCCCACTGTTAGCACCCCTGAAAATAGTTTTCCGTGGTTTCCTGTTTTCACACCAGGCAAAATGCTGGCAAAACCTTAATTAAAGCCATGGACACTTCCTTTCCTATCCCATCGTCACCATAAGACCTATCTGTGACGGTGCAATGTTAAGTAAATTGGATAAAAAAGAAAAACCCATAAGTTTTTCCCCTTTACACATTGACATACAAAAATAAACCTAAAGCTGAAATAAATACATGGGAAATCAAACACTATGATCTACTACTACCTGTAGTAATCATATAGGCAACAGTGAACAATAATAATAGCAACATACACAGTTTTCAGGAATTGTCCCAACATGTGGTATTGTGATTCAGATCACTTTTGTTATATTGTGCCTTTTTAACAATGCACTGATTTTAACTCTAATATAATCATACTGTTCACTTTTCATACCACAGATCTTTTGCACAAGACTCGTCTACGCATCCACCTTGCCCTTCCCCCTCCAATTTGTCATGACGAACACAGTGTGGGTAAGGGCTGCAATCTGTGCAATACAGACAAGTGTATGGCCTGCCTTACACAACATAGTCACCAATGTCACAGGTGTTCATTTACCTGTTTTCAGCAATTTATATTTTTTCTTTCTTACATTTTTTTTTTTTTTTTTTTTTTTTTTTCCAGGTCAAAGATAAAACCTGTGCAGAAAATCCTACGAAGCAGTCAACTCTTTCACACTGAGAAAGTCATAAACATTATTGCAGATGTTTAAACATTTTTCTTGGTCATCTTTACTCAGAGGCCAGTCTTTGCTGTAGCAACATTGCTGCACTTGCTGAGGGCAGGACATCTCTCTGCAAAAAAGAAATGAAGTTAATACAAGAAAAATACAGTCATGAAATAGGATTACTTCAGATGCAAAAAGAAACTCAGAGGTAAAACAACAGACTGAGAAGATGCAACAAGAAGCCCTACAGGAAAACTTCTCTATTTAAAAGAAAAAAGATGGCAAATTGCCAGTGATTATAATCAATTAACAATCATTGTAAATAACTAATATTCTGTATTCTTGTTAATGTTATTTTTTAAATAAAAATTACATGTGCAGTACTTACGAGCAACGTGTTGTTGAGCAGTTGCATTCCTATAGGCTACTGCTGTGTGTTCATTATCAGCTTCAGTGGGATGATTTTCAATCCTTTCATTCCTATTTCTCCTTTGCCTTATGCACTGGTATAATGGTAAGTCATCTCGAAGAAGTTCATCTCTAGTCAGCACTGAGATGTTGTGCAACACAGCTGTCACCACAATAATGGTTAAGGCTGTCGGGCATTTGATCCGAAATCCCTGGCTAAGAACAGTAAATCTTTTCCAGACCCCTATCATCCTTTCCATGCAGTTCCATGTCCTGATATGCGCTAGATTGTAACGGTTTTGAGATCTTCCTTCTGGATGTATGGGGTTAAAAGATACTTTCTTAGCAGGTATCCAGTATAACCTACCAAAATACCTTGGTTAATTGTCCCCAGTTCAAACTGTGCTCTGATATGGGAGTTATTAAATATTGTAGTGTCGTGTACAGAACCAGACCACCTAGCAACAATATCCCTGAACAGTAACAGAGAATTATCTCTTCCGGTTACGATATATTTCGGCCCTATTGCCTCCAGGTGATTGAATTCTTACATGTGTGTAACCTATTGCACCTAGAACACCAGGAAAATGGCTTATTTCATAGAAGTTTCAGATAATTTGCCGACGTTCTTCTACTGAAAGAAATGTTTCATACCTCCTTCTCATGGATGCTATTGCTGCAGAAACTCGACAAACAACTTTACTAACAGTGGCTTTAGAAATTCCAGCATTGTCTCCGACCATTATGTGAAAAGAACCAGTAGCAAAAAATTTTAATGTTATCAGTACCTGCAACGTTGGACAAAGAGGTAAGTTTCTCTTCATAGAATATTCCAACCTCACTCATATTTCATCAACAACCTTAGCAACGACTATTTTCAATAACCTGTATCTTTGAAGAAATTCTGCATCCATCAGGTTTTCAAAGTCATTACGTCGCAAAACTATTAAAAATAGGAGAGCATTTCCACCAATCAATACTTATTTATTGTATATATTAAACTACAGGACCGGTTTCGACCTCATATTCAAGGTCATCTTCAGCTGAACCATACATACATATTTATATAATGAAGCTTTGATTAAGATTGTGGTGTTGAAGGAATGCCATATGATGATGATGTACATTTAGTTACATACAAATGGGGCACGTCTTAGCGTGGACTGGCGTATATGTCATTCTGTACAATATTGCAACTGTATGTCTAAAATGTTGAAGGTCTTAAAACTAGTGTATAAAACACGTCTTTTCCTAAACTAACTTATATATATGTACAAGATAAAAACAATATATAAAAACACTTCATGCATATGAACATTCGTTCTTGCTTGGTGGTCAATACATCGACTAACTTCCGTATTTAAGTCTTATTCACAGTTGTACACTTCAGCTGCTATTCTTGGAGTTTGTAAAATTGCATGGATAAAAGTTTTGTCTTCCTGTGCGTATGTGAGATAAAACACTTTCAATTTTAAAAAGGTGCCAAATGTATGGATGAAATTCAAGTAAAATATGTTCAGCTCTGCTGTGTGTGTTGCCCTTTTATTAGAACCAATTCATGTTGTCTTTTTGGCATCCGTAAATTTGGATGACATTGGTTTCAAAGTAGTGGCTCCTTTCCCATTTGTAGCTGTGCAATGATATGTTTATCTGTGGAAGATAAGATTGAGTTATAAGTGATATTGTGTGGAGGAATGTCTAAGGGTTATGTGTGTGAATTGGAATATGTACTTACTGTTGTTGGTGTAGCTGAGTTGTGTTTGACATGCGAGCTTGTAATGTACTACTTCGTGTTCTTCTTGGGCTTATACTAGCTGCTGTGAGGGGAAGGGAAGGAGGGGTAGGGAGAGTTGTTGTTGTGGGGGTAGGGATGGAGCTGGGTGTGTTGTTTGGTGTTTTTCTGTTGCTTGTTGCGTTCTGTTTATCGATTAACTTAAGGTAAGGGTTTTTTAGGGCAGGGATAACTGTATTGAAGATGATGTTAGTTTTTTCTGTGATTTCATTTATGTTGTAATTTGGATTGGTGTACTGATCTAGAGTGATGTAAAATTCTTCTGTTATGTTGAGCAGGGGGCCTTTGGGGTTTATGTTTAGGATTTGCATATCGTTATCGATGTTTGTAAAACTGTGTTTATAGTCTGCGACATGTTGTCCTATTGAGGAAAAATAATTGTGTTTCACTGCGTTTATGTGTTATTTTACATCACTCTAGATCAGTACACCAATCCAAATTACAACATAAATGAAATCACAGAAAAAACTAACATCATCTTCAATACAGTTATCCCCGCCCTAAAAAACCCTTACCTTAAGTTAATCGATAAACAGAACGCAACAAGCAACAGAAAAACACCAAACAACACACCCAGCTCCATCCCTACCCCCACAACAACAACTCTCCCTACCCCTCCTTCCCTTCCCCTCACAGCAGCTAGTATAAGCCCAAGAAGAACACGAAGTAGTACATTACAAGCTCGCATGTCAAACACAACTCAGCTACACCAACAACAGTAAGTACATATTCCAATTCACACACATAACCCTTAGACATTCCTCCACACAATATCACTTATAACTCAATCTTATCTTCCACAGATAAACATATCATTGCACAGCTACAAATGGGAAAGGAGCCACTACTTTGAAACCAATGTCATCCAAATTTACGGATGCCAAAAAGACAACATGAATTGGTTCTAATAAAAGGGCAACACACACAGCAGAGCTGAACATATTTTACTTGAATTTCATCCATACATTTGGCACCTTTTTAAAATTGAAAGTGTTTTATCTCACATACGCACAGGAAGACAAAACTTTTATCCATGCAATTTTACAAACTCCAAGAATAGCAGCTGAAGTGTACAACTGTGAATAAGACTTAAATACGGAAGTTAGTCGATGTATTGACCACCAAGCAAGAACGAATGTTCATATGCATGAAGTGTTTTTATATATTGTTTTTATCTTGTACATATATATAAGTTAGTTTAGGAAAAGACGTGTTTTATACACTAGTTTTAAGACCTTCAACATTTTAGACATACAGTTGCAATATTGTACAGAATGACATATACGCCAGTTCACGCTAAGACGTGCCCCATTTGTATGTAACTAAATGTACATCATCATCATATGGCATTCCTTCAACACCACAATCTTAATCAAAGCTTCATTATATAAATATGTATGTATGGTTCAACTGAAGATGACCTTGAATATGAGGTCGAAACCGGTCCTGTAGTTTAATATATACAATAAATAAGTATTGATTGGTGGAAATCCTCTCCTATTTTTAATTGTGCAATTGTCAATACGGAAATGAAGATTATAGATTACGCAAAACTATTATTCGATAAGAATTATTGTACAAAAGATCTAAATAGAGTAATTCCGCATCAAAAGGGCGATTCACGGCAGCCATCTTGGAACAGGTTGCTAAATGCTAATGTTAGCCATCGAACACGGGAAATGGCTGATGTTAACTTTAACATGAAGTTTAACATATGTTAACATTAACAGTTGTTGATGAAACGCAAATTTTGTTAAACTGTATATTAAAATGATTTTAGAGCTTGTTAAGTACTAACATGTGTTGATGAAACCGGGCCTTAATATCTTGTTATCAGATCTCTGTAAATACGTATTTTTAGAGTTCATTTCTTCTAGGATAAGGAAATTTTTGAATGCATAGAGGTGATCAGTAGTTGTAGTAATAATCATATTTTGTAGTATTATTGGAAAGAATGTTTTGTATTTTGACATTGGAATACGGTAACTATTCTGTAGAATTTATAGCAGAATGCACTGTAACATTTGAAGTTGTGTGAATGTTTCAGGTGCTATCCGAGTGGCTCTTGGACAGTCTGCAACAGGCGTGTTCAGCAATTCTAATGTTCTGTGGAAGCAACTCCAGAAGGCTGGAGCAGACACTGGAGATCGAGTCTGGAGGATGCCTCTATGGCAACATTTCACAAATCAAGTAGCAGGTTAGAGAAACACACATTCTCTCTCTTTGTGTATGGTTTTTTTTTTTTTTAATGTAATAATATTTCCATTTATCCCACTCCCATAGCCAAGTAGCTTAGTCCACTAGAAAATGTCTTCGTTCAAAGTTCTTGAGATTCAACGACAGGGTCCTACACGTGTGTGGGAGTCTACCGATGGCAGGAAGCAGATTGCCCAGCTGATAATCCCAGGGGTATGAGGAAAGAAGTGGCAACCGAGTTGCACGTGGGCGTCACTGCCGCTCACCTGGGTGTGAACAAGACTTTAGACCACGTCCCCGACAGCGTTACTACTGGGTGCATCTGAGGAGGACATGCCAGATGTGTGACACCTTTGCTGTGAGTCGAGGCCCACGTACCAGAAGTAGGAGCCAGATGGTGCAGTACAATGTCGGAGCACCTTTTGAGAAGATCACCATCGATATCACTGGGCCATTCCCCGAATCCAACGCAGGGGATCATTACCTACTGCTGGCCATGGACTACTTCACCAAGTGGCCAGAGGTCTATGCTATCCCTAATCGAGAGACATCGACAATACCCGCCGTCTTGGTGGAGAAGTTCTTCTGCCACCTCGGTGTGCCAAGGGAACTGCATAGCTACCAGGGCAGGAACTTTGAGTCGAGGTTGATGCGGGAAGTTCTACAATGTTTGGGAGTTTGAAAAACTCAACCGGGCGAGTTGGCCATATAGTTTGAGTCGCGCAGCTATGAGCTTGCATCCAGGATATAATAGGTTCGAATCCCACTGTCGGCAGACCTGAAGATGGTTTTCCATGGTTTCCCATTTTCACACCAGGCAAATGCTGGGGCTGTACCTTATTTAAGACCATGGCCGCTTCCTTCCCACTTCTAGGCCTTCCCTATCCCATCGCTGCCATAAGACCTATCTGTGTCGGTGCAACATAAAGGAAATAGCAAAAGGAAAAAAATAAACTCAAACAACACTTCCCACCCTCCTCCACCCTCAGTCAGAGCATTTCATAAAGACTATTTAGGAGCACCTCGGAAGGTTTCAGCACATCAGAAGGACTGGCATGAAAGGGTCCCATTCTTTTTGATATCTTATAGGGCTTCCACCCAAAAAGAAGATGGGCATGACACCTGCCAGTATGGGCTTCAGGATCTTCGGGAGGGAGCTACACCTGCCATACGACCTGATGTTTGGATCGGCACCAGATCGGGAGCAGCCGGCGACAGATTACGTATGGGAGTTAGTAGACCGGCTGAACGGCATCCATGACTATGTCTAACAACATCTGATTGTAGCCAGCAAGAGTTTAATTTACAATCAACAGTTGACAATACAAGACAATACACGAAACGATCATATGAGTGGGCTTAAGCCTACAAATCATATAAATTTTCATGAGCTTATCTTTAACCCAAGTATTAACAGTAATTACTCAATTTTCACAGGTCATAAGAGTTCTGCTCACAAGTAAAATGCGTAAACCAACAGATGAACACACTCACAGAGTAAACAGGGGAAAGGCACAAAACATCTGGCCAACAACTCACTGACCTTAGAATATAGTTTTAAGTAGGATATAATGTAGTTCCTTCGGATACAGTGCCATTTTTATTCATACGATTTGCTGGCAATGGAACAGTCCATAATCATTTATTTCGCTGCCCAAGAAAGGGAATTCGCCCTTGAGAAAAGTAGGTTTAAAATAGAAAGCATTACTATAAGATGAATTATCAGAGTCAGTTAAATTTGAAGCATAGAGAGAACTTTGGGAAAAACAGAATTTAAACAAATGTTTTTACATTTCTTAATAATATTCATCAATTCATTTTTTAAAATTCAAAGTTTGATTTGATAGAATCTGATGATTAGGTGGACTGTTTTTAATGAAGGTCAACATCAACCCAACCTGAACTACATATGCACGAGGTTGGAGGGAAGAGTGAATTCCTGGTTAGTATTTTTTACTCGTCATGAAGAAATACGGAGCCCAAATTTTCACTCTGTTCCAGAATTGAAACGACAGAAAACATTTGACAGTTCATTAAAAAGAGTCCACCTAATTTTTTAAGGAACTCTTCCAGCCAAACAAATTTTTGTTCAAATCTGGACTTATTTCTGTTCAAATAAGTATTCATGTTACTACAACTAGACTGAAGAATGATGAACATTTCAAATATTGATTTTTATTATAACTGTCAATATCTTTTATCTCATTAGTTTCTTTACATACATATATATACTGGACCGATTTGCTTCATTTTTGTTTTATTTTCTCCAGAATTATCTGCCAGTGAATCATGAAACATTGATAGGTCTCTAAGTTCAGCCAACCTCTGAGTAATCATAAAATCAATTCATTAAATGATCACTCCAATAACTGCAGGCGAGAATTACCGTAACCCGCAATACATTTCTGTACTTAGCAGGTTGCTAAGTGACTAATACTTTAATTAATATTCTGATATGTGTGATTTTCATCCTTAGCAATGTCATTGCATGCAGCCATGTTTGATTACTACCTGTCAAGTCAGAGAGTATGCACTTCCTCTGATCAAGGAACAATATACTCCCTCATAGATACTCTTTGATTCTCAAATCTTTCCCAGCTTCCAAATATACTCAACAGATGGCAGAGTGTTCCTAATAACTTACATGCTGCTAAGGGAAAAAAGTCTACGTACAAACAGACCCCATCATGACATACGCATTAAACATTATCTGGGAACATCTATCGAAGGATAACCTAGCTACACTGCCTGGTAAAAAACGCTCCTTCGAGACTAACCTATGAGCTAACAAGGCAACCGTTCTACATAGAAGAACTGCAATTAAAAATACCATTGCCTACTATGACACAATATCAAATTTTACATCAAGAATTGCAGGATTTAAAGAATGAACATGTGGATAGATTTTTACCAAATGGACGGCATGATGACATCAGAATGGATGAATTCTGACTATGAACTGCGGTATACCAGAATGCGCTTCTTGTTCGTGAAACCATTGGAAAAGGCAGGCAAAACAATATGACTACGACAGGCATATCAAGACGAGTTATCTGACCTATTTATAACAAATGCTGCAAAGCAGCACAGGTCCTCTAGTATACTTGTAAATAAGTTTTAAGAATATTTTTATATACAAAAATGTACACCACTTAAATTAAATGGTCTATACAGTCATTGTGTCTAAAGGACATGTTTTGATGTATGTTAAGGTCATCTTCAGCTTAATACAAATGATAAGACATACAGAGGTAAATATTACATTATAACCAGGTTTAGGATAATTATGCATTAGCATATTTGGAGCAGTTTTATCTTAACAATGCATATTTTGGAGTTTTCCTCCTGTTCGAGCATACAGTCAAACCTCCTTAGAACGATTACTGATACAACGATAAACCCGGTTACAGCGATCATTTTATATGGTCCCAGCAGATTTACTATGTTAATTACCCCTCATTAGAATGATGAAGTAATTTTAGTAACATCCTGTTATAACGATGACAAAGTTCTGAGGATCTTACTATTTTCTGCTTCTAAGAATCTGACCATAACAGTACATGTTGTTTGTTAAATCTCTTGAATTTCAGTGCTGTATTCTTGGAAACTTCCCTACATACTTTGCTGGCAGTAAGCAGGTAGCGAATAGCCGTGGCAAGCTGTGCTCAGTGGCAAGTAGCAAGAGTCAAAGAGCTCCTGTGTTTGAAACAGTGTTAACTGTTGTAGTCTGTACATTATTGAGCTTGAGTTGCAGTCAGGAGTGTTGTGTTGAGCTTGTATGAAGTTTATTTACATGATCTGTGCAATCTGTAAATACCATATTTTGAAGGTGATAAATACGTTTTGGACTTGGCTAATGAGATCTGGACAATGGCTGGAACTCAGAAACAGATAAGCTTAGAGACTAAACTGGAAATTTTCAAAGACATTGATAACGGGATGAAACAGGTAGACGTATCGAGGAAGTATGGACTTGCACAATCGACGTTGGCTGCGTTCCTTAAAAAAATGGAAAGAAATTGAAGAAAGTTTTCTAGGTGGCTAGTTTAACCCTCAAGAAAAAAATGAAGATGGCTGCTGCTGACAATGTGGACAGTGCTACACTGTGGTAGTTTAATGAGATGCATGCGCAGAACATTCCAATTAATGGCCCCTTGATATGTCAAAAAGCTTTAGATTTCGCTAAGTTGCTTGGTGAATCTAATTTTAAGGCAAGTAACGGATGGCTGCAGAGGTTTAAGGAGCTGCATGGGATCATTTTTAAAGTGATTTCAGGGGAAGAAAAATTGGTACCTTTAGGTGATGCAGAATGTTGGCGGAAAAAAAAACATTTTATGTATATTTTTGTGTGTTGATGAGGTGCTCATGCATGGATGTTATTTAGAATATAGTTAGTTATTTTCGAATCAGTGGAGTTATTGATGACTCTAGGTGCAGTTCCTACCTATTTAGTTGTTTTCAGGAGGTTAGGTAAGGCCTGAAGCAGATGTACCAGTACGCAGCTATATGTACACACCCTGGGAGAGAAAAAATTATCATGCTCTATCAAAATTTGAGGGATCCATTCTGGTGGACTCTGGCGCCCATACTACAGACATTTCATAATATTATTTTTATTAAGTTATTCAATTACTGTATGTTTTCAGTTGTATATTCAGATATTTTGAATTAGATTACAATTTACACCCAAGTGTGAGGCGATTAAGTATTTTAGAGATGAAGCTTCCAAGGTGTGAAGAATTATTTAGTTTAATTTCTGGGTTGAACCATGTTGTAGTCTGTACATCACGTACAGTTTGCCGATGTTTTGAATACATTGCAGTATTCTTTGTCAAGGCAACTGAAATACCCCTACTCGGTCCAAGGTAATCAGTCTCCTAGGCAGCAATTTACACTACTAGTGGCCCTGACCTTGGTCTATAATGCTCACGAGACAGCCAGGGCTTACGTTAACCAGAAAGGCTAGGATATAAAAGGCCATGGTCAGGGCCACTCTAGTAGTGTAAATTGCTGCCTGGGAGACTGATTACCTCAGATCAAGTAGGGGTATTTCAGTCGCCTTGACAAACAATACTGCAGTGTATTCAAAATGTCGGCAAACTGTACGTGATGTACAGACAACTACAACACGGTTCAACCCGGAAATTAAACTAAATGATTAAGTATTTTATTCATATTTGATTATTTTAATCAATTTGCAATGCTGGTGAATTATTATCATTATTGTTATTATATAAAAATTACAAAAGAAAAGCATAAAGCATAAAGACAATGATGAGAAAAGAGTGATGGAAAGATGGAGTAAAATACGGGAAAGAAGAACCATATTTTCCACGACACATTTGCATCTCTTCACAATTCGAAGATCTTGAAAATAATGTGTAAATTACATCAGCTAATACAGGACAGTATCATGCTTTAGCCACACAGGTGCTTCAACTGTTACACCTAATGCATTCTATACTTGATGAAGAATTTTGTAAGAATAATTCATAGTTAACTAAACAGAAGCCCAATCCTCCAATTATCCAAGTGCAGTAAAAATAAAATGCATCCCTAATTTTGTTTATAGCTTTGTAGTGCCTAATTTTTGCTTCTGACTGTCCTCTTATACTTTTTATGTCAACTAATATACAGTATACCATACCATTAACACACAATGCTTCCCAATTGTGTTTCAGATTATCCATCTGCTGATTTAAATAACGTGGGCAAAGCCAAAGTTGGGGGATCATGTACAGCAGCTGCCTTTCTTAAGGTGAGTCCTAGTCTTCGCATCACAGAAAAGATTATTAAAATAGTGTAAAAGTAATGCAAGCCTTTAATCCATGCAGGTGTAGAATAGATGTCTTGCATACTGCTGAGCTAGAAGTTATAACCAGTATTTTGAGCTACTTGCCCATATTTCATGTCTTTGGAGATTCTTAATCCTCTTGTGTGCACAGTCCTCATACAAAGTCGGGCTAGTAGCTCAGGCGGTTGAGGTGCTGGCCTTCTGACCCCAACTTGGCAGGTGCAATCCTGGCTCAGTCCGGTGGTATTTGAAGGTGTTCAAATACGTCAGCCTCATTTTGGTAGATTTACTGGCACGTAAAAGAACTCCTGTGGGGCTAAATTCCGGCACCTTGATGCCTCTGAAAACTGTAAAAGTAGTTAGTGGGACGTAAAGCGGTACTTCCCTTTAAGAATGCATGCAAAATAATGACTCCACACTTTAGTTCAGATCTCTTCGGTAGTATGTTAATAGTTCAACTTAGAGACAGAATGAGAATCATTGTAGTGTGGAGATCTCTTGAACTGTAAATAAATAAATGAATATTGGACTAAAGCTCCTATATTTATTTAATGAAGCCGAGCTTTCATCCAAATTGCATTGGCTTTCATCAGACAGAACTTAACATGCCTTTATGAAGGCCAGTGCAATTTGGCTGTAAGCTCGGCTTCATTAAATAAATATAGTGGCTTTAATCCAGTATTCATTAATTTATTTATGTTAATACTATGAGCCACTTTTTTTTAACTTCCAGATTGCAAAAGTAACATGGAGTAACTGTAACTGTAATCTTTAGTATATGTAGTTTCTTTATCACAATTCTGAGCAGAAATAAGGAATGTCTAGAGAAAAAGAGTGAGCCCTATGTACATGAAAATATGTTCCCTAGACCTGTCTTAAAACGAGATATTATTTACAATACTTCCATGGTTTTCAAAGTACTTAAATAACATTGTACAAGGTATTCATGTATACATTGAGTTCTCACTGCTCATTTATACTCTCTATCAGTTCATTCACTCATTCTTGACTGACATATCGACATATCACTTTCACAGACACATGCAGCAATTCCCATTAAATTATTTTTTCTCTCTGTACAACTGAAATTTTGAAAAAAGCAAGTTCTCTTGACATCGTCTGACAGCGAGTTCCATAGCTTTATGGAACACCAATAAAAACTTGGAAAAGCAGAGGTATAGGCGAAAGGCAGAAAAAAGGTAAATCCTTTGCCTAACTGCGCTGAGCAGTAGACATTGGAAGGGATCTATGTCTGTAGAGGCAGAGGGGGATTTCTAGAGAAAAATCAGGTCATTTTGTTTGACTTTTGCCTCAATGGAAAGTAACCTTATTGGTTGGGAGGAGTGATGGTTAATTAGCCTTTTGGTGCAGCACTGTACTCTCTGCAGCTTGCTCATGTTCTCTGCTATTGCGGGATGCCAAGCAGCTACGCTATATGTCAGTACAGACTGAACTAAGCTTCTTAAAATCCTATATAGGAACCTGAGGATTTTTGTTGTCTTGAACCTTGCCTCTTCACATTATACATTGTCACAAATAGCTATTCCAAGTTGCCGGCCCAGCAGTCTAGGGGTACTGTGCCTGCCTCTCACCCAGAGGCCCCGGGTTCAATTCTCAGCCAAGTTGGGGAATTTTACCTGGACTTGGGGGTTGGTTCAAGGTCTACTCAGCCTACGTGATTACTAGGGGACAAATGTTGTTGACCTAAAAAAAATCCCTGAAAATGATCAATAAAATGCCCTTAAATTTATGGAAAAATGCTATAAAATAATTAAAAAATGACTTTAAAATACTTAACCGAACTGAATTCTTGTGACTGTGTAACAGTGGTGTTACATTAGTAATATATCCCTGTTTTGTTCAATGCACAGCTCTCATTTTTACAGAAATAATTATCTCCTAATTTACTTAGAAGTGTATATAAATATGGATGTAATGATTTGCTGGATGGCCTCGAGGAACATGGGAACACTTGTTCTTCACACTCGTTATAGCTTTCATGTTTAAAGTGCTGTTGAACAACAAACTTCCATTCCTCACTCACTTTAACACTGCACAATGTACAAAATATAACATGCCCATCTGTTGTAAACATGTCTTTCCCAAATTCATTCATTAGCTGAATTAAAAATATGCTTGGGGTGATTTCACTTTTGGCATTTTTCATACAGAGAACTACTTGGGCGGATAATTCTGTACTAAAGCGGAAAGTTATATAACTGCTGTTTCCAGTCCCTTCTCATTTCTATTTGTTCTTGGCCTTGAGGTACACGGGGTTAAATGACTGGCTGTAGGGGCGGATGCGAAGGCTAGTGCGTTCCTTGTACTTGAGACATGTTAGGAAATACTTCCTCCTAATTATCACAGTTCTGTATTGTGTTCCGTCACATATCTTGGAAACACAAGACTCACAGATATAAATCCTTTTCTTGCCTTTTCTTAGTCACCAACAATTATTACTGGTCAATTTGCTTGGTCATGAAAGATATGTACCAAATTTAATCATATGTAAGAAAAATGTATAATTTTTGATGTTGCCAATTGTGGACTTTTATCAGCCTGACAATAAAGAGTACATGCATAAATTTTTTGAAAATATTTTTAAATAATCTAAAAATTCTTCAAAATTATTCACATATAAAACCTTCTTGAAAGTTGAAGTAATGACTGATCATCTCAAATCGACAAAAAATGCAAAATAAAAATGTTTTACTGTTGTTTGTTGTATCATAGAATGAATTTATAAACTACTGAACGTCATAATGCAAAGGGAAAAAAGATGACATTTCAACAATATCGGCTCCCTAGTGATTACAGTTGAGGAGCTATCTGACAGTGGGATGGCAATTCCGGTGAAGAAAACCAAGAATAACAGCCAAGAGGATTTGTTGTACTGACAAAGCATCACCTTGTATTCTGCAAGCCTTCAAGCTGAGCAGCAGTTGCTTCGTAGACTAAGGTCCTTCAGGGCTGTAGTGCCATGCAGGAGAAAGTGAGTCATTCCGAGTAGTAATAAACTAGTGCACTGTGGAATGATATTTTTCACCAGTTTATAACTGTTTGTGATGAAATTTCTTAATCTGCTCATTCTCATATATTTACACTTATATACATTTATATTTAGGCTATTAACACAGTACCACATCGACAGATTCACTGGGCAGAGATAGAGAAGCATGTTATCACCACTATTATAGCGGTAATGAATTAAATTTGTGAATGGGTCAAAGGGAGCATTTGATGAAAGATGAATGTAATGCAATTTGATATTATGGTGTGGGGAACGGGCACTAAGGAAAGAATGAGAAAATTGTGAAATATATGAAATTTAGTGTGGAGAAGAGTAAAATGATGGTGATAACAAGAAGTGACATAGTAGAGAAAAGAATCATAATTTTGAAATTGTGGACAGCTTGGAATACCTAGGAGGCAAATTAATGCAAAATGCAAGGCTGGATATAGAAATTAGCAAAAGGTGAATGCATTCTACAAGAATGTATGGAATCTAGTTTGGGAAGGAGGAGGCACCAAAGAAATGTAAGGAAGTTATGTACAAGATGTACTATACATGTATTTGACATATGCAGTGGAGAATTGGATAGTGACAAGAAGACAAAAGAGTAAAATTCAAGCCAGTGAAATTCCTAAGAAGTGTGCCAGGAAAGACAGAGTGAGAAATTAAAATGCCAGGAAGGAAATTGAAGTAGAAAACTAAGGATATTGAAACAGATGATGGAATTGCAACGATGGACGATCGATGATCAACCTGAGACCCAAAGCAAGGTGGGTAGACTTCATCTAGACCAACATAAGAAGAAGGAATCTGGAATGGAACAGAATTACAGAAGAAGAAGAACCAACTAAGCTCAACTTACTCACACTGAACCAAACTTGCAGATCTCACCTGACTTATGTCCGGTTCCATGGCTAAGTGGTTATCGTGCTGGCCTTTGGTCCAGAGGGTCCCAGGTTTGATTCCTGGCCGGGTCAGGGATTTTAACCTTCATTGGTTAAATCCAATGGCTCGGGGACTGGGGGTGTGTGTGTGTGTGTGTGCGCGAGCGTGCGCGCCGTCTTCATCATTAGAATTCATCACAGGCTCCATCCTCATAGACGCGCAGGTCGTCTATATGGCGTCAGCTTGAAAGACCTGCACCAGACCTCTTTAGGGACCACACGTCATTATTATATTATTACTTGACTTATATAATATACATGGTCCAGTCATTTCAGAACAGTCCAGAGGCTGGATACATCCAGATTTTTTTAGCGTGTGGTTTATATAGGCAATATCAGTAATATGTATACTTATTTATAGCTGAGAAACAAAGTAATTTGTGCTTTACAATTGAATATCAAGTTTTTCAATCCAACGTACAGCTTCTGGAGATACCAGCAGGAAGTCATCTTCATCAGCGGGATAGGCTCGAATCTTACATTCCCTGACGATATGACGAATAGTCTGGTGTGGAGCTCCGCAGTCACAGTCTGGATTAGGTAGTTTTTTTCTACTTGTGGAGAGCGGCTCTGCACTGGCCATGTCCTGTTCTGATTCTATTCAGGGCAGTCCAGGTCTTGCATGGTAGGTGGGATTCACTTGGAAGTCTGGGACCTGAGAAGAAGGTATGAAGGTGCACATCTGTTGCTGCTTCCCATCTACTTTTCCACTCATCAAGAGATTTAAAATCCTTGGCATCCATGTTAGCAGCATCACGCAGAGTTGGATGGCGTGATTTTAGTCTATTAAGATTCAGAAGTGGAAGGTCACTGTTCACGGGTAGACTAGGATTTCTTGAGATCTTGTGGAATTCCTTCATAAGGGCATTAGATCGGCGTAGATCAGGTGGCATTATACCAGTTAGCAGTGGAAGCCAATGAACTGGAGTAGATGTGATTGCACCAGATATGATGCGCATTGTGGTATTAAGCTGGGTGTCAACAAGCCTTGTATGATGACTGTTCATCCAAACAGGTGCACAATACTCAGCACTTGAATACACCAAACCCAGGGCTGAAGATCCCCAGGTAGTTCCACACAGTTTATGAAGGATGTTATTTCGAGACTTCAACTTTTGTGCTAAGTTCAGGTGTTGTATGAAGGATAGTGTACGGTCCAAGATGACACCAAGGTATTTTGGGTTCCAGTTATGGCGAAGAATTCTCCCTCTGAAACTAACATTCAATTTCACGTTTGCCAAACGATTATTTAAATGGAAGCAAGACACTTCTGTTTTACTCACACTGGGTTGAAGTCTCCAGATTTTGAAGTAATTTTCCAGTAAAGACAGGTCTTTGGTCAGAATCTCTTCAGTCGTCTCCATTACCTGATCTTGTTCAGCTAGAGCCAAGTCGTCGGCATAGCAGAATTTTCTGGATGAAGTGTCAGGAAGGTCAGAGAGATATGTTAAACAATAATGGTGAGAGAACTGATCCTTGGGGCAATCCGTTGTTTAGCTTCCTCTCTTTGCTTATCTTGCTTCCAGTGATTACTTGGAACTTCCAATCACTTATTTAACATGTTGTTAATCAATTGAGCCATTGTTCTGCATGGTATGATATGAAGAAATTTGTAGATAAGGCCTTCCCTCCATACAGTGTCAGAGATCAACAAATGCTACAGATGTTTTCAGCTTCATTTGATATCCTGCCTCAATGAAGGATGTAAGAGACAATTCTTGGTCACAGCAGCTACGTCCTGGTCTAAAGCCTGCCTGTTCAACTAGAATATGCTCTAGGATTGCGCTACTTATTCTGTTATATATCAACCTTTCAAAAAGTTTGTAGCAGCAGCTAAGAAGGGCGATGGGTTGATAGCTTTCTACCTTGTTGCTGGGTTTGCCAGGTTTCAGAATAGAAATTATCTTTGCCTTCTTGAACTCCAATGGAAGTTGACCAGTTGACCAGAAGAGTCCACTTTACTCATTCTCGTGGCTTCCAGTTCAGCCTCGTGCCACAGGCAAATAGAGAGGGAACCGGCCTTGCCCTTAGGGTGGACCATGAGCAGTGCGGCTTGAAGGGGAAGGAGGTGTGAGCCTGATGGTGCCGTCTCTACTTCAGGCGCTGACCCCACTAAAAGTAGCATATTCATTAAAACGGCAAATGTGGAGGCCTTCCGCATTGCAGTATCTCTTCCTGACATCCCACAAACAAACAAAAAAGCTAATATAATTTTTGTTCCCAGTTAAAAAAATTCTGATAAGAGTGTTAAACTTCAGAGTGCTGTTGACAGCACAGTTTGTCACAAGTGCTACCACACGGTAATGTTATTGATGAAGTAGTTCATAGTTATGCACACCGACTTTTTAGTTACACATTCAAGCTGTTTGAGGTGCGATTGACAAAATGGTTCTTCACTACGCGTGCAGCTGTGTAGTTCCACATTCCAGTTGTTTGAGGTACTGTCATTTGAAAGAAGACTTACCTGTTGTTTTGTAATGCTGAATGATTATAACAAACAAAATGTTTCATTTTCATTGGTTTATCATAAAGAAGAATAAAGAAAAAAAAAACATGTACAATCTTATTGGTGAGAGTAAAGGTGTATAAAACATAACCTAATGAAACCAATAGGAGAAGAGAGCTGTGTTGACTTAGGGCCTTAGTGTAGAATGAGGATAAGGAGTGTGAAATTAACTCAGCACAGGAGTGTTTATGCATCTGTAAATAGATTGTGTGTAAAGGGTTAATTATTCAAATTGCAGGCATGCGTTACCTCAGACTAATTGCATATGTTGCAATTCTGTACAGTCCTTGTTTGTAACACACACTCTTCTTCTAGGCATTCATTCAAACAGGAACTGATAATCCTTTGTTTTAACCCTTAACAGAACAATCACCACCACCCTCCAGACCCATGATCTATCCCTGGTATCTCTGTGGTTGGAAGGGTTATTTGAAGGTGGAACATTTTTTGCCTTACTAAATATTGTGAGACTTATTTTTCCAAATTTGTAATAGAATTCTTTTTTACTCTAGCTATTTATCTTCTGCTTTAATTTTGAACTTCTTTCCTTCCAGGAGTTTGTTCCTAAAGGAGACTGGTTACACTTGGATATTGCAGGAGTCATGGGTCCAGCTCCATCGGAAGATATGCCTTACCTCGTGAAGGGGATGACTGGTCGTCCAACACGCACACTTGCCAAATTCATCGAACTTCAAATTAAGCACTGATTATTTTTTTTAATCAAATGCTGTTGTGCTCAACAACTTCAGGATATCTCATAGGTCATGAGCCTAAAGGACTACAAACATTCCGAGTATAACTGAGTAAACTTCTGCCATCTGTGAATAAATCAGGTGCACTCCAGATGTGTGAACTATGAGACCCTGTACTGGCATCTCTGTGGTGGAAGGGATACTTGAAGGTGGAACATTTTTTTTCCTTACGAAATACAATTTGGTTTTAAACGGTACAAATCATGATGGGGTAGGGCTGTTTGTAATTTAACATTTTAAGTAGTGCTCTTTGTAATTCTTTCCCATTTAAATACATGAGATGTGGTTGTGGTGTTTGTTGATCCAGTGTCGTTCATATTATCAATACAGTAACCATGCCTCCGCTCACTTTAAAATCTAAGAAGCTGAACCCATGTTTCTTGGCTACCGCACATGCAAATTGCATAGTTTCAAGAAGAAATTAATATTCATCGCTTCTAGAATCTGTACTTACTCCAACAGTTTCTCTTCAACTATGGGGAACTTACTGGTTTTTGGCCTATGCAAAGCTTTTCACAATTTGTTTGTTTCCTAAAATGCATTAGCTTGCTTTCACCAGTAATGCGCATTAAAATTGGACACACTAAATTTACAGCTTGCAGGCCTGTTTCTGGATTTCTCTGTTTACAGTACAGTGAATTAAAACCCAACTGTATTTTACTTTTATATAACCACATAATCTTTAGTGGTGCTATTTGAGGATCCAATCAGTCTCTGGGCTGATAAGATCCACAATTATAATAAAATGACTGCCATACTTAAAAACAGCACTGATGATTTGCAGTATGTATTAAAAACACAGTATATATCAGCACAAATCATTTCTTTAAATAGGTTACAACATACCTGAAAATAGTGAGGCTGCTTGGACATGCGATATGTTATTCTGTATTGTGATCAGTAGTGTCATGTCAGAATTTTAAATAGAATATTTTCAGCAATAGATTCATTCATGTAATAATTTTTCAAGATTTTAATTCTGGACAAGAAATATTTCCATATTTTCCCAAATATTTAGTTCTAATCTGTAATTCCATTTAGAAATTACTTCCATGTCTTTCTCGAACCAGATCTAGCAAAGAAATGTGTTTTGTGTTGATATAGACCGTGTTTTAATTACGTTATTATATTCTGGGCTGATGACATCATAAGAGTATACGAAGGAGCTACACTATCTAACCTGACCAAAAATTGGTAATACACTACCATGCTGATCAGCATATTTCCTGATGTCACACAGGAGGACAGGAAGTGATGAGGAGAGGGAAGGCACCTTTAAACTAAACAGCGCATTATCAGAGGCACCTAACAAACACGGAGGATAGTTTTCAAGTTGTAGAAAATCTAAGATGTATAATTATTGCCAATATTGTTATGCATGATATGTAAAATATGCCAAAAGTACAGTAGAAGTCCACTATAGCGAGTACTGCATATAACGAGAACTCTGTTATAGCGACAATTTATTTTTGGCCCTTCAGAATTCCTATATTAAACTGTGTATCGTCCTTCGGTTACAGCGAGAGCCCTATCATTGACGCATCCGTTATTACAAGCGGTTAAGCGCGCGCGAATTTTTCCATTCCCGATATTTATGCACCCCCGCGATTATATTGCAAGTGATCGATTACCTTCGGTGTAGTTTTCTTGCTATGTCCACTAGCTAGTTCTCTCGTCGACATTCGAAGATGATGTCAGAGTCGATTAGTAATACCCGTCGACTGGTGTTCCGTAAAAAAACAGAAATGAAAGAGAACACATTTTCGCAATAAATGCATAAATAACGTGTCCGATAATGGTTGTTAAATCGTTAAAAGTAAAGGCTGACTAAACGACCGCTTAATTTTAAAGCTAAATACTGCAATTAAGTAAGAATGGGATACACCTCGAGATATGGCAGAGTGCATAGTTGATTTCAGAGGTTAGTTTATATTTTCTCGCGTCTGGTTAAATTACGGAAAAGCTATTATGAAAATTCATAGCGAGAAGGTTATCGTTTCTCTACTGGCGCTTGAAGTGTGTTTTCATCATATGTATAGTATGGTTAAGTTAGGATAGGTGACGCTGTTTGAATAAGAAAACTGAAATATTTGCCACAATATGCGATCGATCATCTTCGGTACGGTATAGTATAGTTTTCTCACTATGTGCATTTGCGAGCTCTCTCGTCGACATTCAAAGGCGATTTTGCAGTCGATTAGAAATACCCGTTGACTGCTGTTCTCTAAAACAATCAAAATAAAAGGGGATAACACATTTTTGTAATAAATGCGTAAATAACGTGGCCGATTACAGTTGTTAACTTATTAAAAATAAAGATTGAAATAAATGATCTCTTAATTTTGATGTTACATATGGAAATTAAATAAGAATGTGATACACCTCAAGATATGGCACAGTACATCACTGATTTCAGAGGATAGTTCATATCTTCTCGCATCTACTAGTTAAATTTCGAAAAGGCTATTTACATGTAAATTTTTAGTGAGTAGGTTATCATTTCTCTACAAGCGTTTCAAATATGTTTTCATGATACATATACGGTTAGGTTAGGTGACACCATTTGAAAAAGAAAACTGAAGTGTTTGCCACAGAAACCACTGGAGTGATACCGTATTTCTCCAAATCCAAGACTACGTTTTTTTTCACAGAAGCTCATGCGAAAACTCAAGGGCTGTCTTGCAATCGCGGCCTAGCAGTCAACTACCGCGGTAACTATGCTGCTTCTTTTCTTGCCCCCAGCATGCGCACGCACACACAAAACTCGTTGACAATAAAAATGACCGCCTCTTTATTATTTATTGTACAGCTTTGTGTGTAACATCACTGGATCTCGGGAAATAGTGAAGAGAGAATGACGTTCAATTAGCCTCTACAAAACCGTTTCTCAAATCTGCAGAACGGCATCAAAACATGTGAGCCTTTGAATTCTTAGAAAGGCCGGCTACTCAGTGGCAGAGTTATAACGTGTCTATTGTACTTGACGCTTAGTAAAATTAAGTTTTATAGGCAGCAGGAATATTTTTGTGATGGATAGTCGTATTGTAAAGATACGTAGAAAAGGTACGGTATTGCCGGCAAATTTTCAACGGGTTCTCGTCGATATTATGATGCCAATTTTAAGTTAATGGTTAGTAAACACTCAGAAATGTAGAATAATTGTGCAGCCGCAAGAAAATACGGCATAGGCCTAACTAAAGCCAATATTTGGCATTAGCGTGAAGATAAAGATCTAAAAAAATGCGCATGGTACCGTACTGTACAAAAAATACATTCAATGGTCTGCAACAAGGATGCATTAAAGAAGTCAAAGATGAAATTGTGAGGTGTGTGCACGAAAAACGCATGGGCGCAATGGCCATACCGTGGTGCAGTAAACTCGTTCGTTGACCTTCAACGTCCGCTATTAGGCCTATACATCGCCAGCCGGCAAACGAGATGTGCGTGTAGCGGTAGCCGGTTATATCTGACGCTGAGCAAAAGTAACAGTTTTAAAGACAGGAAGAATAACTTCCTGATGGATTGTCGTATTGTAAAGACGCATGGAATAGGTATTGCCGGCAAATTTTCAACGGGTTCTCTTCGGTATTTTAAGTTAATGGTCATTAAACCCGCGGAAATAAAGAAAATTGTGCAGCCACAACAAAAGGCATCACGAAAGCCAACGTTCGGCATCTAAAAATAGTCTAATAATGCGCAATCCTAATGTGCAACAGAGGCATTCATATGATTTTACAAAGTACTTTTTGTCCCGATTTAAATTTTTTGAAGGAAAAAATGGGGTTCATCTTGGTTTCGGAGAAATACAGTACTACATTTTTTCAGAATGAAATTAAACATACACTTTCACGTAGTATCGGAATTCGAAAAATAACAAACAAGTAAGCCATAGTGTGGATATCATTTGCGGAAACACAAGATTTGAACAAACTGATTGCCGTTTCATACAGATTTTTAATGTGTATGGGTTTTTCCTGGATTTTATGCAAACATCGGATACAACGACAATCCGCTATAGCAAGCAAATTTTTCGCTGTTATGAACTCTCGCTACAACGGACTTCTACTGTACTTTTTTCTGTATTTCATCATCAAGAAATGTTGATGCGTGAAATATACCCGAGCAAGAGTTATACCAGTAAATTCCCCAACTATAAACAGGAATTAGAGAATTCTCCCTTAATCCTGGTTTTCATTCTTAATTTATGCTACTATTGACAAGATTCTCTTATATTCAAGCTCCATTAAGTGGTAATTATAGAATGGAGATACAACCCCACAAATCGAAGCAGAAGAGGCAAGTGCCTAACCAACCATCCTAATCAATTGGTAATTTCCTTGTCTGAATCCAAGATGCCTCAAGTCAGTGATGCTTGGTTGATTTGACTACCCAGGCCATAAGAACCACGAAACAGATTAGTGTGTTTCATAATGAAAGTATGTATTGTAATTTTACTACTTCTACTAAAAGCTTAACAAACTTAATGATCAAAATTGTCTGTGAATTTGAGTGCCAGAATTCACCATAATGGATCCCTCCAATTTGATGATGATAATTTTCTTTTCTCTCAAAGTGTGTGCATGAGGCTGTTCTGGTATATCTGCTATGGACCTTACCTAACCCATTAAAAAGTATCGGAACTTCACCTCGGTTAAGAAAAGACTCTTGACTAGCACTTGAGATCATATAGGATAGGATAGCAACAACATACAGAGATACCAACAGACATGCTTTCCTCTCAAGCCCTCCTAAGTAGCTATCTTCCTTTCTTACATGGTGGATTCAAATCTTTGCAACTTGACTTCAAGCTGTCAAACTAGTGACTCATCCAAACTTTCCAATGTTAACTGCTCTAAATCAGTTATGATTTCCTAAGCATTGAACAAGGATTTAATAGACAATATCCAATATAGAGAACCTTCCAGCTTATACTTTAATATAAGAAATGAATTAACATTGAATAAACTTTATGCTACTAATATAATGAGGGGTTGTGATATATGTATGTACCATCACAGTACCTATGTTTCTTCTCACAAAATTGTCTCAAGTTCCAGCCAGATATCTGTTGTTTGGTTTCTTTTTTTACCTCACACATATATAGACAGGTCTAAAAGTGGTCATGGAATAGGACAGGGCTAGGACTGAGAAGGAAGTAACCATGCCTTAATTAAGGTCTAGTCCCAGCATTTGCATGATGTGAAAATGGGAAACCATCTTCACGGTTGAAGACAGTGGGGTTCAAACCCACTCTCTCCTGAATACAAGTAAACAGCTACACATCTCAAACTGCATAGCAAACTTGCACAGTAGCCAGATAATTACCATTATCAAGTTCTTAAAGCTAAAGATAGGAAAAGTTTATAATAAAAAGCAATTAATGTAATGGTATAGTAAACTAAAGAAAAGGAATTATGGAAAACATTGTTAATGAGTATCATACAATGCTAACCTCGAAAATGTACATGTTTACTTATGACTTACTCTTTGGAATTCCAACCCCTGGAGGGTCTTGGTCTCCCACATAACCCTGGCCCAGTCTTTGCTGTTGTTTGACTCATCTTGGTCTTCCCTAAAATGGCATCCTCTGGGTTTTCTTTTAAGTATTGCCTTCACAGCCCTATTCTCCTGCTCCCTCTCCACATGCCAAAATCATCTCGGCCTGTTGCTATTTATTTTATTGATGATATCTGGTTCTGTACATCTCACTCCAAAACTAATGCACCACATTTTTTACAAAGCCACTTTTTTCTACACCTTTGCTATTTATAGAGTACAGTAAAACCTCTCTATAACGGACACCTTCGGGACAAAAATAAATGTCTGTTCTGAAGGGGTGACCGCCCGAGAGAGGTTACGAAACTGGTACTATTAAACATAAGTTGGAACACAATAACCCATGTATTGTAAGTGTTAACAATTCTTGCAAATGTACCTTTAATTGTATACTGTATACAGTATTGTACAATATATTGCACTGTACTCACATGAGAAAGTTGTAGATGGGCTGCTGCAGCTGCGATGTACTGTATTAAAGAGACAAAGACACTTCTATGGAAACCTCTATTGAGCACACTGTACACAATTACCGTTCACCATGTTAAAATTAAGACAAACGTACGAGTTTTTGAAACTTTAAATCAATATGTACCAGGTGAGTTGGCCGTGCTTAGGAGCGCGCAGCTGTGAGCTTGCATCCAGGAGATAGTGGGTTCGAACCCCACTGTCGGCAGCCCTGAAGATGGTTTTCCGTGGTTTCCCATTTTCACATCAGGCAAATGCTGGGGCTGTACATTAATTAAGGCCACGGCCGCTTCCTTCCCACTCCTAGCCCTTTCCTATCCCATCGTCGCCATAAGACCTATCTGTGTCGATGCGACGTAAAAAAAAAAAAAAGGTCAACATGTAGATGTAGCCATCTCTAGCACAGTACAGTACAGTAAAACATTAGTACTTGAAAAAATCCTTAATGTTTGTTTGTTTTGTCCATTTTGGTTTAACAATGATATTTTCACTATGTGCAATTAAATCCTGAGTCATATTTACACCTTTCTCATCGTTTTGTTTATAATAGAATCCTTTCAGTCACTTAACAAAGCCAAGAGCCTCATTGTACGAGGTTATTAGCAGCACATTAATTTCCATATTTTCGTCAAAGTCGTCATTAGCATCACCTTCACTCCCGCTTTTGTCAGAATCTTCATTTTTGTCCTTCTTCCCTTGGATTGACTGAAGAATCATTTTCGTGTCTTCACTCTCACAATCTGTTGGAATATCTGAATCAATTTTGATATAGGTGTTCAATTGTACTGTAACCTGCTGCATTAATCAACTGTTGTGTTGTTTCCATGCTGTCCGGAAGGGTATCCGATTCTATTTTGGGATGTTCACCACTAGCGGAAAACTCAGCTTTCAGAAAGCAATTATGAATTGTTGAGGCTGTTACATGTTTCCATTCATTAGTTATCCACGAAATTGCTTGGAGAACATTCAGTCCCTCTGTCAGTGTTTGAAGGGTTACTTCATTCCCGTTAAGTTCTGATACTATACTATGCTTCATCACTGTCTGTACATAACCTTGAAGTTCTGGATCACTCCTTGGTCAAGCAGCTGAGAAAGTGATACATTATCGAGGAATAATAACACTTTTCGCCCCTGGCATATCATTTTTCTGTCTAATTGTCCTAGCCACCTCTGTCATTATTTCTCTGGTCATCCATGCTTTCCTATTCACTTTCCATTCAATGCCAAACTTCGTAACCTCCATGTTCTTAAAACACCTTGGTTTTGCAGCTTTTCCTATCACAAGGGACTTCTGCCATTCCCCACTCAAACTTCCACATAAAAAGACCATAAGGCGTTCTTTCGCAACTTTTCCACCAGTATGAATTCCTTTGAAACACAAAGTTTTGTCGGGTAATGCACAGAAAAAGAATCCAGTTTCATCGACATTCAAAATATTTTCCGGAGCATACCCGTCTATGATTGAAGGTATTTTTTCTTGCCAGTTTTCAACAATCTCCATATTAACACTGGATGATTCTCCGCAAATCACTCTGAAGTTGATACTATGGCACTTTCTGAATCTTTCTAGCCAGCCAGTCGAGGCTTTGAAATCTCCTATACCTAATTCTGCCGCGAATTCTAACGCTTTTGCTTGTATCATTGGTCCTGACACAGGGACATTCTGACTTCTTATTTTAGCGAACCACTCTAGCATTGCCTTGTCAATGAGAGCTCCACTACCACTTTGAAACAGATTAATGCGCTGTTCGTTGCCATTTAAATGCCATTCTTTCACTAGCTCCTCTTGCTTTTCCACAATTTCAGCTGCCTGTGTCTTTCCAATCTTGAACACTTCGGACAATTTACGCATATCACACTTCTCACGTTTATGATAGTCTATTATGCCTACCTTTTCTTTTAGAGTTAAAATCTTCCTCGGAGCCATGTTTACACTAACTTACTAACATACTAACATAAAACTGAACACATCAAAAGCCTACGAGTCAGTGAAAAGTAATCTGACAGTGAAGGTACAAATTCCAGCGCTGTCGAGCATGTCAGATCACACACCTCCCAGAAGTGATAGCGTAGCTTAGTGTTGCCTTCCAAGAATGTGTACAGCCTGGACCAAAAGTTACGGTGTCTGCTATTCTTGGAAGTACCGCCTGTGCAAAAAGTAAGCGAATACACTGTACAGGACACAAATACGGTATTTTTTTGAAAAAGAAAGTGTCTGTTAAGAGAGGTTTAATTGAAGTTTCTCGTGGCTATGGTGTGTCCGCATCCGTAATAAGGGGTGTCCGTATAAGAGGGGTAAATTACTTGTACACAACAGGGTATTTAATTACGGACCTAGAAAATCGTCCGCCAGTGAGAGGTGTCCGTACTGAGCTCGATAGCTGCCGTCGCTTAAGTGCGGCCAGTATCCAGTATTCGGGAAATAGTGGGTTTGAACCCCACTGTCGGCAACCCTGAAGATGGTTTTCCGTGGTTTCCCATTTTCGAACTAGGCAAATGCTGGGGCTGTACCTTAAGGCAACTGCCGCTTCCTACCTATTCCTAGGCCTTTCCTATCCCATCATCGCCATAAGACCTATCTGTGTCGGTGCGACGTACAACAAACAGCAAAAAAAAAAAAGAGAGAGGTGTCCATTAAGGCAGGTTTTGCTGTAAATCCTTACTATTTGTATTCAAATTTAGTTTGACCAGTTCTCACTTATGGTGCAGTTATAGCACTTGTTCAAAGTGACCACTGCACTTGATGCCCGTTACCTAATTCTGCCGCGAATTCTAACGCTTTTGCTTGTATCATTGGTCCTGACACAGGGACATTCTGACTTCTTATTTTAGCGAACCACTCGAGCATTGCCTTGTCAATGAGAGCTCCACTACCACTTTGAAACAGATTAATGCGCTGTTCGTTGCCATTTAAATGCCATTCTTTCACTAGCTCCTCTTGCTTTTCCACAATTTCAGCTGCCTGTGTCTTTCCAATCTTGAACACTTCGGACAATTTACGCATATCACACTTCTCACGTTTATGATAGTCTATTATGCCTACCTTTTCTTTTAGAGTTAAAATCTTCCTCGGAGCCATGTTTACACTAACTTACTAACATACTAACATAAAACTGAACACATCAAAAGCCTACGAGTCAGTGAAAAGTAATCTGACAGTGAAGGTACAAATTCCAGCGCTGTCGAGCATGTCAGATCACACACCTCCCAGAAGTGATAGCGTAGCTTAGTGTTGCCTTCCAAGAATGTGTACAGCCTGGACCAAAAGTTACGGTGTCTGCTATTCTTGGAAGTACCGCCTGTGCAAAAAGTAAGCGAATACACTGTACAGGACACAAATACGGTATTTTTTTGAAAAAGAAAGTGTCTGTTAAGAGAGGTTTAATTGAAGTTTCTCGTGGCTATGGTGTGTCCGCATCCGTAATAAGGGGTGTCCGTATAAGAGGGGTAAATTACTTGTACACAACAGGGTATTTAATTACGGACCTAGAAAATCGTCCGCCAGTGAGAGGTGTCCGTACTGAGCTCGATAGCTGCCGTCGCTTAAGTGCGGCCAGTATCCAGTATTCGGGAAATAGTGGGTTTGAACCCCACTGTCGGCAACCCTGAAGATGGTTTTCCGTGGTTTCCCATTTTCGAACTAGGCAAATGCTGGGGCTGTACCTTAAGGCAACTGCCGCTTCCTACCTATTCCTAGGCCTTTCCTATCCCATCATCGCCATAAGACCTATCTGTGTCGGTGCGACGTACAACAAACAGCAAAAAAAAAAAGAGAGAGGTGTCCATTAAGGCAGGTTTTGCTGTAAATCCTTACTATTTGTATTCAAATTTAGTTTGACCAGTTCTCACTTATGGTGCAGTTATAGCACTTGTTCAAAGTGACCACTGCACTTGATGCCCGTTACGTGCTGTTAGAGTTTCTGTATTGTGAGAATGAGACTGTGCAAGAGATTAAGCAAATATACAAGGATGACACTGCCAGTCACAGTACAAGTCGTTGGGCACAAAGACTATCAGGCAGCAATAGGCATGTCAAGATTGAAAATTTTCCTTTCAGAGGTAAACCTCACAAACACCTCACGAATGTTTAATGTGTTAACAACGGGGTTATGGACAACAAATGTGTAACCGTGAGCAAAATGCCACACCAACTGTGACTTGGAGGAACAAGAGTGTTCAGAATACTGAAACAGCTGGGGTTGTAAAAGATTTGCTCCAAATAGGTTTTGAGGATATTAACAACTGCCCATTATGAAATAGAAAGCCTTGCAACCCTGTTTTGGCACTCTCTAATCATCATCTCCTTAGTAAACTAGAGGACTCACCTTGCAGAAAGAAGTTTGAAGATAACTTCCTTGTTATGACTGCTACACATTGGCTTGATGTATTGGACCAGACTTCCAGCGTACAGACAGACATACATGTGCTCATTCTAAGGTGTCATATAGCAGTTGAAAGGAACAGAAATTTGCAGGAAAGTCCAGCTCCATGACTAAATGGTTAGCGTGGTGGCCTTTGGTCACAGGGTTTGATTCCCGTTAGGGTCGGCAATTTTAACCACAACTGGTTAATTCTGCTGGCACAGGGGCCGGGTGTATGTCTTCATCATCATTTCATCCTCATCATGATGTGCAAGTCGCCTACGGGTGTCAATTTGAAAGACCTGCACCTGCCAAGCCAAACTTGTCCTCAGGTATTCCTGGTACTAAAAGCCATATGCCCTCTCTCTCTCTCTTTTTTTTTTTTTTTTTTTTGAGAAGTGACTTGAGTGCCTAAAGGCGGTAGCAATATAGGTAGTAAAAATAACAAAAATATCTAACTAGAATCAAAACCGAAGAAGTTTCAAAATACAGCCATACCTCCCCTTAATATTTTACGCAGGAAAGAATTCGGATTTATTTACAGGAAGAGTGAAATCTGGAATTAGCACAAAATTATCAGATTATATGAATTTAGTGTTATAATAAACAACGACAAAGAACCTGTGAGACGTTATTAATGTCTTTAATAATGACTTACACCACTCTCATTCTCAAGGTGTCAATCACGTTTGAATTATACTTCTGGTATTATTTCACGATGCTTATTTAATTCAGTTTATTGACAATATCCATTTTGGTCTTCTTTCCGTTTCATACTGAATGCAAGAAACTGATATCCAAAGCATGCCCATGGACAAGATGATGTTCAAGGTAGGTTTTCAACCCCCTCCCCTTGCCCCTTCACAGAATGCTGTGTGTGACGCCCTCATGGCACTTCTCATAAAACCATCACTTATGCTAGCTGCCTTTGTGGATCAATGATATCAGCCTTTGGATCCTGAGATAACAGGTTCAAGCCCAGCAGTGGTAGCCAGATTTTTGAAGGGCAGAAGAAAGTCCATTCGACCCTCCATGTTGTATGATATCAGCATGTGAAAGATGTCTGGTGACACGTGGTGTTAACCTGACAAAATTAATTAAAACTCAGCCGTAGACGCCCAGGAGAGATTCTGTTTATTCTGCCATATAGTAGGCCTAGAGTAAAACGGAACATTACAATTAATGAGCAGACAGCTAGATGGTGCCAAATTAAAATGTCTGTACGCAGTGGATGAGGCCATATGATATTTATTACTTAAGCTGTGCGGTGATATTTTTCTAGCATAGGGAAATTGACGGTGGCTTCCCAAGATCTGGGAGCATTCAGTTATTCTAGGAATTCAGTTTTCCTTCCATGGTGAGCGAGAATGTTTGCATTCATGAAGGAACTTGATTGCAGGGCTGCCATTTGTGTGCTTATCCTACAGCCTTTGGGCTCTAATCTGATGAAGTTACTGCTTTCCCATGCTTATTTGGTATGCTCTAAACTCAAGATATTTTTCAACGATCCATGGCATTGTTTGTGGCGGGTGTTTAATTACCTACCACGCAATTGTTTGTGAAGCGGATTTCTTTTTTTTCTAGAATTTGTTTTACGCCGCACCAACACAGATAGGTCTTATGGCGACGATGGGATAGGAAAGGCCTAGGAGTTAGAAGGAAGTGGCCGTGGCCATAATTTAAGTACAGCCCCAGCATTTGCCAGGTGTGAAAATGGGAAACCACAGTAAAACATCTTCAGGTCTGCCGACAGTGGGGTTCGAACCCACTATCTCCCGGATGGAAACTCACAGCTGCACGCCCCTAACCGCAAGGCCAACTCACCCAGTAAGTGGATTTCTAACTATTGGTTATAGCTTTGACAGCTTCCGGTGAACCTGTCTCACATTCTTGACCACTTTTAATCCTATGAATGACAACGGAAGTCTCATGTTATCTAATGGTTCATTATACAAATTTGCTTGTTATTTACAGAGGTCACGACAGGTCGAATATCTCCTGGATTCTTGTTTCACCTGAGTGACACAATCTCAGCGATATGGTTCTCTTTCACTTCCCACTCCATGCTCACTAAACAATGACTGGCTGTCAACCGTCTTTATTCTGAGACCGTGGATTACAAAGTTGCTTCACTACACTCAACACCAGATGTGCCAACCTATTATACACACATCTGTAGACTAGGACAGAACTTTGGCATTACTAAGTAATTCTTGTAATGAAATGTGAATTATCGGGTATGGGAATGGTGTTCTTTTCAACGTGCGGTGTCTTTATGAGATTCCTGCTCTTAAATGGAAGTGCATGAATTGTGAATCATGCTCACGGTAAAAGACTAAATAAGGCACACAGGCACATCCAGTAAGTCAAGACAAGTCAGACGTGTTATACAAGGTAGAAAATATGAAAACTCTAAAGAAACGACTCAAAGTATTTTTGATTGTGCCAGAATAATCTAGCACAACATAAAGTATCTGAACCACAAAAGTTTGAAGAGACTGCATTCAATAACTCGCTAGTTCCATACTTACAATGAGTCTATCAAAGTAGCAAAACATCCAGCAACGAAATCTGAATTATACTGCAACGGACAATATGGCTGAGTTGATTTAAGTTTGTTGGATGTCAGTGAGTGCGCCATCAGAGATCTTTAACATGCCAATAACAATGACATGGATTGCTAAGATTCTGACTGTCCTTCGTAAATCAACTTCCTCAGTCGGGATCAAACCTACAAACTTGAGATCATGAGTCGGACACTAACCTTCATCCATTGAGGCAGCTATCCACACCTCTAATTGCAAGGAAGTATATGGGGTTTCGCTACCTGTAACTATATAAACACTGTGCAGTTGTTTAACAAAAGCTCCACTCCATGCAAAAGACAGACAGCACAGTTAATAAGTGCTAATGGTATAAGCTTCTATCTACATTCAAGTGGTCATTCCAACTGGTCTATTAGAATGTCACGAGAAAGCTTACAGTTCAGTACATGAAATACCAAAACTCTTGAAATTGCTATCACTGCCCAAGAGCTCAGAGAAAAACAGATTATTACAGCACTGTGTATTACATAAATAATCCCTGCACTCTAATTTTTGGAACGGAAATTTTGAAAAAGTTTTTTGTTTTTTTATAGCTTTGTTAAATATTTATATTCAAAACTGTAAATAGAATAAATTATAAAATTATGAAACTCACTAAATCGTAATCTTCAAAATATGCTGACATCTGATCTGCATTACCATGTCTGGAGAGTATATATAAACTTCTCTGGCACAAACTAATAGCAAATCTATGGAAATTTACAATCATCACTTTTTATCTGCGAAATGCCTGGCAGTTACTATGTATATCCACAAGACAGGCTTTATTTTCCCTCCAATTATGTAGCATAACTTTTGTCTACATCGTACTTTCTTCTGCAGTGCAATTTACACGTTTGCCTCTTCAATAATATAGTTTCTCTTTAGCCATGAACGACTTAAAAAAGAGCTCTTGTCAGCCGTCCTGAACATATACTACTACTTGAAATGACAAGATATGAAAAAGTTTTTTGTTTTTTTATAGCTTTGTTAAATATTTATATTCAAAACTGTAAATAGAATAAATTATAAAATTATGAAACTCACTAAATCGTAATCTTCAAAATATGCTGACATCTGATCTGCATTACCATGTCTGGAATGAATTAACATGATTTTTAGAGTGTCTGTCCAAGCTTGCAGTTCATAACATGCTTTTTACTTGTGGAAGGATCAGAGTTTCCAATAGAAAAAATACCAACTTCCAAATTTCTAAAAGAGAACAACACTGTACCAATCTTGACACAAATAATACCTGCACCCCAACTTATTGCCATAAAATTTTGAAAAAAATATACAGGGATTATTTGCATATATCCCTGATAAACGAAAGTAATATCACACTTTCAATAACATGGGTAAACTTATGAATTAAATTACAATACAGAACTAATATCTTGCTTATTCTTGCATCTGTTGTCCACAAATTCTGAAGAGACTCGAAAGTCACCCACAATATTTTATTAAAAGGTTTCATCAACATGATTTTTAGAGTGTCTGTCCAAGCTTGCAGTTCATAACATCAGCCTTCTTGGGTACTACAGGTTTAAAATATTACAATTTTATTTCCAAATAATAACATTTTGTATTTGTACCAAATTTAAACATTTATTTATCTCATTTTTTCCAGTCTTCGTCACATAAAAATACTAAGAGAAATCTACAAAAAATTAAGATTTTTTTAATAAATGTATGTACTTCTCACAAAAAGTTAACAAAATACAGCTAGTCTCCTTACAACTTGCAAACCTTTAATAACAAATTTCTTTACTTAGACAATCTAACAACATTTTAAGAGATCAATGGATAACAATTAGGAGATTCATTATGTTAATTGGGGCAGTGGATCAGTTTATGAAGGTATGTTGGATGGTTCAAGGATGGTTATGCCAGCAATGTGATGCAGGTACGTGTTCACTAGAACAAAAGTTGACATATTACCTGTAAGGCTTCACACTTTCTATATATGTGCATTGGATGCACTTCAATCATTCCCTTCAGATATTCTTAATAACTTACCTACATTCTTTATCCTCTCATTTTCTGTCCTAAAACTCCCAACCATTACTATATTTTCCTCATACTTCCAAATAGTTTCTTACACTTCTTTCAAGAATCATAAGGCACATCCAGGAAGTCAAGACAATTCAAACATATTATCTGTATGTAAAAATGTTCCAAACATCAAGGGAGAAAATATGAATACTCTCAAGAAAATATATATTTTTCATCTGTAGCACAATCAATTTAATTTTACGACACATCTTTGTCCACTTACCAATAGTCATTTCATTTCAGAGTAAGGATGTAGCCAACCATTATCCATATGGTCAGAACTACAAAATGGAGGCTAAAATCTCTTCTCAAGAAACACTGAACAATGTTGGGAATGCACAACTCTGATATGAAATTGAAGAGGTTATCTTATATCTTCTTACCCTTCACAATTATGTTCATGTGGCAAAAGCTGACATATATGCCCCATTTCATAGCATATCCTCATGACCATCATTAACTTGCACTAAAATATGGCACCAATGAAGTAAAACATTGTAATATCTGATAACATCAGTCAATCAATCACTACTGATCTGCATTTAGGGCAGTCAACCAGGTGGCAGATTCCCTATCTGTTGTTTTCCTAGCCTTTTCTTAAATGATTGCAAGGAAATGGGAAATTTATTGAACATCTTCCTTGATAAGTTATTCCAATCCCTAACTCCCCTTCCTATAAACAAATATTTGCCTCAATTTGTTCTCTTAAATTCCAACTTTATCTTCATATTGTGATCTTTCCTACTTTTAAAATCACCACTCAAACTTATTCGTCCACTAGTCATTCCACGCCATCCCACCACTGACAGCTTGGAATATACCACTTATAATAACCAATATAAATGGTCCGTTATTGGACATTATAAATTCTCCAGCTAACTCATTCCTGGTTGCCGGCGTTTTGTCCCAGTGTGCTCATCAGTTGTTAAATAGCACACCCACGAAGACGCATGGCTAGTGCATACCGTGGAGGCCACTGCGTAGGCTACCACTTTGTCAAGCAGCTCATCTCCTTTCTCCCAAGTCTTCCCAGCCCAAACTTTGCAACATTTTCGTAACGCTACTCTTTTGTCGGAATTCCCCCAGAACAAATCGAGCTACTTTTCATTGGATTTTTTCCAGTTCTTGAATCAAGTAATCCTGGTGAGGGTCCCATACAGTGGAACCATACTCTAGTTGGGGTCTTACCAGAGACCTATATTCCCTCTCCTTTACATTCTTACTACAACCCCTAAATACCTTCACAACCATGTGCAGAGATCTGTACCCTTTATTTACCCCAGATTTATTTATTAAAAATTATGCTATTTTCTTAGTGATTATATATGAATAGTAACAAAATTAATAATTATAAATATTTACAAATGTCTATCAACAGAATATGAGTGGTTTTGGCCATTTATCAAAATTTCCACAATACAGCTATGAAGAAATGGGGATAAAAGAATATTGATATCAAGCTACATTTGATCAGGAGAGAAAAGGAGAAAAGTTCATTTTCTTCTGAAGAAAGGTATAATGCTTTCATACAATTTATTATGCAATACAATTATTATGTAGGGTTTAATTAAGAAGTGTATAAGGCAATGTAATCCACACTGGAACATAATGGATGAAGTAAAGTGAAAAGGAACTATGAACTACAGTATATTTTTTTTCTATTTGCTTTACGTGGAAGTGGCCGTGGCCTTAATTAAGGTGTGAAAATGGGAAACCACGGAAAACCATCTTCAGGGCTGCCGACAGTGGGATTCGAACCCACTATCTCCCGGATGCAAGCTCACAGCTGCGCGACTCTAACCGCACGGCCAACTTGCCCGGTACAGTATATCTAACCCAAACTGGCTGCAACTAAATAATGCAAAATTATGACAACAGTGATGTTGAAAAACTATGAGTGTTAAGTATCTGCTTTAAACTTTCCTCATTAGGACTGAATACGAAGGTGTTAACAAGTATCTATGAAAAAATCTCATAATGAAGTATTTCAGTACTTAGACAGAATTATTATTTACCATCAACTGGAAATACTAAAAAAAGATATATATAGTCATATTATCAAAGAATATCACAGTCATTTGGAACAATCTAGAGTCACCGTGGACATCAGCCTTACATACTTTGAGTGTAAACGCCATCTAATGCCTTCGTTGTACGGTGTCAATATTGAAGTGTCTAAATATATCAGCCTTTGATGAAGAACATGAACATGAAATAAAGTATAATTTCCAACACTTTCAGTTAACATGCAAGAAAAATTCAAATGATGGGATGGCATTTATTCAAACCTCATGATGGAGCAGCTTATGAAAAGCAGGAAAAACTGGACAAAACTACAAAGTAATTGTAAGAAATTTAAAATTCTGGTGCAGTACAACAGACTGCTGATCCAACAGCTTATACTAACATTAAAAGAGAGAGAGAAATCATTGCATTAGTTCCTTTTGACTTCGGACCTCAGGAAGAGCATCAATTCAACAGTACCACTTTCTTGTCTAAACAGATTTAGATTTATCTTTTAAACAATAAACAAACATGTGGAATGCTTGAATGAAACTAGTACCATAAAATGGAGTGAGAACGTGACAGATTTGTTGTTTTTTAACAACATAATTCCCAAAATTAAAGCAAATGCACTAAAAATTTAATCGACGGAAGCTACACTGTCATCATTTGACGTACCGCGTTCAATTTTGTATTTCCTTCACAAGGGAGTGATAGGGGGACACTTTTTCTTGGCACATTCTCACCCCATATTGTGGGGTTAGAATGTGACATGGCTTTCCTTCGCTTGAATTCCCTAGGAAACGGCCTGTGGCACATTCTCACACCGCTTTTCATGCAATTCAGCAATTTAAAAATGGTTTTAATATTGAAATAGCTTGTAATTTATCTTAATGTACCATTTCATTAATTGTTCATCTTCATGATCATCAACATTCATATCCTCTTGTCCATTCGTATTTTCATCGTCTGAATGATTTACCCACGAACCCAAACTGTCTTCATTTTCCGCATAAACAACTGTCTCTTCTTCAAGTTCTTCTCATGATTTTTTTTTTTTGCTATGGGCTTTACGTCGCACCGACACAGATAGGTCTTATGGCGACGATGGGATAGGAAAGGCCTAGGAGTTGGAAGGAAGCGGCCGTGGCCTTAATTAAGGTACAGCCCCAGCATTTGCCTGGTGTGAAAATGGGAAACCACGGAAAATCATTTTCAGGGCTGCCGATAGTGGGATTCGAACCTACTATCTCCCGGATGCATGCTCACAGCCGCGCGCCTCTACACGCACGGCCAACTCGCCCGGTCTGATGATATTTCGTCTTCACAGGACAACACTGTTTGACCACCTGACTTACTGGCAAGTTCTTCGTGCGTTTTTTTCCACGTGTTCCCATTGATTTCATATTTCTTCGCAACTTGACGAATTGAAGCTTTTTTGGCCTTCAATTTCATTCAGTGCTGCTTCTAACTGATCATCTGCCCAATTTCTGTAATTTCGTCCACCAATATTCCTTTTATAAATCCGTCACATTATAGAGAAACAGCCTGTAATAAATTTAAAAGAAAAGCAATGTCACATTTTCACTCCACAATCTTCTCATCTTAGATTAAATCATTTGCATTTCATGAAAAAACTATGACAACAACATGTTTGAAACTGAGACAAGGCCTAGAAAACCAGATTCAAAATATCTATTTACCTTTTGCCTACAATTCATGGCGGAAGCGGCACATAACAGATAATGCAAATTTATACAAAAGAGCAGGAATGACGAGTAATTATAAACGCAGTGCTCGCGACAAGATAAAAGAATAAATGCAGGAAGAACGTCATGGCTGCCAACCTTTGACTATAAACAAAGCATTAGTGTGGGCCTCATCCACATATTTGACACCAGGTGGCACTGGGAAGGGCAGACACATGAAATGAAGTCACTGTCACATTCTCACACCACCAGTCATATTCTCACCCCGTTTTACAGTAAATGATTTCAGTACTGCAAATCACTAAAGATCTGATGATACTGCTGGCTCCATTCTTGTGCATTTGAAGCAAAAATGAAATACTTCTATTTTTATACAAAATACAAGCAAATTTGCCAAAACAATAATTGCAGGTCCAATTTCCTTAAAAATTGCACAGGCCTCACATGAGGTCTCTACATTTTTCAAGAAAATAATGATAATACAGTACATTGTATGCATGATAAAAATAGTAGTATCACTGGTAATTATATATAAATTTATTTCTACTATAGAAAACATGTTTACGACAGCTATTTTACATATTTACTTTAGAAACTTAGCATGTGTGACATGTTTAAGGCCATCGACTCACCTGAGGTTTGTACATACAAGAGGGATAACAAAGGAAGATTTTACACAAGAAATATAACAAAGAAAAGGGTACCATACTGAAACGTGTACAGCATTATTAGTCATTATGCTTTTTCTAATGGATAGTGGGCAGAAATTGGCACCTTATTTGGAATTTTCTGTTGCACCATTTTGGTAATATAAATACCAGAAATTCAGTCCTAGCAACTGCAAACTATAATCAAAGAAAAGTTTATTTGCTTTTGCACAGGGATAACTAAAACACCTGTCACATTTTGCAAAAAGCAATGGCAATCTAATGTTGAAAAAAGACTGAAAATTCCTAATGGAAGACACATTCTGACAAATACTGTATATTTTACTTTCAACAGGATTTATTAATTTTGAAGAGTACTGTGTGTTTTCCATGTTATTCAGTACCAGAATAAGATACTGAAATACGTTCAACTAACAAAAGACATTTTTATGAATAATACTGTAGTAATATAACCCTTCACTATATGGATCTGAAGTTCAAATTTCAGAATCAATAACATATATTTTACCACGTTCATTTTAATTCTACATCTCGCACATAATTTCATCCATACAAACCTTGTAACTCTGGACTAATTACAACTTTCAAAGTCTCTCTGCTCTACGATATGAGCTTATCCACTTATACAAATAATAGTCATCATTCTCAAGATGATGAAAAATGAAACTAATGACTATTTTAAGAGATTTATCAAGGAGAAAAAAATATTGTATCCAACTAGAGGATCAGCAAATCTGGACCAAAAGTTCAGGAATAAATATCGAAGAAAGGACACCCCGCATGATTCGCTCTGAAGAAAGCTATCTATTCTCCAATGTGTCCAGATAGGAAGTTGAAGCTTCCAAGAAAACTGTAGGACAACTACAAATTGTTAAGACAATGTAATATTACTATTCATCAATAGATAAATATTTTCAATTTGAACATATGGAATGCTTGAAATAAATAAATAATTGAATAACCGTCAACAGCGAGTAACAGTAAATGACAAGGCCTCTAAATGGAAAATGAAACTTAGTGGTGCTCCATCGGCCAGTATTACTTTTCTGTATATCAACGACATACCATCTGCGATAGGAAACCTCTATGCTGACGATCTTCAAATTTATCGACACTGCAAGACTTCAGATTTAGGTAAAACAATGCAAGAATTAACAATGACTTCCAACGACTCGATATATATGCACAACGAAATTCTCTTATACTAAACTCCACAAAATCTCAGGCAATCATGATTGAATCACGAAAATTACTGAACTGCTCAAACAATGTTGCAATCTCGCCTATCCTACTGAATAGTAACATTATTCCATACAGTAAAACGGTAAAAATCTCAACGTAATTATAGATGAAACACTTGATTGGTCTGACCACACAAAAGAAATCCATAAAATAGATTTTTGGAGCGCTTCACCCTCTTAAATGGCAGAGGGATGTATTTTCTAAAGGTCAAACTAATACAGACACTGGTTCTCCGTATTCTTGATTATTGTGACGCTTTAGTTGACATGACAAGAGAAGAAACACTTCAACTTCAACGAGTGCTGAATTCCTGCCTGCGATTTATTTACAATATCGGGTATGATGTTCACATCACCCCATACTATCAGGCTCTCTCATGGCTGAAGCCTCATAAACATCAGCAGCTACACATTTTTAAATGGTGTTTAGAGTGTAAGCTAAAAATCACCCGCTGTATATTTCTTCTAAAATCATCTTTTCATTATCATTTCACAACTTAAATACACATTCGAGATCCTTTCTTTCTATTCCAGTGCACCACATAAATAAAATTAATAGATCATTTGTGGTGACCAGCACCAGATTATGGAACTCCCTGCCAGCTCAGGTCAGAGAAACTAGCTCTTTATCAAGATTTAAGGTCGCCTGCCGAGACCACCTGCTGAAGACATCTGACTGAATGGTTGAAATATGAATGTGTGAGTGCCTGAGGATTGTCAGTTTTAAGAGTTTTAAACGTTAATTAGTTTTAATATTAATTAAGTTAGTAATTTATTTACATTCATTTTTAATTCTATCATTAATTTATGTAGTTTTAACGTCCATAGGAATTACCTCCTCATTACTCTACACGTGTCCCCTGGGTGGTGCTAAGCGAGCAACAATAATTCATTGGCGGCCAAACTATCAACAGTTGTTGAACTCCTGGCCATAACACACATGGATAATACTTCAGAAGTAAATAACGGTCCTTTTGAGGACCACCAGACATCGAAACTAGGACAGAACATCTGTATTTGTCAGATCAACATAGAAGGCATCAGTACGTATAAATGTCAATATATCTCAAGGCTCTTACAAAAATAAAAAGTAGACATACTTCTTGACCAAGAATCTCACATAGAGAATGAAGATGAAGCCAGAAAGAGAGCAAGAATTCCTGGATATGATGCGATAGGGATAACCTACCATCGTCATTATGGTAATATAACGTATGTTCATAGTAATATTGCAGATACTTGCCCATTAACATCATCAACAGGTGATGACATGCATACAATTACAATTAAAATTGGTGAATTAATAATTGTAAATGTATACTAACATCCTCCAATCCTTTGGCCATCACATGCCCTGGAAGTTTATCAACATTCATCAGTCTACTATGGGGATTTCAATAGCCATGCTGACTGAATGATATAAATGGAGAACACTTGTCAAACTGGGCATTTGAAAACAACCTTCACCTAATTTTTTATGCCAAGAGTCCATCCACCTTCCAATCAGTTGCTTAGAACAAAGATTTCAATCCTGACCTTATTTTTGTCTCCAAGGATACTACAAATCAACCCCTTCATGCCAACAGAAAAGTTCAAGATTTCTCCAAAAGCCAGCGCAGATCTATTCTCCTTGAACTTGGGATCCAGGTCCCTGTCATTTTATCTTTTCCTAGACCAAGATGAAACTTCCAGAAAGCTGACTGGCAGAATTTTGCCATTGATCTTGACAAATGCTTGAGATGGATACCATCCATATCATCTAATTATAAGCGGTTTGCAGGTGACGTAATATCAACAGCTAAAAAACATATCTCAAGAGGTTATCGAAAGAAGTCTATACCTGGTTGGAATAAAGAAAGTGAGGATCTTTATGAAAAATTTATCAGAAGTGGTGACAATGAAATTGGAGAGGAACTGCTCAGAACACTTGATGTAGCTCATTGGCAGAAATGGATGCAAACTACAAAAATCTTGACTTCAAACATTCCAGTAGAAAAGCTTGGAACTTATTGAAGAAGCTTGGAGCTAGCCCACCTGTTCAGGGGAAGGAAACCCTGGTATCGTCTAACCAAGTTGCTGATCGAATCGTCTCTTTATCAAAATCTCCTATAGATAAAATACATGCAAAAATGTTAAAATAGGAACTTAGAAAAGTCAAAGCTAATTGCCAAACTCATACAGAATATTCACAACCATTTATGCAAGAAGAGGTTAGTTTAGCATTTAAAAGCATAAAAGCTGGGAAAGTCTGTGGGTTTGATGGTATACATAATGAATTCCTACTGAATACTGGTCCATACACCAAACTATGGTTAGCTAGGTTCTTTAGTGATATTCTGAAGACTGGTCGCGTTCCTAAAGAGCTAACGGAAACAAAAATAATAGCAATTCCTAAACCGGAAAAGGAAACAAATAAAGCAGAAAACTATCGCCCTAGAGCTCTCCTCAGTGCTTGCTATAAACTACTAGAAAGAATGATTCTAAACTGAACCAATAGCAAAATTATGGACCATATCCCACATGAACAAGCTGGTTTCCAAACTGGGAAGAGCTGTACGGATGAAGTCCTTTGACTAACAACTTATATCGAGGCAGGCTTTCAAGTGGTAATAAAGATGTCCATAGTATTTATTGATTTGACAGCAGCCTATGACATAGTATGGAGAGAGGGCCTCCTTTTAAAATTCTTAAGAGTGATCCCCTGCAGAACTCTAGCCCAATTATTAAATAACATACTATGTGACAGATATTTCCAAGTTATCCTGGGCAAGGAAATCAGTAATCAAAGAACTCTGAAAAATGGTCTTCCACAGGGCTCTGTACTCGCACCAATCCTTTTCAATCTATATATTGCAGACATCCCTCATACTGTAAGCAGGAAATTTGCTTGCAGATGATCTAGCCATTGGCATCAGTAGAAAATGCACAGAGGAAATTGAAAGGATATTGTCAGTATTACCACAAGTGGCAACTCACACCAAGCCCAAGTAAAACAGAAACTTCATGTTTTCATCTTCATAACAAACAGTCAAACCAACAACTGAAAATCTAGTTAAATATAATCCTACTCCAAAGTATTTGGGTGTCACGCTGGACAGATCCCTAACTTATCGACAACACCTGAATAATACTACAGCCAAAGTTGGTTCCAGGAACAACATCCTTCAAAAGCTGTGTGGTACTACATGGGGATCAACAGTTGCAACACTTCATTGCTCTGCACTGGGACTAGTCTATTGTACAGCAACCATAGCAGCAAACTTAACATCCAGCTCAATACTACAATGCATACAATCACAGGTTGTCTAAAAACTTCACCAACATTAAGTCACATTCGTCCACCTGCACTGAGAAGATAGGATGCTTTGTCAAGTGAATATAAGAAAATATTGAATCACCCTGACCTTCCAATTCATGAGTACATTCCAAGTGCAATATCTGGCAGGTTAAAATCTAGACATCCAGCAATAAAATCTGCTGTTGAACTTTTCAATAAGGGCTTCAACATACATGATTGTTGGGAAGAAAAATGGATCCAACATGCACCACCAGACATTATAACTGTTTTAAATACCCAAATTAAACCAGCTGGTTTTAATCTGCCTCGACGTATGTGGAAAACTGCAAACAGGATTCGTACAAACCATGGAGTATGTAATGACTTCCTCTACAAATGGAACAAAATTTCTGATCCATCTTGTGTTTGTGGAGTGACTCCCCAGACCATCCAACAAATTGTGCAGCAGTGTAGTATTACTTCATACTCGGTGATCTGAAAGACTTTCCAGCGTTGACTCCAGTTGCTGTTAACTGGATAGTAATTAACTCTCACTATGTAAGTGCATACATTGTCATTGTATACTCTGTTTTATGTCTAATTGTAATAAAGACCTACTTATTTTATTATATAATTTATATATTATTGCATATTCCAATGTGTTGTCATATGCTTAATAATAATAATTTAAGATTTTAATTAGTATGTGGTTAAGTGTAAGAGAGGGCCTTGAGCCCTAGCTTTGCCACTGTAAAAAGGCACTAATACACTAATTAATTAACTGATTAATTAATTTCACTGCTGCACAGCATTAAACATCTGATGCCACTGCTGGCTCCAATCTTGGGAACAATCATGTAACGTAAAGTCCAGACACTATCCCCACTTCAGAACAGAGTAATATGTCAGTTTTCTTTTCTCCCTCTTTTCCTTCTTTGCTAGTGGTTTAATGTCACAACAAATCAGGCAAATTTATTGGTGATATTGAGAAAGGAAACTGCAATGACTGAGTGACAATGGCCTTAATTAAGGTACAACCTAATGGGAAAAAATGGGAAACCATGGAAAACCATCTTCAAGGCTACCAACAGTGGGGTTCAAACTAATCATCTCCAAAAATGTAAGCCAACAGTCACAACGCCCTGTATCATGCAGCTAATCATACATTCAAATATTTAACAAATATATTGACAAGGTGGAATAAGGCTTCGATCACATTGGCGGCACGCTTGTGCAAGTAATTTGGTGGCGCGCACGTATGCAAGCTGGTGTGAACAGCAATGTGCTTACACTAAATGCAAGCAGGTGCAAGTTAATTATTATAAACAGATTAGTCGAAATGGAGATGTCAGACGATGAGGACTCGGTTTTGGAAAAGGGTGTTTTAAAATTTTTATTTTTGGCTGAGCAGGAAATCAGGGAAGAGTGAGTGAACGAGTATTTTTTGGACAGAGAGGAAGATAGAGAGTATGTACGAGTATGCACGAATATTCAACGATTTGCTTAGACAGCCTGATAAGTTTTTTGAATACTTCAGAATAATACCAGACACTTCCTACTATATACTGAACAAAATCACACCTAGAATAAGGAGGCAATCTAATTTCCGAAAGTGTGTATCACCTGAAGAGAAGCTGATGGTTACGTTGAGGTAAGACTTGAGGATTTATTAACTATTGATTTTAAAATATGCTTTTGGTGAATTTACAAAATGATATTCAATCTGCCAATAATAAAAATGTTGTAGGCCTTTCTCTCCCAAAAATGTTAATGTAACGTATTAATTATAACCATTAAAAAAGTGCCGATTGAATATATTTTCAGTGAATAGTTTATGAAAATAACCTGGATATTGCACGCTTGCAACTACAAAACAAATATTTTTGTTTCGAATTGGAGTCGGATCAAGCTTGTGCAAGCGTGCACTTGCTTGTGGCAGGCAGTGTGTTCGGCGAGACAAGTCACCACTTGCTTGTGTTGCTCTCCTACAGATTTTGTTTATATGTGCACGCTTGCGCACGCGCGCACCACCAAATTACTTGCACAAGCGTGCCTCCAATGTGATCGAAGCCTAAGTGTGTTAAATATATGAATGTACCATTAAGGTGAAGTCAATACAGACCTAATTAGTTAATGGTTAAAATAATTAATTCACGCAGCCAAGTCACTTAGTGTGTGATATTTTGTTGGAGAGAACAATTGGAGACTAATGTCCAGGCCTCTAATCCATCATTTCATTAACAATAAATACACTAAATGCACTAATACAGTTGCCACAACTGCTTAGTCTGAAAGAATAATAATAATGTTATTTGCTTTATGTCCCACTAACTACTTTTACGATCTTCGGAGACGCCGAGGTGCCGGAATCTAGTCCCGCAGGAGTTCTTTTAGTGCCAGTAAATCTACCGACACGAGGCTGTCGTATTTGAGCACCTTCAAATACCACCGGACTGAGCCAGGATCGAACCTGCCAAGTTGGGGTTAGAAGGCCAGTGCTTTAACCGTCTGAGCCACTCAGCCCGGCAGTCTGAAAGATAAAGCCCAACTGAAGACTTAAATTTTAGAGTAGAATTAGGTGGCATCCTCACGATACCTTATGTGAAGCAGAAGCTCATTAAATAGTTCCTTTTAAGCAAGGATATTCCTTAACCAGTCGGCAGAAAACTGCTCACAAGTTTCTGGTTGTAAATGAATTTTATTTTGTTTTATTTTATTGCTTTGGGTTTAATATCACACTAATTCAAATAGATTTTCGGTGGTGAGATTTTATTGTTAGTAGCAATAACAATACGATGCTAACAGTTAAGAACATATTTCATCTGCAAGCTAAGGACGTCACCGTGCTCTTCTGTGTAAAAAGAAAAAAGAAAAAGAAAAAAAAAGAGTTCAGATTGCTGAATGTGAGTAGAAAAACAATAATTCTGTCTATAACTGTAATTATTGTAAAAATATCTTAAAGGTCTATCAAAATGAATTTGAATGAGAAATGTGTAGTGATTAAGTGAATGCTGTGAAGAAAAAGTATACAAATTTGTTTTTAATTTCAAACAGGCTAAGTTGGAGCACAAAAAAAAATAGAATGAAAATACCTCTCGATTTGTTGAATTTGCAGCAGAAAATGGTAAAGGCAAAACTTAAAACATTTCAGTTTTATGCTTTTATGAGTTAGCTCCTTATTGTGTTATACTCCTCAGTTACAAGGACCAGCTTTTGCCACACAAAGAATTCTTAACCATCCTAACAGAATAGTTTTAACCAGTTACTTTGTAAAACAGACAAACACTTCGTCGGAGTACTGAAGGCCTGCAATGATAAATCTATTTCAATTTAAAATGAAATTCCAATTGTGGTTTGAGGCCAACTTTCTGGATATACCTTACATGCATAACAAGTATATTACAATGCACCAACAATTTTTCACTTATAAAGACAATTCACAATAACGACAACTATGAAGTATTTCAAATATCACCAAAAGCAGTGTAACAGCAAGATAAACAAGTTTTTAGCATGAAATGACGAGATGGAAGGAATAACTTTCCGCACAATGATTAAAGAAATTAGTCCCACAAGGGTAGCAATATCAACATGCATGGATAAATAGACAAAAATAATCTGATAACTTAACCCATTAGACTCTTGCACAGTCATGGCTCTGGTTTACCAAATAACTTTAATGCACATGATGTCTAAGCAAGTACAGTAACCAAGTTACAGATCTTGGACCCTGCAAGAACTGATAAAAGATCAGTATTACAACCTCTATCATGAACTTTACTGCAGTGTTCCAGTCACAGCATATATTTGATCAAGATGGAATATTGCTGAAACAATGCTTGTAATTATTTTGTGGCAACATGAAATGTCTTTACAACACAAATTATATAATCAAAACCAAGAGATTACTGTGAACATGAAAAGGATGGTGCACATTCAAAAATAAGAACAGTAAAAGTTTCAAGAGATACCCGAAAGCATGGAGGGAGGCCTAACTCCAGGAACATTAAAAAAAAATAGATCAGAACCGGAGAAACAGCAATTTAGTTTTACGATCACCACAAAATGTGTAAGTGAAAAGCATTAGCTATATCGAAGGAAATGAAAATTAATGACTTCAACACTGTTTGATGTATCAAATTCACATAACTTCATCTATAATGATGATAAAAGGAAAGGTTTGTCGATGTGTGTGCAATGCTCAGTCAAAATACAGCATGCAGAGATCTGATACTTTCAACAAAGGTAGGCGGAATAGGGTCCAAATGCACCTCGAAGCCAGAATTTTTATTTTCATGTTCATTCGAGAGTTATGAGAAAAACACTGGCTGAAAATGCATATTGAGATATGACAATCCAACGCACCGTATGTCACTAGGCAACCTATTTCCTGTTATTAACCTGCATTTATTCTTTGACTAATCTTTATACAGGTAAAGATCTGTTTTTGTTAAATATTCATATTAGTTTTAAACATTTTATTTCTTTCTTTCTTTATTTATTTATTTAATATCAAAATGGGCATGTGGCAATGCAAACCATAGGAAGAATAGTTACAATCCAAGAACAGCATTTCACATGGCTGTGCTAAGGAGCAATTCTTGCTCCAAGAAATGAAGCTGTCAATGTTATCAACAAGCAACTATTACAAGAAATGCCTGGTGTTCTGCAAATTTACTAATTGATCGACGCAACATGTAATATAGATGAGGCTGTCAATTGCACGACAGAGTTTATGAATAACTTGTAGTCACCTGGAATACCCTCGCACATCATGGAGCTTAAGACTGGGGCATCGATTATGCTTCTCGGTAACTTGAATCCTCCTTCCCTCTGCACTGGTACACGACTCTCAACAAAAAACTAATGCCGAATATTACTGAGCCACCATCATGACTGGACATGCTTTGGGCAAAGTAGTTTTTATTCCTCGGATCCAAATCATCACTTCGGATATACAGTTTCAATTTAGACTTCTGCAGTTCCCTGTTCATTTGAGTTTCGCTATGACCACAAGAAAGGCGCAAGGACAATCAATTTAAGTTGTAGGACGGACAATCAATATAAGTTGTAGAACTTGATCTTCGGAAACTGTGCTTCTCCCAGGGTCAACTGTACGTGGGTTGTTCACACAACTTAGCTCCACATGGAAGGACACTTAATACAATTTATCCTGAAGGTCTATGAGAAAAAATTAGGGTTAAAAAATATATAATATCAGATCTTTTATATTGTTTTACTTTTATTTGTACCATCATACCAACTCAGTATGCTGAACATTGAAAGTGATATTTTAAAAAATAAAATAATGCACCTTGACCAGAGAGAAGGCATAACTTTCCAGGTGGCCTGCCCCTCCCCTTCAGGGAGGGAAATGAAAATGTTCAGATAAGATAATTATGCAATTCATGCCATTTATATAAAAACAATGCCAGTGTTAATATAATATTTTAATTATTTTGTCAGTACATGATTTTAAAACATCTAGCGGTTGAATAGACTAAATAAATACAAACAAAACCAAGGGCATCTGCTAGTCTATATAAATAAAAATTAATCGCTAAATGTGTTGCTAAGCGCAAAACTCTGGAATGACTGGACCAATTTGACTAATTCTTTTTTTCAAATATTCGTCACTATTTTTCCATTCAAACTGTTCGTCAGTTTGCTAAAATTGTAAGGCATTGAAATACAAAAATGAAGCCGCTGGATTGTGTCGCACAAATGGCAAAGTGAAATTAGTGCCATTGATTCCATCACCAGATCCATTGTACTCATTGGTTTCAGGAACAGGAACAGATTCCTTACATTTCCTTACAAATATCCAAAAATACAACTGCTTTCAAATGACTTCATTTGGGGCAACAAATGTACTTCGGGACAATTTCATACCAACTTTCAAGGTAACATATAACATTGCTTTCTTTTAACATAACAAACAGACTTATCCCTGATATTGCTTTGTTTATTTTATTTTATTTTCTTTTATAGTTTTTGTGACAAAAATAATAAACCTGTCCTTTTTAATTTATATATTTTTGAACTTGCTGGATTTGCCACGACTGCCGCCTCACATTCTTCAATTAAAGGTCGGATCAGTGGTCATAATGTTACGAAATATCATCCAACCGCGTCTTTGTAATGGCACATGGCTAGCGGTGAAAACATGCCTGAACAACGTGATCGAAGCAACCATTCTAATGGGGAAGTATAAAGGAGAAGACGTTTTCATACCATGCATCTCTATGATTCCGACTGACATACCATTTAAATTTAAATGACTGCAGTTTCCAGTGCGGGTCGCTTTTGCTATGACCATAAATGAATCCCAGGGGCATTCATTGAGTGTTTGCAGCATTAATCTTGAACACCCATGTTTCTCGCATGGCCAATTGTATGTTGCCTGTTCCCACATTGGAAAACCATCAACTTTGTTTGTTTACGCGCCAGGTAATCAAACAAAAAATATTGTGTACCTTAAAGCTTTACAATGAAAAATATCTTCATAGTGTTAATTTGAATCAGTGTTTTCTATGATAGTTATTTCCTACGAAGAAAGAGGAGTAACTTTTGCTACATTATCTTCATGCCATCAACTTATCAAATTACTTGATTTGTAATGGGGGGATAATTATCCCAGGGGCATTCATTGAGTGTTTGCAGCATTAATCTTGAACACCCGGGGATTTGAGGGATTTGAAGACCTGCTGAACAGTTCCCATCCACGTTACAGTCAATCAGGGTTATTTCTGGGTAGTGAGTGATAGGCTGTGACCTATTTGAACATTTTCTTATTCACAATCACAATTTCCAGTAGTTTGTTACTAACTTTCAGTAGCAGTAGAAAAATAACTCATTTGATGTTGATGATGTAGTCATTTGCATTATTCTGATTTTTGCGTGCAGTACACACTGAATTTCAGTTCGTTCCATTGTCATTTATTTTTGACAGAACGACGTCTGTCAGGTCAGCTAGTATACAATAAACACCACTGGGAAAAAATAGGTTTTAAAAAAAATGAAGCATCAAACACAAATTATTATGTCCATGAGAACTATTAAGGAATACAAGCACAGATTTGTAACCATTTTGTTATGAAAGTTTACTACAATATGTATGAGACATGCAGATGAGCACTGAAATGTTAACAGCAGTATTTTTCTGTGTTGCTTCTGTATTGGTTAACATAATTGTACCTCATGCCTTTGCTGGCAGGACCTAGTGTTTACAGTGCACTATGTCGTCTGTTATAGGCTAGAGCAATTTTGTTACTTTCATTGATCTGTCTCTGTCTTATCCTTGGCTTTGACAATATGAAAGTAACTGAGGTATGAGCGATGCTAGTAATGCCATTCCTTATGCAGCCAGTCCCTGCTATGAATGGTATGAAAATGGTGCTCATAGGGTCAGTTTGTGCATGCATTTCAGTGGGCCTGGCAGACTAATATGTAATCGCAATTCCTGGCTCGGTGAGGAAAGCAACGGGAAACTACTTCACTCCTCGTTTCCCTAGTATGCCTCTTCAGTGATGCCTAGGCCATCTATGACAGCTGATGGCAGAGCTGTTGAGGATCCAACCAGCCTTAGGGCTGAGGACTGAACATACATAGAACTGTACCTCGTTAAAGAAATTATCTTCAAAGAAATCACGTAACGTGATCCACTCTCAAAGCAGAAAGATCATATATTCTGCAAGGAAAAGAGGGAGAAAGGTCTCAAAAGCTGTCAAAAGCCTATGGCTGCAAGTGGAACTGGGAAGACTGTGTAACATTGCTAGGCAGTGAGAAAACAGATAAGGACATCCGTGCAAAGAAGGCAAAACTCAGCAATTTTTATAGGAGTGCTGTGTGCCAAAGGTTTTTTTTTTTTTGCTAGTGGCTTTACGTTGCACCGACACAGGCAGGTCTTACAGCGACGATAGGATAGGAAAGACCTAGGAGTTGGAAGGAAGCAGCTGTGGCTTTAATTAAGGTACAGCCCCAGCATTTGCCTGGTGTGAAAATGGGAAACCACGGAAAACCATATTCAGGGATGCCGACAGTGGGATTTGAACCCACTATCTCCCGGATGCAACCTCACAGCCGCGCGCCTCTAACCGCATGGCCAACTCGCCCGCTGCCAAAGGTTTTAGAAATATTATGAAGTACATAAAGAAATTTCTACTGGTACCATTACACATTAATGGAGCAGGAACTCAAAAGGATAATGACAAATATTTGTTTAGGAAGTGTCGATCAAATTGATAAGGAAGCCAACACTGTGGGTGTAGCAGCCATTGGCTGGTGAAGATTTTGAAACCAGATGTTGTGCTTCAAATGCTGCACATCAATGTATGATGGTGATGATTATTGTTTTAAGAGGAAGTAACATATCAATAGATTACTAAGCATGTGTGTGTATGATGTATATTCAAACAGATTATAATATTAGTATCAGCAGCATAATAGCATGTGATCTATATTCTGCATATGCTAACAATTGCTAATTGTGCAAACTGCTCCTGCATCTACACTACAGATGTCAACAATAAGAAAGTATACACAGCATGTAACAATAAGGTAAAGCTAAACTTTCAGGACACAAATATGTTACTGAACATGGGTCTGAAAACGCTTCATTTCCATGTTAGAACTCATTTTCTAGAACTCTATTTAGTACACTAATCATGGAGAAACACACAGGAACAGAACTTACTAGCATACCACAGGAAACTCTCTCTTACATGAAATGTTCCAAAATGCCCTCTCTTAGCAATGATTGTCTAATGATGGTAGTAAAGATAACAATGACTGCAAATTGTATCAGTTGGTTTTTTACTTATTTTTATGAGAAAAATGAACAGATTGTTACTCTACTGTTTGCTTTGGTGGAATGTGATAACACTCGGGAAGGAATAATTCAGTTGTTGGATAGAGAAATTAAGTTTAAGATGCTGAAATGGGAAAACTGTTTATCATTTGGTTGTGACAATGCAAATACAAAATTTAAGGGAGTGTCAGCATTTTTGAAACAGCAGAATCCTTGAATGGTTATACGACGCTGTATCTGTCAATTAAATTAGCTGCCCAAACGCTATTAAAACATTGGAAGCACGTGTAAACATGGAGACACTGTTCGTAGATATACATTTCTTTCTTGAAAGAAGCTCCAAAATAAAAATAATTGAAGATTAATCAGGATGAGTGGATATGAGTTCAAAAGCCACAAAATCTTGAAACATGTCAGCACAAGATAGTTATCTCTCACTGATTTCAATTAACAAGGTATTACAACATTGGAAGCCACTGAAATTGTTTCATGTAGGTGAAGTAAAGTCAGAAGAAACCAGAAATAGCAGAATTTTTTCAGTGAAACCAGCAATGGAAAATGATGCCATTAAACTTTACTTATTTCTGAAGAATACACTCCCCGTTTTAACGAAGTACATCATCACGTTGCTCGTAGAAGCTCCTTCCATATATCAAGTTGATAAATTTAATGAAGTTTGTGAAAGCTGCAAAGATTGGAAAGCAGTTGGAAGCAAGTTTGCAGTGTATTACCAATATAAAGTTCAATAGCAGGAATTGTCAGAAAGATGACTACAATCTTGTAATTAGAGTTACAACAAGACAGCACATTAACCCTAGAATGGTAACAATACGCCTTATAGATGTACATGCAAATGTAAATGCCTGCCAAAGCGAGTGACCTTGACAGGGCATCCCTACCCTCCAGCTATGCTTCAAACATTCCCCCCCTACGTGTGTCAGTCACGTCCCAGCCGTGTTCCTGTCCACGTTCAGTGAGTAATAATCCCTCTTACATAATGTAGTGCGCCTGAGAGGCGCATAGTTACCATTTAATGTAAAGTTTTATACGCCTCTCAGACGCATTGTTACCAATAATAGACGTATATAATAATACACTTTTCAGGAGTGTTTCAGCTTGCACGCTCTACTTTTAGTACGGTTTATGGTGCATTGTAAGGAATCTTGAGCATCATGCAATAGTTTTAAATTCTAGCCATGTTATTCTTGTACAGGAATACTTATGATGTACTTTACATGACTTGACATTAACGTGAACTTCACTATTCCAGATGTCAAGCATGGAACATGGGAGGTCTAGAAAACAAAACATCCTTACCACTCAAGAAGAAATAGCAGCAGAGCTTGAGCTTTAAATACCCGAGTCTGAAACCAGTGACACAGATGATGTAGAATTAGAAAATGCTACTTAATCAGATGATTCTCTCATTGACCCCGAGTTTGATCCTGGTAAGTGTGAGGATGAAGAGGAAACTGTTGTAGATGTCTAACGACCTCCCTGTAACTCAAAAGCAACTCCAACAGTACCTGGACTCCACATCAAGCCAAGAACGGCCAGAAAGTTGAAGTTGAGTGAACAAGGGAAGAAAAAGAGAAAGCTGGTGATAATGGAACAGAAGCATCCAAAATAATAAAACCTGACTGTGATATTATGTTAGGGCAGGACCAAATTTTCACATGGAAAACTGCTCCTATAAGTGATTCGATGGGAAAAACTGTGTCCAAAAACGTGGTGCATATCAGTCGCACGACGAAGAATGATGCTTTACATGCGTCGGAGCCAGGAAGAATTTTTCAATGTATTTTTTACTACAGATATTATGGAAGCTATTCTTCTCCACAAAAATGAAGAAATTGTGTGGCAAAGGCGTGCATATAAAACCTCTACCAGTTGAACTATCCAAAACGGAACTAAGAGCTCTCTTGGGAGTTCTATTTCTATTAGGGGCAAAAAAGGATAATCATATGAACTTAGAAGTGCTTCATAATCCAGTGCTTTGTGGTGAAAAATATCGAAGCGTGCTTTCCGTCAAAAGGCATCAATTTTTTATCAATACTCTTCGCTTTGACTCCAGAGAGACACGAGATGAAAGGCAGAAAACAGATAAGTTAGCTCCCATCCGAGAGATTTGGGATTTGCTGATCAAGCAGTGTCAAACATCGTATGAGTCAAGTGCTTATTTGACTATAGAGACCAAAATATTTAGAATGTATATCCCAAACAAACCAGGTAAATACGGGCTGAAGATAGTTATGATATGTGATCAGGGAATGTATTATATGCTCAATGCCATACCATACCTCGGAAAGGGCAGTACACCAATAATAAACCATCAGCGGACTATTTTGTGGAGAAGCTTGTGGAAACTGTAAAAAACACAAACAGAAATATAACCACGGATAACTGATTCACAAGTATACCACTGGCTCAACGTCTACTGAAGAACTACGGGCTAACCATGGTAGGGACAATCAAGAAGAATAAAAGGGAGCTCCCATCAGAATTTGTGGATCCAAAGTACTTCAATCGCCCTCCTGGATCATCATTTTCTCTGTTCCACAAAGACATTATGGTTGGTTCTTACTCGCCTCGCAAGGTGGTCTTGCTGATTTCCACCATGCACGATGATGATGCAGTGAACAAGGGGAGTCTGAAACCTGAAATTACAGTCTGTTATAATCAGACAAAAGGGCCGGTTGATTCCTTTGACCAATGTGTGACAAACACCAGCTGTGCAAGGAAGACAAAGCGATGGCCCATGTGGTTTTTTTTTACAACATGCTGAACATAGCAGTGTACAACGCTTATGTTGTGTATGTGTACAACTTCTACAAAAATAATAAGGACGGAACAAGACCATTATCTAGATTCAATTTTCTAGTCAAGCTGTCTGATCAGTTGAAATCTCCTTGGATGATGCAAAGGCTCCAACAACCACACATGCCTCATGCAGTTAGGGACAGCATCCAGAAATGTTTGGGGAGTGTGTCTGAACCTGTTGTTGAAGAAACAATGGACAGAAACCTCAAGAGGAAGTACTGTAGCTACTGCTCCTACAAGAAAAGGAGAATGACGAAGATGGTTTGTCACAAGTGCAAGAAATCAATTTGTGGTGAACACAGCAGCAATGTGTGCGTGCAGTGTAAGGTAACACTGGGCTAGAAGAGTTGAAGGCTTGCGATTCTTTCTAGTTTATTTCATATGAGTGCAGTGTAAGGTAACACTGCCTACTGGGCTAGAAGAGTTGAAGGTTAACAATTGGTGTGATTCTTTCTAGTTTATTTCATTTGAGTTTTTATCAAATTTGTTGTAGGTTATTTTTCTTTTACTTGAGTTACTTCTGGAACAAGAATTTAGTTCCAACAAGCTAGTAAGACTGTCTTGAGAGTCTAGTTTTTTTAACTTTATTTTTATGTACCACTTGTGCCTTGTATATCTTGTGTTGGAAATAGAATAATTAATTCTAGTTTCAGAAAGAAAATATAATTGAATTCACCTCTATACTTAGTGATGTAGTTAACATGAGGAATGTTGGAGAAAAGAAACAGGAGACAGTACAGATGTTGTTTTGCGCCGTGTACGCCTTGGAAGGGTATAGTTACCAATAAGCGTTAAATTTCCTTGTTACCATTCTAGGGTTAAGTGAGAAGCAAGTTTATCTACAGACGACATAAGACGAATCTTCAAACTGGTAAGAAATTTCTTCACGTTATGCCAACTATATTTTTGGACAAATTCCTACATGACTCTGTAGTGAAGTATGCAGAAGTTGTAGATGTTTCATCAGTGACATTTTTTTTTCTTTTTATAGTTTCAAAACAATAATAGGGGACAAGTAGATCCAATAACTCAACCGCACCATATCATTTTATGGTATGTTTGCCTTTTCTGAAGTCTTCATGTTCCTAGCGAACTCTTGTATTTATGAACTGTTACTCTTTCCCATCATGTGTTGTTACCACTATGTAATCTTTCCTTATTCTGGTAGATGGCATCTCATACGATAGCATAGGTCTAAGCATTTCTTTTATGCCCCGTCTTGTTGGGTTATCTTTCTGGGGGGTGGGGGTGGAGATTTTTGACTAGAGAAGATGGAAGGATTGGATTTCCAAGTCGCCTTTGTGGCATATAAAAGATATTTTAACAAATTCAAGATGTCTTTGTACATATCTCAGCCTTTTGAGAATGTGAATTACTTATGTAATTGAGGTATTTAGTTTTCTTTAATCTTCTCTTGGTTTCATTATTGCTTCGCTTTGTGCTCACCATGGTTGGGTTAGAAAGGTTTCCCTCATTACATGTGTTTCTAATTTATTCGTGTGTTAACTTTACTTTTACATGCTTCTTTCGGTATTTTCATTTACCGATCCACTATGTTTATTTTGAGAACAGAAGGTGACATGGATTCATGTGTGTGTGTATGAGATTGTTTGCTGTGTGCCGGCCGAGACCTTTTACTCGTGTCGCTTCATAAACATTCCGCTCGAGCTCATGTTGTATTATTTTATCGCGTGTTCTGTATAATTCATGTCCACTTCATAGACTTGGTATGAATACAAGCTAACAACACAATTGGCCTGCTTCTATGTGTTTTGGTGTTGGAGACACTCCGTCTCTTTAAAATGGACCACTTTCTGGTTCATATTGTCTGAGCTCGAGAGTGGTTGTTTATTTTGTTATGTGCTGTGCATTGACGTTCTTACACGTCCCTTTATTTCGGCGACCTAACCCCTTGGTCTCTGTGTGAGCGTGGGTGGTTCCGACGCTCGATTCGTGATACCTTTTGTGCCTAATTTATTTACTGCTCGTTTCACATTGCCGTCATTGGCTTTCTTTACCTACTTTCTAGTTTAATATGTTTTATTCTTTGCGGGTTGCCTTTCCATATTTTTTTGTTGTTTAGCGTGAAACAATGGTAACTTCCCCTTTTCTCTTTGCATTTATTTTATGAGCTCGGTGCACCCTTCCCTCTTCTCCCATTTTAAGCTCTTTTACTTAATGATATTGTATTCTCGGGGGACGTGATTTTTATTGTTGAGAGTTTTATGCCTTATCTGAGGAACTGAATGGGAGAATGTTATGATTAGGTTCTGTTACTCCCTAAACTTATGGTTGTTTAGACCTGCTGTGCTACAAAGAAATGCTTTGTACCCACCTCAATTCTTATTCTTCAATTAATTATGATAGATGCCAAGTCCTTATACCAAACTTTTCATCACGTCTTTTATGAAGGTAAGCGTGTGAAGGTGCTATAATCAATGAATCTTGTGTATTTTGATTATGGGCCACATATTATTAATATTACCCTACTTGATTTTTGGCCTCCTTGTTTTACCTATGCAACCTATTTTTTTTTTCTCTCCATAATAAATTTCTGTTATATTTTTATTTTCTTGCGTCTCTTACATGTTTGTTATCTGTAAGAGGCCCGGGTCCAGTTCCTGGCAGTTTTTTGCTAGTTTTGACCAAATCCACTGCACTGGGTCTTTGTCATGTTCTTAGTATCAGTTCATAACCCTCAAGCCAATAGTTGATATATTTCTAAGTGGAGGGTGTGCAACATACACTTGCAGTACCTGTTGTATGTCACTCTGACATATGTATTATTCAAACAATGTGCACGTATAATACAAATAATATCTTAAAAATACAAAAAGTACACAAAATTTGCAACAAGAAAGGTCCTATTACATTTTGACTTCTGGACCTCAGTGCTGAATTTGATAAGTGACGCAACTCCACTTAACCACTCACACCGTTTACGTTCACTCCCCCATCTCCACCCTCCACCTTTTATGCTAAAACTCTCCTCCCCCCACCCCATTCATTCTTCTTTTCAGCATCTGGAAGTCTCCAACCCCCTCTTCCTAGAAAAAAATGTAAAACCTTGGAAACATAATATTTTTCAGTCAAAGTTAATAACTCATTGTTTGAAATTTACAACAAAACCAAGAAAATACATACATGCAATAATGTTACAAGACATTTGAAACATGATTTAATGGTAGAGAGCCTATGATTTTGCTCAAGTCTAGCTGAAAAGGAGAAAGTAGAACAGAGATGCATTTGTTGCTCATATTAATTATTTCATTTGTATAGATTAGGACCTCTATTTTCGTGGAAACTGAAAACTATCAGATGTCTCAAGTGTTACTCTGTGGGTTTCACCCAAGTCTGCAGCATACGGAAATACGTATGTGCCAATCAAGCTAAATATTAAGTTCATGAGTGACAAAAGATGTTATTTGTTTCATGTCCTATTTTAAAGCAGACTGATGATCGAATGATTGGTCCAATGATCGATCGAGCAAATAAAACAATAGATTTTAATGATTGTGTAGTTGCCAAATCTTCCCATAAAAAGCAAAATTTATTTGTATTATGTTTGGAAAATGTTTAGTTTTTGACCAAACCTGGCAACATTGGTTTATTAAGCGACTGGTTTGTTTGATAAAGAAAGGGAGATAGAGGAGGTAAAAAGTGATTAACCTGGCATTTTTCTTTCTTTTGGGCTCTATACAAACAATCTTCAGGTTCACATGATTTCTCCAAATGTTCTTATCACTTTGATCAATGTTTTCAGTCAACAGTTCGAGTTCCACTTCTTGTGGATCATCTACATCCAGATCCTCGACTATATCTTCAGGGATATTCTCAGACAAATTGTTGCACTCGAGGCATATGATGGAACATTTCAACCCGCTTTTCTTTAAACTTATCCTGAACAGCAGACTCAGGTTTGTATCATTTTTCTTTTTTTTCAAAAACTTGTCATTAGTAGGGGAAAGATAAGTTTTTCCAATCCATCATGTAAATGCCATACGTTCCTAATTTTAAGAGAATAACTTTTCAATTTCCACAAAAATAGGGGTCCTGACCTGTACAAATGAAATAAATAACACAAACAACATTTTTCTCCTTTTTGGGTAGTCTTGAGCAAAAACCTAGGCTCTATACTATTATATCATGTTTCAAATGCCTCTTAACATTATTGTACATAGGCCCTATGTACTTTCTTAGCTTTTATCGTAAATGTCAAACTTTCAATCATTCACTTTGACTGCAAAATGTTCTGTTTCCAAGGTTTTAAAATGGAAAGTACTCCCCCCTCATCGTCTTATATCTTTTCTTCATAAGGAAGAGGGTGTTGGTGACTTCCAGATGCTGAAAAGAAGAATGAGTGGGGGGAGGAGGAGAGTTTTAACGTAAAAGGTGGAGGGTGGAGATAGGAGAGCGAACGTAAACAATGTGAGTAATTAGTGGAGTTGTGTAACTTACCTCATGCAGCGCCAAGCCCCCCGTTCGCCCTACATCAAAAAGTCATAGGACCTCCTTTGTTGCAAATTTTGTCTACTTTCCATATTCTAGAAATGATTTCCCAAAATTATATATAAAAAGCGGCTTTTAAAAAATCCCATTTTGGGATGGTTGGGCGGGGGGGGGTGGAGTTTCATGGGAAGTTAAATATTCAGATTCAGTGACCCAAGAAACATAAATTTTCAGAAATAACATGACTTTTTCCAGATAAGATACCCTATTGCCTGGACTGTAAACGAGACTTGTCACTTGAATCTACAGATGCACTTAATTACATCACAATATCTTCATCATTTAACTCTCCAAATTTAGCAGTTGAATGTGAATAACCAATCAGTAAATAAGCAAATCACAACAAGAACAACACGTGGTTCAAAACTAGTACGAATTAAGACTTCCATTTATTCCAGAAAGAAAACATGTCTGATGGATACTGCTATCTAACAGACAAATTCACAATTTGTTCTAGCAGTATTTGCCAGTAAAGTAGATCAACCATGTAACAACAGCGGCAGACAAGATAGGTGCACACCTGTTGATCTACTGTCACATTTCAAACTGTGAAACAATGGATGCAGCATGGGTTAAAATTTTGAAAAATGCTTCTGAAAACATTAAATATGCAGTTCTTAAGCAAAGCTTGTCGTTTTAGTGATTCCTCACAGTAATGCTTCAACTGAGTGAATATCCAGTATTGTTCGCAAGAATCTCACTGACTTTCGATCAAATATGAGTACAAGGACTTGTAACGCTCTCCTGGTGGAAAAAACAAAAATGTTATCATGCTCTGAGATCTGCTATCAAAAGCAGCTTTCTGAGAAGGATCTCTGTGAGGCAAAAGAAGAAACTGTGAAGATGCTGCAAGAAAAGTAACTTAGCGTGTTTTTTTTTAACATGTAGGAATAGAAAAACATGTTTGAAACTGCATACTATAATTTGCTTGAGATCTCGAGTCTTTCAACAGAAACAACTACAGTATGAAGATGCTGAAAGAAAAGTAACTTAGGTTATGTTTGTGTGTGTAATTCATTTGTTTTTTAACTTTTAGGAATATAAAAAAGTTGATCCATTGAAACTGCACATTATAATTTGCCTGAGATATCACATTCCCCACCGTCTCATCAGAGATTCACACTACTGATGACCACCTTTGAAGATCTGAATCTCTACCATTGTATTAAAATTATATTTTTTTAAACTTCACTTACAGTATCACGAATTTTTGCTATTACTGCTTAGTACAATCACATTTTTCCCACTGCTGAAAATTTTCTTTGTCATTCCTTGTGAATGGAATGTGATTTCCATCACAGATAAGAGCCCCTCGCCACAGGAAGCAGGCCTAGGAAAGTACATGATAACAGGAAAAGGCCTTGAATTCCTGGACTTATAGGGTAAATTGCACCTTTGGGGAACAAGTTGTTAGCCTTTAAAAAAAAAAGTCCAGTTTTGCTTGCCAGTTAACAGTGAGACTGCTGAATAACCCAATGAGCCTGTTTGTGCTTGCTTTTTTCATTCCAGTCTGAAGTTAGAAATGTATTCTGTGTTGAATTATAACCTACAGTGAAAAGATTTAAGGAAGCACTGGTTGGATGTGCAGAAAAGGTATGTGGTAGAACATCAGGAAATGTTAAAGACAAAGACACACAGTGGTGGAATGCTAGGGTAAAGATTAAAGTGAAGGAAAAGAAAATGGCATGAAAAGCATGGAAAACATCTAAGACTAAAGAAAGTAGAAGAAAATATGTGGAGGCAAAGAATTTGGCCAAGAAAGTAGTGGAGGAAGAAAAGAGGGAAAGCTGGGCCTTATTCACACAGAAACTGAGAGATGATATGCAGGGAAGCAAGAAATTACTGTATGGTATCTTAAGAAACAAAAAGAGAGATCAAGTCAACACCAGATTTGTGAAGGATGAAGGCAGCATAATATTAACAAAGCCAGAAGAAAATAAGAAATAGATGGAAAGAGTATTTTCAGAAGTTGCTGAACATGAGAACTAATGACAGTCATTCAATGGACCACCAGGATAGGCAATTAGTTGAAGAAGAAATGGATAAATAAATTATAATGAATGAAATTGAAATGGCAGTAAGAAAGATGAAGAATGTAAAAACTGCTGGAATAGATGAAATTTCAGTGGAGATGATAAAGGCAGCTGGAGCTGTAGACCTGCAGTGAACATACTGAGTTCTCAGGATTGTCTGGGAGAATAAGAGGAATGATCATCCCAATTTTCAAGAAAGGCGATAAGAAAGTATTGAAGAACTACAGGAGAATTACTCTGATATCCCATGTTGCTAAGATAATGGAGAGGATACTGGAAAGTAGGATAAGGTTGTGGGTTGAAAATCAGATACAGGAAAATCAGTTTGGTTCAGAAGTGGAAGGTCAACAATAGAGCCCATTTTCATTATGAGACAACTAATGGAAAAGCAATGGGAGTACGGGAATGATATGGTGATGACATTCATTGACATTGAAAATTCATATAACAGTAACCCAGGACTAAAGTTTGGGGCAGTCTGGTGCAAAAAGAATTGACAGGGATTAATAAAAATGATCATGGCAATGTACAAAGAATGTTGTAGTTGTGTGCAAACACAAGTTGGCAGGACAAGTTGGTTCAAAATCACTAGTGGGCTGAGACAGGGAAGTGTTCTATCGCCAATTCTGTTTACAATAGTAATGGATGACATCATAAGAACAGTAACGGCAGCATATGGAGGAAGAGAAATGAGCATGCTATTATTTGCAGATGATATTGTGATTTGGGGAGAAGAGGACATGAATGTTCAAAAACAGTTGGATATGGTGAATGGGAAGATCGAAGAATGTGGATTGAAAATAAGTGTAGGAAAGAGTAAAACTCTTGTTATGACTAGAGGGGATAAAGAAGGAAAAGGTCAGATTAGACTTGCAGACAAGCCCCTGGAAGTAGTAGAGACGTTCAAATACCTGGGGAGTGAATTAATGGGGAATGCTCAACTGGATGCTGAAATTAGTAAGAGGATTCAAGCTAGAAGCGGCTTCTATCACAGTGTAAGAAACATGTTATGGGACAAAGATGTGCCAACGGAACCAAATGAAACAATGTACAAGATGTATTACGTACCCATAACAACTTACAGAGCAGAAACTTGGACAATGACAAAGGATTAGAGTCGAATACAGGCAGCTGAAATGAAGTTCTTGAGGAGTATAATATAGAAGAGACAAAATTAGGAATGACAAAATCCGCGAAGAAATTGGAGTGGGAAAAATGAATGACAATAGAGAAGAGCCAACTAAGATGGTTTGGACACACAAAGCGATTGAGTGATGAAAGAATGCCAAAAAAGGTGACGGAAATTCAAATGCAAGGAGGGAGGGTCTCGATAGTTTAATGCAACAACAAGTCTCAAAATGTTCAAGAGACCTGGAATGATTTAAATAGTGAAGTAAACAAAAGGAATCTGAGTTCTGTTAATACTTTAAAATGAGCAACCATCCTCCAGTATACTGGATTTAAGCAGAGACATTGCAACCCTTTTAGCATGGCAATTTCTTTTTTGAGAAGTATTTGTCCATCAATAAATTTTACATTAATATTATTGTTAATTTATAATGAACAGACTTTATATAGAGTTTTCATCTCAATAAAATGGAAAATCAAAACACAACAGTAGTAACAAAAAGATATACGAAATGAGAATCTATTTAGGCAGAATACACATTACGGATTTGATGATTAAGAAATACATATTTTAGAAAAACAATATATCAGCTCCATACAAACTATTCACTCAATAAATGCTCGAAGTAATAGTCACCATTGGAAATATGAGGAGGTTTATAATCATTCCACAAACAAGAATACATCAATTAGAACATGCAAACACTTGGGCTGAATAAGATGACATACCATAACAGAAACTTCAAATACATTACAATACTTCCTACAATATCAGTACACTCTGCTCATGGCATCTGCCACAGGTGAATATACTACTTCGGTTCAGTCCTTTGTGCCAACTATGTGACACATTCCATGCACATCAGACCATCCAACCACATTAGATCCCATATGGGAGGGTTTAGGGGGCAGTCCCATAATCCATAGCTCCGCGACCTCTCCCCCGGCCTCGACCTCTGCCTCTGCCCCGCCCCCTCCCCCGCCCCCGTCACCTGCGCCCTTCTGGCATTCCTATGTTGCTCGTAGTCTTCTCGAGGTAGGCTAAGGGACCTTGAAGTACACCAGTAGGACCCTGTGTAGGAAAAGGAGGACCGCGAGGACCAGCCGACTGCTGCATGAACATGGCTTGTTGTGGTGTGACCATTGGGCCGGGACCTCCACTGCCCGAAGCCACTGAAATACCAGGTGGACCCTGAAAAACAAATACGTGCCGTTTCAGTGAGAAACCCACATGGGGCTCACTGAAACACCCAAAAACAAATAAAAATTTCAAGTAAATAAAACAAACAAAACAGAAAATAACAAACAAAAAAAGGCTTTTAAAATTATCAACAGGCCAAAATGAAATCAAGGAACCAAAATCTTGGAAAAAGTATTAAAAATTAATTCTGGTAACACAAATAATAACATATGCATGTGGAAATAAATCAAATAGAAATGGATAAAAACAAATTCACATGATAAAACTGACATGGTATCAAATGGTGTGTACGTTTCCAAAGTTTCCATAGCTTTAAAAATGACACCATCAAATCATGTCTTTGTGTTCCTTCACAACAGTTCAGTATTTTCTACTAGGCCTATCGTGATTATTCATTAGAAATTAAAACATTAGAAGATAATGTCACAATACATTGACACTGTGCAGTGGAAATTGGCAGCAAAGAACCTTGCGTGTGTTGTTATATAGATATCAATATCCTTGCAATCTGAAGCAACCGTTAGTTTATTTGAGGAACATTTCATTGCAGAATAAATCAAATGAAAAGGTCAATGTACCTTTGTTTCTTGAACTGTATTTGGTGAGAGATTTTTATCATCAGTTACTGTGGATAGTTTTTTTTTTTTTCAATACCTCTATTTTCAATGTCTCATCCATTTTTTTCTTTCATAATCTAATAAAGAGAGAGTGCAAACTGTGAGTTTGTGTATATCTGGAGGGTAATCTCAGAAACTACGGACTGATTCTAAAAAATTATTTCACTAATGTAAATATACATTATCCTTGAGGTACATGGGCTGTATTTTATTTTCCAAACAATTTGTGGGGATGGGGGGAGATATGAAAATAATAGGCTAATATAGGTGAAATATCGAATTAGTCATACAAGGACAAGACAAAGCTCATTTTAAGTCCCTTGACACAAAGAACTAAACTCAGTAAGCCCAATGGGCCTGAAAACCATTTGGAGTCTCCTTTAAAAAGAAAGAAATATGTATTCTTTTGCTTTTGGAAATTTCACTTATGGGGGCTAGGGGGGTGGAAAGAAGTGACGAATAAGTTGAACATTTTATGATCATACTTATATCTCAAAAACTGAAGATGTTACAGGCATGAAAACATGTACTTGGAATCTACTTCAAAAATAAAGAAACACATATTTTTTGTTCTCAGAAATCCGCTTAAGAGGCTGAAAATGGAAAAAGCAGGTGAATTTTTAAAATGAGTACTGGAATATCTACAGTGTATGTAAAAATCTTAACATGTTACAGACATGAAACTTGTCGGAAAGTCCTTTAAAAATAAAGAAACATGTCTATTTTGTTTTTGGAAAATGCACTTAGGTGGGGGTGGAGGAAGGGCTGATAATGGGGTTAAGTTCTTTTTATGGGGATACTTATATCTCAAAACCTGAAGATGTTATAGATATGGATGTAGGTATTTGGAATCTCCTTTAAAAATAAAGAAACGTTGGGTTTTTTTTTTTTTTCTTTTCTTCAGAGAAGACATTCTCACGTGTACAGTTCTATGTTGCATGGTCATCTTAGCCCCAAAAGGCAATACCACAAACGTGGTTTACAAAGAGTTTCTGGGGTAAATGGACTCAATTTTTCAGTGAGGTTTCATATTTTAGGGATTTTCAGGTAATGTCTTAGTACAGTACCGAAGAATGATTACTTTTATCAAATTACGAAATCAACGCAAGAAAAGCCATGGGTAACTGCTAGTACAATATTCCTTAATCATGACGAATTATGAGTGTCTAAGATGGGGTGTGTTCACTCCTTGTAGGTCCATAAGGGTAATACTGATTGAAACAATGCTGACTAGTCTAAATACGATATCAATTCAATGGTGAACATCTTCAAATCTGGAAATATACTTGTATGACTGCATAGGAAAAAGAAGACTACAAACTGTACAACGAATTTCAAACAAGTCACAAATTTTTGTTGACAATAGTCAATAATATAACAATATATTTAGTGCATTCTGTCTAAAAAGTGATAATTCATAACTTTTCTCTTGACAACAAATAACTAAGTATCTTCTGTAAGACATCTATAATACTTGAAAGATAAACAGTACAGGCAGCTAACTTTCAGCAGTGCATTTTGCACAAAATGTAATGTTAGACTCTTCTTTGAAATCGAATATACAGAAAACCTGCCATTCTAAAAGAGTTTAACAAATTGTTTTGTTCATTATTCTGCGAAGGTAACCTAATAGGTCTCTCCCAATGTAGATTTTGGCAAAAGCAATGAGCTTGTCAGAAGCTGCCAACTGGTATTCAAACCCGTTGTAAGCCAGCCACTTACTATCTGTGGCCTGCTCTGGGTGGGAAAGGAAAGAAAGCACATTATGAAGGTCGTTCCAAAACTAATACCTCCTATATACTTTAAGTTGGTGGTAGGCAACAGTGGCTAGTGGGTATTACACTAGAGCATGTACACACCCAGCACTTGAGTAACTCATTGGTTTCATTTTCTTTCCTATTTAGATCAGGCAATACTCTATTTATATAAGTGTTTTCCAAACGTAACAGTAGTCTGTGCTCCTAGAATCCTATCTAATTGTGCTAGCACATGCTAATACCACGAAGGTTGGAGAGAGAAAGGTGTGTGGTGGGAGGATGCTCGTTGTTAACCCTTTCGTTCCCTGTGCCCGTATATATGGATGTCGGCAGTATGTGCAAGAAATCCCAATGTCCGTATATACGGACTTTCATAAGTAATTTTTTGAAAATATAATACGCTCTCAAATACACATGTAACATACACCAAATTAATCGGGAAGAAATGTTCTACTCACATCAACTGCTTAAATAAACTTTAGTATAGTATAGAGTACCTTAATTAAGGCTATGGCCACTTTCTTCCAACTCCTAGGCCTTTCCTATCCCATCGTCATCATACGACCTACCTGTGTCGGTGCAATAAAGCCACTAGCAAAAAAAAAAAAAAAAAAATTCAATTTGGACAATAAATAAGTGAAATATGCATATTTTAGTAAAATACTACAATAACGCAAGAAAAGGGCCTGGGATTTCTTACATATACCATGCCAAAATGTCTGGGCGCGAAAGAGTTAAGGTGTCGCATGCACCATTTTATGTGGGTGTACGTGTGCATGAAAATCTGTATTACGAGTAATCAATGCCTGAAATTCTTGCACTGTGCATGTCGCATGCTCCCCTGTCACCAGTGTTATTTGTGAATGAAGTTCACTGTAAATTATTTATTTAGTTCCATTTGCAGGGTTGCTAACTTAAAAAAAAAGAACTGTACAGTTTCCAGCAAAGCTAATGGAAGAAATTTAATGGTAGCAAAGTAAATCCATTGATAATCATTGGTTTTTCAAATTGTTTTCTGTTGAACTGCAAATATTTTGGTGAGGTACGTTACCAGCCTTTGTCAAAAAATTTAAAATTACAAGGGTTGAGTCTGAAGCAATTTTTGAGGAGTATAAAGGTGGTAAGAAATGGTAATGACCCACTATATTATAACAGGGAAATAAAGAGATTAAGGAGGTGGTTAAGGTTTTACATAAATAAGAGTTAGGAATGGTTGCAGGAATAAGGGGAGACTGAAGGAACTCAACTAGCAAATTTAATTGAGCAAATAAAGTCAACTAAAGATAACATGATGATAAACATAATAGAGATCATTAATGAACAAGAGGAGTGTATGTTTAGATTGATGCTTTCACAGCCCATATTTGTAGACATGATAAGCTTTTGGCCTTTTGCCATGTCAAGAAAACAAGGTGAAAGTCTTTATGTTTCGCACAGAACTTTGTTCCACATCTTCAGAAGAAAATCTCGACTGTTCATGGGGAAGACTTCTCCAATAATGAAGGTTTGAATTTAAGAATACTTTACCATTGGTCTGCAGTAAGTGGTACTCTAATTTGTCACCAGATGGCTCACTGTAAACTGGCATTCCAAGTGGGAACTGATAGCACCATCTATTCTCCAATTAATGTTTACTGTTACATCGTATGTGTGTTGAGAAGTAACAGCAAGGTAATCAGACGAATCGGGGAGGAATGCGGTAGGGAAATAGAAATAAAAATAAAATAAAGTCCATGAAAGGACTCACAGGATAGAACAACAGAAAAGAGCCGAAGATTGGAAAGGAAGTGTGCAGAAAAAAAATGGAGGTGTATCAATAGAAGGCAGAAGTATAAAGTCAGCAGTATGTAAAGGTAGATTAAATGATATGAGTAAAGAACTGGAATCAGAGATATGGCTTTTTGCAGATTTTCAAGAACTGTACAGAGTAGAAAATAAATCACAGGATTGTGAGAGACTACAAAAAGACCTAACTAAACAATGTTGTGAGATGGACAGCAGACAATGGTATGATGGTAAATGGGATGAAAAGTCACACTGTTTCACCAAGAGGAAAAGTGTTCTCAGTTTTACTTCCTGCTTTGATGGGGTGATAGTATCTCATGGGAGATCATTGTAAGTACCATATTTACTTGTGTATTAAACCCCCCTTGGCTTTTCGAGATTAATAAAATAAAGAAAATAAATCTTGCATACAAGACCCCCCCAACGTAACTCATCAGAGAAGAACAATGATTCCGCTTCGAAGCGGCTACAAGCCTTATGCAGCTCTGATGACATCACACAAATTTGTGAATAGTTTCATCCGTACAACCCACGCAATGAAAACACGCGTCGAAGTCATGCGGTACATCTGTGTTTCGTAGTTAATAAATGTCCACCTCTGTAGCATAGGTCTACTGCAGCTCTGATGACGTCGCACAAATAGATGAATAGTATCACGTCAGACACGCGCATTGCAAGCACACATCAGCCATATATATATATCTGCGTTTTGTAGTTAAGAATGTCCGCCAGCATAATGGTTAGCACAATTAGCTGCTGTTCTTGGGAGTCTGAGTTCGATTCCCGGTACAGTTTCCCAGAGATTTACGAATGGCAGGAAGGTTGATTTGCGGGAAAAATGGTACATGCAACTCTCTTCCACTGGGGGCTTGTCTAAAAACGAGCTGCACCACCTCAAGATGAGGAAACGAGTTTACTTTAGTTAAGAAATATTTACGGTTGTTGCTAAGCTTATTAATATAGGGGTAAAACTCCAGCCCTGGAGACTAGACATTTCTAATGTTATATGTAAATGGTAATTAATAAAATCTTACTTGGAATGCATCTAAGAGGAGAGATGTGTTCATAATGATGTCCAGGAACCCAGCAACCCGCCCCAAGCACTACATTTACTTTTATAACCTAACAAAGAGTATTACACGCCATTTTTATTGCTTAAGTAGCTACTTGCATTCCTATTGGCCAACGTAAGGTGGCCCGTGATCTCATTCCAGTCAGTTATGATAATCATATTCCGTTACCAGCCTCAGCACAATAAAAGCGCCCCTTTGCTTGTCCCTGTATCAGAGGTCTTATCCAGATCCTATCCTAACCGTTCGCACAGCAAGAACAAGTCCAGAGCAATGATCTAACAATAATCACCACCACCACCTACTGAAGCACCAAATCGTATCACAATCCCAGCAAAAATTGTATATGTGAGCTGTGTAATCAAGAATGTGACAGATATCACCTAACAATGTGCACAAAAAGAACAATGTCATTAACACATTATAGTAAGATGTAATTCTGTAGATATTATCTTTCGGCTGCCATACGTTCTTATATATGGAAGCACCACACACTCATTAGTTCCTAAGTAGAGAGGTTGGCAGCATTGAGCACCGCTTGACAACATCCTTCCCGAGAAGGTCGCGAGCGTGTAAACAAACAACAGTCGTTCCGCGCATGTGAAAGTCTTGTCTCCAGGGCTAAAGAATTGATAATATAGGCAGGCGAGATCATTAACAAAGTGATTGTTTAATATCTTGTAACTCAGGCCAATATAGGGATTTTTGGGAGAGAAGTGGGTTTAAAACGTGATAAAAACAATCCAATCACAACTGTTTTACTCGCTAACCTACCTAACAAATAATAATAATGATTTTTTATGTCTCAATTTACTTTCAGCAATTTTCAGAGACGCCAACAAAACATACTAGGGTACGAAGGTTATGCCGAAAGTTTTTAGCAGCGCGTAAACCATAATCTGAGGACAATGGGATTATTTTCATTTGAAAGAGCAATGTTTTTCGACCTTGGCACATGTGCGCGCAACCCCTCCTAGCGGTAGTTCCTCCACAGCGAGGGAAGAAAGCACAGGCAGTGCTGAGTCAGACACGGTGCAAGATGGATCTATTGCACCGCGATTTTCAAGCAAAGATTTTTTATGATTATAAAAAGAAATTAAGTGCCGAAGAATGCCATTCTTCTTTGCTGCACGTTTTTGGTGAGGCTGCCCCTTCTAGAGCCGCAGTTGGAAATTGGTTTCGCGAGTTTTCAAGGGGTCGGCAGTCAATTGAAGATGAACCTCGTCCCGGTCGCCCAGCAACAGCTGTGACTCAAGAAAACATTGATGCTGTGAGGGAAATGATCAAAGCAAATCCCCATCTTACATTTTGTGACATTGAAAGGACCTTAAACATTGGGTCAAGAGCAGCGCAGACCATCGTTCACGATTACTTAGGCCTTAACAAGAGATGTGCCCGTTGGGTACCACATTCCCTGACAGAAAGTCAAAACGAGGAGAGAGTGGACTGGTGTCATTTCCTGCTAGAAAAATTCAATGGAGGGCAGTCCAAAGACACCTACAATATCGTCACAAGTAATGAAACATGGGTCTACCATTATGACCCTGAAACGAAGAGACAGTCTTCTGTGTGGTGCTTTCCAGGAGAAGAACCACCCAGAAAAGTTCGACGAAGTCGGAGCTCTGGAAAGAAACTTTTTTTTATGAAAATGGGGCATCTCACCTCAGTGACCTTCATATCTATCCATTCATTCTTTGTCCTCACGTTTTCGAATTCTGGTTGTTGGAGGATTATGGATTTTTAAATTGTCATAACATTTTGTCTCATTTCATACCATTAGGGGCCTAATGTTAGGCCCTTTTAAACAACAAGCATCATCATCATCATAATCATTGCTTCCTTCCCACTCCTAGCCCTTTCCTGCCCCATCATCACCATAAGACCTACCTGTGTCGGTGTGACGTAAAGCAACTTGTAAAAAAAAAATAAAAAAAAAATAAAAAAATGAAGATGACCAGCACTGAGATGGAGCAAACTTTAGCTGCAAATGTTAGTAATGTGTACAGGTTAAGGAATAGCACTTCCTCATCTTGGAGGTGGTGGTGGTGATTACTGTTTTAAGAGGAAGTACAAATGGGCCACCATCCTCTATTAATGACTAATCAAAGGAAAATAATGGAAGGGGTCCAGCACTTCAAAAAATTATATTTGTCAAAGAAACACAAAGGCCATGAAGGCCGTGAAAATTAAAAGCTCCCTAGTCTTCAGAACCTAATAGTGTCAGGGTCGGAAAAGAACAAGGGTTGACCAAGCATGGTCGGAAGTGTGTACCGTACATTTAATATGAGAGTCATTCCAAAACTAATACCCTCTGTTTCTTTGAAAACTACAATAGATAGAAGAGCACAATAACACCACGTGATAAAACACTACTTTAGGAACATAACAGTATTTTTCAACGTAGTCATTACCATTGGCTATGCATTTTCTCCACTTCTGAACTGAAGTCTATACGCCACGTTCGTAAAAATCTGCACCAATGCTCTCAACAGCATTGTTGCTAGGACACCAGTGTCTCCTGCACCCATCTTTGATTTGGATCATAGCATTGGTGGTGCATGACAATCCTACTAAATGGACAATGTTGTCTGTGATCTTCAAACTGGTATAGCATCTGACAATGTGCTGTAAGAGAGAATTTATTCTCTCTGGCCAGACTGGAAATTCAGTGCTTCAGCTTCATTATTGTGGTGATATAGCAGTCAGAGTTGATGGTTTGACAAGGTTCCAGGAAGTCCAGAAGGATTACTTATTTCCTATTCCACAAGACAGTGTACATCACTTGACCAGCCAAGGACTGTGTCTTGAACTTATCCTTCAATGGGGAATTCTAATGGTGCCATTCCATGAATTGCTGGTTTGGTTCCAGCTCACAGTGGTGACACCATGTCTTGTCACAGTGATGATTTGATTCAGGAAATTGTTGTCTTCAGCCTTGCATTGGTTCGAAAGTTTCTCACGAATTTCCACATGAAGTTTCTGTTTCTGTGCGAGCAATTGTAGGATCCAGCTGGCACACAATTTGCAAGGGTTACATCTAATGCACTGCAGGCAATGTTCAGCTCCATACACAGTTTCTTGGTTGTGATATGCCTGTTCACAGAGATCAGCTGATCAAGACACTTCTCATTGTGGTGTATTAGTAATACTGACCAAGGGACTGCTTCTAAAGCACAATCCTGAATCGATGATGCTTGTAGTTGAAACGGGTCCAAAATCCAGGTCATCGGCCCCTTATAATTGTACTTATCGCTAGGAATGTAGAACCATGCTATTTGTCATGTTGCGGTACTAATCAAAAGTAGCGTAGACTCACAGGTACTGTTCACAGGTAATGTAATGTGCACATGTAACACAGACCTATGGTGTTTCACACATTGCGGCGCTATTTACAGGCAAGGCAAACCTACGGGCAACGCAAACCTATGGTGTTTCTCATGTAAGTGGACTAACCACAGGGACATGCACTATCCCGTGGTGTTCCTCACATAGTGGGTACTAAGCATAGGCAAGGCAGAACCATGGTGTCGCTCATATAGGCGTACGAATCACAGGTACTGTAAAATGCATCCTGAGTCACACACTGTCGCTACTAATCACAAACCTATTTTGTACCTAAAATAGTGGTACTACGCGCAAGTAACGACCCATGGTATTCCCTGTATGATGGTACTAATTACAAGTAGTCTCATGGTTCTAATTTGATCATCCCTTGGTCACCCCTTTTAATCGCCTCTTACGACAAGCAGGGTGTTGGGAAGGAAGCATCCGTGGTCTTAAGTAAGGTACAGCTCTAGCATTTGCCCGGTGTGAAAATGGGAAACCACGAAAGACCATCTTCAGGGCTGCCGACAGTGGGGTTCAAACCCACCATCTCCCGAATACTGGATACTGACCGCACAGGTATTTGTTTACTAAAGGGTCAATTCTGGCAAGTGTGCCAAGTGTATGACAAGCTGCAAAGTTCAGTTATAGAAAAACCACAAAAGCCAATGGCAATACCAAAATAAGGCATACTAGGCAAGACAAGGAGGTAGTTTGCCAATGCTTTCCTCACTGGGCCAGACAGTGCTATTGTAGCACAACTAACCCAATGAGCAACGTACCAAAATAAGGCATACTAGGCAAGACAAGGAGGTAGTTTGCCAATGCTTTCCTCGCTGGGCCAGACAGTGCTATTGTAGCACAACTAACCCTATGAGCAACACCTTTCATGACACTCAGACACACTGGTTGTGCTCTGAATGTCATTACTCAGCACCACCTATACCTCAGCAGCTTCCATACTGTCACAGCCATGGATGAGACTGGAACTTCAGTAGAAGCTACACTTTGCTCTGGCCTGCTCCAAGAGGTGGATGTTAAACTCCTGTTCAAACCAAGCAGCATGCAGAAAATTAGACCTAAGACAGTGAAAATTTTAGCTATTTGTGGATTTCAGAGACCGCAAAGAATTAAAGAATTAATTAGACAATTCCTTGGTACGATGCAGTTCTTCGCAAACCATTGTCCCACATATGCTGAAATGGTAGCATCTTTACAGGAATTATTAAAATTGAACAACAAATGGAAATTGTATGAAAATTAAAATAGGGCATTTGAGCGAACAAAGATTTTATTAAGGAATAGCATTAAGCTTGGTTATCCTAATTACCAATTGTAATTCCTTATTCAATCAGATGCATCAGTTGTAGGTAATGGAGCCTTACTTTATCAGGAGGATGTCCTGAAGGCAAAATTCAGAATTACATTTTTACCGGTCCTGCGGTGTAGGGGTAGCGTGCCTGCTTCTTATCCGGAGGCCCCGGGTTCGATTCCCGGTCAGGTCAGGGATTTTTACCTGGTTTTGACGGTTTGAGATCCACTCGGTCTACATGATTAAAACTGAGGAGCTATCTAACAGTGAGATAGTAGCCCCGGTCTAGAAAGCCAAGAATAACAGCCGAGAAGATACGTCATGCTGACCACACGACACCTTGTAATTTGCAGGCCTTTGGGCTGAGCAGCAGTTGCTTGGTAGGCCAAGGCCCTTCAGGGCTGTTGCGCCATGGAGTTTGGTTTGGTTTATCTTACATTTTTAATTATGTAATATGAATATTTCCTGGATTCTCCAGTTCAATCCAATATATCTTACCTATAAAGATGACATTTCTATATTAACTGTATATGTTTTGAATCAGTTTAAGAGTCATCTTCAGTGGATATATGCCTTAAAACATAATTAAAAATCACAGTCTTGAGATAAAATCTCATCATCATTTCCTTATTTTTGAGTTGACTTCATCGTATCATATTATTGCTGGTTGTAAAATGATTTTTTAGGTGGTGTTATATTACAATTTCTGCTATGTGCTGTTGATGTTGGCTGAATGCCGTCAAATGGATTTCTGTGTAATATGTTCCACTTATCCATCTGGAACCTGCTTGTTAAGAAGTCTTTTCACCATTCACACATGCTCATCGTACGGCTGCACTAATCGGAGTATGGTGACTGATAATGTTCCCTTTTTAAGACTTACCATAAGTGATGATTTCTTGGTACATGTTTATCTTTGCCCTTGAGAGTTCATTTTTGTTGCCATCTACTATCGGCGCAGAAAGTATGTGCGGTCGAGTTTAAATGCTAATAAAACTTGAACCAGTCCACCAATCTAAAATATAATCACACCTTCGTAAAGCTTGTGTTATTCTACAATCTTTGGTGGTATTTGCATATTTTTATTATGTTTCTTGTGAAAGTTATCTTAGGCGGAATGCAAAAAGTATGTATTATCTTGCCTACTTTTTGTAAACAACAACTTTGTAGTACTATTACATTAAAACACAACACTGTCTGATTTTCATGAAATTTAGATGGATTATGGAATGCTCTATTATAAATATATTTATGAAGTTTAATTACACACTTTGGCAAACAAGTTGTTACTGTTTTTGTGAAAGGCTGTCCGTTTGTTTCGGAAGACCGTTCCTGACACACAGTACGTCGAAGGAATGTTTTCAATCTTTTAAGACTCAAAAAGCACCTTTCCGGTTCTGAAGTGGTCATTGCAATAGTAATAAAAATCCTGAGCAATTCTGTTATTTGGGCGAAGGTATCTTGCAGTTTGTTCTTCATGATCAGTTGAAACAAGGAAACTGCACCGTCAGTTTCTCTGAAATCAGTTCTTTCATGCAGAATGCTAAGCTCAGTCATTAGTTTATTCTTGTTTGGGAGTCTGTATATGTCACACATGGCGTTAACTCCTTTTACAGGGAACTGTTTTGAATATTCGCTAAAATTAATCAAATCAAATAAATTTGCAACCTCTAAATAAGAAACAGACTCAAATCTACAACCTAACTCTTCAGTAATTTGATCATAAACATCCTTAGCATCAACTGTCCTATAGGATTCTGTTCTGCATCTTTTGCTTTGTGGCATTTCTGAAGAAACTTCATTGGCTATTTTATCGACAGAATCCCTGAATGAAGCAACAGCCTTCGTAAAAATGCCAACAGCATTTCCTATTTTGATTGCATCTGTTGATCTTGTAGCTGGGATTACAAAATATCCATATGAGGCATTATTCTGTGAAAGAAGGACAGGCACAATAAAAACTCTTCATCCTCCAAATTGTGTCTGAGTCCACGTGCTTCTTAAACTGTCCTTACAGATTTCGACTTTTCCAGGTCCAGGAAGCATTGCAACATAGCATCTTTGTTTTCATACACGACATTGACAGTTCTAGACTTGAAGTTTCATCTTGTTGATGAACATCCTAGAATTTGTTGTACTACCACTTTTTCCAAAGCTGCCAGGCGTTGAGGAGATCTGGAAAAGAAGGCAGGAAACGCAGTTAGGCTACAGAAAAATACGCCCGCAGCTTGATTTTGAGAGGCTGCGTGCTCAAATACAAAGCTGAGCTGGTGGGCGTAGCAGTGAATGTAATTGGCTAGCTTTGATTTCCCTTTGAACTCGACCTCTTTCACCACTCATCACAGATGCTCTATCATAAGTTTGGGCAATATTTTTCACTGGATTAACCCGAAAAATACTATTGACCTGATGCAGTATGCACTCATATTGCACCTGCAGTTTATCCATCTGGATTTAAAAATCCCCAGAATCTTTCAAGTGATTGGCCATTTAATACGTATCTGAACACAATTGCCAACTGTAGCTCTTCAGAGACTTCAGTAGTTTCATCTGCCATGATAGTAGTGTATTTAGTGTTATTTACTTCCTCCAGTATCTTTTCAAGGCAGACTTCCAGCATACAATATAGCAATTCATTCAGGATGGTTTTTAATGTGGCCTTAAATACCTTATTGGATTGCATGTGTTCCTTAATGGCACTGTATAAACTGCTCATGAAATCAACCAATTACAAGATCACTCCTGGATTTTCAGATCCTTCACACCTTTCGTACTCCAGATATTATTTTCCAAATAAGACACAAGGAAAACAAAGCATTTCTTTCATCACAACCACATATCCAACTGTTATCATCGTAAACTTTACAGTTGAAATGCCTGACATAACTGGAAATTTTCCCCTCAAAGCCTTCTGAGTTAAATTTCAGACTGGAATGTGACAACCTGTAATTTTTATGTTCACATTTTCTCCTAATGTTCTCCTAGAAAATGGTTCTTTCATCAAACTGTCCACGCTATTCATGCTGTATACTCCCTTCCCAACTTATATCAGTGCAAATAGAATCGTGGGAATATAGATCCTCACTATGAACACTAATTTAATTTCACTTTATATACAATGAAGTGGATAAATAATTGGATAAATCTCCATATGAGCTTTAGCACTAACACAATGATAGAAAAACACGCAATATCAATATAACCGTGAGATCAAAAACCACACAAAGCAACTGAATAGCTATTTGCTTTACATCGCACCGACACAGATAGGTCTTATGGCGACGATGGGATAGGAAAGGCCTAGGAAGTGGAAGGAAACGGCCGTGGCCTTAATTAAGGTACAGCCCCGGCATTTGCCTGGTGTGAAAATGGGAAACCACGGAAAACCATCTTCAGGGCTGCCGACAGAGCAACTGAATACGCTGCCAACTGAATCATTGTGACCGCCCCTGTTACCAGCATAAATTACATTGTAATGCGGGATAACATTTAGGGTCAGTCAAAGATTCTTTGACCCACCTACGAATTCCTTATTTTTGATACAAAAGGAAGATGGATATTTTAATAAGCATTGGTTGGTTACCTTAATAACAACATTATGTTTGCGATAGATTGCCTCCACTTACGCTTTACTTTCGAGACTGACGCTTTCAATCCCAGACGATGCTGCTCTCTAGTGGCAGAATTGCTTACCACGTTCAACATCAGAGTAGCAGGGGACATCGAGCAGTTCTACCCCCTTGCGGGAGAGAAAGTAACTATAGACGGGATCAGTGCAAGTTGATCCCGGTTTATGGTATAGTCCTCTGGCTACGGGGTGTGTTGCAAACTTGGCTGCGCCTGCGTATTGCTTCCTTCAGGCTACATGCCAGAGCTCATTTCAGATGAGCACAAGCTAAGTTCCCCGGGAGAAGAGAGCTAGGTGTTCAACAGATTTCATCCTAATTTTCACAAAACACAAATTCATACCGTACTCAAAACAAAGAAAAGGCACCAGAATAATTGTACTGTACATAAATAATTCCTTACAGTTCCAAGCTACGTGCTGGAGCCCGGTAGCATGTACTGACCGGCCGCCACTGCCTATTTTATACCCAGAACAACCCTGAGTGATTAATGTCTCAAACGGGTTCAATATAAACAATTTTCTTTTCTTTGTAAGTAAATAGGCATTTAAACAATAACCTGTATCATCTTCTGCATGCTCATTATCCTCCTATTTTCATTATTTTTTCAAAGCAAACAATGTATGTGCTGGTACCTTTCAAGCAGGTTACTTAAGCACCTAGCATTGCATATATGCAACACCCTATATTTCCAAAATTAAACACATTTGCTTTGAAACAGAAAGGGGTTCTTCCCTGAATAATACTCTATCCTAAGAATGTTTGTTGGGAAAAACTGAACATTTCCAAAAATAAAAAAGTCTGGGCATTCAAAGATTAATGCCTCTTATTGTGCCACATCAATGGTTAATCTGCATTTAACTCCACATTACTGTGGTCTTTTAACTATCTTTCTAAATGTTACCAATTGTCAAATTGTCACCATACTGACCTGGGAAGTTTGCTTTATGTCGCACCAACACAGATAGGTCTTATGGTCTGGGAATTTTAACAGTAGTCAAGTTAAACTTGACAAAAATAACTATGAGGATAAGTGATGGTGTGGTCTTTATCAGAATAATTAGCTGGCTGTTTATTTTCAAACATACTGTACGTAAGAATATCCTTCATCAAACCTCAAATCTATTATGAAATGAACAGCAGGACTCTATTTTCTGTCAAGTTTTGCTTTTAAAAAAGGTATAATTTTTTATTAGGTATTTTCTTCCTGTATCAGAAGGAAGAGGTAAAATACAGGTCAGGGGGAGGGGGGATGAGAAATGTGATTCAGAAAATCACAGAAACCAAACTAATTAATCATAGAAAAATGGGGATGTATGGAAATGCCTGAAAAAACTCTGGCCCAATTGTAATGCAGGAATGATTTAGGAAGAATAATATCTGTTCTTTCTCCATATATGATACCTGTTGTTGCATTTGCTGTTGCTGCTGCATCTGTTGTTGCATTTGTTGTTGCTGCATTTGTTGAAGTTGTTGCTGTTGTAACTGTTGTTGCTGCTGCTGCTGTTGCTGCTGTAGCTGCTGTTGCATATTTGCTGATAATGCATTAGCTTGAGGTGTTGGAGCAGCAGGTGGTGCTGGTGGCTGAGGCCCAGAGTTACCATTTGGCAAGCCAGAAGGTGCCGGACCTTGAGCAGGTGATTTTGCCCAGCCCTGAAGGTCAGCAAGCAGGTTCTGCCATACCGAAATTTTTTCATAATGTCGCTTTATGAGCTCCTCCTTTCTTACCAATTCCATTCGAAGTTCATTAATGTCCTAAAAATTAACACAAATATATTAATATTCTACTGTAATATGTCACTAATTACACAAGTTCCAGGAGTATCAAAAGTTAAATTACACCATCAGTATTGCATTAACCATTTCCAGTTGAATGTAAAAGTCTGCTTAATCACTCGCTTAGTACTTCTAAAATCAAATGTTTGCCTAGGCTCAACAAAAGATTTCTGACTGCTTGTAAACTCAAACGCCACGTCATTTCGACATATGCCTACACAGATAGGTAGCTGCTCCCTCTCATCAAACCTCAGAACTTTTATGAGTTATCTTCCTCTCAATACAGCCAGATATTCTGTGGAATGTAGCCAAGCCACCACCAGTCCAGCTGTCATGGCTTCAACAAGTAAATAGTGTCCATTGCAAAAGGATAAAAATAATACTTGTAATCTCGATAACGTATAGGATACAGCACTAAATGATAGTGATTCCTCTTTCTGAGTTTAGTGCTGATGAATCACTATTACTGATGACAATGATACCAATACACTCATTGAGCCAAGTTCTAGAAGTATGTTTTGAGTGACAATGGTGGACCAACTGAATATTCCAAAGGAATTGAGATGCAAGACTTCAACCTACCAGTTGATGCAAGACCACTGAATTATTATAACTTGTTTTTATAACAAGAAGTGTTTTGAGGGTATATATAATGAAAAAGGTGCTGAAGAAACAAACTGTAAATTAACGTCTATAATGAAACTTTTTTTTTGCTAGTTGCTTTACGTCGCACCGACACAGATAGGTCTTATGGCGGTGATGGAACAGGAAAGGCCTAGGAGTTGGAAGGAAGCGGCCGTGGCCTTAATTAAGGTACAGTCCCAGCATTTGCCTGGTGTGAAAATGGGAAACCACGGAAAACCATCTTCAGGGCTGCCGACCGTGGGGCTCGAACCCACGATCTCCCGGATGCAAGCTCACAGCCGCGCGCCTCTACGCGCACGGCCAATTCGCCCGGTTATAATGAAACTAAGGTCTACATGGAGGAAATAGACAATGATGATGTTTACTGAAATTTTAGTGTCATTTTCAATATGGGGCTCATCAAAATACTGTAACCAATTTACAAGACTATTTTTCTCAGCAAAGGGTAACACAAGTACCATTTTTCTTGCAGTATTTTTTTTTTTTACACAAAATAGATGTACGCAGATCCTCTGGATATTGCATTGGGGTCCTAATCCACAAGACATTCAAATAGACTATACTAATACTAGAACACAGAAAACTAGGTATCTTCTGAAACACATAGAATCATGGTTTCTTAAAAAAAAAAAAAAGAAATTGTACCTGGTAAAAAGATGTCAGTTGATGAGTCTACATTTAGTTTCAAAGGGAAAATAAGATCCAAGATTTACAACCATAAGAAACCAACCAAACAAGAAGTACAAGTCTTTGTTCTGGCTGCTAGTACAACTGTGAAAATCCATTTTTTGATTCCGTATTATGGAAAAGTTACACTTCTTGTGAATAACCTAGATTATGCTAACAACAGTTCACCACAATGATCGTCTGCTATTTCATAGACTTGTTGGTTGTTGCAGTAGAAGGATCTGTGGAAGGTTACGAGGTACTTACTAGCTGTTACTGGACTAATGTAAGTCTAGCTGAGAAACTTTTCACAAAGAAGTGTCACCTTATTGGTACAATTACCACTGGCAGGATAGGAAATCCACTTCATGTAAGAAAGGGCTTCAAATTGAAAGTGAGTAAAATAAAGACGACCCTAACTGTGCAGCCAACTCGTTCAGTTTATGCCACATAGCCTACAATAACATGGGAATAAAAGTTTATTCATTTTTGCATCAATGCAGACGATTGATCAGTATGTCTACAGCAACCAAGACTGACAAAAAACAAAAATGCATCTCTCTAGAGGAAAAGGTGAGATTTATTTGAGAAGTGGAGGATAGGTCCTAACCCACAAAAATCAAAAGCAGGTATAGCAACTGGTCATAACCTCGTGCACAGTACATTATGTACAATAATTAGGAACAAAGAGTCAATTCAAAACATTTCTGAAGTGAGGACTAAATCTTTAACATGTACTTGTCCACAGAAAGGAAAGATTTCAGACAAGAAAGGGCACTTTCTATGTAGTTTAAACAAAAATGAGCTCATGTTTTACCCGTAGGTGGGAAAATACTGATATCAAATGCTCCTGAATTTGCTAAAATGATTAATATCAGCTCTTTTTACAAAATTGTACAAAACTATTTTAATCCTCCTAGTCAATACCGTATATTTTACGTCCAATTAAGACAAAATTTCACTCATAAATGACATGTTTCAACCCGGCATTGGGTCATCCTCAGTAAGACATGTATAATGAATTTAAAACATCGGAAAAACACAAAACGAAATGTTAGTTAAAAAGTTTTTAAAAAGCATGATGAAAGTTAAAAACTGTGAAATGTTGATCGTTAAAACAGTCTTGAGCTGGAGGTCTTTCTGTTTCAATGTTTTTGTCGTCCTTTGGTGTGGTACAACTGGTATCTGTATACTGTTGGCTTAGTTGTTTTGTTCCAACATGGGCTGATATACATAAGCATTATTGAAGTTGAACCGTCTGATTTTTAGTCTGTAAAATGGATAATACAAATCGAATTAAGGTTCAAAAATGGTGAATAACAAGAACATTTAGATTAAGTTATGAAGAACGAAAATTAACTTACGTAACATGGCCCGCTTGTATCACCCGTGTTCTCTGACTATGGAGTCCAGCTCTCGACTAACTTGCTCCCGTAGTCGAGATGCAAGACGTGTTGCTACAAGGAAGTGAAGTGGAGAAATGGGGCGGGGCTTGTGGAAGAATGGGAACGTGCGGAATAATGGGGGTGGTGACAAACCGAATGTAATAATTGTAAGATCTTATGTTTCTGCTTTTTACTACAGATGATCGGCATAAAAGTTTCCCTAATTACATTCTTTCTTTCTTCATTTATCACATTTAAGTTGAGGGCTGGGTTCATATACTGATCCTTACTGATGTAAAAATTTGCTAAAATGTTGAGTAGTGTACCTTTTTGTTGACATTGTAGAATTTTTAGATCTTGATCTATTGTAGTGTATTTTTTTTTTTTTTTTTTTTTTGCTATTTGCTTTACGACGCACCGATACAAATAGGTCTTATGGCGACGATAGGACAGGAAAGGCCTAGGAATGGGAAGAAAGCGGCTGTGGCCTTAATTAAGGTACAGCCCCAGCATTCGCCTGGTGTGAAAATGGGAAACCACGGAAAACCATCTTCAGGGCTGCTAACAGTGGGATTCGAACCCACTATCTCCCAGATGCGAGCTCACAGGTGCGTGCCCCTAACTGCACGGCCAACTCACCCGGTATTGTAGTATAATTGTGATTATAGTCTTTGTGATCGTTACTGTCTGTATAATATCAGCTCTGATCTAAATGCATCGAATTGTTGGCTTCAGGAATTTAAGGAACAGTATGGTATGACTGGAAGGACAATAGAGATGAATCCAAAGACACTGCTGACAGTACAGCACTGGATGAAAGATGAGCTGCCAGAAACATTTAGGAATTACAGACCTGAACATATTTACAACTGTGGTGCAACCGGTCTCTCTTACATTTACGAAGGCAGATCAACCATAAACGGGAATTTGAATGTACCGCTGCTGTTAGTAATCATTCTGAGGCGGAGTTTTTTTTCAAGATGTTGGTGCGGTGTCTGGTGAAGGGGTTCGCGCGCGCGAATGATGGTGGAGAACTGGGCTGCTTCAGTACGCCACGAGTGAGCAAGAGGTGCACGTCTGTTCCACAACACATCATCAAATTTATCGCAAAAGAGGGCACCAAACCTTCTGAAATTTTGAGATGCTCCGCACATAGTTTGGGGAAGTAACACTTTTGCAGACTCGACCAATGAGTGGGCTAAAAACTTTGTGGCAGGAAGAGAAGCTGTGGAAAATGAACCTCATGAAAGGAGACTGCTGACAAGCACCACTTCAGACAACATTGTTGCCATTCATGACATTACTGGTGAGGATCAGCAAATAAAAATTTTGCAAATTGTTTTAGCTGTAGGACCATCATCTGAGATGAAATCCATTTCAGAAAATTGTCTGCCGGGTGGGTTCCTCGTCTCCTCAAACAGGAACAAAAAACATTATGCCAGGAAGTTTGGCAGACTCCTGTGTCACTATGAGGAGGAAGGAGGGGATTTCTTGCGTCATATTGTGACTTGTGATGAAATTTGGGTGCATCATTACAACCCAGAGTCAAAGCAAGCAAGCATGGAGCGGCGACAAAGAGACGAAGCAGGTCCGCTCAAGGCCAAAACACGCCCATCTGAGGGAAAGGTGCTTGCTACAATTTTCTGGGTCCCTGCAGGTGTTTTGCTGGTAGATTTTCTTCACAAACAAAGGACAATTAATGCAGGCTATTACCGTCACCTTTTGGGTGAAGCAAAAGCTGTGTATCGCAAGAAGCAACGCTGGCAACTGATCCGAAACGTCATTCTTCTCCATGAAAATGCAAGGTCTATTGCCGCTTTAATGCGGGAAAAACTGGACGAAATTCACTGGATACCTCTGGAACACATCTGTACAGTCCAGATTTATAATACCAACTAGCTGATGTACCCGCGCTTCGCTACGGGATTTTCAGAAAGACTGTCTCTGTGGTTTTCCTAACTACAGTTAACTTAGGCCATTATAAAACACCAGTAGGAATTTAGGGATTAAAATCAATGTTATCATATAAAATACTCGCTCAAGTGAAAAACCGCACATTTTCTCACTTTTAACGAACAGTAGTACGATGCCAATCTAACAGTCCAAAGTTCCAGTGTTGGAATGAACAGGCCGCAGACAATCGTGAACACTCCTCTGCCATTGTTCCGTTAAATATACACACTGCTCATTCCAATCAGTGCCTCAGGGTAGGGACTGAATAGCTCGAATGCTACGATGAACCAGTTTGTTACATACCAGTAGTATCAGAAAATTTATGAACCAGAGGAATGGCATGCTTAAGAAGAAAGTTATCAAACTCCCCAGCTACTTCCTGCCAATATTCAGGCAAGCTGTTATTCTCGGGATGACCAGGCGAGTTGGCCGTGCGGTTAGGGGCGCGCAGCTGTGGGTTTGTATCCAGGAGGTAGTGTGTTCAAAAACCACTGTCGACAGCCCTGAAGATGGTTTTCCGTGGTCTCCCATTTTCTCACCAGGCAAATGCTGGGGCTGTGCCGTAATTAACGCCAGGGCCGCTTCCTTTCCACTCCTAGCCCTTTCCTATCCCATTGACACCATAAGACCTTCGTCGGTGTGACATAAAGCAAATTCAAAACAAACCAAAAAAAACTCAGTATACAGCAGTAATCCCATCTATCGGACATGACTGGCAACAGAAGACACAAAGCTCATCACAACAAACAATGGTCAGTGTAATGTTATGGTTGTTCAATGTTATGAGCTTTCTGTACTGTAGGTCTTCACATTTAGTTTTCTTTCGACTTTGTGATATTAGGGCGTCTTACGTCATTATTTATAGCGTAGACTGTAGTTCCTTATTTCTCGACTTTACATAACAATTTTCATTAAATTTTATTTATCCATTTTCTCGTGACTTGGCGCTGATATGGACTTAGCAACTAAAATCCAAATTCATGAATATCTCTGTTTACCGGTACGGTAAAAATGTATAAGACAAATGATCGGAAATTTAATACTATACAGAGTGGTCTACTTAAACCTTTCACCGCAGATATATCTGGAACAACAAGATATATTGAAAAATGACTTTCACCGACATGAAGGCAGGGAAGGGGCTAATTACCGTAAATACTATGAACCAGTCAAAAAGTAGGAAAATAGCATTTTCAACACCAACTTACGTTTTTTTAAATGGACACCCTGTATTATTTTGTGCGCAATCGTTAACGTGAAAAATCACAAAGTAATGGCGTTTGTTTCATCACAATAGGTCAACTACATCCCAAGATATTGCAACGTGAAGTTGACACTTGAGATAACGAAACGCGCAGCAGTTGCACATCCCCAGAGTCAAGCGCGAAACTCACGGTCCTCTTACTCACGATATAATTGCCGTACTACGATGCGACAGGCGCTGTACTTAATGCTATTTGCACTGTTATCAAGAGGGATGAAAATAAGAGAAGGGTTTCGTGCCACAGCAAAAGGATATGTAAATAACGGTTTCTCTCTTGCGTGTTTTATTTACCTACACAGTACATTGCAGTACCTGTACTGTACTACTTCAGAATGTACATAATTCGTACAGCAAAGTCACTGCAACGAAATTCTCTTATTTTCATCCCTCTTGATAGCAGTGCAAATAGCATTAAGTATAACGCCTGTCGCATTGTAGCACGGCAATCATATTGTGAGTAAGAGGACCGTGAGAATCGTGATGGAATCTCGGGATGTGCAACTGCTGCACGTTTCGTTTATCTCAAGCGTCAACTTCACGTTGCAATATCTCGGGATGTAATTGACCTATTGTGATGAAACAAACGCCATTACTTATGTCATTTTTCATATTAACGATTGCTTACGAAATAATACAGGGTGTCCATTTTAAAAAACGTAAGTTGATGTTGAAAATACTATTTTCCTACGTTTTAGACTGGCTCATATTATTTACTTTAATTGGCCCCTTCCCTGCCTTCATGCCCGTGAAAGTCATTTTTCAATATCTCTTGTTGTTCCAGATATATCTGCGGTGAAAGGTTTAAGTGGGCCACCCTGTATAACTTCAGTAACTTAATGTATTATTTGTCGATAGGACCACTAATAACACAAATATTTGAGAATTAAATTTTAGGCCTTCCCCTAAACTACCATTTCTTTCAGCATGAATAAAGTTATTTATAGCCTAGATTGTGGCGGCTTATTCCCAGACACTACATACCGGTTTTCATTAAATTCTCTTCAGCCGTTTTCTCGTGATGCGTGAACATACATACAGACAGAGAGAAATTACGGAAAATTAAAAAGTGCCTTCCTTGCTACTATGGACACGACCGATACAGAAATACCAACCTTTTTAAATTCTGAGCAATGTACAGACAAAACTCGTATTTTATATCTACAGATATAAATGGTCTGTTATTGGACATTATAAATTTTCCAGGTAACTCACTGCTAGCTGCCAGAGTTTCGCCGCAGTGTACTAAGTTGGGCTCATCAGTTGGTAAACAGCACACCCACTAAGACGCATGGCTAGTGCATACCATGGAGGCCACTGTGCAGGCTACTTGGAGCCCCCAGCAGTGCCAGTGTACTATGACAGACTGTCTCATTACCAAAAATTGATGCCTGCCTGGCCATCAGATGATATGGATGTTGATTCCCATAGGGATCCCGATATATTTGTCCCGAATGAGTAAATTTATAATACCAATATAAATGGTCCGTTATTGGACATTATAAATTTTCCAGCTAACTCACACCTAGTTGCCAGCGTTTCGCCTCAGTGTGCTAAGTTCGGCACATCAGTTGGTAAATAGCACACCCACCAAGACGCATGGCTAGTGCATACCGTGAAGGCCACTGCGTAGGCTACTCGGAGCCACCGGCAGTGCCAATGCACTATGAGAGACTTTGTCTCATTACCAAAAATTGATGCCTGCCTGGCCATAACATTATATGGATGTTGATTCCCATAGGGAACCTGATATAGCCTACCGTATAATCTCGAATACCATCCACACTGTTTGTTTGAAAATATTGCTTCCAAAATTGGGTGCGGGTCTTATTTAAAATTTTGTGAAATTTATCTTTCCGAATGCGCATAAATCGGGCATCACCGCCAGCGCGGCTTGGCAACAATGCTCTCTCCGCTCTCAGTATATGCTACTTCCGCGCTTGGCGTCAGTCTCATGCACGTTCGTGGAGTATCAACATGAATTCCACAAAGCGTTTGCGATCTTTTACTGAGAGTGAGAAACTGAAAGTAGTTCGGGAAGCCAAAATTATTGGAAATCATGGCGCCGGTAGGAAATACGATATTGATGAGTAGTGTATTCGCGATTGGAGAAAGAAAAATGTGCTATTAACATGTAGTGGTGAACGTAGAGCTTTTTGTGGACCGAGTGTACAGTTTCCAGAAATTGAAAGAAACCTTATAAATATGTGATAGAAAGGCATGAATTGGGATATGGTGTGTCAACCGAAATGTGTCAGCTAAAGGCATTAGAGATCGCAAAGGAACTTTCACCGGAAGGGTTTAAGGCAAGTCGAGGATGGGTTGGTAATTTTTATAAAAGAAATGGGTTGAGTGTACAAAGGCGTACCTCAATTTCACAGCTTCTTCCTGGTGTCTACGATGAGAAGTTATTGTCGTTTCAGCATGTAGATCAGATGCCAGTTTACTTTGAAATGCCAGTGGACAGGACTGTGAATGTTAAGGGTACGAAAAGTGTTACCACTAGAACAGGTGGTAATAAAAAACAACGGTGTATGGTAATGTGTATTCTCGCCGACGGAACCAAATTGTCGCTGTACATTGTTCTCAAGCAAAAGACGCTTCCTAAAAATCTACTCGCTGATGTTATCGTCATATCTCAGAACTCTGGGTGGATGGGCAGTTCACTTGTGGAAGACTGGGTAAAGTGTGTGTGGCAACATTGCCCTGGTGCATTATTGTTCTCAACAGTTACTGCAGCCACACAACAGACGCTGTGAAGAAACATATCAAGGATGGGAAAACCGACCTAGTAGTCATTCCGGGCGGGATAACGTCTATGCTACAGCCGCTGGATGTCTGTGTAAACCGTTCATTTAAAGAAGCCTTGAAACAGCACTATACAGAATGGATGGCGGCTGATTATCATACAGTGACGCCAACCGGTCGCATTCAGCGCCTGGAGGTTCAGCTGCTGTGTTCGTGTATTTTGATGGCATGGAATCGTATCCCTGGAGACCTCATATGGAAGAGCTTCAGGAAATATAGCATTTCTAATGCTATGGATGGCAGCAATGATGACATTTTGTGGGAAGGTGATGGTGATGAAAGTTCCGAAGTTGGTACTGATGAAATGTTTGTTTAGGTACTTTTATTTGTATTTTCTAATCATTTGATGTGTGTTAGTAAAGATTGTAAATCATTTTGAATTCAATTTTCTTTTTTTTAATTTCATTTTTTTTCAAAATAAGGGTGCGGGTCTTATTCGGTGGCGGGTGGTATTCGAGATTAAATAGTATTTACCCAAATGAGTAAATTTATAATACCAATATAAATGGTACATTATTGGACATTATAAATTTTCAAGCTAACTCATTTCTAGTTGCCAGCATTTCGGCCCAGTGTGCTAAGTTGGGCTCATCAGTTGGTAAATAGCACACCCACCAAGACGCATGGCTAGTGCATACCGTGGAGGCCACCGCGTAGGCTACTCGGAGCCACCGGCAGTGCCAATGCGCTATGAGAGACTTTGTCTCATTACCAAAAATTGATGCCTGCCTGGCCATCAGATGATATGGATGTTGATTCCCATAGCGAACCCGATATATTTGTCCTGAATGATTAGATTTATAATACCAATATAAATGGTCCGTTATTGGACATTATACATTTAATAACAACGAAAAATGTCCAATAACGGACCATTTATATTGGTTTCATAAATTTACTCATTCAGGACACATCTATCAGGTTGAATATGAGAATCAACATCCATATCATCTGATGGCCAGGCAGGCATCAATTTTTGGTAATGAGACAAAGTCTCTCATTGTGCATTGGCACTGCCGGTGGCTCCAAGTAGCCTACGCGGTGGCCTACACGGTACGCACAAGCCATGAGCCCAACTTAGCACACTGGAGCGAAACGCTGCTAACTAGGAATGAGCTGGAAAATTTATAATGTCCAATAACGGACCATTCATATTGGTATTATGAATTTACTCATTTGGGAAAAATATATCATGTTCCCTATGGGAATCAACATCCATATCATCTGATGGCCAGGCATGCAGCAATTTTTGGTAATGGGACAAAGTCTCTCGTAGTGCACTGACACTGCCGTTGGCTCTGAGTAGTCTGCGCGGTGGCCTCCACGGTATGCACTAGCCATGAGCCCAACTCAGCACACTGGGGCGAAACGCTGATAACTAGGAATGAGCTGAAAATTTATGATGTCCAATAACGGACCATTTATATTGGTATTATAAATTTACTCATTTGGGACAAATATATCAGGTTCCCTATGGGAACAACATTCATACCATCTAATGAGCAGGCAGGCATCAATTTTTGGTAATGAGACATCTCTCATAGTGCATTGGCACTGCCGGTGGCTCCGAGTAGCCTGCGCGGTGGCCTTCACGGTATGCACTAGCCATGCGCCTTGGTGGGTGTGCTATTTACCAACTGATGAGCCCAACTTAGCACATTGGGGTGAAACGCTGGCAACTAGGAATGAGTTAGCTGGAAAATTTATAATATTCAATAACGGACCATTTATATTGGTATTATAAATTTACTCATTCGGGACAAATATATCAGGTTCCCTATGGGAATCAACATCCATATCAGTCCAGATTTATTGCCCTGCGACTATCATTTGTTTGGATCACTCAAACAAGGTCTAGGAGGACAGCGGTTTGATGATGATGCAAGTGTAAAATAGTTTGTGCACCAACCGTCCTCGCATGTCCCTCTTCTTTCTATCAGGATGGCATCAAAAACTTACCAATCTGATGGGGAAAATGTGTATCGAAGGCAGGACGCTATGTAGAAAAGTGACCTTTTTAAATAAGCTTTTTTTTTTGGTTGATGCAATAAATTTTTAAAAATAATTTCCATTTTCATTTGATCTGCCCTCGATCTTCTGCGACTGTTTACAAATAATGGTTTCATATATTTTTTCTAAACTGAGTACTATTTACAGAAATTTTTCAGTAAAAGATATCAGAGTTAATAAAGAGAGATCCATTATATTCTCAAGAGTTGTGAACACACATTTAAAATCTTCAGTAAAAAGAAATTCAGAGGATGTTATTCAAGATTTAAAAACAAACTTAATTTTATATAGGCCTAGTTCTGAATTACCGGTATAATTTGTTTGAATTGTTTCCTTTTGAATAACATAAAATCAGTTTCTACTGCAGTTCAATTTCAAACGGGAATACTGTCAGAGGGTGAATGCCAGCGGGTACCTCCTTATGACCGAAAAATCCTTTACTCAAACCTAATTAGAGTGCTCCACACATATAAGTAGAATTTTTTGTCTATAAGTGTTCGTAACCCTAGTCTGACTTCTCCTTCTTTTCCGACACATTTACAAGCAAAGAGTCCATCTCAAAATTATAGGAAAATCAACCTTATGCCCATAGTTCTAACTCTTTTCAAACATATAATCAAACATAAACTCCATGTTCTAGTATTACATATTTATATAGTAAATGCTAGCCTTGTGTTAAAATAGATCTAGTCAACAAAAATAGAATGGTGATCTAACAGTTCAAACTAATTTTCCTCAGTGGTATCTCCCAGCCTACAAATCACAAGTGTTTAAATGACCGTATAATTATTTATTTATAAGTTGTATCTACCAAAATATACCCCTCTATACGTCTGTAGGTGTAGAGATACAACTAACATTTTTTCTATGAATAGAAACCAACATCTTCGTATAAACAAGAAATTGACGTGTTTCGTTATTACTTCTCCTGATACATACGGAATGCATTAAAAATCACAATACTATCAAAAGCACAATTCCAGTCCTGGCCAACAAACGAAATGAATAGCAGTGAATAAGCATCACCTCCTTCACTACTAATTCTGGCTTCAGAGCAGATAGAAGAAACCTCTTCTGAAGAAAAAATGCCTCCATTTGGCGTGCTAGGTCAATAAATCTTAATATTGTATGGTCCACTTCAACTCGTATTTCATCCTTCTCCATACTAGGAACTGCTTCATCCTTCGTCAATACATTTAAACAAGACTGAAACAACCATGAAAAATACGTAAATATATAGGACCAAAGTAATTTATGAAATTACAAAATACCAATCTCGGTGGATGAATAACTACCTGGAAAGCTTCTTCAAATTCATCCATCAAATTCCCATTACCATTTGTTGTCGTCGCCATGATGGCGCATAATAACGACAGCCGAACGAACAGTCGGAAGTAAACTTCCTTCAAAAAAATTTCCTTGCTCAATAGAGGAAATTCCCTTTGCAATTCTTATACCAAAAAAACAAAAAAAAAAACTAGAATATTGTGAATGTCTATATACACGAACGATTGTGAACATCCACCAGCTCCGCAATATATATACTTTAGGTATTATAACATTTATATTTCGGTCATTCACTGATGACTGTCCTCACTTTCTTTTTCTCTTCCTTAGCCCAAAGTTTGACACTTCTTCTGCTTAAAATAGAATTCAGGAAACTCAATCGTAAAAAATTACCAGTGTTTCACACAGAGTGCGTTATGGGCTCAGCAGTTGGATACTGCACCCTTTCCAAGACACTGGCCGGCTAGTACGCCGGTAGCGACACCACTGTAAGCTATACATGAGATAAGCACAATGCAGTGCCGACATACTAGGGAAGAATTGCATCTCCACTTGCTATATTGCCCTCTCGGGCTAGTGTAACCAAAAGTATGGCTTCCGATTGAGATAGCACTCTGGGCGAAACATTGGTAATTTTTGACGATTGAGTTTCCTGAAATCTAGTTTTAGCTATCTCAATCGGAAGCCATACTTAGGCCCGGTTTCATCAACACATGTTAGTACTTAACAAGATGTTAAATCATTTTAACATACGATTTAAGAAAATTTGCGTTTCATCAACAAATGTTAAACTGCGTATTAAAGTTAACATCAGCCATTTCCAATGTTAAATGGCTAACATTAGCATTTAGCAACCTGTTCCAAAATGGCTGCTGTGAATCTCGCTTTCGAGGCGGAATTGCTCTATTTAGATCTTTTACAAAACAATCCTGATCGAAGAAGAGTTCAGCGACGTAATGACTTTGAAAATTTGACGGATCCGAAATTTCTTCATAGATACAGGTTATCGAAAACAGTCGTTGCTAAGGTTGTTGATGAAATTCAAGTGAGGTTAGAATATCCCACGAAGAGAAACTTACCTCTTTCTCCAATGTTGTAGGTACTGATAATATTACGAGTTTTTGCTACTGGTTATTTTCACATAATGGCCGGAATGGCTGGAATTTCTAAAGCCACTGTTAATAGAGTTGTTTGTCGAGTGTCTGCAGCAATAGCATCCATGAGAATGAGGTATATAACATTCCCTTCAGTACAAGAGCGTCAGCAAATTATCCGCTACTTCTACGAAATAAGCCGTTTTCCTGGTGTTTGTTCTACGTGCAATAGATTGCACACATGTAAGAATCCAATCACCTGGATGCAATTGGGCTGAAATATATCGTAATCGAAAGGGATATTTCTCAGTTAATGTTAATGTTCAGGTGATTAGTGAGCCTAACCTCCAAATCAGGGATATACTTGCTAGGTGGTCTGGTTCTGCACACGACTCATCTAAACAACCGCGAATAATTTCAACCGGGCCCGCCCTACCCTTCTAATCACCTTTGATTTCCAGCTCGCCTTCGACTCCGTCTGGCACCCTGTCCTCCTATTCAAGCTTAGGTTCTTTGCCCTCCCCATCTCCTACGTTCGCTTCACCTCTTCTTACCTCTCAAATCGCTTAACCCAAATCTCAATGAACAACCAACTTTCCCCCTCCTTCCCTCTCACACTAGGCGTCCCGCAAGGATCACCCCTTTCCCCACTCCTATATATCCTATTTGTGGCTGACATTCCCCAACCACCTCCCCCTGTCCAACTCCTTCAGTTCGCCGATTACATCGGCATCCTAGCACCCTTACACGCAGTCCAAGCCATCAACCGTTCAGTTCAGCCCTACCTTAACACCTTCCTATCCTGGTGCGACCGGTGGCACCTAAAACTAAATCCTGAAAAGATCCAGTCCATCCTGTTCCGACATAGACGGGGTAAAACCAGTGTATACCGAAACCCAGATAACCTCAAACGCCAGATCCGCAGATCCCCTATCCGAACCCAACCCACCCTAAAAAACCTAGGCATCCTTTTCGACCAACATCTCACCTTCCGCCCCCACTTCCAATACCTGAAAACCAAGACTGCCACCCGAGCCCGGTTAGTGCGCCACCTAGCTGGGACCCGGTGGGGCCTCAAATCCTCACTCCTCCTTCACACCTACAAATCCTTCGTACGACCCCAAATTACCTACGGCCTCATCACCTAGGCGGCCGTTGCCAACTCCCACCCGAACCTGTACCGCCCCCTACTATCCACCGGACGTCGCACAGTCCGCCACACACTCCGACTCCCCTTCCGGTACCCCAACGGCTGACCTTCTCATGGCACTGGAGTGTGTATCGTAGATATAGGATAGGTATGGTGGGAGGGGGAGTATTCATTCTGGTGAAAGAAGAATTTGTAAGCTACGAAAAAGTTGAAGATGAGACACATGAAATCCTAGGTGTAAGGCTCATTTCTAAAGATAATAGGCAACTTGATATATTTGGAGTGTACAGACCGGGAAAGGGTAGCACAGACGCGGATTCGGAATTATTTGATAGGATAGTCGGCTATGTGGGAAACGACATGGAAAGAAATGTGATTGTAGCGGGAGATCTGAACTTGCCAGATGTCAACTGGGAAGGAAATGCGAACGACAGGAAGCATGACCAACAAATGGCAAATAAGTTAATATGGGAAGGACAGCTGATTCAGAAAGTGATGGAACCAACAAGAGGGAAAAATATCCTGGATGTCGTGTTGATAAAACCAGATGAGCTCTATAGGGAAACTGAAGTAATAGATGGTATTAATGATCATGAAGCTGTTTTTGTCGTAGTTAAAAATAAATGTGATAGAAAGGAAGGTCTTAAAAGTAGGTATATTAGGCAGTACCATATGGCTGCTAAAGCAGGCATGAGGCAGTTTCTAAAAAGTAACTATGATCGGTGGTAAACGGTAAATAAAAATGTAAGCAGACTCTGCGATGGGTTTAAAGAAATTGTTGAGGAATGCGAAAACAGGTTTGTACCTTTAAGGGTGGTAAGGAATGGTATAAGACCCACCTTATTATAATACAGAAATAAAGAGACTAAGAAGGAGGTGCAGACTGGAAAGAAATAGAGTTAGAAATGGCTGTGGAAGTAAGGAGAAATTGAAGGAACTTACTAGGAAATTGAATCTAGCAAAGAAGGCAGCTAAGGATAACATTATGGCAAGCATAATTGGCAGTCATACAAATTTTAGTGAAAAATGGAAGGGTATGTATAGGTATTTTAAGGCAGAAACAGGTTCCAAGAAGGACATTCCAGGAATAATTGATGCACAAGGGGAGTGTGTATGTGAGGATCTTCAAAAGGCAGAAGTATTCAGTCAGCAGTATGTAGAGATTGTTGGTTACAAGGATAATGTCCAGATAGAGGAGGAGACTAAGGCCAAAGAAGTATTAAAATTCACATATGATAACAATGACATTTACAATAAGATACAAAAGTTGAAAACTAGAAAAGCGGCTGGAATTGATCAGATTTCTGGGGATATACTAAAGACAATGGGTTGGGATATAGTACCATATCTGAAGTACTTATTTGATTATTGTTTGGTCGGAGGAGCTATACCAGATGAATGGAGAGTTGCTATAGTAATCCCTGTGTATAAAGGAAAGGGTGATAGACATAAAGCTGAAAATTACAGGCCAGTAAGTTTGACGTGCATTATATGTAAGCTGTGGGAAGGCATTCTTTCTGATTATATTAGACATGTTTGTGAAATTAATAACTGGTTCGATAGAAGGCAGTTCGGTTTTAGGAGTCATTCCACTGAAGCTCAATTTGTAGTATTCCAGCAAGATATAGCAGATATCTTGGATTCTGGAAGTCAAATGGACTGTATCGCGATTGACCTGTCTAAAGCATTTGATAGGGTGGATCATGGGAGACTACTGGCAAAAATGAGTGCAATTGGACTAGAAAAAAGAGTGACTGAATGGGTTGCTATATTTCTAGAAAATGGATCTCAGAGAATTAGAGTAGGTGAAGCTTTATCTGACCCTGTAATAATTAAGAGGATAATTCCTCAAGGCAGTATTATCGTACCTTTATGTTTTCTTATATATATAAATGATATGAGTAAAGGAGTGGAATCGGAGGTAAGGCTTTTTGCGGATGATGTTATTCTCTATGAAGTGATAAATAAGTTACAAGATTGTGAGCAACTGCAGCGTGACCTCGAAAATGTTGTGAGATGGACAGTAGACAATGGTATGTTGATAAACGGGGTTAAAAGTCAGGTTGTGACTTTCACAAAAAGGAGAAGTCCTCTCAGTTTTAATTACTGCGTTGATGGTGTGAAAGTTCCTTTTGGGGATCATTGTAAGTATCAAGGTGTTAATATAAGGAAAGATCTTCATTGGGGTAATCACGTAAATGGGACTGTAAATAAAGGGTACAGATCTCTGCACATGGTTATGAGGGTGTTTAGGTGTTGTTGTAAGGATGTAAAGGAGAGGGCATATAAGTCTCTGGTAAGACCCCAACTAGAGTATGGTTCCAGTGTATAGGACCCTCACCAGGATTACCTGATTCGAGAACTGGAAAAAATCCAAAGAAAAGCAGCTCGATTTGTTCTGGGTGATTTCCGACAAAAGAGTAGCGTTACAAAAATGTTGCAACGTTTGGGTTGGGAGGAATTGGACATCGAATATAGCGTAAATAGGACTGAGAATGTCACCTTGAGGAAGCCTTGTAGACGTCATGCATGCCTGGATACGAGGAAAATGTTTTAATTGAAGAATTATGTGCGAAAAAATGTTCAAGAGAAGATTAACAAATAGGGGCGGGAGGTTATAAAGGAGCAATTTCTCAAGTAACACTTTGAGGTCGACATTATCATAAGCCCCACGTAAGTTAAAAAAGATAGCCATCAAGGGATCTTTCCGACAGCGTGCTTGAGTAATATCGGTTAACAAAAGGATAATAGCATCAGTGGCAAAACGACCCGGTAGAAAGGCAAATTGGTATTTGGGAACTGAATTGCAATAGTCTTGAGACCATTTAAGGCGTTCAAGAAGAATTTTTGGGAAAATTTTCCGAAGGCATTGTCCTTGGTATATGCCCCTATAACTGCCGGGAGTAAAGGGTTTATCCCTGGTTTCAAGATAGGAACCAAATAAAATTCGCCCCAGGTGGAAGGAATCTGAGCAGACTCGAGGCAACGATTAAAAATCTGGAGTAAGTTCTGGCGCGCCAAGGGTAGAAATTGTTTTAATACTGAATACGATATATAATCCCGTCCAGGGGCCGAAATATGTGATGTTTGGATAGCCAGATTTAATTCGTTTATATCAACTGGACTAAGGAGAGAAGAAAACTTATTGGAGATAGGAGGAATATGGAAACTATAATGTGTGGATACAAAATCCGGGGTTAGTTGATGAAAGAGACGTGAAAGAGCCTCCATATTGAAGTGTGTTGTAGATGGAGTACGAATAAAACGGTTGGACGATGATTGTCTATTAAGAGAGGAAATAAAGGCTTTCCAAGCCAGGCGGCATTATTCGTTACATACCTTTTTAATTTGGGCGACCAGTACTTTATAATGTAAGTATGCTTGGAAAGTTCCAAAACGTCGAAAGCAGCGAAGTGCTGTCTTCCGTTGTGAAATTAAAGCAGCACACTCAGCATCCCACCAGCGTACATATTGAATAGTTTTGGGTAGGAAATGTGGCCGTTTAGGCTGGTATAGATCTAAATACTGAGTGAGAATTGATGTAAAAGTATTATAGGGCATATGTTGACCGTCAAAATCAGATAACTTGTTAACCAAAAACTGTTTAATCTGGGTTGTATTGAAGGGTAACATGCGCCTACTCACTTTAAGCGGGGGCATAGCGGCAGGTTGACTGTCAGCAAAGACAATAAAGATGAAGAAATGATCACTGGAATGAGTGTCCTTTACGACCTCCCATTCGACTCTGCGTGCCAGATCGCTAGTACATATTGTTAAATCGACAGCACTCTTATTTTCAAAAGGTGATGTCACTCGAGTAGGCGAACCGTCATTCAAACTGCGTAAATTATATTATGCAGCTATTTTAGCTACGTATTTTATTCCCTTTAGGGCAAGAGACCTCGCATCCCCAGCTCTGATGGTGACAGTTTAGATGGCCCGCGAGGATAAAAGGGTGCGGAAGTTGCGAGAAAAATGTGTCCAATTAGAATATGAGCCTTGGGTTTTCGGTGGACAACAGAGAGAGAAATAAAATGTTTGTTTGCGACTACAATGGCGACCACCTGTGTACCAGGTATTCTGTAATGCAAAGGTGTCGAATGGAACTGTAGTTGGTCAGACACCAAAATACAAGCCCCATGATAACCATAGTTATCATGTCGAATACAGGTATAGTTTGGGATATTAAATTGTTTGGCTGGAGCCAGTAATCAGTAAAAATATTTCGTATCTCTTACGTACGACACTATGTGCATTCCACTGTAGAATAATCATAATTGGAGAAAGACAGTGCTAAAAAATTGAGAAGTGCCAGTACTTCCTCCTGCATGGTTAGAAGCATCTTAGACCATTTAGAATCATTTTCTGCTGCCCGAGCATAGGCAGATATTTTATCGGAAATAGCGGTAATTGTGGCGGTAACCGGGGGCGAGTCCAGGAAGCGTTCTTTCGACGTGGTATCATCAGTATCAACCGGCCTAGGAGGCACCGGTATGCGATTCCCAGATACAGAAGGCATGGGAGGAAGTGCACTCATGGAGGAGGAAGGCATTTGGAGAATTGCACCATGTCCCCGCACATCGTATCCTGGCGAACGATCGTGTTTAAGCGAAGGCGATGTGAGAACCGCCGTGAATTTTCGTTATCTGGACGGAGGAGATTGTGGAACTTGAGAAGAAGTTCGCGGGAGTGTTGGAGTGACATGAGTGGGCCGAATCGATTTTCTACAGGTGTGAAAAAAAATCAGGATTTGAAGTAGTAACTTCCATAGCCAGATTTTTCTTCAGTTCCTGTTGGCGTTTATGATCGGGGCAGTGAAGGGATCCAACTGGATGTTCCCCAGAACAGACGATACATTGTCTACGAGAATCTGTACACTCTTGGGTCTCGCTATTTTGTGCGCAATTGGCATATATAGGGCTTTGAGCTCTACAATTTTTCTAGTATGTCCATAACGTTGACACTTATGGCAGATTGCAGGTTGAAAAACAAAGGGTTCAACCGGGGTTCGAACCTTATAAATAGAAACGAATATTAATGGTTCATGTGGGAACATATGTGACCTTGCCATCCTGTATGGAACGTCTGTTCATCCTCTGAGTTCCGACGATAGGTACGGACGTTTCAGCATATTTGCAAATTTCCTCCTCGGTCAAATCCCTATCCACCCCTCTGATCACTCCAACCTTATAGATATAAGCTGAAGGAATAAAAGCTTTAAGATACTTTTTCCTTAAAATGGGACTTGGCAGGAAAAGATTGGCCTTGGTTCGGGTTTGAAATTCAATTTGTAGCCGATGCCTATCTCTACGAAAGATTTGGGTAACACCAACAAATTTCCGTTCATAAAAATTTTTCCAAGGTCCATTGGATGCATACCACCCAATTTTTACTTTCGTCAAGGGCTTCCGCAAAGACTATATATGGGCCGGTATAGTGTGCATCGTATGACTGGACGTCAGGTTTTAGAACAGAAGGACCGATATCAGTAGGTAGAGCAGAATTACGTTCAGGTAGGGGAGTATCAGGAAGCACAACAGTTTCCTCCATAGGTATTTCTCGACTGTCAACTAGAACAGACTCCTCCTCCATACTATTACACCCACTCGACTCCGCCATGAGGCCAGGGGTGAGGGAGAAAATCAACACATATAACAATTACGAGACTCTCTCACCACTCCCGATGAACAGACAGAAGGAATAAAACACAACACCAAAACCGAACACTACTTGCGCAACACGCACAGTAAACCCCTAGCGCCTCGGAACACACGTCCACTCACCACCGGTAACCAGCACGAACTGAAAGGTCGGTGAACCGAAATCTAGTTTATACTGAGGCGTTAGGACGTGATTGAAACGAAGACGAATAATATTGGTGATATTACGCCTAGAATAGGTACCCCTCGTATACCAAGGTTTAGAGGGAATGACCAGCTGTTTATTATAATATAATTTTCCTTTTGTGTAATGTAGAAACATTCCAGTCCTCTTGCCAATTTCGATACGCTGTATTTTTAAGCATACAATAAAAATATGTCGGGGGAACTGTTATCTGAAGCGGAGATGTATCAGCGAGAGCAGCATGTGTAGCAAAGATATCAGCTTGTTCGTTTCCATATATTCCCTTATGGCTAGGGACCCAAACAAGCGAAAGAGAGACACCAAATTGATGCATATAATATAGGAGGCTTTTAACATTGTATAAATACCAGTTCAGTGAGAAATTAGAAGACATTAGCTATTGCAAGACAATAAGAGAATCAGTATAAATAGTAGCTTTTTAGTGGAATGTTTCTTGATATATAACAGTGCTGTGTAATGGCAAAGAGTTCTGCGGAGAAAATAGTGAAGACAGGCGGTAAATGATATAGCTCTTCCACTTATGTGTTGCTATAAAGAAGGCTGCCCCGAATCCATGGGAGTTTTAGCGCCATCAGTATAGATATTGAGTCCTTGATCGTTAAGGGGTACACGTAGTTTTTTCGTAAGGGATCATTATAAGTAGAACTCAAAGGTGAACTAGAAAACGGAATGCATGTGAAGAGATGATCGTGGGCACAAAAAACACTTTCAAAGGAAACAGAATAAGGCGGAGCAGCAGGGTTTCTATTGATATATCTTCATTTGTACTCATTACACCGGTTTAGGTAATCAAATTATACCATAGAAACACCACCTTCATCACTCACATGCTTGTATTACGAGCTGTTATCGACAACTAGCATCACACACACCAAGCAGTTTAAACGTTCAAAGAACAAAACAAACGAAGATCAACCACTCGACTAAATTTATCTGAGTTGCCAACACAAAACCTCAATGTTGTTTTGTTTAAGATATATATACACATGGTATCTTATTTTTATTTTTATGAGAAAATCACAACATTCCAACACTCCCCCTTTTCAAAAATACTACACTTTAATAAATTATTCTCTCACTGCAATCCTCTAAGCCTATACAAACTCATAAGCCTGTTGCTTGATAAGTTCTTTGAGAACAAGTCTGCAGCATTTCTCTCTGATGCTACATATACAAATTCAATGAATCCCTTTTCTACTAGTTCTCTACATACATGGTACATGATGTCAATATGTTTTGACCTTACACTCACATTATCGTTTTTACTCAATTTAATCGCGGCTGCATTGTCAGCGAAAACTTTACAAGGTATATCCATAAACCTTTCCAGCCTTAGGTCTGATAGCAAATCTTTCATCCAAGTTACTTCTCGAGATACCTCTGCCATTGACATACATTCACCATCCGTGGTAGATCTAGCAATACAACTCTGTTTCTTACTATACCAAGATCGAAATCAAATCAAAATCTCATTATCTGAAAATATCTTCATTTGTGAATGAGAAGCTTCTTGTTTCCCTATGTGTCTCTCCCTCTCTACCTTCTGTTACGGTTTCCAACTCCTGACAATCTTCTACTGAGTCTCTGAATTCCCTACTAAATAGACTTGCTTTCTCAGTATCTGTTAAATAGTGTTCACCCCTTCTCCCACCATTGTAGGAATTTGGATTCCTTTTCCTTTTTGTTTCCTAATATATGAATACAACCTTTTCCATTTCCCTTTGTGGTCATTACCCTCTTGAAGTATGCCATTCATATAATTCTCTTTTGATTCCTTTTTCACTCTATTCAGATCCCTCATTAGCTGTTTTCTAGTACTAGATACTGCTCCCCCTGTCACTGTAGTTACATACCCATTCACTGATCTTCTTGACTTAGTATATCCTCCCCAATCTGCATCACAGAACACTTGTACTGAGTCCTCACGATTTTTGAAACACAACTTTAAATCTCTAGTACCACACAGATATCTCATGATATGCTTCACTTATTTCCAATCTTTAATCTTAGGTTTTGACAATGTTGGCTAATTTTACTTTGCTTATCGCAAATGCAATGTCAGGTCTAGTATTATTTGACAAATATAGCAAACTTCCTACTGCACTGCGATAGATGGTACAATCAAATTCCTGTTCATCATTTTCCGCTGCTGAATACCCGCTTCGAAAAATAGTTTTACTCGGTTTACAGTCACTCATGGAAAAAATCAGCAAGTAATTTGTCAATGTACAAACTCTGACTCAACATAACCCCTTCTTTTGTCGGTTCTATTGACAGTAAGTTTGTTGCTTTCCTTACATCTTTAATCTCTAGCTCATCTGCATATGAGTGAAAAAGGCAAAAGGCGTACGTTCAAGTGTAGTTAACCATTTACATGTTCAGAACTATCGTGATGTACTACCATCTAAAATGCTGATTTTTGTAGACAGATAAGTATACAGTCACGCAGCAGACATCATGTGTTTTACAATTGAGCAGAATAAATGTTCATTAATTCTAGTTGATAATAAACGTGTGTGGAATAGCGATTCCCTTACGAGTGTACCATGGGGTTACAACAACATATAGCTGCTTGTTATGCCATGATATTATTTGCTATTTGCTTTACGTCGCACCGACACACACGTCTTATGGCGACGGTGGGATAGGAAAGGCCTAGGAAGTGGAAGGAAGCGGCCGTGGCCTTAATTAAGGTACAGCCCCAGCATTTGCCTGGTGTGAAAATGGGAAACCACGGAAAACCATCTTCAGGGCTGCCGACAGTGGGGCTCGAACCCACGATCTCCCTATTACTGGATACTGGCCGCACTTAAGCGAATGCAGCTATCGAGCTCGGTGCCATGATTTGTTACGTAAATAATATTCATAAAATGTTAATTATTGTACATGCAATAATTATGCGTAAAAAGGGGAAGATTATCTACAAAAAGATTATTACATCATCATAATTTATTTTAAAATTCTATTTTTTTATTCATGATCTATAATATCATTCACATATTAAAATGTAACATTATGTTTATTTTCGAATGTAAAATAATTTTAGAAAATGAAAACATTTCCAATTTTTTATATCAGAAATAGTAATATTTCTTTGCAATTTTCAAAAAATCACTAATAATAATGACGATGATAATGAAAAAAATACAAAAATGTTATGCTATATAAAACGTTATATTTTTCTATAATGGATTAACTTGTGATATTCAAAAAATCGCCAGTAATTATGATGAATAATACAAAACAAAAATGGTATAGTTTTATTTTTACTATAATAGATTATCATCACAAACCTATTCCTCTTCCTTTGTCCATTAATTTATAATTTTTTAGAAAAAATCTGTTATGAATAAGTAAAACATCAAAAGGTAAAAAATAAATACCTTCTCCGTACCGCACCCTCCTCTTTCAGCTACCGCTCCCTCCTCTTCTTTTATCAAACGAAAAGGGAAAAAGAAAAAAGGGAATGTAAAACGTATGCGACACATCGTAACAGGAGGTGGAAAGAACAAGAGGACAACTCTAGATTATGCTTTCCACTTTAATAACATAACGTAAGTATATCTACACCAAAAAGGTAACATTAACAATAAATATTTAACTAAACCTATTGTGCGTTATTCCTTGAACACTAGTCTGGGAGATCGACATTAGTTAACTCTTTAATTGTATTAATGACAAAATGATGATTCCTAGCAAATAGTGTCGGAAAGGGGCAGGGTCATCCGAGGATAGGCCCCACTCTAAGATAGTGTGTAGGGGAAGGTGATGTCGAAAAGGGCAGCTAGCCTTAAAACTATAATCCTGTAAGTTTAGGCCCCCTCTAAGATAGTCTCATGTCGAGAAGGGCAGCTAGTCTTTAACCCTATGAGTTTAGACCCCTCTAAAAATGTGTCGGGAAGGGGTATGTCGAGAAGGGCAACTAGCCTTAAAACTATAATCCTCTGTGATGAGGCCTCTGGCTATGTACCGTCAAGGTAATAGCAGTAAGGTTAGGTTCGTTCCCTTTTTCAAAAAATTCCGCGGCATACTAAAGCATGTAGCTAAGCCCCATCAAGATAACACCAGTGAGGTGATGGAATCAATTACTTTTTCAAAATTCCGCGGCAAAAACAAGTGTACGTGGTTAGGTTCTGTCAAGATAACAGCAGTGAGGTTAGCCACGTTCTAAAATTCCGCTCCAAAACAATTGCACTTGGTTAGGACCTGTCAAGATGGCAGTTCAAATTCCGCGCCCCACGTAGTTAAGATGGCAGCAGCCACGTTCTAAAATTCCGCTCCAAAATAATTGCACTTGGTTAGGACTTGTCAAGATGGCAGTCCAAATTCCGCGCCCCACGTAGTTAAGATGGCAGCAGTGAGGTTAGGACTCATCAAGGTGGCAGCAGTGTGGTTAGCCACGTTCACTTGTTCAAAATCCGTACCAAACAAGTGTAGGTGGTTAGAACCTGTGAAGATGGCAGCTGTCATCTTGAGAGCTGTCACTTTTTTAAATTCCGCGCCCCATGTTTTTAAGATGGAAGCAGTGAGGTTAGCCACGTTAACTTGTTCACAAAAAGTAAGGTTAGGACCTGTTAATATGGCACTTTAAGGTTAGCCGCACCCACGTGCTTAAAAAGTGAGGTTAGGGTCTGTCAAGATGACAGCTGTCAGAAAGCACGTGGCTTTGCTTACAAACAAACCGCCACCTTGCGCAGTAGCCTCTAGGCTAGCTGTCCCCATAAGACCCTGTGTATAGCCCTCATCTTGCGCAATCGCCCCTAGGCCTCTCATAAGAGCCTATATATAGCCGCCATCTTGCACAGTAACCCGTGACCCAGGTTCTAGGAGTTAGTCTCATAAGAGCCTATGTATAGCCGCCATCTTGTGCAATTCACGTCGTGAAGGTCATCTGGCCGTAAAACTAGGGCCCTGTGTAGTTTAGACTCCTCCATGTGGTTAGGTGTGCTCTCTTGTGTGAACCCCCTATCCCCTACTACTTAACATGGCGTCGCGAGAATCGCCATTGGCCTTCTACTTAATTTTAAGAAAAGAAAGAAATACAATTTCAAATTTTTGTTCAAGTAAATTGTAACTCTAAGACATCTCCTGTTCAGCCATTCATCCCGCGCGCTTTCTTTCCTCTGTGTTCCATGGTAAATCCCCGTATCAGTTATTATTATCATTATTATTGTGCCCCTTGCATTTTTGGACGTATTACAAAATGGCGTCCAGAAAAGATATAGACCACACAGGCTAAGATTGTATAGGCCTACAAGAGAATCTTGAGATATGAATACATTAGGAGACCATGACTAACTCGGCTCGTCTATTTTCAAAAGGCGGTGGAGAACAGAGCAATGCCAGGTGAATTGTTCCAAGAAAACAATATTTTTTTATATTATTAACATACACACTTGAAAAATTGAACCCGAGGCGATAGGAAGCAACTCGCTATTACTGCGTTGGAAGAGAGGAATAATCACGACTACAGTGGAATTTCTGAAGAATTACTGCTCCAAAATAAGAAAAGACGGCAAGATACTTGCTATAGCACAGTAAAAAAATATAAAGACGGCGCAATATATGAATTTGCCGATAGAGCCGATACGCAAGATTAGCAACTCATCGGAACTCATTATCTAGAAGTGTTGGAGAAAGAGGAAGATACGAAAGAATTATTCCTTAAGAAAAGAATTAAGGAACAAATTGAATTTTCAGAAGATAAAAAATTTGAAGTAGTAGATTCCTATAAGACAAGACCGAAGATTCTATACAAATATAGATAATTGATTGGCTATAGCGCAAAGAAAAACAAATAGAATATTTAAAAGAGAGAATATTATTCTAATAAATTATCAAAATGAACGCTTACTTGTCGAACTTGTTTGATAATATTGACAGCTGTACCATGCTAGTTGCTTTACGTCGCACCGACACAGATAGGTCTTATGGCGACGATGGGACAGGGAAGGGCTAGGAGTGGGAAGGAAGCGGCCGTGGCCTTAATTAAGGTACAGCCCCAGCATTTGCCTAGTGTGAAAATGGGAAACCACGGAAAACAATTTTCAGGACTGCCGACAGTGGGGTTCGAACCTACTATCTCCCGAATACTGGATACTGGCCGCACTTAAGCGACTGCAGCTATCGAGCTCGGTAGCTGTACCATGAAGAAGATGTCTTGCTGAACACGAGATGGACCAACCTGGAGGGAGGTGTGATCCAGCCAGCTGACCATACCTAGTGTGAGAGGAGGACTCCAACCGAACCTCAGACCGTGGCCAGTGGTGACCAGCCATATGACGCAGAAAGAGAGCTACTGACGACTTAACTGATGAATGACGAGCTAAGTTTTTACTATAAATATTTTAATTCTTAATTTAGCTAGGCATATGTGTATAGTATAAAGTATTATAAGTGCAAGTGAAACAGTGAAGTGATGTGTGTTACGTATAATTTGTTGATACTGTATTAGGTTAGTACATAATGAGATCGATATCTCGTGGGAATTGGCTATGCGTAAAATAAGTGGATTATCATAGTAATTAAGATTATGGGAATGAAGGTAAAGTATCAAACAGATGAATGTAAGGATTTGCGAATGTTAAATATCAGTTACAGATCTCGTGAAACCATTCAGGCAAGGATTACGTCACAAGTGGATCATATGTGAAGAAGTGCGATATATATACGAGTTATTCCTTGTCAAATAATGTTACTAGATACATGATTTAAATATTTAAGGTTAAGCATCGTAATCTGAGAAGAGAACTGATCCATTTAAGGAAGTATTTATGTAAAGAAGAAAAGTACGTCTTAGTAATCGCTTTTATGTTGGAAGAGGTTATGAGTAATGAATTATGGTATTGATAATGAGGATATGGAATTGTTTGAAGGTTTAATAGTTGAGAAAGAAGTTATATGAAATAATTTGAGAATGGTAATGCGAATTTATGCCTTTGCTGGCAGGACCTAGTGTTTACAATGCACTATGTCTTCTGTTATAGGCTAGAGCAATTTTGGTACTTTCATACATCTGTCTCTGTCTTATCCTTGGCTTTGACAATATGAAAGTGACTGAGGTATGAGCGATGCTAGTAATGCCAATCCTTATGCAGTCAGTCCCTGTTATGAATGGTGTGAAAATTTTGCTCATGGGGTCGGTTTGTGTATGCATTTCAGTGGGCTTGGCAGACTGATATGTAATAGCAACTTCTGGCTCGGTGAGGAAAGCAACGGGAAACTACCTCACTCCTCATTTCCCCAGTACGCCTCTTCAGTGAAGCCTAAGCCATCTATGACAGCTGATGGCAGAGCTGTTGAGGATCCCACCAGCGGCATCGCTGACGGACTGAACATACATACAATGCGAATTTAGGTGATTACAAGACGTAAATATGGTCGATAAAAGTTAAAATATTCATGTTTGGATCAAATAAGTGATGCAAGCACAAGGAAGGAAATACGCCGTGGGAATAACACAAAATAAGGTATGAATGGTGGATTTATATGTATAGTTGAGATTAGAGAGTTACCATAATGTCAAATACAGCTGTTGATGTTGAAATATTCGTGTCTTATGACATATTCTCATAACATGTGTGAAGTGAGAGATATATTAAGTCGGTATAGCCATAATGTACAACGTAGTTATACAGTATCGAGATATCATAAAATAAATACTTGCGGAATTACTTGCACAAGCATGACATGTTGAATATGAGTCTAGTAAGTAAGTGTATGCATATTGAGCCTTATAGTAGCAAATTAAGAATTATTTAGTTAGAAGTGTTGTAGGTTATTTTATATTTTGAGTGATGATTAATAATTTATCTGGTATTTCAAATGATAGGCTAGGATGTTAGGAGCCTAGATTTTGGTAGGCAATAGGGATAGTAACCTTAGCCCGTCAATGGTCAGAAAGTATTTCATTTTAAACTTCAATGTGATCATGTTATTGTGATTGATTTGAATCATGAATTTTCTTGCAAGCTAATTAAGTATTTACACGGTAATTGAATGACTGATTTAAATCTCAGACATAATAATATGTTAAGAAACACAAGTTCATTTCAGAACCAATGGATTCAGTTTATTATTTTTTTATGAAGCCAGCGCTGATTTAGATGTAAAATATTGTGCATTATGACTGATTTCATTCATCGATGATGGAATTTCATGACGATTCGAGTTGTCTATTCTTTCATTTATGCTTAATTTAATAAATATCTTCTGTTATTTTGTTATTTATCAAGTGAGTGATGATTTTTAGAGGTTGATTGTAGATAGACTTAGTTGTTAAGATGTTCATCATATAATTTACGTCGAATTTATGCGGCGAATTATTGATTTATTCAAGATTGCGATAGGATGGAGACGTTCATCGTTTATCGTCACGTGCGTTCCCTTTCTTTTCTCAGAATTCACGTTAATCTAAGCCTAAAGGCCGGTCTCCACTGATTAACATTTAACACCAACATGTTAAATTCAACATGTTACAATTGACATGTATATTGTGATTGTGTCTTCCAATTGACTTTGCATGTTAACTCAGAATGTTGAGGTTAACACTTTTAACATGTTGGCGTGTTTTCCGCTCCAAGTGGAAAACATGTCAAGTCAATTCGTTGTTCGTGAGATGTTGGCACGGCTTCGACAACTTCCATGCTGTATACCAACAGCCTAAACGACGCAAACGATGTGCTTCTCGTGAAGTAGGATTATAGTTACAACACTGTTCTCCTAGTTATAAGCTACAAATACAGTACGCGCACGAATGCCATTCTCTCTGCACTACTGTATACCGGTACTAAAATTTACAGTCAGAAATGGAGTGGATCAAAAGAGATTACTCTGGACTTAATTAATGATACAACACATGGCTGGCCACAACGATGCTCGCGAGCCGCATGCGGCTCTTGAGTCAGTCTCGTGCGGCTATTGACACCAACCTTAGAGTAAAATTAAATAATATAATTAATGGAATCTAACGGCATCTCACGACCAGCGGCGGTCAGGAGCAGCGATGTGCGGCTTAACGTTATTAGTTCTGTAGGTCACTGGTGAGAGATGGGAGGTGAAGGTAGTTCCGGTGCCTTCCGTTATATAGTGCTTTGAGTGGGAGAGTGTCAGTGTGTCGTGATGTGAAGACAGTCGCGTTCACGTATAGGTAGTAGCGAATGCCGATACTTTTCTGTGTGCAGTTGTTGTGTGCTGTTTCAGTACAGTTGCGGCCTGGTGTCCGAACAGCTGTGATGCTGTCTAAGAAGCATAAATATGAAGAGGAGAATTATTGAGCTTTTAATACCGACTGGGAGGAAAAATTTGTCCGGTGTTAGAATACGGCGCTTTTCGGAATTGACGAATGAACTCCTTCAGGTTGGTCTGCAAAATTCCTTTGGTACCCTTCATCGCGCAGGTGGCATCCTTCACCGTTTGGACTTACCATTCTTCTTGGCCATTAGTTGATGGATGGTACGGCGCTGTAAGCTTGCGGTACTTCACACCACTATTCTGCAGGAAGGCCTTGAATTCTTCTGCAATGAACTCTCTATCGTTGTCCGAGACGACTGGGATGCCGTACGCTGTAAACAAATACTACATCAGGGCGATTATTGTTGTCGTGGATGTTGTCGGATTGACCTCGAGCAACTTTCTGTAGGCGTCTACAACAATCATAAACATGGTGTCAGCCACTGGGCCCGCGTATTCTAATGGATGCGTTCTCACGGTGCATTCGGGTACTCCCAGTGATGCTCATGGACATAGCCAGAGGTCGATGCCTGGCAAAAACACGAAGAAACGTGCCATTCCCTTCATTTTGACGATCCCTAGGTGAGCTCCGTGCAGGTCCTTGAGGATGGCATATCGTAGTGCAGATAAGACCACAGTAGAGGAGCATTGAGAGTTTTGGAGCATAGCGTCAGCACTTTTTCTGCTGCGTCAGCAGCCGAGATTATTGAACAATGTGAAGGCCATTGACCCCGTGACGTCATGACCACGTGACCGTGACGTCACGAGCACGTGCTCTTGTTTGTAAACAAAGCCAGTTCTTTTATGACAGCTGTCATCTTGACGGACCCCAACCTCACTTTTATAGACAAAAGAGCATCGCTAACCTCAGTATTGCCATCTTGACTGGACTAACCTCATTGCTGCCACTTTATGTACGTGGTGGCGGGCAATCTAAATTCCACGTGATTTTTGGCATCTGTCAAGATGACAGCTGCCATATTTAGCCACGTGGGAATGGAATTTAAACAAGTAAACGTAGCTAACCTCACTGCTGTTATATTGACGGGGCTAAACCTCACTGTTGCCACATTATGCACGTTGTGGCGGGTAATTTAAAAACCACGTGATTTTTTACACCTGTCAAGATGACAGCTGACACCTTTAACCACGTCAGCATGGAGTTTAAACAAGTGAACATGGCAATCCTCAGTGCTGCCATCTTGACGGGGCTAAACCTCACTGTTGCCACCTTGTGCACGTAGTGGCGTGGAATTTAAATTTACCTTGACGGGATTTAGCCACGCCACCGAATTTGAGAACATAGCCAGGGGAGGCCTAACCAAGGCAAGCTGCCCTTCTCAACATACAACCATTTTAGAGATCATAGTTTTAAAGCAAGCTGCCCTTCTCGACATATCACCATCTTATGGGAAGCTGCCCTTCTCGACATACTCGTCTCATAAGTTTTTGCCCTTTTCGAATGAGGAGGGAGCAATAGGAGGAGTAGGAGTCTGTAAGGAGAAGGTAACACTTTTTCGATTGCGATCAGCACACAAAAATATTGTAGGTTAAGCAAATGCTGTATCCGACAAGGCAAAACATGTTCAATCCAGTTAGAGAATGCAGTTAGCAAAAATATAGAATTGACAATCTAATGCCGTATGTTTTCACCCGACAAGAGGAAACATGTTGACTATGGAACAGAAAATACTTATAACACAATAGTTACTGTGCTGTATGCTTCCATTCGACAAGACAAGTTACAATTAGCACACACTAGAATTGATTGTAGAGCAAGAGAAAACATGTTGACTATTAGTGATCAGAACAGAAAATCTTATAAAGCAAACACAATAGTTAGAGTACTGTTAAAATTATAACACACCAGAATTGATTGTAGAACAAGATAATGCTGTATGTCTTATCTGGCAAGAGAAAACATGTTGACTATTGAACAGAAAAAAATTATAACGCAAACACAATAGTTACTGTGCTGTATGTCTGCATTCGACAAGACAAGTTGAATCCTGTCACAAGTAGCAGACACTAGAATTGATTATGGAACAAGCTAATGTTGTATGTCTTCATCCGTCATGATAAAACATGTTGACAACACAAAAACTTATAACACAAAACATTATGAGATTCGAACTCTGTTCCCTACGTGCATTAGGAGATTAATCTCTCTGTTTATACAAAGCACTTCTATGCAATCAGCGCGCACACATAGAATTGCAAATGTTGTATACCTCCATCCGTCATACTCCTTCATAATCACTGCAGATAAAATGATTACTACATAGCAGGGGATACCTTTGACCTAAGGAGATGGACTTTTTGGGATTCGAGCACATGCAACATCTGTATAATGATTCAGTTACGAAACAGAATAAAAAATCATACCTTTGTGCAGATGAAATGATTTTATTACTTGGCAGGGAATACCTTTGTCCCAAGAAGATGGATTTTGCGGGATTTGAGCACATGCAACATCTGTATAGTGATTTAGTTACCGAAACAGAATAAAACATCATACCACTGTGCAGATAAAATAATTTTACTACATCATATTTGTTAAGGAGAAAAATCATGGATTCAAACCCTGTTCTAACACAATAAAAAACCATGGGATTCGAACTTTGTTCACAAGGGAGAGGAATAGAAGTGTACCTCCTCTTAAATCATTAATCACTATCATGCAGATGCCGACGTATAGTTGTACTTCTTCTTAATCACTGCAGATAAAATGATTTTAGTTACTACTTAGCAGGGGATACCTTTGTCCTAAGGAGATTCAGTTACCGAAACAGAATAAAAAATCATACCACTGTGCAGATAAAATAATTTTACTACTTAGCAGGGTATACCTTTGTCCTAGATCATATTTGTTAAGGAGAAAAATCATGGATTCAAACCCTGTTCTAACACAATAAAAAATCATGGGATTCGAACTTTGTTCACAAGGGAGAGGAATAGAAGTGTACCTCCTCTTAAATCATTAATCACTATCATGCAGATGCCGACGTATAGTTGTACTTCTTCTTAATCACTGCAGATAAAATGATTTTAGTCACTACTTAGCAGGGGATACCTTTGTCCTAAGAAGATTTATTTACCGTAATAGAATTAAAAAATCATACCACTGGATAGATAAAATTATTTTACTCAGGGGATATCTTTGTCCTACATCGTATTGTGTTAAGAAGAAAAATCATGGATTCAATCCCTGTTCTACACCATTAAAAATAGTGCGACTGTGGTGAAGAACAGACAGTGAGCCATGCGTGTCAATGTCCTCTCTGCCCATTTTCATGATCAGAGAAAGACTTAATGCTTGCTGATGACAACGCCCTAGGTGTGGCTCAGTTTTGGAAAAACACCATCTAGATGTACAATAAATTTGGTCAATTTCCTTTGTTAATTTTTGTAAATAGTTAATTATTACTTTATTTTTAACTGTATGATTAGGTATGCTTCTGACACGAGCAAATAAATAAATAAATAAACATTAAAGGTCATGGGATTCATTCCGGAAATAACCGGTTCGAACACCGCTGTTAGCAGACCTGAATATCTTTATCCGTGGGTTCACACCAGTCAAATGCTGAGGGGCTGTACCTTAGCGTAGCTGTAGAGTAATAGTAATCATACTGTAAAGTAGCATTGCCATTGCAACACCAAGCGAATTGGCTCCACTGTTAGAGCATGCGTTAAAAGTAAGAGTCCATTTCATTGACAGCCTACGGGCGATTGCGTAAGATGGTGGATATATCCAACTTCCTTATGCTAAAAAATAGCGTCGCTATTGCAACACCGAGCGAATTGGCTGCGCGGTTAGGGCTTTCGGTGGTTCGGTTTCTGATTTTCACACCAGGCAAATTAATGAAATTGTATCTTAGCTGTATTCATATTTTGTTAAGTAGCGTTGCTACTGCAACACCGAGCGAATTGGCTGCGCGGTTAGGCGTATGTATCCGTGGTTTCTTATTTTCGCGCCAAGCATATGATAGAGGTTGTATCTCAGCTGTAATCATATTTTGTAAAGTAGCGTTGCCATTGCAACACCGAGCGAATTGGCTGCAAGGTTAGAGCATGTGTATTAAAAGGTAAGTGTATATATAATCTACGATGTGATCATAGTAATTTATTTTATGCTGTGCGCCTTTGTTAAACTTCTAGACAGTGTCGGGAATCGAACCCGGGACTTCTATGATAAAAGACTGAATTTTTATTGCACAAGCCTGTAAATAGCTGGCGGTTGCAAGCTTTTTACTGTGTAGACAAAGCAGAAAGATCCTTAACTTAGGCACACACAACCCTATCTCTTGTTCGATTCTAGTCTTGTGAACATTACAGTAGGCCATGAAATAACTGTAGTGTTTAAATCTATATTACATATAGAAAGCTTGAAGAATATTAATCCATTTTCACGGGAAAGTAGAAGTTACGCGAATTTGAGGAATTACTATCATCTCAACTGCAGTAAATAGAATAACAGCAGCTTGAAAATTCCTTTTGTGTGTGTTTATGTGAGTGCATCATGAACGATCCTCCTGACACGGGTCAGGTAATTAACGCTGCCTTACAAGCATGCTACAGCAACTCTCCATCGATGATTCCAGACTTTACTTTAAATGCTAAAATTCCTCCGAATCCACATCAACTTCTGTCGACTCAACAACCTGTCAACACCTACTCAACAGAGATGCAAGGAGCATCTGCCGCATTACTTCAAAGAGGTCAGGTACCAGTATCCATTGCATCAGCACAACCAGCCAACAAATCAGGTAATTCTGACTCTGAATTTTTAAGTGAATTCAATCCCCAGTGCAAAAAAAATGCGTCCTAGTGGAAGTGAACCCCGTCCTACTGAGGAGTCTGACATGATCCTTGATGTCACAAACAGTTCCGGTTCAACTCATACCACGAATAGTTCTAATGGTGCAGATGTGGGAGAAATAAATACTTTATCCTCATCTGTAAATCAGCCCAACACTAATCAAAGAGTTATATATCGCAATAGTAGCGAAAATAGATACAATCCCAATGATCATGGCCCTTTCGTTGTTATCGTTGAAAGTGTAAACAAAGACGTAGGTAGTCTCCATCCAATGGCGCTTGGTAGGCTTTTATTTAACGAGCAGGTCGTTAGCCGTCAAAACATCCTGGACATAAAACCCATAGGGCGAAACAGACTTCGAGTTGAAACCACTTCAGGAGCAGTGGCGAATCAACTAGTGGAAACAGAATTTTTTCGTAAACAAAAACTAGAAGCTTACATTCCGTCTAGTGTTATTCAAAGACAAGGTTTAATTAAAAATGTCGACCCCTCACTTAGTGAAGATGAAATATTACGGGAGATACAAACCCCGTTACCAGTTGTTCGTGTAAAGCGCTTCAGTAAGGTTATTCGCGGGGAGAGAAGGCCTATCCCAGTTTGTCTGTTAACTTTTCGGGCACAACAACTGCCAGCATATATCCACTTACTCGGAACTAGGTGCCCAGTGCAACCATTTGTGATGTCTGTGCGATTTTGTGAACGATGCCTCAGATTCAATCACTCTAGCCTGCAATGCCGAAGTGCTCAACGCTGTAGCCGTTGCTCAGGGCCTCACGATATTAGTCAGTGTTCAGATTTAATTACTCCCTGTTGTGTTCACTGCAAAGGAGCTCATCTCTCCACTGATAAAAACTGCATAGAATATAAAAAGTGGATTTCTGTTCGGGAACTTATGGCATTTAACAATATCTCTCAAGTGGCTGCGCTTGATATTTATAACAACAGAGCGTACGCGGACTCAGCGGCACGCCCACCAGTTAATTATCAAAATCATGTGGAATTTCCCCCGCTACCTAATATTTCTGCAACCTCTAACATGTCAACAGCAAGAAACTTTCCAAAACAACATGAGCCCCTGACACCAAGTGTTACAGCAGAGCCACCAATTAAGGAAGATACCCCATGGAATATCACACAACAGATCTCTCCCCATTCAACATTTAACCAACAACTCGACCATCCACTCGCATCTCAGCGTAAAATTTCAGTTCCTGTAAACTCGTTAAGACGTCCGGTACAACCTTTCAAACCCCATTTCCCACCAATTTCTCAACTGGCCTATATTCCTCCACATTTACCTGTTACTCCGATTACTCACAATCCCTACCCTCCCCAACCCCATCGCGTAACATCAAATCCTGCTCAAAACAACGAACAACTCATTGAGCATATATTCAATATTATTATGCTCATCGTAGGTCAGCTCCAATCTTCAGCATCCAGCAACATTCATCCAACAACAATCCGCGACATGATTACCAATATTTTCACCTCTGAAAATGGCCTTTAAAATCTTACAGTGGAACGGCCGGTCGGTGATCTCGAACAGAGGTGTTCTACAGCGTGAGATTCAAAGCCAAAATGCATCCATAATCGCACTATCTGGGACATGGCTACTTACTTTACTGATCCAACTATTTTCGTCTCAACCATCTGACTCTCTACAACCCATGGCGATCAAGTATATTCTGCGACAGATTTTCCAAGCTCTTAATGGCATTTAAAATTCTTCAATGGAATGCACGATCGGCTATTTCAAACAAAGAGAGTCTAGATAATACACTTCACAATATAAACCCTCACGTTGTTGTCCTGTCAGAAACATGGTTCAAACCTCAAAGATATATACATTTTCGCAACTATACCATTTTAAGGGAAGACCGTGATGATGGATATGGTGGCGTTGCTATTCTGGTACACACGACATTATCTTACAGACAGCTAACTATCCAACGTAGTGTACCATCGCCATTTCAACTGATTGCAGTTAGTATACAACTACCTTCTAGAACTCTTACGATAGCATCTGGATATTGCCCACCGAGAACAGCAGTCACCTTGGATATTTGGCAAGAAATCATGTCGCAACTTCCTCCCCCACAGATCATCTGTGGGGACTTCAACGCTCACTCCAGAGCATGGGGTTGTCCAACCACCGATCGCTACGGCAATGATATAGTCAATATGGTCGAACATTATAATTTAGTCATCCTGAATGATCATTCCCATACATTGGTTCCTTCACCGAATCGGCAGAAATCGGCAGTTGACCTCACGATTGCCAACCCCTCTTTATCCTTGTCCACCAACTGGTCCGTCCTTACTGATTCTGGGGGTTCCAACCACTTTCCCATTTTGATCACAATAGAGACTTCTCCTCCACCTCATCAGCAGAAAGTGTCAACAGGAAAATGGAACTGCTCTAAAGCAAATTGGCCAGTATTTACAGCCAATATGGATGAAGAGATATTACGCCTTCCACTGCAAAATCCTAGTGGTGTCAGCTACAACCTCTATATCTCCGCTATGGAGAAAGCTGCATCCGAGTCGATTCCCCTGAAGAAAGTTGGATCTATACACAAGGGAAAACCAGCTGTCTGGTGGACCCCAGACTGCTCTCGAGCTGTTGCACGACGACGGACAGCGCTTCGGCAATACCGGGAACAACCCACTTTTGAGAGGTACCAGCAATGTCTGCACACTACAGCTCAAGTAAGGAGATTCTTGAAAGAAAGGAAAAGACACAGCTGGAAGGAATTCTGTGCATCATTAGATAGGAATGCCAACATCTCCGACGTCTGGAACAAAATCAAAGCCTTCCGCCACAAAGATCATAGTCCACGATCCCATACGATCTCACCAGCCTGTATAGAGGGATTCTTTGACAAAATAGCTCCACCGTTTGTTGATTCTCAACCACTTCAGTTCAACACGAACCCGAGTACTCATTTTTATGCTCTCCCTTCACATTGGCTGAGCTGCAAAATGCAATAAAACAGTCCTCCAGTACTGCACCAGGTTTTGATAATATTTGTTACCCGATGCTGGCCCATTTATCAATCCATGCTCTACAGTGGCTGCTTCGGATCATAAACGAAATATGGTCTCAAGGAGAATTTCCATTATCCTGGCTAACACAGATTGTGATACCCATCTTCAAATTCGGAAAAGAACCTGAGGATCCGAACGCTTACCGTCCTATCGCCTTGTCTTCATGTATACTGAAAACCCTCGAGAGTATGATAAAACTTCGACTCGAATGGTGGCTAGAATTTCACAATCTTCTACCACGAACTCAGAATGGTTTTCGAAAAGGAAGAAGTACCTATGATAGTCATGCACTGCTCACTACGGACATATATAAGACATTTGCTTCGAACAGTTATATGCTTGCCCTTTTTCTGGATATTTCTGCTGCATACGACAATGTTGATATCTCAAGATTATTATCTAAATTGATGGACCTCGGCCTTCCTCATCCGCTCATCAAGGGCATTTACAATCTTCTACACACCAGATGGATATATGTGCGCTATCATGACAAACTACTTGGCCCACGGAAAGTCTCACAAGGTCTGCCTCAAGGTGCTGTGCTTAGTCCCCTGCTCTACACCATTTACACCAGTGATCTAGAGACCATATTTTCACCCAGGATTAAAATATTACAATATGCTGACGATGTGTGTGTATATACTAGTGCAAGCTCTCTCCAGACTGTAGAAGCCCACATGGCTTTAGCTGTATATCAATTAGACCATTGGCTTCTTGAAAATAATTTATCCCTATCGCCTTCCAAGTCTCAAGTAGTGATATTTACGCGAAAATACCTGAGAGTCCTACCCTTAACCTTGAACTTGGGTCCATACAACATCAGAGTCAAACCTCAGGCAAGGTTTTTAGGTCTCACATATGACACTCGACTGACATGGTCGCCACATATATCTGAGCTTACACCAAAACTGGACAGATCTATGAATATTCTTCGTGCTCTCACCCGAACATGGTGGGGGCTGATCCCTGTGTTCTCCTTCTCCTATATCGCAGTTTGATCCGATCCAAAATGGATTATGGGAGTATGTTTTATCATAACGGAAGCAAAATCGCTTTGCGCAAGCTGGGCAGAATACAATATAGCTGTGTCAGAACCTGCATTGGAGCAATGGCTTCGACCCCAACAAATGCGTTGTTACTAGAGTGCGTCGAACCTCCTCTTGCTGTACGTCGACAATATTTAGCAGACAAATTTGTATTATCCAGGATGTACAACAATGAACCACCAATCTGCAGCAGTCTGGATGATTTAGAAACAGTTATGAGAGAACACGGACACCGAAAATGGATGAAAAATATATGCCTTCTGAACAGTCTTCAGTTTCTACGCCCCATACTTCCATCGTCAACACCCCACAAGTCTTGCCTTGCTTTTGAGATTCCGTACTCCTACTTATTGTTTTCTGTTCCAATACATCTTTTTACAACAGACTTACTTCCTCTAACCACAGTTCAGTCTTACTTTGTGGAATATACTCAAAGACAGTGGCCCAATGCTCTTCAAATCTTCACTGATGGCTCAAAAATACCCTCACCACCTGCAGTGGGATGCGCTTTTTACTGTCCCGCAACTGAAGAATCTCGTTTATTCACTTTACCAAATGACTGGTCTATTTTTACAGCAGAAGCTGTCGCTATTTCCGAAGCTCTAGCATACAGTTTAAGAGTTAAACCTTCTGCAGTTCTTATAATTACTGACTCTCTCAGTGTCTTGAAGACTTTACAGTCACCTGCCACATACAAACTAACAGTTCATCAAATTCAGATCATTCAGAGAATTCGACAACTTACTCGTCTCAATATTGCTGTACACTTTCTTTGGATACCTAGTCATAAAGGTATCAAACACAACGAGTATGTTGACCGGCTCGCTAGAGCAGCAACGCATTTGGGCGAACGGCTAGATTCACCAGTGTCTATTCGAGACTACGTGCCACGTATCAAGCAGCGTTCCTGGACGCAAATTGAAGAAGAATGGTATATTACAAAAGGGCAACGGGGAAAACAATACGCTGCAGTCCAACCATACCCTCCTCACTCACCTTGGTTCTCCAAATGGAATGCTTGTCGCCGATACATCACTTCTCTTATTCGCATGAGGTTCAACCACGGCAGTTTTGCAAATCATCTCTATCGGATAGGAGTCCTAAACTCGCCCTACTGTTCCTGTGACCGCCAAGCAATCGCTGACCTCAACCACATCTTCTTCTCGTGCCATCTTTATAATGTACAGCAGGAAAAATTTATAACAACTTTACTTTCATTGAACTTCCAACTACCACTCAACATCCAGTGCATTTTATCATCCCAACAACCAGAAGCGTATAATGCAATCGCCATATTCTTAAAAGATACCGATTTAAGATTATAAAGTTTGATGTGATACTACTTCAGAAAAACTACGTAAACATACTACAGTTGCAGTGTCCCAATTTGTTCTATTTTTTTTCTCTTCGTATGTGTGTGCGCGCATTCTGTACGGGCTCGGAACGTAATACCATTATAATACTATGGAAGATTTATAGGTGTATATGTATTCTAAGTGTATATTTAATGAATATGCTTTGTTATCTAATGTATATCTAGCTGGCTGTTTGGTCTGGCACCTAAAGCCAATAAATTAATTTTTTAAAAAATCTATATTAAAAAATGTTCCAATCAGACAATAAGTATTCTAAACACAAAACACCTGTTGTAGGTGCCGGCATCCAAAAACACCTGTCGACTAAAAAAAGAGTGACGCGTGAGTAGCCGTCCCTAAAATCGAGGAAAGTTAATAACATATATTTCCGATCCCTCTCACAGCTCATTTTATCAGCATGATGGTAGTGATTGTTTATTTAAGAGGAAGTACACTTCTATTCCCCTCCCTTGTGAACAAAGTTCGAATCCCATGAATTTTAATGATGTAGAACAGGGATTGAATCTATGATTTTTCTCCTTAACACAATATGATGTAGGACAAAGGATCCCCTGCTATGAAGTAAAATAATTTTATCTGCATAGTGGTACCATTTTTTTATTCTGTTACGGTAACTAAATCACTATACCATCTCAGTAGTATACGTGGAGAGTTCGGCGGCCTCCTCCTCCTCAGGCTCTCGGGAGAGGCCTCCTCCTCTTCCTCCTCCACAGGCTCTCGGAATAGGCCTCCTCCTCCTCCACAGGCTCTCGGAAGAGGCCTCCTCCTCACGCTGGCTAACAGCGCGACCCGAACCTCACATCCGCCATCTTGGAGGGGCTTAACCTAACTTTTTATGCGCAAGAGAGCTAGCCTAACATCATGGAGGGGCTTACCTCAGTTTTACAGCCGGTTGTCCTTTCTGACGCTTAAGAGAACGAGCCTAACCTCACATCCGCCATCTTGGAGGGGCTTAACCTAACTTTTATGCGTAAGAGAGCTAGCCTAACATCATGGAGTGGCTTACCTCAGTTTTACAGCCGGTTGTCCTTCCTGACGCTTAAGAGAACGAGCCTAACCTCACATCCGCTATCTTAGAGGGGCTTAACCTAACTTTTGACGCGCAAAACAGCAAGCCTAACCTCAGGGAAGGGCTAACCTCAGTTTTAGGGCCGGATGTCCTTCCCGGCGCCGATTGCACAAGATGGCGGCTATACATGGCTCCTTATGAGACGCCGCCCAACCTCACATCCGCTATCTTAGAGCGGCTTAACCTAACTTTTAACGCACAAGACAGAAGCCTAAACTCTTGAAAGGGCATAACCTTCGTTTTACGGCCGGATGCCCTTCCCGACGCTAATTACACAAGATGGCGGCTATACATGGTCCCTTATGAGACGCCTTAAGGGTGCTTGCGCAAGATGGCGGTCGCAAGATGGCTGCTATACATAGACCCTTATGAGATACCCTAGGGATGCTTGCGCAAGATCGCGCACACAAGATGGCGGCTATACACGGCTCCTTATGAGACGCTTTAAGGGTGCTTGTGCAAGATGTCTGCTGCTCTTATCAAGAAAGCTAGCTTAGAGGCTAACGTGCCGTGCTGGTTCGATTTATTAAATTTGGGTCTTAAATGCAAAATGTTAAATATCTCGAAAACGGTGCGTCGTAGAGCAAAACGAACAAAATTTTTTTGCCAAACACCCAGGTTCGCCGTATCAGGAACATCATAGCATAAGAAAAAGTATTCTAATGATGAGATCAACGGTTCGGTTCCTACTTAGGCCCTTTGGCATTGGTTTGTTTTAGCTTGTATTGAAGCAAATTTCCGTAACCTGATCAGGTCTTAGTATGGTAGAGAGTATAACGTGCCGAGCTGGTTCGATTTATTAAATTTAGGGCTTAAATGCAAAATATTAAATATCTCGAAAATGGTGCGTCGTAGAGCAAAACAGAAAAAAAAGTCTGCCTAAGACCCAGATTCGCAGTATCAGGAACATGATAGCATAAGAAAAAAGTAGTCTAATGATGAGATCAACAGTTCGGTTCCTACTTAGGCCCTTTGGCATTTGGTCTGTTTTAGCTTGCATTGAAGCAAGTTTTCGTAACTTGATCAGGTCTTGGTATGGTAGAGAGTATAACGTGCCGTGCTGTTTCGATTTATTAAATTCGGGGCTTAAATGCAAAGTGTTAAATATCTCGAAAACGGTGCGTCGTAGAGCAAAACGGAAAAAAAAAATTCCGCGTAATACCGAGTTTCGCAGTATCAGGAATATGATATCATAAGAATTAGTAGTCTAATGATGAGATCAACGGTTCGGTTCCTACTTAGGCCCTTTGGCACTTGGTCTGTTTTAGCTTGTACTGAAGCAAGTTTTCGTAACTTGATTAGGTCTTGCTATGGTAGAGGGTATAACGTGCCGTGCTAGAAACAACGGCTCGATTCATTAAATTTGGGGCTTAAATGCAAAATGTTCAATATCTTGAAAACAGTGCGTCGTAAAGCAAAACGGACAAATTTTTTCCGCGTAAAATCGAGATTCGCAGTATCAGGAACATGATAGCATAAGAAAAGAGTAGTCTAATGATGAGATCAACGGTTCAGTTGCTACTTAGGCCCTTTGGCATTGGCGGCTGTACATAGCTTCTTTTGAGACGGCTTAAAGATGCTTGCACAAGATGGCTGCTGCTCTTATGAGACGCCCCAGCGATGCTTGCGCAAGATGCCGGACACAAGATGGCGGCTATACATAGCTTCTTATGAGACTGCTTAAGGACGCTTGCACAAGATGACTGCTAAACATAGGCCCTTATGAGACTCCCTAGGGATGCTTGCGCAAGATGGCGGCTATACACAGCTCCTTATGAGACGGCCTAGGGGTGCTCGCACATGATGGCGGCTGCTCTTGTGAAGAAAGCTTAGAGGCTACTGCGCAAGATGGCGGCTGCTGTTATGCATGCAATTTTAAATTCCACGTGCTTGCGGCTATCTTTAATCAACAAAGCATCGTGCTGCTATCTTTAGCTACTATCTTTGAAATGTGGTGGCGGCATTATCTACATGTTTCTGACATCTGCTATCTTTAATTAACAGAGCACCGTGCTGCCATCTTTAGCTACTACCTTAGGTACGTGGTAGCGGGTAAGTTGAAAAATTCCACGTGCTTTCTTGACAGCGGCCATCTTTAATCAACAAAGCATTATGCTGCCATCTTTAGCTACTACCTTTGAAATGTGGTTGCAGGCAATTTGAAAAAAATTCTACGTGGTTTTGTTAGCTGTCAACCGCCATTTTTAAACAACAACGCATCGTGCTGCTATCTTTACGGCACTAAACTTCATCGTGGTAGAGGGTGATTTAAAAATTTCTGCGTGATGTTCTGACAGCTCTCATCTTTAATTAACAGAGCATCGTGTTGCTATCATTAAAGCACTAAACCTTATACCTTTGAAATGTGGTGGCGGTAATTTGAAAAATTCTACGTGCTTTTTTAACAGCTGTAATCTTTAAACAATGGTGGCTATACATAGGCTGTTATGACACTTTCCTTTTCTAAATATGTTAACGCATAGCTTTATGTCTCTATCGAACAAGTTTAAACATGCATCGCGAAGGCTAGATTGAGCACGTGCTGCAGTGATGACGTTATTGTGCATGTTTAGACTTGATCGTTTTCTCAAGAGTAAGGAGGTAAAGGAATGCAATAAGTATGCATCATGAACGCAGGAGTGAGCATGTGCTGCAGCGATGACGTTATCATAGTTGTGGATGTTTAGATTTGCAAATTACAAAAGAAGTGAATGAAACATAACAATACTAGAATCGAACACTGTACTCGATTCGTGAACTTCAACATGCGTTTAGAACATTGTTTGATGTGTTCGGATCACTAAATAAGTAATAACAAGACTAGAATCGAACACTGTACTCGACACAACATGTGTTTAGTACATGTCAGGGATACTTTTGTTCTAAGAAGATCAGATTACCTCACATTCCTTATAGGGCTAAAGGGCTGATAGGCCTTATGCTAAATGGCTATTGGGCTAAAGGGCTAAAGTGCTAAAGGGCTAATGGGCTAAAGGGCTAAAGGGCTAAAGGGCTAATGGGCTAAAGGTCTAATGTTTTAGGGTGCCTCTCCTCTCTTTATCCGGGCTTGAGACCGGCTCTACATCTAGAGGCGGAGTTAACACCCAAGGGATAAAGTTGAAAAGTAATCTATACGCATATAGATACTCGATCGGCTATATACTACAGAAGGATGGCTTAGGTGAGGGTATGCTCTGGGATTGTAGGAAGGTGTTTAAGCTGTTGTACTGTCGAGAGAGAGCTATTACTTAATGATACCTACACGACGTAATTCTTTCTCTATTTCAAAAATATCTGCTTTGTACTCTGTGTAACCAGCATCATGATAGGCTCTTAGCAGTTGCAAACGTTTTACGAGTACGTTGGGGTCTTTACAGTATCTTATGTCTACATAGGGTAACAGAGGATTGTTGTGAACTTTGAGCAATAGCTTCAGTGTTTCAGCAGTAGCGTTTCTAGGTACAAACTTAACTTGTTTCGATAGCAATGAAGCATTGAACTTCTTCTTTATCTTGGATCTCTTCTTGAGATGTTTGCACTGCGACATAACGTGTAGTAGGGTTAGAAAATGAAGTAAAATTATCAAGCTCTAGTGGCAATGAAACATTGAGATCTTCTTCTTCTTCTTCTTCTTCTTCTTCTTCTTCTTCTACTTTCCCTTTACTACTTTTTTATCAACATCATTATCCTTACTATCATAATCATGACTTTGTCTCTCTTTACATTCAAGTTTGTGCTTAGTAACAGAACTTGTAGCAGGCCTAGACAACAAGAGAGAATTAAAACTCTCTCGCAGAGGTTTACTTTTTAAAAATAAAGCAGTGTTCGCTTGACTACGGTTGAGCTCTTGTAGTTTCTTCTCGATGAAGCTTCATTACACGTGGCTTCATGGTGAGCGTTGTATGCATTCTTGAACTGTTCGCATCATCGAAGTAGCGAGTAACAAGTGTCTAGCAGATTTAAAGAAGAATCTGTTAGCAGTAGAAAAAAGTCCGCCATGGAAAAACCTATGTCTAGGTATATTTGCAAAGAGTGTCGGAAAGCATTTTCCCGAAGCTATCACAAGAGATGTCATGAGATATCATGTAGGGCAATTTTTCAATGCAAACATTGTTGAAGAGAGTATAGATTATAGATAGATATAGATTATTTTCCATCATTCTCCCTTCTTTACGGTGTTAACTCCGCCTCTAGATGTAGAGCTGGTCTCAAGCCCGGATAAAGAAAGGAGAGGCACCCTAGCCCATTAGACCTTTAGCCCAGTAGCCCTTTAGCCCATTAGCCCCTTAGCCTAAGGCCTATTAGCCCTTCAGCCCTATAAGGAATGTGCGGTAATCTGATCTTCTTAAAACAAAAGTATCCCTGACATGTTCTAAATACATGTTGTGTCGAGTACAGTGTTCGATTCTAGTCTTGTTATTACTAATTTAGTGATCCGAACACATCAAACAATGTTCTAAACGCATACTGAAGTTAACGACATCGTGTACAGTGTTCGATTCTAGTTTTGTTATGTTTCATTCACTTTTTTGGAATCTGCAAATCTAAGCATGCACAACTTTTTTTGCTAGGGGCTTTACGTCGCGCCGACACAGATAGGTCTTACGGCGACGATGGGATAGGAAAGGCCTAGGAGTTGGAAGGAAGCGGCCGTGGCCTTAATTAAGGTACATCCCCAGCATTTGCCTGGTGTGAAAATGGGAAACCACGGAAAACCATTTTCAGGGCTGCCGATAGTGGGATTCGAACCTACTATCTCCCGGATGCAAGCTCACAGCCGCGCGCCTCTACGAGCACGGCCAACTCGCCCGGTGCATGCACAACTATGACGTCATCGCTGCAGCACATGCATACTCTTGCTTTCATGATGCATACTTATTGCATTCCTCTACCTCCTTACTCTTGAGGGGCCGATGACCTTCGATGTTAGGCCCCTTAAAACAACAAGCACCATCAAGCAAGCTTACTCTTGAGAAAACGATCAAGTCTAAACATGCAAAATAACGTCATCACTGCAGCACGTGCTCACTCTAGCCTTCGCGATGCATGTTTAAACTTGTTCGATAGAGACATAAAGCTATGCCGTAACAGAGTTAGAAAAGGAAAGTGCCATAACAGCCTATGTATAGCCACCATTGTTTAAAGATTACAGCTGTTAAAAAGCACGCAGAATTTTTCAAATTACTCGCCACCACATTTCAAAGGTATAAGGTTTAGTGCTGTAAAGATAGCAGCATGATGCTCCGTTGATTAAAGATGAGAGCTGTCAAAAATCACGTAGAATTTTTAAATCACCCTCTACCACGATGAAGTTTAGTGCCGTAAAGATATCAGCACGATGCGTTGTTGTTTAAAAATGGCGGCTGACAGCTAACAAAACCACGTAGAATTTTTTTCAAATTGCCTGCAACCACATTTCAAAGGTAGTAGCTAAAGATGGCAGCATAATGCTTTGTTGATTAAAGATGGCCGCTGTCAAGAAAGCACGTGGAATTTTTCAAATTACCCGCTACCACGTAAATAAGGTAGTAGCTAAAGATGGCAGCACGGTGCTCTGTTAATTAAAGATACCAGATGTCAAAAACATGTAGATATTGCCGCCATGACATTTCAAAGATAGGAGCACTATGCGTTGTTGATTAAAGATAGCCGAAAGCACTGGAATTTAAAATTGCAAGCATTACAACAGCCACCATCTTGCGCAGTAGCCTTTAAGCTAACATTCTACACAAGAGCAGCCGCCATCATGTCCGAGCACCCCTAGACCGTCTCATAAGAAGCTGTGTATAGCCGCCATCTTGCGCAAGCATCCCTAGGGGGTCTCATAAGAGCCTATGTTTAGCAGTCATCTTGTGTAAGTGTCCTTAAGCAGTCTCATAAGAAGCTATGTATAGCTGCCATCTTGTGTCCGCCATCTTGCGCAAGCATCCCTAGGGACGTCTCATAAGAGCAGCAGCCATCTTGTGCAAGCACCTTTAAGCCGTCTCATAAGAAGCTATGTACAGACGCCATCTGGTAGTAGTAGATAGCCGCCAATGCACAAGGGCCTAAGTAGCAACTGAACCGTTGATTTCATCATTAGACTACTTTTTTCTTATGCTATCATGTTCCTGATACTGCGAACCTCGGTTTTACGCGGAAAAATTTTGTACGTTTTACTCTCCGACGCACTGTTTTCAAGATATTGAACATTTTGCATTTAAGCCCCAAATTTAATGAATCGAACCGTTGTTTCTAGCACGGCACGTTATACCCTCTACCATAGCAAGACCTAATAAAGTTACGAAAACTTGCTTCAATACAAGCTAAAACAGACCAAGTGCCAAAGAACCTAAGTAGGAGCCGAACTGTTGAACTCATCATTAGACTACTTTTTCTTATGCTATCATGTTCCTGATACTGCGAATCTGGGTATCGGGCAGAAAAAGTTTGTCCGTTTTGCTCTACAACGCACCGTTTTCGAGATATTTGATATTTTGCATTTAAGCCCCAAATTTAATAAATCGACCCAGCAGGGCACGTTATACTCTCTACCATACCAAGACCTGATCAAGTTACGAAACGTGCTTCAATACAAGCTAAAACAGACCAAATTCCAAAGGGCCTAAGTAGGAACCGAACAGTTGATATCATCATTAGACTACTTTTTCTTATGCTATCATGTTTCTGATACTGCGAACCTGGGTATTAGGCAGAAAAATTTTGTTCGTTTTTCTCTACGACACACCGTTTTCGAGATATTTAACATTTTGCATTTAAGCCCCAAATTTAATAAATCGAACCAGCACGGCACGTTAGCCTCTAACTAGCTTTCTTGATAAGATCAGCAGCCATCTTGCGCAAGTACCGTTAAGGCGTCTGATAAGGAGCCTTGTATAGCCGCCATCTTGTGCAATCGGCGTCGGGAAGGGCATCCGGCCGTAAAACTGAGGATAGGCTCTTCCATGAGGTTAGGCTTGCTATCTTGCGGGTCAAAAGTTAGGTTAAGCCCCTCTAAGATAGCGGATGTAAGGTTAGGCTCGGTCTCTTAAGCGTCAGGAGGGGCATCCGGCTGTAAAACTGAGGTTAAGCCCATCCGTGAGGTTAGGCTAGCTCTCTTACGCATAAAAAGTTAGATTAAGCCCCTCCAATATGGTGGATATGAAGTTAGGGTCGCGCTCTTTGCCAGCGTGAGGAGGAGGCCTCTCCCGAGAGCTTGAGGAGGAGGAGGAGGCCTCTCCCGTGAGCCTGAGGAGGAGGAGGGCGCCGAACTCTCCACTTATACTACTCATCTCCTTAGGAGAAAAGTATCCCTGCTAAGTAGTAACTAAAATCATTTTATCTGCAGTGATTAAGGAGAAGTACAACTGTAAGTCGGCATCTGCATGGTAGTTATTATTGATTTAAGAGGAAGTACACTTCTATTCCTCTCCCTTGTGAACAAAGGTAGAATCCAATGATTTTTTTGTGTTAGAACAGGGTTTGAATCCGTGATTTTTCTCCTTAATATAATGTAGGATAAAGGTATTCCCTGCCAAGTAGTAATATTTTATCTGCACATTGGCATGATTTTTTATTATTTCCGTAATTAAATCACTATACAGATTTTGCATGTGCTCGAATCCCGCCAAATCCATCTCCTTAGGACAAAGGTATCTCCAGCTATGTAGTAATCATTTTATCTGCAGTGGTTAAGAAGAAGTATGACGGATGGAGATATACAACAATTGCAATTCTATGTATGCGCGCTGATTGTATAGAATTGCTTTTGTATAAACAGAGAGATTAATCTCATAATGCACGTAGGGAACAGAGTTCGAATCTCATAATGTTTCGCGTTATAAGTTTTTGTGTTGTCAACATGTTTTATAATGACAGATAAAGACATACAACATTAGCTTTCTCTACAATCAATTCTAGTGTGTGATAATTGTAACAGCACAGTAACTACTGTATTGTGTTTGCGTTATAAGTTTTCTGTTCCGAACACTAATAGTCAACATGTTTTCTCTTGTTCTACAATCAATTCTAGTGTGTGCGAATTGTTACTTGTCTTGTCGAATGGAAGCTTACAGCACAGTAACTATTGCGTTATAATTTTTTTGATGTTCAATTGTTAACATGTTTTCTCTTGTCGGCTTAAGATATGCAGCATTAGCTTGTTCCACACTCAATTCCAGTGCGTGCTAATTGTAACGCACAGTAACTATTGTGTATGCGTTATAAGTTTTTCTGTTCTGAGCACTAATAGTCAACATCTTTTCTCTTGTTCTACTATCAATTCCAGTGTGTGCTAATTGTAACAGGTTTGAACTTGTCTTGTCGAATGGAGACATACAGCACAGTAACTATTGTGTTATAAGTTTTTCTGTTCAATAGTCAACATGTTTTATCTTGTCGAATGAGGACATACAGCATTAGCTTGTAAATTCTACATTTTTGATAATTGCATTCTGTAACTGGATTGAACATGTTTTGCCTTGTCGGACATAGCATTTGCTTATCCTACAATATTTTTGTGTGTTGACTGAAATCGAAAAGTATTACCTTCTCCTTACCACCTCCTCCTCTTTCTACCGCTCCCTCCTCATTCGAAAAGGGAAAAAAATATGCGACGAGTATGTCGAGAAAAATGTAGCTTCCCATAAAATGGTGGTATGTCGAGAAGGGCAGCTTGCTTTAAAACTATGATCTCTAAAATTGTAGTATGTTGAGAAGGGCAGCTTGCCCGTTATTATGCCTCCCCTTGGCATGTCCTCAAATTCCCGTCAAGATAAAAATTTATTTCCGCGCCACTACATGCATAATGTGGTAACAGTGAGGTTTAGGTCCGTCAGGATGGCAGCACTGTGGTAAGCTACGTTCGCTTGTTTAAACTCCATGCCCACGTGATTAAAGATGGCAGCTGTCATCTTGACAGGTGTCAAAAAAGCACGTTGTTTTTAAATTGCCCGCCACCACGTGCATAAGGTAGCAACTGTGAGGTTTAGCTCCGTCAAGATGGCAGCACCGAGGTTAGCGATGCTCTGTTGTCTATAAAAGTGTGGCTATTGTCAAATACAGTAGAGCCAATACACGACACTTACGGATTTCGCCTTGCTAAAATGGGAGACAATTCGACGGTGGCGCAACTAGTGACTTGACCTGAACAAATCGCGCTAAATTCAAATATCAATGGAAATGTATATACGGAAATGGATAAATAAATTACGTCTAGAAAGAAAGTGTTATTGAGATATTAACTTCGAAGTTGCTAAAGCAATTCTGGATAAATGAATGAATAATTATTTAAAAGGTTATCATTCAAAGACTGAAATTAGACACATAAACAAGATATGAAATGGGCTGCTGTGGAATGACTTGATCTTTCATTTATGCATTACTTTTTTAGCCTTAGCATTCCTGCCTGAACTTTTACGGTTGGATTTGTCCTTTTTCTCATTTAAAAAACATTGTATGATCACATTAAGACGTCAATAAAAATATCGGCACATTCCTTGCACACATGATGCAATGAATTAACATTTAATAGCTGGACAATTTTCCTCTTAACATGAAGCCTACTAACAGAAAGAAAATCTATAAAATCCCGGCTTTAACCTGAGAAGAGGTATAAAAGAAAGAAAAGTTTGAAAATGTTGTCGATAGTGATGCTTTGAGGAATATTTACGTACAATTAGAGTAAAAATGTAACATACCCTTGGCTGTATAGTCGAGGATTTTTAAAGTCGCTGGCCTGGAAATGATCTGAACAGATCTTATGATTCTTATACAAGCGTAACGTCCCTTCTTTCTTGTACACTTTATCCAAATCGCTTCTGTGACATTTCAAAACCCACAAATCACACCTACAACACATCGGTATTGAAGGTTAACTGCTGCACTATACAATAAAATATGCGTATTATATTTTAACCCCGTTAAAACATGGGTCGAGCAGGTCAGAAGATTATGAAGTACTATAAAAATCTCTGTCACTGGAAGAATATATATGCAAACACAATATTACTTACATGTTCTTGTCACGAGGGAACCTGAAGAACGAGCGCGCATTTTTCTCTACTTCGTAATTACTGCAGCCAAATACAGCACATACCTTTCCCCTCATGTTGAGAGGAGATATCAAGGAATGACACACGCTACTATTCAATTATGTCAACTCCCTGAAAACGCATAAATAACACCAAAAACTTCACACAAAAATACACGTGCTCTTATGACAAAATCAGTACCGTTCAGGTCTATCCGCTAGAGTGAGCTCCAATAGCTGTCCCTCGATATCTCGCTCAGTGTCGTGTATTGTCTCTACTGTATTTGCTATTGTCCGTCAAGATGACAGCTGTCATAAAAGCACGTGGCTTTGTTAAAAACAAGAGCACGTTGTCGTGACATCACGGTCACGTGGTCATGACGTCACGGAGTCAATGACCTTGGCCGTGGTCAATGACCTCGGGTGCAGCAGAAAAATGCCGACGCTATGGTCCGGAACTCTCACTGCTCCTTTACTGACCAATACTCTGTGCTCGAACATCAAGCTGTTTTCGGCGAGCGTGTATTTCGCCTCGGGTGCCATGAAGTCATGGCGAATGAGATCTTTTCCTCCTTCCAGATGTTTCCAATTTCTCTCAAGATGAGGGGTCCGTCTTCGTCTCTCGTGCGATGGCTTTGGATTTGATGGGTAACTGCTGCGTCTGGTGAACTTAAGAAAAAGTCAAAATCGTCGTAACCCTCTATCTCTTCCCTCTGGTGCGGGATTGTATTTCGGATCTTGTTGATGGTTGATGGTAACAGCGGTCTGGAGCAGTTGCCAGCATTGACGTATTGCGCCGACATTTTAAAAGCCATAGTGTAGTCAAAGTGTGCGAGGTAGTCGGCATAATTGGTCATACGACTTATGCACAGGACCAGTAGCGGCGATTGGGAATTGAAAGTGCGTGGGTAAAAAATAAATACAGACAACAAACAGTGCCCGGGTTTGTGGGATATAGCGGATGGGGAGGGGTATATACATGAAAACTTTAAAAAAGGTCAAAATTGGTATGTTTTTAATGCTCTCTCAGCGAATTTCGACAGAGAGGTAATGATTGACAATTTACCCACTTAACTGCGGTAATAATAATCTTTTGAGATTTTTATTCAATACTAAACAATAAAACTTTCACTACAGGAGCAATATTACACATTTATTACAACGAAAAAGAAATGCCGCGTGATTATACAATTAAAATCATTTAGTATTTGACTATACACCAAAAACTAATAGACACTAAAGAGACAACCAGACTGATGAATGCACGCGGCAAGGTGGTGAATCTTACCTCAATTTCTATGATCTTAGGAAGAAAATATAGCCGTGCTACCCTTACTCATACCACAGGCAAAGTCCCCACTGTTTGCTGTGGTTAACCACGACGAAGGACATTTTGTGCGTATTTCCGCTAATAATTTTGGTAATGATTAAATAAAATAAAGAAGAGAATTATCTGATGAGACAACAGGGCTTGTACAAATGGCTTTTTTAATATTTCCTATAATTCCTAGTTTCAGTCGGCTAAAATGGAATCAAAATGTAATCTTTTCTACAAATCGCTGCTATTGCATCATCCCTCCTCCCAGTTTAGGAACCACTGTTCTAAACTGACAGATCAATAATGTTGCTGTACCATGAAACTGTTCTTGAAGCAGATAAGACTCCTGCCTCGTCGGCGCCAAGAATGCTTGTTTTGATGTACATACGCCAATAGCTTCAGATTTGTATTTGGGCCGGTGAGTGTTAAAAAATATGAAAGTTTTAAAATATAAATAAATTTCATAAAACACGTGTGACGACAGTGCTTTATATCTCATTGTAAAGAGGAATGAGCTACACACCTAGGAACCTCTTACTCTGCTGTCATCGGGTGGAGCAATAGCACCGCTATCTTGAGGTACTAAAATTGCCATGTCGCGCAGCTAACAATTAATGTAATTGTGGGTTCCAACCTGGCAGCGCGTCGCATGAAGTATTGTTTGATTCATCTCAGTGAGTTCCACCAGTATTCGGCAAAAATAAAATAACATAGTGATCATTGAGATATTACGGTGCGAAGAAGTGTGAAAAATTGAAAAAGTCTTCCTTTCGCCAAATGTCGTGATATACGGACAACAAATGAATTCAGAATTATGAAAAGCACATGCGAGAGGATAGAGCGTCTTGTCAAAATTCTAAATATTCCAAAATCACCAATGCCGAGCGTCAAAAGGCTTATCGGGAGTGTCTCAAATTTAAGGTGGCCAAACATTGTAAAGTGAATTCTACACAAATGGAGCCCAAGTGGAGCACATCTACTGCTCCAGTGATCGAAATGTTTCAAACTCATATTAACGAGATACTTTGGGCTAATTGCAGAAACGATGACTAGTTTTAAGCCTTAGACAACGTCTACTTAAGCAATGCCTAAATCGAGCACGATCTTCCATTGCATAAACAGTGTTCAGCCGGTGTTTAACTAGACGTCGTTTAAAGTTTCAATATTGGTTCGAAAATGGAGATAGAAGTATCTTTCATGCAACTCTTTGCTTGTCGCAACCAATGAAATTCGTCGGTGCGCACGCTGAACGCCAGTCAGCTGTTTGTCTACCTACACATTACTGAAATATGGCTAAGCATGAGCATGACTTGCCCACAGATAAGAATATCGCTTTCGGTAGAAATTAAATCTCATAATATTATCAACAGTAAAGCGACACGCTACCGTAGTGGAAGTGTAGCTTTGATTATAGCGTTGTTACGGTGAGTGTAATCTAGTCGTAAATAGCTTCCACGAAGGGAAGATGAAACAATAGTAAAGTGTAACTGAATGTGTTGTACGGGCCTTACAGATGTAGCTTGCATTCTGGAAATCATATGTTCGAAACGTATCGTCGGCAGCCCTGAAGATTGTTTTCCGTAGTTACCCTAGTTTTACACCAGGCAAATACTAGGGCTGTTATTATGGCCATGGCTCTTCTTCCCCAGTCCTCCTCTTTAAACAACAATCTCCACCACTTGCCTTTTCCTATCTCTTAGTTGCCGAAAACTTATCTGGTTTAGCGGGACGATTATATATATATAAACCAGCAACCTACTTTATAGTTTTCACTATTATGTGTGCTTACTTGGCAGTAAATATAAGTGAAACCCTCCCGGTTGATGTCTGTGATAGCCCTCTGACGATTGGGACAAGTAATTGTGACATGTATGTAGTCGAAGTGACCTATAATTCCATGGAAATTACCACATGTATAATAAAAATATATCGTTTGCCAAGAATTGTATTCTAGCTGACAGTTACCGGACTGCCCCTTTGTCAGTCTCAAAAAACAAGTCTCTTGAAAAGCGAAATCATATTTTAAGCTCTACCTCCCTGCACATTTCAAATGAATTGCTGCGATTTCGCAGCGGGCGACCCACAGACTAACCTTTCTTCCCGGAAACGTCTCAACATGATAATACAAATTACATGTTTCATGGTACATAACCTCTGATTGTGATTCACTCCTCTCGTTTGAGGTTAAACAGTGTTCTCGGCAGTGTTTAAACATGGCCGGTTGAACATCGGTTTTAGACTGTGTCTAAGTGATAAATAACATCTTTGCAATGCGGCAACCATCAGTGGCGGATACTGGGGGCTACCAGGCTATCTGTGAAGCTCAAACCTCAACTGAGAATGATGGAAGTCTAAAGCACATTACAATGTAAGCATCTGACACATTGTTCCAATTACAAAACTTAAAAGCAAAGAAAAAACGTCGGGCGCACATATTTCTGAGAGCTAACCATCGGAGACTGATATCGCAGCCCAGACTCTCGTCCCTCTCCCCTCGATCCACTTCACGCGGCTTGCTGACGTATGTTCAATAGGTGCTGGGACCGGGGTGATAGCTGTGCTAGGCTTCGTTCCGCCAGATCGCCACTGCTGTCAACCATGCGTTACTCATCGTGTACAGTATACTTCCTCCTCACCTCCGTATGTCTGGTGTAATTACCCATATAGATAAGAGAGTGCTAGTATTTCACTCCCGTTTACTTCTACATCCTTGTAGGAAGACACTGCAGGGCTCCTGTTATAGGAGTAATATAGTTTTCTTTTTATAGGTAGATCTGCTAAAATGAAATGCATTCTTTCAGGTTTAGTGTTTTTTGTTGTTGGTTGGAATGTAACCCGTGATCATGGGTCGGACACCACCACTGATCTCCTGAGAAAGCTTATTAACCAGTGGACGATGGGTACGACCGCTGTTTGAGGGGATTGATTCTGGAAATTGAACCGGAGCTATCGGACCAAAAGGCAAGCATTCTGTCAATTTAGCCACAAACCGGACTTTAATTTGCTAAACCTTAGGCTTCCATCTCCACTGATCAGGTGTTAAGTATTGACAGTAGCATTGACCAGGGCAGTAGCTCGTGAAGCTGCCTTCACAACACAACAGGCTTCTCCGTTGGCTATTGGCTGCAGCTCAAAATGCTGAACACTTCACGTTCAGTAAATCAACTATCGAAAAGGGATAACCTTAGTCTAGTGATAGCCCACGTCTTGAACCCAGCATACGCCACTGGCAACTATACTTAGGCATTGTTTAACCGTAGACATCGTCTAAACACCGTTTCTGCAATCGGCCCTTTATTTTGACAACACCCATCACGTGGTACGTATTCTACGTCAAAACTTGTGGCCGTGACTACGATACAGCTCCGTTCGAATAATTTTTAGCCTTCGAATCGAAGTCTTGGTTCGTACAGTTACTTCACTTTCTATCTACAAACATCCACAATGGACATACAACTAGGCTCACTTTCTATGTTGTTAGGAGAGACAGGCACAATCCGATGACAATGTTGCCAAAATACGGTACTTTAAAAATCAAAATACGATACATCTAAACTGATTAGAGAAGGATTATATAATTACTTATATATAAATTTTGTGTATGTTTAATAACACGATATCAAACGACTATTAAACTATTAAATGAATTGCCTTATGAAATAAAACACCGAAGAAGTGGCGGCGTGGTTTGGATCACGTAGCTATCAGCTTACATTGGCGAGATAGTGGGTTCAAATCCCACTTTTGGCAACCCTGAAGGTGGTTTTCCGTGGTCTCCCATTTGCACACCAGGCAAATTCTGGGGGCTCTACCCAAATACAGTAGAGAAAATACGCGACACTTACGGATTTGGCCTTGTTGAAATGGGAGACAATTCGACGGTGGCGCTCCTAGTGACTTGACCTAAAAAGTCGCGCTAAATTCAAATATCAATGGAAATGCATATACGAAAATGGATAAATAAATTACGCCCAGAAAGGAAGTATTGTTGAGATATTAACTTCGAAGTTGCTAAAGTAATTATGGATAAATGAATGAAGAATTATTTAAAAGGTTATTATTTAGGACTGAAATTAGACATATAAACAAGATGTGAAATGGACTGCTGTGAAATGGCTTAATCTTCCACTTATGCATTACTTTCTTTGCTTTAGCATTCCTGCCTGAACTTTTACGGTTAGATTTGTCTTTTTTCTCATTTAAGAAACATTGTATCATCACATTAAGACACTTGTCAATAAAAATATCGGCACATTCCTTACACACATGATGCAATGAATTAACATTTAAAAGCTGGACAATTTTCCTCTTAACATGAAGCCTACTAACAGAAATAAAATCTTTAAAATCCCGGCTTTAATCTGAGAAGAGGGATAAAAGAAAGAAAAGTATGAAAATATTGTCGATAGTGATGATTTGAGGAATATTTACGTACAATTAGAGTAAAAATGTAACCTACCCTTGGCTGTATAGTAGAGGATTTTTAAAGTCGCTGGCCTGGAAATGATCTGAACAGATCTTATAGTTCTTATATAAGCGTAACGTCCCTTCTTTCTTGTGCACCTTAACCAAATCACTTCTGTGACACTTCAAAACCCACAGATCACACCTACAACAACACATCGGTATTGAAGGTTAACTGCTGCACTATACAATAAAATATGCGTATTATATTTTAAGCCAGTTAAAATATGGATCGAGCAGGTCAGAAGATTATGAAGTACTATAACAATCTCTTTGTCACTGGAAGAATATATATAAAAAAAACAATATTACTTACATTTTCTTGTCAGGACGGAAGCGAAAGAAAGACCGCGCATTCTTCTCTACTTCATAGTTACTGCAGCCAATATCTGTCCCTCGATATCTCGCTGAGTGTCGCGTGTTGTCTCTACTGTATTTGCTCTACCTTAATTAAGGACATGTTTGCTTCCTTCCCACTTCTAGCCCTTTCCTATCCCATCGTCACCATAAGACCTATCTTGTATGTAAAATCAAGTTTATAATACGTTGTTTACTATATTTGAACAGAAGCGGCAATTAAGCAATTCTCCCCCCCCCCCCTACTTTGTGGGGAAAACATTACTTTTTTTTCATTTTAGCCAGCTGAAACAAGGAATTATAGGAAATTATTTAAGAAATGCAATTTGTACAAGCCCTGTTGTCTTATCAGCTAATTCTTTCCTTTATTTTCATTAATTTATTAACAAAATTATTAGCGGAAATACGCACAAGATGTCTTTCGTAGCAGCTAACCAATATGTATAGCGCCACAGTAAGTAGTAGAGACTTTGCATATGCTATGAGGAAGGGTAGAAGCGGTATTTTATTTTTTTGCCAAGGTCATGGACACTCGTCAGTCTAGCAGTCTCTTTAGTGGCTGTTAGTTTCTTAGTGTATAGTCAAATACTAAATGATTTTAAATTGTTTAATCTCGTCGCACTTCTATTTAATTGTAATACATATGTAATATTGTTCCTTTGTTGAAAGTGTTTATTTATTTATTTATTTATTTATTTCATGCCTTCATTTGTGGCGAAGTTAAGGCTCACGGCCCTCTCTTACACTTAACCACAATTGTATAGTATTGTATTGTATAGTATTGAATAAAATCATAAACAACTATTGTTTCCTCACTTAAGTTGATGAACCGTCTACCTCTTTGTCGAAATTCGCTCAGAGAACATTTTTTTTACGATTGTGTATCTTTTTTTAATTTTCATATATAACTCCCCCCCCCCCCGCCCTACCACACTAAATACCACAAACCCGAGTACGTTTTGTTTCCTGTGCATTTCTTTGCCCCCCTACTTCTAATTCCCATCACCGCTACTGTATTTGAATGTATGCCTGCAAGTAGGTATGCAAATAGGATTTGTAATTAGTGTAACACGTACCACTTAGCAAGTGGCTGTACAGCTTGGACCATGTAGCTATCATCTCACATTCGGGAGATAGTGAATTCGAATCCAACTGTCGGCAGCCCTGAAGATGATTTTCCGTGGTTTCCCATTTTCACACCAGGAAAATTCTGGGCCCGTACCATACTTAAGACCATGGCCGCTTGCTTCCCACACCTAGCCTTTTCCTACCCCACGTCGCCGTAAAACCGATCTGCGTTGGAGCGATGTGAAGCAAATTATAAAAAATTGTAACACGTACCATATCCTGTATCTGGAAATCCAACGTGATTGGTATCATGATACCGTTTATGACTGTCAGATAAATAAATAAATTAATTAATTGATTAAATAAATAAAGATATTAAATAAATAAATAAATAAATAAATAAAGTAAATCACCAATTGCGAGAAAATACATTTTCCCCATTTCTTCGCACCTCAATTATCTTAATTTTCACTAGGCTTGATTTTGTTTCACCCTATAGGCTCCGTGCGCTGCTGGGAAAAATGCACCGCTGCGCTGCGAGTGGCGAACATTGTAAGTTAATGCGATCACCGCGCACATATCTCTGTCGTTTCACAGCGTGTTGCTATGGCCGACTAAATAATAACAGTGGGATTTCAGAGTGTTTTATGCAACAACAATCGGCCAAATTATTCCAAACTTCAAGAAAGTGGTCATGTATTAAATTTACAAGAAAAAACTGTTCGAAGGAAATAGCAACAGAGAGAATAACTGCAAATATAATAAGAGAAAAACGTTGGTTCACTAGAGAGACTACCATTTCACGATAGAGGCAACATAGTAATTTATGTATTATTTGTGGTGATAACGAGATTGATTTTCATGTACACATTAAAGAATGCTGTCTTCAGAAAAATATATTTGGTCTATCTCTAATACGATATCATGTTAGCGTAGGTTAATGTTGCGAGTGAGGCCTTGGTAAAATAATAAAAATATATGCATGAAATGTAAGCATATTTCTGCTGTTATTTATACAGTTTACTCAGAATATGTCACCTCGTGTACCGATCAACCCTGTGAATTGTCTGGACCTCGTATCTAAAAAGCGCGGAAAGAGAAATACAACAAGGAGAAGAGCTTATAGAGGAACTTTTTCCGATAAAAAGGCACAGGTTTGATGTTGGACCAGTTGAAAATATCAGAATATCTTAACGTTGCCAATAAATTGTTGTGTCTGTATTTACAATACGATCGCGACCACCTCTGTAATATAATGGTTAGCACTGCTAGTTTCCTTCGTCGGGGGCCCCGGCTTGATTCCCGATACAGACAGAAATTTAAGATTGACATGAGGGTACATGCAGCTCATGTTCATTAGGGGTTGCTTCAAAAGAGTTGCACCACCTCGGGGCGAGAACAGAACTTTACGTATGTAAAATGCGGTATTTCTGTGAGCTATTGATATTGTGTGATGGAGGTCAATTTCTATAATTACAGTATATTTGCCCACTGCCATTTTAAATCCATTTCGTGAGGTTGTGACAGAATACTCTAAAATTTCACATTGTGGACTGTAGCACGGTATGTTATTATTATTATTATTATTATTATTATTATTATTATTATTATTATTATTATTATTATTAATATTATTATTATTATTATTATTTATTTATTTATTTATTTATTTATTTATTTATTTTGCACACTTTCGTGATAATAATATTCAAGCAATTGTACAGATTTTAGGAAATCAAAGCAGAATAAACCTTAATGTAAACCACAGTTTTACGTAGAATTTGAACCCATAAATTTCCGTACAATTCCAGTCGTGGCAATGACCATCGTCTTCTGCATGGTCTTGTAGATGTTGGTGTTGACATCCAACTTCTTCAATAATTTGTTTGTAATTGTTAACCTTTGCATTATGTTAAGAGTAACTGTGTATTAAATACTGTAAATGTAAATCACTTCCTGCGATTTACTGCTTTTCAAATTCATTTCGTGAGGTCGTGAATGAAAGCTCTGTATTACTGCATCTATTAATGCAGCCAGGAACAAGCACATCATTCTGTCGGAACGTTGTGACATTAAAAAATTATCATCTGAAGACAGCACTGTAAAATAATTGAATAAATGCATGTAAACGTCACACACATTCCAGCTTCATATGGCGAGCTGTTAATGAAGATGACTCTAAGTAGTTCTCGTAGTATCCACCCGCAGCAGCACAGTGCTGTACGCACGGAGCCTATACTGTTATACTGTAATAAGAATGCTGTCTTCAGAAAATATATTTGGCCTATCTCTAATACGATATCATGTTAGCGTAGGTTAATGTTGCGAGTGAGGCCTTGGTAAAATAATAAAAATATTCGCATGAAATGTAAGCATATTTCTGCTGTTATTTATACAGTTTACTCAGAACATGTCACCTCGTGTACCGATCAACCCTGTGAATTGTCTGGACCTCGCATCTAAAAAGCGCGGAAAGAGAAATACAACAAGGAGAAGAGCTTATAGAGGAACTTTTTCCGATAAAGAGGCACAGGTTTGATGAAAATATCAGAATATCTTAACGTTGCCAATAAATTGTTGTATTATATCGAAAAGGATAAACTTTCATTTCCACATCTATTTATTAAATTTTAAACTGATGAGAGAGGTTGAACTGCCGGATACATGAACATCCACATTTCTGAACGCACATTGCGGCCCATGGATTCCGTTCCCAGACCACGCCTGGCTGAGGGTCGGTTGTAAAACTGAACGCGACATTGCGTTCGAAGGGTGCGGCCACGGCCGTCACTGCGTCTCCTGAAAAGAGCTTCACCTCGGTTGAGCAATAAGGCAATAGTTTTACTTGAAATTACTTCTTGCACACTCTCTAAGAACTGTTGATTCAGTATACCTATATCTCTAATATTCTAATTACTACGGCCCGGGTGTTTATACAGTACCGGTAATAGGTTAGAGTGCAAACTTATTGAAGCGAGTGGCATGTAGAGTCTACCTGCGCGACGGTAATGCTATGAGGTTTGCAAACCACATAGCATTACCGTCGCGCAGGTAGACTCTACATGTCACTCGCTTCAATAAGTTTACACTGTAACATATTACTGCATAAACATCCGGGCCCTACGTAATTATTCTTGTAATTCTGTTGAATAAAATATTCTTACTTACAATATGAAGGTATATTTCTACAATCATTCATGTGTTACGCTACAAGAACCGAAACTTGGAATTATACATAGGCCTACATTGTCCTTGATGCAAAATTATTTCTTTAAGTATACAGTGTGACATCGGCATTCACTACAGTAAGATTCCAATAGAGTGTTCAAAAGTATGATTTTATCAGTAGACATATAATGTATTACGTGTTATTAGAAATTGTACATTCTCACAACAAACATATATGGTTAGAGTAAGGTCGTGGCACTTTTAATCCATTGTTTATAAGTATTCCGGAAAATGATCAATTTGAATATTATGTAAAATTAATAATTGTGGCTGTTTCTTCCTCAAGGATTAGAACCGTGTTCTGTTCTCCGTAGGCTTCACTTGGTCTCTGTCACAAATCTTCACCATGGACATAAATCTGACATCTCGGTTCACTTCCCCAACAAGATCACTTCACAGGCGATTCATAGCTGTAAAAGAAGAGAAAAGTCCTAAGTACTATAATGCTTACAATGTCATCAATGTCTTTTGGAGACTGTAACAACTAGGCTTTGCATAATTAATCATAATAGGTCATATTTTATATTCATATATATATTTAATTATATATAAATATATTTATTATTTATATTTTAGGTTTTATATTTTGCTCCCTTGAGAGCACATTTTAATTTATGTTGAATAATATCGGACAACATGGCAGTTTTATGTACATAAAGCAGTTAGTGCTTTACAGGTTGTCCAACAAGGGACGGTTTTTGATATCTGAGGGCTGCGATCGCTCCGTCAGCTGCTAATTTACCTGTGCCTTTCCACATGATTCAGTCGCTTTTCTGGTTGCAATAGAAGTGAACATTGTGTTACCTGCGTACCTTGTTTGTATTATCTCGTATTTTGGTTGTTGTTATTCTGTTGATTCATGTGTTATATGTTTAGCTTTATTTTATAATCAGTTCAGCTTGTTATTTAGGTTACAAGGTATAGTATTCGAGTGCTTTAGCTTTAGCATTAGATTTTCCTTTTTTAATTTCAAGTTTCGTGCTGTATTACTTCTGTGTGCATTGTTCGCGTGTGTTTGAATTCTAAGAATTCACAGGATAGTCTAAGAGGTGAGTAAAATTTGTTTTACTTATTAAAATGCACTTTGCTTTTGCGAATGTTTCGACATTTAATAATGTTATTTGCTTTACGTGGCACTAACTACTCTTTTACGGTTATCGGAGACGCCGAAGTGCCGGAATTTTGTCCCGCAGGAGTTCTTTTACGTGCCAGTAAATCTACCGACACGAGGCTGACGTATTTGAGCACCTTCAAATACCACCGGACTGAGCCAGGATCGAACCTGCCAAGTTGGGGTCAGAAGGCCAGCGCCTCAACTGTCTGAGCCACTCAGCCCGGCAATATCGACATTTACAGTATATTTGATAGGAACTCTTTGAATGTCTAAGTTTGTTTTAGACCAGACCAAAATTAGAAGTAGGCTAATTCCTGCGATTTTTTATTGCTGTCATTCAGTACATACAATTTTCGGCTCCATGGCTAACTGGTTAGCGTGCTGGCCTTTGGTCCAGAGGGCCCCGGGTTCGATTCTCGTCGGGCCGGGGATTTTAATGTTCATGGTTAATTCCAATGGCCCGGGGGCTGGGCGTGTGTGCCGTCTTCATCATTAGAATTCATCATAGACCTCATCCTCATGGACGCGCAGTTCGCATATACGGTGTCAACTCGAAAGACCCGCACAAGGCCTCATCGGAGGCCATGTATACGCCATTTTTCGTACATACAACCATGTATTATTGCTCGTCATTTCAATGTTCGCGATTGTTGTACAGTATGTACTGCAGGAATGTTATGAATTCGTCATAGGCCTAATACCTTTGTTGAGTGTCTGTTTTCTTTATTTTAAGACATCAGACTGAACGTCGCTCTTTTTATTGGAATTGTCTGGTAATATTATTACAGTACAAGTGATAATAGCTACGCATGCATATTGTGTTTGAGATTGAGCCAGAGGTACTCCTGAAGTCTGTGGTAATGTGATGGGGGAGGGCCCACGTAAAATAAACGGTGGTTGGTACGCGTGAATGTTAACGGGGTGGAAGGAGTACCTTTAGTTGTAGGGCTATTTTGTCAAATGTTACGTAAAAAAGAGGCACCACTGGTGTATTGGTATGTGTGTTTGATTGGCTGTACAGTTGAAGGTGTGTCCACAGTCTGTAGCCATTTATACAGGTGAAAAGTTATATGTTGCCTAACGGCAACAGTATGCAGTAGAGGGTTGATAATGCAATATTAAATACAATAAATACAATAAATGTTTTTAGCACAACGAAACCCTTACCTTGTGAGAATAGAAATACATAAATCAACGCGGTGTGCGGTGACTCTCTAGACGGGTGAAGTGTTGGATGCAAACAACGAGTAGCGAACTACAAAATAAGAGCTGTTTTTAAAATATCCTTATACAGTAATATTTGTCAGAGATCAGTTACGAAATATGATCAAAGTACAGGTTATAAAACCAATTGCTCGCGGTAATCGGGAAAAGAATTCAGTTCAAATCTAAGGAAATCAGCTATAAGATACACTGCCGAAAAAAAAAAAAAACATGCAACATCCCCAAGGGCAAGGTCATTTAAACGATAAGATAGGTGGTTCGTCACTGGAAGAGTACATGATTACACATTCAGGCCAAATGAAACACACATGTCACAGAAAAAGGTGACCAAACAGACGCATCAAAATAGTGTAACGCCCCTGGCGGCAATGCAGGCGTGTATTCGCGCATGCAAACGATCACAAAGGAGCCGAATGGCATCCTGCGATAGATGATCCCAAACATCTTGCAACTTTTGATGCAATTCGGTAATGGTTCTTGCTGGTTCTGGAGAATGCGTAAGTTCCCCGCTTTATCATTCCCCGCACGTGTTCAATAATTGGCGAGAGATCCAGTGATCTTGCTGGCCAGGGCAGTTGTTGTACACCACGTAGAGAACGTTGCGTCGCACCAGCTGTATGTGGACGTGCACTGTTCTGCTGAAAATGCTCATAATCTTCCTGTCGAAGAAATAGTAGTATCACGGGGACAACTACCTGTGCAATAAAGCGAGCACTGATTATGTTACCCTACAGAAACACCAACTGTGACCGCGAGTTGTATATGATGACCCCCCTCCACACCTTGGAGCCTGGGGTAGGACCTAGGTATCGTGGACGAATACACTCTGGAATAGACCGCTCACCAGGTCTACGCCGTACGCGTGTACGTCCATCACTTGTAGACAGACAGAACCTACTACCGTCACTGAAGACAACAGAGCGCCATTCCCCTGTCCAATTTCCCCCTGTGGGTGGGGGCGGTAGAATAACACCCACGGTATCCCCTGCCTGTCGTAAGAGGCGACTAAAAGGGACCCCAGGGCTCTGAACTTTGGAGCGTGGGTTGGCGATCATGGGGCCCTTAGCTGAGTCCTGGCATTGCTTCCACTTACTTGTGTCAGGCTCCTGACTTGTATCTATCCTATCCGACCTCTCTTGGTCAACTCCGACGGTTTTACGTATGGAGGCCTAGGGAGTCTTTCATTTTCACGCCCTTCGTGGCCCTTGTCTTCCTTTGACCGATACCTTCATTTTTCGAAGTGTCGAATCCCATCCCTTCCATTTCTTCTCTCTGATTAGTGTTTTATAGAGGACTAGCAAATGTACCCGTGCTTCGCTACGGTATTCTATATTGTGTACGGATATCTAAGTAAATTACGGTACATGCAGTGAATAAGATCTTTTTTAATTCAATGTCTCACAGCGTTATCCGAGAAACAGCATAGAGTGGTCCACATACGTTGTTTCTAATGTAAAGAGCGAGTTGCGGAGTTGTACGATAATGGCATGTCCACTTACCTACTGTCATTCGCAATCGATTTGGGAATTTTCATTATAATGGTGGGCCCCATTGCCTGCTGCGCGGTCACAATATATTTGGGGAGTTATCGTTGCAATGACAGGCTCCATTTTCTACTTCCGGACAGATAACAATCGAGGAATTTTTATTGTAATGGCAGGCACCTTCCCTACAGCCAGTCAAAATTGAGTGGTGCTGTTATCAATATAATGCCAGGCCCCTTTTCCTAATGCCAGTCAGCTTACTGCCACTCACATCGAGATTTTGAGTTTTCATTATAATAGCAGGCCACTATGCCTTAACGTCAACCACATTTTAGAGGGTAAATTTGTTTATAATGGCGAGCACCCTAGCCTACTACCAAACACAATCGGGTGAAGGAGTTTTGAAAAAAATGCATGTTCCCTAGCCTTCTGCCAGTCAAATCGAGAAGGAAAATAATTATAATGGTACACAGGAGTTGGAGAAAGACCCCATTCTTACTGCCAGTTAAAGTCGATGTGGGGAGCACTGATTACAATAGCAGACGCACTCCTGCTGAGAGTCATTATCGATTTGTAAAGTATTAATTACAAAGGCACGCACACCTTTTCTGGATCGTTACAAATCGACTTCAATGAATAAATATAGATCAACATACGAAAATATGTGCATTTTTTCTTTCATTTGAAGATTAACTGCTCTAAAAGGTACATCATATCGACAAAAGGATTGTAGGCCTACGATAAGACGCCATATATAACAGTCTAAATGGCTGGTCCTATGATATATTCTCGTATCTCATCTATTTGTGGGTAAGATTAAGTTAGAAAGGTTGAATAAGGTGAAATTTTGGTAAGGTTTTCTCACAGTGAATTACTTTTCGGACACATATTTGACAGCTACAAACAGAATTTGGTACACATATAGCTACTGCGTGGGCCAAGGTTCACGTAGAAGTCGATGATCCTATCTTTCGGATAAATGAATCAAACTACCAATTATACGTGTAAAAATTGCAAAAAATACGTACAATCCAGAAATAGAGCCAAACTTAACGTATAAGGGATAAATATACGACAAAAAGTCATAGGACCAAAGTTGTAGATCACTCCAAATTGAACGGAGAATGTGCCATCCGTTTTGTGATACGATTTACCGTTTAGCCACCAAATACCTCAAAAGGAAGGCCTGCACCGTCTTTAAAATTGCCTCCATATTTCGATATTTTCGGGGATAAAAATAAACATTTTAAACATCTCGTAATTTTTCCGTCGGTTACGGGATAAAAGCTATAATTTAGCTAAATTTCAATTTTCTAGCTCGTCTGGCAGATTATGCTGCCATCTTGATTTGGGGGGGGGAGGGATAAAAATTGGGACTTTCAGGAAACTTTTAAACCTATGAAACCTATAGGTTATCTTTTAAGATAAATATATTCGAATGGGTTCTTATGATGAGCCCCAAATTTGAGACTCCCAGCGAGGCCCCTCAGAGTATTTTGAAAATTTTCTATTTTCCTAGGGATCCTGAAGTCATCAGCTTCTCTGGTACCAAGTTTTAAGTTTCTAGGATGCCTGGAAGTGCCTCATTAATTCACGTCAATTTTAATTTGTATACCTTAACTTATATATACAGTACAGTGTACTATGTATATTGATCCTTTCAAACTGACTTCCATTTATTAATATAGGTTATACTTGACCCCCTTCCCTAGGGGTTCTAGAGTCGTCTTGCCCCCACAGTATATTTTCCAGATAGTAGGTAATATTTGTACGCCTCCCACCCCAAAGCGGGCCGAACTTGTACTTTAAAAATATCCCGAGTTCATCTCAGCAAGCCCGAAAATTATAGATTCGACACTATTTTCGATTATTTTCATATATTACTAACACCTCGCCCCCCACCCCAAAGGGGGCTGAAGCTGGACTTTTAAAAAATTCCGGAATGTCACTATTCACCACAGCGATCGCGAAATCTATAGATTCGTCACTGTTTTGGATTTTTATATATCACTCCCCCTCGGACCCCCCACTCCAAAAGGGGCTGAAGTTGGACTTTAAAAATTTCCGGAGTGTTACTATTCATCTCAGAGACCCCAAAATCAATGGATTCGACGCTATTATCGATTATTTTTATATATCACTCCCCCTCGCCCCCCTTCACGAAAGGGGCTGACTTGGACTTTTAAAAAATCCGGCGTGTCACTATTCATGTCTGCGAACCCGGAAACTATGAATTCAACACTATTTTCTATTCATTTTATATATAACCCCCCTGACCCCCCACCCCTAACGGTGCTAGGGATGGCTTACCCCCAAAGTGCTCGTCTCCAGATAGTAAGTTATGGGTGTACCAAATTTCTTTGATTTTGCTTGAGTGGTTTAGGAGATGTGTCATTTACATACATACGTACATACATACATACATACATACATACATACATACATACATACATACATACATTTATATATATATAGATGGTTGCCCAGTTGTACTTCCTCTTAAAACAATAATCATCACCACCACCACTCCCCTCTCCCATCGACTCTTTTACGACAGTAGAGTAGTCGTGCTTGGCAGTGTCATGGTGTCGGTGGTAGCCTGGCCAGAGGCACACGTGATCGTAATCCTGCTTCAAGCAGACGGTTCCCAATGGTCCGTGGTGACACAGCAGGTGCAGCATGTAACCGGATTTCGTTCCCGGATGATGTTCGGCTGGCCACTGCTGCTCGCACAATGCGTTGATCTTGACGTACGTCTTACGCGGACGCCTGGAGCCTGGTCTACGAACGTGGGAATGTTCCACAGACCACTGCTGAATGCAGAGACACCCCGCCGATACATTGTGCCCAGCATGTGCAGCAATCCGTCGATACGTCTGTGCTCTGTGAGGATGGGGCCCTACCTGTGATGAATTTTAATGCTGAAGACCCAGCCCTCGAGCCATTGGAATTAACCAATGAGGGTTAAAATCCCCGACCCGGCCGGGAATCGAACCCGAGGCCCTATTTAGCGGTAACCGAAGCAATGGTTTTACTCACGGACGAGAGGAAACCTGAGCGTTATAAAATAGAATCATTACTTGGTTTTAAAAAATATTTGAAATTTTGAATGATTCTTTAACTTAGTGAAGCAGTATTTCGTTTGCATAGGCCTAGTGCACAACACTGATAAATCACTTCAATGGTAAACGCATAATTTTGCAACGTGAGGGGGTCAATTTTAAGACTAGTTAAACAAATGTATTTTGCCCACTACTACTACAACTACTGCTACTACTACTACTGCACTAATATATACCGGACTGAGTACCGGCTCCATGAATAGTTAGAGTGCTGGCCTTTGGTCACAGGGGTCCCGGGTTCGATCCCCGGCAGGGCCGGGAATTTTAACCATAATTGGCTAATTTCACTGGCACGGGGACTGGGTGTTCGTCTTCATCATCATTTCATCCTCATCACGACGTGCAGGTCGCCTACGGATGTCAAATCAAAAGACTTGCACCTGGCGAGCCGAAGTCCTCGGACACATCCTGGCACTAAAAGCCATATGCCATTTCATTTCCGGACTGAGTAGTTCAGCTCAACTTAGTAGATTGAATCATGGCTCAGTCCGGTGATTTTTGAAGGTGCTCAAATACGTCAACAACGTGTCACTAGACTTACTGGCACGTGAAAGAACTCCTACGGGACAACATTCCGGCACCTCAGCGGATCCAAAAACAGTATAGGTGGTTGTGGGACGTAAGATCAATATTATTATTATTATTATTATTATTATTATTATTATTATTATTATTATTATTATTATTATTATTATTATTATTATTGGTGTCCGGCTCCATGGATAAATGGTTAGTGTGCTGGTCTTTGAACAAAATGGCATTGCATTAATTGGATTTCCCATAGAAAATTTCACACAACTTGTCAAGTGACTGATATAAAAAGAAGCAAAAAAATGGGTCAGTACAAACACTAAACACAACATCAATATCAAAAAAAGCTCGAATCAATTAACATTATAATACATGCATTACGAAGGTTATGCCGAAAGTTTTTAGCAGCGCGTAAACCGTAATTCTGAGGTCAATGGGATTATTTTCATTTGAAAGAGTGATGTTTTTCGACCTTGGATCATGCGCGCGCAACCCCTCGCAACTTTTTTTAAACGAAAATGGGGCATCTCACCTCTGTAACCTTGGACACACGTCGTACAGTCAATGCTGAATGGAATGTAAATGACTGTCTTCCCAAAGTCCTCGCCACTTGGAGGTCACAGCACCCAAGGTTCAAAAGTGGGCACTTTCTGCTGCATCACGACAATGCGCTTCTGTGAGGTTGGAGTCCTACAAGTGATGTATTCTAATGCTGAAGACGGCACACACACAGCCCCCGAGCCATTGGAATTAACCAATGTAGGTTAAAATCTCCGACCCGGCCGGGAATCGAACCCGGGGCCCGCTTGACCAAAGTTGCCACCATCTTCTTTCCGGAGCTCCCACTTCGTCGAACTTTTGTGGGTGGTTCCTCCCCTTGAAAGCACCACACAGCGGGGTAGGTCTGTTGGCACGGAATTTTCCTGTTGGAGGAATTATGACTAGAATTATCTCAGTTAGTAGCTGTTTTTGGATGCTTCGGTCAGACAGTCTTCTGACCTGTAGCGAGCTAAGTGTCTCTAGGCCTAGGATACAGTCACTGTAGCCTAGGATGAAGAAAGTGAAATCTGTCTACAGACGAATAAGGGTATAAAATCTTCAAGGCGATGAAATCAGAGAGATGTACAGAACTACAGAAGTACAAAAGACAGAAAGAAGGTTCAGGATATAGAAAGAGAATGGGTGGCATTCAGGGATGCTATATTAGAAACTGAAAAATATAACAACAACACAATCTCCTTCCTGGAACCCTCTGGCTTTTGTTTTGTTCCCAACTTAACAATAATAATTAATTCAACCTAAAATTGCATAAACAGGCTGCCATTAAACAAGGTAAAACATGTGCAGTTTTGTCTATGATGTGCTATGAATTAGGGATAACTCTAAATAATAACGATTTCGGGGATGAGCTTCTTTGGAAGTAGGAAGCGCTTCCACGTGGCGGAAAAAAGACGAGATACCGTACCACGAGCACCAACCATTATCCATATTATTTCAATGTCTTGAAGGTGGTATTTAGATTTGTAGTAAGGGATAGTGTGTGATAGTACATATATCACACCCCCGAAATATATGTAGAAGTTAGAGATATTATTGTCAGTATTCGATTTATTATTATTATTATTATTATTATTATTATTATTATTATTATTATTATTATTATCATTATCAGTATTTCATTTGTATATTTTGCCATTTATATTTGTAAGCTGGAAGATATCCACATATGTAAGTATGAGTAATTTGTTTTGCACGAGTGGGAAAACAGTGCTTTAATAACCCTGGTAATTTGGGTGAGTCATGTGGCTACTCCAGTGTTTGTTGTGATGTACTTGTGTCGGGTAATTCCATGAGTCATGTATATATCCCAGCCTGATGAGATGAGCTTGTTGTTGTATTAGGGAAGTTCGTTGACTCATGTAATAAACCCCAGAGTTTGTTTATCTCTTGGGAGCAAGGAGAAGTTCAGGGCATGTCTTGACAAGAGGTTCACTCATGATTGGCGGGCAAGCACCAATCCAGACGTATCATCTGAGAGAAGGGGGATGTTGATGTCTATAAAGGTTGACCATACGGCGGCAACCAGGGACTTTGTAATGTAACTACTACAACTACAAGCAGTAACACTGTATGAAGGAACGACAACTGACACACTGTACGGGAAGGAAGTGGTGCTGATAGACGGTACTCGAGTGACACGGCTGCAATGGACTGGACTTCAAACGTTCGTGGAGCGTAGTCTGGTTATGTTCGTGGAAAGTGACTGATCAACAAATTGTGGAGGGCGTACGCATTAAGTGTTGTTAGTACTTGTGGAGGTCTGGCCTTATATGTTGGTGAAAGCTATCTCAGACTTTCCATAATTTATGTTGAGGATCGACAGACGTGTGTATATATCTTTACAACAAGTGTTAAAATATGTGAACACAGTATTACAAGGTACAGTATCTGTGTGATGTGATAACTGCCGATTATGAGAATCGGTAAGTCGAATTGATATAGAGACAGTGAAGGGTATTTATCTTCATACATGTACATTGTTCATCGGACTATCTACAAATGGTAGCTTAGTTCTCACTTTCGTTTTCCCACTGTTTTCATTATTATTATTGTTGTTGTAAATATGGAGTCTTCCAGCAATATTTTATGTGTTGTATAATTTTGTGTCTTGATGAGGTGCTCATGCGCGGATTTTGTTAAGAATATAGTTAGCTATTTTAAAATCAGTGGAGTTATTGATGAACCTAGGTGCAGTTCCTACCTATTTAGTCGTTTTCAGGAGGTTAGGTAAGGTCTGCAGCAGATGTACCAGTACGCAGCATTATGTACACGCCCTGGGATATAAAATTTATCATGCTCTGTAAAAAATTCGAGGGATCCATTCAGGTGAACTGTGGCGCCCATACTACGGACATTTCGGTTAATTGTGTTTATTAATTTTATTACGTTTTTGAGTTTTTTATTTATTTACATATTTTTATTTATATGATTTTATTTATTATTATCATCAAAAAGTTACAAGTGGGTCCGTATTTTTTCATCTTTTCTGGATTAACCTCCTCTGGCTGACCGCCATGGTGCTCAAAAGTGACATTCGGATCTAAAATGAATCCCTGAGAATTGTTGTCTGTAATGGCTATGATGTCAATTATCTGTGAACTGTTCTAAACTGATTACGATACTCGGGCGTGATCATAACCACTGACAAAGAAGGTAGATCTTGTGTTGATGTTGTAGGTATTTCTGCATTAACATCTGTAGTTAAAAACTTAACACGCTTAGATGGTGAAGTACCGTTAAGTTCTTCTTCCTCATCCTCGTCTATTCTTCATCCATATCCTGCTTCTCCTCTTCCTCATCCTGCTTCTCTTCTCCTTATGCTTTTCTTGTTTGTGCTTCTCTTCATCTTCTTCTTTCAGTGGTGAACCTAAATGCGTTTTTTAAAATAAATCAGTGTCTGCTTGAATACGTTTAAGCTCTTTAAATTTCCGTCGAATATTGTTTCGAGGCAATGAAGGATCCGATCTGCTGGTGCCGGTTGTTCCTTAGGAGTACTCCGTGTCTGCAGAATCCCAGGACCTGACCAAGAGTTTGTTTCTCTCCGAGGAAATGTCGGAGATGTTGTTGTCCAGGTATCTGCCTGCCACCTAGCGCACCGCAGAAACATTAGCAGTCATATTTACAGCATCACTCCACTCGTTACAAGACAGTCCGGTAAAGGTATGATCTCGCACTCAATAGTTTGCTGGAGTGTACTTATAAAAAGTTTCACTCCGAGTACTTTTTGCGGTAGTAAACACCAGGAGCTAAATTCACGGTCTTGTAGCATTTGAGGTATCTCCTTCGTATCGTAGAGACCGTTATTGGTGGTTATTTTCCGAGTATCGGCGTTTGTTATTTTGACACGTTTTATACATTCCTGATTCTCCACGTGAGAATCCCTCGAAGCAATAGTGATTGGATTTTTATTCTTAAGTAAGATGTTGCAGACGTTAATGCATTGTAGGTAGATTTCCCACGAGGTTTTAAAAAGAGCGAGTTCTTTGTGTTTCTTTTCAGTCTACAGCATGCCATTTGGAGAATCCGTCGGCAAATCCAGTATCTCCTTTGTTGCACTTCTAATAATTTTATCGCTATCGGATAAAAATTTCTGTGCTATTTTCTTGAAACTGCATGTCAGGAAACGAAAAATTAGGTTGGGACAGATAGAATAATTCAGGGCTATGTGTTTTGGTCTTCCTTAAGCAATGGCAACTATGTTAGAATTGGAGCTTATTGTGAAGATCTTTCATTATGGCAGTCTCGTCGAACACTAGTGTGTCCCTAATGGTAGTTCCAAGTTACGAATTTGTTCGCCGTCGACAATTAAGCCAATCCTACAGCCTTCCTCCGCGGATAACGACACTTGCTTCAACTCGCCTCGGATTACACATATCCCTGTACACTTCTGAGGATTCATGTCAAGTCCAGTTTCTTCAAACCTCCTGCAGGGTAGCCGAGTAAGATCTAAGTCTGCTTCTTTATTCTTCCCGACGATGATGGTTTCGTCAGCAACACCCATTATGGTTACAGGTGGTAGTTCGGGTGACAGAGATACCACGTAATGCCGCGAGAGACTATCTTCGCTTAGCTCGTCGAAGATATGGTCAACAGCTAGGTTATAGAAGGCTTGTGATGATGGGCATCCCTGCATCACACCTCACTTTGTGGGTATAGGTTTTGTACTACAAACCATGACGAATAGAAGAACAAGTGTGGGGACTCATCGAGTTCAAGCGCACCCCGCCAGACAGCGCTAGATTGGGCTATGTCCACAGTACCGATCAGCTGGTCTTAGGAATGTGCCAGAGGAAACGTATTACTCCGTAACTGATAAGTACATACACTTTCTTTTAAAAACAATGAGAGATTACAATTGCAATACCACGGCAGGGTGCAATGGAAAAAGAATCATACACGGAAATAAGAGCTACAACCTCACATATTGCGAAAAGCACAAATTACTCGAGTATGCACATAACAATAAATAACACATAACTCTCAGCATATTAAAACAAACACCCTTGAACAATTTAAGGGCAATACCCAACTTACCAACTCAGTTTGTCGGTTATTGGACTTTCGAAAGCTTGCGTGAAGATTTGGCGGATGTTCGAGATTGTAAATCTCGCCGGATTTCTTTCATTCTGAAGAAAAATCGGCACTTCAGGTAATGATAAACAAGTCTGGGGATTATATCCATAACATGTTGAAGACAACAGCCAGCTCCTGAAGGATCAACTGAAATGCTGTCTATGGAATAGATACAATCAAAAAGTATTTCGCCCCACATCGAATTTGAGTTCAGTTTTCCACTAATTACTTTCTCGGCCCGGAAAATAATGTCGCATATACTTTTCGAAGGGCGTGTTAAAAACAATTCATTATTGCTTGAAGGTAGGCTTTTATTTCAGTGAGAACTGAAAAAGTACTTTGATTGTTGTCATGTAGAGAATGGGCACAGGGCGAACACTTAATAAATTTAGAAGAGTAATTAACAACGTACACTAAACACTTCTCAATCGAAGAGTTTTGAACAGCGCTATCAAATTCAGGTACAGAGCTTTCCCACACTTCGATATTTACTGCATCATGAACCACATTATTTTGCTTAATTGCAGTTTTCACTGATTGTTTCACTGTCTTGCTATGCATTTCCACATTCTGGGCTAACATACCCATCTGATTAACATACGAGGTCAAGATCATCTCCCTTTTAGGTTCGCAATTTCCTCCTATATTTAAAATCTGCTTTATAGGGTTCTAGCTCGAATTAAATTTCGATTAGCATTTTGGGCGCCTTTTGAGCTATAATATTGTCTTTTCTGGATCAGAAAGTACATACACTAGAATAGCCCAAATTTTGATCAACATTCTGACCTTTTAATTCTCCATTCGCTGCTGCGCTCGCGTCTTCAATTTTTTCTACTTTTCCTGGTGGTGTCTAGGTTCTTTTTCCTGTTGGGAGTTTCACGGGACTTAATCTCACTTGAAAGGTATTTCAGCAAATTAGGAAAAATGTGAGGCACTGCTCCTAGACATTATTTCCATCTCACACAAGATATAGCCACTTTTTCACCATTCACTACAAAAGTACCTGATTTTACTATCAAATCATCAGAGAAATTAACTTTACAAATTCTACTATTACGCGTTAACACAGTATCCTTTCGTGGAATAGTTCTGGCCCAGTTTTCAAATGTATTTCTATCCTTCGGTGGTGAAAAGAATCGCATATTATTATCACTTTCGCATAGTCTGACTTACAGCCAGGCACAAAACAGTACAGCATGTTGAACTATTAATTTAATCAAGCCACATAAGATGCGTGCTTTAAGTACACAACACACAATGAACTGAGTTTAGGAATTGAAAGCAAAGAAAATTCAACTTATTGACTGAAATATTTCGCACAGTAACGTATCCCGCACTTTCTTATACCCGGCTTGCCGGAACTACTGGAGCACGTGTTGGACAGAATCGCTTGCAGTGCTTGCAGTGGCGGGGCCACAAACTACCATGCTATAACGGCTGAGTCGTCACTCTTGGGTCTTCTATTCGTCATGGTAATACCCTTCTGCGTTTCGATTTGAGTGACGTTCCCAGTCTGTAGGTTGGAAATTACGTCCCCAAGTTATGAAGGTGTTCCTTCGGACTGCAGAGTTTTTAGTAGGTGGCTGTTGCTGAAATTGTCAAATGCCTTTCGAATGTCCAAACAAATTACCGTCACGTCATCTTTCCTCTGTTTAGCAGATGTTAACAATGCGCCGAGAATGGAAGTATCAATAACGGTGCCTGGAGTTGAACAGAATCCTCGCTGGTGTTCATTGTAGCGGGTGTACTCACGTAGGCGACTGTCGTATGCCCTCTCTACTACCCTCCTAATGATTAAAAGATGGTGATGGGGCACCAGTTTCTTATGCAACAAAATTCTACGTGCATTCCGTAGACATACGGGAATCTCGCCAATTTGTAGCATTCTGGTTGCTATTTGTGCTCTGTGCCCCGTGCGGTATCTACAGTACCTACTGCGGTATGATGGATGGCACCAGTAATTTCCTCCTTCGACACGGTGGACACGAACGTTTCGTCACTCTCCACACACTCCGCTTCAGTGATTTTAGAAGGGTAAATTTCCCTTTCTTATAAATTGTTATAGTAAAAAGGTATCGGAAAAGAAACTACGGATGTTTCTAAGAATAGTTTTACATATCTAGGACTTGTTTTCCGACACCCGCGTCACTGTCTTCCGTCTCTGATTGTAGAGCTGGTATTGAGTTCATAGTTATATTTGTTTCGCCTTTTTTCGTTTATTTGCACGCTGTGGATTTGACGAGTGGGTATGGTGGTTTTCACTAAGGACTAAACGTTTCTACATATAGCCTCATAAAATTTGCTCGCTGTGTGTTTGGGACCGGACAGAAGGTTAATAGACGTGAACAGGAATAATGCAAAATCTTGTACAAATTTATTATAGTTATCATCGTTGACATGTTCAATTTTTAATTTCCATACACGAATTTCTTCTTTGTACTTTAGAGAAGAATTGTATGATATAGCGCCGTCGTCGCTAAGATGGAAATTTTTGCTAGTGACTGAATCGGTTATATCTGTTTGAGTTACATGAGCCGTGTGATTTTGAAGCGATCATTCGCGGTGTTGATCAGGAAGAGACCGACTCATATGAATGGATACACCCATCTAACCCCGAAAAAACTGGCATTTGATTTCCCGAGGATCTTGTGAACTTTTTTTCAAATAAATTAGCATTCCCGGTTGTCTGGGAATCAACACGTTCGTTAGGTGTTAATATCGAATGTTGTTCGGTTGCATAAGAAATGATGTGCGTGCCTGACATCACACTGTCTTCGGGATGTGCGCACCTTACTTGTACAGCAATTCCTCTCTCTCCACGAAAAGATCATTCACAAAAAGAACGCCTAATTACGGAAGTTTGTCCTGTTTCCACTGATCTGTCTCTCTCTAAGTTTTCTACCTTGTTCTATACATCCGCAATCTTAATAGGAAGTTAATGAATTGAACTTAAAAAATCACGAAAATATTCCACAGGTGTAACATGATCTTCGAAAATGTATATAGTAAAATCAGGTGTCTCGATATTCAAGATATAAACTTACGTGGTCAAACTATAAACACATTGAAAATGGCATTTCGGCGCTAGGTTATAATATGTAGTGGTTATTCTTAATTTCGATGTCGGAAGAACTTCTGCGTAGTTTAGTAACACAACTGAATAAGAATTGATCACGCCAGTGGCTACTTATCATACAGTTATTAATTTTACGAAATTAATATTCGTTCTGGATCACTGCTTGAAATAATGCCGCACTGAACAAATGCCTACAACCATTCCTTCCTGGTCACTGCTTTAAGTTTATAGAATACGATCCCGGTAGATATTAAGTAGTCTTGCTCGTCTAGGATATTTTAGACAGTCTACGTAAATTCCTCCAGAATATCTTACATACAAGTGACTTGAATGGATATATTTGTGAACGATGTGTGAATGAAACTAAAAATTATATTTTAAATGTATCTTAGGCTATCCCATTTACGTTTTAGTCTCCTCATTTAAGATTATGCATTGTTCCTAAAAATAGATAACTTAGCAACATCGTTTTCAGTGAACTCACATTGTAACATGTATGTATGTTCAGCCGTCAGCCCGAAGGCTGGTTGGATCCTCAACAGCTCCGCCATCAGCTGTCATAGATGGCCTAGGCAACCACTGAAGAGGCGTACTAGGGAAATGAGGAGTGAGGTAGTTTCTCGTTGCTTTCCTCACCGAGCCAGAAGTTGCTATTACATACCAGTCTGCCAAACCCACTGAAATGCATGCATCAACCGACCCTATGAGCAACATTTTCACACCATTCATAGCAGGGACTGGCTGCATAAGGAATGGCATTACTAGCATCGCTCTTACCTCAGTCACTTTCATATTGTCAGAGCCAAGGATAAGACTATGACAGGTCAATGAAAGTAACAAAATTGCCCTAGCCTATACCAAAAGACATAGTGCACTGCAAACACTAGGTCCGGCCAGCAAAGGCATACATTGTAACATAGTAATATTAAAATAATTTCATTTTGCTTCATAATTATTAGAAAAATATTTCCTTTAAGCTACGGTAGTAGTATTCACTTGACGTTCTTTACTTATTAATTTGATATTCTTTCTGTTATTGTCGACTCCCTATTTATCCTAACTTTTCCATTCATAGTAATCGTAATTAATTGTGTTATTATTACTCCTCTATAAATCTAAAAATTATATGCGGTTAGAAAGTATGTTTTGCTGGCTATCCACTTCTACATATTATATAACTGTATGTGTTAGGGTCTATTTGCTGACACATGGGCCACATGTTATAGGGCACCACCTATGGCGATTCGCGGGCTGTAATTGGAGGTACAAAATGTGTGTTTAATGAGGTTCTTAGAATATTCGTTAGGTAAGGTAGGCTCTTAGTAGGAGATATTTCAGAAAATTTTCACTATATCTATTAGTTTTTCGTTTCGCTCACTCAGACAGGTCATGTGGCGATTATGGGAGATGACTGGGATGGAAGATACCGTGGCCTTAATTAATATGCAACTCCATCATTTGTCTGGCGTGAAAATGGAAAACTTTGGAAGACCATTTTCAAGGCTGCTAAGCGGGGCTCGAACCCACTATCTCCCGAATGAAGTTAGCAGCTGCAGGGTCCAGCCGCATAGCCAACTCGCTCGGTTTTTATTGCAATAAAATCCTTATAGCACCCTTCCTCACTCCTCTGGAAGGATAATCATGTTCTACAGTATGTTGATTATAGCGGCTGGGTATCGGTGCTGCTTCCACGGTATTCTGAAAAACAATAAACAAAACTGAACATTGAAAGACTACTATGGAACCCGCTATAAGACAGGAAAACTGAACTGCCAGCGGAGCTTAATATGTTGATTGTGTTAGTTTGTAGCAAGAAGAAGAAAACAGTTATTATGTTTCCATTCTACAATATAGTGAGAAATTAATTCTGTATTTTTCGGAAGTAAGTACGTACGAAGATGCTGAATGAAGATAGAATCACGATTTCTTACTTTATATTGTATCTTCCGGCTTACATCAGATGCAGATGTATAATGCGTTTAAGATCATCTGAACTACCTTTTTCCAAAACGGAAGTTTCAACATGCCAGTAAACACAACACTGAAATGCCAACCGACTATTCGGGATTCAATCTCGCATTCTCGAGCACAGAAGAAGAAGAAGGCCAAATTAACTGAGATATTTAGTAATATGCCAGAATCAGCTGTCAAAATGGATACAAATGAAACTTCCCACTTATCAGGGAACTATTTAGGTTGGACTTGTTCAGGTTGCATACCTGTAAGGATGTATTCGTGAGAAAGCGGGTTCAAAAATCCTTATACTCTGGCCGGCAGCTCTGAAGATGTTTTACCGTTAGTTTCCCATTTTTACACCAGCTAACTGCCTTAATTAAGGCCACGCCTGCTACCTTCCCAACTGTAGCCCTTCCCCTTCTGTGCGTCGAAAACCTTCGATGCGTCACGCGACATTAAACCACTAGTAAAAATAATAAATAGAAAAATGGGTTGAGCCAGACGAATTTCAGTGAAATTAACATATTCTAATTGTAATGGTAATAATAACAATTTTGCTCTAAAATCAACGGTAGTATTACAATTAGTTGCTGAAATATAGCTGGGTGGATCGAAGCAATTAGCTTATGAAAAAGAACTTCTTTACTTACCTACCATCGTTATACTGATACTTGTAAATCATTATTTTTCAATACTTGTTCATATTATCACCTAATTCTCTATCATTGACAAGTTTACGCAACAATACTGTACATATATATGCATGTTTTAAGTGATTTGATAGAATCTGAGGATGTTCTTGTAGAAACACGTCATTCTTTGTATAATAGTGTGTATTTTTACAAGTATATTTATAGTGTTATAATTTATATTGAAATTGTTGTGCGTAGACAGACTAGAAAGTTTTATGTTACATTTTACTAATTCGGCACTGGAAAGTATGGCTTCCTTCTTAATAAACCTACCCAAAGAGTTCCCTTGTTGGAGATTCTAGTCGAGGGTTAAAGACAACAATGGTAGTAGACTTCACTTACAAGAGTCGAAGAAAAAAGCTCGGATGCTGCACCAGAAGCGTTACTTTACAAAACAAAAATTGAAACAAAGAAATATGAAATTTTACCTTTCGCTGAAGTGGTGGATGGTGACAGGAATCCAACATGCTGCTCCGAACTGCATGTTCCTCGTACGATCGCCACCTATGACGAAATATTCATAGCCCATATTGAAATAATAAAAATATGTCACATTATATTTCATTGTTGCGCCCGTTCAAAACCGCTATGTGATAATGTAGTTGGAGAAATACTAACCCGCAACACATACGTCATCATGGGTGAAAACTCTTTGAAATTACTCGCACAATATTGAACCTTAGGTGAACCTTGTCGGCCAAATTTCTAAGCTGAAATATTTCACATAGCTGTTTTAGCAAGCGCAGCGGCGATTTGTACTCTAAATTGAAAGTTTTATGCTTCAGTACACAGCCTATGTCTTAACTTTCCATTTACACGATAAATTCTATTCGACCAAAAATGTTTTCACAGTTTCATCAATCATCCAATATTTTGTTGCAGTTATAGAGAATGTTGTAAAATAGAACACAATGCATATATGTTATTATTTGTAAAGAATAAACCAAGTACCGGAGAGTAAACTTGTCAAATGATACGAAATTGTTTGACATTCCCTTTTCGTTCAAACGGAGGTCTTTAACATATTGCGGACCGGATGATCATCAGACTGCTCAACCCCTGTGCCCGGCCATTTTCTGTGTAACTTATTGCTACAGTGCATGCGCATAAACAGTTGGGTCTAGCTTCACTAACCTTGTACTGATTATGGTGAAATTTATAGGAGACCTTTGGTAAGAGTTCTAATTATGTTTCCTGGTGTGGTATCTGCTCAAATCTATTTCTACTCACTGTATATGGCGGTTTCAATGATTAATCAGTTGACCAGTAGTCTTTCCAAATGACTTTTTATCTGTCCCATCAATATAAACAAAGCAAAAATTATCGTATTTCACTACTAGTTACATCTGTCCACTTCAAGCTCTTAAGGGTTATTTTGTTCGATGAAGCAGTTTGCTGGTGATACAATTTCGTCTGCTCGGCAAACAAGTTCAAAGAAATCATCACGACAAATAATCCCTACTACTTCGTCAATATTTTGAGGTTCATCAAGTCTTACCGCTTTGCTAGGATCTCCTGGGAAATCCTCTAAAGTCGTTGATTTATTATTTTCTACCCACTCATCTGAAGAAATAGATATATACTTCCATTCACACTCACAACATCACTTTCAGCCTCGTTCTCACCCACCTCTAGGCTACTTCACATTGTTTTGGAGGGCGTACATCATTATTATCAACCGAGGCACTTTTGTCAGAATAGCTTTCAACATCGAACTCGCGTTCGTCAACATCACTGGGGCAATCCGGTTACTTATCCGCATATAATTCATTAAAACTCTCGTCTACGTCTAAGCTTGTGTTCAGTCTGGGAAGAGCCATCTTTTCCACCGCATGGGCGTTGAAGGCCGTGAAAGAGCCGTTCTGAGAAGCGGCTCGGCGTTGTTTGAGAATGCACCGCTAGATCGCATTGTTTAGACCTGTTAAACCATAGGGTTTTATTGGCGGGGATTCATAATAATTCATCACATTTGAATTGAATTAATAGATATGACTCACTTACAGGAATAAGAAAATATTAATTGCACCTTTCAATAAATAACTGTTTTAATAATAAACGCCAAATACCTGTAAATATTCTGCTGCGTAATGGGAACGATAATTTTAACAGTTTCCGACTTAAAGGCTTTGTTATGAAATTCTTCATGAAATAAATGCCATTTTTTAACATTTCCTGCATGCCTGTCAAGTACCGGTATTGGTTTGAGGACCTTCGTTGCAATATTGTCAGGAAGTGGCTCCTAATTGCATTCCTCATATATAAATTTTGTATGAATTTGCGAACAACAAATACTTTTAATTTAAGTATATTTGCATTTTCTACATATTATTTGAGGCGCTGGCCTTCTGACCCCAACTTGGAGGGTTCGATCCTGGCTCAGTCCGGTGGTATTTGAAGGTGCTCAAATACGTCAGCCTCGTGTCGGTAGATTTACTGGCACGTAAAAGAACTCCCGCGGGACAAAATTCCGGCACCTCGGCGTCTCCGAAAACCGTAAATGTAGTTAGTGGGATGTAAAGCAAATAATATTATTATTATTACATATTTTATAGCATGCGAAGTGGATTTAGGAACATTTCTTAAGAAAAAGAAAAACTTTCTCGATGGGTAACGCAAAGCACTTCGGTCTTGTACCTTATTTAGGCACATCAAGAGGCTGTTGGGATCAAACACTGTGAATTTTCTTCGGCAATTCCAACGAAGTATCCACCTATCATAGCCAACGATGACAGTTCTTTTGTGATTGGGCATTCTGAAAAAGGCACGATAAGGATTGTTTACTTTAGGCATCTTGTGCAAAGAAAATATTATTTCTCACCTGCCTGAAAAGAGCTGCACTACCTCGGTATGAGGACACGAGTTTACTTTTTTAACGAACATAACGAGTCTCGTGAAGACGAGTTAACTCGCCTCCCGCCCTCAACGCTCGGCCAGCCAAACACGAGTTAACTCGTCTCCCGTCTGCAATGTTAAAATATTTCCAAATTTCCAAGACTAAACGTTCAGAAATACACTGTATAAAAAAAAACGACGCACCAGGAAAGAATTGTCCGATGGAGATAAAAATCGGTGGATGTGAGGAACAGACATACAAAAACAAACGATCAAATGTGCAGAACAATCGAATGATTTATTGCAGAGTTAGAGCGTTACAAAGTGAGGACGTCAATAGGGTGTTGGTCCACCCCTGGTCTGGATGCAAACTGTCACTCGACGTGGCATAGACTGATAAAGGTCCCGGATGGTGCCCTGCGGAATTTCGTGCCAAACGGTCTCCAACCGTTGGTCTAAATCGCCGACATTCCGGGATGTTCGCAATCGCCTTCCCATGACGTCCCAAATGTGCTCTATGGGAGAGAGATCAGGCGACCGAGCTGGCCAAGGAAGGATAGGGCAAGCTTGAAGACAGTTCATAGCAACACGTGGCGTGTGCGGCTGGGCATTATCATGTTGGAAAACAAAGCCTGGATGTCGCTGAAGGAACGGTAACACAACCGGCCGTACAATGTCATCAACATACAGCTGTGCTGTCAGTGTGCCCGGAATGACTACCAGAGGGATGCGGCTATCAAAGGAGATGGCACCCCAGACCATCATCCGCTGTTTTGGGGCTGTGTGGCGTGCGATAGTCAAGGGAGGATCCCCACGCTGGCCTGGACGTCTCCAAACACGTCTGCGGTTGGCGTCAAGGCACCGTTGGAAACGGGACACGTCACTAAAGACTATACGTCCCCAGTCAGCGCAGTTCCACGTTGCTGGAGCGCGGCACCACTGTAATCTGGCTTGACGGTGGTGGTTAAAGTTATTGTTTTCGTCATATTCTAGAAGTGTGCAATTGAATCCGAGAATGTAGAATGGTAATGCGTGCGGAAGTTAAATCCTATCTTAGCTCCAAATTAATAACAACTGCCACAATCATGTGTAACGCAATTTGTCAAAGTAAACGTAATTATGGGAGAAGTTGGTCCCTTAACGGATAACTTCAGATTTATGTTGAGAGGTGATAGTGTGAGGCTTCGGTTGATAGAGTTTGAGACCCGAGTGATAATGAGTTTGGAAGTTTGTCACCACTTCGGTATTATTATGTCATTCATAAGTGTACAATTTGTATTGGGTGTGATTTCTCGCCGTTGTTTCGCATATTGTATCGAGAACACGTTGTTTGTGGTCCAGGTAGATGTGAGTTCCTGAGATCCATTTCATCATGCTGTGAAGATATTACAGGCTTGGGAGTCCTGATGATGTTTCTGTACAGTGCCGGGATTTGTAGGTAAAATGTCCGATGATTTTGAGAACGGTAGGAGATGATATTTTGAGGAAATATTTTGGTTCGGGCTTTATGCAGAACCGATGTCCAGAAAGATTGTACGGGTATGTTCCAAGATATACAACTGACACTTATTAAATGCGTAGTAACTCCTCAGGTCTCATTATTTTAAAGTGCATCAGTAAAAATTCTGTTTTGGAAATGATATGACAAATGTGTTCTTCTTTTATTGGGTTCATTATAATAGTGCTGTGTTAGCTAGAGAGAGATTTGTTTGATCGTAGATGGGGTGATGATGGGTTCAAATTCAAGGGTGATGCAGCTGTTGCGTTGGGAATTTATAGTAGCAATGACAATTCGAAACTTAACTACAGCGGAGATTGATATAATCCTCGGGTTATGGAATTATATCCATGAGAGATCAATAGTATCTTCAGTATTTTCACCGTTAGGTGACGTACATGATCTAAGATTTTCAGTAGTGACCATTCGTAACAATGAAGTCTCCTACTATTTTACCATTTCGACGTTTAGATGAACACGGTGATAGTCAGTAGTTCACGTTTGGCATTTATATTTGGATTTGGGATGGACTGATGGTCCACTTCTATATCTTAGGTTATTTTGTTCGGTTTGTAGAGATGATAGTGTTGGACATAGGTGATGGCAGATAGTACTGTCATCGCCTTGACATCATAGGTAAGCGGCCTGACATTGTCACGGGACAGGCTTCGTGGAGTAACTTTCAGTCCTGGCAGGTTCGATTAAATGATGTAGCTAGGATACCTATCCAGATTTAGTGTTGAGTGACCTAGCTGACGCAGAAGGTTCGTAACTGCACGAAGCTCCACGTAACAGTTGATTAGTTCACCATTAGTCCATGGGTATTTTAAGGTTTACTATCTATGATTGTAAATAATTATTACGGTTGTGTTTTTGTATTCTTATTAATTTGAATTTATATGCGATTTTTTGAGTTGCAGATGGATTCCTCGGTGGAAAGATTGCATTTAAGGCTTACCTACAATTTTATTTAAGATATATTGTTTTATTTTAGTGCTTCTTTGATAACGTACTGGAATGTTAACACGATAACTTAGTAGGAATACATAGGTTTTTCAGGGTTTCCTTATAGGCTCATCGAGAACAAGTGTGATTGTTCTCACAACTGACTCTAACGAACAAATTAAAGCAATTTCAATTAACACTGTTAAAGTTAAAAGACTATAATGCCAACCATTTCAGTGAAACTATTTTTCGGGGTTGAATTGTATTTTATATCGTACATCAGGTAGTTTGTTGAGTAAACTTCTTCAGTTTAGAATCGTAATCGATTATTCAAGCAAGTTCAAGTGATAAACCTAGATTTAACCTGAATGATATTGGTGTTTTCTTTGTTAAAGGTTAACTTCATTTGTTTAATGTAAACTTTACTGTTCGGTTTTTGGAACTCAGTATTTGTGTGAAATCCGTTGTTGAGCATTTGTTTAATATTTAACAATTTGATGAATTAAGTTTATGGCACAAGTGATGCAATATTACTTCACGATCTTCAATCATTTGACTAACTTTTAAGAGCTATGTCTTGCCATCAGAATGAGTAACACACTTTAATATCAGTAAATGGCAATGATTGGTCCACTCCGATACAATTAAGGGTCCAAATGATATACAAAGTACCCTGCTTTGGTATTACGTTAGTGGACAGCCTTAATAATAACGAAAGTCTAAAGCTCGGTTGCCGAGAGTTAAACTTTCAAGAACCAAGTGGACTAACCCACGGTTATTAATAGAGCCTGAATTCAGGGACTTTCAGGTTTTTGTTGCACTATAATAATTATTAATGATGATGGTTTTAAATTCAAGTAGCCCCTCAGACAAGAATGAAAAGTTGAGAAGCCATGTGACATTCAAATAATTTGTTAAGAATAATGAATTCATGAATTTCTGTCATTATTTTTGTATAGTCTACTGTTCTATTTCGTCGTTCATGACATTTTGATTTTAGATTCAATAAATTTCAGTTAATATATTCCTGTTTTTAATTTCGAGTAGTTATGCCTTTCTTGATATTCGCCTATCATGACTCCCAGAGACAAAAATCCCGTTATTACCCTGAGACACACAAGATTCTGGATATACAAGCCTCCGATTTAGCCGAGGTAGTTGACTGCTGCACGATCACTCAAAGGATACTGTATATATCCTCGAAGTCCGACTCGTTGGTTGAACGGTCAGCATACTGGCCTTCGGTTCAGAGGGTACCGGGTTCGATTCCCGGCCGGGTCGGGGATTTTAACCTTAATTGGTTAACTCCAATGGCACGGGGGCTGGGTGTGTGTGCTGTCTTCATCATCATTTCATCCTCATCACGACGCGCAGGTCGCCTACGGGAGTCAAGTAGAAAGATCTGCACCTGGCGAGCCGAACCCGTCCTGGGATATCCCGGCACTAAAAGCCATACGACATTTCATTTTATATCTTCGAAGGTGGTAAGGAAAATGGAAAGGTATGTATACATACTTTAAGGCAGAAACCGGTTCCAGGAAGGACATCCAGGTATCATTAATGAACAAGGGAATTGTACATGTGAGTACTTGCAGAAGGTAGAAGTATTCAGTCAGCAGTACGTAAAGGTATATTTATATATAAATATGATATTCAGGTAAATGAGGTGACTAATACTGACCAATTACTGAAATGCACCTACGATTTTAAAGACATTTACCAAAAAAGATACGAAAGTTGAAAGCTATAAAAGAATGTGGGACTGATAAGATTTCTGGGGATATACTATGGACAATAGTTTGCGATATAGTGCCATAACTGAAATATTTGATCACTGTTTGCACGAAAGAGCGATACCAAACGAATGGGGAGTTGCAATAGTAGCCCCATTGTACAAGGGAAAGAGCGATAAACATCAACCGGATAAATACAGGCCAGTCAGCTTGACATGTGTTGCTTGTAGCTCTAGGTAAGCATTATATGTGATTATACATGGTCAGACTGCGCTATAAGGAGTCAAGCCTGTGACTTCTGTGTTCGTAATTTGTAAAAACGTCTAACGTGGTGTATCATTATATTTTGTGTTGTGCGTAAATTAACTTGATGGCATTATTTTAAATTCAGAGTATACTGAAGACATTTTATGTGTTAAAGTTTTAAAAATTAACTTACATGCTATTTGGTACCCTGGAATGACATAAATTTACGACAAAGGCGAGCCTTTTCTTGTTGCAGTATGTATAATAGTGACAAACCACGTCGTTTTTAAAGCCATTCTGTGTTTGTATTTTTCAAATTGCAGTAGTTTAAAAGTGACGCATGATTGTGTTATTTTATTTTACGTTGCACAAGTATGACAACCAGAACTAAAGCTAAGCTTAATTTCAGATGCCGGGGAACTGCTGCATTTCTTCGTGCTCCAACAATTATGATTCTAATCAAGAAGGATGCATTTCAGTGTTCAGATTTCCTAAGGACGTTGCAATGTAAGCTTCGTGGTTGAAGTGTAACCCCAGAGACATCTGGAACCCTACTTCATCTATATAGTGTAGTGTGTGTGAAAGACTTTGCTCCTGAAGATGTGGAAATATTTGAGACTTACATTGATCACAATGGTGAAAGGAAAACAAGGAAACAGACAGGCCTATATTAAAGTCTGGCGCTCTCTATAGGATTTTCCCAAACCTTCCCTATTATTTAACCAAACCAAATCCTTCTATAAGAAAAGTTCCAGATGACAGGCGTAAATAAATTCAGAAAAGGGAGAAGGAAGAATTCCAAAAACTTGTTGAGAAAGACAAAATTGTAGATTTTGTAGTCTTAAAGACTGTACAACCTTCCTTGTTGACTGTTTAGGAAACAGATGGTTCACAAAAAGTAGTGAAAATGAGTTCGTATTATACACTCGGCCAATCAATGAGGTACCAAAAGTTGAGGTAGCAATAAAAGTGTCAGTGTTGTTGGAGCTATCAGTGTTTGTGAAAAGGGAAATTGTAGGTAAGAATGATTGCTTATCAAAGGGAAAGTTACAGAAGTGGTCACAACTCAGCAACATTCTGAACAATTTTTGTGTATGTCATGCAAATGATGAGCTGGAACCTCAGGTGCATTACAAGAAAATGGTTAACTATATTAAAGACTAGTTGTCAGATCTTGTGACTTTCATTGAATCACACTCAGATGAAGAATTCAATCAATCACTACTGATCTGCATTTAGTGCAGTCGCTCAGGTGCCAGATTCCCTGTCTGTTGTTTTCCTAGTCTTTTATTAAATGATTACAAAGAAATTGTAAATTTATTGAACATCCCCCTTGGTAAGTTATTCCAATCCCTAACTCCCCTTCCTATAAACGAATATCTGCCCCAATTTGTTCTCTTGAATTCCAGCTTTATCTTTATATTGTGATCTTTACTACTTTTAAAGACTCCACTCAAACTTATTCGTCTACTGATGTCATTCCACGCCATCTCTCCACTGACAGCTCGGAACATAACACTTAGTCGAACAGCTCGTCTCCTTTCTCCCCAAGTCTTCCCAGCCCAAACTTTGCAACATTGTTGTAACGCTACTCTTTTTTTCGGAAATCACCCAGAAAAAATCGAGCTGCTTTTCTTCGGATTATTTTCAGATATTGAATCAAGTAATCCTGGTGAGGGTCCCATACTCTAGTTGGGGTCTTACTAGAGACGTATTGCACGAAAAAATTTGTACAACTAAGTAGTATTGTTGTGTAGTTGTATAACATATTAATTACCTTCTTGTCGTGTAATCTTTGTGAACTATCCTAGACAATATTTCTTTCCTTTCATTTTTATTTTGCACGGATTAAGTTTAGTTTTCTTTTTCTTTTCATTATTCCGTAAATAATGGCTACCTTCCTTTATCAAACTAAGGGCTCTATTCAGGATCAGAATTCGGAACAGGTGTCTGTGAGAAATCGGTACGAGTCACTGGAGGTAGAACAACCGAGGGAAGATGAGGAACAGGAAACTGTGCCTGAGAATTTCCAGACTCCAAGCAAGCAGTGTTTTTAAGCCATCAGTTTCAACTCCTGTGTGTGTCCAAGAAGTTATATTCCTGCCTTCTTTTTCAGTTTTCATTTCTAATTTACTACATATCTTCTTCTTGTTATAGGTACTGCTATTCGAAATCAAAACATTATCTTCCTTCCTCATTACAGACATCTCAAACGCATAATAAATGCTTTACATGCGTCACCTGATCGAAATAATGAGAGTTTTCTTAAGAATACAGCACGTGGTCTTTCTGTAAGACAGCGGTATGTAACTCTCCTTTCGGATGAAATGTATGTGAACTCATATTGCCAGTTTATGTCAGGTGTTGTGCATGGCCATGCTCAGAATCAAACTGGAAAGTTAGATAGAACCATTCAGGCCTTTATGATAAGTTCTGTTTTGGGGATTATTTCTGCTGTAGTTGCACTGGTGCCAGTAAATGATTTAACAGGTGATGACTTAGCTAACTTGACAAAAAAAAGCTATAAGCACTGTCCAAAATTGCATTTTTACTGTGCTTAACATTATTTCTGATAATAATCGGATAAACCGCAACAGGTTTTCTCTTCTAGGTGAAAGTTTAAATTATAAGATGCCCAACCCAAAGTGTGATTCTTTTATTTACTTTCTATGTGATAGTGTTCATGTCCTTAAATCTGTCAGAAATAATTGGTTAAATCTGTGTGATGAAGCTAAAACTTTTTTTTAATCCCAAATTTGATCCTGTCGTTGGTCATGGTTGTACAGTTTTCAAAGCCCAGTTTTCAGTGTTGGGAGAATCGTACGAGTTAGAGACCAACAAGTTATTGAAGTGTGCCTCTAGACGTAATTACAAGTCGGTATTTCCAACAGTCATAGAGAGACAGAATGGGGCTCCTGCTCGTAATATTTTTTTTTTGTAACGAGACAATTACAGCAGTGTCTACAAGGGACTATTCTGAAGTAAAATATTTTCTTAACTTCATTAAAAGTTGGTGGACAGTTATGAACATTAAGAACAAGTCAATTGGAAGCAGAAAGAGAGAAGTGGATGCTTCTCCATTCACATCAAGAGATGATATCAGATTGCAGTTTCTTGAAGAATTTGTGAATTGGTTGAGGACATAGTTTAATATGACCTTGCAATATGATGGGGCAATGTTACCGACACACTAAACATCGCTGTAGTCGGGAGGAAGAATGGAAAGAATGAGCATATGTAATTAATAACAATAACATATCGCTGTCTTGGAATTATGGGAGTGACGTTTCAGTCAATGACAGAGTCCATTCGTGCTACCGCCAGCCATGATTAATAATTAACAAGGAGAAAAATAACATTTTTCAATGTTTCAGAGCTAGCCATACAATCATTTCGAATCTCGCCACTGTAAAGCATAGATTACGCTGATGTCACTCCTATAATTCATGGGGAAAAAATATAGAAATATAATTTTCGACATAAGGAGTAATAACCTTTGTAAATGGTCCAGGGCAAACCATTACGTTTCATCCGGAGAAAACGCAGCGTGTTAATTCTAAAATTGGACTCAGTGATGTGTAGATCGTGCTAAAGCTAGAGGACTAAGGCCGCTCTTAGCCTACAAGGAATACAAAGCCTGCTCACTCGCAGTGTTCTCTTCAGAAACAGTACCCGCCTGGCAGTGCGCGTCTTGACCACTGCAGCGCTAGTATACCACCTCATATCAGCACACACCAGCATTGCTAACGGGAGTTAAAACCAGCACAAATTTATTTCTACACTATACTTCCTTATATTATATACGTTACTGAGCAAAATGAAGTAGAAAATAATAAATGTTCACCTTTTACCCTAGGAGTTCAATTCAGCTGTGGATTTTCATTTCATATAACACACATAACTGTCGAAATTTGTCTGGCATTTAAAAATATATAAGTTTTATAAGTTTTGCACTAGATATTTTTACTACCGCACCGTAGAGTTTCAATGAAAAGGATCGACTTTAACCATTTTTCTTGATATTTTCTTCTCATATATTGTCTTTTTTTCCCAAAAAGTATTCTCGGCGATACTCATCTGTTATGCCATAGCGCAGTTACTGACAGGGGCGCAGAAACTTCTGCAGTATTATTCTGCTTAGTTCCTCAGAATGATCACTTTTCCCACACTGTAGAATAGGATTTTTAGCAACATGTGGCAACAGTATTTCGGTTAATGTATGTGCTATTTTCGTACTGTCCAGCGTTACCGATATCATTTCGTCCGTTACTTGCCCCAGTTTCATCAGCAGTGAAACAAAACTTGGCATTAATAATAATTTCGTATGGCTATTTCTAGTCGAGTACAGCCCTTGTATGGCAGACCCTCCGATGAGGGTGGGCGGCATCTGCCATGTGTAGGTAACTGCGTGTTATTGTGCTGGAGGATGGTGTTATGTGTGGTGTGTGAGTTGCAGGGATGTTGGGGACAGCACAAACACCCAGCCCCCGGGCCATTGGAATTAACCAATCAACGTTAAAATCCCCGAACCGCCCGGGAATCGAACCCGGGACCCTCTGAACCGAAGGTCAGTACGCTGACCATTCAAACTTGGCATTGAATACCTGAGACACCTCTGTATTTGATTTTTATTAATGACGTTAGTGGAAATGGACTCTGGGTACTAATAATTTTGTCCACACACTCTTGACATGGCATGTGGTCTTCGACAACTCTTACCAAATACCCTCCAATATATGCCATTGCAGCACTCGACATAGAAACGCATGGTGTTCCTTCGGCTTCCTTTTCGATGCTTTCCAGTTGTGTTTGAAAATTTCTTGCTAACTCAGGATTCGTTGCTGTCGGTTCATCCGCATGTGTGATCTGTTCACTAACTAACGGTTGCAAAAGTTGGAAAAAGATACATTTTATTTATTTTATTCCGAAAAATAAGAAAACCATTTAGAAGCTTACAGGAGACCATTTATTCCTTTTCTGGTTATTTTTTACGAAAAACTGAAAGGTAAAAAGGAACTACTTATATATTATGTCACTTTACGTTCCACAACTATTCCTCTCTTCCTCCCGCATATACGAGCACATTAACTTAGTCTCCGTGATAAGAATGGGCAGCTGCACTCGTCGAATATTGCACGGTAAATGAAATGGCGTATGATTTTTAGTGCCGGGAGTGTCCGAGGACATGTTCGGCTCGCCAGGTGCAGGTCTTTTTTGCGTCGTGATGAGGATGAAATGATGTTGAAGACGACACGTACACCCAGTCCCCGTGTCAGCGAAATTAACCAATGATGGTTAAAATTCCCGACCCTGCCTGGAATCGAATCCGGGACCCCTGTGGCCAAAGACCAGCACGCTAACCATTTAGCCATGGAGCCGGACTCAAATCACAGTTTCGACACTGGTAATTCTCAATGTAAGTTTCATGTAGAATAGGCCTATACCACGGAAATTATGAAAGTATGAGAGAGCCTTCAAGTCCAGGGGTACCTACTCCAATATTTGTGCCAAATACGATGGTCATGACACCCAAGGAGTCTGGCATTGTTTATATCTTTCCAAATAATATGCTAATATTAACGGACCATGTAACTACTAAATATTTTCATTCCTCCCCTGAAGAGGGAGGCGGGCTTCCTGGACGGTGATACCGTCTCTCGAGCCAGGAGATTTATATCGAAGATAATATTATTATCATCAGAACAGGAGCAATAATAATGAGTAACTTAATTTTTGCCGTCACATGGTCTGCGTATTTACTGTACTGTTCTTTGTCTGCTTATTACTTTAATCCATAATTCCCTAGTTGGGTCTTGGCAAGGGAATTCATGGAAACTAGTTCCAGGAACTTTATTTCTAGAGCCTTGTTTACAAAACGGTACGCAACAGTAGGCTACACCATTGTAATATAATTGACGTATTTTAATAATACGACGTCACCAGCAAGCACACAATGTGTAGAAATACCGCCAAACGAGGTGTTCATGTGAGGTTGAATTACAGCGCCTCTATCGGCAAATACAGCACCCACAGGGCGGACAGCTATGAGTGGCCATTGGGCAGGCCTTGAATTCCTTGTATGCTAAGGGCCGCTTTGCGGCCCTAACGAGACCTCCTTTGCTTCGTCACCGTCCAATGGGTTTGTCACTAGCCGGACCTAACCAATCCAGACCAATAGTTTTATCACTAGCCGGACCTAACCTATCCATACAATTTTTTTCACAAGCTGGACCTAGCCTATCCAGACCAATGGTTTCGTCACTACCTGGACCTAACCTATCCAGTCGAATGCCGGGAAAAAGTGCAGCACTAACTGAACTGTTGCCGGATAAATAATAATAATAATAATAATAATAATAATAATAATAATAATAATAATAATAATAATAATAATAATAATAAATTTCGTGTGGCTATTTCTAGCCGAGTGCAGCTCTTGTAAGGCAGACCCTCTGATGAGGGTGGGCGGCACCTGCCATGTGTAGGTAACTGCGTGTTAATGTGGTGGAGGATAGTGAGGTGTGTGAGTTGCAGGGATGTTGGGGACAGCACAAATACCCAGCCCCCGGGCCATTGGAATTAATTAATGAAGGTTAAAATCCCCGACTCGGCCGGGAATCGAACCCGAGACCCTCTGAACCGAAGGCTAGTACGCTGACCATTCACCCAACGAGTCGGACATAATAATAAGACTTTTAAATGGTCCAGAGTAGACGAATGCTGAAAAAGTAATTCATGAGCATACATAAACAAAGTACTGTATAACGTACCATACATAGGAAGAAGGAAGATTTATACCAAAATTTAGCATACCATAATTACCACTGAAATCATTAAAATCAGTAATTTTGACATAGCAACCTCCGCAAGGAGCAAAATCAATGTTTAACAATAATTTGTTGATTACCATAACAACGAAGAATTTATTTATGACCGTAGCAACTAAGTTTGTTGGTTACCATAGCAACGAAGAATTTATTTATGACCGTAGCAACTAACCACGAATAAATTAAACAGTGCGACCAAAGTTGGTACTATGAAATAGGAACTCAGTTAAGTTGGTACCAGAACTAATTACGTCACATCAGTTGGTACTAGCAAATACAGTAGAGACAATACGCGACACTTACGGATTTCGCCAACACCACCTAGATATAAGGCCTGTGCATGGTGTCGAGATTAAAAGAAAAATGGCGGACTGTTGAGGCAATGCCTTGTGAACGTGATCCGTAATTTTGTCATACAAAATACAATAATGGTCTACAAATGTTGTGTGCCTAATTGTAGGGGAAACTACAGTGCCAATAGCAAAGTACAGATTTTTAGATTTCCGAAAGATGAAGATCTAAAAAAGAAATGGATATGTGCAATAAAGCGCGAGAATTTCGTTCCAACGAAGTATTCAGTGGTACGTAACTAGATAGCCTACTAGGTTATGCATTATTTATTCGCAAATGTTTTATTTCATAGTGTGTTAATATATTCATATAATCAAGAGATGGTAGTATAAGATATCTGAAAAAATGGCTATTAGGTTAGACGGGATCTAACCTCTAACATGCATGGTGAAATTCGTTCAGGTTAGGTTAACTGATTGTCTGTAATTGCAGGTTTGTGAATTACATTTTAATCCATCCGAAATAAGGAAACATACTGAATTCCACTGTGAGGATGGACAGCTTATAACTCTACCACTGAAGGTTCCACGACTTATCCCCAGTGCTGTTCCTTCACTTTTGCCAAATTGCCCAGCGTACGGTATTTGAGTATTTCAAAAACGTATCGAGAAGGTCCTGAAGAGAAGAGAAGAGAAGAGAAGAGAAGAGAAGAGAAGAGAAGAGAAGAGAAGAGAAGAGAAGAGAAGAGAAGAAGAAGAGAAAATGAAAATATCCAGGCAGCAATCGAGGAGAGTGAAGTAGAATATAATTTACACAAGAATAGAATACACGTTTTCTAATTTCACTGACCTGAAAGACAAGTTAAATAATCTGAATGTAGGTGAATCATGGGACATACTTCACAAAGGTGTAAATATACACTGACTGACAGAGCAAATGCAACACCAAGGAGGAGTGGTTCGAAAGGGATGAAAGTTGGGGAAAAAACAGAGTCGGCACGGAAGAATAATTGATGTTTATTTCAAACCGATATGCAGGTTACACATCGACGGCATCGACTCAGTAGGATGTAGGACCACCGCGAGCGGCGATGCACGCAGAAACACGTCGAGGTACAGAGTCAATAAGAGTGCGGATGGTGTCCTGAGGGATGGTTCTCCATTCTCTGTCAACCATTTGCCACAGTTGGTCGTCCGTACGAGGCTGGGGCAGAGTTTGCAAACGGCGTCCAATGAGATCCCACACGTGTTCGATTGGTGAGAGATCCGGAGAGTACGCTGGCCACGGAAGCATCTGTACACCTCGTAGAGCCTGTTGGGAGATGCGATCAGTGTGTGGGCGGGCATTATCCTGCTGAAACAGAGCATTGAGCAGCCCCTGAAGGTACGGGAGTGCCACCGGCCGCAGCACATGCAGCACATGCTGCACGTAGCGGTGGGCATTTAACGTGCCTTGAATACGCACTAGAGGTGACGTGGAATCATACGCAATAGCGCCCCAAACCATGATGCCGCGTTGTCTAGCGGTAGGGCGCTCCACAGTTACTGCCGGATTTGACCTTTCTCCACGCCGACGCCACACTCGTCTGCGGTGACTATCACTGACAGAACAGAAGCGTGACTCATCGGAGAACACGACGTTCCGCCATTCCCTCATCCAAGTCGCTCTAGCCCGGCACCATGCCAGGCGTGCACGTCTATGCTGTGGAGTCAATGGTAGTCTTCTGAGCGGACGCCGGGAGTGCAGGCCTCCTTCAACCAATCGACGGGAAATTGTTCTGGTCGATATTGGAACAGCCAGGGTATCTTGCACATGCTGAAGAATGGCGGTTGACGTGGCGTGCGGGGCTGCCACCGCTTGGCGGCGGATGCGCCGATCCTCGCGTGCTGACGTCACTCGGGCTGCGCCTGGACCCCTCGCACGTGCCACATGTCCCTGCGCCAACCATCTTCGCCACAGGCGCTGCACCGTGGACACATCCCTATGGGTATCGGCTGCGATTTGACGAAGCGACCAACCTGCCCTTCTCAGCCCGATCACCATACCCCTCGTAAAGTCGTCTGTCTGCTGGAAATGCCTCCGTTGACGGCGGCCTGGCATTCTTAGCTATACACGTGTCCTGTGGCACACGACAACACGTTCTACAATGACTGTCGGCTGAGAAATCACGGTACGAAGTGGGCCATTCGCCAACGCCGTGTCCCATTTATCGTTCGCTACGTGCGCAACACAGCGGCGCATTTCACATCATGAGCATACCTCAGTGACGTCAGTCTACCCTGCAATTGGCATAAAGTTCTGACCACTCCTTCTTGGTGTTGCATTTGCTCTGTCAGTCAGTGTAGTAATAGTTAAAATTGTGTTGAACCTTGAACTTGAAATAATTAGTTCTATAGTTATCAATGAAACTTTGGAGTTAAGTGTATACTATAAGAACATAAAATTAGACAGTATTGGTTACTTTCATTTCCCACAGTCTGTATAGGACTTGGATGAAATTTCAGTGCTTCTTGAAAAAGTTGACACGTTAAGTTCTGAGGTTCACAGTGCAAACAGCACTAATGACATTTTAGGTTTAGCAGCATACCTTTTGAAACATGTCAGCATGTTAGAACCGAGACTAAAAGGACCACTTGAATACATGATTGAACAGATTGCACTTTGGTCACACGAGAGGAGGAGTTATAGTCCTTCCTTTCTGATTTTATCTTCAATATTGCAGTCCATTTCACCCGATTGCTATGCATACGTCAGACATCTCAGTTTATTGTATCTGCCTCATCCATGTACCACCAGGAGGCTTTCTTCTTCTTTAAAAGTAGATCCTAGAATAGGACAGCACGATAACAATTTCCTGAAATATATAAGGGATAAATTTTCTGGCAATTATAGTGATAAGTTCATTGTGCTTATGATGGATGAAATTCATGTTAAACCATTAATGGACTATAAAGGTGGTAATGTTGTTGGCAAAGCATTCAATGATGAACAGTTAGCAACAGGTGCTTATTGTTTTATGGTTTCAAGTTTGTTATCTGATTTTAAGGAAGTAGCTCACATATTACCTGTAAAATCAATTACTGGAGAATATTTGCATGGTGTACTAAGAAAAGTTATTGTAGGATTAGAGGAAACAGGGTTTAAATTTGTTTGTGTTGTTAGTGATAATAGTTCTGTAAACAGAAAATGCATGCAAATATTTTCACCTGAAAATGAATTGAAATGTGTTTATCCGCATCCTGCTGATGAGAGCAGACCACTTTTCTTTGTGTTTGATAGTGTTCACTTGCTCAAATGTGTTCGCAATAACTGGTTAAATCGAAAGGATGAGAATATGTGCATGAACTTCCCTGATTTTGAAGATAACAGTGCAGTACAGTGTGCTTCTTTTCTTACAATTAAGAAATTATATGATCTTGAGCATGAAAAGTTCTTAAAATATGGTTATGGTCTGTCTCTCAAAGCATTAAGTCCTTCATCATTTGAAAGGCAGAATGTAAAATTAGCTCTGCAAGTGTTCAATGACAATGTTATAGAAGGGCTGAAAGTGTTAGGTGAAAAGTGTAAGCTACCATATTATAAAGAAACAGCCTCATAAATATCAAATAATAATAGATTGGTGGGCTGTTTTCAATGTCAAAACACCAGGTAAAGGGGTAAGGCTCAACAACAGCTTAATGTGTCCAGTCTCTTCGAATTCAGGGGAAGGGCTTCAATATTTGAAGAAATTCCTACAATGGTTAGTAAAGTGGAGAGATCTAGGTGGAAAAGGTTCATTATCATCTGAAACAATGGCTGCTTTGATATTGACAACTGAAGGATTGTTGATGTTGATAGAATATTGTTTGTCAAAACTTAATTTTGCATATGTCCTATTAGGAAAATTTCAAACAGACATATTAGAGGACAGGTTTGGGAAATATAGGCAGCTTGCAGGAGGGCAGTACAATATTTCTGTGAGGCAGTTGTTTGAAGTTGAAAAGAAGTTAAGGTTACTGTCATCACTGACTCTAAAGATAAGATCAAACGCATTTGGGGAGATTGAAGTAGATGAGTTCTCTGACCCGCCTCCTGAATCTTCTGCCTTTTTGGATTTTGATAATTCATTGTGTAAGAGCATAGCTGTACATATAAGTTTACACGATATTGAAAACTGTAACAATGACATGCCAATTTTAGTCTATTTAGCAGGTTATTGTTACTATAGTGTCTCAAAATATTTGAAATGTGAACACTGTAAAGGAATTCTTGTTACTGAGGACTTCATTGATGCTGATGATGAGGGATATAATCTAATTAGAAATAATAATAATAATTAGAAATAAGAGTATGTAATAAGAGTATGTAATAATACATAATTATCTGGTAGTAACAAAATTATGTACAGATTTTGAAACAGAGTTTCCTCATAGGGAGGTTGCATGTGAGAGTACAATGAAAGTTATTCATGATAAAGAACTTTTGTGGGAGCCAGATATATGCAATAACAGACATACATCAGAATGTGTTTGTAGAAAACTGGTATGGACTTCAACAAACATTCTTTTGAATAATTATTGTAAGAAAAAAAGTTCCACGTCAAAGAATGTATTGACGAGGAAGAAACGTGTTATTTGTCAACAGGACTGAATTTCATGCAAATCTGCATTTATGTAAATAAGTGTGTTGTTGCTTTCAATTTTTTTGTGGGTAGGGGGACAAAATAAAACATTTATTATGAATTTCGGTATTCTGCCATTCCCTTAATTCTTGAACCTCACTTGAGTTTCAGCATTATTTAGAAACCTTGTGTATCAACTATCCCTAATTTTTTCAGAAATAGTTTCTTGAAGGTGTAAGTGACTTTTATATGAAAGAATGAGGGTTTGGGGTAATTATTTTGAGATTCAAGTAGCCAGATCAATTAAAACATATGGTAAGATGTCATAGTGACATTATGGTGATTGCCTCTATTGTCAGCCATCTTGGTTTCGTGCTCAGGCCTTATATCTAGGTGGTGTTGATTTCGCCTTGCTAAAATGGGAGACAATTCGACGGTGGCGCTCCTAGTGACTTGACCTGAACAAATCGCGCTAAATTCAAATATCAATGGAAATGTATACACGGAAATGGATAAATAAATTACGTCTAGAAAGAAAGTGGTACTGAGTGATTAACTTCGAAGTTGCTAAAGCAATTCTGGATAAATGAATGAAGAATTATTTAAAAGGTTCATTCAAAGACTGAAATTAGTCACATAAACAAGATATGAAATGGGCTGCTGTGAAATGGCTTGATGTTTTCATTTATACATTACTTTCTTAGCTTTAGCATTCCTGCCTGAACTTTTACGGTTGGATTTATCTTTTTTCTCATTTAAAAAACATTGTATGATCACATTAAGACACTTGTCAATAAAAATATCGGCACATTCCTTACACACATGATGCAATGAATTAACATTTAAAAGCTGGACAATTTTCCTCTTAACATGAAGCCTACTAACAGAGAGAAAATCTATAAAATTCCGGCTTTAATCTGAGAAGAGGGATTAAAGAAAGAAAAGTATGAAAATGTTGTCGATAGTGATGCTTTGAGGAATATTTACGTACAATTAGAGTAAAAATGTAACATGCCCTTGGCTGTATAGTCGAGGATTTTTAAAGTCGCTGGCCTGGAAATGATCTGAACAGATCTTATAATTCTTATATAAGCGTAGCGTCCCTTCTTTCTTGTACACCTTATCCAAATCACTTCTGTGACATTTCAAAACCCACAGATCACACCTACAACAACACATCGATATTGAAGGTTAACTGCTGCACTATACAATAAAATACGCGTATTACATTTTATGCCAATTAAAATATGGGTCGAGCAGGTCAGAAGATTATGAAGTACTATAAAAATCTCTGTCACTGGAAGAATATATATGCAAACGCAATATTACTTACATGTTCTTGTCACGAGGGAACCTGAAGAACGACGGCGCACTTTTCTCTACTTCGTAATTACTGCAGCCAAACACAGCACATACCTTTCCCCTCATGTTGAGAGGAGATATCAAGGAATGACACACGGTACTATTTAATTATGTCAACTCACTGAAAACGCATAAATAACACCAAAAACTTCACACAAAAATACACGTGCTCTTATGAAAGAATCAGCACTGTTCAGGTCTATCCGCTAGAGTGAGCTCCAATAGCTGTCCCTCGATATCTCGCTCAGTGTCGCGTATTGTCTCTACTGTATTTGGTATAACCTCCTAGATATATAAGGCCTCACAACTGTTCTTGGAATATACTAGGGCTCTCTAAAGACTTATAGAGCCTTAGAATATACTGTGACGTCAGCATCGCGAGGCAAGCTTGAACCTCTTCAGTAAGAACACAGCAATGAGTTTGGCCATGTAACGCTGAACTTAGAAGAGTTTTAATTCGTTTAATGGTGCCAATTGCTAATACGTTGTACGTAGTGGTACTGATGTGTTGCGTACGGTACTCAACTGTAAGGAGAATTTCGATAGTGATAACGAAGTGCATGCATTAAGTTTACGAAAGACGAGGTTATGCGGCAGATATGTTTACGTGCAATCCCAAGACAAGACTACAGATTTACTAATAACTCAATGGTGAGTAACTATTATTATTACATTCTCACACAACCATAATGATTATAGGCCTATGACGTAATTAACTACACGCAACAGCTGGTGATATGTAGGTGAAGTGAAGTGAATACCGAAGATGATGTTCCCACAGTTAATTTAATAGTCATAATTTAAAAAATTCTCAGTTCATAAAGGAGTATGTGTATGATTTTCTTGTTATTTGTTGAGCCTTCTGTCTGATATCTCCTCATGTTTACAAATTTATGGCCGACCCCGTGGTGAAGGTATATAATTCCTGCCTCTTACCCGGAGGCCCCGGATTCGATTCCCGGCCAAGTCTTGGATTTTTACCTAGATCTGAGGGCTAGTTCGAGGTCCACTCAGCCTGCGTGATTACATTTGCGAGTTATCTGACGGTGATATAGCGGCCCAGGTCTAGAAAGCCAAGAATAACGGCTGAGAGGATTCGTCCTGCCGAGCACAAGATACACGTCGTAATCTGCAGGCCTTCGGGCTGAGCAGGGCCAAGGCCAAGCATTTCAGGGCTGTTGCGCCGTGCGATTTTTACAAATTTATGAGACAGCAATTTAATGTTGCCACATGTCAATACTTTTGAAAGAGTAGGCTCCAGTCTGATTGGTAGTCCAATATTAGGACAGAAACTTACATACTTTCTGGAATACATAAAACATAAATTTCAAGGTTTTGAACAGAATGGCAAATTGGTAACATCGATGGTAGGTGAAATTCTCATTAAACTATGAACTTCAAGGGAGGAAATACTGCTTATCCTGCCAGTGATGCTACATCAGCTTAGATGTTAGGCCTATGCTAATATTATACGTGCTAGTTTTCTTTTAAGATCATGTAATGCCTATTTAACTTGAAATATGTTTGTAACATCCTGTTGTGCTGTTAGCAATTCGGCCTAAATAAGTTAACATTGCAAAATGCTGTCATGTTTTATAACTGTTTGCTTTTTTTCTTTAATGGCAGAGACACTAAAAGACGGTAATAACGACAGTATAATTCAATATCCTTTAAATTTGAAACGCTATTTGTTAGTAAATAAATAATTCCATTGGCAAAAAATTAAAATCATGTCTGTGTTTAACCATGTTCCGCGTTTCTCTGCATTGCCATCGCCTCCATAGCGTGATGTAACCACGCTGTTGTTAGGCCTTATTTTCAGGGAGGTGTTGGTACTAGTCGCCAAGAATCTACATACGTCCCCAGTGACAAATTAACATTAAAGGGCGGTTCTTACTTGTGAGGGTTATGTGACGTTTCATCTATCTCCCCATAATGCTTCATCTACTCTAATTCTCTGAGTTATACAAGTATTTTCTAGAAATTTAACCACTCTAGTCTAATAGTCCTTATTTTTGTCAGCAGTGCCCCATGATCTACCCTATCAAGGGCCTCGGATAGGTCAATAGCGATACAGTCCATTTGACCTCCTGAATCTAAAATCTCTTCTATCTTACTGGAATTCTACAAGTTGAGCCTCGCCTTTCCTAAACCCGAACTGCTTTCTATCAACGCAGTCAGCAATTTCGCAAACGTGTTTAATATAATTCATGGCCAGACTACACTAAGGTCGTGACACTGAAACTTGGCAGCACTGTACTGCTACTCCTTGGAGTCTTACTTGTAACATATGGGCGTATAATTATTAAATATCGGCAATAAAAAGTTGGGAACTCTTGGACCAATATTCTTGGACCAATATTCTTTCAAATATTAACTTTAGGAGTTAAAAACACAGGGTTACTGTTGGACAACAGAGTCACCTCGGTATTCCACTGGCCAGAAGTATTCTTGACGTGAGCAGCGGTGAACGTGAAGGCGTTACCGAGATCACAGGAACATTGTAATCCCGAGTCCACATCGACGAGCGCAGTAACTGCACTGATCAGCAGCAAACAGAGTCTCCACATCTGTAAGTATGATCACAATAGGGCATTCTGTAGACAAAACAGAAATTAAGAACGGTACCATAACAATAAATGTTTCATCACATCGTATCTTTTTAATGCTATATATTCGGACCGTCGAACTATAGAGATATTTTGCCCCTACTTACACCATATGATATGAACCTGTTTGTAATTGGAATTGCGGAAGTGTAGAGTGTTGAATGTGAGGAAAGGAACTTTAAGGAACACAAACACCCAGTCCCCAAGCCAGGGATATTAATCATTTACAATTAAAAACCCATGACCCGGCCTGGAATCGAACCCGGGGCTGCCGGGTGACAGGCGGACGCGTTTCTCCCTACACCGCGGGGCCGGACATACCGTATCTTGCTTAACCCATATATGCCCGCAACTTTTGTTTTTGAATGAAGTGTTCATTTTCACATTTGTTGCTTCTTTTAGTGATATTAGGTTAATGGCAACACTGATTTTTTGTTTCTATTAGCGTTACTGTCTGATTGGCCATGGGTCGAAAACGACCCTGTGGGCATATAAACTACCTTTTCCTAAATTGTTGTAATTACATATCTTACAGTTATTTACTAATACAGACAACCATTATTGTGTGAAATGTTATTGTTTTGTTTATTACAATTATACACAAATATTATTACACAGATAATTATGAGTTCAAGTACAATGGTGAATTACAACAGATTCACAAAAATATTGCAGCACTGGAAAGTTACAAGCACTGTGTGCATCTTACACTGAAGTCTCAGTCTTCATGAAAAGCTATGCATGAAACTTTAAGAAACATTTATCATGCAACGCGACATTGCATCTCTTGCATGCTTTCGTGGTTTTACTTTTGCACGAAACACATCTTTTACGTTTCTGACCCACAGTAATCATATGACCATCACTTTTGCGTGCGATTTCTGGGACATTCTTTATGACATTCCTTGATCGGGTAGATGGGCCGGGTTGTGTTCGCGCAACTCCATATTTCAGAAGAAGCGTTTCAGCTAGTTCCCTACGAAATGATAGAAGATCATTGGTTCTTCCAAGGGAACGAGCTAGAAGGAAGGCATCGTTCACATAAACATCTAGCACCATTTCTTTCCCCTAATTCCAACCCGGTACACAACAACATTGCTATCCATTTGATCCACTCCGCGCATATAACCATTGTACTGATGAAAACCGAATGTCTGAAGAATGGCAATTCCTTTCTTCTGTGCTGAAGAGTACCTTTGCGTGGGTCGAATAGGATGAACTCAGTACTCACTTGACAGGAGCATAACAACGTTGTTATCATGCCACCTAATTGCACTGATACCGTGTTTCTTGTTTGTCATTGTGTCAAATGCTCCTCTAGGCTCCTTGCCCATAACATCAATTCCCTTTAGTGGACATTGTCCCGTACGGTCCTTTCTAACAGTTCCTGTTGCCTTTACACCTTTTGTCTGAAGCAATGACCTTCATCAGCGGGAGGTTGTGTAGCCACATCAGTAGTTGAAACCTCCTGTTTGGAAGATAACCTTTCAAGCTCTTCTAAAATCTCAGAAGTTATAAGACTGTTTGGGAAACTAGGAAACATGAGAAGAAGAACTCTTAAGTTTTAGTACCGAGTCTGTAATAGATTCCCGTGATAATTCCCTCTCCCCAAATATAAAAACGTTGCAATAATAACGGAAAGAAACTAAGCTATATCTTATCATTGAGCAATAATGCAATTATGATCATATTTGATGAAATGCACGAAAGGTTCCTTATATGCCCACAGGGTCGAAAACGACCCATATCAAATATCTCGTTTTATTATATGACCATATAGAAAAATTAAAAAACTTGTGACATGTAGTCGTAAACTATATTCTTTACTCTAAGTAACAGCACAAGAACCAAGCTAAAATAATAAACAGCAAAATTGTCAACTTGCATTTTCTGCCGCACTGCATCAATACTATGCTGAAGGATGTAACACAGCAATCTGTTTGCAGTTACAAGGCAAACAATACAGCTTCAAATCAACAATCACACATTCACAATAATAGCCAACATGTTGACAAATACATAATCATGATTTTAAGTCGAAAACGAATCCATGGGGATAAATGATGGCAAATGACTATTGTGGGTCGTTTTCGACCCTGTGGGCATATATGGGTTAAAATAATTAGTGGCAGTAATACATTGCTACCTGTCTACAATTCTAACGTCAGAAAAATATAATTCGTATAAACACGGCCAATTATGTAATTGCGAAAACCATCGGTAGTTACATATAAACAACTAGCATGTGCCCGCGGCTTTGCCCGCGTTTAGTAATTCAACCGTTAGATGTTTCTAAACTCTTTATTTAAAAGCAAATTAAAGCATTATATTTATTAACTCACATCTTTTTGACGTAAATTGCATGAAATACATTATTTTATTTTTATTATATTGTTACTTTCAATGCTTAAAATACCGGGTAGATGGATGGTACAAATAATATTAAAACCAGGTAAAATACCATGTTGTATAATACAAAATACTTAGAGCTTCGGAATAAAATATAATAATGTCCTTCCATTTGGAGGTAAGATGTATGCTGTATTGTGTTTGCCTTTCGAACTCCTGAACAATCCACGTACAGTTGACAATGGCAGAAGCACCGTTTTCGAAGATGGAATCCTACAACTTTAAGCGATTATCCTATGTCAAAATTTCAGATCTCTGTGTGTCGTAGATTTGACTGGGCTTCGCATACATACGCACAAACGCTTCCTAATATTACGGGCTGATGGCTCCTCGTGTCGCGGGCCGAAAATGGCTTCCTACTCAATGGACTTACAGTCCGAGGAATACTACTTCGCCCGCGGCATTCTCAGTCATTATGGTGGCTTCAATAATATTCGTCATCAGTTTCAGAGCCGTGTTCATTGCAGAGGGAAGGATTCATATTTCTGAGAAGGATAATCGGTGCCACAATCGTCCACCCCAAGATGTTTGAGGGTACTCCAGGTGACTCCAAATTGTTCAAAATCGTGTAGTTGACAGCCTCACCTGTATGACATGCCGTGTCGATAGACTTTTCAATTTATAGGAAACCGCATAATTCTTGAGTTTCATGTATTTGAGCAAGAATTGCTTTCAGACACAGCCACGCGTCTTAGGTGAAAACCTGACCTATGACAAACATTTTAGATCTTTGTTTGCCGTGGATTTGGCTGGGCATCGTACACATGAACACAGACAGATAGACAAACAGACATCATGAATTGAAGGAAAATGGCTTTCTATTCCATGGACTTAAATGGCATCCTGACTGATTTATGTATTATTCCTTGTTTATTATTATCGTCTATATTGTGTCATATATGTTTCCTCTAAACGTATAAGTGTCCAACCCTTGTCCTTTTTCTCTACGGGGTTTGGGTATGAAGCGAGATGAATCTTCGTAGCGAATGTTTACGACCGGATGACTTTCATGACGTCAACCTAATCAGATGAGTTAATGCGATCAAATGAATGACATTAGTAAGAATGAAGAGGATGAAACCCGGCGCCGGCACATAGCCCACTCCTCTCGAATAGCTCAAGACTTTACGTCCCGATCCGACGGACGAATCACCATGAACAGTGTCATATGCCCTCACACCATATTATAAGACCAAAAACGGTTTCCTACGCACTGGACGTAAAATGGCTCCTTGAATATTGTGTTCTCTACCTATCTTACGTACGTTGCCTAGCGACAGCGACTCTATGCATTTAATCTTGGTGACAGCACGTTGGATTGTCATATCGCAAAGTACGTTTTCCGATGGTTTTTCGTTCATAACTCACCAATGAAAGCGAAAATTAAAATTCCGGCTTCGAGGTGTATTCGGACCCCCTTCCATCAAAATTTCAGATCTCCGCGTGCTCTAGATTTTGCTGGGCATCGCGGACAGACACACAGACAGACAAACACTTCCTTTTATTATTATAGATTAATTATTTATATTTTACAATTTGCTCTACGTCGCACCGACACAGATAGGTCTTATGACGACGATGGGATTGGAAAGGGCTAGGGGTTGGGAGGCAGCGGCCGTGGCCTTAATTAAGATACAGCCCCAGCATTTGCCTGGTGTGAAAATGGGAAACCACGAAAAGCTATCTTCAGGGCTGCGGACAGTGGGGTTCGAACCCAGTCTCCCGAATGCAAGCTCACAGCTGCGCGACCCTAACCGCACGGCCACTTGCTCTGTAATAATTAAGATGAAATTATCAGTAAGTTCTGGACTATTTCTAGAGCTCATCCTTTTTAATATGAAATGTCATAAAACTGAAGAATTTGAATGAATTCAGGCATCATTACTCCGTTTAGTTACGCATTTGTGGTCACACGTTTCTATGTTCTCCTTATTTGTTGATTGAATACTTTCCCTTGGAACGATTCTGCATCAAGTATAAAGTAGTATGCTATTTAGTGTTCTGAATTTATGTTCCTAAAGTTCATTTAGGACAGTTTAATGAATAATCGCATGGATAAAGAAGAGTTCAAGCTGATGCTAAGATTGAGTTCACTGCGGAGCAGCGCGCACCGATGGGGCTGGTCCATCGGGTCTGGATTCTCCCCAGTCAGAAAGCAGAAGAATATTATTTCATGCTTTTAATACGAGTAAACAAGGGAAATAGTGTAACAAGTATTTTCATTGTTAATGTTCGTCATGCTGAGTTAAAGCTATGTATGTATTATACACAATGCAATATATCATTGAAAACAGAATTTTCTCAGTCTTGTGGTGAACTATCTAGATATTATAAATGTGTATCTAAGTACTGCGCTAGTGAAGTACATGTTTTACATCCTATGTGCATCCCTGGTGAAGACGGATAACTTTTCTTGAACATTTATTTATTAGCTTATGTCCAATGGATGAGCTACTGTATGTTCAAACGTGGGATGATATCTGTTTTTTAAACAACAAGATATCATCTATTTCGACAAAAATCAGCCAAAAGCAGTCGAGCGAGAGATGAAGGATATCTACGAGCTAATAGCAAACTATTTTAAAACCTTCAATGACCTCAACAATGTCACGGTTACAGGGCTTCTGGTATGGTGTAGAGCAATGACCTATGTTATACCGGTACTACATAGACTGGGATGACCTGCCATCTTTGAAAAAAGTTGAAAGATGCCCCGCCATGTCCTCTTCGGGCAGAAAGGAAGGGGGTGGGCTAATGTAATGTGTCAAGTGTATAGCCGAAGCAATTTCTGTTAATTTGTCAAGTCATTGCTTTCATTCAGTTAATCTTATTGTATTATAAATACGAAGAGGACATAATAAAGAAACCACATTTTCAGATATTGATTCCCTAAACAACTGATTACTGTTTGACACACATTTACAATATTTGTAATAGTCCAAGCTATTCTCACTGGCATATACTACTGTATAACAATTAACATGAAGGCACGTGCAGGTTACAAATGTAGAGTAGTGGTTTATTGTCACAATACACTTACAGTACGGCATGTAGCGCAATGCCGTACAAAGACTTTAATATTACTTATCTAGACTCACAGAGCGCGCTGATGCTATGCGGAATATTGAACACTTTCGCGCATCGCCATGTTGCGGGCGCTTCAGCTTCGAATGGATGACTAGCACGTTGTAATGTTTACAGACCCTTGCATGTTTTCGATTTCATTTGAATCATGCCTGTTAGTGGATCTATTTTAGTATTATATGTAACGGAGTGTTAATATATTGTCAAATATTTTCAAGGAATGTGGGCACTGATATATTACAGTAGTTTCGGCAATATTAGGCCTAAAGTTAGGCCTTACCTGTAGAATGGAAAGATATTCACGAGGGTGAATTCGTGCGCAGCCTTCATTTGTACAGGTTGCTATCGGAAGGGATCTGGTATTTCTTTTCACATGTGAGTAGAAATAGAACTGTTATAAAATAACTTTAATTTACCATAATCGAGAACTAAACAGGTTATAGGGTGATTGATTCAGAGAACGCATGGACATGACATTTAGAATATTTAGGCTGCTTCTTCTTTTTTGTTTGCCTTTTTCCAATTCATCGGAGGTAATTGTTTAGAACTAAACGGCTGTTCTGAAAAAGGCTACATATTTTTTACATAAACTGTGTTGCGGTATTATAAATTTGATAAACCTGGGCCTAGAATCCGTAAGATATGATTGATACAACTTGATAAAACCTTTCAATATTAGGGTAAGGTATTGCTTCAAATTATCAGTTATCTAAAAAATGATTTATTAGTATCGTGTGTCTTCATTTCTCCAATTTTTCCCATTTGCTTTATAATAAAAGAATGCAATTGTTAATACGCTATTCCAGTAAGATCTGACAATATAAAGTCTAAATAAAGCTCATTACAGTCTTGTCAATCCTAGTCTGCAGTAGAAAACGCTAATCAAAATAACTGTTCACTATGATATTAATCTTTTTGTTTGCAAGTGCTTTACTTTCAGTTTCAACTATTTCCATTCTGGTGTAAATCATGGTGCTCATATTACAGAAAAATTAGAACGCACTTTCAATTTTTATGTGCTCAGATAATGTTAATTCGGAATGAGTTTGTAAAAGCAGTATTATTCAAGCAGATAATATTATAAGGAGGGTTTTACATCTTAAATTATACCATTCCTACTTAAGCCTAACCGGGCTGACTTTAATTAAGGCCACAGGCTCTTCCTTCTCATTCCTAAGGCTTTCCTATCCCATTGTCGCGATAAGACCTATCTGTATCGGTACGACGTAAAGCAAATTAGTAAAAATAAAACTTAACCCTAAACCACGCAGAGAAACTCAAACTAACCCTATACATTCATTTCATTTTAAGAAATACACAACAGAAGATTAGCACTAGTGTAACAAATGTCAGGCAGCATTTACCTAAATCCAAATCACACAATAATGATACAGTAACTTAACTTCTGCTCATCCAGTTACGTTATTTCATATCCAAACCAAACCAAATCCCATGGCACAAAAGGCCCGAAAGGCCATGGCCTACCAAGGGACCGCTGCTCAGCCTGAAGGCCTACAGATTACGAGGTGTCATGTGGTCAGCACGGCGAATCCTTTCGGCCGTTATCTCACCGTCAGATATCTCCGTAATTGTTATCACGTAGGCTGAGCGAACCTTGAACCAGCACTCATATCCAGGTACAAATCTCTGACCTGGCCGTGGATTGAACCCGGGGCCTCCGGGTAAGTAGACACGCTACCCCTACACCGCAGAGCCGGCATTTCATATTCAGAAAATGGTAAAACATGTATCTGATTGTTTTAGAACGATTTCTGCAGTCATGTACTTTTTAAACAATGTATTCAGAGAATTGAGTAAAATTTGCTGTAGGCCTAATGACTTACCAGAGAGGAATCGTAAGCTATGTTACCTTTCATAGAAAGATTTTATTTCACAGGTTTCCTTTTTTGTTGATATTGAAGATTATTATTATCGGTACAGGAGTTTATAAATATTTGTGTTCTGCAGTCTGCTGAGAGACAGGCAATTTTTATCTCACGATATGTAATCATACTTAAGTTGTAGACTGCTCTTGGAACATGTCTTCTTATTTTCAATAAAGCTAAATTGTAGAGTCTACGTTTCTCAAGAGACAGATTGTTACGTGATCCTCGTCCTTCGAGTCTGGCCTTCTTGCGATATGTACAATGTTCGAACAAATTAGTTACAAACATGACCCTTATACAGTATTAAAGTGAGCGACGTGATAATTTTCGAGGTACTGCTAGTGTATTTTCATAGTAGTGTATTTTTCAGTCTTCTTACTGTCTTTTTAATTTTTTTTTAGGTGCGCCACCTATGGGCTATCCAAAGGATTTGTGTAGATTGTTCCGTTTTTATAGAGAAATATATTTTAATATTACCACAGTCTTCATACTATGTATATTTATTGCGTGTGTACACGGTAGTCGGTGTAGGCTGTCATTAATTTTGTAGGGTAGATGTTTTCATGAGTGTGAAATTTAAGTTAAAGCTCGTATTACATACGATCTCCGCGTCAAGCTGAGGAGCGCCCGCAACATGGCGGTACGCGCATGGACATGTCTTCCCCAGTCACACGCTACTGCGCAGCCAGCGGTGTGGGGCCTTGATGCCGTAAACAGGTGACTCGTCAAAAAACGTAATAACTATCAGTGACAGCATAGCGACAACAGAGAATACAGTAATGTTCATCTACCGTACCATACTTAAAATATTCTCGTTCAGAAGACTATGCCTTCTGGACAAGAAAGTGTTATTCTTAAATGGGTAACTGCTGGTAGGAAGTGGGTGCGCGTGTTAACGCGCTACGGCTATGGGGCCAAGCTCTGCATTCAGGAGACGCGTGGGTTCGAACTCCACTATCGGCTGTTCTGAAAATGGGTTGCTGTGGTTTCCCATTTTCACTTCCAGGCAAATACCGGGACTGCTCCTATCTATAGGCTACAGCCAATTCAGATTCCTTCCACCTCCTTATCCAATTCCATTCACCATCATTCATTTTATACTCATTACCTCCTCAACTGAGGTTGGTATAAGGAAGGGCATCTGACCGTAAAAACATGCCATATAAATACATCTCACCTCATCCCAGACTCCGTATCAGAAAAACTGCTGGTTATTAATGCTTTTATATTGAATAAGGAACCCAGACCTGTCTCTCGTGAGAAACAGTGTTCAGATTGTGATGTGTCTCCTGGTGTCGGCTAGATCTAGTTACTTTCATTTTTCTGAGAACGAGTAGTATGGACACTTATCATACAGCGAAAGTCTACATACTTTATTGTATTCCTTGTGTTACAGCTGTGATCAGCCTGGCTACTGGCATAGCTATCACGATTGTCATAGACATATGCTTACATAATTATGCCATACAGATACTCAGATAGAAAAGTTAATATTTCTGAATACGGTAATTGAATAGTTGTCTGCATGAAGCTCTTTAACGTGTATGAGTCATAGTACGTAAAATATTCCTCTGGATTTTAAAGGCACATTATCATCCTTTACTATCACCCCAGATAGCTATGCCACACACCATAATTAAATTAAAACAGCTGTGATATAGGTACAACCTTTTTGGTTTTCTAGCTTGTCATCTGAGCTAATCCTGACATATTAAACAACAGCTTCTTACTGACATACTGAAAATGGACAGATCATCTCAATATTTCATCAACAATTGCCCCTAATACTGCAATTTGGTATATTTTACCACAGTAAATGTATTGTTTAATAATTTTTCGAGCATGTTTTTCTTTTGCACAGTTTTGAAGTTAAGGACATTTGTTTTTGTTTACACAGAAATATTGATCAAGGTCTCCAAGACAACTGGCACTATACCTCTAATAACTAAAGTTGGTGCTGACACCTAGGGTTGGAGGGAGGAGCATTGCACGTGCCATTTCACGATGTAAGGAATGAACAGTAATGATCAGGGAAATAGTCTACTTACCTTGCCTCGCTGAGTCCGAGGGAAAAAACCAACCCTGAGGGGGGGGGGGGGTAAACGGATTAAGAAAGAAAGAGAAAGAAAGATGTATTTCTAATAGGACAATTTTAAATTGAATTCTATAAACGGAGTTTGTTATTAAAATACACGTTCTAGTTAGGCAGGTACGTTGCGGTCAACAATGAGTAATTGCACAATGTTCAGTAAAAGAAAAGCATGTATATTAACTTGTTACTTATTGTTGCATCAAGTTACAACTTCTGTTTCTTTCTCCTTAAATCAGTCGAGGTTTTGCCTGTTAGTGGTTTAACGTCTCACTAACTCAAATAGGTTTTCGGCGAGTCGAAATTTATGTCATACAAACGTATGGTTAGTTGGATTCGGGAAACAACGATGTATGGCAAAAGCTGTGGTCCTCAAACGCCTAAAAAGAAGCTTTCTCTTCACTCCGCGATGAGCGGTTAAATGTCCCAGAGTTTAAATCTTGGATTAGGCAAAGCAATGAGTCCACTTTTCGATTAGGAATATTGTATTTTGTCCTTTTTTTCTTTCTCTTTCTTTCTTTCTTTCTTAATCCGGTTACCCTTCAGGGTTGGTTTTTCCCTCGGACTCTGCGAGGGATCCCACCTATACCACCTCAGGGGCAGTGTCCTGAAGCGTGAGATTTTGGGTCGGGGGTAAAACTGGGAAGGAGGACTAGTACCTCGCCCAGGCGGCCTCACCTGTTATGCTGAACAGTGACCTTGTCGGTGGATTGGAATATTGGAAGGGATAGACAAGGAAGAGGGAAGGAAGCGGCCGTGGCCTTAAGTTAGGTACCATCCCGGCATTTGCCTGGAGGAGAAGTGGGAAAACACCGAAAAGCACTTCGAGGATGACTGAGGTGAGAATCGATTCCCCCCCCCCCCACTACTCAGTTGGCCTCCCGAGGCTGATTGAATCCCGTTCCAGCCCTCGTACCCCTTTAAAAATTTCGTCGCAGAGCTGGGAATCGAAGCCAGGCTTCCGGGGATGGCAGCTAATCACACTAACCACTACACCACAGAGGCGGACAGATTATTATTATTATTATTATTATTATTATTATTATTATTATTATTATTATTATTATTATTGTCCGCCTCTGTGGTGTAGTGGTTAGCGTGATTAGCTGCCACCCCCGGAGGCCCGGGTTCGATTCCCGGCTCTGCCACGAAATTTGAAAAGTGGTACGAGGGCTGGAACGGGGTCCACTCAGCCTCGGGAGGTCAACTGAGTAGAGGTGGGTTCGATTCCCACCTCAGCCATCCTGGAAGTGGTTTTCCGTGGTTTCCCACTTCTCCTCCAGGCGAATGCCGGGATGGTACCTAACTTAAGGCCACGGCCGCTTCCTTCCCTCTTCCTTGCCTATCCCTTCCAATCTTCCCATCCCTCCACAAGGCCCCTGTTCAGCATAGCAGGTGAGGCCGCCTGGGCGAGGTACTGGTCATACTCCCCAGTTGTATCCCCCGACCAAGAGTCTGAAGCTCCAGGACACTGCCCTTGAGGCGGTAGAGGTGGGATCCCTCGCTAAGTCCGAGGGAAAAACCGAACCTGGAGGGTAAACAGATGATGATGATGATGATTATTATTATTATTATTATTATTATTATTATTATTATTATTATTATTATTGGACAGTTCCACCACGTCTTCTTTTTCTTCTTAGTATTTGCCCATTTACCTGGGGTCGGCACACTGAATGGGTTCAGCCCAGTTTTACGACCGGATGCCTCCCTCATATGGAGGGATGTATTTACTTGTCTGTGTTTGTCGTGAGATGTGTTGTGTGTATTATCATAAACACATACCTAGCAAGTGGCTGAGTGGTTTGGGTCACGTAGGTATCCGCTTGCATTCGAGAGAGAGAGTGGGTTCGAATCTCACTGTCGCCAGCCCTGAAGGTGGTTTTCCGTGGTTTCCTATCTTTACACTAGGCTGTACGGTACCTTAATTTAAGACCATGGTCGCTTCCTTCTCACTCCTATTCCTTTCCTATCCCATCGTCACCGTAGGACCTATCTGTGTCGGTGCGACGTAAAAAGAAAAAACACAAATACCCAGCCCGGATCTAGAGGAATTAACCAGACGTGATTAACATCCCACACCTGGCCGGAAATCGAACCCGGAATCTAAGCCGGACGCCAGTATGCTGACCATTCAGCTAAAGCGCCAGACATGCAGTTCCATCGAGTATTACAAAGAAAGAATCTCTGCTCCTGTAACGAAACTCGAGACACAATGTTAGTGTCCGGATTTTGTTCTGTAATAGTGACTCTACCGAGCGCGGTTTGAGTCACGGATGTAGCTGTCGCTTGCATTCGGGAGGTAGTGGGATCCATTCCCACTGTCGGCAGTTATGAAGATGATTTTCCGTGGTTTCCCATTTTCAAACAGCCAAATACTGGGATTGTACCTGAATTAAAGCCACAGTCGCTTCCTTCCCACTTCTAGCCCTTGCCTAACCCATCGTCGTCATAAGACTATCTGTGTCAGAGCGACTTAAAGCAAATTGTAAGAAAGTATCAGGCGAGTTGGCCGTGCGGTTACGGGCACGTAGCTGTGAGTTTACATCCGGGAGATAGTAGTTTCAAACCCCACTGTCAGCAGCCCTAAGATGGTTTTCCGTGGTTTTCCATTTCCACACAGGCAAATGCTGAGGCTGTACATTAATTAAGGCCACGGCCGCTTCCTTCATATCCCATCGTCGCTAAGACCTGTCTGTGTCGATGCGACGTAAAGCAAAATCTTTAAAAAATATATTGTAAAATAAAAAAGGTTGGTGTCCACCTCTGTAGTGTAGTGGTTAGTGTGATTAGCTGCCACCCCCAGAGGCCCGGTTTCGATTCCCAGCTCTGCCACAAATTTTAAAAAGTGGTACGAGGGCCAGGACGGGGTCTACTCAGCCTCGGGCGGTCAACTGAGTAGAAGTGGGGGGGGGGGGGCTCTCCTTAGCCATCCTCGAAGTGGGTTTCCGTGATTTCCCACTTCTCCTCCAGGAAAATGCTGGGATGGTACCTAACTTAAGGCTACGGCTGCTTCCTCCTCTTTTCGTTGTCTGTCCCTTCCAATCCCCTCCCCCACAAGGCCCCTGTTCAGCTTAGCACTTGAGCCGTCTGGGCGAGGTACTGGTCCTCCTTCACGGTTGTATCCCACGACGCAAAGTCTCACGCCCGAGGGCATTGCCCTTGAGGCGGTAGAAGTGGGATCCTTCGCCGTTTCAGAGGGATAAACAACCCTAGAGAGTAAACGAAAGAATAAAAGAAAGAAAAAGTTGGTAACTCTACACTTAGAGCTAATTTGGAAAGTTATGGTTAACATTTTATCCCTGTTCACTACCTTGTACAGTAGGATCATCCTTGTGTTATCATTGGCACGGGGTATGGCAATGTTCCCCATTTGGGTTAATTTCGGTGGCTTAACGAGGGGAGATGCTAATTTGCCGCTGGAGTTGTTAGGGGAAATACAACTCTTTCATCGAAATATGTTTGTCCTGTTCCTGAATGTAATGATCCGAAGTGAATTTCTAATTTTGAAATAATATTAGAAAGCTTGAAATCTCTCAAGTCTAGAGTTACGCTGGCGAATCAAAATTATATGGTGAATAAAGTAGCAAGGATGACACTGATAATGATGATAGTTCTGAAACTCAGTTACAAAGAACATAATTAAGACAGTGAACACGACTCTAATTCTGAAACAACTGAATAATATTCTGGCGAACCTATTTAGCAAATTAATCTTTTTCTATGTGCAGTTCCTTCTATGTGCACTTTCCTTGTTTCTTTAATACAAACATACGGTACTAGTTTGTCAAATTCCAGCGCTAAATACGAGTATAAATCGTTCTCCACTTGACATCAGTATTTGGGGCATAGGAATAATAAAACCGGACTAGAAAGCTAAGAATAACGGCCGAGAGGATTCGTCGGCTGACCATACGACACGTCGTAATCTGCAGGCCTTCGGGCTGAGCAGCGGTCACCTGATAGGCCATGACCCTTCGGGGCTGTTGCGCCATGGGGTTTGGTTTTTATGGAATAATAGAAATCCACAGGAAACAGAACAGATCTGTGGACTGAACGATGACAAGAGTGCAATAGTGAGTTCTTCCGAAAACGATCAAGCAAAAACTACTTGTTATAAGAATTACCAGAGTTAGGACTGAAGAAAGGGATCATAGGAAATGGAACAGTGGAATAAAATTTTTAAAAATATCTAGCTCTTAGAAATGCCAGAGTTCGGGACAAAAATAGGATCATGCTACGAAATTCTTACCGGGCGAGTTGGCCGTGTGGTTAGGGGCGCGCAGCTGTGAGCTTGCATCCGGGAGAGAACCCCACTGTCGGCAGCCCTGAAGATGGTTTTCCGTGGTTTTCCATTTTCATACCAGGCTGTACTAAAATTAAGGCCGCGGCCGCTTCCTTCCCATTCCTAGGCCTGTCCTATCCCATCGTCGCCATTAGACCTATCTGTGTCGGTGCGACGTAAAGCCAATTGAAAACAAATTCTTCAGAGTAACCGTGAGGACAACGGACTTACCTTGAGAACTGTTTGATGACATCTATAAGCAGGCAGTGTGGCCAGCCTTTAAATAAGTTCGCAGCATCTGGTTTGCTCGTTAGTGTGGTTTGTGAGGTCTGCTGCCGCACTTATCACATCATTACAACATCCCCATCGCTCACTCAGTATGATACTTTTTCTGAACTCGGAATATGCATAACATGTCTGTGTGTAAGTAAACGAACTGACCGTCTTACCCGACAAAGTTATCGGTATTAATTCATTCCCGGAGACTTCGCATAGCCGGTGAGCGACTTAGCAAAAGTTACTTTGTTGATAAGTCCGAATAAGTTACTTGGGTAGAGATTCTGCTTCGGCCGAGGGAGAGGGCAAAAATTAAAGTTCAAGGTCTTTAACAGATACAAAATTGTACTTCAAAATGAAATCGAAACAAACAAACCACAAGGCACAACAACTAGGGTTGCCGGGCAGTTTGGCTATAGGACACATCATTCTTTGAATGTGAGCCAGACGAGTCTTGTCCTCCTTTTTGTGCTTTCTCAATAATTATTTGAAATGTAATAAAGTCGAACAAATTTTCAAAATATAAATTAGTATTACAGAATATTAATAACATAATAGCTTCTTAAATTATTTTTTTTCCATTTCAGACTCCAATGCAGAATCGAAAATTTGATTTTTTTTTTTAAATCTGTGGACAAATGTTAGGAATAGATTGAACGTTGATACAGTGGAGGCTGAACTTCAAATTTGTAAAATTTATGAACATCACGGTGATTTTTAACGGCGTGTACCCTCCGGAGAGGCATGGAGCAGGTCTCTCGAGTTGACGCCGCATAGGTGAACTGCGCATTTGTGAGGATGGGACACTACCCAATATGAATTCTAATGCTGAAGATGGCGCAAACACCCATCTCCCGACTCATGGGAATTAACTAACGAAAGTTAAAATCCCCGTCCCAGCCGGTAATCGAAGCCGGGACCTCTTGAACCAAAGGCCAGCATGCCATGGAGCCGGACTATCGCAGTGATGATCGCGAATCTGATACGCGTAGCTGTGCTGCATGTGTGATAAGTTCTTAAGTTACAGGAGATTAATGTAAACGGCCCAAAAAGACAATCAAAATGTGCGTCTAGAATCACAGCGTGTGGGTTAGTCACATTAAGGACAAGCCCGGCAAGGGTTGCCGTCCCTCCTACCTGCAACGTGTCGGTAAACGAGATCACAGTCACCATTACACCGTTCCCGTGCGCCTGTAGGAAACCCATCAACTTCGATGAATGGGAAAAAGATTCAAAAATAACTAAACTTACCCCATCAGTGTTGAAGATGATGCCCCACCCCCCACTTAGCCTATAGACAAGAGTTGTAGCGTGTGAGGATATTCCAGTTCACTCTCTGCAATTCAGCCTCACGAATTTTCAAAATTGCTTTTAAAATTCTACAGCGCTCTACAATAGGATTATATTAAGAACTAAATTTCTAGAGAGATATTTTTCACTTTTACACAAATATTTCGCAATAATAAAATAAGCACACTAATCTATATATATACACTGACTGACAGTGACAATGCAACACCAAGGAGGAGTGGTTCGAAAGGGATGAAAGTTGGGGAAAAAAACAGAGACGGCACGGATGAATAATTGATGTTTATTTCAAACCGATATACAGGTTACACAATGCGCACGACATCGACTCAGTAGGATGTAGGACCACCGCGAGCGGCGATGCACGCAGAAACACGTCGAGGTACAGAGTCAATAAGAGTGTGGATGGTGTCCTGAGGGATGGTTCTCCATTCTCTGTCAACCATTTGCCACAGTTGGTCGTCCGTACGAGGCTGGGGCAGAGTTTGCAAACGGCGTCCAATGAGATCCCACTCGTGTTCGATTGGTGAGAGATCCGGAGAGTACGCTGGCCACGGAAGCATCTGTACACCTCGTAGAGCCTGTTGGGAGATGCGAGCAGTGTGTGGGCGGGCATTATCCTGCTGAAACAGAGCATTGGGCAGCCCCTGAAGGTACGGGAGTGCCACCGGCCGCAGCACATGCTGCACGTAGCGGTGGGCATTTAACGTGCCTTGAATACGCACTAGAGGTGACGTGGAATCATACGCAATAGCGCCCCAAACCATGATGCCGCGTTGTCTAGCGGTAGGGCGCTCCACAGTTACTGCCGAATTTGACCTTTCTCCACGCCGACGCCACACTCGTCTGCGGTGACTATCACTGACAGAACAGAAGCGTGACTCATCGGAGAACACGACGTTCCGCCATTCCCTCATCCAAGTCGCTCTAGCCCGGCACCATGCCAGGCGTGCACGTCTATGCTGTGGAGTCAATGGTAGTCTTCTGAGCGGACGCCGGGAGTGCAGGCCTCCTTCAACCAATCGACGGGAAATTGTTCTGGTCGATATTGGAACAGCCAGGGTGTCTTGCACATGCTGAAGAATGGCGGTTAACGTGGCGTGCGGGGCTGCCACCGCTTGGCGGCGGATGCGCCGATCCTCGCGTGCTGACGTCACTCGGGCTGCGCCTGGACCCCTCGCACGTGCCACATGTCCCTGCGCCAACCATCTTCGCCACACGCGCTGCACCGTGGACACATCCCTACGGGTATCGGCTGCAATTTGACGAAGCGACCAACCTGCCCTTCTCAGCCCGATCACCATACCCCTCGTAAAGTCGTCTGTCTGCTGGAAATGCCTCCGTTGACGGCGGCCTGGCATTCTTAGCTATACACGTGTCCTGTGGCACACGACAACACGTTCTACAATGACTGTCGGCTGAGAAATCACGGTACGAAGTGGTCCATTCGCCAACGCCGTGTCCCATTTATCGTTCGCTACGTGCGCAGCACAGCGGCGCATTTCACATCATGAGCATACCTCAGTGACGTCAGTCTACCCTGCAATTGGCATAAAGTTCTGACCACTCCTTCTTGGTGTTGCATTTGCTCTGTCAGTCAGTGTACAAAGGGCACTAGGAAAGTTTTGCAATACGTAAAAACGGTTGGCTGGACACCCCTGTTATGGTGAAGGATGAAAAGAGGGGTGAAAACCGGTCTAGAAGACAGCAAGGTGCGACCTTCACATCAGTTGTTACCACGCAGTGGGATTGAAAGCAAGTGAAGATGTCAGTGTGGTCTAAAGGTGAATATCGCGCAATTATCCGCTACAATTTTGCTCGTGGATTAACTGTTGACCAGTGCCTGGAGGAAGTGACACCTGTGCTGGGGAAAGACTGTCCACATCTGGCAAGAAATTTCAGCTGGTACAAAGAGTTCCAGAGGGGAAATTTTGGAGTCGAAGACGATCCTCGTTCTGGGTGACCGTCTGAATCAGGAAAACGTTGAAGCTGTGAGTAAAATGTTGCAGCAAGAGAGGCTGTTGACAAATCGGCAGGTAGAAGAGACCCTCCACATCCTTTCACCAGCTATTCATTCAATTATACACGACCATCTCCATGTTAGAAAGGTTTCTTCCCTTTGGGTGCCCCATTCACTTTCAGAGGAACAAAGGGCACATCGAGTGATACGGTGCCGAAAAATGCTAAAACAGTTTGAAAATGGGACTTCGCGTAACGTCAATAGCATCGTTACAGGTGACGAAACTTGGCTTTATTATTACGATGTCCCAACAAAATCCCAGAAGAAGGTGTGGCTGTTTGAAGATGTGGGTACTCCTGTGACTGTGCGAAAGTCAAGGTCAGTGAAGAAAAGGATGACTGCAGTATTCTTCACTAAACGGGGTATCCTGACTCGGGTTGTGCTAGAAACACAAAGGACAGTTACTGCGAAGTGATATAGTGAGACTTGTCTGCCTCAGGTCATCCAGGCTCTCAAGCAGTTCCGTCCAAGGTCACGGCTCAACACTTGGCTCTTGCATCACGACAATGCTCCAGCTTATCGTGCTAATGTAACAATGGATTTTCTTGCCAGATCAGGGTTGAGTGTGCTTCATCACCCTCCATAGAGTCCTGATCTTGCCCCATGTGACATCGCACTCTTCCCAGAAGTGAAGATGAAGCTGAAAGGGCAGGGTGTTGCATCCGATGAGGAGCTTCTGGCAGCATGGGATTAAGAGTGTGAAAATGTAACCGAAGAAAAGTGGCAGAGTTGGTTCAGTGACTGGTTTCGACGTATGGAGAAGTGTATTGAGTGTGGTGGAAATTATTTTGAAAAAGTCTAAAGCGTTCACTCATACTGCAAAACTTTCCTAGTGCCCTTTATACAGGATGAAGCGTAATTCGCGCACTCGGGCGTCGCTGCGCGACTCCTCACATGCCAGCAATAAAAAAATGTCTCTTACAAAATTTCATCTTGCGAGTATATCCGGCAGAAAAACGACGTGGAAGATTAGCAATCTGACAACACTGTAACCACATGTAGGGTAACTACCCCTGTTAGCACACATTACTCGTATTGTACAGTTGGTGCAATGGATAGAGTTTAGGGTTAGCATGCAGGAGGTCGAGTGGTCGATCCTGGGTTGAGGCGTATATTTTTTATTTCGTAAATGTAGTCCAGGTGGTATGGTATCTGGCATCTTAATCGTTAACAGCGATTGCAGTGGGTCCTCTAGAAACCATTTGCACTTACATACTACGACCCTAGAAATGGACGAACAATCGTTTTCATTGGTCAGCTTTGAAAGGCGCCCTCTCCACGTCGTGGGCGTGAATTTATTCGCACCACTTCATCTACTAGATGTGAAACCTGTTTTCTTTGTACCCTCCTCCAATGGTCCCATAGATTAATCATCATCATCATCATCATCTGTTTACCCTCCAGGTTCGGTTTTTCCCTCGGACTTAGCGAGGGATCCCACCTCTACCGCCTCAAGGGCAGTGTCCTGGAGCTTCAGACTCTTGGTCGGGGGATACAACTGGGGAGTATGACCAGTACCTCGCCCAGGCGGCCTCACCTGCTATGCTGAACAGGGGCCTTGTGGAGGGATGGGAAGATTGGAAGGGATAGGCAAGGAAGGGGGAAGGAAGCGGCCGTGGCCTTAAGTTAGGTACCATCCCGGCATTCGCCTGGAGGAGAAGTGGGAAACCACGGAAAACCACTTCCAGGATGGCTGAGGTGGGAATCGAACCCACCTCTACTCAGTTGACCTCCCGAGGCTGAGTGGACCCCGTTCCAGCCCTCGTACCACTTTTCAAATTTCGTGGCAGAGCCGGGAATCGAACCCGGACCTCCGGGGGTGGCAGCTAATCACGCTAACCACTACACCACAGAGGCGGACCCCATAGATTAATACCAACTATTATTCTTGCCTCGTTCAGGTCCATTACATTTCGTTAGGGCCTTACGTTACCAGTAGGCCTAGCAACGTGCTCTGCGAATAATGTCCAAACTCGGTTACAATTTGTATGTGTTATCACCATGGTCCCAATAATTCTGCCTTTCAACATTGCGTGTTGCGTCTGGTAACCGCATGCTGTTTAGTACGTATCTCAATGTATTATTATTATTATTATTATTATTATTATTATTATTATTATTATTATTATTATTATTATTATTATGTCCGCCTCTGTGGTGTAGTGGTTAGCGTGATTAGCTGCCACCCCCGGAGGCCCGGGTTCGATTCCCGGCTCTGCCACGACATTTGAAAAGTGGTACGAGGGCTGGGACGGGGTCCACTCAGCCTCGGGAGGTCAACTGAGTAGAGGTGGGTTCGATTCCCACCTCAGCCATCCTGGAAGTGGTTTTCCGTGGTTTCCCACTTCTCCTCCAGGCAAATGCCGGGATGGTACCTAACTTAAGGCCACGGCCGCTTCCTTCCCTCTTCCTTGCCTATCCCTTCCAATCTTCCCATCCCTCCACAAGGCCCCTGTTAAGCATAGCAAGTGAGGCCGCCTGGGCGAGGTACTGGTCATACTCCCCAGTTGTATCCCCCGACCAAGAGTTGAAGCTCCAGGACACTGCCCTTGAGGCGGTAGAGGTGGGATCCCTCGCTCAGTCTGAGAAAAAACCGAACCTGGAGGGTAAACAGATGATGATGATGATTATTATTATTATTATTATTATGTTGTAAATGTAGGATACATGTGACCTCAGAAACGGTGTCTTACTGTATCACAGTAGGTAATGTCAGATGGAAATTAGCAAATAAAAAATGCGCCTCAACCCAGGACCGAACCATCGACCTCCTGCATGCCAACCAAAAACTCTACCCACTACACCAACTGTACAGCACGACGTAGACGTGCTGACAGCGGTAGTTACCCTACATATGGTTACGGTGTTGCCAGATTGCTACTCTTTAACGTCCGTTTTCTACCGGATATACTCGCAAGACGAAATTTTGTAAGATACATTTTTTTATTGCTGGCATGTGAGGAGTCGCGCTGCGACGCCCGAGTGCGCGAATTACGCTTCACCCTGTATGTATATACCAGGTGGCTCACGGACGCCGTACTTTCTACTTATAAATGTCCCGCATGCATAAGTGATGTGTGGGGTGTCTACCAACTGATTTTAACAGGGGAACTACTGCCAGCGGGCAGGTTACGTCAGAATATGAAGAGATAAGAAACAGAGTCACACTCGCAGCATGTTACTCAGCGCGGCCGGTCGAATGCATCCGTTGCATTCGTAAACATCGTTTTCAACCGTATAGTTCTAGGCTGGTGTATGGTACAGGCGCACTATATTTGCTGTCTGCATACCGACAATGGCTAGTGTGATCAGCAGTGGTGAATACATAGACATTATTTTAAACTGGACAACCTGGTCGGAATGCAACAGAAGCTCCAAACAGACGTACGACTTCTACACACTTATTTCGCCGAACAGTATTCGTTTTTGTTCCATACAATCATCTCTTTTATCGAGTTGAATGTCTACACGTGTCTAAATTAATAAGTGATTAAATTTCCTTTTCTGCATCTTTGGCGTGTTAACAAACAGTAGCGGCGATTAGGGGGTGGGGCGTGACGGGAAAGTCGCCCCCGCCCCTCGCCACTTTGTGGAGTAAACATTACATATTCACTTTAGCCACCTGGAACTAGGAATTATTATTTGTTTTGCTAATTGCTTTACGTCGCACCGACACAGATAGGTCTTATGGCGACGATGGGATAGGAAAGGCCTAGGAGTTGGAAGGAAGCGGCCGTGGCCTTAATTAAGGTACAGCAACAGCATTTGCGTGGTGTGAACATGGAAAACCACGGAAAACCATCTTCAGGGCTGCCCACAGTGGGATTCGAGCAGACGATCTCCTGGATGCAAGCTCACAGCGAATTATTTGTAAAAGAAACGTTATCTGTACAAGCCTTTGTGTCTTATCTGCTAATTCTTTCCTTTATTTTCCTTAATTATTAACATAATTTTTGGCGGAAATAGGCACCAAATGCCGTTCGTTGCGGCTAACCGATTTGTATAGCGCTACGGCAAGTAGTGGAGACTTTGCATGTGCTGTGGGGAAGGGTAGTAGGGGTATAATGTTTTTGCCAAGGTCGTGGACACTGAGTTATAATTCACCGGTATGCCGCACGCATTCGTCAGTCTGGCAGCCTCTTCAGTGTCTGTCAGTTCCTTAGTGTGTATTAAAATACTAAATAACTTTTAATTGCATGATCATGCCGTACTTCTATTTAATTGTACCGGCTGAGCTAGCCGTGGAGTTAGGGCCGCGCAGCTGCGAGCTCGCACCCGGGAGATAGTGGTTTCGAATCCCACTGTCGGCAGCCCTGAAGACGGTTTTCCGTAGTTCCCCATTTTCACACCAGGCAAATGCTGGGGCTGTACATTAATTAAGGCCACGGCCGCTTCCATCTCATTCCTAGGCCTTTCCCATCCCATCATCGCCATAAGACCTATCTGTGTCGGTGCGACGTAAAGCAAAATAGTAGAATATTTTTTTACAATTGGTTTTACGTCGCACCGACACAGATAGGAATTATGGCTACGATGAGACAGGGAAGGGCTACGCGTTCCATCTATTCGATCCCTACTCTGACGCGCTGTTTTGAGTGAGCAGTGTATACGTTTAATGCAGAGGCTTACGTAGTAGTAGTAGTAGTAGTAGTAGTATTAGTAGTAGTAGTAGTAGTAGTAGTAGTATGACCTGGTCTAGAATTACAATTTAGGCCTATTCCAAATTATAGCACCACAATTCACAAAATAACTCAAAACTCAACCTTGAAAAGAGCCGTTTCTTAAGAAAAGCTTCTTCCTCTTCACTTTTATTAAATTCTACATTAATTTTATTGCAAATCAGCAGTGAAAAGGGGGTATCTCCTCTGGCTTGGAGGAAGAATTTGTTTCCAATTCAGATAGTTCTTCCCGCCGCCAGTGTAGTGAATTGAGATCTTTCACTATTCGACCCCCACTCCCAAACCGCCGAAAAAGACGAACTGTTCACGGATCACGGCCCTCTGCGGCTTGATCATTCCAGATCTGGAACGTTGGATTGTTAGATCGGAAGCGTAAAGAGTGAGAAAATGTGTGGTTTTTCATTTGATCGAGTATTTCATAAGAAAGCATTACTTTTAATTCGGCCATTCCTACTGAAGTCATTGTAATGACCTATGTTCATTTCATTTGAGAAAACTACTAATACAGTCTTTCTGAGGATGTAAAAAGGCAGGTGAAGATTGAGTGTCTGCTATTATAATGAAAACTCCCCAACTTGATTGTGATTGATGGTAGGCAAGCGGGCCTACCGTTACAATGAAAATTCCCTAACCCAGTCTTCATATGAGAAGAGACGTTTGGTGACTTCCCCGTCGAGTTTCTAGGGTAACGTTAAGGGCTATGCCATTTAATACAATCTTGCTCACAACGTATACACTACCTAACCTAGAATTCTGTATACAATGTACAATTCCATAGCGAAGCACGGGTACATCAGCTAGTATTAAATATTGTTGCACTACTTCAATTAATTTCCTTACTAATTCTTTTAACTTATTTCCACTAATCCCTTCATAAATTCATTAACATTCATTAAACGGTGGTCAGTACCGAAGATACTTTAATTAATATTGCAGACTTAGTCAACGAGTACACAAACTATATAGAAAATGTATACATGCTTCCCATTCCCCACACATGTCAGCATATTTTGCTTCTAGCAGTGACGCAGTTCGTATCCTTATGTCGGTTCTATCACTTTTAGTGTAACGATGAAGCCTTGAAAATATTGTCTCTGTTGGAACTTTTAACAAAGGTTAAGGAGGAAAGGTAATTTAGGTCACGAGCCACAAGTGTAAAGGTTCGTCCACACCACGATGTTTCCGTTAACTTTGTTAATAAACACTGTTAATAAACAGGGTTCATGAACATTTTTGTATGTTAATAAACAAAATAGCTTGTTCATTAACTTTTCTAGCAGGTTGATAAATAACATTTCTTTAACTTTTGTGAATGAAACTTTTAGTCAAATTTTCGTGTTTTCATTAACATTTCGGTTCGCACATGAGCAAGGACACAATTACAGCACACAAATTCGTAGCACGGAATATGACGATTTCTTATTCCTTCTAAAAATTGGCTATCAAATTGCAAGCGAAAGTTTCAATATACAGCGCCTTTAATTCTGTATGATATTCTTTTAGCTGTGATCTAATGTAGTTTAATTTCCAGCGTCGCTTCTCGCTGAATAACCTAACGTCCCATAATCGCATGCATATCATCAAAATACTATCCTAACTAGGTTAAATGAAAATTTTCTTTATTTCGTACCTTTACCAATTCCTCGATAATGTAGTATAAAGCTTCAAACACAATAACTGAAATTGCTTGTTTTGATACTCTAGACAAATAGGTATATAAGTGAAATGACACCAGTTGCTAGGAATCTTAAAGTTATAGCCTCTCTCTCGCTATATTGGAACCTTTCCCACCGTCCCCCATGACTCATGGGACCATGTGACAACAAACCAACCCTTTCGGGTCACGAACACATGGGACCATGCTCCACGGAAGTCGATAGTCAAGATATCTTTTTGGTCTGTGCCGATTTCCCCTCATTGGGATTGTATACTTAATCCACTCACATGAGAGGTTATCGGCCATACGACTCAGCTAGATCAAAGCTACTCTCCCGTTCCTGAGGTCTGAACACGGACTCCTCAGGGCCGAAGACCGTTCGCGGCATATAGAGGCTATCAAACATAAACTATCTTAAAGGCCTACAATGAACGGAAGAGGATTCTGGATGCGTGTTTTTTCGGTATAGATAGGCACGAAATCGTTTAGAACAATTTACTATTCACTCGGTGAAATATACAAAATTTACATACACTCATGATATTTATTACATAATTGATATAAGCAATCACTTATTTCAGCAGCGGAAAAATCCGCGCTGCCATTGACATCCGCTGTTACCTCCACATTCTACAGACACAATCTATGTGAACGGCAACGTTAGCTGTTACTTTCTCTAATCCAATAAATTTTCCTTTTTTGACACAGACGTTAATATCCATATCCCTCTCTACCAAGACAGAGAACAACCAAGAGGTTGTTAATATGATCTCACTTTTTCACATACTATCACTTTGAATTGCCTGTGTCCTATATTGCTTACAGAACTATTACATTAGTTTGGATGTATGCTACACAAATTGCTTTGTGTATTATCGCGATTGTTTTGTGCGTGCTATCACCCGGTTTAGCATAAACCACTGCGTACGCCATACACAATAAAATGACCCTACCATATTCACAAAAACAAAAATAAAACAAGCCATGTTCCCCCCCCCCCCAATGCGAGTATTCCATGGGACTGAATCCCGTATTCCAAATTAGACTCTATTCACAAAAGAAAAATGTCCGCTTTTTGAATGGTCGGCTACCTTAAGAAATCAATAAAGTAAATATTAAAACATAATTAATCCGAACATTCTGACCATATCAGAAATCCATCACTAAATCACGGAGAAGAAAAAAAAATGGACTCAAGTCTTCCATATAAAACTAAACACAGACTTGAACAACGAACTATCACTTGCAATCACTACCAGTGGACTTTCACGAAGTCTAGATTCAAATCGACATCGATTATAAGTAAACCAAAAAAACACATCCTGAAAAAGAAATATATCAAACACATGTGTCAATAAAGACAATGGCTGTAATTAACCCGTTGTAACCCGCTGTCTTAGCGAGCTGTTGATCCCTGCTGTGCTCACACGAGGTTTGAACCTGAGACTATGGTCGTCTCCATCCAGGGTACTGTAATCAAGCCCTAATTAGTCTGATCATGTATAGAACAGTCATAACAAAAATAAACATCTATATTGCTCTGTGGGTCATGGTCTACGGCGTGGCAATTAAAGAACTTGCTGTCTTTATTCTCAAAAGAAAACAGACTGTTGGTCCGACCAACCTTTCTGCTTGTATCTATTCCTCCCTGTTCCAGACGCTCCCCCTCTCAGCCATAACTCATGACTGACACTCGTCCCACGGTCCGGAGACTAAAGACACCATTCAACCTGCTTCCCGCTAGGATTTTTCTTTCTGTGTCCATCAAATTAATTCATTACAAACTGGCACATTTTATTCAATATTCGGGCCAGCCCACATACTTTTAGTACACGAGAATCATTTCTCAAATTCGACCGTTAATTCACATTTCATTCTCTCATATCTCTGGAGGTCTGGAGTTCGACTCGTATCTTCTCTCCTTCCAAAAGTCCACCATCCGTCAGCCACGGACCACAGCAATACTCCTATTTCTCCGCCTCTGAGGCGAGAGTGTGTACCTATCAGATACTACCCTATTGCTCGAAATCTATCGGTATAAATCATCAATCAAAATACTTTAGGTAAAATAATAATAATAATAATAATCCTCTAACCTTTTGCTTGAAATGTATCGGTATCAAAACACTGATCAAGTTACATTAAGAAAATAATAATAATAATAATAATAATAATAATAATAATAATAATAATAATAATAATAATAATAATAATAATAAAAATTAATTAAAATTATTAAATCCTGCCAAACCACTAACAGACCTTCTTCGTGTAACCCCACTAGTGTAGTGGAGGACAGGGGTTCAAACCTCGGCACGTCATTCCTTGAACATCTTCAGTTGCAGCCAAAACTTATATTACCATGCAACAAACTCTATCTTTACGAACATAGTGCTGATTCCAGCCCAAGCCTTTCCTTTTATACGGGCACTTGTTGATGACTCTGTCACCTCGCTAATCCCTGCGTAACTTAGGCAATTGCTCAGATGAGGCCTACATTATTAATCTACATAGCATTCTACTCCTTTTCCCCCTCAATTCCTTCTCAGCACTAAATAAGCAAAATATGATTACATGCAAATCTAGCCACTAAAAGGGGTCCCATATTCTATACACTAACATAGGATCACTCCCTTCCCATATCTAATTAATTAAAACCAAAATGAATAAAAGGATTCCCGACCATTCTTAGGCGGATTAAGCCTATTTATTAATGTTATTTTTAACCCTATACTTCATGACTGTTATTTACAAAGGGAAATACTAGCATTGGAATAGAAACATAACTTTGTACTCAACGGTTGATGTCTTCGGCCCTATCCGGAAGTTCTGGAGGCCTACCCATGTTGGATTACTTCATGGCGCTGGATCCTGGAGTCCTGGAGTTCAGAAGTTCCATATCTTGTCTCGCGTAATCCATTTTAGCAGCACACGGATCACTGAAATTAGATTGTAATTTACACAATTTATCGATTTCTTGCTCACGTGTCACCATTCACTCCTATTACTTCTTTGTCTACCCACTGCCAGTTACATGGAGATGAATATACCGGCTACTTTCAGCTAGTCTACCCGAATTGCACTGTTAAGCCGGGCATTCCCAGCATCCGTATGATGCAGAATTTTCTATCCCTATCTTCTGTATGGTTTAATAGTTCAGGAACACTCCTCACTACCTGTTAATCAGTGAATAATCTGACCTGCGCTTTGTTCGGAAACAGCGTGGATTTATACAGTTCTTTGTTCTCCTACAGAAATTCTGCGTACTATCAAGTAGTTGTTATACAAAATCCTACTTCATATTTCACGAAGTCTTAGTCTACTTTGCAACCGATATCTTAAGTACATCTCATTACCGTAATCTTCTGTTGCCTATCACAAATTATAAGCGAAAAAACTGAAAAATTTCACTCCCGCTTTGTTCACATAGTATACAAAAGAGCGGTAATTCGATAGCGAACCGGCCGTCGTTTCCCGTCGAAAGCTCCTCAACGAATGCTGAAGCTGCCTGGAAGTGCAGAAAACTTATACTGGCCCCGGCGGTAGGGGCGGTTTAGTGAGTTCATCCCCCACTCTTATTTCGATTGCTCCTGGATAAACCAGCCTGTCGAAATTAGCAATACGCTAGACTGTGTGACTAGGTTATGCACAAGTGCGCTGTGCCATGCGGAATTGAATATGTTCGGCGGATCAGCAGTAATTAATTAATCAGCTTGGAGGGGAAGTAGGGAGTCCCCGAAGGCATCTGGTTTTTCACTAGGCGTACGTACGCTAACGGAGTTATATAAGTTGTTTACCAACGCCTTTCGCTTGGAGAGTATTTTCTATCAGAACTCCTGACTTTATAATTCCACCAAAATTCAGCACACTGCTCTGACGGGTGCAGTTTTGTTAATCAAGCCTTATTTACGCCGAAAATGCATTAAATTTAGCCCGATCGCTTTGGCATCGCTGTACGCTGGCATTTGTTTTCCAATATGGAGTCGCTAAATAGTGTTCTTCTCCTGCTTCTTCTATGACGTGTGCCTAGTTAGGGGATTCTTTAAGCCACCCAGTGGGCGGGTGAAGGCGCCTCTCTGGCGGGCGTCTTATTACACAACCTGATAATACTCCCAACATCCACACAAAGAGAGCTTGCTGCCTGCTTCCTTACCAAGCATATCGCTTGAAATACATATTAATTGTGCCGATACGGTCACAATATATATTATAAAAATTACCTGTCATTAGTGGAGCCGGCTTTGCGATAATCTGTATCATTAGGCCTACTTGCAATTTTAGACCCATTTGCTGTCAACAAGAACTGAAAGTAACGTAGGGATATTCTCAAGAAAATGTTGAAAACCTGCTGCACCATGAATTAAAAGTTCTGACATAAGTGTTATTTCCAAACTTAATTCTACTCGCCTTTCCAGTATTTTTTCTTTGCCACACTTCGCGTCTGCCCTTTTCTCTAATTGTATTCACTAAAATAATGAAACCTGCAGCTGTAAATACTTTCTTCTTTCTGACCTTATCAACTGTGACCTCACAAACAGCTATTTTGGTGTGGACAATGTTGAAGTATAACAAAAGTTTATTATCATGTTGAGAAATGTTTTCATTAACATTGTTTTTTAACTTTGTTTCGTCAACATTGTTTATTAATTTTGGTGTTGTGATTAGGTCACAAATAGGGCCGATGACCTCGATGTTAGGCCCCTTTAAACAACAAGCTTTAAACAACAAGCAAGTAGGTCACAAATACATGTAACTATATATAAATGACAATCTTGAATATCTCTAGAGTGTGAGGTAATAAGCTTACTTTGACAGTATAACATATAGGTTCTGGGAAGAGGAGATTGACGTTCGGTTTCCCCATTAAAATTTGAGGTTATCTGATCTATTATTGAAATAAAACAATAAATTGTATTTGATTCTAAACAAAATATATTCTTTAAATGCTGATTTTAACGAGTGAGATTTACTGCGATAATTCAAAAGAGAATATAAAACTCTGACATTATAACTGAAGGAAACTCTAGGCATAAAATTTGAAATCCTCTTGACCGGACGTTTAAAGGTTGTAAAAGAAATTTATCCCTCACTGATTCACATAACAGTACCTTCAACACTTCGAGTGTTATTACGAAGTTGAGTTGGTATCAACTGTAGGTATCTCAAGCCTAATTTGGTGATGTATAGTTTTAGTTTCACAAACGAGATATAGGATGGCGTGAAATTATATTCACACTTCACAATCAACAAGTAATTCACTGATAACTGTTAGTCAGCATTACGACGTCTCAATATTCGGCTGTCACCAAACTGACACAAGAACTCGACCACACAGATACACGAAACACACTCCGAACATATAATCCATTTGCTCACTGACGATTATATATGCATGCGACTGCTTTTTCTTCATCTCCCTGACTCACTGACCAGCTGTGGTCTAACTCCCCTTCCAACTGATTAGCTGCTATGGAATACAGCCCTATATACAGACATAAGTTGTCACATGGTATAACACCCACGTCAGAGCTAAAAACAGCTATGTCACTCCCTCCCATCTACAAATGTTAAATAGCCTCAGGCAAATTTGGAACTCCCTAAATATTGTCTCATCGCTGAAAGCATACAATGATGGAGCGACGACTCGACAGTTAGTGTAACAGTATTACACCATATGTTGCAATATCAAAAGGTTTCACAAAACATACACATATCTGATATTAGGCAGCAACTCTACATCTTCAACATCACGTGAATGTGATTTATGAAGACATCCTATGGGGAAAATAACAGACTCAGTTCATTGAAAATCATCGAACAACATTTAATAAATATAATTTTGTATTTCCATAACACACACACACAAAAAATTGTTTGCTTCGTCAGTAAAGATTTTAGCAAATATCTAGAAGATGTTTGCAATATCCTGTGATTTCCAATTCATATTCGAGTAGTAAGACGATAAATAGTTTTAATGCTAATATACACACAAATACACTGACTGACAGAGCAAATGCAACACCAAGAAGGAGTGGTCAGAACTTTATGCCAATTGCAGGGTAGACTGACGTCACTGAGGTATGCTCATGATGTGAAATGCGCCGCTGTGCTGCGCACGTAGCGAACGATAAATGGGACACGGCGTTGGCGAATGGACCACTTCGTACCGTGATTTCTCAGCCGACAGTCATTGTAGAACGTGTTGTCGTGTGCCACAGGACACGTGTATAGCTAAGAATGCCAGGCCGCCGTCAACGGAGGCATTTCCAGCAGACAGACGACTTTACGAGGGGTATGGTGATCGGGCTGAGAAGGGCAGGTTGGTCGCTTCGTCAAATCGCAGCCGATACCCATAAGGATGTGCCCACGGTGCAGCGCCTGTGGCGAAGATGGTTGACGCAGGGACATGTGGCACGTGCGAGGGGTTCAGGCGCAGCCCGAGTGACGTCAGCACGCGAGGATCGGCGCATCCGCCGCCAAGCGGTGGCAGCCCCGCACGCCACGTCAACCGCCATTCTTCAGCATGTGCAAGACACCCTGGCTGTTCCAATATCGACCAGAACAATTTCCCGTCGATTGGTTGAAGGAGGCCTGCACTCCCGGCGTCCGCTCAGAAGACTACCATTGACTCCACAGCATAGACGTGCACGCCTGGCATGGTGCCGGTGCCGGGCTAGAGCGACTTGGATGAGGGAATGGCGGAACGTCGTGTTCTCCGATGAGTCATGCTTCTGTTCTGTCAGTGATAGTCACCGCAGACGAGTGTGGCGTCGGCGTGGAGAAAGGTCAAATCCGGCAGTAACTGTGGAGCGCCCTACCGCTAGACAACGCGGCATCATGGTTTGGGGCGCTATTGCGTATGATTCCACGTCACCTCTAGTGCGTATTCAAGGCACGTTAAATGCCCACCGCTACGTGCAGCATGTGCTGCGGCCGGTGGCACTCCCGTACCTTCAGGGGCTGCCCAATGCTCTGTTTCAGCAGGATAATGCCTGCCCACACACTGCTCGCATCTCCCAACAGGCTCTACGAGGTGTACAGATGCTTCCGTGGCCAGCGTACTCTCCGGATCTCTCACCAATCGAACACGTGTGGGATCTCATTGGACGCCGTTTGCAAACTCTGCCCCAGCCTCGTACGGACGACCAACTGTGGCAAATGGTTGACAGAGAATGGAGAACCATCCCTCAGGACACCATCCGCACTCTTATTGACTCTGTACCTCGACGTGTTTCTGCGTGCATCGCCGCTCGCGGTGGTCCTACAGCCTACTGAGTCGATGCCGTGCGCATTGTGTAACCTGCATATCGGTTTGAAATAAACATCAATTATTCATCCGTGCCGTCTCTGTTTTCTCCCCAACTTTCATCCCTTTCGAACCACTCCTCCTTGGTGTTGTATTGTCACTGTCAGTCAGTGTATCTGTGTTTACATTCTGTTAAAGAGTGTTATTTTGATCGAGTTATTGAAGTATAAAGTATATGTTTGGTAAAATAGTAATCTATAACGGTTTATCAGTATGGTGTTTTGTTAAAAGTTTATTTGATGGTATTTTTAATGTATAATAGTGTTTATATTGCCGTGCTGTAACATAGCACAAAATGGGTCGTTCCTGCTGCGTTCGTGGTTGTAGATCTAATTATACCGTTGCTGAAGCTTTTAAATTCCCTGAAGATAGATCTCTACAGGAGAAATGGATAAGGAATATTCACCTGGAAAATTTGGAAGTCAAAGACCAAACTATCGTAGGCTATGTGTGTAACCAAAATTTGTGGTTATGGAAGATCTCTTTCCAGCCGATAATGGTGAGCCTATTCGTTTTTGTTTTCTTATTCAGTCGGAGTAATTTCATGTAAGTTGACGATAAGTATTAGTTTCTATGTAGAATATAATTGTGTGAGTGTATTTATATGGGTCAGTGGTCACTAAGATCTCTAATTATACGCAGTCATGTGAGAATATGTTTGTTTTGATCGTGTTGTGAACCGGATTTAAATCGAACTATGGCAATGCCTCTCATACATCCATTCTTAAGTTCGCTAAAGAATGAAACATTAAGAGAGAAGTGGATCAGGAACATACATCGTGAATATTTCCACAAAACAGTAGTGTGCACATGTCATCTGACAGTAAGTCTGAGATTAGGGAAAACTATTTTTCTAATTCTAAATGGTGGACCTATTCGTATTCTTCTACCCCCCCCCCCCAAAAAAATCATTTAGATAGTGATAATTGATATGGTGTCTATGTGTTTCAAAGTGTCGTGTGATTTAGATGCAATTGTATTTTGAAAGAATCTGAGCTTGCCTGCGGGAACATTTGACTAGATCTTGGTGTATAACAAAACTTATAGTGTGACAGATGGAGCAATCTGTACACTGTTACACAGAAGAAATAATGACTTGCAGGGATGGTGGTGGTGGTGATGATTGTTTTAAGAGGAAGTACATCTAGAAAGAAGGGAAGGGGTCCGACACTTCGAAAAATGAAGGTATCGGCCGAAGGAAGACAAGAGGCACGAAGGGCATGAAAATGAAAGACTCCCTAGGAATCCATACGTAATACCGTTGGGGTCTGAAAAAAGACTCCCTAGGAATCCATACGTAATACCGTTGGGGTCTGAAAAGAACAAGTGTTGACCAAGGGAGGTCGGATAGGATAGATGAAAGTGAGGAGCCTGGCACAAGTGGAAGCAATGCCAGGACTCAGCTAAGGGCCCCGTGGTCGCCAACCCACGCTCCAAAGTTCAGAGCCCCTGGGGCCCCTTTTAGTCGCCTCTTACAACAGGCAGGGGATACCTTGGGTGTTATTCTACCGCCCCCACCCACAGGGGGGACTTGCAGGGATTAGCTTTGTTTGTAACTCAGGGGTTTTGTTGTACCAATACCTTCCGATTGATGCTGTGGATATCTGCTATCAAGCAGTCTACACCAAATTGTAGCTCGTCCATGTAGGTTAAAGACATCATTGTTTAGAGTCAATAGAGTTGTTTTACTCATGTTCTTCAATGGGGAAAATCCTATTATATATTTAGTGTTTGAACGCTTCATTTCTAAGTTTACCATCATGGTTGGAAGTGCTACTATATCACATGTCAACATACGATTTAAGAGTTTCCAGTAAGGAAGGCTTAACATCACCGCGGCTGTTCATTGAGCTGGCGTAATCATTTCGGATGTACTTCATTTTCATCGAGTGCTGAACATTAGAAATTGTTCACCACTTCGAAACTAAGGCAACATGTTATGTTTCATAGTTCTTATGAGAGTGAATAAATTGAGGAATTTCGACCTTAAATTATTTTTAAACATTCCAAATGATGTTATAAATATCATTTTAACAGTTTTATAATGTATTTCCATCTATCCAGCGAAGTGTAATCTAAGAGAAAACGTTATTTGACTAAGTGACATTTCGAAATAATCAGCTTGTTGTTCTCTTTTGCTGTGGGAGTGTCCATCTATTCTGGCAGAATATGTGTGATTCTAGTTGATTATATGTGATGAGTACTTGTTCGCGAAGCGTTTTCATCGGTGCAACAGTGATTTTCCCTATGATGTTACATTTATCATGTTAAATTACCTACCACCGTTTGCAAAATATGTACGTGATCTTTTCGTAATTTCTGGCTGATTGAACCAGATATTGTGTAGCTCTTTCAGTGGTATCAACACAATAATTTAATGTGACGCCGGGCTGAGTGGCTCAGACGGTTGAAGCTCTGGCCTTCTGACCCCAACTTGGCGGGTTTGATTCCGGCTCAGTCCGGTAGTATTTGAAGGTGCTCAAATACGACAGCCTCGTGTCGGTAAATTTACTGGCAGGTAAAACAACTCCTGCGGCACTAAATTCCGACATCTCCGAAAATCGTGAGTTGGTTTATCGACGAAATGAAGTTATTGCGTGCTACCCTAACCTTCATCAGTCGGCAGCTACTGCGCCCACGACGTCCACCATCTTGGTTTTGATATTACGGTCTGATATATTGTAGTCGGTCTTGGATAGGGTTTTGGGTCTGGCCATGGGGGATTCCCACGTTGGACGTGTGGGGAAAGTGCATGGAGGAACGGGAACCAGAGTAGTATGTTATCCAGGAATTAGGTTAAGGCAGATGTTGAGGAAAGTGGACTGTGTTAGTTATTCAGTTGGTACCAACAACGTAAGACAAGCAGGTATAAGTTATACTATAGTTAGGATATGTGAGTTCTAGTAAATGCAGCACGGGTCAAGGTTAAGGAGGCGGAGATTTTTATCAGTGGAATAAACGAGGTGTACTAATGATACAGGGATCTGCAAATCAAGTAGGGATGACAAAAATGTTAGTGTTGAACTGCAGAAGTACTGTAAAGAAAGGACTAAAATTAAGCAATGTAACAATTACCTACCAGATATTGTAATAGCATTAAGTACATTCATAGATATGCATCTGTCCTATCCGACCTCCTTTGTTCTTTTCCGAGCCCGACGGTGTTAGATCACTCGAGGCCTAGGGAGTCTTACAGTTTCACGCCCTTCGTGGCTCTTGTCTTCCTTTGGCCTATACCTTCATATTTCGAAGTGTCGGATCCCTTCCATTTTCTCTCTCTCATTAGTGTTATAACTTATAGAGGACGGTTGCCTAGTTGTACTTCCTCATAAAACAAAAACAATAATCACCACCACCACCACTTACAAGATATTGTAAGAGCAGTGGCTGAGAAATGATATAATTAATGCAGACATTTTCTGGCGGACGTGAAATGTTTATCGAATAGATAGAATAGGAAAAGGAACATTCATTCTGGCGAAAGAAGAATTGTTTTTGGAGGGTACAGACCTGGAAAGGGTGACGTAGACGCTGATTAGAAATTATTTGATAAGATAATCAGCTATGTGGGAAACGATACGGAAAGGAACGTGATCGTAGCGGGTGATCTCAATTTACCAAGTGTCATTTGGAAGACTTATATGCCTACTCCTTTACATCCTTACTACAACCCGTAAATAATCTCAAAACCGTGTGCAGAGATCTGTACCCTTTATTTATACCCGTTTATGTGATTACCTCAATGAAGGTCTCTCCTTAAGGTAAATCCGGGACAGATGCCGCTCCGATAGAGATGCCGCATACACTGTAGCTAAAGGTTCCCATCGTTACAGCTAGATGGCAATATGTGTGGTTTTTCAGTTTCTAAGGAAGAACTACGAGTGTGTCGAAATTTGCTCGTATATTACGCCAATTATAGCCGATATCTTGAGGCGAGTACATGTTTCCTCCTGACAAAGTCTTTCCGTGTTTTAATTTATTGTATATTAATTTGGCTTCAAATGCTTAAATCAGACGTTTTTAGTACCGGTACAGTAGACGTCAGAAGCATAACTGTAGTTGAGAGTAAGCTCATTTTGGGCCATGATAGCCTTGAGGTATGACAACAGGAGGGTGCGGCGTCTCTCCCTGATAGTTGGGAGAGTTGCCGCACAACAATCCGGCTGAGATGCCTCATTGCTATCAGATTCTACAAGCGATCTGGAAACATTCAATACTATTCAGAGTGTTTCGGTATTTTATTCGAATATTTTATCGTCTCACGATTCTTAATATACATAATCTATTTTTACTGATTTCATTGGTAACATTATTTTATTATATAAAATTATATTATTTTTCAGAAATAAAAATTTGCTACATGCCTGCTCAGTATAAAAATAAGGGCACTGTTAAAAGACCTCAATGGATAGGGGAAAATTTAAGAGAGGCTGTTAAAAGACTGAAAGCCAAGGAAATAGTGATCAGGGAGGCAGAATCATACTACAGAATTTCGCAACGAACACTGAAACAGAATGCAGTCAGGAAATCTGGAAAAAGGCTCTCTGGGTCCGGCAGGTATAGCTACTTCAATAATCACCGAAGTCAAAATGATATTCAAAAAAGGATGACTGTATCTAGTGTTTGAGTTACAAACAGTGGCTGCATGAATCTTGCTCCACATATAACGACTGTTGCAGCAAGATTGCTAGACAACAAAGTTTTAAGAAACAATCTGTAAAAACTTGTAAGAGGATAAACATAAGTTTTTGATTCAAGAATCCTGCCTTAGACACGTTTTCAAATTACTGTGTCAGGACAGAATTATATTCATTATGATTTTGATGTTTCCTTTATATAAAACGACGGCCCCGTGGTGTAGGGATAGCGTGCCTGCCTCTCGCCCGGAGGACCCGGGTTCGATTTCCGGCCAGGTCAGGGATTTTTCTCTCGACCTGAGGGCTGGTTCGAGGTCCACTCAGCCTACGTGATTATAATTGAGGAGCTATCTGACGGTGAGATGGCGGCCCCGGTCTCGGAAGCCCAGAATAACGGCCGAGAGGATGCGTCGTGCTGACCACACGGCCCCTCGTAATCTGCAGGCCTTCGGGCTGAGCAGCGGTCGCTGAGCAGGCCAGAGCCCTTTCAAGGGCGTTAAGTGCCGTGGGGTTTTATATAAAACAGTGAAGAATCCATTGTGCATGCACATTCATAGTAAATCGAAATTAAAATATGATTAATTTAAGGTTGTAAATTATCAGATAGATTCTTTTACCATTGAATGATTATATTATATGGATATAATTGTCTTGTAGTACGTTCTAGTGTTCGGTTTTATTAAAGTTGAAGAAATTGGCTTAAATTTGATTTTGTCATTATTATTTTACTTGCGGCATCTCTCCCGAGCAAAGTCGGCATATACCGGGATCCAGGGAGAGACGCCGCTGATGCAACAATATCTTTGTTCCCTCCTTTTTCCCAATTACTTTCAATTACCAATATTTTGTTCATCTCTGATCAAATGTACATGTTTTCAAATTATGCTCGATGAATTTGAAACAATTTTTAAAGTAAATATACCGAGATATAACAAAAGACATAAAAAGTGCGGCAACTCTACCGGAATTACCTTATATTAACATCTGATTACTTACATCGACCCCCATAACGAACTTTCACCGCATCAACACATGAATTAAAACAAAGAGTTTCTATTAGTGAAACTCACAACCTGACTTTTAACCCCGTTTATCGTATTGCCTTCCACCCATCTCACAACATTGTCGAGGTATTTTTGCAATTGCTCACAATCTGATAACTTATTTTTACTCTATACAGAATAACATCATCTCCAAAAGCCCTTAACTGTGTTTCCAGTTCTTTAGTCATATATATATATATATATATATAAGACCGAGCTCGATAGCTGCAGTCGCTTAAGTGCGGCCAATATCCAGTATTCGGGAGATAGTAGGTACGAACCCCACTGTCGGCAGCCCTGAAAATGGTTTTCCTTGATTTCCCATTTTCACACCAGGCAAATGCCCCTTCTCTGTCCTATCGTCGCCACAAGACCTATCTGTGTCGGTGCGACGTAAAACAACTAGCAAAAAATATATATATAAGAAAATATAAATGTCCAATAAAGCTGTCTTGAGGAATTCGCCTCTTAATGATTACAGGATCAGATAATGCTTCACCTAATATAATTCTCTGAGTTCTACTTTCTAGAAATATAGCCACATATTCAATCACTATTTGTCTAGTCCAATTGTATTCATTTTCCCAGTAGTCTCCCATGATCAAACCTATCAAATGCCTTAGGTACATCAATCCCAATTCAGTCCATTTGACTTCCTGAATATAACTTATCCGTTTTATCTTGCTGGGATCATACAAGTTGATCTTCGGTGGAATAACATTTCCTAAACCCGAACTGCCTTCTCTCGAGCCAGTATTCATTTTGCAAACATGTCCAATATAATCTGAAATAATGTTTTCGCAATGCTTACATGTAACACATGTCAAAATGACTGACTTGTAATTTTCTGCGTTATGTTTATCACTTTTTCCTTCATGCAAACAATAATCAAATAAGTACTTCAGATCAGTGGCGAATATAGAATTTTTTTTTGGGGGGGGAGCCAAAATTAATGTAAGGTTAGGTTAAGTAATTTTAAGAGGTCAGACGATTTCAAACACTTTAGAAAGGAAAAAAGGAAACATTGATTTGGGCTGATACATACATACATACATACATACATACATACATACATACATACATACATACATACATACATACATACATACATACATACATACATGCATGCATGCATGCATACATACATACATACATACATACATACATACATACATACATACATACTGTACCATTACGTTACATTTTGACGTCAGTTGGCATGAAAATAGATCGGAAGAAAAATGGCGCAGATCAGCTTCAAGCGTTAAGAATGCACGGAATAACTTTTTGTGACAAGTTGACCGCAATTAGGAGGCAGTGCCTGGCGAGATGGAAAGGAAATTCTATGAGAAATGAACCATTATACGTAAAAAAAATTGAAAAACGGTCTATTATTATCTACTTTGGCAAGAAGATTTTTTCGTCGTAAAACGGACTGTGAATTGCAATTACTTGACCAGAAGATTAGCTGACATAATCAATATAACCATAATAGGAGCCATACGAAGGAAGAATCCAGAAACAAACTACTGGAAAATACGTAAAAACGGCAGGGAAACACGCATAATAGATTTCAAATACTGTACGGAAGAAGAGGTGTTGGAATATGGCATTCGTAAATAAGGCCTACACTGACTTAATAAACGGCCAAATTTTCATCAAATTATACGTATAGCCCATTATAAGATTTAAAGAACATTATTCAGACAACAAAAAAAACCAAGGAAGAGCCAGTTTATGAAAATAAAATTGAATCTGAGCAGTATCTTTAGAGGAAAAGAAATATAAATACAGTTAGAGAAAGTCCTTGGAAAAGCTCTATATACTGAAAATTAAGATGTATTCTATCAATTTAATAATATCTTTTCGTTGCATGGAAATTGGACACGAAATGGAGCTAGCCTAAAGCGATGGAGGGAGGCTGACCAGATCATCGTAAGCTCAAGCCTGAAGACCTAGAGATCCAGCATGACGTGATCCGGCACAAGGCTAGACGTTCCGAGATGCCATGAGCAGGAAGAAGAAAGCAACGTCGGACATAACATGGCCATGAGATAAGTAACATTCTAAGAAATTTAACTATAAAGTATTTCATTTGGTGTAGTATAATTGTAGGAATGCTGTAGTGCCAAATATATGACCTGTTTGTGCCATTGTGTGAATTCTAAGGCATATGCCGGAGAAAATAACCACAGATACGTATTATTTATGTGTAGTAATATACTGCCGTGCTCAAAAGTTTGATCTGAGGTTAATGTGAGCAGTATCGGGAAGAGAATTGATGTTTTTGAACCTATATGCTTAGGGAAACGTAGTATTCAAGCTAGGCGAGGCTGAGATATGAAAGTGAAGTGCAGTATAATAATAATAAACCTAGGCTACCCAATGACCAGATTGAATAACGAGGCCGATGTCGTCTACATTTACGATGAGTTGAAATAAACAGTAGCAGCTTGCGGTGTTTTGAGTAGATATTAAGGTAAAAGAAATGTTTTACTGCGACGTGGTAGACATTACGAAGAAGCTGAGTAGAAATATTGTTGTATGCGGAGGAATCGCAGTAATTAAATGCAGAAACGATAATATGTTGTTGGAGATTTGAGATGTTGAATAGGTATTGTGTAAGTAAATGATTGAAGGAAATAGGTGCGAATTTATGCTTAGCTACAGTTATGTTGCGATTGAAAATGAGGCAAGCAGTGAAATTAAGGCCTAGATACGTGAATATATTAAGTGTAGCAGTGAGATTAAATGGTCTATTGGTCGAACTTATATGGAATATGGAGATAAATTGATCGTAATTTACATGTATTTTGAAGTACATATAGAATAGAGATATAGTCTCCTAGTTATATATTTGTCTCACATAATGAATATACAGCATTGGAGCACGCGTTAACCTGAAAATGGTAAAATTAGTAGGCAGTAGAAGGAGTAATTTTAATTGAAAATACACATAATAATTAATTGGTCGGTACGATTCTGACAGGTCATGACGGTTGAAGAACATGGCGATGGCACTCGTAAATGAAGATATTTAATTTTATTTTTGGCACACATTTTTAATATATATGAGGATGTTGGAATTTATATTTATGGTTAGGATTAATTTCTTTTAGATACTTAAAATGGCATTTTGAAGCCATCATTGGAAAGAGTTACTTATCTCATGCCATAAACAAGTCAATACGCAAATTCCCAAACCAATTCCAAAGAGTACTGCAAAGAGACCTAAAGGAAAGAAAGACCACTCCCTCCTTTAATAAAGAGTAAATCCTAGTTGTCCCCATGATGAAATAAAATGATGAAATGTAGTCACGCAACAAAATAATAATTGCCCAGATGAATTAAAGATACCTGCCCAATTTTAATTATGTCAATTCGTCAATTTTAGTTGTCAAGAAAAATAATATGTGATTTTTTGAGTTTACTTTCCTCTATTACCAAAGATGATCATTATTTTGTTAATTATAATATTGGCATGCTAATAAATTAGTTTTAAGATTATTCTAGCGTTTATTTTCAAAGGTAGAGATAGGAAGATTAGTTGTAAGGATACATTTAGGCTGATATTTCGGAGTCATGATATTTAAAGGCTTATATTAATTCTACGGTAGGATTTCGGAGTAAATGAGTAACACATTGAACTATACACCCTCTTCAACGGAACTTGCGAAAGTAAATAGTATTGTTGAATATGTATAGATGTTTTTACCCTGAGATATTGACTTACTATTGACATGCAACCACCGCGTTTGATTGATATATCCATCCCCGATTTCGGATAGTTAATTAGCAACTTGTAAGTGGAGATATTGCACGGGCAACATCATATTAAATTAGTACTACAACTTGATGTGAAGTATGAGGAAGTACAGCGCGATGGTGATGCCTATATTTTTTTTTTATCAGTCCAACCTGGAACTTGGTAAGAATTAGGACTACGAGGCCACCAAAGGTTGCATTAGATTTATCACCCATTCGTGAGGCATAATTGTAGAGAAAGGCACCGTAGGGCATGTTGCATTAAATATGGCGTCCCGACGTGAGGCAAGTTTGAAGAGGTCGGATGAATAATTAGATTCTGGATATACAGAAATTTGATAACTTGATTATGGAGTGAATCTTGAGGATGAGATATGGATTTTAGGCTTGGACATATGTCATATGATACCGTAGCGTCGAGCAAGTCTGAAGAGAAGGACGAATTGAGGAATGAGAATGGTTTCAAGAGAAAGATACCGGGGTTGTTGAATTAAATCCTGGACCACAGTCATGAAATTTATTCGAAGAAGGAGACGATGCCTGATAGTTTATGAACTTAGGTATGGCATGCGACGCAGAATGGGTTGATAGCCATGAAGATTAAGGAAGAGAGGGCTTAACTAATGGAGAAATTTATATTTTTGGATGGAGAAGAAGAAGGTAGCAAGAAATTTGTTGCGGAGTCTCGCAATATTTGACAGTCTCGTGGAAGGAGAAAGTCTACTGTATATATATTTAGGTTACTTTAAGGAATTTGATGCATGAATGATGATGAGGGAAGAGTTTTATAACGCAAGTTTCATATTATTTATTGTATATATATGATTAGGTGAATACGACATAAATATAATTAAAATTGGGCATATAGGTCAATGTTTGGATTTGCGTATGACTTGTATAGGTTGTCATGGCTGAGTTACGATGGTCTGGGTTAGTCTTTCCCAGTTAAACAAGAAAGTACAAAGTAAACTTTGAAGTATTTATAATAATAGATATAGTTATAAGTCTGATAGACAATTTTATGTTGATATTTGATGATTGGTTGGTTGAAGTTGAGGGATAAATAGAGAATTAGGGTTATATATAACATAACTGGAATTATAGAGCATTTTAAGTGGAATATCAAAAAAATGTCGAACTTAGCTCAATTAAAATCACAATTTGAGGATTATAAGAAAGAAATTGAGGAGGAGAACAGGAAGAGAGATGAAGTAATACAGAAAACCAAGGAAGAGCAATTAGGGATTCTTGAAGTGTTTAGACAGATAGCTGAAGAAAATAGGAAGCAAAATGAGAAGCTGCTCCAGGACATGATTAAAAATCAGGAGGAGAAACAACAACAGGCGAATGAAGAAAATAGGAAGCAAAGTGAGAAGCTGCTCCAGGAGATGATTAAATATCAGGAGGAGAGACAACAACAGATGGCTGAAGAAATTAGGAAACAGAATGAAGAAATTAGGAAGCAGAATGAAGAAAATAGGAACCAGATGGCTGAAGAAATTAGGAAACAGAATGAAGAAATTAGGAAGCAGAATGAAGAAAATAGGAACCAGATGGCTGAAGAAATTAGGAAGCAGAATGAAGAAAATAGGAACCAGATGGCTGAAGAAAATAGGAAGCAGAATGAAGAAAATAGAAAGCAGAATGAAGAAAACATTAACAGACTGGAAGGAAAGCTCTTGGAAAGGATGAATGAGAAAAATGAGGAATTTCAGAAAATAATCAACGGACAGGATGAGAAACAAAAGCAAATGATTGAAGGAAAACTTCAAGAATTCATTAACAGGCAAGAAGAAAAACAGCAGGAAACAATGAAGGAAGTGAGAGAAGCTGTAAGGATGGAAATGGAAAAAGTGGGAAGTGAAATGACACAAATTAAAGTGGATATTGACGTTTTACGTAAGGATATGAGAGGGATTATGGAAAATAAGAATCAAGAGGTAAATCAAGAGATAAATAAAGTTATGGAAGAATTGACAGAAAGCAGAAATGTCATTCAAAAGTTGAAAATGGAAGAGATGAAGAGTATAACGGATAATTTGGAGAGTTTGAGGATAAATTCCACAGAAAGAATTAACAAATTGAATGAAGCAATCGAAACAACGAATAAATCAGTGGAAGTAAATATCATTCTGGCAAGAGAGCAGGTGTCAGATAAAATTAAAATAATACAAGAAGAAGCTGAACGGAATAAAAATGAAACTGACAACAGAATCAGCAGAACGGAGAGAGAATTACATACGATTCGTAAGGAAATTCAGGAAATGAGAATAGAGAACCGAACAACAAGGCCTAATGTCATGAGAACAGTAGAAATTCAGGCTTGTGATAGGGAAACAACGCCAGCAATGACTACGGATTCAAGCCAAGGTATTAATGGAAGTTCGATGGGGAACGGAAATGGTAATAATGGAAGTCCAGCAATAATAAATATAATTAAAACCATCGAGGATAAGCCAAAACATTTTAATAATACTGCAAGTTTATCCCCAAAACGATTTTTGAGGGAGATGGAGGATTATTTTCGGGATAATAACGTTCCAAACGAGAAACGACTCAAAGTAATTGAAAAACATTTAGATGCTAACCCAAGTATTTGGTACCAGGCATTTAAGTACAGTTTCCACGAATATGAGGATTTTAAAACGGCATTTTTAAGGAAATATTGGAGTCCGGAAGTACAACAGCAGCTTAGAATGGAATTGTATTCACGAAAATTCCCTGTTGCCGGTCAGACAAGATATAGTGACTATTTTGCTTTCCAATTTCAACGTTTTCAGGATTTGGATTATGCACCCAGTGAATTGGAAGCTATTAAAACTATTCAAAGCCAACTTCCACCTGAAATACAAAGATAATTGGCGACCTCGAACGTTCAAACGGCAATTGAAATGGAAGATAGGCTGAGACAAATTGACATGACGACTTCTCATCCCACGAGTAGGTTAATACGTAATATGGGAAATGAAGAGTCAATCAATGTAATAGCCCATGAGAATTATGAAATTAACAAACGAAGAGGACAAAGAGACGTGGCTAGGAACCAGGAGATGGATGAAAGAAAAGAGATGAGAGGATACCAACGTCAAAGAGATCAAGAATATCGACGGACATATCAGATGGATGGAAGATATGTGCCATATGACAGGCAAAGTAACAGATATACAAGAAACAGAAATATGATCCGAAGAAGGAATTATTACGGAGGAAGAGGTGGACGGAACTTCAGAGAAAGGGAGTTCGCAAATAGAAGATATGCCCAGGAGCAGAAAGAAGACTTGAGAAATCAAGAAAAATGGAAGCAAGCGATTAAAGACAAGGAGATTGTTGGAGATATCGAGGGCGCAGAGAGTTTAGAGCTCCAACATTATAAAAATTCGGAAGCAGGGAAACGTTATCTTAACCCGAATGCACAGAATTTCAATACAGGGTTAGACGTTCCTGAGAAAAGAAAAACGACAGTTTTGAAATAGATTATGATGAAAATGGTAATAGAGGAAAGAAAAAGGATATAAAAATTAGAAGTTGGATGATAGCACAGATTGAGTCGTGGGAGCTCGAACCAGAGGATTTACTACATGATATGACATCGAATGTGAGACCACAGAAATTGAATCTGCCAATAATTGTGGTTAGAGTGAATGGAATGAGTGTACGTTGTCTTATAGACTCGGGAGCAAGTATAAGTGTGATTTCAAACACGTTATTCCTGGAAATTGAGAAAAAGATGAAATTACCGACCATACCAGTGGCTGGAGTTAAAATTAAAGGAATCCATAACGCAGCAAATATCAAGTATTATTACAGGGAAAATCAGGAGCAATCCTTAAATAATATACCGGAGATATGCGGAAAGGAAGGATGCATTAATTCAGAATGTAAAACAGATGGAGAAGACGAGATTGTTTAAAAAGAAATACATAGAGTAATTGCAAAGTCAACAGTTATGAAATGAAGTACGGAGAAGGAAGTTGAGTAACGTAAAGGTCCATTTATTACACGAATGGAAGCATAGTATAAATATATTGTGACCAACATATTTAAAAAATAAGTGGGAGGAGAAAATGTACCATTACGTTACACTTTGACGTCAGTTGGCATGTAAATAGATCGGAAGAAAAATGGCGCAGATCAGCTTCAAGCGTTAAGAATGCACGGAATAACTTTTTGTGACAAGTTGACCGCAATTAGGAGGCAGTGCCTGGCGAGATGGAAAGGAAACTCTATGAGAAATGAACCATTATACGTTAAAAAAAATGAAAAACGGTCTATTATTATCTACTTTGGCAAGAAGATTTTTTCGTCGTAAAACGGACTGTGAATTGCAATTACTTGACCAGAAGATTAGCTGACATAATCAAGATAACCATAATAGGAGCCATACGAAGGAAGAATCCAGAAACAAACTACTGGAAAATACGTAAAAACGGCAGGGAAACACGCATAATAGATTTCAAATACTGTACGGAAGAAGAGGTGTTGGAATATGGCATTCGTAAATAAGGCCTACACTGACTTAATAAACGGCCAAATTTTCATCAAATTATACGTATAGCCCATTTATAAGATTTAAAGAACATTATTCAGGCAACAAAAAAAAACCAATGAAGAGCCAGTTTATGAAAATAAAATTGAATCTGAGCAGTATCTTTAGAGGAAAAGAAATATAAATACAGTTAGAGAAAGTCCTTGGAAAAGCTCTATATACTGAAAATTAAGATGTATTCTATCAATTTAATAATATCTTTTCGTTGCATGGAAATTGGACACGAAATGGAGCTAGCCTAAAGCGATGGAGGGAGGCTGACCAGATCATCGTAAGCTCAAGCCTGAAGACCTAGAGATCCAGCATGACGTGATCCGGCACAAGGCTAGACGTTCCGAGATGCCGTGAGCAGGAAGAAGAAAGCAACGTCGGACATAACATGGCCATGAGATAAGTAATATTCTAAGAAATTTAACTATAAAGTATTTCATTTGGTGTAGTATAATTGTAGGAATGCTGTAGTGCCAAATATATGACCTGTTTGTGCCATTGTGTGAATTCTAAGGCATATGCCGGAGAAAATAACCACAGATACGTATTATTTATGTGTAGTAATATACTGCCGTGCTCAAAAGTTTGATCTGAGGTTAATGTGAGCAGTATCGGGAAGAGAATTGATGTTTTTGAACCTATATGCTTAGGGAAACGTAGTATTCAAGCTAGGCGAGGCTGAGATATGAAAGTGAAGTGCAGTATAATAATAATAAACCTAGGCTACCCAATGACCAGATTGAATAACGAGGCCGATGTCGTCTACATTTACGATGAGTTGAAATAAACAGTAGCAGCTTGCGGTGTTTTGAGTAGATATTAAGGTAAAAGAAATGTTTTACTGCGACGTGGTAGATATTACGAAGAAGCTGAGTAGAAATATTGTTGTATGCGGAGGAATCGCAATAATTAAATGCAGAAACGATAACATGTTGTTGGAGATTTGAGATGTTGAATAGGTATTGTGTAAGTAAATGATTGAAGGAAATAGGTGCGAATTTATGCTTAGCTACAGTTATGTTGCGATTGAAAATGAGGCAAGCAGTGAAATTAAGGCCTAGATACGTGAATATATTAAGTGTAGCAGTGAGATTAAATGGTCTATTGGTCGAACTTATATGGAATATGGAGATAAATTGATCGTAATTTACATGTATTTTGAAGTGCATATAGAATAGAGATATAGTCGCCTAGTTATATATTTGTCTCACATAATGAATATACAGCATTGGAGCACGCGTTAACCTGAAAATGGTAAAATTAGTAGGCAGTAGAAGGAGTAATTTTAATTGAAAATACACATAATAATTAATTGGTCGGTACGATTCTGACAGGTCATGACGGTTGAAGAACATGGCGATGGCACTCGTAAATGAAGATATTTAATTTTATTTTTGGCACACATTTTTAATATAAATGAGGATGTTGGAATTTATATTTATGGTTAGGATTAATTTCTTTTAGATACTTAAAATGGCATTTGGAAGCCATCATTGGAAAGAGTTACTTATCTCATGCCATAAACAAGTCAATACGCAAATTCCCAAACCAATTCCAAAGAGTACTGCAAAGAGACCTAAAGGAAAGAAAGACCACTCCCTCCTTTAATAAAGAGTAAATCCTAGTTGTCCCCATGATGAAATAAAATGATGTAATGTAGTCACGCAACAAAATAATAATTGCCCAGATGAATTAAAGATACCTGCCCAATTTTAATTATGTCAATTCGTCAATTTTAGTTGTCAAGAAAAATAATATGTGATTTTTTGAGTTTACTTTCCTCTATTTCCAAAGATGATCATTATTTTGTTAATTATAATATTGGCATGCTAATAAATTAGTTTTAAGATTATTCTAGCGTTTATTTTCAAAGGTAGAGATAGGAAGATTAGTTGTAAGGATACATTTAGGCTGATATTTCGGAGTCATGATATTTAAAGGCTTATATTAATTCTACGGTAGGATTTCGGAGTAAATGAGTAACACATTGAACTATACACCCGCTTCAACGGAACTTGCGAAAGTAAATAGTATTGTTGAATATGTATAGATGTTTTTACCCTGAGATATTGACTTAATATTGACATGCAACCACCGCGTTTGATTGATATATCCATCCCCGATTTCGGATAGTTAATTAGCAACTTGTAAGTGGAGATATTGCACGGGCAACATCATATTAAATTAGTACTACAACTTGAGGTGAAGTATGAGGAAGTACAGCGCGATGGTGATGCCTATATTTTTTTTATCAGTCCAACCTGGAACTTGGTAAGAATTAGGACTACGAGGCCACCAAAGGTTGCATTAGATTTATCACCCATTCGTGAGGCATAATTGTAGAGAAAGGCACCGTAGGGCATGTTGCAATACATACATACATACATACATACATACATACATACATACATACATACATACATACATACATACATACATACATACATACATACATACATACATACATACATACATACATACATACATACATACATACATACATACATACATACATACATACATACATACATACATACATACATACATACATACATACATACATACATACATACATACATACATACATACATACATACATACTGTACCATTACGTTACATTTTGACGTCAGTTGGCATGAAAATAGATCGGAAGAAAAATGGCGCAGATCAGCTTCAAGCGTTAAGAATGCACGGAATAACTTTTTGTGACAAGTTGACCGCAATTAGGAGGCAGTGCCTGGCGAGATGGAAAGGAAATTCTATGAGAAATGAACCATTATACGTAAAAAAATTGAAAAACGGTCTATTATTATCTACTTTGGCAAGAAGATTTTTTCGTCGTAAAACGGACTGTGAATTGCAATTACTTGACCAGAAGATTAGCTGACATAATCAATATAACCATAATAGGAGCCATACGAAGGAAGAATCCAGAAACAAACTACTGGAAAATACGTAAAAACGGCAGGGAAACACGCATAATAGATTTCAAATACTGTACGGAAGAAGAGGTGTTGGAATATGGCATTCGTAAATAAGGCCTACACTGACTTAATAAACGGCCAAATTTTCACCAAATTATACGTATAGCCCATTTATAAGATTTAAAGAACATTATTCAGACAACAAAAAAAACCAAGGAAGAGCCAGTTTATGAAAATAAAATTGAATCTGAGCAGTATCTTTAGAGGAAAAGAAATATAAATACAGTTAGAGAAGGTCCTTGGAAAAGCTCTATATACTGAAAATTAAGATGTATTCTATCAATTTAATAATATCTTTTCGTTGCATGGAAATTGGACACGAAATGGAGCTAGCCTAAAGCGATGGAGGGAGGCTGACCAGATCATCGTAAGCTCAAGCCTGAAGACCTAGAGATCCAGCATGACGTGATCCGGCACAAGGCTAGACGTTCCGAGATGCCGTGCGCAGGAAGAAGAAAGCAACGTCGGACATAACATGGCCATGAGATAAGTAACATTCTAAGAAATTTAACTATAAAGTATTTCATTTGGTGTAGTATAATTGTAGGAATGCTGTAGTGCCAAATATATGACCTGTTTGTGCCATTGTGTGAATTCTAAGGCATATGCCGGAGAAAATAACCACAGATACGTATTATTTATGTGTAGTAATATACTGCCGTGCTCAAAAGTTTGATCTGAGGTTAATGTGAGCAGTATCGGGAAGAGAATTGATGTTTTTGAACCTATATGCTTAGGGAAACGTAGTATTCAAGCTAGGCGAGGCTGAGATATGAAAGTGAAGTGCAGTATAATAATAATAAACCTAGGCTACCCAATGACCAGATTGAATAACGAGGCCGATGTCGTCTACATTTACGATGAGTTGAAATAAACAGTAGCAGCTTGCGGTGTTTTGAGTAGATATTAAGGTAAAAGAAATGTTTTACTGCGACGTGGTAGACATTACGAAGAAGCTGAGTAGAAATATTGTTGTATGCGGAGGAATCGCAATAATTAAATGCAGAAACGATAATATGTTGTTGGAGATTTGAGATGTTGAATAGGTATTGTGTAAGTAAATGATTGAAGGAAATAGGTGCGAATTTATGCTTAGCTACAGTTATGTTGCGATTGAAAATGAGGCAAGCAGTGAAATTAAGGCCTAGATACGTGAATATATTAAGTGTAGCAGTGAGATTAAATGGTCTATTGGTCGAACTTATATGGAATATGGAGATAAATTGATCGTAATTTACATGTATTTTGAAGTGCATATAGAATAGAGATATAGTCGCCTAGTTATATATTTGTCTCACATAATGAATATACAGCATTGGAGCACGCGTTAACCTGAAAATGGTAAAATTAGTAGGCAGTAGAAGGAGTAATTTTAATTGAAAATACACATAATAATTAATTGGTCGGTACGATTCTGACAGGTCATGACGGTTGAAGAACATGGCGATGGCACTCGTAAATGAAGATATTTAATTTTATTTTTGGCACACATTTTTAATATATATGAGGATGTTGGAATTTATATTTATGGTTAGGATTAATTTCTTTTAGATACTTAAAATGGCATTTTGAAGCCATCATTGGAAAGAGTTACTTATCTCATGCCATAAACAAGTCAATACGCAAATTCCCAAACCAATTCCAAAGAGTACTGCAAAGAGACCTAAAGGAAAGAAAGACCACTCCCTCCTTTAATAAAGAGTAAATCCTAGTTGTCCCCATGATGAAATAAAATGATGAAATGTAGTCACGCAACAAAATAATAATTGCCCAGATGAATTAAAGATACCTGCCCAATTTTAATTATGTCAATTCGTCAATTTTAGTTGTCAAGAAAAATAATATGTGATTTTTTGAGTTTACTTTCCTCTATTTCCAAAGATGATCATTATTTTGTTAATTATAATATTGGCATGCTAATAAATTAGTTTTAAGATTATTCTAGCGTTTATTTTCAAAGGTAGAGATAGGAAGATTAGTTGTAAGGATACATTTAGGCTGATATTTCGGAGTCATGATATTTAAAGGCTTATATTAATTCTACGGTAGGATTTCGGAGTAAATGAGTAACACATTGAACTATACACCCTCTTCAACGGAACTTGCGAAAGTAAATAGTATTGTTGAATATGTATAGATGTTTTTACCCTGAGATATTGACTTAATATTGACATGCAACCACCGCGTTTGATTGATATATCCATCCCCGATTTCGGATAGTTAATTAGCAACTTGTAAGTGGAGATATTGCACGGGCAACATCATATTAAATTAGTACTACAACTTGAGGTGAAGTATGAGGAAGTACAGCGCGATGGTGATGCCTATATTTTTTTTTATCAGTCCAACCTGGAACTTGGTAAGAATTAGGACTACGAGGCCACCAAAGGTTGCATTAGATTTATCACCCATTCGTGAGGCATAATTGTAGAGAAAGGCACCGTAGGGCATGTTGCAATACATATATACATACATACATACATACATACATACATACATACATACATACATACATACATACATACATACATACATACATACATACATACATACATACACCAAAGGTTACAAAACGAAGTCCAGGTTTCTTGATACACTTGCAAACTTATCAAGAACTTCTTCGTCACTAACTATAATGTCTGTGTGGATAGAGAGTAAATCAAGCCCGTTAAGTCTACTTTCAGATGTGCTGTTCCTTAAGTAAGTCTTCAGTCTCCTTAGGCTAGAGAATATTCTTTCTACGGTTGCGATAGAAACAGGAAGAACTGCGAGTAATTTGAGAAGATTTGAAGGATTTTCCCGACTCCACTTTTCTTTCCACAACATAAACTCACTTTGCAAAATCTCTTTATGTGACAGATCTTCTTCGTAGAAACTAAAAGCAGCCTCCAGTGAACCGAAATCTGTTATGATACACAATTGTGGAAGGATGTTTTGTAAGGATGCAACTGTTTCCTTGTGATATTCAAAGCGTTCTTTTAGTGAGTTACCTACAAAAAATCGTCCAGGTATGGCACATAAACAGCTACTCAATAGTATTCTTCTTCTGTGGTGTAAAGGACGTTGCTACTTGCTGTTTGAAGGCAGCTAATTCTTGGAATCTCTTCTTTAATGTCATGTCTGGCAGCGAATTACTTTGCTTGATTATACAAGGCTTTAAATGAGTCATCAGTATTTGCCCTCTCCTTCGATGGAAGGTGGAAGACACTCATGACGTTAGTCAAGGCCTGTGGAAGATCTATATTTTTGTTTTGAAACTGCTCAGATAAGTTATGCATGGTTGACAACATCCAGCTCTAAAACCAAAAGATTAATAAGAAATGCAAATTGACTAATAGCACTACTTAGAGTGTGAGTCTTAGATGCTGAATCACAATTCCTCTTCTATATTGCAAAGGGAGAGAAAGGCTCCGAAATGTCTTTAAATAAAATTAGTTAGTCGTGCCTTTCTACCCATCGGGTTTCGCACAATGAAATAAGTTTCTGTTTCTTTTGTTCTGGACAACATTCAGAAATCATTCATTTCAATATTTCGGTTCTTTTGGCTGATATATGAAAGAATCCACAGACTTCTTTTATGACACCCATACAGTTTCGCATCTGACAAACATAAATTTAGAGTGTGTGAAGAACAATATATATACAGGGCCAATGGTAGCTTTTCTCTGATGGAAACTTGTACTCCTCTGAATTGCCCGCTCATCGTGGCAGCACCATCGTACCCTTGGCCTCTCATTTTGTTTAGGCCAAGCCCTAATGTTGACAAGGTCTCCAATATTGTGTTGGCCAAACCTGCTCCAGTGACGTCATAAACGGGGACGAATGTCAGAAAATCTGTGATTTTGAAAGTTTGGTCCTCTACGTAACGTACACAGAGAGAAAACTGTTTGATTTGGCTGATGTCAGTGGTTTCATCTGCTAAAATGGAATAAAAAACAGACTTTCTGACATTCTCTACAAGTTTTGATTGCATTAAGTGACCGAATGTGTTAATAAGTTCGTTTTGAATGAAAGAACTTGTGTACATCGTCTTCCCACCACTAGTCGTTAATTGGTCTTGAAGAATATTATCTCCACTGTTGGCTCGGTATCTCAACAACGATCGAAAATTCCCATCATTTTGGTCCGGTTCTTCAAGGCTTATTCATTATTTCGGGCGGTGGGGGGGGGGCAGGCCCCTGCTTCAGATAATGGTACTATATCCCAACCCTATTGTCTTTAGTATATCCCCCAAAATCTTATCAATTCCTAATGAATTTTCAGTTTTCAACTTTGGTATCTTATTGTAAATGTCTTTGTTATCATAGGTAAATGTCAATACTTCATTAGTATTAGTCAGCTCCTATATCTGGACATTATCCTTATAACCAACGACATTTACATTCTGCTGACTGAATACTACTGCCTTCTGTCGATCCTCTCTCTCTCACACACACACACACACACACACACACACACACACACACACACACACACACACACACACACACACACACTCTCTCTCTCTCTCTCTCTCTCTCTCTCTCTCTCTCTCTCTCCTCGTTCATTAACGAATCCTAGAATATCCTTCTTGGAACCTGTTTCTGCCTTAAAGTACCTATAAATATCCGTACATTTTTCACTAAAATTTCTAGGTCTGCCTATTATGCTTCCATCACGTTATCCTCAGCTGATTTCTTCGCTATGTTCAATTTCCTAGTAACTTCCATAAATTTCTCCTTACTTCCACAACAATTTCTAACTCTATTTCTTTCCAAACTGGACCTCCTTCTTAGTCTCTTTTCTTCTCTGTCATAATATAGCGGGACTTTTCCATTCCTTGTCTTCTTTAAAGGTGCATTCATGTTTTCATATTCCACAACAATTGCCTCAATCCCATCCTACAGTCTGCTTACATTTTTATTTATAGTTTCCCTGAATATGGTTTTCCGTGGTTTCCCATTTTCACACCAGGCAAATGCCGGGGCTGTACTTTAATTAAGGCCACAGCCACTTCCTTCCAATTCCTAGACCTTTCCTATCCCATCGTCGCCATAAGACATATCTGTGTCGGTGCGACGTAAAGCAAACAGCAAAAAAATATTTACAGTTTTACACCTATGATAATTTTGAAAACTCCCTCAATCCTGTCTTATTAGCCAAAGGGTACTGCCTAATAGTCCTTCCAGTCGTTCGCATTACCTTCCCAATCGGTATTTGGTAAACTGAGATCACGTGCTACAATCATGTTCCTTTCTGTATCATCTTCCCCATAGCTGATTATCTTATCAAATAAATCCGAGTCAGCATCTGCCTCACCCTTTCAGGTCTGTACATTCAAAAAACATCAAGTTGCCTGTTATCTTTAAAAATGAGCCTTACACCTAGAATTTCATGTGTATCATCTTTAATATTTCCGTAGCTTATAAATTCTTCTTCCACAAGAATGAATTCTCGCCCTCCTACCTTTCTTATCCTGTCTCTACGATAAAGTAAACACTCCTCCTCCGTGAGAACATTCCTGCATCCATTATATCATTTCTCTGCCATGATTCAACTCCTATTACAATATATGATTAGTATATATTATTAAATTACTTAATTCTGTTCCCTTCTTTACAATACTTCTACAGTTCAACACTTTGTATGTCGTCCCTTCTTGACTTTCAGTTCCCTGTACCGTGATCGCTGTTTCGAGGAAACTCCAGCCACTTCATTAGAGTTGGGTCAGCGTACTGGCCTTCGGTTCAGAGGGTCCCGGGTTCGATTCCCGGCCGGGTCGGGGATTTTAACCTTAATTGGTTATTTCCTACGACACGGGGGCTGGGTGCATGTGCTGTATTCATCATCATTTCATCCTCATTACGACGCGCAGGTCGCCTACGGCAGTCAAATAGAAAGACCTGCACCTGGCGAGCCGAACCCGTCCTGAGATATCCCGGCACTAAAAGCCATACAACATTTCATTTCATTAGAGTTAGGTCAAAGTACGAAACTAAACATGTGCACGAGAACCTACTATAGTGTGCGTCATGTCACCTTGTCTACTAGAAGTGCTCTTCAGTATAACTAGTACGGTGCCGCCTATCATCTAATGGTTTTTCTGATCATGATCATCAAAAGTCTGACACTGAAAATTTATTGACGTGGTCCACACTTAAAAAGAAGATTTAGATAACGACATCTCCTGCGAGTACCTTGCCCAAGTTACGGACATCGCTAGGCTGAGTTCTGTTCTCTATCTAAGGCCTTGGTGCGTGATAGCTGAGTGACTGCATTTCCATTAAGACAGCAGCGGCCCGACTTCCTGGCAGCGAACAGTATATTTTTAAAGTTCAAAGGCTCTGTCGTTCGTATTCCACGTAAATTAATTATATCAGCAGTACCCAAAACTTAAAACCTGGCGGAAGTTCTTTGCTCTAATCTCGCTTTTGAATTCATTTTGTTACAGATGGTCGACGTTTATTCAGCTCATTCTGCTGAAGTGTCTGAGACTACCACACGAAATGGTGCTGTGCACTCCTGAACTCGTTGTGTAATGACCATTTTTCTGATCAGTGTAATGATGAATAAAAAATCTGCACGGTAACTCATGAAAACATTTCATCAGGAATGCTTTGTCGGAACTGTGTTCTGCAGATCATCTCACTCTCAGCACATCTTATGAATTTTATGGACGCTTACTGGACCTCAGTCTTATAGCCAGCCTATACCTACAGGTGATATGATTATACAGCCTGTGTTCCATCCATCATAATGATATGGTGTGCTGTATTATGGTTCTAGAGAACATACATCGTTCAACAAACAACATTGTTACCTCATTTTGAATTGTACGGCATATGAAGAGGTTTCCAACAGGCGGTGTGTAATATCTTGCGACCGTTACACGATCTCCAAAGCGCAGAAGATAGCCTACTTCAAGCTCTGTCGGAGGACGAATGAAGAGCTCCGAGGAATGTTCATACGACGTCCTCGCCTCCAAAGTACCAAACACACGTGTCACATTGGCAGTTTTCGAGTACGTAATTTAATCTTAATTACTGAGAAGAAATATGGATAGTGCGCAGGGTACAAGAGCACGTGTGTGATAGAGTTAAGCATGTTAAGAGGCTTAACAAGTGTAATCTGCACGAACAGGTAAATGCTAAGAAGCAGATGACAAATGAAGGGAGGTAACGATCGGCGTAATATTGACTCATTCCTAACTACCTCTGATGTACCTCCAATCTCAATATCCCTTCTTGAAAATATGTTGGCTGTATTAATACAAACGGCAAACGTACAATCTACTGTTTATTAAAAGTCGGTAAGGTGTGGTGCTGGCAGTGGTAGTGCTTTTGTTCGAATGTGATGAAGAACTAACTTATAACAACCTTCTCTTCATTTTTATCAGAATATAAAACAAAAGTTCGATCTTTCAAATGAAGGTATGGGATAATCAAAGGATGTGAAAATAAAGGACTACTAGTACCTGGAAGGACGTAATTCAGTCGACGTAAGAAAAGGACAAGAACAGATCAAGAGAGATCAAACAGGAAGGACTAATGCGAGGAGCCTTGCCCATGGTCACCACACTCATGGTCCACGTCGAGGACCCCTGGAAGTTCGCCGCTTGTGGTCGCAGAGGAAGCTGTGGATGTGTTTTACCACAAGGGTTCATGTGTTGAATATACAGATGTACTTATGGAAATAGTCCACGAGAAGAGAAACGATCGGAGTCTGTGGATTAGTGAAGTTCAAGATGAGAAAACGCGAATGGCATAGAATTTCACCTCACACTCAGCGCTATGAATGACATTGATTCGGACATTTATCGATGTAGTCAATTACTGCACTTTCTTAAGAAGCAAAGTATTGTCGACCAAGCAGACGACCATGAGTGACATTACGATGTTACAAGGTACTGAAGAGATGAATGGCTACAGTGATGGTGATCGTAAAGTGCATTCGTATTTTAGTAACACTCGAGGAGCTGAAGTTCCTTCCAGATTCACATCCAATGTACTTCAACTACATGCAGCAAGAATTAAAGCCGAGCATCACCAGGAGCATCTAAAGGTAATGAACTCAACTAAATCTCACGAACTAGTTCCTTTTTAGAAGTGGGGAAAAGGGGGCCAAGTGGGAGGCATTTATGGGTCGTGGCTAGCGAGTCTGCATATGTACCCGAAGGCATCGCGTTCAATTCCCGATCATGTTAAGAACTTTTACCTGGACGTGGGAGCTAGATTGAGGTCTATTCAGCATACGTCAGACAAACTGAGAAGGTATCTGACGGTGAGATAGTGGCCCCGGTCGTGAAAGCCAAGAATTACGTTCAAAAGATTGCGTCATGATGACCAGGCGTCATCTCTTGACCTGCACGCAGCGGTCGCTCATTGGGCTCTACCCTGATAGTGCTTTTATATTGTATAATAGTTCAATTATTTATGTATTTCATGACGCGAATAGTTTCAATTATGCTTATCAATTGTTGATATGTACTCACTAGCAATGAGTGGACATCACTTCAAAGTAATAATGACATGACGCATTCAGCTAATTCAGAGTATAAAACACTGGGGACAAATGAATTATTTACACAGAAAAACAAGATCGTGTGTTAAAACGTATTCGCTGTGTTATAATACCCTACATTTTGGAACGGTGCGCAAGGTGCAGAAATGACGTCATATTGAATTATAGTGCACTTTAATCCACCAAAATGCCGGTAAATCAATTTTAATTTCAAGGTTACTTCACATGTCTAGACCAAAGTAAGTAATGGTCCCCGTTCATGGCTAATTGGTCATCTTGTTTGGATTGTTTTTAGTGGAATGACAACGGGCTTCGAATTCCGGCCGGGTCGGACATGTTGGTTAATTCCTCTGGCTAGAGGAAAGGCCGTATGTGACGTCTCAACATAAGAATTCATCTTAGGAAGGGCTCTATCATCACAGCCGCACAGGTCGCTCCTGGGTTCGTCATCTCGAAAGACCGCCCCAGACTTCTCCGGAGGTCGTACGCCATAATATTGATAGTAATTGAACACCAATCCAGAAATCATATTAATGTTACTACATAATGCAAATATACGGGGTGTGTGGAGCAATATATTTGGTTAGGCGTTGAGGTAAAATTATTTCTTAATCACCGTCAATATTTTTACTGTATTAATGTTAAAATTAGTTTTCTCTGAAAAGTTTCCTCTAAAAAATATATTTCAAATTTTTACTTTTGTTTGATCCTCAGTGTGAAGAATTGTTGATCCTGACAAGAAACACATCTCGTCATGTCAATGGAGATTTCTTCGTAATGAACTTACAAGATTAGGAAAGAAATTGCTACAAAAATGAAAGAAGGTTTGGAAAGGCTATTTTCCAAATTTACTCAGGGAATGGATCAAATGACTCAACTTTGCACAAAGGTTTGATGACTTGAACACATGCTGAAATAACGATTGTTTCTTTAATATCTGAAGTGATCCAATGAGCTACCTTCATCACAACTAAGCGAAAACCGCAGACATCTGTCCTAAAAGACTAACTAGCATTTTGTTTAAGAGAGACGTCTATACTACAGACATGAAATAACACTGCAAATAGAAGTAACAGAGGACAATTGTGTCACTTAATGCTTCATTTTTTGAAATAATCGTTCCTGTTGTGTTTGTCTACTACAACCTGCTAGTTGTATAAATGTCATAGCGAGGATAGACGGGATACTTCGTGTAAAGTTGAAATTCTTAGGAAGTGTTGGCATTTTCTTTTAACTTTATATACTAAGGCACTGGCTATGACTTCGTATCCATAGAAATACAGGAATTGGTTTTAACAGAATATTTCTGCTAACAAAAAAACCAGAACCCAGTGGTTATTTCGTGTAGGATTGCCACCACAGATTAGTATAACTCTCAGATTTTGATGGTTGATTATTGCCTTATGAGAAAGTACAGTGCTCCACCCAGTGGCGACCCTCGGAGCTTATGCGTTTTGGTCGCCTGTTGCGACAGGTAGCGGTACTGTACCCCTCTCCCCGATCGATACAATACGGCTTCAGTGCAATTACACGCTTTGTAAACTTGGCAGGGAGGTGGGAGGGGGTGTGTATTTGACATGGAATTGAAAGAAAGAAAGAAAGAAAGAAAGAAAGAAAGAAAGAAAGAAAGAAAGAAAGAAAGAAAGAAAGAAAGAAAGAAAGAATCTCGTCGAAGAATACAGCAGCCACACCAGTGAGTTATCACCTTTGAATGCAGAAAAAATGTGGTGTTTCGAGACTGTGGATTATTAACCATCCGAGACACTGGTACCCCTGTTGGATGGAATACGGCCACAGTGGTGTGAATGTGGAATCTGTGAGACGAGGACGGACGAACTGACCGACGCGAAGGAATCCCAACAGCTGGAACACAACTGAACGGGAGGATACACATCTCGTGAACCAGGCTGTTACGGGTATTACAACTACATCACACTCCCTCATTGATAGGTAGATATGTAGAAATATATACATATTGTAGAGAGATAGGTATGCAAGTATATAGATAGATTTGTAGGTAGGTACATAGGTATGTAGATACGTAGACAGATAGTTATGTAGGTATACAGATATATTGTAGATAGATAGGTATGCAGGCAGATAGATATGTATACAGCTAGGTAGATATGTAGGTAAGAAGATTCATAGATAGGCCTATGTAGATAGATAGATAGATAGATAGATAGATAGATAGATAGATAGATAGATAGATAGATAGATAGATAGATAGATAGATAGATAGATAGATAGCCTTCACCAACGAGGTTTTGTTCTTTTCAAGGCCCTCTTTCTACCAGCTATCATTGTCCGCGTATCTCGGGTGTGTACTGCTGAAATGATGTCTCTCGCAACAAATCAGGCGCGTTGCCTTCAACAGTATTTTCATTTTCTATAATGTTCCCATCAGCAACTTCCCCACGTATAGTTGTTCTGTATCTCCTTGCAGTTGTTTTAAAATTAAATCCCGATCTGTTATAACCGTCCAATGTTTTTACTATTGTTCTCTTTAATAACTTTGGCCTTCTCTAGAATAACCTTCTTATTTCGGCTTCGTGTTATCTTTACTTTACTATGAATCCTCTCATACCTTCTTTGTTTCTGTATTTATCGTGTTGCTACACTTCCTGCATACTGCTTGACCTCCCAATATTTTATGTTGCCTTCTTTATTTCTTCAAAATATAGGATATCATGCGCTCCAAGAATTGTAGTAGGATATCTCGTCTTATTTCCAAAGGCACATATATAATGTTCCTTAAATTATTCTTTAATAAGCTGCCATATTTATTTACTGTCTGAATCAGTTACAAAGTTGTTTATCTTCTCGCCAGACTTATGCTTGAACAACTCCCAAGCCTCTCTGCTATTCTTCTCTCTCTCTTCAATCTTGATGTCCTGTAGGCGTTGTGGAGGTCATTGTGATATCCTAGATCATTCTTCATGATTCCCTGTCATTGACTTTCTCTATTAGATCACGTATTGTTCTTCCACATGTACTGGTAATCTTGTTTGGACTCTTCCTCGTAGCCTCTGTCCCTGGGTTGTTCCCTGAATGATGAATTTCTCCATATTTTCTGATCCTCTCCTCATTACATCGTCAAAGTATTTCAGCTGATGGAGGCGAAGTTGGCCTGAGATACTCCTTTCAATTTTAAGCTCCTTTAAGATGGAGTTATTTGTGCGTTGATCAGTCCCTGGAATTATTAACATCCTTCCTCAGCAAAACATTTCTGTTGAATCTCTGTTTTCCCATGTCCTTCTTAAGATCCACGAGTCGCATCCATACATTTGTATGAGAAATACTTGACAGTTTGCCAGCCTTATTTAGAGATTCTTGGAAGTCTGTTGATCCTTCCACAATTTTTCTGTTTCATTGTCACCTTCGTTTCCATCTTCGTTTTCTCTCTTCTCCTGATCACTCCAATCTTAATCTTCATTTAATTCTATCTCTTCTTTACTTTTCCTTCTTCTCAGAATATTGATCACCTCCAATGTAAAGTTTAGCTGGAATTAGAGTGCCTTGAAATAATATACCTCGATGCTGCAGACTATGTCGGAGTGTACGGCGGTCTCACACACGTAAATTCGTAAGTACTTTTTTGTGATGTAGCTCTAGGTTCCTTAGTAGGTAGAGTGTTTGTGATGTAGCTGTACGACCCATAATAGCTACGCCCATAAGATGTGTACCCTCTTGTTCGGAAGTGTGACGAGGCCATCGGGATCCTTCACATGGGTCAGTTCGTCCCCCCGTCTTGCCGATTTCATACTCACTTCACTGTGGCTGCATTCCGACCAACACGAGAAACAATGTCTCAGGTGGATAATCTGCAGTCTCGATATACAGTCGTTACGATCATTGCAACCCCAGCCGGCATCAAAGTGAGCGGAACATCTTTGAAAGAAAGTCGTACCCTCCAAGTGATGAAACTGGGCTTCTGAAAAAAAAGGAGCGTTGTTGCCAAATGTCTACCGGCTGACTGTTCCACGCGTATCTGTGTCTAAGTTTATTGTGGTGCACGTTGAAAGCGAATGAACGAAATGTGAGCCGCCAAGTGGCATCAACGTGATACTAGAAGCCCAGCGAAAAGGGTTCTGAGACACGAAAGATTGTGTTCCGCTACAACTGAAATGTTGGCAGCTGGACGTCGCGACTGTACCACAAGTCTCCCACGGTCAATGTCGACAGCCTCCTTGTGTAACTGCTGTATTCGTCAACGGGACAATGGTAATAATAATAATCAAAAATGAAAATTATACAATAAATAATAAGCTGGCAGGGAGGTGGGAGGGGGTATTTATTTGGCATGGAATCGAAAGAAAGAAAGAAAGAAAGAAAGAAAGAAAGAAAGAGTTTCGTCGAGGAATACAACAACCACACCAGAAGGTTATCGCCTTTGATCGCAGGAAAACTGTGGCGTTTCGAGACCCTGGATTGTTAACCGAGACACTGGTAACCCGTTTTGGATGGAATACGGCCACAGTGGTGTGAATGTGGAATCTGTGAGACGAGGACGGACGAACTGACCGAAGTGAAGGAATCCGAACAGCTAGAGCACAACTGAACGGGAGGATACACAGCTCGTGGGCCAGGCTGTTACGAATATTACAACTACATCACACTCCCTCACCGACAGGTAGATAGGTAGATAGATATGTAGATATGTACATGGATAGGTAGATAGATATGTAGATAAGTAGGTAGATAGATATGTTTGTACATTGGTAGATAGGTGAATAAGTATGGAGATAGGTAGACAGATATGTAGACAGGTAGATATATTTATGTGGAAGAAAGATAAATAGATAGGTAGATAGATGTGTAGACAGGTAGGTAGATATGTAGAAATATATGTAAGTAAGTAGACGCATAGATATGTAGACAGGTAGATAGTAATGTAGGTAGGTAGATAGATATGTAGATAGGTTTATAGATAAATGTATGTAGAAGAAAGGTAAATAGGTAGATGAATGTGTAGACAGGTAGGTAGATATGTAGATATATAGTGTAAGTAGATACATAGATAGGTAGATGGAGAGATATGTAGACAGGTAGATAGTAATTTAGATATGTAGATGGATAGCTAGCTAGCTAGCTAGATAGATATATAGTCTTCATCATTGAGGTTTTATTCTTTTCAAGGGCCTCTGTCTACAAGCTATCATAGCGTATCTCTGGTGTGTACTGCTGCTATCATGTAAGTCTCCTACCAGTGACTTTCCCCATATATAATGCTATATCTCCTTGCAGTTGTTTTAAAATTCCATCCTGATCTTTTATCTCTTTGTCACTTTTAACTTATATTCTCTTTAACGACTTTGGCATTCTCTCGAATTAGCTTCATATTTCGGTCCCGTGTTATCTTAAACTATGTATTCTTCTGTCTCATTACATTTACTTTACTACAAATCCTCTCATACCTTCTTTGTTTCTGTGTTTATCGTGTTGCTACATTTCCTGCATCCTGCTTGACCTCCCATTATTTTATAATTTCTTATTTCATTCTTTCTTAAAAATATGCTATATCATGCGTTCCAAGAGTTGTAGTAGGATATACTGTCTTATTTCCAAAGGCACATATATGATGCTGGTTGAAATTCTGCCTTATTCATTCACTGTCTGAGCCAGTTCCAAAGTTGTTCATCTTCTCGCCAGTCTTATGCTTGAACAACTCCTAAGCCTCTCTACTATTCTTCTCTCTCTCTCTCTCTCTCTTCAATTCTGACGTCATGTAGGCGTTGTAGTGATGATTGTGATATGCTAGATCATTCTTCTTCATGATTTCCTGTCATTGTCTTGCTCTATTCGAACATAGGTACATTGTTCTTCCCCATCTACAGGAAATCTTGTTTTGACTCTTCTTCGCAGGCTCTGTCCCTGGGTTGTTTCCTGAATACTGAATTTCTCCCTATTTTCTGGTCCTCTCCTCATTAAATGATTGAAGTGTTTCAGCTGATGGAGCCGAAAGTGGCCTGAGGTCCTCCTTTCAATTTTGAGCTCTTTTAACATGAAATTATGTGTGCGTTGATCAGTCCATGGAATTCTTAACATCCTTCTTCAGCTAAACAATTATGTTGAATCGAATTTTCCATGTCCTTCTTTCTTAATGTCCACGACTCGCATCCTTACATTACTATGTGAAATACTCGACAGTTTGCCAGCCTTATTTTCAGATTCTGTTTATCTATTGATCTTTCCACAGTGTTGTTATTTTTTCATTGCCACCTTCGATTGCATCTTCGTTTTCTCTCTCCTCCCGATGACCCCAAATATATGTTTATCTTATTCTTCATTAAATTCCATCTGTTCTTTACTTCTTCTTCTACTCCTCCTCAGAATTTTGAACACCTCCAAGGTAAACTTTAGCTGGAGGTAGAGTGTCTTGAAATAAAATACCTCGACGCTATAGACTATGTCGCAGTGTACGGGAGGTCTTACACACCTAAATTCGTAAGTGCTTTTTTGTGATGTAACTGTAGGACCCATAGTAGGTCGAGTGTTTGTGATGTAGATGTACGACCCACAATAGCCACGTCCACAAGATGTGTACGCTGTCGTTCGGAAGTGCGAGGCCGTCGGGTTTCTTCACATAGGCCAGTTCGTCCCCCCGTCTCGCCGATTTCATAGTCGCCACCACTGTGGCTGCATTCCGTCCAACACAGGAACCAATGTCTCGGATGGATAATCCGCAGTCTCGATATAGAGTCGCTACGATCATTGGAACCCCGCCAGCATCAAAGTGAACGGAACGCCTTTGAAGAAGGTCGTACCGTCCAAGTGATGCAACTGGGCTTCTGAAAAAATAAAAGAACAAAGCGTTGTTGCAAAACATTTTTGGGCTTACAGTTCGATAGGGCAACTGTGTCTTAAGTTTATTGTGTAGCGTGTTGAAAGCAAATGAACGAAATGTGAGTCGCCAATTGGCAACAACGTGATACTAGAAGCCCAGCCAAAAGGGTTCTAAGGGACGATAGAGTGTGTTCCGCTACAACTGAAATGTTGCTGGCTGGGGGTTCAATGGATGTTGCGACTGTACCACAGTTCTCCCACGATCAAAGTCGACAGCCTCCGGGTGTGACTGCTGTATTCTTCAACGGTACAGTGGTATTTAAAAATAACAGTTATAAAATATAAATCAATAAATCAATAAATAAATATATAAATAAGTAAGTAGATAAATAAACAAATAAATAAACGAGTAAATAAGTACCTGAATAATTTATTAATAGATACACGCATTCATCATCATTATAGACCGTTATGCCATTCAGCGTTCAGTCTGCAAGCCGGCCCTCCAACTACTTCTACATTTCTCGTAGACCTCAGTGTGCCGGAGCCTGTCCCACAGTAGTTCATCAAGTAGCCTACCGAAATGTGTCGATAAGAGGCCGTTGTTATCTTGTCATGGTTTAAGCACTTAGAATGTTTCAAGTCCCAGCGTAGCTGTTGAAATGTGCGACTTCTCTAATCTGTAAACTTCTGAGTTGGACAACGTGTTACCAACATGTTACACATGGAGACATAGAATGTATTCAGTTTATTTACATTAGCTCTCAGTACTAAAGTGTTGGTACTATTCTCTGACTGGATTCGACGTTCATTAACATCAAATATTGTTCCTAGTTACGTAGTGGAACTAATTAACTGTACGTTACACAATTTACGATGATACTATTGCAGTCAGTTTCCCAGGATTCTTAAATATTAAAACTGTCTCCGAGGCACTGCAATGTAACCTAACGCTTAGGATCTCCATCGGCCAACGAGAACTTGGTAACTCTTTTTTGAATACCACACAAGGCGTCTAGATGCATCTTGTATGAGAATAAAAACTAAGTGGTTAATTTTGTATTCATTCCAGTCAGTTATTTTGACTACGGCAGTTTTATTTCATGTTTGGGGACCCTCTATAGAACCTACGCATCATGAAAGAAAGTAATGAAGTCTGTGTTTATTGTCTAGGAATGATTAAGGGAAGGCATATCTTTCAAAATTTCTACGTTAAGACAACATTTGTACTGCTATTTCTTGCCATATACTTTTATGCAAGTGTTGTATAGTTAACAGAAATGAAAAAGAAAAATCGAAAAAAAAAACCACCACCTTTTCTTAGAAGCACATTTATAATATTGTATTAGCCTTTCCTTTCTTTATAAATAAATTGCAAGCAATGTGAATCACTTGTGCCTGTAAACGGAGAGTAATATAACTACTATGTGCCACTGGAGTGAAATATAGAGCCAAAATATGATAAAACACGTTGTGTTTCATTGAATACTGTACTGTATTACGTCAGACGTAATGTATTTATTACCAGTGATTGTCATGTTTCCTATTTGGGTATATACTACACCCCTTGTGTGACATGATGTAGCGGTGCCTGGGTCCTTGACTCTGCCTGGGAGCTGAAATGTACTTAATCGCTCACGTGAACCTTACCTCAGGGCTGGATCGTTCGATGTTCTCATCCTCGCGGACACAAGGGTAATCAGTATTACAGGCTAAGCTATTAGGATAACGTTAAATAATATAGACCAGTATAGGTTTAAACCAAAGAATTTATTAACAAATAATTATTAAAAGCAAATTAAAGAAAGCAACTTAGGACTGATTACCATAATATTTTTGACAGAAAATTCCGTTACCTGTTACTAATATATTCTGAAGGAATACACTCAAATCTAAAAATTATTACATTAACCTAATCATTTACAAAAGTCATATACACTGACTGACAGTGACAATGCAACACCAAGGGGGAGTGGTTCGAAAGGGATGAAAGTTGGGGAAAAAACAGAGACGGCACGGATGAATAATTGATGTTTATTTCAAACCGATATGCAGGTTACACAATGCGCACGGCATCGACTCAGTAGGATGTAGGACCACCGCGAGCGGCGATGCACGCAGAAACACGTCGAGGTACAGAGTCAATAAGAGTGCGGATGGTGTCCTGAGGGATGGTTCTCCATTCTCTGTCAACCATTTGCCACAGTTGGTCGTCCGTACGAGGCTGGGGCAGAGTTTGCAAACGGCGTCCAATGAGATCCCACACGTGTGCGATTGGTGAGAGATCCGGAGAGTGCGCTAGCCACGGAAGCATCTGTACACCTCGTAGAGCCTGTTGGGAGATGCGAGCAGTGTGTGGGCGGGCATTATCCTGCTGAAACAGAGCATTGGGCAGCCCCTGAAGGTACGGGAGTGCCACCGGCCGCAGCACATGCTGCACGTAGCGGTGGGCATTTAACGTGCCTTGAATACGCACTAGAGGTGACGTGGAATCATACGCAATAGCGCCCCAAACCATGATGCCGCGTTGTCTAGCGGTAGGGGGCTCCACAGTTACTGCCGGATTTGACCTTTCTCCACGCCGACGCCACACTCGTCTGCGGTGACTATTACTGACAGAACAGAAGCGTGACTCATCGGAGAACACGACGTTCCGCCATTCCCTCATCCAAGTCGCTCTAGCCCGGCACCGGCACCATGCCAGGCGTGCACGTCTATGCTGTGGAGTCAATGGTAGTCTTCTGAGCGGACGCCGGGAGTGCAGGCCTCCTTCAACCAATCGACGGGAAATTGTTCTGGTCGATATTGGAACAGCCAGGGTGTCTTGCACATGCTGAAGAATGGCGGTTGACGGTTGACGTGGCGTGCGGGGCTGCCACCGCTTGGCGGCGGATGCGCCGATCCTCGCGTGCTGACGTCACTCGGGCTGCGCCTGGACCCCTCACACGTGCCACATGTCCCTGCGCCAACCATCTTCGCCACAGGCGCTGCACCGTGGACACATCCCTATGGGTATCGGCTGCGATTTGACGAAGCGACCAACCTGCCCTTCTCAGCCCGATCACCATACCCCTCGTAAAGTCGTCTGTCTGCTGGAAATGCCTCCGTTGACGCCGGCCTGGCATTCTTAGCTATACACGTGTCCTGTGGCACACGACAACACGTTCTACAATGACTGTCGGCTGAGAAATCACGGTACGAATTGGGCCATTCGCGAACGCCGTGTCCCATTTATCGTTCGCTACGTGCGCAGCACAGCGGCGCATTTCACATCATGAGCATACCTCAGTGACGTCAGTCTACCCTGCAATTGGCATAAAGTTCTGACCACTCCTTCTTGGTGTTGCATTTGCTCTGTCAGTCAGTGTACATTCAAAATTAAATCCAGATATGTCAGATATAACTTTAAATACTCCTGACAGTTAACTGTTCCTCAATAATCATCCAAACCCCTTCTACAGTTCATTTCATGTTAAGAAAACAGTATTGTTCTTACGACAACAGGGTTGCCATAATGAACGGCATCACGGGAAAACGGTGTGACGTATATAAAACGGGGAAAGAAAGTAAACTGCATTTAAGCACAGTTTACTTCTCTTTCTTCCTCAGCTTCATCCATAAAGTAAATAAATCACTGTATTAATGTTAAAGGAAAAAATCACACACGTAGGCCAATTAATCAAATAACACTCAACACAAATACGCACTGATATAGAGACTAAAAACATACACAACACACAAAAAGACAACTTCTCTACAACAGTAATACGCTGCCAGGATTCACAGATGTAACGGATTACGCGTTACATGCACCAGAGCCACACAGAAGGAAAGTGATGGCAGTTCCCGCCATTGTGCTTCCTCACTGATGTACATTGAAGTGCATAAAAACCAGAACACCTTGACAGACTAGAGATAGGACATGTGCATTAGTATGTTCTGAAGAAATGATTAGCATTGGAACCCTGTCGGCCCTCAGGTTCAAGGTCCACATCGATATCTCGGCGCACCAGCACCGACTGGAAAAATGTGCCTGCAGTTCTCTTTGTCGCTATAAATCGAAAGTAACGGATCAGTGTCACTTGAGCAGACGTGCAGGATGCCTCTCAGACGTATGCGAGAACCGGGAACCGTGCCGTCAATTGAGTGAGTTTGAAAGAGGGCGGATTATTGGCATGAGAGAACGTGATGCATCCATCCGGGAAATTGCTGCTCGTGTGGGACAAAGTGTGTCGGCAGTGCAACGGGTGTGTACAGAATGATTCTCAGAAGGCCGTAGAACACGACGAGATGGGTCTGGTCGCACCACCCAGACCATCCCCCAAGATGATCGACTCCTCATCGAATGGCATTGCAGGAGAGATCTGCGTCGTCCTCGGCTCTGGCGCAACAATAGAACAGTGTAACACATCGTACACTATCAGGAGTGACAGTCCGTCGTTTTTTATGACGGTCTGGGTTACCGCCTACCTTTGACTAATGTGCATAAACATGCTAGACTGCAATGGTGTATGGAACGACGTCACTGGGGAAAGGAATGGCAGCAGATAGCTTTTTCGGACGAATCCAGGTTCTGTTTGTTTGAAAATGATGGCCGCATTTTAATAATAATAATAATAATAATAATAATAATAATAATAATAATAATAATAATAATAATAATAATAATAATAATAATAATAATAATGGTATTGCTTTACGTTCCACTGACTACTTTTACGGTTTCGGAGACGCCGAGGTGCCGGAATTTAGTCCCGCAGGAGTTCTTTTACGTTCCAGCAAATATACCGACAGGGGGCTGACGTATTTGAGCACCTTCAAATACCACCGGACTGAGCTAGAATCGAACCTGCCAAGTTGGGGTCAGAAGGCCTGCGCCTCAACCATCTGGCCTTATGGTATGGGGTGCTATTGGGTACAACCTCAAATCACAGTTGGTGCGTGTGCAGGGCACTGCGACCCGTAGCCATACCCGTTTTGCACGACACCCAGACGCCATATTTCAGCAGGACAATGCGCGACCACATGTTGCTTCACGAACACGTGCCTCTTTGTTATCGCAGGATGTCAGACTGTTTCCCTAGTCCGCCCGATCCCCGAACTTGTCGCCAATCGAAATATGTGGGATATGGTACAACAACGGGTGCAGCGCTGTGACCCAATGCTAACCACTAAAGATGAACTGTGAACCAGGTGACTGCAGCATGGATGGCTATACCCCAAGACGCCATTCGCGTCTTATACGCGTCGATGCGATCACGCATGGAACAAATCATCAGTGCCTATGGTAAACCCAGTGCCTACTAGGCGACAGGACACAAGCTGAACCTAGGTGACTGAAATTCTAATCGTTTCTGCAGAACATACTAATGAACATGTCCTGTGAATATGAACTTTCTATTTCTAGTCTTTCAAGATGTTCTGTCTTTTTTTATGAACATGAGTGTATTGAAATGGCGTGTGGCTTTTAGTGCCATATATACATAATCATACAATTTTTACCTTGTCCGAGGACATGTCCGGCTCTCCAGGTGCAGGTCTTTTTATTTGACACCCGTAGGCGACCTGCACGTCGTGATGAGGATGAAATGATGATAATGACGACACATAAACCCAGTCCCCGTGCCAGCGAAATTAACCAATGATGGTTAAAATTCCATACGCTGCCGGGAATCGAACTGGAGACCCCTGTGACCAAAGGCCAGCACGCTAACCATTTAGCCATGGGTGTATTTATAAAATATAAAAGCTTCAGTAGTTATTTTAATAACGCACGGACAAAGAATGTCTCATCCTTTTTTCTTCACTTCATAATACAGTTAAAAGTACTGTACATTATAATATTCCCCAACCACGAGGAATTATGCGTGTCTAAGAGGGGTTTGTTCGCTCCTTGTAGGTCCATAAGAGCAATACTCTTTTCTTAACATGGAATGATCTTGTAGATCATGACATTGTATTGTCGGAGACTTCATTAATCAGCTACTTTAATTGGCATGTTGACAACTGCTCAAAATTATGATACTGCAAATACTTGAACCAGCACTTTTAAAACTTCCGTAGTTGATACCTTTACAGGCATATAAACTGTCAGATTGAAAACTGCGCAAATTAACAAGTTTATAAATATTCAACTAGAAGACTGGAAACTGCTTACATTACCACGTTTATATATGTGAACAAATTTCTAGAAAATCTCAGCTCCTCTTATTAATATCACCAGCATCATTTTAAACTTGGCTAAATGCGCCTTTCACGGCTCGTCGTTATTAAGAGTCAAGTCTTATGGCCATGCGTACTCGCAAGTTTTATTGTGAACACTATATTCTATAAAGTTAATAAATCTTGAAATTTTAAATTACCGGTACGTATCACCTAAGAAGACTTTTAATTTTACATAATAAATAATTGTGTTCATCATTCCTAATACATATGGATTACCTGAGGAGTATGCCATTAAGGGCTGCAATAATATCAATTCACTACAGATCGAACATGTGTCTTCTTAACGTTATCAAAATCATACAATTTTTACCTTGGCCTGCTCAGTGATTTTACATGATTGTGTACAATTTCGTTAAATGGTGCAAACTGAAATGGTGTGCTTACATTAAGGACCATGGTGGTTGCCTCTGCCCAAAAATTAATTTATTCATTAATTGTGGATTAAATGACCATCTTGAATATTTACAAAATTATACACAGACGTTGTAAACAAGTGCAATCTACTCTAGCTTATCCAAAAATAACATTTATCACTAAAAAAGGAAACAACCTACATTATTTTATTATTTATTTACAACTGTTGACATTCACGTACCTCCCTTGAAATATTTTCACCTGTCCTCAACATAGCAAAGTATGGCGCTGGATAATTATGAAATGCAGGCTCCACTTCGAAAACTGCCTACATCCTTAATAAGCGATTTTGTAAAAATCACTGAAAATTAATCATTCCTTTCCTTTTGGTGGCAGTAGGCAACTTTTTTTCAGTGTTATATCTGGTTGAACACACATTTATTATAGTCATAATTATGAAAATCAAGGCTCGATATTTCCGAAGTTATTAAAGATATTTGGTTGGATGTAGAACGTTTTGGAATTGTACGCTGGAAAGATAGAGTTTTGAAAATGACTTTATCATTTGGATTAAAGTAAATTATATTCATCCCTGTAAACAGACATCATTGAAATACAACTGTATAGAAAAATTGGCAGATTTATCAGGAACCCGGATTCAAATCCCGATCACTCCATGTGAGATTTGTGCTGGACAAAGCGGAGGCGGAACAGGTTTTTCTCCGGGGTCTCCGGTTTTCCCTGTAATCTTTCACTCCATAAACACTCTTGATACCATTTTATTTCATCTGTCAGTCATTAATCATTGCCCCAGTGGAGTGCGACAGGCTTCGGCAGCTGGCACAGTTCCTATCCTCGCCACTAGATGGGGACTTCATACATTCCATTCCTGACCCGGTCGAATTACGGGAAACAGGCTGTGCATTTTTCATCAGGAATCCAGGGAAGAAGCATATTCTTCTGACAATGAAACGACAATAGAGCTGTTTTTTTCTTTACGAATTTTAAGTCTTTATAAAATGCTTTGGCTTTTTGCGTATGCACTCTTAAACTTTGTCAAGAGTTCAATTTTTTCATGACGCACTTTATATACGACAATTAAGCCGTTAAGTCTGATGCACTCAGAACAGGCATCCGTTGCTCAAGATTTGAAGCCAATATTTAAGGATGTAACAAACACCTTTATTTTTTAAAAACCTTTTAACCGACTGATCCTTGTTTTCTCTGCAATAAGTTTTCAGGCACTTTTTTTGCTACTGTCACTAGGGAGATATTGCCGTGCAGACCTTTCTCTACCTTAGTGAGAATCGACTCATTTTAGATTGGAAATGAAAGTAATAACTGACTCCTAATGCCTCTTGAAAACATTACCGGTATTACGTTTATCACCACTTTCATTTTCTTTAGGAATGCTGCCCATGTTCATAAATATCCGACTAAGATTCTGTATTCGAAATCTTGATATTCCATGTATATGCAGAAAGGCAGTATTACAGACTGGAATCACACCTTCTCTTAGGCCTACTTTTTACACAATAATCTACAGTTAATGGGTGAATTGAGTAGTTCATTAACTGTTGTTGCCGGTCCCAAGCCCGGATAAAGGAGGAGGGTTGACGTCAGGAAGGGCACCCGGTCATAACAGTTACTGCCAAAAACCAAACAACAGCCAGATTACACCTTGAGGCAACCTCTATGCTCAAAATCTTACTTGTAAATTTGAGAGCGACTACAGTTGATCTCATAACCTTCTACTGATTAGCATGATGGAACAAACAGCTAACAAGACTTCTACCCCACGCCCTAGTTGATATACTGGGTTTCCTCGGTCCTCGGATTCTTGGGGATCGAGAACATCATGCGGGAATGTGTCGGAGATTCCCAAATCTCTCAAAGCGAAATGCGAGTACTTCATAGGAACTTTACATATCAGAACATAAATTGGAAAACTGAAGCAATTAACAGATTTAATGGACAAACTTGGCATTCAAATTCTAGCATTACAAGAAATTCGATATAGATATCAAGATCACTTCGAATCAGGAAATTATAGATTCTACAAAGGACTGCCGGTTATATCAACATCCAATGAACCTCCATAATTTGGCACATCATTCGCAGTCCGAAAAATATCATAGATTCCGTGCTAAATTTAACATCTCCTTCCGAAAGAATTTCACCCCTTTTGATTAAATCGCGAAACAAGGCATATACATTAATCAATGCACATGCCCCCACAAACAACTATAATAGACAAGATACGCAAAGAGGTATATGAATTCTGGGAACTACTGGAGGAAGTAACAAATAACATTCCAGGACACCACGTCAAAGTGTTCATGTGAGACTTTAATGCACGAGTTGGCACAGAAAAGAAATTTAGGAGAACAGTGGAATTTTATCCAGCACATAAAAGGACAAAGCAAAATGGTGACAGGTTAATTGACTTTTACCAAACGTTCGATTTAAAAATAATGTCAAAAAACTGTCTGGCACTACCCGGCAAGATATCCCCCAATCAGCAAGGCCAATTTCAAACTGATCATATGGCAGTTACCAGGCAGAATCAGAGAGAAATAATGAATGTTAAAGTCAAGAAAGGAATTATAGATTCAGACTAGTAAAAATAAGGTTTCAACCAAATAAAGAGAAAATGATAACTTTTAGAACACCAAGAATTGATCCTGAAATCCTTAGACAAAATTCAGATATCTTTCTTGGAAATTCACCCTCACATATACCAGCTAATTGGAATTACTTAAATATTCAATACACCAGGCATCGCAAAAGATCGGAATGCCAAAAAGAAGAAAAAAACATAGATGGTGGACTGACACCTGTGACAAAGCAATTGATTAGTGACTCAAGACATGGCAAAGATGGAACTCTCACAAATCAAAAATCAATTGGCAGGAATTCCTTAAAATTCGACAGCAAACGTCCCAAAACCATTAGAAGAGAAAAGCGTTAATAAGAACTTGCCAGACTGGTAGAAATTGATCTAGACTTCAAAAAATATAATACCAGAAACTATTATGAGAAATATTTAAAGAAGAACTTCATAATTATAGTGCCCCCATCTTATGCTTCAAACGTCCAGATGGAACAATAGAAACAAATAACAAGGAAAACTGCAAAATCCTTGCAAACTACTTCCAGAAGTTGCTGAACTGTGAAGGTTCCAATGACCAACTTGCTTTTGAGAAACTCATACCAAATCCTTACTCAGCACCCCCCACATTGGAAGAGGTTAAACTAATAATTCGGAACTTAAAAGACAACAAAGCAACAGGCGAAGGTAGAATAAATGCAGAAATATTGAAATTAGTTGGCGACAAACTGGCCCTGATCCTCCACGAAATATTACAGGACATCTGGCATCCTGACAAAATCCCGAAAGAATTGAAGTGTGCATTCATTCACCCACTTCATAAGAAAGGGGACAAATCAGTTATGGACAACTACATAGGAATTTCTCTACTGTCGATCATCTATAAAATCCTCTCTAAATCACTGCTTAATAGGTTGGAAGAAAAACTGAGCACTTAATTGGTGAATATCAGGCAGGATTTCGACCTTAAAACCAAATTCGATAAACCAGACAAACAGTAGTCATATTTATTGGCTTCAAAAAAGGCATAAGACTCCGTAGACCGATAGCCAGTGTTTAACGTGCTAGAGGAATTCCAAGTTGAGAAGAGAATTGATCAAGCAAATATTGACCGACACAACAACGAAAGTAAATGTTTCAGGAGAAATTTCTGAACCATTTGAAATTAAAATAGGAATCAGACAAGGGGATGGATTATCTCTCTTGCTATTTAATTTAATTCTGGGAAAAGTGATTAGGATATGGCAAAATGAAACAAAAGTTATAAATATTGGTAGATAAATCCAAAATAAAATTCACTTTACTTGCCCAGCATTTGCTGATGGCATTGCTATCCTAACTACCGGGCGAGTCGGCCGTGCGGTTAGGAGCGCGCAGCTGTGAACTTGCATTCGGAGATAGTGAGTTCGAACACCCCTGTCGGCAGCCCTGAAGATGGTTTTCCGTGGTTTCCCATTTTCACACCAGGCAAATGCTGGCCTGTACCTTAATTAAGGCCAAGGCCGCTTCCTTCCCAGTCCTACCCTTTCCTATGCCATCGTTGCCATAAGAACTATCTGTGTCGGTGCGACGTACAGCAAATGGAAAAAATGGCTATCCTATCTAACAAAAGACAGGAAGCAATCCAGACTATATAAAAACTCCATGAAATAGCAGTCGAAACAGGACTCCAAATTTCGTATGAAAAACAAAGTATATGGAAGGGACTAGATCAGGTTTCAACAGTCAACTGTTAATCACCAAATATGGAAATATCGCACAAGTACCGTAGACAAATTTAAGTATCTAGGTGAAATTATTGAACAAACAGGGTTAAATCAGCAAGCTAACAAAGAAAGAATTGCAAAACTTCAAAGAGCACACAAATTACTTGGAACAGATATAATAAAATAATTATATCAAAAAAGGCAAATTTACGACATTATAACACATTAGTTAAAACAGAAGCACTTCATGTGTCTGAAACTGTTACAATTGGTGGCAGATTTCGAATAAAGATGATCGAAAAACAAGAAAAATCCTTAGGAAAATGTGGACCAAAGTGCGGAAATGGAATTTGGATGAAAAAGAAGTCCATCAAGTTGCAGAGAAAATCACAGACACAATCAGGAAACGACGATTACAATTTTATTTTCACATATAGAGTGGATAATAACAGGCTCACAAAGAAAATTTTAGACTTAGCCTTCTCAATGAAAAATCACAGTAATTGGCTCAAGGAAATCAGAGAAGACCTAAATGAAATTGGCATTAATGAAGAAACCATTGAAGATATAATAACAATATAAAAAGGAACACCGCGAGAGAATGCAGAGATATTGGAAAGAGAAGAAGAAAAACCAAGAAAGTGCTTATAAGTTCCGCGCTCCTCAGTTGAGCATAACGGATCAATAAGTAACTGAATTCCCTGATTGAATGTCTTTGACGGAACTCCTTGTAAGAATACTTTGAGATGTGCGCTTCAATATGAATTTATCTTGGACTATTTTTGAATAGCTGGCAGTAGTAGTGTTGGGCAGTTTCTAAAACAATGGGAGCTGAATCAGCATTTCCCCACGTGGTCACTGACCCTGGCCAAAATTATTGACCCCATGACGTTATGGCCACGTGCTCTTGACAGCTGTCAAGATGACAACTGTCACCTTGACAGACCCTATCCTCACTTTTCTGAGCACGTGGGCGCGGCTAACCTCACTGCTGCCATCTTGACAAGTCCTAATCTTTTTGTGAACAAGTGAACGTGGCTAACCTCACTGCTGCCATCTTGACAGGTCCTAACCTTATCTTTTTGGCCACGTGGGAGCGGAATTCGAACAAGTAAACGTGGCTAACTTGACAGCCGTCATCTTGACAGGTCCTAACCACGTGCACTTGTTTGGCGCGGAATTTGAATAAGTGTGCATGGCTATCTTCTTTGCTGTTATCTTGACAGGTCCTAAGCACGTGCACTTGGGCGCGGAAATTTGAAAAAGTGAACCATCCCTAACCTCACTGTTGCAACGAATGCTCGTGATTTGTTTATGGAAAGTCGAAATGAAAAGTTAGATACAACTGTTAAAGTGTTATGGTCAGTCCATGTAGCAGCGAAAAGAGAGTGGAGTTTCCTTGATCATCCGGAGCTGATAAATCTACAGATCGCAAATAGCGGGGGACTGCCTGAAATAAACACTAGTGGTTAAGCCCTATGCCTGGCTGAAACTAATTGAACGAACGTCCGCCAAGTTATCGGTGCTCACATAAGCAAGGGTTTGTGGTGAGATGAATCTGTTAAGAAGCTATAGGATTCCATGGTCACAATTTGTACAACGAACCAGCATCTGTTGCAGATAAACTATTGCTCAACATTGCAACTCATAAGATTTGTTACCAGCCGTGCTCAAGGGAGGGAGAGAGAGAGAGAGAGAGAGAGATGAGTGCCTAGACTTCCGAAATTCACATTGACATTTTCCTTCGAATACGCGTAGGGATTCAGTGAAATTGGACCTAGTTCGAAGTGCCTACTTGTTACTAGTATTTTTATTGAACTGTGTAATGACTAACGGGAAAATGTAATTGACTACAAGGAACAACGTTCCAATAATTATAATTTTTGTTATAACAACAGAATTCAAGTGAAAAATCTTAAATGTACATTTTCCTGTGAGAGGGGGTAATTTACATAATGGGAATTAAATACCCTCTCCCCCGCCGGGGAATGCCTGAAATAAACACCAGTAGTCAAGCCCTATGCCTAGCTGAAACGAATTGAATGAACGTACGCCAAGTTATCGATGGTCACATAAGCAAGTGTTTGTGGTGAGATGAATCTGTTAAGACGGAATTTTTATAAGCGGAATTTGAAAAAGATAACGTGGCTAACCTCACAGCCATCATCTTGACAGGTCCTAACCACGTGCACTTGTTTGGCGCGGAATGTGAACAAGTGTGCAAGGCTATCCTCTTTGCCGTTATCTTGACAGGTCCCAACCACATGCACTTGGGCGCGGAAATTTGAAAAAGTGAACGATCCCTAACCTCACAGCTGTCATCTTGACGGGACTTAGCCACGTGCTTTTGAGAAGCGGAATTTTGAACGACTCTAACCTCACTGCTGTCACCTTGATGGGACTTAGCCACGTGCTCGGAATTTTGAACGATTCCTAACCTCACTGCTGTCATCTTAACGGGACTTAGCCACGTGGTTTTGCGAGGTGCAGAACTCCCGATACTATCTTGGAGGGGCCTAACCACAGAGGTCTCTAGTTTTAAGGCTAGGTGTCATGTGGTCAACATGAAAAAAATCTCTTGCCCATAGCACATTGCAAGCTTACACCAGTGCGCACCTAACCGCACGGCCAACTCGCCCTTGTTATCCTTTTTACGATACACAGTGTACCAGGAAGGCATAGGCCCTGGCACATACGAGTTATAAATCTTTATTCATGAGCGAACGGGTAAGTTACGATGCACGGACAGCTGTGTGAGAGAAGGTTCTCGTTCTCACTGCACTGCGTGAGGGAGACCACATGAGTGGGGCAAGGTCAAGTGACGTCAGCACTGCCTCTAGCTTACCACCCCTTAGAATTCTCTCGAAACCAATTTTAAGATTCTCAACGACTGGATCAATAAATATGAAACCAACACTAAATTATAGCCCATGTTTTAAAAGTACTACCCTGCAAATTTGAAATTAATCCGTCCAGTGGTTTCCAAGATAAAGCCAGTAGAAGTTTGGGAAGTGTTATCACCCCTTCATCACTTGACTCACAGCGCTGCTCGCAGCCGGATATAAATCGGTCAACCAACTGAGAGTAGAGCTAGTGTGTGTACTCTGCGATTATAACAGAACGACAGTATGCTCCGTCGCGATCCGCGAAGACGTAGAAGTCACACTCGAGCACTTTGGAATTGTGCGAAGACGTCGCAAGCAAAGTTTCTACCGCGTCGTGACGAATGAAATGTCATACAATTTTCTCCGATTAAATCGTCATTGTATAACATTTAGGAGTGTGTTAACCGAGTGACATTAAATTGAAATTGTGAATTGGAGTAGAATTGAAGGTTCAATTCACTTACCAGTTGACGGTATTGTGGACTTTGTCATTTACTCGTAACTTTGACATTGACTGTGACAATATTCTAAGACATTGCGTGCGATAGACTAAACTTCTAATTTGTGACCATTTAAATGATTTTGAGACACATTTCTCCTATACTAGTACAATTGTGAACTGTGTGAGATACTATTCCACGAAACGTTCAACAAATAACAAAGCTAAATGTGACTATTTTTTCGTGTATTTTCTCGAAATTTCGGTTATGGCAATATTAGGTCGTACGGTCTTGTGTTATGCAAATTCAGTCATACAATCTTCTTAATCTATGAACATTATTATTCCAGAGACTGTTGTAGAGACTGTTATTAATGCCATTTTCCCAAGTGTTTCATGGATTGTGATGGTTATTCTACGGTCGAACCTAAGACATAATCAGTGACTATTATGAACTGTGACAGTGTTCAATCCTTATTCTATAAACCGTATGTGTGCAAAACTGTGTTTTCCGTTTTGAAAACGACTGTAGATCATTACTTCATTACTTACGAATCATACTGTAGCATAGACTGTGATATTCTAAGTCACGCATTCAACATTATAATACAAAAGTAAGAAGACGAACTGTGCATTGAGACTTGTGTCAGTGTATAATACAAATCTTAATGATAAATTGAGAGTTCTATAGTCCATTATTTGTGCCAATTGAACTTTCCAAGTTCCGACATTACCTTTAAAAGAACCTCGGAAATCTTGGCAAAGTGTTGTGAGATTCTGCTGCGTCGAACGTCATTTCCAGCGTGGGATTAACGTGGTTTCATCGATCATGGTATCCATCGAGGGACGTCGACGAGGGATAATAATGTGGTATCTTCAGTGAACGGACTTGTCACGCTGCTGGTGCTGAGTTCGAGCCTTGGCTGCACGCTACAGAAAGTTCCAAACACCAAGCCGCAGGACAGCACTTCACCAACGCTTATAAGCAGATTCCAGATGATTTTCTTACATTTTGAGTGAGTAATTCCACTTAAACACTAACTGACTTTTAACAAACCACTCAGTTAATCATAGTGCTCCATCCAACAACAGAAAAGTGCTTCGTGTGAATTTCAGCTTGCTATTCCTAATAATTTAAGAAGGCTTCGTGTCTTGCTTTTGAACTATAAATTCTTCTTTCAAGTCTTTTATAACTTGAAATAATTTCACGTAGATAAACTCTAAGATTTGCCAGTGCACTATTTTATTTTATTTTTTATAAAATCAACCTAGATGAACTGTAGGAGTATACAGCAAGTGTTTGAAACTTTTATTTGAACTATCAGATCATTAATGGAAGTGTGTGTTAATATTATGTTTAAAAATATTAGAAAAAACTGTAGGTTTGCATCACAAGTGATGGACTTGATGAAATTCTATGTGTAACGCGTTATTTTGGTATTTAAATCCACCTTAGATGAATTGTAGGGTGTTTACGATCTCTAAAAAGGTGATATTTATTTGGATATTTTTGATCAAGTGGATATCTCAGAATACAACAGCACCGATATTTTATTTGTAATTTTTTGAAAATATTGACTGAAACTTTAATTCGGAAGATTCAACTTCAGGTTGATATTCATGAATATTTTTAATAAATATTATCAAAAAAATTTTACCATCTATTATTCGCCCTGCGAAACTATCCATCTCTGTAACTTGTGTCTCGGGAACGCAGGATGAGGAGCCATTCGGAACATCTCGGAACATTTCGGCTTTCTTCGGTTCCACGAACTATAACTGGGTGAGCTGCTGTCTTCAGTTCACGAACTAGGCTGGACTTAGCTAGCATAAGGCGTCATTTCGGACACCAACACTTTATTCACGTGCGTGTGGTAGAAAGTCGCCAACTACAGGTACACTTTGACAGGTCTACAGGTTGCTCTGGCGTGAAGATTTGTACCTTGTGCTCTTCTTACTCCTGTGTGTTGTAGATTAGCAGGTGAATTCTTACGTTTTCGTGTGATTAAGAGTGCCGTAGTGAGTTGAAGGTATTATTACTGAAGGGGTGGATAGGCGTAATTATCTTGGTTTGTGTTCGGGTTCTCTAGGCATTTTAAAGTTTTCCTGTGATTTATACAGTACGCGAACTTTTTCTTCGAACGACCGGCATGCCAATCTGCTGAGCAAGTTTCCACTGTGTTCGGACCTCGTGTGGACCGAGAACACCGCCTGTGTTTAGGTATAGTGTAGTGTTTTGCCTGACCTGGCGCTACAAAGGTGAATCGAAAACTGATCGTCGCCAGTGATTGTTATATGTATTCATTGGATTCATTGAAAACAAAAAGGAGAAAGCGGTGGTGGCAAAGAAAACTGTATGAAGAAAGATGCAATGCTGAATTGTTATAAACGATCGGACATGAAACAAATGACAATTTTAAAAATTTTACGAGAATGTCATCCGAGGATTTTGAATGAATATTGCATAGTATCAGGGCTACGATTGAGAAATAGGACACAACATTTAGAAAAGCCATATCTGCCGAGGAAAGCCTAGCTGTGACACTGCGATTTCTGGCTACAGGAGACTCTTTCACGAGTTTGCAGTACCTCTTCAAAATTTCTTAACAAGCCATTGGCAGAATCGTACCTGAAGTGTGCCAAGGTATGAAATGGCGTATGGCTTTTAGTGCCGGGAGTGTCCGAGGACATGTTCGGCTTGCCAAGTGCAGGTCTTTTGATGTGACACCCGCAGGCGACCTGCGCGTCGTGATGAGGATGAAATGATGATGAAGACGACACATACATCCAGGCCCCGTGCCACGCGAAATTAACCAATGAATATTGCATAGTATCAGGGCTACGATTGAGAGATAGGACACAACATTTAGAAAAGCCATATCTGCCGAGGAAAGCCTAGCTGTGACACTGCGATTTCTGGCTACAGGAGTAGCCGGGAATCGAACCCGGGAACCCTGTGAGCAAAGGCCAGCACGCTAACCATTTAGCCATGGAGCCGGTATATGTGAAGGTATTGTAATAGAACTCGTCCTTGGGGTTCCACAGAACGTCATCAACCGTCCACAATGAGCACGAACAGAGCACGTGCTCACTTTGAGGTACCGACAACATTCGGATCCATTCGGTTCGCCCTGTACTCATCTGAGCAAAACTGGGCAAACGCATGCTCATTCGGGGCGAATGCTCAAGTGTATACGCGGCTTTAGTGTGTGTGTGACTCTCTAGGGGTGTCCAGTATACAGGTGTAAGAGCAGCACATGCATTGTAATGCATACAAAGGATAGAAATAATAATAATAATAATAATAATAATAATAATAATAATAATAATAATAATAATAATTTTATTTCTTTTGTATGTGTGCAGACCCTTTTTTCAAAAAATCGCTAACCTCGCCGAGTAAGAGGCAGGCAGGCAGGCAGATAAATCCTTACGGCTGTTATTCCCTAGACCAGGCCGGTATCTTACAGTTAGATAGTTCTTTAATTGTAATTACACAGGCTGAGTAGTTCTCATCCAGGAGATAGTGGGTTCGAATCCCACTGGCGTCAGCCGCTGAAGATAGTCTTCCGTAGTTTCCTCCAGGCAAATGCTAGGGGCTGTACCTCAATTAATGACTATCACTATGAAACCCAGGTCGCATCTGTAAATAGTTAAGAGTTACTTATAAAAATAATAATTTTATTGGCCGTGCGGTTGGAGGCACGTGGCTCTAAGCTTCTATCCAAGGAGATAGTGGGTTCGAATCCCACTGTCGCCAGCCCTGAATATAGTTTTCCGTGTATTTGCATTTTTACACCAGCCAAATGCTAGAGCTGTATCTTAATTAAGAACATGACCGCTTCTTTCTATCCTATCGTCGTTATATGACCTATCTGCTCGGTGTGTTATAATCCGTCAGCTACTGAAATGGTTTTCCGTGGTTTCGCATTTTCACATCAGTCAAATCCTAAGGCTGTATGTTAATTAAGAACATGGCCGCTTCATTCTTTCACTATAAATCTTCATGTCCCAACCGTGAATAATAAGCTTTACTTGCAAAATAATAATAATAATAACAATAATAAAATTATAATAATTGTATTGACTATGCAGTTACGGGTGGCTGTAAGCTTGCATCCGGTGGAGATAGTAGGTTCTAATCCCACTGTCGTCAGCCCTGAAGATAGGTTTCCGTGGTTTCACACCAGGGAAATGCTAGTCGCCAACCCTCAAGATAGTTTTCCGTGGTTTCGCATTTTCACATCAGGCAAGTGCTTGTCGCCAGCCCTCAAGATAGTTTTCCGTAGTTTCGCATTTTTTCACACCAGGCAAATGCTAGTCGCCAGCCCTGAATATAGTTTTCCGTGGTTTCGCATTTTCACACCAGGCAAATGCTGGAGCTGCATCTTAATTACGAACATAACCGCTTCTTCCTACCCCATCATCGCTATAAAGACCTATCTGTGCCGATGTGTCGTAAAGCTACTAGCAAAAAAAATAATGATTGTATGGATTATTCATGTCGTAGCATGCATTCTTCACTGGATACCCCTTGTCTAACGTCTATGGTGTATCGTGTGAACAAAAAGACCAGAGTGGAGCAGTACATGTGCGCTGTGCAGTTACTGCCTCAATTACTCACTCCGTCTGCCTATGTTTATCAGTGCATATTTTATGTTATCGTAAAATTGAATAATTATTATTATTCGTTAACAGCAGTGAACAAACATAATACATGTGCGTCTGTAAAACGTGGAGGCAGTCCACAATCCAATGTGTAGGCTGCACCATTTTATAAAAAATGCTGACGGATAATGAGCTGTGATTGATACGTGCATTTACACTCTATAACAAAAATACAACACACCAGGAAGGCGTTGTCTGATTGTAAGGAAATTACGTATTCAAAGACATTCGGACCGAACATGCAATGATTTAAGTTTCGTGTCCAATGAATGAATAGCAAGAGCTCCCGCGCATCCGAACTGCGCATGCATCAGGTGTATACAAGGCGCGATTCTGAAGCGTATGCTCAAAGTAGCTGTTGCATTCGACTGTGCTATCTTAACGTCGGCTGTAAGAATGCCACGCCAAAGGATTCGTGCTCATTACGAGCAGATGTCAGAGTTTGAAAGAGGTCGCGCGATCGGATTGAAAGAAGCTGGTTGCAAGTATGAAGAATGAGATTTCCACCTAATCAATACTTTATTACAAAATGTTTAAAGTTATCTACATTGAAACAGTACCGGTTTCGACCTGTAAAAAGGTCATCATCAGCTGTTGGTGAACCTGCTTTATAGCGATTGTACGTAAAACATTACTAAAACTAATTTAACAAGAATGCCTTATTCTAATATAATATTACTATTAAGATATATACATATGGGGCTTAGACTCGTTGGAGTTCCATTCAAAAATTATAGTAGAAGCTGGTTGGTCGAATCGAGCTGTCGCTGGACATTTGGGTCGAAGTGATATGGCGATCAGACGATGCTGGCAAGCGTGGGTCAGCAACGGCAGGCATCAGTGTCAGGACGGCAGTGGTTGACCGAGGGCCACAACAGCATGGGCAGACAGAGCGATTGTCAGAACAGCTGTCACAGCACCGGAGTCGTCGTTATCAACAATCCAGCGTGTGACCCGCACACATATGTCCACCAGGACCATCAACAGACGCCTGAGCGAGAGGAATTTGCGCTCACGCTGCCCGTTATGCCACTTACCACTCAAGCCTGTTCGCCATCAAGCCAGATTACAGTGGTGCTGCGTTCGAGCAACATGGAACTGCGCTGACTGGGGACATATATTCCGTATTGACGAGTCCCGTTTCCACCGGTGCCCTGACGACAACTGCAGACGTGTTTGGAGACGTCCAGGCCAGCGTGGGGATCCTGCTTTGACTATCGCACGCAACACAGGCCCACAACAGGGGTGATGGTCTGGGGTGCCATCTCCTTTGATAGGCGGACTCCTCTGGTAGTCATTCCTGGCACATTGACAGCACAGTGGTATGTTGATGACTTTCTACGGCCGGTTATGTTACCGTTCCTTCAGCGACATCCAGGCCTTACTTTCCAACAGGATAATGCCCGGCCTTGCACGGCACGTGTTACTAAGAACTGTCTCCAAGCTTGCCCTATCCTTCCTTGGCCAGCTCGGTCGCCGGATCCCTCTCCCATAGAGCACATTTGGGACGTCATGGGAAGGCGATTGCGAACATCACGGAATGTCGCCGATTTAGCCAAACAGTTGGAGACCATTTGGCACGAAATTCCGCAGGACACCATCCAGGAACTTTATCAGTCTATGCCACGTCGAGTGACAGCTTTCATCCAGGCCAGGGGTGGACCAACACCTTTCCTCACTTTGTAACGTTCTAACTCTGCAATAAATCATAAAATTCCTCACTTTTGATCGTTTGTTTTTCTATGTGTGTTCCTCACATCCACTGATCCTTATCGCCATCAGACAACTCTTTCCTGGTGCGTCGTTTTTTGTTATACAGTGTATAAGCAGACAATCAATTCCCCCACTCTCTCACTTTTATCAAAGCAGCTTTCGCAACAAGTTCAGCTAAAGTAAGCACATGGGTTATGTTTTGTAAAACAAGAATATATATATTTAATATGTAAAATCAATATATATCAAAATCAATATATTTTAACAAAGTTTTTAGAAAATCATCATCATCATCTACATCATCGGTGATTGTTATTTGCTGTCTACGCTTATTGTAAAAAAATCCAGTGTCCTAATTTTTCTATACTGTATTTTATTTGAAGAAGTAAGTTGAATTTAAAATTTCTGAAATATTATTATTATGATTATTATTATTATTCGTTAATTTTATATTTATTTTTGTTTCTTTTTCAGATATTATCTTTATTTTGTAAAAGAAGACACATAATATCTGACCGACAAACGCTGATTAAAGTATATTTTGCTGTATCGTCATCGCAGGAAAGGACTGGGGGTGCTTTGCTGTATCTACTTTCAACGCGTACATCATTTAACTTTTGAAGGTTTTCTATTCTTTTTCTTTCTTTCTTGCGAACCGGCCAAACTTAGGACCACGCCAATACCACTTCACTTCCTTCTAATCATCCCTTCTTCCTTCCTCTTTCTCCACAGTGCCTTCATTCTTTCAGAATGTTGCGCTCTTCTCTCTTCAGTCCATCTTCCCCCTCTGCGCTCTTTCTTTTCTTCAACCAGAACTTTTATGTTGGAAAGTCTTTTCCTGAATTGGTCTCTATCACGACATTCTTCATCTGCAATTCCTAACCTCTTGAGTTCTTCCTTCATCTGTTTGGCATATCCCCCCTGGCTCTTCAAGTAGTATATTTTATTAAAAATTTGTTTATTTAACCTTGTTGGATCCATTCTGACCATGTGTCCATAGAATCGCAACCGTCTTTTCCTTATTGTTGTTTCCAGGTCTTCTGTTATTTTGTATATCTCCTTATTTGAGCGTAATCTGTAGTTTCCCTCTACCACCCTTGGGCCGTAAATCATCCTCAATATTCTCCTTTCAATCTTTAGTAGTTTTTCCAGGTTCGTTAGTGTTGCTGTTTCCACCCCATACAGAATCACTGGTTTTACCACAGCATCATAATGTCTTAGTTTCGCATTGATGGAGAGATTCTTTTTGTTGTAAATGGCTTTGGTGGCAATGTTTAGCCTTTCCAACTTAAGTCTTCTATTTTCCATGGCTGCTTTATCCATCCCGTTGCTGCTGATAATTTCTCCCAGGTATTTAAACTGCTTTGTGACCTTCACTTCGCCATATTTTGTCTTCATTGTTCTCTTCACATAATTCCTGTCCGTGCTCATCATCTCTGTTTTCGTGAAGGAGATTTTTAAACCTGTTTTCTCAGCTATATCCTGTAGTTCATTTATCTGTGTTATTGCTTCCTGTTCTGTCTCAGCGAAGAGTGCCAAATCATCAGCAAAGGCCAAACACTTGGGTTTGACATGTTTATTTTTACTACCTATTATAGCACCTGAGTCATTATGTTTCCACAGTGTTTTCATGACCTTATCTAGAACCACGTTGAAGAGTGTTGGGGATAAGCTGTCACCCTGTCTCAGACCTGTTTTTATCTGGAAGGGTTTGCTGATCTCTCCTCGAAATTTCACTTTGGATATGGTGTTTGTTAGTGTTAACCTAAGTAAGTTGAGTGTTTTTTGATCGATACCATATTCTCTCAAAATTTCCATCAATGTGTCTCTATCTATTGAATCGTATGCTTTTTTAAAATCAACGAAAGAGATGAAGATGTTCTTTGGCCGCGCATTGTAATATTTGATTATCATTTTTAGACTTAGGATATGGTCCTGACAAGAGCGCCCTCTCCTGAAGCCACCCTGATATTCTCCCAACTTGTGGTCAATTTGCGGTGTCAGTCTGTTCAATAGGAGTTTAGAAAAAATCTTATACGTGACAGATAAAAGTGATATTCCTCGGTAGTTGTTGACGTCTGTTTTCGGTCCCTTTTTATGTAGTGGGTGTATTAATGCCACTAGCCAGTCTTCTGGTATTTTCTCATCTCTCCAAATATTCCGGAACAGTTCTGTCACTTCAGTGATAAAGGCGTCATTGGCTATCTTCCACAGTTCTGCTATTACTCCATCTTCACCAGATGCTTTGTTGTTCTTTAGGGAGTTTATTACTTCCCTTACTTCTTCCTCATCGGGTGGTTCAGAATCTGGGTTCTGGATTGTGTCCTTCTCAATCTCCAATTTTTCTCGTGGTGATTCACAGTTAAGGAGGTCTTCAAAGTACTTTGCAAGGATCTCACAGTTATCTTTATTGTTGAGGGCAAGAGTTCCGTCCGTTTTCTTGAAATGCAGGCTCGGTGCTATATAGCCTTTGATTCTATTTTTAAAGGCCCTATGGAATAATCTGGTATTGTTTTTCTTGAAGTTTTCATCCATTTCTGTGAGTTCTGTCCTAAGGTGTTCTCTTCTGACTCTTCTCAGTGTTTGGTGGGTTTGTTTCCTTATTTCTCGTGATTTTTCCAAATTTGTCACAGTCTTATTCTCATTCCATGATTTCCATGCCTCAAATCTTTCTTTGATTGCATTTTCACATTCTGCATTCCACCATGCATGCTTGCTTCGATGTTTCGTAGACGTTCTATTCTTTTTATTATTCAACTATGGGATTATTAATTTAAACAAGTCTAATAATAGAATTTAATTTTTAGAAAAATGGAAAGGATTAACTATCTGGGACGGTTTACAGGGACACCTTCAAGAAGACTAACTGATCTTCCTGTTGATGAACAATTTAGAGTTATTTCACTTCAGAGATAAACTAAGAGATTTCGTGATAGAATCTTGTGTACCTGTGAAGACTTTAAGGTATGTCTACTTAGTAGATGAAATGCGTCAACAGATTCCGAATTACAGCATATAAATAAACGATCAATTGCCTTGTCATATCATGGAATAGAAAGCAATACATGTATTCTTAGTTTTATCAATATTTAATTAATATTATATCAAGTAAAACATTGATGCACACATTGCATAAATGGAATATGAAATAATTTTATATTTTAGTATTATTATTATTATTATTATTATTATTATTATTATTATTATTATTATTATTATTATTATTATTATTATTATTATTATTATTATTTAATGTCATGGCATCTACTTGGGAAACTATTAATACATGTTTCTCATCACTATAATAAGTGGTATTATAAAAAATTCATAGGATATTTTGTAACTACACATTCTGAGCTTAAGCTAAATGCCTCACTTGCATGCTCATTTGTTATTTTTAAAGATAATGATGAAATTCATAAAACTTTTTATATATCATCGAAAATGACAACATTTTTATGTTCTGATAATATTTCAGAATGGTTTCGTGAACACGTTGTAAACGAATTGCTTGCAAAATTTCAAAAGTTTGAAGAGGGTGTGAGCAATAAAGCTCTACAAAGTATTTCTCATCTTCAGATTAATGTCTGTAAATTTGATCCATTAAATTCAGGTAGATAATATATCTGACTTCCGAACACATCCGGCTGTAAAGCTTATTCATCTAAATAGTAAAAATGCAGAAATGAAATTTGAGAATTATATCAACAGGAACCTGTACCGTTTTACTGTTTATGCATATTTTAAATGTTTTACTGCACCTCTTCATCGTTGCCAACCAGAATTAAGTGAACTACATACTGATTACATACAGAAGCATATACCATTTTCTGTAGCATACAAAGTTGTTTGTTGTATGATTCATCATTATTATATTTTAAGATGTAATGAGGAGAAAACGGTACGGTACTGCATGGCTGTTAAATGAATTACAAGAGTTAGCACCTCGTGTTTATTTTCCTTTATTACATCCAGTTCCAGTTCAAATGTTATTTGATATGATTTATCTGTAGATTACAATCCACATCTCTACGTACTATCAGTTAATAGACTGAGATGGTAAATTCTGCATTTCCTTATCCAATTCTCTCACCTTATTAACGCTTACTTTTCTATACATGGTCTGGATCCTCGTCTTCAACAACTGAATGTTATCAGAGAAGTCAAATAGTATCTAGCCCCTAATCACCATCTCCACCTACTAGCAGTTAATAGACAGAAATAGTAAATTCTTCATTTCCTTATTCATTTCCCCGGTATGTAGTACAATCCACAACTCTACCTACTAGCAGTTAATAGACTGAAATGATATTACACCTTATTAATGTTTACTTTTTCTATACATAGTCTACATCCTGGTCTTCAACAATTGAACTTTATCAGAGAAGACAAATAGTATCTGGCCTCTTCCCTATCACCATCTCCACCTACTAGCAGTTAATAGACTGAGATAGTAAATTCTTCATTCCTCATTAATTTCCCTGTCATGCACTGCAACACAACCAATTAAAGTGCATTAATATTTACTTTTATTAATCTATGCTCCACTCCTTTTTTACAAAATATAATACTGTAGAAGATAATGTGTACAGAATTTTTTAAAATTAAACAGTATAATAAATGATAAGATTGTATAGTTCTACATTTCAAGTGGGTTTTTTTATGTCGCATCGACACAGATGGGTCTTATAGCGATGATGGGACAGGAAAAGGCTAGGAGTGGGAAGGAAGCGGCCGTGGCCTTAATTAAGGTACAGCCCCAGCATTTGCCTGGTGTGAAAATGAGAAACCACGGAAAACCACCTTCAGGACTGCCGACAGTGGAGTTCGAACCCACTATCTCCCGAATACTGGGTACTGGCCGCACTTAAGCAACTGCAACTATCGAGCTCTGTGTTCTACATTTCAAACACATGTAGTCATATACAGACAAGAACACATTCCTTTAGTAAAATATTAAAAAAGTGTCTTGGTTAAAATTTTATTACCGTACCTGTAGCTGTTAGTAACGAATATTCACCATTTAATAGTTATCAACCTTGTACTGTTGTAATGTACTAGCATCTAAAAATGATGCTTTCATGGACAGATGAGAATACTTTTACGCTGAGAAAGTGTTTTCTATTAAAAAGAATAAATGTTTATTCATTATATTCGCTTATAAACTTTAATAGAAAAAGTGAATCTTATGCGTGTACCTTAGAGGGAACAAAATTAATTAAGCTGTTTGTCATAGAATTTTTTAACGGAATATTGAAATATAAAAAATCATTAATAGTGATTATTACATTATTTTTAAATTTCTAATTTTATTTACATATTGAAAATGTAACATTAAGTTGATTTTCAAATTATAATGAATGTGTAAAACATTTTTAGAAAATTATAACATTTCTATTTTTTTATAAAAACATTAAATAGTAAGGTTAATATTTTTTTTGCAATATTAAAAAATCTCTAATAACGATAACGATGATAATATAAAAGGAAAAGCTATATTGTTTTTATAAACATGTACAATGTAATGCGTAACCATTCTGGAGACTTCGTCACTTCTTCTTTTTTATCATGTAATCAATTTAACACTACGCTTCTTAATAAGAAAGTCATAGGTCTTATAAAAGAAAATGTAGAATGAAATTATAACACAGTTTATTAGTTTATCACAAAAATGTATGCATATAAGACAGAAAGTTTACAATATGTGAAAAGACAAAAAAGGCGTATGCTCAATGTGTAGTTAAGGCATTTACACGTTCAACACTATCATAATGTACAAGCATCAAAAAAGGCTTTTTTTTTTTTTTTTTTTTTTTTTTTTGTAGACAGATGAGAATACTTTCACACAGACATCATGTTTTTACTAATAAACAGAATAAATGTTCATTAATTCCATTTGATAATAAACAAAAGTGGAACAGTAATTCTCTTACAAGTGTACCATAAGGTATAAATAATTATATATAATTGCAATATACAAAAAATATTTTTTAATTTTTAATTTTATTTACATATTAAATATGTTACGCCGGCCCCATGGTGTAGGGGTAGCATGAATGCCTCTTACCCAGAGGCCCCGGGTTCGATTCTCGGCAGGTCAGGGATTTTTACCTGGACCTGAGGGCTGGTTCGAGGTCCACTCAGCCTACATGATTAGAATTGAGGAGCTATCTGACGGTGAGATAGCGGCCTCAGTCTAGAAAGCCAAGAATAACGGCCGAGAGGATTCGTCGTGCTGACAACACAACACCTCGTAATCAGCAGGCCTTCAGGCTGAGCAGCGGTCGCTTGGTATGCCAAGGCCCTTCAAGGGCTGTAGTGCCATGGAGTTTGGTTTTTTTTAACTATGTAACATTATGTTTATTTTTGAAAAATTATATATTTATAAAATGATAAATAGTAATAATATTTGTTTGCAATATTCAAAAATCACTAATAATAATAACGATGATGATGAAAGAAGGTAGAACTGGCTGAGTCAGCAAAAAGGATGCATCTGGATGTGCTAGGAGTAAGTGATATTCGGGTAAGGGGAGATAATGAGGAAGAGATAGGAGATTATAAAGTGTACTTGACGGGTGTTAGAAAGGGAAGGGCAGAGTCTGGGGTAGGGCTCTTTATCAGGAATACCATTGCACGCAACATAGTTTCTGTTAGGCACGTAAATGAGCGAATGATGTGGGTAGATTTGTCAGTGGGAGGAATTAGGACAAGAATTGTGTCCGTGTATTCACCATGTGAGGGTGCAGATGAGGATGAAGTTGACAAGTTTTATGAAGCATTGAGTGATATCGTGGTCAGGGTCAACAGCAAGGATAGAATAGTGCTAATGGGCGATTTCAATGCGAGAGTTGGGAATAGAACTGAAGGATGCGAAAGGGTGATTGGTAAATGTGGGGAAGATATGGAAGCTAATGGGAATGGGAAGCATTTGCTGGACTTCTGTGCTAGTATGGGTTTAGCTGTTACGAATACATTCTTCAAGCATAAGGCTATTCACCGCTACACATGGGAGGCTAGGGGTACCAGATCCATAATAGACTATATCTTAACAGACTTTGAATTCAGGAAATCTGTTAGGAATGTACGAGTTTTTCGCGGATTTTTCGAAAGTGAAATCTGTCTGCGAACGAATAAGGGTAGAAAATCTTCAGGACGAGGAAATTAGACAGAAGTACATGGATATGATTAGTGAGAAATTTCGAACAGTAGACAGTAAGCAGGTTCAGGATATAGAAAGTGAATGGGTGGCATACAGGGATGCTGTAGTAGAAACAGCAAGGGAATGCCTAGGAACAACTGTGTGTAAAGATGGGAAAAGGCGAACATCTTGGTGGAATGATGAAGTGAGAGCAGCTTGTAAACGTAAAAAGAAGGCTTATCAGAAATGGCTCCAAACAAGGGCCGAGGCTGACAGGGATTGGTATACTAAGCGCAACAAGAGCTTGCCGAAACTCCAACGTGCGCAGAGACCAATATCTGTTGGCGAAGTTTAAGCTCGTTGCGGGGCTCCTGTGTGTCGCCCGAATGCTGATTACCGGGCTCATTGTTACTCAACCGCTCACTGAGAGGCACAGTGTACAGCTCTTTATCAAGCGTGTATTGAAAAGAAGCAAGAAGCGTGTGCTTGTATTATTAATATTTTATTTATATTTCGTAGCTGAAAGTGAATTTGTTGTAGTATTATATTCAGTGTACGTAGCGATGCCCCCGTTTCGTTCTAAATTAGAGAGTGCTAAAACTTTACACAGTCAAACTAGAGAAGTTATTTATAATGTGTATAAATTCATGAAAAACGAAACCCACCCCACTGGAAACTTATGTGCTATTCAAAAGAAAGTGGCCGAAGCTACGGGTGTGTCGGAAAGGTCCGTGCGGAATGTAATACGAGACGCAAAGAAGATCGAAAGGGGTGAAGTGGATTCATTTTCAACGCCTGGAAAGAGAAGACCGAAGTCTGTCAAGAAGTGTGAATTAGACGATTTTGAGAAATGCGCGGTCAGGTGCACGATTCACAATTTTCACAATACCGAAGGTGAGAGACCAACGCTTGAAAAGATCCGTAAGAAACTGGTAGAGGATATACAGTTTAAAGGTTGCGTAAGAACACTAAGCAAGATAGTTCGAGGCCTAGGTTTTCGATGGAGAAAGACAGAAGACATGCGTAGAATACTTATGGAGAAGCCTGACATAAGGCTCCTACGTGTGCAGTACATACAAAGCATAAAGCGATACCGACAAGAGGGTAGGCCTATTGTTTACACTGATGAGACATATTTGCATAGTTCGCACACCAAGTCAAGTGCTTGGAGTGACGGTACTCTTCATGGACTGAAGTCACCTATCTCGAAAGGGCAACAATTAATAGTGGTACATGCCGGTTCAGATGCAGGTTTCATTCCAAATGCTTTGTTGGTTTTCAAATCCAACCAAACAACAGGGGATTATCACGATGAGATGAACTATAGAAACTACGAGAAATATCTGACAGAGAAATTAATTCCTAATTTGCCACCCAACTCTGTAGTCATGATTGATAATGCCTCGTACCATAATGTCCAATGTGAGCGTGCACCCACATCATCATCCAGAAAAACAGTTATGCAGGATTGGTTGACTGATAAGGGTATTCCGTTTTCTACAGAGATGATAAAACCCCAACTGTATGCTTTGATTAAATCCCATAAATCACGCTATAAGTCATATCAAATCGACAGACTACTTGCTACATATGGGCATACGATTTTGCGTCTACCACCATACCATCCAGACTTGAACCCAATCGAAATGATTTGGGCTCAAGTTAAAGATTATGTAGCACAAAAGAATGTTACTTTCAGACTCGATGATGCAAGAACATTGCTGATGGAAGGAATTGCGTCAATTGGGGCAGAAGAATGGTCGAGTCGATGTAGGCACGTAATTGACACTGAGAATAAGTACATTGCGAGCGATCACATAATGGATGAAGTATCAGACAGCATAATCATTAATCTGTAGGACGATAGTGACAGTGACGGAGAGAGCGTTAGTGATAGCGCGGATGACAGTGAAGGCGATATGAGCAGCTTTCAACCACTTTCACAAGATGCGGACTAGAACAAGCCATTGGGTAAGTTAACTGCTATTTTACGATCACATAATTCTTAATCTCTTTGTTTGTTATTGTTATTTCATTCAATATTTTTGATTCTGCATGTACAACAATATCATTATGCTATAGGGTAATGTGTCCTGGCTCTGGTTATAATTACAATAAGGCATTACACTCACGCGCTGAGATTTCACTCAGTCCAGCTGGCCAGACCGCCAGCGCAGACGGTTCATTAACAACTGCTGGGAGTAAGGCGATTTAGCGAAGTGAGGGGGGCGTGCAGTGCTACTACCGAACCCACCCGAACACTGCCGATGTTCTGCGCAGCTTTCTTTGGCAAGCTCTTGTTGCGGGACCTATACGTAGATGAAAGAAACAGAGCGAAACAAATAGTTGTTGAATCCAAAAAGAAGTCGTGGGAGGATTTTGGTAATAATCTGGAAAGGCTAGGTCAAGCAGCAGGGAAACCTTTCTGGACAGTAATAAAGAATCTTAGGAAGGGAGGGAAAAAGGAAATGAACAGTGTTTTGAGTAATTCAGGTGAACTCATAATAGATCCCAGGAAATCACTGGAGAGGTGGAGGGAATATTTTGAACATCTTCTCAATGTAAAAGGAAATCATCATGGTGGTGTTGCAAACAGCCAAGTTCATGGGGAGGAGGAAACTGATGTTGGTGAAATTATGCTTGAGGAAGTGGAAAGGATAGTAAATAAACTCCATTGCCATAAAGCAGGAATAGATGAAATTAGACCTGAAATAGTGAAGTATAGTGGGAAGGCAGGGATGAAATGGCTTCATAGAGTATTAAAATTAGCGTGGAGTGTTGGTAAGGTACCTTCAGATTGGACAAAAGCAGTAATTGCACCTATCTACAAGCAAGGGAACAGGAAGGATTGCAACAACTATCGAGGTATCTCATTGATTAGTATACCAGGCAAAGTATTCACTGGCATCTTGGAAGGGAGGGTGCGATCAGTCGTTAGAGGAAGTTGGATGAAAACCAGTGTGGTTTCAGACCACAGAGAGGCTGTTAGGATCAGATTTTCAGTATGCGCCAGGTAATTGAAAAATGCTACGAGAGGAATAGGCAGTTGTGTGTATGTTTCGTAGATCTAGAGAAAGCATATGACAGGGTACCGAGGGAAAAGATGTTCGCCATACTGGGGGACTATGGAATTAAAGGTAGATTATTAAAATCAATCAAAGGCATTTATGTTGACAATTGGGCTTCAGTGAGAATTGATGGTAGAATGAGTTCTTGGTTCAGGGTACTTACAGGAGTTAGACAAGGCTGTAATCTTTCACCTTTGCTGTTCGTAGTTTACATGGATCATCTGCTGAAAGGTATAAAATGGCAGGGAGGGATTCAGTTAGGTGGAAATGTAGTAAGCAGTTTGGCTTATGCTGACGACTTGGTCTTAATGGCAGACTGTGCCGAAAACCTGCAGTCTAATATCTTGGAACTTGAAAATAGGTGCAATGAGTATGGTATGAAAATTAGCCTCTCGAAGACTAAATTGATGTCAGTAGGTAAGAAATTCAACAGAATTGAATGTCAGATTGGTGATACAAAGCTAGAACAGGTCAATAGTTTCAAGTATTTAGGTTGTGTGTTCTCCCAGGATGGTTAATATAGTAAGTGAGATTGAATCAAGGTGTAGTAAAGCTAATGCAGTGAGCTCGCAGTTGCGATCAGCAGTATTCTGTAAAAAGGAAGTGAGCTCCCAGACGAAACTATCTTTACATCGGTGTGTTTTCAGACCAACTTTGCTTTACGGAAGCAAAAGCTGGGTGGACTCAGGATATCTTATTCATAAGTTAGAAGTAACAGACATGAAAGTAGCAAGAATGATTGCTGGTACAAACAGGTGGGAACAATGGCAGGAGGGCACTCGGAATGAGGAGATAAAGGCTAATTGAGGAATGAACTCGATGGATGAAGCTGTACGCATAAACCGGCTTCAGTGGTGGGGTCATGTGAGGCAAATGGAGGAGGATAGGTTACCTAAGGGAATAATGGACTCTGTTATGGAGGGAAAGAGAAGTAGAGGGAGACCAAGACGACGATGGTTAGACTCAGTTTCTAACGATTTAAAGATAAGAGGTATAGAACTAAATGAGGCCACAACACTAGTTGCAAATCGAGGATTGTGGCGACGTTTAGTAAATTCTCAGAGGCTTGCAGACTGAACGCTGAAAGGCATAACAGTCTATAATGATAATGTATTGTATGTATGTATGTATGTATGTATGTATGTATGTATGTATGTATGTATGATGAAAATAGAAGTAAATACAAAAAGATTAATATATCATCATTTTATTTAAAATAATTCTGACAAAAGAGTTGCATTACAAAAATGTTGCAAAGTTTGGGCTGGGAAGATTTGGGAGAAAGGAGATGAGCTGCTCAACTAGTTGGTATGTTCCGAGCTGTTGGTGGAGAGATGCCGTGGAATGACATTAGTAGACAAATAAGTTTGATTGTTGTCTTTATAAGTAGGAAAGATTACAATATGAAGATAAAGTTGGAATTTAAGAGGACAAATTGGGGAAAATATTCGTTTATAGGAAGGAGAGTTAGGGATTGGAATAATTTACCAAGTGAAATGTTCAATAAATTTCAAATTTCTGTGAAATCTTTTTTAAAAAAGGCTAGGAAAATAACAGATAGGGAATCTACCACCTGGGCGACTGCCCTAAATGCAGATCAGTAGTGATTCATTGATTGATTGACTGATTGATCAATTCAAACTGATTAGGATATTAAAGATATAACATGTAATTGTTAAGCTCCATTTTTTATTCTTTACCACAGTTTTCTTGAAAAAGCAATCCCTCACAATCGATAAAACATTGGTAAACATGAAACCAAGCTTGATGTAATAAAAATATGACCATAACATGGTAAATTATGAAGTTTACCACAGGTTTTTCTTTACAAAGACTGGTGCACTCAGACACCAAGGTCATATTGAAGAAATCACCAGACCTCAGCCACTCAAATCTGCTCATGGTACTAACTAGTGATACTGTTCTGTTCTGAGCATGTTCTGATATAGTTTCTTCTTTACGTGTTCATGATAACCTGGCTTTACAGGAGGATTAATTAAAGGTGATTTATAGAAGTGAGTTCAGGGCTCACATTTTGGAAGTGTGTGTCGGCGACCATGGGGCCCTTAACTGAGCTTAATATTGCTTTTACTTGAGTTAGAATCTTTACTTTCATCCTTCCCATCAGGTCTCTCTTCGTCAATCTTGTTCTCCTCCGACTCCATAAGTTATTGGTTTCCAAGGCATAGGGAGTTTTCATTTTCATACCCTCCCCTTTCTTTAAACAGTACCATTATTTTTCAAAGTATCAGACCTTGTTCATTTTCCCTCAAATTAGTGTTAAGTGAGAATGGTTGTCGAGCTGTACTTCCACTTGAAACAATAATCACTACCACCACCATAATTACAACTATGCCAAATTTTTGTAAATAAAAAGGAAGATATTTATTAAAACACTTCACAACCTGAAACAGTCTTCTTCTGTTCTAAGGTTTTACAAACACACCCAAGAAAAGTACAGTCCCTGATTCTTGATTAACGAGGGCAAACATAAAAGGATGGTCAGCATTGAACACCTCAGGTGGTTTCTGTTCCATGGGAGCACAACAGCCAACCATATGGACATCTGCAACAGAACAATGCAAAATTACAATTAAACTCCAATTTAGCCCTAAAACAATAATCGCAACTACAAATTATTATTATTGTTGTTGCTGCTGGTGTTGCTTCGTTATATAATATCACAGCAGACACACAAGGTTGTTGAGGGAGGAATCATGATCCAAGTTTAGAGGTTCTATCAGATTCTGACATTTCATTCAGACATCATCATGAACAAGTCCTGATCTTACTTGGTCATCGCTTATTTCCTACCCAGCCTGATAATATATGCTATGTGTGGCTTGGAATGCCTTTTAATGTGTAACTAATAAAAAATGCCTCCAAACAAGGAATGATGTATTTCTTTGCACCAAGGGCAGTGCAACACATGCATGGCAATCCCTGCCTGTCATAAGAGGTGACTAAAAGGGGAACCAGGGTCATGGATTGGTGACCATGGTTCTGGTAGCTGAGTCTGGCATTGTTTCTGACCTCGATGATATTAGGTTTGCAAGGCCTAGGGAGTCTTGGGAGTCTTTCATATGTGGCCCTTAGCCTTTTTTATCTTTTGCCAATACTTTCGTACTTTAAGAAGTTGGACATCATCCTTTTCCATTCTGAGTAGTGTTAATCCTTTCACTCCGGTATAGCAAGTACGGTGGCATTACCCTCTGGATGCAAGCAGCAAGTGGCTCACCAAACCTGCTGTACGGGATACTTGTCTTGCTCTGCTCTCCTGTCTGAATACAGCTCGCAACGTGAGGAGAGTGCAGGAAGAGGTTAAATGTGTTTTGTTTTATTTTTAACCAGAACTCCACCCGCAGCCACCTTCCAAGAAATGTATCTATTAGTCTCCTCGCACAGAAGGGTTATGATACTCGTGTTAAACAACAGCTGAAAGAAACTTAACATGCTAGCATTGTCCACTAAACTTTTCAGTCCGGAATTAGCTGCGTCGAAATTATGTTTCTTCGGATTCAGGTTCTTCTTTCTCCAATTTAGTTTTCTGCTCGGTGGTTCAGGCATCTGGTCTTCATGCTCGCTATCTTCATCTTCAGTAGAATCGTCGAAGTAAGCCGACCTCTTACACGATGAAGCGGTATCTGAAGTAGATAATGTGCTTAAAGTAGAAGGTGTGATTGATGTTGTTCTGTCACCAGAATCAGATGATAAATCACTATCATCGTCATCTTCTTCAAAGTCACTGTCCAATATGTGGGCAAGAGCTTCCTCTGCAGTATATCTTTCCTTCGTCATCAGGCCTTTCACAATTTAAAACCAATTGAAAGCTAAATCGAGAAGCACAAGCATGTCAGCACAGGGGAGCAACTAGGCACGAAGTGAATAGCATAACGGACACATTGCTTTCATCTTACGAACTGATTACTCCTCTCATCTGGTGATCATAGCCGTAATTATAGACCCCCAAGTCAGCCACAAGAGACCTACAAGGCCGAACTTCCCCAGCAGTCTATCGTAGCAAAACAGAAAACAGCTGAAAGACACGTGACTTCTACAGCAGTCGACTGGCCATGAGGCACAGCTCCAGCATGACTGCTACAGCAGTCCACTGGGTGCGCACAACAGTTCCCTCCTGAGTGCTAGATCAGTCGACTGGAGTGAAAGGGTTAACAGACGATGGTTGATAAATTGTACTTCCTCTTAAAACAACAATCACAACCACAGTTAAAAACACATGTAAAGAGGAAATTGTATGTAGAGGAAAGAAACAAGAAGAATTCATGGAAAGATATTGGTAAATACGTTGAATGACTTAGACAAGTGGCAGGGAAACCTTGCTGGACTGTAATAAAGCATCATGGAAAAGGACGGAAATGGGAAATGAATAGTGTATTTAGTGTATTTAATAAATCAGGTGAACTCACTGTAGATCATGGGGAATCACTGGACGTATAGAAGGAATATTTTTAAAAAGTTTGCAATGTAAATGGAGATCTCTCTATTGAAATCCTGAATAATGAGTTCATGAGGAGGAGAACAATGAAGACAGGAAAATTAAACTTGAAGAAGTGGAAAGGATGGTAAATAAACTGCACTGTCATAAGGCAGGGATGAACTGGCTTTATAGACTAATAGGATTAGCATGTGAAGTGATGAAGTGAATAGGTACCTTTTGATTGGACCTATCTATAAGTACGGGGATAGAAAGGATTGCAACCACTATAAAGCTAATTCACTGATCAGTATACCAGGCAAGGTATTCACAGGCATTTTGGAAAGAACAGTGTGATCAGTGATTGAGGGTAAGTTGAATGGAAATCAATGTGGTTTCAGATCACAGAGGGGCCAGGACCAAATTTGCAGTATGTCTCAGGTAAATGAGAAATGCTATGAGAGGAATATGTTTATGTTTCATAATTCTAGAGAAAGCATATGATAGAGTACTAAAGGAAAGTAAAATGAGTTCTTGGTTCAAAGCAGTTTCAGGGGTTAGGCAAGGCTATAATCATAATCTTTGTTGTTCATAGCATACATGGATCATTTGCTGAAAGGTATAAAATGGCAGAGAGGGATTCAGTTAGGTGCAAATATATACTGTAAAGAAAGTTTGGAGCATCAAGGATGAAAAGCAATAATGAAGTTACAGAATGTTGTTTACTGTATCACAGAGACACACAACCTGGAAACATATACTTCTACAAAAATGCCCTTTCTTCCAATATCTAATAAAAATAAACAGTAATAATGAAAAGGTTACAATATGTGGGTTTATTTTCTTTTTAGTGAAAGTTGCCCCTTCTTCACTCTAATGAATAATGGCAATGAACTGTGTTCTAGTGTACCTTGTGAATACCATGGTGCGTCTTTACCTTTCATTGACGTGTGGATTTTCATTTTCGCAGAATACCACGGTGCATCTTTACCTTTCATTGACGCGTGGATTTTCATTTTTGCATTCTGTTTACATTTCTAAATTATCTCCTGGAAAATTATATATTTTATTTAAATTTGTTTTTCACGTCTGAGATTATTGTTACCTTTTGAAATAACATACTTTAAAAGTGTCTTGTTAATCACATTCTTCTCAAATCTGTAACAAATTTTCTTATCCCCTTTAATTTTGTTTTCTTGAGGTCTTGGTTTCGATTTTCAACCTTCCTTGTTGTGTTAACTGTTGTAAAACCTTACTCTGTTTCCCTTCTGGAAGTTGTTAATTTTGAATATTACTACCCTTTTTCTCTTCTGTGAAGCATTTTGCTTCCCTAATTTATTAATTTAATTTATTTTATTCTACTTTTCCTAGGGAATTAGGTTAGTTATACTGTATTTTCTATTTCATCTGTGTTCATGAAGGTTTTAAAGCTTCAGGACTTTTGGTTTTAAGGTATTTACCTCTCTTTACTGAAACTTGAGTTATGCTTTACTTTAATGAAAATTTGCATCTTTCTGATACTCATCTTTTTTTTTTTGACTTCCCTTCTGTTTTTCTTTATTTTTGGTGAGGGAAGAGGGCAGGAGGGACTGTGCCTATTACGCTAACTTCACTACCCTTTTATTGAATGTTATGTTGCTCAATTTATGTGGATGGGTTGTTTCTTGCTTCTTTTGGTTAATTGTTGTTTGTTTTATGATGATGTGATTAGGATGTTTGGTGTTTGGCGATCTTATTTTCTGGGATTTTGGTAGTTTGCTTTTGTTCTTTTATTTTTGGCTTTCAGAAAGTGGGTTAACTATTGAAGATCTTTTTATCAAAAGAATGCACCTTTGGTATTCCATGGAAAAAAATGACGAATTTATGTTGGCAGCATGATCCTAACAAGAGCTGTTTTTACATTCCATAGTTACCGCTCCGTTAGACAACACATACCTATTTCTTGAGTTATATTTGTGATTTTGGGGAATTTTATCCTGTAATCATGGATGAGAATGATATAAGGAAGCTGATAGATGAACATAGTGGCAATGATGATGATTATTATGTGAATTAGATGACAAATTTTGTTATTTGTCAAGTGAAAGTGATGATGTAAATGATAATAGTGTACTGAGTGAAGCGAGTTTTGATAAGGAATGTAAATATAAGAAACAAAGAATTGAACTCAGCATATCATATAGAGATTCTTCAGATTCTGGTTCAGAGGATGAACTGATAGTGCCAGCAAGAAAATCGGCAAGCATCAACACTGACACCAAAGAAGAGCAGCCAAGTTCTAATGTTGGAGGTACAGTAGAGCTACAAGTGGTTTTACTAATGCTCTTCTGGATTCTGAGGTGAGTGACAGTGATATATATTATGACTAGCTGATGTACCCGTGCTTCGCTACGGGATTCTCAGAAAGACTGACTTTGTGGTTTTCCTAACTGAAATCAACATAGGTCATTACAAAAACGTAAGTATGAATGTAGCGATTAAAAGCAATGCTATCATATAAAATACTCGATCAAATGGAAAGCTGCACTTTTTATCACTTTTAACGAACAGTGCTGCAGTTAGATTGCGGTGCCAATCTAATAGTCCAAAGTTCCAGAGCTGGGATGACCAGGCCGCAGATTGCCATGAACACTCATCTGTCATTGTTCCGCTAAATATGCACACTGCTCATTCCAATCAGTACCTCAGAGTAGGGATTGAATAGCCCTAATGCTATGATGATCCAGTGTGTTACGTACCAGTAGTATCAGAAAATTTATAAACCAGAGGAATAGCATGCTAAAGAAGAAAGTTATCTAACTCACCAGCTACTTCCCATCAATATTCAGGCAGGCTGTTACACTCTGTCCGACTGGGCGAGTTGACCGTGTGGTTAGCGGTGCGCAGCTGTGAGCTTGCATCCGAGAGATAGTGGATTCGAACCCCATTGTCGGCAGCGCTGAAGATGGTATTCCGTGGTTTCCCACTTTCACACCAGTCAAATGTTGGGCCTGTACCTTAATTAAGTGCTAAGTCACTCCTAGCCCTTTCCTATCCCATCGTCGCCATAAAACCTATCTATGTCGGTGGGACGGAAATCAAATAAAAAATACTCTGTACGCAGCAGTAATCCTATCTACCGGAGATGAGGGGCAACAGAAGACACAAAGTACATCACGACAAACAATGGTCAATGTAATGTTATTGTTGATCAGTGTTATGAGCTTTCTATATTGTAGGCCTACACATTCAGTTTTCTTTCGACTCTGTGATTTGTAAAATATTTTATACCGTAAACTGTAGTTTCTTATTCTCCGACTTTACATACCGATTTTCATTAAATACTGTTTACCCATTTTCTCGTTACTCGGCGCTGATATGGACTTAGTAACAAAAATTCAAATTCATGAATATCTTGGTGATCATAGCCAGTACGGTAACAATGTATAAGACATGAATAATAGGAAATTTAATACTATATAACCTTAGTTATCTAGCATTCATCGACTACACTTCTAATAAGAAATATTTGAGAATTACATTTTAGGCCTTCCCCTAAACTACCATTTCACTCAGCGTGAATAAACTAATTTACAGCCTAGACTATAGCGACTTATTTCCTGACTTTGCATACCAATTTTCATCAAGATAGGACTACTAATAACAACAATATTTGAGAATTAAATTTTAGGCCTTCCCCTAAATTACCATTTTTCTCAGCGTGAATACAATTATTGACAGCCTAGATTGTAGCAATTTATTCCCCAACTTTGCATACCCATTTTCTTTCAAGTACGACCACTAATGCATATGCTACGGCACAAATTAGCAAGAAAGCTTTATCAAAGTTCTCCACCTGGCATGATTGGGCAGATGTGGAACAGGATGAAATGTTGGCACTCCCAGTTATCATCAACATAGGAATAATTCATTCACCTGATATAAAGGATTACTGTATGGGCAAAGGACTTTATATCAAGAGTACAGTTTTTCAGTGAAGTGATGACACAGAAATGATTTATTAAAATATTCTGGACTAGCTGATGTACCCGTGCTTCGCTACGGGATTCTCAGGAAGACTGGCTTGTGAAAAACTGCACACTTTCTCACTTTCAACAAACAGTACTACAGAGCCGATCTAACAGTCTAAAGTTCCAGAGCTGGATTAACCAGGTTGCAGACCGCCGTGAACACTCCTCTGTCATTATTCCGTTAAATATGCACACTACTCATTCCAACCAGTACCTCAGAGTAGGGATTGAATAGCTCGAATGCTATGATGAACCAGTGTATTACGTACCAGTAATATCAGAAAATGTATGAACCAGAGGAATGGCATGCTAAAGAAGAAAGTTATCTAACTCCCCAGCTACTTCCCGCCAATATGCAGGCAGGCTGTTACACTCGGTACGACCAGGCGAGTTGGCCGAGTGGTTAGAGGCGCGCAGCTGTGAGCTTGCATCCGGGAGTTAGTGGATTCGAACCCCACTCCCGGCATCCCTGAAGACGGTATTCCGTGGTTTCCCATTTCACACCAGTCACACCAGACTGTACCTTAATTAAAGCCTAGGCCGCTTCCTTCACATCCCTATTCCTTTCCTATCCTATCGTCGCCATAAGACCTACCTGTCTCGGTACGACGGAAATCAAATTTTAAAAACCTCGGTACGCTGCAGTAATCCTATCTATCGGGGATGAGTGGAAACAGAAGACAAAAAGCACATCACAACAAACAATGGTCAATGTAATGTTATTGTTGATAAAGTTTATGAGCTTTCTATTTTGCAGGCCTTCACATTAGTTTTCTTTCGACTCTGTGATATTAGGGCGTCTAACAAAATTATTTTTATCGTAGACTGTAGTTATTTATTCTCAGACTTCACATACCTATTTTCACTAAATTCTGTTTACCCATTTTCTCGTGACTCGGCGCTGATATGACTTAGTAACAAAAATCCAAATTCATGAAATATCTCTGTGATTATATGCGGTACGGTAACAATGTATAAGACATAGGTGATCGGAAATTTAATAACTTCTTACATAACTACTACTAAATTACAACATAACTAAAATTATGTTAGTTACGTAGTATTTATCGATACCTTCCTACCAGGTATCCCTTGAGAACATTATTTGAGAAATAAATAACTTATTTGAGAATTACATTTCAGGCCTTCCCCTAAACTAACATTTCACTCAGCGTGTATAAAATAATTTATAGCCTAGATTTTAGTGGTTCATCGCCCGACTTTACATACAGATTTTCACTAAATTCTCTACAGCCGTTTTCTCGTGATTCGTGTACATACACACAGACGGGCAGACAGACAGAAATTACGGAAAAGTAAAAATGCATTTCATTGTTACTGTGGACATGACAGATACAGAAATACCATTATTTTCAATTTCTGAGCAATGTACAGACAAAACTCTTATTTTATATATAGATTACATTTCAGGCCTTCGCCTAAACTACCATTTCAATCAGAGTGAATAAAATTATTGATGGCCTAGATTATAGCGACTTATTTCCCGACTTTGCATAACAATTTTAGTGAAGATACGACCACTAATATAATAAATATTTGAGAATAAAGTTTTAGGCCTTCCCTAAACTACCAGTTTTCTCAGCGTTAATACAATTATTTATGGCCTAGATTATATCGACTTATTACCTCGACCTTGCATACCGATTTTCATTAAGACGCGGCCACTAATAACATAAATATTTGAGAATTAAATTTCAGGCCTTCCCCTAAACTACCATTTCACTCGGCGTGAATAAAATAATTTATAGCCTAGATTGTAGCGGTTCATCACCCGACTTTACATTCCGATTTTCATTATATTCTCTTCAGCCGTTTTCTCGTGATGCGTGTACATACATACAGACAGACAGACAGACAGACAGACAGAAATTACGAAAAAGAAAAAAATGCATTTCCTTGTTACTGTGGACATGACCGATACAGAAATACCATTCTTTTCACATTCTGAGCAATGTACAGACAAAACTCTTATTTTATATATATAGATGTTGCATTTAGAGAGAGTTCCCAATTTAGATCTCACTTTGAAAACCAGAACACAAAAGTTAGCAATTTTCTCAAATACATTGACAACAGATGCAAAGCAATGTTTATATCAGGGGAGAATGTGTCAGTAGATGAATCTGTTTTGGAATTCAAGGGAAGAAACTCTTTTATCACCTATAACCTCTATAACCCAAAAAACAACAAAATGGGGAACACGCATATATGTTTTGGTCGACTCTGTTTACAGCTATATCTGTACTTTTACACCATATCATTGGAAAATCACTACAGAAATTCTCATCAAATCATCTCTTCCTTTCACTTCTAGAATAGTTCTTCAACTTTATAACAACCTTTGAGAAACATGGCCTGGTGTTTCTGGATAACATATTCTCACCAACCATTTCTGCACAAGCCCAACACTTGTCACTGAACTTCTAGCTTTGGAATGTCAACTTATCAGAATTCTGGTTCCTAACAGGAAAGATGTTCCTCCTTCTATCAAGAAACCAACCCTAAAAATAGGAGAAAAGATAGCATGTCGCACCAGTGAAGATATGCTAATCTTTGCTTGGTGCAACAAAAGAGTTGTAACTATGCTCAGTACATGGAGTACATCCTGATCAGAGAACATCAGAAGGAAAGTGAAGGACGGACAGATGATGAAGCTGTAAATAAACGAAGTTTAGTTGTCAATTACAGTACGCATATTGGTGACATCGATACAGCTGATCATTATAGTGAACATACTGCTTCCTCTGTAAGTCACTCAAATGGTGGAGAAAAATATTTTTCTGGAATATGAAGGTTTCAGTTATAAATACTTACATGGTGTTTGAGACCAGAATGCCAAAGCAAATCAAACTAAGCTCATGAAATATGTAAATTTTAGGAGACAGCTGGTCAAGGAACTTGTTGGAGACTTCCATAAAAGGGTGGTAACTCGAGAAGGGGGTGGCATTCCACTTCAGATGAAGAGCAAAGACTGGATGGAAAGCTGTATATCGTTCCACACCCAGAAGGAAAGCTAAAAGACTGTACTGTGTGCTCCAAGTAAAATGTTCCAGGGGGAAGACGAGAGACAACCTACATTTGTGAAACATCTGAGTGTAAACCTGGGCTTCATGTGGAGAACTGCTTCAAACAGTACCACACAATGAAAAATTTCAAATTGTGAACTGATTAGACATATTTTTCAGATATAGCTAAACTAAATTCTTGCTTGAGATTAGCTTTATTTTATTTTGTTTTAATTTCATATACATTTCACTCTTGACCATTAGACAGGATTTCCTCAGAATTCACTTGGACTAGACTAATTCTACCAGTTAATTTTTTTTTGCTTAACGTCGCACTGACACAGATAGGTCTTATGGCGACGGTGGGAGAGGAAAATGGCTGGGAGTGGGAAGGAAGCGGCCGTGGCCTTAATTAAGGTACAGCCCCAGCATTTGCCTGGTGTGAAAATGGGAAACCACGGAAAACCATCTTCAGGGCTGCCGACAGTGGGGTTCGAACCTACTATCTCCCGAATACTGGATACTGGCTGCACTTAAGCGACTGCAGCTATCGAGCTCGGTCCAGTTAAAATTATTTGGATTGCAAAGGGTCAGTATGTTTCAGGAGACAAATGGTCACATTGTCTTTTACCTTAAAAGAAGAACTATCCCCGCCATCAACATAGAGTGACTACAGTTGTGGCCAGTGTACTACAGTTTTATTTCTTCACAGAATTTGTACTTACATGTAGCAGCTGCAGCCTCTGTGCCATACTCATCCACTGAAATGAATGCTTTCTGGAGCACCTTGCTGACCTTCAGAACTTCTTCTGATATCCCACTGAAGTTTGCATCATTGCTGAACATAGTTTTCATGCCAAGCTAAAAGACAGATATTTGTAAGCAAGATTTCCTTTTTGCAAATAATCTATTTCTATAAGAGTAGGTACACAGAAATCATTGAAATGAAAAAAAAAAAAAAAATCCTTTTAAAAATATAACAACTTAAAAACTAAAAATTACAATGCAAAATTCTTAATGATAACAAAACATCAATTAAGGAACAACCCCACTTAAAATAGGTTTTTAGGAGCTTAAGACATAGTAGGCTATTTTCTTCTGTCATAAAGATCAAACTTTTCTTCAATACCATAGTCATTTTCATTATCTTCCTGATGAAGTACAACTAATAATCATATAGTTTTGTAGCTTATAAAATTAACTGCAACAACAACGCCACCACTATCACATGCCAGTTTCTTATCATAATGACAGAACAATATTTCCACATTGTCGATGTTCACTGTTGATAGACTTGGCAATAAAAATCTAACTTCATGAATAACTCTATTATTATAGCTCATATGGTAAAAATCTATCAGATGAAAATGATTAGAAATTACATTTTCTAAAATTTCCATGTTGTAATATACTGTACACTTTTCAGTTAGACATATTAGAAAGCTTGTGAAAAACATAATAATTGTGAAATGCTATTATTCATCCTCTCACAGTAAATAGGCATGGAACATGAAAATCATTCATTATATTTTACACAATTTTTGCTACACTTAGTTTTTCAATACAACTAGGCCTATTATTAATGGGGAAATTTGACATTTCCTATTTTGGCCATCTTAATACTGCTAGATCACTGTATATTAATCAAATCATATACAGCCTAGTTCACACCCCAGGTGTACCTGACAGCCATTTTTACATACTCTTGACACAAACAAAGAAAGACGGACAAAAGTAGGAACCAAACCTATTTTATACTTTTGTATACCTAATCCAAAATAAATATGAAGTACAGTAAAACTTGCTAAAAATGGAACTTGAATAAAGTGGAAGCTTGTCCACCATAGAATTTTTTCTTGGTCCCGGTGAAGCTTATGGCTTTATAATGTTCTTACTTTTGTATAATGCAGAATCTTCCCAATGCAGAAATGGTTAATTAAATAATTCTTTAAAATCCACTTGTACTATGGGGAAAATATTAGGAACTAATGTAGTCCTATTTAAATCTAAGAATTTCATTTTTGTCCGTATTGAACTGAGAATGGAAGATAGGAAACTTCAAACGGTCCACCTTTTCAATACAAAATTGTTATAGTTTATTACAACATATATTTACATTTGGAACTAGTTTCGACGCTAATGTAGTCCTACGTGCAATATTTGTGCATTTCTGGTGCTGATATGATCAATGCCGTTGTTTGGACAAACTGACGCATGCGTTTGTACATCCCTGCCATAAGTACATCTGCTGTTCTATTTCTTCACCCGGCCACTTCCGGAATTTCCATGAGGGTTCAAGTGTGGAAAAATGCAAATTTATGAACAATTAAAAATAAAGAAAAATAGTGAATGAGTGGATTCAAGAAATGGTCAAATGGAAAGGAAGGCGAAGATCACCGGTAACGATGAAATCAATGAGGTATTGTGGGAGTGGTTCAACTCTGCCTGGTCAAAAAACATGCTCATTTCCGGTCCGATGCTTCAAAGTGAAGCTCTTGCTGTAGCCAGATCTCTTGGAAATTACTTTTCCCTGTGGGTGGGGGCGGTAGAATAACACCCACGGTATCTCCCGCCTGTCATAAGAGGTGACTAAAAGGGGCCCCAGGAACTCTCAACTTGGGAGCGTGGGTTGGCAACCACGGGGCCTTTAGCTGAGTCCTGGCATTGCTTCCACTTGTACGAGGTTTCACACTTTCATCTATCCTATCCGACCTCCCTTGGTCAAATCTTGTTCTTTTCCAACCCTGAAGGCATTAGGTATCAAGGCCCCATCATCATCATCATCATCATCGGTTTGCCCTTCCAGCGAGCCGAGTAGGGTGTTTGAAAACGAGCGTCTTCCAAAGTTGCCTATTCAAAAAGATTTTGTTGTCCATGACAGATTCCCAATTCCATCCTCCTCTCTCCATGTCTTCCCTCAGTAGGTCCATCCATCTTCTTAGTCTTCCAGTTGGTCTTCTACCTGTTATTCTCTTTTCCAAATAAGTCAATCAATCAATCAATCAATCAATCAATCAATACTGATCTGCATTTAGGGCAGTCGCCCAGGTGGCAGATTCCCTATCTGTTGCTTTCCTAGCCCTTTCCGAAATGATTTCAAAGAAATTGGAAATTTATTGAACATCTCCCTTGGTAAGTTATTCCAATCCCTAACTCCCCTTCCTATAAATGAATATTTGCCCCAGTTTGTCCTCTTGAATTCCAACTTTATCTTCATATTGTGATCTTTCCTACTTTTATAAACGCCATTCAAACCTATTCGTCTACTAATGTCATTCCACGCCATCTCTCCGCTGACAGCTCGGAACATACCACTTAGTCGAGCAGCTCTTCTTCTTTCTCTCAATTCTTCCCAACCCAAACATTGCAACATTTTTGTAACGCTACTCTTTTGTCGGAAATCACCCAGAACAAATCGAGCTGCTTTTCTTTGGATTTTTTCCAGTTCTTGAATCAGGTAATCCTGGTGAGGGTCCCATACACTGGAACCATACTCTAGTTGGGGTCTTACCAGAGACTTATATGCACTCTCCTTTACATCCTTACTACAACCCCTGAACACCCTCATAACCATGTGCAGAGATCGGTACCCTTTATTTACAAGCACATGGTAACCTTGTGCTATTCATTCGTTTAACATGCCCAAACCATTTAAGTCTAGATGACCTAAGTCTTTCCTCCATCCATTCATTTAGACCTAGGTTAGATTGGATCTCATCATTTTTAATGTGATCAAGTCGTGTCTTTTGGAGTGCAGTTCTAATAAATTTCATTTCAAAGGCTTGAATACTACTACAATCCTTTGATGTTAGTGTGCAGGTTTCCAGAGAATATATAAGGATGGGAATGAAATATGACTTGTACAGGGTCATTTTTGTTCTTTGTGAGACCTTCTCATCCCATAGTAGGTGTCTAATGATACTGTAAAAGTTAGAGCCTTTGGTTACTCTGTCATTTCTATCTCAGCTCTATTATTACTAGCCATTATGCTTCCTAAATATCTGAATCGGTGTACTACTTCAATTTGGTGGTCCTGTATTTTTATGTTGCATTCTGTATTATGTCTGCTGATTTTCAACACTACTGTTTTTGATGGGTTCAATTTCATTTCATAATCATCAAACTTCTTACACCATGCATACCGGTACAGATTATTTTGCACTCAATCCTCTGTTTCATCCCATATTGCCACATCATGTGCAAATACCAGAGCCTGAAGATCTTTATTACCTTTTCTTTTTAGTTCCTTTAAAATGGTATCCGTAACTGCTATGAATAGAAGAGGTGATAAGGCACTTCCCTGTTGTACTCCTTTGGTTGTATTGAACCATTCAGAGTGACCATCTCCAATACTGACACAGCTTTTGCAATTAGAATATAGCATTTGGATCTCCCTAATAAGGTTCTCCGGTATACCAGGTTTTCTAAGACTTTTCCAAATAGTTGATCTAGGAACATTATCATACGCCTTTTCAAGGTCCATAAACACAATAATTAGGTCTTTTCCGAGTGTTTCTCTGCCAACATCCTCAAAGCAAATATCAGATCTGTTGTGCTTCTTCCAGCCCTAAAACCATGCTATTCCTCTTCTAAGATAGGCTGTAGTATATACCTTACTCTGGCTTAATGATCTTCTTCTTCTTCTTCTTCTTCTTCTTCTTCTTCATAATTTTAAGGCCGTGTGATAAGAGGGTAATGCCTCTGTAATTTTTACTTTTCCTTCTACTCCCTTTCTTAAAGATAGAAACTATCACCCCTTTTGTCCAATCGTCAGGTATTTCGTTATTCTTCCATATTGTTCTGAGAACTCTATACAGCCACTGTATTCCTGGTGGACAAGCAGCTTTAATCATGTCAGCTGTAACTTCATAACTCCTGCTGACTTACCACTTCTCATCCTATGGAGAGCTTGCTTCTACTTCTGTCCATGTAATTGGGATATCTTCCTCTATTGTTTTCTGTCCTACATCCTCAACAGAGATCTCATTAGGGCCATTTAGGAGCTTGTCAAAATACTGTCCCATTGTATCCGTGATATATTTCATATTGCAAACTATATTCCCATCTGCTGTCTCCAGAGCTGTAATTGCTTCTTTATCTGATCTTTTACTTTTTACTATTCCATATATCATTTTCATATTCTCTTTACTGTCTTCTTCCAGTTTAGTTGTAAATTCTTTCCAACTTTTCTCTTTTTCTTCCCGTACAATTCTCTTGACTTCTAACTTCCTGTATCTATATTCTTTTGCCATCTCTTCCAATTTATTGTTGTCTATTTGGTCGCTGTTGATTCTTCTGTCAGACTTAGCCACATCAAGAACTGTTTGGCTTTATTCCTTTCCGTTATGACTTCTTTCACTTTATCATTCCACCAAGATGTTCTTTTCTCTCTAACTCTTCCGCTTGTTCTTCCACATATTTTATCTGCTAGGTGGGCAATAATTCCATTGTGGAGATTTATCTCCCGTATGCAGTTATCAGACTGTGCCTCATAAATAGACTTCTGATAAGCTCACCTGCATACACCCAGCGTCAGTGGGTAGGGTCTGACACTCCCACTCTGACGAGTCTAGTGTCAGACCTAAGACGAAACGCTGGTTAATAGAGCAAACGCCTGAGAAGCCTTACATCTGATAAGAAAGAGGTTTTATCGAACACACAATTATTTTCCATTGTTGCAGGTGTGCTTTCAACTGATAAAGATGATAAAGATGTTGATTCCCATAATGTACAATAACAGACTAACTATATTGGTGCTTTCAACTCCCAGCCGGTGTTTACTGAAAGAGGTAGGCTTACTATTCGGACGTACACAGCAAGCTGAGGAGACATTAATTGAAAGTTAAATATTTTATATTAATTAGAAATCTTGTAGAATAAATTGGAATTAAACTTAAAAGAAAAAAAGGGTGGAAAAAGGGTATTATGGTCATGGTTGAGGGAAAAAGGGATAAAGGTCCCAAAAAAGGGAAAAGGGTGTGTGAAAAATGCCTCTCTTCGCAACTAGAAACAAAATTTCACACTGTGATATCTTTCCGAACAGCTTTAATATACCCTAACAAAAAAAGGTGCACACTTAAAAATCCTAACCCTGGTTATAATTATTCCTGCAACATTGTCTTTGTCTGGTATACATATGTTTTAGTTATCACTAGGGCCCGGATTTATATGCACTAAAAAACCTGAAAATATGCATGCAAATATGCACTAAAAAGTTACAATATATGCACGGAAAATAAGGAAATATGCTCTAAAAATATGCAATTTTATTCACTTACCTATTTACAGGTATCATTTATTGCAAAAAGAAACATCACAATAGGTAACTAGTAGTCTTTCAATGTTTTCTGGAGACAAACTATGTCTGTTGTCCGTCAAAATGAGTTTATAGGCTGAAAATGATCGTTCTACATCAACTGACGTAATTGGACAGTACTTATACATGGGCACCAACGTTTCGGAGCATACATCTGGCAAGGATACCCTAGTTCCACTCAAGTATTGACTAATTAACTTAATCTTCTTCAGTCCTGGGTTCGAATTCAACACCTTTTCTAACTTGCATTTAATCTTCTCTCCAATTTCGCCCGGAGCGTAATTCAACGAAGATGCAGCTTTTTCAACGAGATCAAGTGATTCATGGAGGGGAGTACCAGAAGATTCTAAGCTCTCAATGGCTTTTGGAAGTTTAGAAAAATGTGCATGATTGAAATTCACATCTTGATAAACAGTAGCGGTTTCAAACACACCTTTTGCATCACGGACACACGCAATATGTTCATCTTCAAGTTTTGTAACCACTTCTTTCACTTCATTAAAATGTTCCTGATAAAATGATACTGCAGATAACCATGTCCCCCACCTAGTCAGGACAGGTTCAGGTGCCAAAGGAACTTCAGGTAGACAATCTTTGTAGAGGTGGACACGAGCTGGTGCTTTCAGAAACAGTTTCTTCCCACATCCAATTAAATTGTTAACAGCTGGAAACTGTGCGCGTATTTCTTCTGCAATGCGGTGTAATCCGTGCGCTAAACAGGTTACGTGTATGAGTTTTGGATAAAATACTTGGAGGGCCTTTGCTGCTTTCAACATATACGAAGCTGCATCTGTGAGCATTACAAGCACTTTACAACAATTAGTCTCAATTTCAGATGGCCACAATAGTCGCAGAGAATCATTTACAAATCTTGCTATTGTGCTATGGTTGGTTTTCTCCAGTACTTTACAAGCAAGAAGATGTGGCTTACCGGGTTCGTCTGGATGTAATTTACCAACCACGAAATTTGCTATGTAACGGCCACACGAATCCGTTGTCTCATCCACCGATATCCAGACACAGTTCCTTCCGATATCAGAACGGATCAATTCCAGGGTAGATTCATATAGCGGAGATAGGTAATTTTTCCTAAGAGTTGATTCATCTGGTATTTTTTGATTTACGCAATATTTCTCGAGAAATGATCGCAGAACTGGATTGTTTAATTTATTCCATGGAATGTTGCTGCATACGAAAGCCCTACAAATATCATTTGAAAATGTATTAAGACTACAGGACTTGGGCTTTACCTGTGTAAGAAGTAGTTGTTGTGGTGTGCTATTCTTCTCCTCCTTTGCTTTAATATGTGCAGTTGTTTTTGAATGCTGTTCAAGCTGAAATTTCTTTTCACATTTCACTTCCTTTGAGCAAAATTGACAGTACACGATGACACCATCTGTTGAATAGTCCCTATTACCCGACACCCACTGATTTAGTAAATCTCTTCTGCTGCTCTTTTCCTTAGGCATTTTTTAAAAACTAACACTTTTAGAAATGAGATGCATGGCATTAAAATGGAACGTAACTAGTGAACTGAAGATACTTCTGTCCTGATCAAGTGCCCAGCCCCTTGAGATTATTATCTGCTGTGGTAGAGAAAGGAATTCAGGGAAGTCCAGCCTGCCTACCCACACCTAAGCTATCTGTTGCCATTGTCAGTTGTGAAAGTAAAGTGCCGTTACACAGAGAGTCGAAAATACCAACTAGCGAGGGATGCACATAAAATGGGCAACTAGCTAGCGATGTACAAAACAGATTTATTTTAGTAGTTCTTGTAATTATCCTTAAATTCAGACATTATATACCGGAATATGCTGTTACGTCTAGAATATGCACTAACCCTCAAAATATGTCAAAATATGCAATTGCATATGCGCATATGCATTTTTAAAAAATCCGGGCCCTAGTTATCACATAATATGTTTAATTTTATTTGGCTGAAGATGGCCACTAAGTGGCTGAAACTAGTCCCAAGACTGATGTAATATTATGTACTTGATATATTGTATTGAAAAGAAAGCACAACAAAATGGTACAGTATCACGAGTGTTGCCTCAGGAAGGACATTCTTCAAGAGATACCACAGAAGGGAATGATTCTGATTCTGTAAACATTTAACATTAAAAATTTCATATTTAGGTTCCGTATTGAAACAAGATTTACATCAAAGAAAGGACAATAAGTTCCACCTTTTCAATACTATATATTGTGTGAAAGTTTTACATTACAGTTAAAACATCACAACTTTTATACATTCGGTACCGGTTTCGACAGATTCCCTGTCATCATCAGCCGAGAATAATTAAACAAAGACAAGTATAGATCATGATTCTTATGGTGTGATTACAATGGTGGATTAAAAATATACATATATATACATATATATAGATATATATATAAGTATATATATATATATAAGTATATATATATAAGTATATATAGATATATATAAGTATATATATACATTATATGTATATTTTTAATCCACCATTGTAATCACACCATAAGAATCATGATCTATACTTGTCTTTGTTTAATTATTCTCGGCTGATGATGACAGGGAATCTGTCGAAACCGGTACCGAATGAACAAAAGTTGTGATGTTTTAACTGTAATGTAAAACTTTCACACAATATATAGTATTGAAAAGGTGGAACTTATTGTCCTTTCTTTGATGTAAATCTGTAAACATTGACTGTGAGGGGAATATACAGGGTGGGCGAGAAGTCCTCATACCCCTGTAACTGTTTAGTATCAAATGTTATTTATGCTATGTTACTATTTTATGCAGGTCCAAAGCTATATTACTTATTAATAGTTGGGATCAAATGTTGGAATATATATTGTCCCAGTCGAGTGTTAGTGTGAAGCCATGGCAAATGTGAGCGGTAAGAGTTACACTGTTGAGGAGCAGTTAGTGGCATGTGTGTGGGTGCATGAACAACAATACACAGGGCAGAAAATGAGAGAGATTTTGGAAGCATTCCAGGAAAGATTTAATAAGACTCCACCGCAAAAAGCAATACTTATCGATTGGGACAGACGTGCTTTTGACTCAGGCAGTGTTAAAGCCAGGCCGCGGAGCAGAAGGAAGATGATACGAGAAGAAACATGTGTTGGAGTCTGTGCTTCAATTGAACAATTGGACAAACATGGTTAATATCCCAGCTTGAGGAAGGGGGCCTCACAGGATGCATATGGTTGCTACACTCTTGCAGTGCGCGAGTTCCTAAACGAACATTTCCCAGGACGGTGGACAGGTCGTGATTCACTAGCAACACCAGCTCCCTTGAAATGGCCACCAAGAAGTCCTGAACTGTCCCTGAATTTAATTAGAACCAAAAGGAACCTGGTCTTAATATGTAATCATAGCAAATAGAAAGAGGAAGTGAGAGCACTTCGACTGGAGAAATTAGTGGCTACAGAGCAGAGATTTGCCACTGCAGTGTAACAATCGCGTTGGGTGAACAGATAGCATTGTTTATACTGGGTGCGTGCATTTTTACTTGTAGCGGGAGTGATTTTTTAAATGTAATAACTATATTTTGGATTTTTAAAAATTTTTTAATGCTATTTGTTCGGGGCGTCGACCTATAGAGATCTTTTGCCCCTACTTGCACCATATGATATGAACCTGTGTGTAATTGGAATTGCCGAAGTGTAGAGTGTTGAATGTGAGGAAAGGAACGTTAAGGTCGAAACAAACACCCAGTCTCCAGGCCAAGGATGTTAATCATTTACAATTAAAAAACCCTGACCCGGCTGGGAATCGAATCCGGGGCCGCCGGGTGGCAGACAGACGCGTTGCCACCTACACTGCGGGGCCAGACATTTTGGAATATAATGAGTGTGAAAATGCTGTCGTGCTTTGTGCTAGGGTGTCGATCTGCTTACAGGTCAAGTGAAGGTAAACATTTCTTCTTTCCACCTGAAAATGAGGAGCATTTCTCTCAGTGGGCTAGAGCAATACCAAGAAAAGACATATAGCTTATGCACAAGCCTAGGATTTGTGAGCGTCATTTTTCAGAAGATCTTATTATAAAGGTAGGCTCATTTATTATTAATGGGGAAAAAGTTGAAATTCTGAGAATAAGGTGGAGCTTGAAGCCAGGAGCTGTCCCTCATATTTTTCGTAACTTACTGTCCTATTTAAGCAAGTCCCTGAAAATTCGAAAACCCCCATTAAAATGAGAGACTCAAAGAACATGCTGGCAATGACAATATTAACAGTAGTAACTTAGAATGTAATGAACTAAATTTTCCCTCGACATCTAAAATACTTAATAGTGATGATAAGATAATGTAAAAATAAAAGAACCTGGTCTCAGTATGCCCTGTAAAGTAGCTGATAGTTATGTTGATGCTTCTAGAACTACTCTAAATTTGAGGAGACAAATTAAAAACCTTGGTAGGAATTAAATTAGAACCAAAAATAAATTAGCTGCATGCAGAGCTAAATTAAAGCAGATTACAAATAAAGTCAGAAAAATTGCAATCAGAACAAAATTTATGGGGTGATATATTTTGTGCATGTTTTGACAGCATAGACATAGTTGTCCAACTCACAGACTTTGGATGCAGCAGTGATCACAGATATGACCTGTGGGAAAATTAGTGTTTCATTACATTAAGTGCCGATTCTTCTTCCGTACGAAGGAAATCAGGAAAGAGCTGCTATCATCCAAATCAGTGAAATCGTCCTGGAAGTTTTCCAAGGTTTTGGACAACTAATGCTTTCAAGGGCGAGTTAAAACTTTTTGTACACGTCTTTCATAATGTGAAATGCATAATAGTTTCAACTATATCTCTATACTTTGTAAGTCATTTCAGAATTACTGATGTTCAAATCTTTTCAGAGGATAACATTAAGCCATTAAATTAATGTGTTTACCAGCTAGCTTCCTCTATTCAAATATTCCTGGACTGTACACACATGGCACATGTAAGGGAATAACTCAAAGGTCATTCTGGCAACTGGAAGTCTTGGAGAATTGATTTCGTGTACGTTTTGTATAGTGCCGTGTCCACTTATTGTATTAACGCAAGCAGCGCTGTTCACCCATAGCTACACTAACGCAGTCTGCCGCCACCGCCTATTAATGAAAGAGCACTCGCTTCCTCTTTCAATAAGCTATGACGTAAATAACACAACCTAAATAACACTTGATACTAACAGTTATAGGGGTACGGGGACTCTCGCCCACTCTGTAGAAAGAGACTATGAATAATGTCTCTTCTGTGTTGGAGCCACACCAGCATATTTTTATTTTATGTTTTTGCATTATTTGTTGTTTGTTCTTCCACCTGTTATATCAATTATTCATTAATTGTTCACATATCTTTGTTTTATTGTTTTATAATGAGCATGAATTGTAAATCAAATGCTTTGTATCAAAAATTTAAAAATAAAACATGGTGATTAAATTCTGTTTGCACTTGTACTTGTTTTACTCTAAAAAGATTTTAGATACAAGGAGTATAAGTGTTTTAAATATGTTTCAAAAAATAATGCAGGGGCACTACAATCACCAACCATACCTACAAATATACACAGACTCATGACTGTTAGAAAAAAATATTTGATGTTTTGAAAACAACTCTCAGAATTTTAAACAACCACTGAACTTTAGCATTTATTTACTCAGTTTGCACACAGGAGAGCTTGTACCCTCAGCCCCTCAATTCTAAACTGAAGTTTACAACAGCAAGAGGAAAAATGTGAGAGATTGTTCAGTGTTCATAGTTTTATGAATAAGGAAGCTGAGGACAGAAAGAATAAAACACAAGAACAGTATAGAAGGGTGTTGTTGAAAGTACAGCAAAAAATAGCAGATGCAACAAAAGTTGTAGAGGATGGTCAAGAGAATTTTAACCGAGTAAGTTGGCCATGTGGTTATAGTTGCGCAAGTGTGAGCTTGCATTCGGGAGGTAGTGGGTTTGAATCTCACCGTCGGCAACCCTGAATATATTTTTTCTGTGGTTTCCCATTTTCACACGAGGCAAAGGTAGCGGCTGTACCATAAGGTCACAGCCGCTACCTTCCCAACCTAGCCCTTTCCCATCCCTCCATTGCCAAAAACCTTCAATGTGTTAATGTGACGTTAAAGAAGTAGCAAAAAAAAACAAAAACAAAACAAAACAGTAGAACAGAGATAGCATGAGACTGAAGATAATTTGGTACAACCAGAAAAAACATGGAAAGGGAAAAGGCATGTAACGGATTCTTAAGATTTTGATGCACAATACATGAATTTTCCATTCTTCAGAAAATAACTAAATTACGATCTGTGCCAGAAGAGAGGATTGGTTTCCAAGGAGGTTGTATCAGTTTGAGAAGTATTGTAAAAGAATTAGGCTTCAACTGGAAGAAGATTAGAAATAATAGAAGGGTTTTAATCGAGGTTGCCTATACGGCGAAAGACCAGCACCAGGCCTCTCTGGAGGCCACACGCCATGACATGACAGTGAATAAATTTGTGAGTGTGTTGCTGCAGAAACTGAGTATACTTTTGACAACTGATGGGTGATATCCAACACGGAGATTAGAAGGTGACACAAGACGAGTATCTAAACATTACTTACGACTCCAAACACAGCGATCTATTACCACAAACAGATGAAGAGGACTAAAAAATGGCTTCTAAATATTGTACTGTAATCAGTGTAACTTCCACTTTCATTCTCTTACTGTAATGTAGTAAGTCAATTTTCTTATTGGTCTTTTTATCCACGTTTCTTAATACAATCATTTAAGAAAATCTCTTATTATTCTTGTGCCTTATAGTCCTTCAAAATAATCCCTCCAAAATATCGTTAAGTGTTATAAATGCTATCATAAGAGGACCACTTTGTTAAAGAATGCACTTGATAACAACCAGCAAACAATCGTATTGACATTCATAACTTTAAAATAAGTTCCTTTTTGTTATGATTGAATAAATATATAACCTAATATCTGGCAATAAGGTGAAACATTCATTTCTGGAGAAGAATAAAAACAGAAACTGCCTAAACTGCAAGTATTCGACTACCTATTAATTTTTATCATCTCCTGTAAAATTCATATTTTGTTGCTTACGATACTTTGCCTTTTCAGCAACGATATATATAATAATGATGCGCAGTAATAATAATTAAGAACTTAATGTACTACAGTATAACGAACAATACATCAATTGGGATAATACCAATATAATGGTCCGTTATTGGACATTATAAATTTTCCAGCTAACTCATTCTCGGTTGCCTGCGTTTCGCCCTTTGGGTTGAGATGAAATTTGGCAGTGCAATTTGGCAATGTTATGTGCATTTTTGAGAAGATTGTGTTTACTGAAATATAACCGATGTTTTGTACTACACTCGCGGCAGGCAACATTCAATGGAAGAGTGTCTGAAATAATTTGAATCTCCAATACCAATCATCTCGTACTTCCGCATGGTTTTGTTACAGTTTATATGTTTATATGTTTACTGTTTAAGTGATTATGTTATCTCATGTTTATACAATTTTGACTCACCCTTCATGACCACTTTGAAACTGACATTGTACTTTGCATCTTCATGTTCCCTCATTTATTCACACTGATGTAACACCTTGTGTAATATAAATGTCTACATGCTAGCCTATTTCCCACATTTTGGCTGAAGATGACGCCAAACAGCGTCGAAACTAGTTCCAAGTGTAAATATATGTTGTAAATAAACTATAACATTTATTGTATTGAAAAGGTGGACCCTTTTAAGTTTCCTATCTTCCATAGGATGAATCTGTCGGCTAAATCTGGACAGAGGGCGACTGTTCAGGCAAGCTTTGATTTGTGAAGATAGAAAATTCTTAATAGAGCAAACACCTGAAAAGCCTTACATCTGATCTGTGAAGACAGGGTAGTTAATTCTTCAAAGGTGAGTATTGTTCCCATTGTTCTTCGAAGATGAAATTTAAATGCTTTTACCATGGATTCCCAAGCACCTCCAAAATGAGGTGCAGATGGAGGGATGAGTGCCAGGTAATGGCTATTCTTTCTGCGATCTTCACAATTTCTTTCTCTTTCTTTGGATCTTATAAGAACTTCTGAAGTTCCTTTAATTCCCTCAATGCACCAATGAAACTGGTGCCATTGTCGCTGTAGATATTGGCAGGACAACCTCGACATGAGGTGAAACGACATAGTGCTGCCATGAATGCACTTGTAAGATCAGAGATGATTTCGATGTACACAGCTCTGATCGAAAGACATGTGAATATTCCAGCATTAGCCTTTCCTGTTGTCTTACTTCGTTGTGTGCCTATCTGTATTAGGAATGGGCCAGTGTAGTCTACTCCAACATTCATAAAGGCTCTAGTAGGAGTAACCCTAAATCTTGGGAGGTTTGCCATTTTCTGTTGAGCTGCTGATTTTCTCAGTCTGAAGCATGTGTAGCATGAATGAATGCATTTCTTAACGATTTGGCGAATCCTCGGTATCCAATATCTCTGTCGCAGTGATGCAATGAGTAATTGAGGTCCTGCGTGTAGTAATCTTATATGTTCACTCAGGCAGACAAGTTTGGTGAGGTGATGTTCAGAAGGAAATATAAGTTGATGCTTTGCTTCATATGGAATTAGTGCATTTTGTAGTCTTCCTCCGACTCGAAGAAAACGATTTTGGTCCAAAATTGGGCTCAGGCTCTTCAGTGTACTATTTGCATCAACAGCTTTACCTTGTTTGAGGCAGAGTATTTCTCTTTGATAAGAGACCGATTGTACGGTTTTGATACAGACCCTGAAGACATTATTTACCTCTTGTGGTTTCAGGGGTGATGTATCGTGCTCACTGAGAGTTTTCTTGCAATTGGAAGAGAATCTGAGACACTGACCAACTGTTCTGAGTAATCTGTTTAAGGATGAGAATCTATTCAGGAATGTATCAATGTGTTTTATGACAATAAGTGATGTTATAATTCTTTGGTCAGGGGTCTTCGAGGTGTCGCATCCTGATTGTGATGGCCATGATGCAGGGTCTAGCCGCAGCCAGCTGGGGCCTTCCCACCACAGTGCACTGTCTTGAAGAAGCAGTGGCTGTACTCCTCGTGATGCAAGATCTGCAGGATTGTCCAGTGATCCAAGATGATGCCAATGGGAGGCTGGTACAGTGCCTTGAATTTCTGCCACCCTGTTTGCTACAAATATTTTCCATTCTGTAGGACATGCGCGTAACCAAGCTAATACGATTGCTGAATCAGTCCAAAGTAGTACACCATCGGGGGTAATGCGTAGAGTTTCAAGCGTTTCTTGATGAGGCGAGCTAAAATTAAGGCACCACATAATTTGAGACGGGGGATTGAAATCTGTTTTAGAGGTGCAACCCTTGATTTTGCACAAAGAAGTCTCGTGAGAACCTTAGCTTTGTGGTTGACAGATCTTATGTACATGGCAGCCCCATAAGCAGTCTGTGAAGCATCGCAGAAGCCATGTATCTCGATATTCTTCACTATCCCTTCACTGAGGACCAGACTTGGAATTTTGAAATTATTAAGTAGTGATGTTTGTTGATATAGGTCAATCCAGGTATCGAGCAAATTCCCGAGAAGTTGATCATCTCATCCTGAACCTTCTTGCCACAGGCATTGCATGAAGACTTTCAAGAGAACAACTACGGGAGTTATCAGCCCCAGTGGGTCGAATATTGATGATATTATAGACAGCACCATATGTTTTGAGAACTTGGATTTCCTTGAGCTCGATTGATGTGGCTTCAGGCTACAGTTGATTTGAAAGTGGTCCGTTGAAGGGTGCCAAGTTAAACCCAACGTCTTTACTACGCTGCTCTCACTGTCAGTGAATGAGTGCTTATATTCTCGTAAGTTCTCTGGGATTGATTCAAGGAGTTCTTGGCTATTTTTGCACCACTTTCTCAACGGAAATCCTCCAAGCTGAAGAAGGTCTTGAAGTTTGATTTGCAGCCTTAGAGCTTCATCCAAAGTCTCTGTTCCTGAGATGCAATCATCCACATAAAAATCATGGCGGAGGACTGAAGATGCTCGAGGGAATCTGGTTGCTTCATCCGTAGCCAGCCGTACCAGGCATCTTGTTGCTAAGCAAGCTGCTGATGATGTGCCATATGTGATGGTAGTGAGGGCGTAGGATTTTAGTTCGTCCTGGGGGCTTTCTCGCCATAATATGCATTGCAGGGGTTGATGTTTTGGGTGCACTCTTACTTGTCGGTATATTTTCTCTATGTCAGCTGTAAAGGCTATTCTATGCATACGAAACCTCATAACCAATGAGCATAAGTCATCTTGTACTGTTGGTCCTACCATTAAAACGCCATTTAGTGCCACGGCATTGTCGGTTCTTGTAGAGGCATAAAAAACCACCCTTATCTTGGTAGTACTGCTCGAATGCTTGTGAACCGCGTGATGAGGGATGTAATATTCTGTTTGTCTTAGTGTGGAGTTTGATTGAAGTTTGACCATGTGTCCAAGTGCTTTATATTCCCTCATGAACTCGACATAATCTTGACGAAGGTTGCTCTGCACTTGCAATTTTCTCTCCAGGAAAAGAAAACGTTGTCTTGCAATCTCCTTTGAGCCTCCTAGCTTAATTTTCTTTCTCATGGGTAGTTCTACTACATATCTTCCACTCTCATCCCTTAAGGTGGTATCGATGAAATTTTTCTCACATCCTGCGTGCTCTGGTGAACAAATTTCACGACTTGTTTCCTCTGTGGACCAGAATCGTATTTGATTCTCAAAACTGAAGTCAGACCTAATGAAGAATGAATTAGATCTTTGCCCATTGTCTTTTCCTTCATTCATTTGCTGTGGATACTCCACGCTTAGAATCCATCCTAGCTGAGTGTTCTGCAGTGTGGAATATCCTGCGCAAAATTTCCTCCCCTCCTTCATGAGATGCAAAAAGAACTGAGCTCCAATTAGTAGGCGAGTACTCTGAGGAAGGTAGAAATCTGGATCGGCGAGGATGACATCCTTGGGATATTCCATTCCTTGAGGTCGATGTTTGATGCAGAGATATTACCAGTTATCCTACATAGTACTATACATTCTATATTGAAATGAAAGTCACTGATCGTCGAGTGCACTTCTACATTTACTGATGAATCAGCTTCGGATGTCAGTTCACCGAATGCTTTCAGGGATATAACGGTCGTTCTTTTCTTCTTAAGTTTAAGTTGTTGTACTGCCTGCTCGCATATGAAGTTGCTTTGGGAACCGCTATCTAATACACCTCACATACGATGATATCTCCCGCCTGAGTCCTTGATTTTAACCGTGACTGTGCTTAGAAGAACCTGAGTGTTTGGAGTACTTCTGAGAGAGTGATACAATGATTGGAGTGTGTCGTTACCCTGTGGGTTTTGTGCCATAGTGTTGTTTGTGTTAGTTTTTTCCTCATTCTGATCATTTTGGTGTAGCAACGTGTGGTGGTATTTCTTGCATATCTTACATGCGGTACTGGATCTAGATGCTTTCCAAGTATGTGATGGACTAAGGCAGTTACTGCAGTGCTTGCTATCTTTGATCAATTTGAACCTTTCATCAGAACTCAAATTGAGGAAATCAGGGCATTTATACAGTCTGTGCTCTTCTGAGCAGATGTAACATCTCTCTGCTGTCAAAATGTACGATTGTTGTTGTGTTATCAAGCGTGACGCTGATTCGGGATAATTGTTAAGACTGACTGCAGGTGGTTGGGTAGAAGAGCAGAGTTGTAGTGTCTGACAGCATCTCTCCAAGAATCTAATGAGCTCCTCAAATTTAACTGCATCGGAATGGGAATGCACCTTTGCAAATTCTAACCTTAGATTTTTGTCTAGTCGAGAGAGTAGGAGTTCATTAAGAAGTAAATCTAGGATACTTGGTTGAGCGTTTAGGGCATTAAAAGCATCTATACTGCCCTTGAATATATTAATCAGCTTGCGTATTTCACTCTCCGTTGAACCTATTTTATGTGAAGTTTCCGTAATTTGCCTAATGTGTTCAGCTGCAATTAATTTCGGTGAATGATAACGATTGACCAGAATGTTGTAGGCTACTTGAAAGCTGGCGTCAGAAATGCTGATATTTCTTATGCTGTCTTTGGCTTCACCTTTCAGAGAGGAGAGCAAGTAGTGGAATTTCTCTATGTTTAATAGGTCGTTATTGTTGACCACCAGGTCTTCAAATGTGTCTTTGAAATGCAGCCAGGTAATTAGAGTCCCACTAAAGGTAGGGAGATTTATTTTCGGTAATTTGATATTTCTAGGCATGTGATGACTGAGTGAAAACTTCAACATTACCTGACATGTTTTGTAGATTGGTGGCCGTCCTTAATTTAGCCTCCAGCAAGTCGATTGTCTCTTCGAATTCTTCTCGATAGATCGTGTTAAATTCCTCATTTTCTTCATCATATGACTCTAGTTGGCTTTGAATTTGCTTGAATTCTTCGTTGGTGGAGAGCAATCTGTTTAATTTAACCTGAATGAGGTTGATATCGGCAGAATTTATTTCCGACTCAACAAAGTATTGAATGCGAGTTACACGAGCCTTCAAGGTTGCTCTCCTTTTGGTTAATGTTCGTTTCTTGGACTCTTTCATATTTACAGAATATCGTGGTGCTATAAAATGAGTAAGATTTGGATAATAATTATTCTGAGGAAACATGTAACTTTCTGGATGAACGAAAGAGTAAGTGGGAACTAATTACAAGATTTTATAAAGTTTGTGAATTTGTCAATAGATGGTACTAGCCAGGGTAGTTGTAGCAGTGGACGATTGTGAACCTTGCAAGAAGTTATGACTTTGGGCAAAAGGTAGCGCTAGTTGTACCATAACCTAGCTGTGAGTTCCTTGAGAAGTTGTGACTTTGGGCAAAGAGTTGTGCTAGGTTAACTTGGTCAAGCATCTAATATTCGTTTGAATTTGATCAGAATCATGAAGTTTTATACTTAAGTGACTGTAATCCAATGGTTGTGTTAATTACCTTACATAGGACGGTGGATTGTAGGAGTTTGAGGCAAGTTCATCCGGGCTGCGAGGACCATAAAATAAATGTGAACTAAGCTTTCCGACACCTTGTATTTTTTATAATGTACCCATTTTATACAGCTCCAACCTACGAGACAAAGTCTACTATAGGGATTAAATTTACCTAACAGAGATGATACATTGTTATTATGAGATAGGTTATGAGATATGAAAATGTCACCAGACAGGAGCAATGTTATTACGAATTATGAAGCACTTGATCCGATATTGAGAGTGTATGAGAATGAAACTACTTGTGCATCAAGGAAGGTTATTATTATGAAGAGATGAGGATAATAATAAGAAATAAGAGCTGAAATGGATAATTATGAAAGTATAGAGTTGTTATAGGAAAGAAATGAAAGATGGATTAAATGGAAGTATATTCTACAACAAAATGAAAGAAGAGATGGAATGTTTAAGGCAGTGAATGTAATGATTGATGATGATGATGCTTGTTGTTTAAAGGGGCCTAACATCAAAGGTCATCGGTCTAATGTAATGACTGATGCAAACTAGGATCACATGTGCTAGTAATTGAGTAACATTGTATGTTATCAAAAATCCATGTATTACAATAGTTGCAACGTATTTTAACCTTCATTAAAAAAAGAAAAAGAAAAAAAGGATGATAGGTCGTGGTCATCTAAAGATATCCCTATGAAATTCCTAACATTAATTGATTCATGCGAGATCTTATAGTCCTAATTAGAATCATTTAAGGTTGTAAATACCAAGCTAGACTTAGTGATCATTTTATCTTGGACAGGAATGTTAATTTAAGACATGATTTTGAATGATAGAGTAGTATTTATTGACAGCAAATTTTGGCTGAAGTTAACAAGAAACTTATCCACTTTCCAGATGCTTATTAGGAAAGAATATCTACATCATGAGATAATTCCGGAATAAAGCCATTAAACATTATTTTAATGAACTGTGATATGAACAAGTAAGACTATTGTAGATAACGAAGAATGTTAACTATATGTTATCATAATGCAACCTAATTTTCCCCAGAAGATTGCATTTATTAACAATTTCATTTTATCAATGTTGTAAATAAGATGAGATTTAGCGCATTTCAACAGTGATAAAAAGAGATGAAAGATAAAATATGATCATTAACAAATGAGCTCAACACACCAGATGTTTAGTAATCAATCAATTTTGAATTTTAATTACACTACTTTATTTTTCTCTTCCTACATTTTTATATATTTTTCCCTTAATAAATAAGAATAGTTAAAATTTACTTGAGGTGTTATTTATAGATTTCTACAGTAGTGTAAGATACCTTAGAGTTAAGGCAATGAGTTTCGATCAATCTATTGATCTACTGATGCATCGGATGGAGACATCCATCAAGTCTACTGGTAGGTAGACAAAATAGTACTCAGCATATCAGCTTTTCTTTGATCCCACATAAAACAACTAGACATTCGAGAACCCTGAGAGACTGGTCAGGATTTCTTTTACGTGACCCATCCTGGATGCGGGAAGGGCATAGTACATTCAAGAGAAACCAATTTCAATAAAACATTTAAAAAAATTTTAACTTAATAATTCAATGTTTCCATAAGTGAATTTTATTACAATTAAACATTTAGTGATTTAAATTGAAGCATACGAACAAGCAAACTAAATTTAAAATTTCTATGAACTTATTTGTTTCACTCTTCCTTGCCAATAAAATGATGAATGTGGCACTTCAATTTGCACAACCTTTAAGCCTGCAAACACCAAGTCTTACCCATACATAACCTTTGACTCCCCTCTACCCACATCTACAGCTGGTCTTTCCCACTTAAGACATGCAGTTTGTAACAATGTTTCTGTACTGCTATTCTTAGTTATTTAAGGGACCGAAGTAACCTGTGAAACTTACATTGCCTGAAGTTACATCAAATTTGGGGAAATATTGGCTTCAATTTATTTATATTTTAAACCAGTTAATCGTGTGCAACAAATGTTTCTCCATTTGCTCACGTAAAGAACACAACCGAGGTATCACTCAATTTATCTAAATTCAGTTTTGCTGATATTTTCATGACAGAATTTATAATAAACCTTGAAGTACGACAGATGTTAACTATTTACGGTACTACAATATTTTCTAACAACCAACCAACCAACCAACCAACCAACCAACCAACCAACCAACCAACCAACCAACCAACCAACCAACCAACCAACCAACCAACCAACCAACCAACCAACCAACCAACCAACCAACCAACCAACCAACCAACCAACCAACCAACCAACCAACCAACCAACCAACCAACCAACCAACCAACCAACCAACCAACCAACCAACCAACCAACCAACCAACCAACCAACCAACCAACCAACCAACCAACCAACCAAACAAATAAATAAATAAATAAATAAATAAATAAATAAATAAATAAATAAATAAATAAATAAATAAATAAATAAATAAATAAATAAATAAATAAATAAATAAATAAATAAATCAACATTGATCTGTATTTAGGACTGTTACCCAGGTAGCAGATTCCCTTCTCTTCTCTTCTCTTAAATGATTTCAAAGAAGTTGGAAATTATCGGTAAATTATTCCAATCCCTAATTCCCCTTCCTATAAATAAATATTTGCCCCAATTTGTCCTCTTGAATTCTAATTTTATCTTCGTGTAATGGTTGCATCCATACTTTGGAAAAACCTGGTCTCTATGTGTTTCCTTAACTAGCTTATTCTGCTTACTGAGCTTTCATACCTGAATCATTTATTAATATATTAATAGCAGAAATATCTTACCTTCATAAGGCTATCATTCAAATCAATAGTTTCTTCCAGTTTGAACTTGGGCATGGTGACAAACACACTTTCATATTTAAGCTGGTTGTAGATGGCAGATAAACTAATTGTAGGCAGCTTTTCTTCCAAGTTAGAGAGGCCTTCTACTTCATTTGGGAGTAGGATAAGCATACTAACCTGCTCACCCTAGAGAAAGAAGGAAATTTTCTTAGCTATTGTCTTCTAAGACTAATGGAATAAGTATACTGGGTTGTTGTGTGCCTGCCTTGTCATTATTTATTATAACCTCATTAATTTAATCAAACATTGATTGCACATGTTTTGAGAAATGGCTATTCTCTTCGTCAGCAATAATTAGACTACAACATGCAGTAAGCAAAATCTCCTTATTATCTACGACCCTTTATCATTGATTACAATTAAAACATGAATTGCTGCAAATCTTAATCTTAACATTTAAAGTTTTACGATCTTCACTAAAAGTACTGTGCCTGTACTTTGTACTGAAAAACTCACTTTAAAAGGTTTTATAAAATGGCACCATTATTACATGAATGAAGTCAAATATTGAAAATTTATTAAAAACTATCACCTTTTGCCTTATATACTGGGACTACTATTGCAACTCTCCATTCATTTGGTATAGCTCCTTCATGCAAACAGTAATCAAATACGTATTTCAGATATGGCACTATATCCTAAACTATAGCCTTTAATATATCCCCAGAAATCTAATCAATCCCAGATGCTTTTCTAGCTTTCAATTTCGGTATATTTTTGTAAATGTATTATCAGAGGTAAATTTCAGTAAATCACCAGTATTAGTCACCTCCTCTATCTGGACATTCGTCGTCGTCAGCTGCAATTCGATCTGAGTATATATAACTTCTTCCTGCATAAAGTGAGCAGTTCAACTCAGTTTATGGATGTGTTTGCGATGACTAAACAGGCCAATCTTGGCATAAAACATACGTCCATACAAATCGCACTGAATGGATGGAGGATGGTGGGGTTGTAATTGATGGAGTTTTCTTGCTTGTCGCTTGGACTCTTGATGTTTGCGGCATCCTCTTTCAAACAAGTTGACAGCGGTGGATGTAGGGTTCTGCCACAGTGAACGGTACACAGCACATTCTTCCCATGTTTTTATATCTATACCAGTTGTCTTCATGATGTGTTTCAGCTGGTCCTTAAAACGCTTAAGAGGGGGTCCATGCCAGAGCAAAGTTCACCAGAAAGATTTTGGTGGGGAAGCCTGATATCACTCACGTGGTGAACATGGCCTAACCATCTCAGTTGATGAGCGATGATTGTTGCCTCAATGCTATTTAGCTGCATGTTGTCGAGAACTGCAGTGTTCGTCACATAGTCCTCCCACTTGATATTCAAGATGTATCTCATTTTTGTTGGTGGAAGCTCTCAAATTTTTTTATATCACGGCAACAGTGTGTCCAAGTTTCACAGCCATACAGTAGCATGGAAATGACAACAACTTTGTACACCATGAGTTTGGTATGCAGTTTCAGGTCCTTATTCATGAAGACTATGGCCCGGTTTCTTCAACGAATGTTAAGTGTTAACTCTGCTGTTAAGGAGACTTAACATATGATTTAACAAAATGGTCATCTCATCAAGGATTGTTAACTCTAACAAATTATTAACACTTGTGTTAAATTAACCTGGCAGCAGCCCTGTGTTAAACTTCTTAACAACTGCTAAAATTTCAAAATGGAGGCATGTAGAAGATGTAAGTTTGAAGCTTTACTGCTGTATGAAAACTATTTATAAACTGAAGAAGGCAAAGGACGACCCATACTAAGAAATAACTACTTTCTAGAGTTGTCAGAAGGTATATTGAAAATAGGTTAGAGTTTCCAACAGTGAGGACAAATATCATGAGGCAGGATCTGCTTCGAACCACATGGAGGTGACAGAACACTAAAATGCAAACACATTTTACTCAAACTTGTCAGGTCTGCAAACCAATAATTTCTGAAAAATTTATGAATCCCCGCCCCCGACTCTAATGCAACACCTAAATACTTGAAGAGTTGCAACCTTGACAAGTAGAGCAGTGGCTGAGTGGTCACCGTATTTGTCTCCGAACCGCGATGACTTGAGTTCGAGTCCTGCCATGGACATGCTTTTTTTATACAAATTAAATCATTGTTTCAGGGAATGTTAATGTAAAATGTGAATAAAAGGAATAATCAAATTACAGTGGAACTTTATTTTCTACCTCAAATTAATATATATAGAAAGAGATCCAGCAGTAACTGTAAGAACGTTTAGGCCTATATTAATTTCAGGTAGAAAATAAACTGTACTGCAATTTGTGTAATATTTTTGTTCCAATTTTTATCTTGACGTTCCCTCAAATATTAATGTAATCGTCGTCTTCTTCTTTACCTGTTTACCCTCCAGAGTAGGTTTTCCCTCGGACTCAGCGAGTGATACAACCTCTACCGCCTTAAGGGCAGTGTCCTGGAGCTTTGAGTCGGGGATACAACTGGGAGGATAACCAGTACCTTGCCCAGGCAGCCTCACCTGCTATGCTGAACAGGGGCCTTGCTGGGGGATGGGAAGATTGGAAGGGATAGACAAGGAAGAGGGAAGGAAATGGCCGTGGCCTTAAGTTAGGAGGAGAAGTGGGAAACCATGGAAAACCACTTCCAGGATGACTGAGGTGGGAAGCGAACTCACCTCTAATCAGTTGATCTCCCGAGGCTGAGTGGACCCCGTTCCAGCCCTCGTACCACTTTTCAAATTTCGTGGCAAAGCCGGGAATCGACCCCGGGCCTCTAGGGGTGGCAGCTAATCACACTAACCACTACACCACAGAGACGGACATATTAATGTATTTTCTGCAAAAATCATAGCTGCGACGACACTCGAATTCACGTCTACGAGGTTCGCAGACAAGTACGATGACCACGTGGCCACCACTCCGTTCCGCTGTGATGTAACTCCCAAGTATATATGCCTTGCATTGGAACTGGGGATTCTTCAATTTTTCATGTTTAAGTAAAATTTGTTCGCCTTTTAGTGTTCTACCACCTCCACTTTGTCCGATGCAGATTCTGTGTAAAGACATCTGACCTCTTTTTTTTTTTTTTTTTTTTTAAACGAAAGCGTGTTGATTTAAACCCTTATACACGAGTTACCGTCAAGTGTCTCCCCACAGGTAGGCCTACACTGAAGCTCGGTGAAATCGGTTGACCACAGGGTCTGGCCTCTACTTGTTAGAGACACTTGAGACACTTTTCATGTAATTGTAGGCGACTATGTTGAGGAGTGCAAGAAAAAGTGTGTAGAATCCTGCAAAGAATTCCTGCTGCCACTGCATTACATTATTTTCCCCGCAATAAAATAATGCCCAAAAACCATTCAAAACACATCAATTATCACATTTTCCTGGTGATAAGAATATAAGAATAGGCTATATCGAATGTTGTGATGTAACAGTCCGTTCTTTCATTTTCTAAGCACATTCCCATAATTTTAAATTAAATGAAATAAAAACCCGCATTCACCATAACGCTTTTGTTACTCTTACTTAACATGTTTACTTATCGGTCTCTGCTAACCATAACCTATAATAATGTCAACCATGTGTTTGTGTGACAAAATACTATTTCAACACACCACTAGGAGCGCTTTATGTAAAGAAACAAAAGACGCTCACTGCCAAACGCGTTCAGAAATCTCATTGAAATGTGTTAATTTGTCTTTAACTATTGTTTCGTAACAAATGTTGGAAATGTGTTTGTGAAACAGGGCACTTTTAAACAAAGTGTTAAATTAATAACAATTGTTAGTTAACATTTGTTAAGTAAAATTAAACATACAGTTGAAGAAACCAGGCCTATGTGTGTTAACCATCCAAATGCCCCAATTATTTTATCAACATCTTGTTTGCAGGTACATCGTTTAGACAAGATGCTTCCAAGATATGAAAAGTAATCAACCTTCTCCAGTGTGTGTCTAAGATGGAGATACTGAACTCAGGAAGAGTTAATCCTGGGGCAGGTGGTGCAAGTACCTTTGTTTTTTTCGCATCAATGGCAAGGCCAAAGCGATCATATGCAGTTTCAAAGCAGTTGACTCACTGTTGTCGTTCTCCAGGTGTTAGAGCAGGAGATGCGGTGTCATTGGCATACTGCAGTTGTCACCCGGGTAACCAGAGTACGTCTTTTGTGCGAAGTCTTGCCAGATTGAAAACGCCTCCATCAAAATGAAATTTAATCTCCATGCCTAAGTTGTTTGAAGATGATTCATGCAGCATGGCAGCCATATACAGTGAAAAGAGTGTAGGAGCAAGCACACAGCCTTGTTTCAATCCATGAGTGATTGGGAACGAATCTCATACTGAGTTACCATGAAGAACCTGTCCAGACATGTCATCATGAAGAGATTGAACCAATTCCACATAACTTAATACTTAATACTTTATTAATGGTAATACCATTTTACATAACAGTAGAGAAGAATAAACAAAACAAAACAAAACACACTAAAAAGAAAGTTCAATGGAGTATAAGTAGAAAAATATGTACAGATATATACACAGGTTATATTACAAGTAATCACAGGAAAGTAATAGTCAATTCTGGAGATTATGCAAGCGATTTCTCAATTTTGACAATGAGCAGTTAAATATATCAATATCCACTTTGTTTAGAGATCTTTACATTCGTTCAATTGGCCCAATTAATGCGTAGTTAGTTCTAAACCAATTTGTAGACAATGTATTCTTGAACCTTGTGCGTCTGTCTGGTACATCTACGTTAATTTTAGCAAGGAGTTGTGGACAATTCACCAAGAAATGAAGCAATTTAAAAATGAAGAGTATATCCAATAATTCACAGCGTTGTGACAGGCTATGCAGATTTAAGGACTGTTGTAAGGATGTATAATCAACATTATCATATGAGAATCCTGCTCTAAATGAATATAAACGAAGAAATTTGTGTTGTACTGAATCTAATCTATGGATAGAGGTCTGATGAGAAGGGTTCCAAACAGGTGTACAGTATTCTAGTATAGGGCATACCATAGACACATATAGCAATCGATAGGTAGCTAAGTTTGAAAATTCTCTAGAATATCTAGTAATGCAACCCAATCTTTGAAGTGCTTTCTTACAAATATTTTCAATATGTTCATTAAACGATAGGTTATAACTGAATAAAACACCAACGTCATTAACTTGTGAAACAGGAGTTAGAATGTTGTTATTACTAAATTTGTACTGAAATGATATTTTCTTCTTGTTTTTAAAAGATATATTATTTTACATTTCTCATGATTAAGTTTCAACCCATTTTGAATAGAGTACTTTTCCAGATGATGTAAATCTTCTTGAAGTTTTAAACAATCAAGTGGACAATTAATTTGCATAAAAATTTTTGCATCGTCAAACAAAAGCTATTCAGAATTCTTAAGTATATTTTTAATGTCATTTATGTAGAGTAAAAAGTAAGGGTGCAAGGTGAGACCCTTGATGAACTCCACTGGTAACAATAATAGGCGCAGAAAAATGATTCCTTATTTTAACAATCCGCAGGCGATTTTTAAGATACGATTCAAATCACGAGAGGAGAGGCCCATTAATTCCGTAGCCAGTTAGTTTTTGCAGAAAGATATCATGGTCAACGGTGTCAAAAGCTTTTGAGAAGTCTGTATAAATGCAGTCCACTTGGGAGTGGTTCTCTATTGCATCCAAGAGGAACTAATAGAATAAAAAGATTGCTACAGGTCGACCGTCCTGAAAAGAATCCATGTTGCTCATCAATGATGATGTTTCTAAAGAGAGGTGTGATTTTGTCAAGAATTATTGATGTCAAAAACATATCAGTTGTAAGGCTTTTCAGGCGTTTGCTCTATTAACCAGCGTTTCGTCTTAGGTCTGACACTAGACTCAGAGTGGGATGTGTCAGACCCTACCCACTGACGCTGGGGTGTATGCAGATGAACTTATCAGAAGCCCTTATAAGAGGCACAGTCTGATAACTGCATACGGGAGATAAATCTCCACAATGGAATTATTGCCCGCCTAGCAATTCCGAATGGAAAATTCTAAATTCTCATGGAGGGAATTACATATTTTTCACCAATAGAGCATGTCAAAAATGTCAAAAACATATCAGAAGTAAGGCTCTTCAGGTGTTTGCTCTATTAACCAGTGTTTCGTCTTAGGCCTGACACTAGACTCATCAGAGTGGGATGTGTCAGACCCTACCCACTGACGCTGGGGTGTATGCAGGTGAACTTATCAGAACCTCTTATAAGAGGCACAGTCTGATAACTGCATATGGGAGATAAATCTCCACAATGGAATTATTGCCCACCTAGCAATTCAGAATGCAGTTATCAGACTGTGCCTCTTATAAGGGCTTCTGATAAGTTCACCTGCATACACCCCAGCGTCAGTGGGTAGGGTCTGACACATCCCACTCTGACGAGTCTAGTGTCAAACCTAAGACGAAACGCTGGTTAATAGAGCAAACGCCTGAAAAGTCTTACATCTGATATGTTTTTGACATTTTTGACATGCTCTATTGGTGAAAAATATCTAATTCCCTCCATGGGAATTTAGAATTTTCCATTAAGAATTATTGAGTCAAAAATTTTGGAAATATGAGAAGAAATTATAACTGGTCTATATTGTTTTATGTCAGTTTTATCACCATTTTTGAAAACTGGACTAACAAATCCTTTCTTCCATTCCACTGGAAAAACGCCTTGGTTTAATGATAAGTTGAACAGATAAAAGAGTGCTTCACATAAAATAAATGAGCAGTACTTGAGCAGGTAAGTTGAAACACCATCAGGTCCTACAGTTTTCTGTAATTCCAGAGATATCAGTTTGTTGTAAATTTCTGCCTTACTAATGTTTATAACTAATAGATTGACAGAGAAAGGATAATCATATGACATACTACTACTATTCTGATAAGAAGAATAAACAGATGAAAAGTGGTTAGCAAAAAGATTGACAATATTTTCTCCAGTATCTGTTGTAACTTCATTAAGATGCATTGTTGAAGGAATATTATTACATAACCTTTTAGAACTTAGATATTGCCAGAATTTCTGTGGATTGGAAGTAATACTTCGTTCACAGTTGAAGACATACATTGTATAGCAAGATTTAGATTCAGACTTGCATTCATTTCTTAATTTCGAGAAATGCTGATAATCACTATTGAGAACTGATATTTTGTATCGCTTGTGTGCTTTCTTCTTTTCAATAATCAGGGACTTCAATTTATGATTAAACCACTTTAGGAATTTGGGAGTCTTAAAATTCTGTATAGGGATGTAAAGTTCCATGCCATAATGTAGTACTGAATAGAAGATTTCTACTGCTTTATCAATTGATACATTTTGAAACATCTCCTTCCAGCTGAACTGTGACAGATAATAATTTAGTCCATTATAGTCACCATTTAAAAAGTCAAAATAAAAACTATCAGCAGGCAAGGAATTGTATAGCTCATTTATAGGTAAAGAAATCTCTAATGCTGGGTGGTGTCTATCGAGGGGGACGATGCTTTCATTACTAGATTTTACTTCAATGGAACTGGAGTTACTGAAAACCAAATCAAGAAAGTGATTCAGAAAATTTGGGATAGCATTAAACTGATTTAAACAGAGATAAGAAAAAGTGTCTATAACTAAACTGGACTGCATAGTGTGGTTACCTACTGACATAAGGCCAGAAGATGTTTCTTCATTTACTATCCAATTAAGATGTGGTAGATTGTAGTCACCAACAATGAGCAATAAATGGTTGTCAAGATTTGACATAATTTTTTCAATAGTACTGCAGTGTTCGAAATATTTTTGGACAGGAGACTTGGGTGGAATGTATACAGCACCAATGATTAATTTTGTTTTGTTAAAAGTCAGGGACACAAACAACTGTTCAACTGTGTTAATGCACGGTATCAGAGTTATCAGACCTCTTGTTAATACAGATCATTACCCCCCCATGGGATGCCTTCATACTCGTTAAATAAGACCTATCACATCTGAAAATTGAATACGATTTGAGTCCGAGTTCCACATCACTAATTTCATCATTTTTGTTTCGGTTAATACCATGAAGTCATAGTCAGCTAAACATGAAGAAATTTTAAGTTCAGTTAGTTTGCTTCGAAGTCCATTTATATTTTGATAGTATTCTCTAAAGTGTTCAACTAACCTTTTTATTGATGTCTTTGGTGCTTTCTTAGTATAGTGTATCTGATCTCTATGAAATGATTCCCTATCTACATTTTGTATTGTATTCCTGATATAAGTTATACTTTCTAAATCATTTTCTGTATCACTTAAGTTTTTGCCATTAGGATTAGCATCCCCCCTCATTTTCTTAATTAGTTTCCCAAGAGCATTCTACTAGATATTCTATTGAGAAGTTTACCAAACTTAGAGGTTCCTTTTCTGTTAAGGTGTAGCCCATCTTTTCTAAAATCAATACCTCTAAGCCAACTATTACCATCGACAAAAAGGACATCTCCATTTCGGCATAACCAGTCAAGAGTGGAGTTTACAGTATCTATATAGCGATAATCAACATCATGCCGATATAAAACGCCACTGAGACAAAGCTTTGCTGCTGAAAACCTCCTTTTTATTGCAGTAATAGCCTGTCAGTTTTGGCCATTATGTCACTAGGTGTTGAGAAATTATGAAGGTCATTTGTGCCAATATTAACTATCAGGGCTTCAGGATTTTCTTTAATACTGTCACTGTTTACATGTTCAGCAAGTTGACTCACTCGTATGCCTGGATAGCAGTACGCAATTCCCTCTTCAATTTTGGGTCCAACATTTCTTATCATCGAGTCCCCCACTATTACTGTACAGGCTTGTTTACGTACCGGTCACCGACGGGATTTTTTTTTGTCTTTTCGACACTGCAGCCGAGTCATGTTCTATGATTGCCTCATGACCATTACATTCTAACGCTTGAAAACTGTTTTGTGTCACTATATTACTATTTACAGAATCTTTAAATGCAACATGTTGCCGGTTAGGCCTAACATTCTTCGAGTTAACCTCTTTAAAATCATTTTCACATTGTCTCAGCATTTCAACATTATTTTGTTTAAAGTTCTTCAATTCCAGCAGAGCATTTTCTAGATCCGTTGATAACATTTTAATTATTTCATCTTTGGATGAGAGTTCAAGTTCCAGATCTCTTATTCTAAACCTCAAATGCGAGGAGTCCAAAGTGAGGTTATCGGAAACGAGATCGTCTACCGGATCCGACACTTCGCTACCAAACGTATTCTTAAATACGCACTCATAAGAAGCATTAAGACTATTAAGACTAGCATTACTTCCGTGAATAGATCCATTGCACTTCATACACATATTATTACCAAACACATCACCACTCGGAGAAAAAACTAAATCACTGTTTACCGCCATGTTGCTTGTTGATGTCTCAATACTTTCCACATAGCAGATCTTGGTACTGAATCAAAGGCTTTTTCCAGATCATAGAAAACTAAATACAGAGGCTGCTGTTGCTCTCTGCATTTTTCTTGGAGTTGTCTAGCACAGAAAATCATACCTGTTGTGCCTCTGGAGGTTCGGAAACCACACTGAGACTCAGGCAAAATCCTCTCCGAGATAACTTGGAGCCAGTTTAATAGAATTCTTGTGAGAATGTTGTCATTAATGCTTTCACGGCCCATATTTAAAGACATGATACTGTATAGGTTTTTGGGTTTATGCCGTGTCAAGAAAATAAGGTGAAGTTTGCAGGGAACTGTGCTCTGCATCCTCAGAAGAAATCTCGACTGTCCACGAGAAAGGCTTCTTAAACAATGACACTTTAAATTTGGAACGTTATAATAGAAGTGGAAAATGGTACGTTCATTCGCCACCAGATGGCCCCCAGGATATGGCAACGCTAGTGTTCAAAGCGGAAGCTGACCGAACCATCACAATCAGTCTAAGCGGTTCACATAACATGTTTGCGTAACACATGACATTGGCAGGTGTATGACAGTCACAAGCCTGGAATGAAACATCTGGCGACGAGGAACGTACGAATTTGGAAAACACCGAGACGAAATAACAATAGTGAAGGGACCGGGAAGGGGTCTACCTACGTAAATTCTTAATGACTGGGAACCAGGTATTAAAAGGATGAGTGTGAAAAGTCTAGTCTTCAAGGGTATACCTTCATTTTGTATCAGTTCCAGAGGGATGTTATCAGAACCAGGAGCCTTTCTTCATTTTAGCTGATTGAGTACTTTGGTAAAGTCTCTATATGTGGACGGAACTGCCATCCATGGTTGTTGGGGCTGCACAGGGACATTACGAAGAAAGTCCTCAGCGACATTCGAGGCATGATTTAGAAGTGCAGAGAAATGTTCCTTCCAATGCTCTAAAATTTCTCCATTATCACTTAAAATGATGTTGTCAGAAGTCTTCAATGACCCTGATGAAGACCGAAGTGGACCATATATCACCTTATACCAGCATAGAAGTTTTGCAGGTCACCACATCACCATCAGCACCAGTCTTGCTATGTCTATACACCCCAAAAACATCAAGTTGTTTATCATCGTTCAAGTTAAGTCTTACACCTAGAAGTTCGTGTTTCTCATCCTTAACTTTTTTGTAATTTACAAATTCTTCTTTGACCAGTATGAATACTCCCCCTCCTACTCTTCCTAACATGTCTCTATGATAAACACTCCAGTTCCATAAGAATATTTTTGCATCCATAATATCTAACTGATTTTACATACTGCTGACTGAATACTTCTGCCTTCTGTATGTCTTCACATAACTCTCCCCTTGTTCATTAATGATCCATGGAATGACCTTCCTGGAACCTGTTTCTGCCTTAAAGAATCATCCATCTATATCCTTCTATTCCTCTCTAAAATTCATATGGCTGCCAATTATGTCTGACATCATGTTATCCTTAGTTGACTTTTTTGCTAAATTCAATTTCCTAGTAAGTTCCTTCAATCTCTTTTTACTCCTGCAATCATTCCTAACTCTCCTTCTAATCTGAACCTCCTTCTTAATCTCTTTATTTCCATGTTATAATGGGCCCTTACCACTTTTAAAGGTACATGAACTTTTTTCACACTCCTGAACAATTACTTTAAACAGATCCCATCGGCTGTTGACATTTTTATTTACCATTTTCCACTGATCATGCTTTCTTTTTTAATTTCCTCATGCCTTTCTTAACAACCATATGATATTGCCTAGTCCTAATTTTACAACCTTCCTTTCTATCACATTTATTTCTAACTAGCAAGATACCCGTGCTTCACTATGGTATTATACAGAAATTCATAACTGAATGCTTAACATTTTATGTATAATCCACCAAAATTCGTGATCTGACTCGTTTTCCAAGAGATTATGGCAAAGTTCCTCCCATTTTAAAATCTTTCTTTCCAGCAATCGGTTTCATACTTCCCGGGCTAGCTCCAGGTATTCCGCCTGGTCAGTTGGGTCCCTAAATCTTTGGCATCTTTTCCTATAAGCATTTTTAATATGGATGAAATCCTCGAAGAGATCCGGCTAGTGTTGTTTTGGGTGGCATGGTGGTACTGAAACCGCGGCCGGACTGCATTCGTAGTCATTACCTGGCCAGGACCAGTTTCCAGCGCGATCCGCACATTTTGACGATGGTCCAGAACGTTATTATTACTATTATTATTATTATTATTATTATTATTATTATTATTATTATTATTATTGATGTTCTAGATCCCGCAGCAAGATGCAAGACTGCTACTTGGCAGTAAATTACATCTGCTGCCACTGTCATTGCTGAAAATGTGACCAGCACCATTGTCGCGCGTAGGCAAGTGCGTGGGATTTCTGGCGATACGGATGATATATGGTACTTCTGTGCATTACTGGCCTTATTATAGAGGTGAACAATTGCATAGTCAAAGTCATTCCTATCCTTTATTTCAAATGTGTTTAAATTTTTATTTATATGCCAGACGAATCTACTGTAATCTAACTTTAAGTTCCCCAAAGGAAAAGATGGCTCTTGAAAACGAACCCAGGAAAGATTTAAAATGATTGGTTTATGATCAGAATCAAGTACATTATGAACAGTAAAATCAATTGGTCTCAACTCCTTTTTCACCCCACCGCCATTAAGTTGATTTACCCCCCTCCCTCCAAAAAAGAAGGCGTGTTTCTATATGTTTAAAGGAGATTCTAAATACCAATGTATTTTTCACTTCCCTTCACACTCACCCCCTTAAGTCAACTTTCCAGAAAAAAAAAAATACTTGTTTCTTTATTAGTAAAGGATCTTCTAAATACCAATTATCATGACTGAAACATCTTCAGTTTTTGTGTCCTCATAAAAGGAATTCAACTCCTTTTCACCCCCCCCCCCCAAGATGATTTTCCCCCAACAATGCATTCTTCTTTGTTTTTAATGGAGATCCGAATACCAATCTTCATGTCTGTAACAACTTTAGTTTTTATACAATTCATTCAATTAATTTTTCAATTCTTTCACCCCCCTTAATTGGATTTTCCTAAATCAAAGGAATACGTGTTTCTTTTCTTTTAAAGCAGATTCTAAATACCAATTTTCACTTCTGCAACATCTTTAGTTTTTGAGATAATAGTTCTTCATACAAATAATTCAACTAATTTTTTAATTCCCCCTCCCCCCCCAAGTGGATTTCCAAAAAAAAAAAAAATACATATTTCTTTATTTTCTAAGGAGATTCCAAATACCAATTTTTGCATCTGTAACATCTTCAGTTTTTGAGATATCAGTATCCTAATAAAAATAATTCAACCCCATTTTCAGTCGTTTTTATCCCCCACCCAAGTGGTTTTTCCAAAAACAAAAAATACATGTTTCTTCATTTTTAAATAGAGATTAAAAATACCGTTTTTCACTTCTGTAACATGTTGAGTTTTTGAGATATACTGTAGACATGCTCATTTTAAAATTTCAATGCCCCCCCCCCCCTTTTTTTTTTTGCAAGTTGCTTTTACGTCGCACCGACACAGACAGGTCTCATGGAGACGATAGGACAGGAAAGGGCTAGGAGTGGGAAGGAAGCGTCCATGGCCATAATTAAGGTACAGCCCCAGCATTTTCCTTGTGTGAAAATGGGAAACCCCGGAAACCATCTTCAGGGCTGCCGACACTGGGGCTCAAACCCACTGTCTCCCAAATACTGGATACTGGCTGCACTTAAGTGACTGCAGCTATCGAGTTTTTTTTTTTAGTTCCCCTTAAGTGGAGTTTCCGAAAACAAATCATATAAGTTTCTTTACTTTTACAGGAGATTCCAAATACCAATTTTTACGCCTGTAACATTTTACATTTCTGAGATATACTGTAAATATAGTCTCTAAAAATTCACCTCACTTGTCACTCCTGTTTAACCCCCATTAACTGTAATATCTTCAGTTTCTGAGATATAAGTATCCTCATTAAAGGCATTCAAACCCTTTCTTCACCCCTTCTAGTGGGATTTTCCAAAAACAAACAAAAAAAAATGTATTTCTTTATTTTTAAAGGACATTCCAAATACCAATTTTCATGTCTGTAACATCTTCAGTTTTTGAGATATCAGTATCCTAATAAAAAGAATTCATGATGCTAAATACCACTTTTTACATTTGTAAACTTGTAAAGTTTTGAAATATAGATACAACACTCATTTTAAAAATTCAACCCCCTTTTCACTCCCTTAGTGACGGAATTTCCAAAAATCCTCCCTTAGCAAGCACCTACACTGTAATATAAATGTATCCTTAAAATTTTATTTCTTTATGTCCAGTAGTTTTGGCTTGTCAATGGTGAATGAGTCAGTCAGTCAGTCAGTCAGTCAGTCAGGACATGTTCTTTTATATATATAGCCCTACGATAAAAACAGTCTCATGATTACTTACATCATTTAACACTTCAGTTTATCTATAAAGCTCATTTAGTTTTTTCAGTACCATATCTAGAATATTTTTCCCTCTAGAAAGTTTCTGGTTCAGCTGTCCTTCTCATATTAACTTATTCACCATTCGCTGGTTATGCTTCCTGTCCTTTGCATTCCCTTCCAGTTCTCTGTCATGATGTTCCTTTCTGTGTTTTTTTCCGCATCCATAATATCACTTCTCAGCCAAGATTCAATTCCTATTTCAATATCTAGCAAATATTTATCTATTAAATTAATTCTATTCCTTCCTTTTCAGTTCTTCAACAGTTTAACACTAACAATTTTATGTCATCCTGACTTGACTTCCTACTTCCTATTCTGTCATCACCACTCCCTAGTCCACCCTGTTTCCCTGAAGGTACCTCCCGATAACTCTTTTAAACAAATCCCCGAACTTATATGCATCATTGCGGTTCAAGTGAAGGCCATCTGAATGTAGATCCGTATCTCCTACCCAACCATTAGGATCTACAAATTTCACTCCCAATTTCCTACATACCCATTTCATTGTCTCATTTAAATCCCTAATCACCCTCCTGTCAGTATCTCCCCTACACAGTATTCCACTGATAACTATCTCTGCTCCCTTAAACTTTTTCCATGCTGCCATAACCAGATCCTGCACATCCCCAACTACTTCCTGTTAGTACCAATGTGGAAAATGACCACCTTCTCCGTACCCTCCTCTTTCCATTCTATTTTCCTCAACATCTGCCCTAACCTAATTCCTGGATAACACTCTACCTTGGTTCCCTTTCCTTCACACACTTTCCACACATGCTTAACAATTGAGTCACCCATGACCAGAAACCCAACCCCACCCTCCTCATTAGATCACCTCCTCTCCTGGCATTTCTTCACATCCCTGATGCCTGCAAAACCTACTTCCTCCTCCCTTTTCTCTCTCTCTCTCTCTCTCTCTCACTACCCTGATTCATCTCCCTCTTCCTATCCTCTACTCTACGTTTGCCTTTCCTACAGTTCCCTTTCCTCTTGCCTCACACCTCGTCTGTAACACTTGCCTGATATCCAAGTTTTCTCTGCTGATCTACCTGCAGTGAGTCATACCGATTCCTCACCGATACCTCTCCTGTCATTTTATCAGTGCTTTAGTTGAGCTGGTAAGGAACAATATTCTGTACAGGGAGAAAATGATTTTGTTTCAGGTTACTGGAAAGAAATTACATACCATTGTGCCATACTGTCTCTCAAAAGATTCTGTTCAAGGGATTAGGGTCATAAACAATAAGATATTTTCAAAACCAATGACTTTGAGATATTCCTACAAGTTATTCATGTAATTCCTATTTCTTCACCAAAGTGAAGGTCATTCAGTGCAATGAATGAAAAAAGAGGAACTCTCTTCAGATTGAAAGAGTAAGCAGTCTAGTGTTTATTTCCTGCCTTGTATTTCCTTTCATGGCTGATGAAGGGAAAAGGGTCAGCAGATGGAACTGCTTGCAGGAAATGTGAAATGGGAAGTGGCCATACATACAAGGGTATACAGTATTATGGAAGATCCTAAAGTAAGGTGAGTACCACCAAAAATGTTATCCCAACTAAAGAACTGCAATCCATCTTCCCTCAGAACCTGACTGACACCTTATGAGGTGTAAGGTGTACGCAACATTAACCTGCCTCCAACTGAGTGTAGAATTTCTTCCACATTCTTATCCCACCATACCTCCTGTGGGGGGAGTCAGCAGAATACACGTACCGTATCCCCTGCCTATTGTAAGAGGCGATAAAGTGGGTCCTGGGGCTCTCAATTTGGAAGCGCAGGTTGGCGACCGTGGGTCCCCTAACTGGGACTGACATTGCTTACACTTGTGTCAGACTCCTCACATTCCATTTTTCCTATCAAACCTCTCTTAGTCAACTCCCGTTCTTCATACCCCAGCAGTATTAGGCTTGCAAGGCTAATTCCTCATGCATGCCCTTCATGGCCCTTTCCTTTCTTTTGCCAATACATTGGAAGTGTCAGACCTCCTCCTTTTACTTTCTAATTATTGTTAAAAGAAGACAGTTGCCCAGTTATACATACTCTTAAAACAATAATCACCACCACCTGTCCAACCTCCTTTGATTAACTTGCGATCTATTCTTATACATACAGTAGGCTAATAGATGTGTGGAAGCTTGCAATTCTTTCATCTTTCTGCCTATCATAGTCCTTGGGGTTGGGGATCTCATGTTAAATCCTTTTAAACTAAATCATCAATCAAATCCATTGGGTAGTTCAGAATGTGCAAGACATTATAATAAGGACAGACAGAAACACACACTCGCCTGGTATCGTAGCTCTACCACTTGGGACTTCAAATCATCCAATTGAGCATAGTTATAGGTTGCCGTTTTGGTTATCATAGTTACTGGTGATGTCTTCGTACTAGTCATATGGAATGGCTTTGATCCAGCAACCGAAAATTTTGAAAGCCACTTGCTTTTGAAGTATACAGCATTGATGAGGATCATTTTTGAATCTGAATGAATTTCACCTGAAAATAGATCATTTCCTATAAGGAACTCTTAAAAGATCACTTTTAAATGGAATGTGGCTGAGACTATTTGTTACTGAAAGTATGAAATTATTTGTAAATGCCCTTTTTTAAACCAGTAACTATATGTAGATTTAATTCTTCTAGTCTCCTATAAACAGATAATTAATAGGTTAGTATACACAGTGGAATTGTGTACCATTAACTGGGTTAACTATGACCACAGGGGTGACTAGGTCAAAATCTAGTACTAATATATTACATAAAAGTAAATCTGCTTGGAATTCAGGCAAAATTCTTAAAAATCCACAGTTTTCAAAAATGTATTACATAAGTAGGCCTCTTATTACTTTTAATCAAGTTTGGACCATAGTCACCTCAGTTGATGGTCACTGCATCTGAAGGAAAAGGATGTTTGTAGTCCACTTTAAAATAATACAGTTTTGAGTAAAATATTGGGATTTCATATTCTCAAGAATACCTGCAATGGTTCATTTTTGTTATTGAGACAGCTGTTGTAATTGTCTCATTCCAATCTGCCTTCCAGTTATAGGTCTACTTCTACTTATCCAACTCCTTGGCTGTATGCTCAGCATTATGGCCTTCATTTCAGAGGGCCTCGAGTTCAATTCCTGTCCAGGCTGGAGATTTTAATCTTAAATGGTTAATTCTCCTTGTTCAAGGACTGAATATTTGCACTGTCCCCAACATCCCTGCAACTCATACACCAAAAACATGGTAATAAAATCCTCCTCCACAATAAATTGCAGTTTCCTTTACAAGAGCTACACCAAGCTAGCAATAGCCACACAAAATTATTACTATTACTTCTCCTTAAAGCAATAACCACACCACCAATATCATGATCTTCTCTTTCTTTATTTTTTTTGTTACCTTTGATTAATGTTAATAGAGAATGGTTATCCATTCGTACTTTCTCTTAAAAGAATAATCACCACCATTTTCACCACTTTTGCTGCTATCTTCATTCGTTAATTATCACCTGTAGGTATCCATTGCCTGTTGTAAGAGGTGACTCCCCAGAAACTCTCAGCTTGGAAGCACGGGTTTGTGACTATAGAGTGCCTACTTGAGTCAGACTCCTCACTTTCCTTTATCCTATCAGACCTCCCTTGACTACCTCTTGTTCTCTTGTGACCCCAATGGTATTAGCTTTGCGAGGCCTATGGAGTCTTTCATTTTCATGCCCTCCGTGGACCTTCTCTTTCTCTTTTTTTAAACCTTCATTCTTCAAAGGGACAGATCTCTTTTACTTTCTCCTCTGATTAGCATTAAGAGAGGACGGTTGCCCAGTGCTACTTCCTCTTAAACCATTAATAACTATCACCACCATTTGTTTGAAGATCCCTATTCTTCCAGTGTTACTCCTCATTCTTATTTTTGCACATACTCCATGATAGAACCAAGTTTCAAGTCCCAGGGTACCAAGTCCACACATTCAATAGTATTAGTATTAGTCACCTCCTCTATCTGGATAATTTCCTGGTATCCAGCAATCTTCACATACTGTACTGCTGACTGAATACTTCTGCTTTCTGAATTTCCTTGCATACACACTTCCCTTGTTCATTAATGATTCCTGGAATGTCCTTCTTGGAACCTGTTTCTGCATTAAAGTACCTATACATACCCTTCCATTTTTCAATAAAATTTGTATGACTGCCAATTATGCTTACCATCATGTTATCTTTAGCTGACTTCTTAGCTAGATTCAATTTTCTAGTAAGATCCTTCAATTTCTGGTTACTTCCACAGCCAACTCTATTTCTTTCCAACCTGCACCTCCTTCTGAGTCTCTTTACTTCTCTGTTATAATACAGTGGGTCTTTATCACTCCTTACCACCTTTAAAGGTACAAACCTGTAATCACATTCTTCAACAACTGCTTTAGACCAATCCCATACTCTGTTTACACTTTTATTTACAGTTTTCCGCCGATCATATTTACGTTTTTAAAACTACTTCATGCCTGTTCTATCAGCCATACGGTACTGCCTAAAGGTCCTACTTTTAAGACCTTCCTTTCTATCATATTTATTTTTAACTACAACAAAAACAGCTTTGTGATCACTAATACCATCTATTTTTTGGTTTCTCTATCGAGCTCATCTGGTTTTACCAGCACCACATCCAGAATATTCAACCCTCTGGTTGGTTCCATCACTTTCTGAATCAGTTGTCCTTCCCAGATTAAACTATTTGCCATTTGTTGGTCATGCTTTTTGTCATTCGCATTACCTTCCAAACCGACATTTGGTAAATTGAGATCACCCACTAAAATCACATTCCCTTCCATATCGTTTCCCACATAGCTGATTATCTTATCAAATAATTTGGAATCAGCATCTGCACCACCCTTTCCAGATCTGTACACTCCAAAACATCAAGTTTCCTATTATCTTTAGAAGTGAGCCTTACACCTAGGATTTCATGTTTGTCATGTTTAACTTTTTTGTAGCTTACAAATTATTCTTTCACCAGAGTGAATACTCCCCCTCCTACCATTTCTATCCTATCTCTACAATGAACACTATAGCTGCGTGAGAAAATTTCAGCATACATTATATCATTTTTCGGCCATGATTGAACTCCTGTTAACATATCTGGTAAATATATATCTATTAAATTAATTCTATACCTTTCTTTACAAACTTCTACAGTTCAACACTAACATTTTTATGTCACCCCTACTCGACTTCCAAATCCCTGTACCCTTATCACCACTCCCTAGACCACCCCGTTTCCCTGAATGTAGCTCCCTATTGTACCCTAAATGGTCACATGTATGAATCCACCCCGATGTTTCCTGGGCGCATGTGTGTCGTCATCATGATGTGTTCTTTGGACCACACAGTAATACTGGGAAGGGATAAATCTTTCTGCTCAACGACTTTGGACATGGAAGGGAAAAAAACAGACACAGAGAAGAACTTTGTTCTCTTTACATCCTGCAATACCGTCTTTACAATAGCAAAGTATCTGTACATTGTTAGTTGTTTGAAATCTTGAGAAGGTTGTTGTAATGAAGTTAGATAAGATTTAAACATGTGTTCATGAACTTTACTTTGTTCAAGACAGTAGTTTCTACCACATCAAACTGGGCGCTTGGATTTTCAACACTAACCCACAATAATGTGAACATGCAAGCGCTATAGTGTATGAAAATGTTAGAGCATTTGTTAAATTGTTAAATTGAACAGAAATCTTGAAGTATGACAGTAGAAGCCCATACACATTTGGATGGGGAAACTTGGAACATTAACGTGAGTTACTTTGAAATGAACTGCCAAACGCAGAGAAGTAACACAAAATTAGTGTAAATATCCAGGGATTTTTTTTACCAAAACAATGTTCTTGTGTTTTACAAACTGTGGCACGTGCACGTCAATTCTTGACATATGGTCAAGCTACATTTTCTTTCATGTGCATTCATTCTACAAAGTGTGACATGTGCACGTCGATTATTACAAGTGATTATTTTCATTTTGACCGTATTGAAAATCAATTATTAAATGTTGAACATTAATTTATGGAAACCACCTATTCAATACTGGTTAAGTCCTTATTGACTATAACAATGTCATTACATTACATGTTCAACATTTAATAATATGTGCATGTCAATCCTTGACATATAGTCAAGCTACATTTTCTCTTCTGTGGTTCATCATGTTGAACTTGAGTGTGTTTAAACATTAATAGTTTATAATGCAAAGTGGAAAGCAGATATACATAATTATTTCAACAGAGGTTATCTTGTGTTAAAGTACAAAGTTAAGTTACAATCACCTTATTTTACTCATGGTATTAGATATCGAACAAGTTTGAGGTGATCATTTCGCGAAAGTGAAGTGAAAATCTGTAAGTTCATTTCATCGTGGCACAAGATCATCAAGGATTAAGGCATCATATTTTGACCTGGAAGACTTCACAAAGATGCCTGCATCCATTTTTACCTGGATTCGGCATGGGATAGGAGATATAGATGTTGATTCCCATAGGGAATCTGAAATATTTGTCCTGAATGAGCAAATTTATAATACCAATATAAATGGTCCGTTATTGGACATTATAAATTTTCCAGCTAGCTCATTCTTGGTTGCCAGCGTTTCGCCCTCGTGTGCTAGGGTGGGCTCATCAGTTGGTACCTAGCACACCTACCAATACGCTGGTTGCCAGCGTTTCGCCCTCGTGTGCTAGGGTGGGCTCATCAGTTGGTACCTAGCACACCTACCAATACGCTGGCCTCCACGGTATGCACTAGCCAGCGTATTGGTAGGTGTGCTAGGTACCAACTGATGAGCCCACCCTAGCACACGAGGGCGAAACGCTGGCAACCAAGAATGAGCTAGCTGGAAAATTTATAATGTCCAATAACGGACCATTTATATTGGTATTATGGGATAGGAGTTCGATGACGACCAACCAACCACCAACCCTTTTCAGTCCCAAGATGGAAGCTTAAATCTTGGAAGAGAGCTGAAGAGTAACACACATGTCATAAAGGACTTCCAAAAGGGACAGCAATAGGTATGAATCATGGAGACCGCCATGACAACATGGTGGGGGCAGAAGATCTATTGAGATATTTTTTTTTATCCTACTTATTGTTTTCCTTCAAGTGAAATCATGTCATAATTAATTGCCACAATAGCAGCATGACATTTGTTTACATGATGACAGGGATGAGATTTTTTTTTTCATGAGTATTTTGGATTCAAATGGAGATGTTGATCAAATTTATATTTTCGAGTTCAAGCGATAACCAAACCATGTTTCAACCTTTACCATGAGTGTGAAGTTTAGATTCAGAATTTTTTTAAAATTAGTATACAACAATGCGTGCACTTTGGTAACAGTACATGTGAATTAATGCAAGCTTATTTTAGACTGGTTAATTAACATTTAAATATTTATGAATTACCTGGGTGAGTGTGATATCTGTAATGTAAGTATCATTGACCTATTTTCATAAGATGGTTATGGAGTACTAAAATATATGGTTTGAAGGTATTTAAATCAGACAATAAAGGACATTCAAGTGACTATGAGTGATAATAAAGTGAAGAATTTAATAGCTGAATTATAACAGAAAAGGAAGTAAAGCCACAGCTGATTATAAAGCTTATGTTCTATTATTCAGTTGAAAGATAAGGCCAAGGTAAATTCTTACTCATAGCACAATTTTGGTTTATCAGTACTATAACTTGCCAACAAAGGAGGGAAAAGCACTGTGTGAAAGATATGTCATTCTGTTTGAAATCAGTTTTATTTTTATTTTTGATGAATGTTTGCCTGAATTTGTCAGTATAATTATGATAGGCTGATAACTGTTATATTTGGTATCACGCTGGATTTGTGATGTAATGTTATTTTCCAAATTTTGTCTTTTGTAATATACGTATATTCTTAGATTTTTTTTCTCATTCAATTATAACCTTCTCTTTGCGAGTCTAGCCATCCCACAGCACTCAATGTTCCATACTGACCTATATCGACCCAAGATTTTCATGCTCACCTATCCTTAATTTCTTTTAGGGCACACTATATCCCCTCTAACAAACTTCCTAACTTATATGTACCACTGTGGTTCAAGTGAAGGCCATCTGAGGGCAGATCCCTATTGCCAACCACCCATTATGATCTAGAAATCTCATTCCCACTTTCTCACATAACCCTCACTTCCTGTTCTCCCCTATCTTTCCTGATGGCTACAGAAGCTACTTCCTCCTCCCTTTTCTCCCTCCCATGACCTTGTCCCATCTTTCTTTTCTTATCCTCTATTCTACATTTCACTTTCTTACTTTTTTCTTTTCTCCTACTTCCACACTCCTCAGCAATGGTTCCCTCTTCCTCATCTTTCCCCTGTTCTACCTGCAGTGATTCATACCAGTTTCTCACAGACACCTGTACTGAATTATGCTCTTCAATAAAACCCTTAGTCTGCAATATACTTCCCCTTAAAACATTAGACCACCTGTCTTCTACAATTTCCCCCTTTCCTTCCCATCCCTCTTGTATACCTACCATATCCTGTACATTGTTTGAGGGAGCCCTACCTTTCTTCCTGTCCTCTGAGAGAATGCTGATTATCTCCTTCAAACTCTCCAACTCCTCCCTCATACTCTTTAATGTCTGGGCCATACCTACAGTTCCTACACTTGCACTCCTTATCCATTCTTTACAGAAAATTGAGAAAAAGAAAAGAAACAAAGATTAAAAAACTTATTCTTGCAAAAAACCAAAGGATTTTTTTTTAAATCTAGGATAGTACACAAACATCACACAACAATAAGTTATTTAATATACTAACTACACTACAATTCTACTCTGTCATGTTATATTATTACATTATTTTTTACCCTACAAAACCATAACAGAATGAAAATTGCTGTTAATTACTGAATATCAAAAGGAATACGTATTTACCTGTTACAGCCTGACATTCAATTTTCTTGTATTTCTTATCTACTGACATCAATGTCCTGTGTCCCTCATGTGGTTGGCCGTTGCAGAAAGGAAGGCATCCATTCGACTCCATCTACATAGTGAATTTTATTGATGGATGTTGCTGATTTAGGTGGTTTAGGAATAGATGTTCTCAGGACCTTCTGTCCAGACCACAAATGCATCATCAACATACCTCCACCATATCATAGGATTGACGGGCACTGAAGCAATAGCCTCGTCCTCAAAATGCTCCATAAAGAAATTAGCCACTACGGGTGAAAGTGGACTTCCCATAGATAAATATATATCTATGAAATTAATTCTATTCCTTGCTTTACAATACTTCAACAGTTTATCACTAACATTTTTAGGTCATCCTTATTTGACTTCCGGATCCCTGTACTCTTATTACTTCTCCCTAGTCCACCTCATTTCTCTGAATGTACCTCCCTGTAACCCTTCTGAACAAACATCCTATACATACCACTGCAGCTCAAGTGAAGGCCATCTAAGTGCAGATTCCTATCTCTTATCCACCCACTAGGATCTAGAAATCTCACTCCCAGTTTTGCACAGAACCACTATATAGTCTATTTAAATGTCCTGTAATCATACTACAGGATTATTATTATTATTATTATTATTATTATTATTATTATTATTATTATTATTATTATTATATAATTCGCTGGGGCCATCAAGGACCACGTTAAGTCTTGTTACATTTGACACTGAACTTGGCCTTCTTTAGAGCCCAAATTTCCCTCATTCTTTGTGAGTGGGCCTGCTTATGCTCCTCTGTCCAATGGGCACCGTGTCTTCTCTTCGGTTGCTTGTCTCGGTTTAGCCTGTTCATTAATATTTTCTTGCAGAAGCAATCTCTGTTAAGGGTGTCTTCAGCCGAGATATGTAGCATTTGCAGGTCTTCTTTGGTATTTCTAAACCAGGGAATTGTGGTTTTGGGGTTTGAATAAAAAAAAGTGAAAGATTTCTTTGTAACTTTCTTCCATCTATTCTTTTCAGATGACCGTAAAATCGTGCCCATCTTTTTCTGATTGTGTCGGTAATTTTCTCTATTTTGCTGTAGACTTCCTCGTTGGATCTCTTTTGATGGGTTCCATTTCTGCACTTTGATCCCAAGATTCCTCTCACAATTTTGCGCTCTTTTTTCTCCAGTTCTTCAAGGAGTCCTTTGTTGGCATTTAGAGACAGGGTTTCGGCTGCATATAGAACTACTGGCTTCAGAGCTGTTTCACAGTGACGTATCTTGGTGTTTTGGGAAAGGCATTTTTGTTGTTGTAGATTGTGCGGGATGTTTGGTAGGCTATTTCCAGTTTGCGTACTCATTCCTGAAGTGCTTCTTTGTCCAGTCCATTTTTCATGATGATCTCACCAAGGTATTTGAATTTGTTGACTCCGGTGATGTCCCCATATTTTGTATGGAGTTTTAGTGGGGCCTCTTTGATGTTAGTCATTACTTCTGTTTTCTGAAACGATATCCGCAGACCAGTTTGTTCGGCAATTTCCTTTAACATTTCAACTTGAGCTCTAGCAATTTCTATGTCGTTTGAGAGAACAGCAATATCATTGGCAAATGCTAAGCAGTCTGTTGTGATCCCCTTGGATTTGGTTCCTATTCTTAATGGACTGTAGTTGGTTTCCTGTAATCTCACCTGCCAGGTTCTAATGATCTTTTTCAAGAATGCAGAATGCAGTTGAAGAATATCGGGGATAGCCCATCACCTTATCGGACTCCTGTTTTGATGTCAAAGGAATGCGAGACACATCCGTGAAACTTCACCTTGGATTTTGTATTGGTCAGGGTGGTTCTAATTAATGCCAACAGTTTCAAATCAACTCCAAATTCATTTAAGATGTTTAGCAGGACTTCCTGGTCAATGGAGTCGTACACTTTCTTGAAGTCCACAAAGACAGACACATACTGCTTGGACCTTAGTGTACAATATCTGATGATCGTTTTGAGATTTTGAATGTTCAGCTGTTAAGTGACCTTTTCTGAACCCTCCTTGGTATTCACCTATTTGATGTTCGACTTGTGCTTCCAAATGCTCCAGGATGGCAAGTGATAGAATTTTGTAAGTCACGGGTAGCAAAGATATTCCTCTGTAGTTGTTGATGTTCTTCATGCTGCCTTTTTTGTGTAATGGACAAATCAAAGCTATTTTCCAATCTTCAGGTAGGGTCTCCTTGTTCCAAATTTCTTCTATTTATTTTTGCAAGATATCAAGTGATTCCTCTGGGGCATATTTCCATAGTTCTGCTACTACTGAGTCTTCCCCCGGCGCTTTGTTATTTTTGAGACGGGCAATGTGGCGCTTGATTTCATCTGTCGGGTGGTCTGGAATCTGTGTACCTGAGTAAGGGTTCCTTGGTCTCAATGGGGCTTTGCGGTTTAGAGCAATTAAGTAAATTCTTGAAGTAGTCTGCCAGAATGCTGCAATTTTCTTCATTTGACGTCGCCAGTGTGCCGTCCTTTCACTCAAAGCATAGAGATGGTGTTTTATAGCCAGTGAGTTTGCGTTTGAAGGCTCTGTAGTACTCTCTTTCATTCTTCCTAAAGTTTTGTTCTATCTTTTCAATGAGAGATTTTTCGTATTTACGTTTCTCAGTTCTGAACACCCTAGCTGCTTGGGCACGCTGGGTTTTGTAGGTTTCCCAATAATCTTCTGATTTTGTAGTACTGCTTCCACACATTAAGTCTTTCTTTGAGGACTGATTCGCAGGTACCATTCCACAAGGCATGCTTTTTGCTTCTCTTGATTTCTGCAACGTCTTTGGCGGCCTCAACAAGGAGACTTTTGGTGTTGTTAAAGTCAGAGCCATTTGGTCTAGCCATCTCCTGGGACTCCTTGACCCTTCGCCGACGTTTACCATTGTCGAAGCATGTGATCTGTTTGGTTGTCTTCCTTGTGTTTGCAGGAATTGGTTTGAATTTGATCAGAGACATATAGTTTACAAAATAGGGAAGATACAAAATTTGTAAAAACTGAAACAGGGGAGATATTGACGCAAAGAGATGACATACTAAAAAGACAGGAAGAATACTTCTCAGAACTGCTAAATATTAAATACAGTGAGCTGGCAGAGGAGAAGGAGCAAGAAGAAACAATGGGGAAAGAAGAAGAACAAGAAAAGGAGATATCAATGTTAGAAATAGAGGAAGGCATACAGAAGATGAAGAGCAGTAAAGCAGCAGGAGTGAATAAGGTAACTACAGAAATGATAAAAGCAGTAGGACCAATATGGCTACAGTGGCTGTATAGATTATTTAAAATAATCTGGAGGAAGAAAGAGATCCCAGAAGAGTGGGGAAAGGGTTTAATTATCCTGATATTTAAAAACGGTGATAAAGAGGAATGTAAAAACTACAGATGGATCACCCTTATTGCCCATGTAGCCAAAATATTTGAGAGAGTATTGAAAGGAAGACTGAGGAGGAAGCTGGAAGGAGAAATGGAAGAAGAACGGTAAGGTTTTAGGAAGGACAGATAAACGATTGACCTGATTTTTACATTAAGACATATGATGGAGAAAAGATGGGAGTTTGGAAAAGACATAGTGATACATTGAGAAAGCTTATGACAGTGTGTCCAGACAATTGGTATGGGACACATTAAGGAAAAAACAAGTTAAGAGAGTGGAAGTGCAAATGATAAAAGCTATGTATAAAAACTGTGTTAGTAGTGTGAAGACTAGTACAGGAAAACAAAATGGTGGAAAGTTGAAACTGGTGTCCAACAGGGAAGTGTACTATCCCCCATACTATTCATCATAGTCATGGATAAAATTCATAAGAACATTAAACAGAGATTGGGAAGACAGGCAACAAAAGCCATGTTGTTTGCAGATGATATAGTGATATGGGGTGAAGATGAAATGGAAATGCAAATAGATGTATGGAATCAAGTGATAGAAAAATTTGGGATGAAAGTAAGCACAGAGAAAAGTAAAACAGTAGTGATGACAAGGGAAAGGAAGGAAGGAAGGAAGGAAGGAAGGAAGGAAGGAAGGAAGGAAGGAAGAGGAAAGATAATTCTGGAAGTGGTTAAAAGTTTAAAGAACTTGGGAAGTGTGATCACAGAAGTTGGAAAGATAATTGGTGAAACTGAGAAAAGAACACAACAAGCAAACAGCTTCTACCAGAGTGTAAGGGGTATTTTGTGGAACCAAGATGTCCTGAAGAAATGTAAGAAAGTGTTATATTCAACTATTATGAACCCATACTAACCTATACAGCTGGATTGTGGACTACAACAAAATGAGAGGAGAGTAGAATACAGGCAGCGGAGATAAAATTCCTAAGAGGCATCGAGGGCAAGACCAGAAAGATAGAATTAGAAATGAAGAGATAAGGAAAAGGACAGGAATTGTGAAACTTCAAGACATGATAGAAACAAAGCTAAAGTGGTATGGACATATGATGAGAATGGGAGAAGAGAGAGTGCCAAAGAAAGTTTTTTCAGAGAAGTTAACAGGAAAGAGACCATGAGGAAGACCCCGGAAGAGGTGGACAGATCCAGTGTGGGAGTGCATAGAGAAGAGGGGAGGAAAACCAGAAGATGTACTTAGAAAAGGAGAAGAGTGGTGGAGAGACAGACAGCGATGGAGGTCCTTGATTTACAACCCTACCCGGGAAGCTGGAAATGAAGATGATGATGATGATGACAAACATATGTCAACTTAAATTCTAGCTAACCATTACATGAACATGTTTCATTCCATTTTAGAACATCTTCTGCTTAAAAAAATTATATTAAGTACAAATATTGGCACATATAAAATAATAATAATAATAATAATAAAGAATTTATTGCAGCCAAATGGCCATAATGATACATATATGTCATATTCCTTTTAGAATTTGACCTACATAGTAATACAGCATATTTCCTAGTTCTGAGCAGTCATGTCACTCCTTGCTATATTCCACTATTGACCTGGTTTGGTTTGGGCTCGTGGTTATGTGGTAAGTTCCGCATGTATTGTTACATAGTTCACACGCGCAATTTTCATCTGGATCATGAAACACTTTTCGGGAGCAAATCTTGTGGCGAAAACCATGAACTGCAAGCCTGGTCATGACTTGTCTCATTTCGCACAGAGGTTGCGTCCATCTTCTGTCTAGCATTGCATTTGTTGTGTAGAATTCCATCGGTATATCCCGCTTTTAATTCTGTAGAATTTGGAGTAGCTTGTTGTAACTTTCCGTAGTAGAGTTATCCATAGATCCTCTATTAGGAACGCTTCTCTTGCAAGCTTGTACACCAGTCTCTGGTTGTCTTTGATACACCAAGGGCTCTTCTGAGAAATCTGGATTTTGTCTTTTCTATCTCTTCCAATTGCCTGTAGTTAAGGAATTCCCATGTTAGCTCGACTTCATATGTCAGAACGGGCAGCACCTTCGCTTGAAAAAGTGCCATTGCTGTTTCCAGTGAAATTAGATTTAGATGTCCAATGTCGTTTATAGCTTTTATTGTGGCGGCTGTTTTTGATCTTATGTGTAGCCTGAAGCTACATGTAGGGTAATTTGAAATTGTTGACTATTTTCAGTTCCTTGTCATTGCAGGTCACTTGGTCGGAAACTGCTGGCCTTCCACCATTTCGAAAAATTATAATTTCCATCTTGTCCTCATTGATTGTAACTTTGTTTTTCTGGGCCCAGTCACTTAATATGTCTACTGCCTTTTGAAAGTCATTTATCTGCTCTGAAGCTATTGCCATATCATCTGCATATATGTATAATTTTGCCTTTGTTGTTTCTCGAATTCTGTCACCAGCATCGTAGGTGAGCACATTAAATAGGTTGGGGCTCAGGGGATCACCTTGAAGTTCGCCATTTGTTTGCATTGTCCAGTTTGAATTCCCAACTCCGTCATAGACTTGTATGTAGATTTCTGCTAATATATTTGATACGAGGGTCGTCGTCGTCGTTCTGCCTGTTAGCGTTTCTAACTTGTTCATAAGTATCGTTCTGCTGACTAAATCAAAGGCCTTCGAGTAATCAACAAAGAGTACATAAAGTTTGCCATTAGGTTTCTCCAGCGTCATGGTTATATGTCGTAGTAGATTCTCTATTGCCATGAGTGTTGACCTTTGCTTACGGAAGCCACATTGCTCTTCTGGCAGCAGTGGGTCTATAATTACATTTATCCTGGATGTCAGTATCCCTGTTAATAGCTTCAGGACCAAGCTCAATAGCTGCAGTCGCTTAAGTGCGGCCAGTATCCAGTATTCAGGAGATAGTAGGTTCGAACCCCACTGTCGGCAGCCCTGAAGATGGTTTTCTGTGGTTTCCCATTTTCACACCAGGCAAATGCTGGGGCTGTGCCTTAATTAAGGCCACGGATGCTTCAGTCCCACTCCTAGCCCTTTCCTGTCCCATCGTCGCCGTAAGACTTATATGTGTCAGTACGACGTTAAAAAAAATAGAAAAAAAAAGCTTCAGGGCAACCGACTCCAATGCAATTCATCGGTATGAGTTTGGATCATCAGTGCTCCCCTTTCCCTTATACAGTAGCTTAATTGTTGATTTCTTCCATTCACTTGGTATTCACCCAAGTTCTAAATATTTGTTTAATAGCGCCATCCATACTGGTAACAGTTTATCTGTAGTTTGCTTGAGATGTTCAGTCCTGATTCTATCCGGTCCGGGAGATCTATTATTCCTCATTATCTGCATAGCCTTTAAAATCTCCATTTTTGTAATGGATTCTGTCATATCCTGGTCTTCTGGGGATCTGATTTTGGGTCTTGATTCTTTTGCACAGGTTACTTTCTTGATATGGTCTTTCCAGACTTCCATTGATATGCTGGGTTTTGATCATAGGACCCTACACTGGTCTGACTCTGCTTCCGTAATGACCTTTCTTTGTGCCTCTTCTATGTATTCTCTTTTCTTCTTTTTGAGCATGTCTTTATAACTTTTCCTCTGCTGGTATTCTTCCAATGTTTTGTTGTCTTTCTTTTGTCTCATGTTGTGAAGATTTTTCATAATGAGAACATTCAAGGTGATAATGCTCTTCTGTAGAGAATTAGAACACTGAACATGTCATTGCTCATATTGATAATATAGTTCATTGTGGCATTAGTCTTTAAAGGGAAGAAGTTCTTCTAAATATAAGATTGTTGTTGACATTATACAATGTACGAAGGTTGGAACTTAAATAGTGGCAACTATTTATTTGCAACAGATACAAAAGAGTTACATGTTAGCAACCTTTTCTGTCCTTCAATGTGGTCACCAGCCTTGTGTATAACCTGTTGCTAGTGATGTGGAAGTCGTAGTGTACCTTTAGCAGGGCCCGTTATGTTGATGGTGCGAATGAAGCGGTCTACTGCCTGTCAAATCTCTGCAACAGTTCTGTAGCATATGCTCACGAATCGTCTGGTTTTGATCACTGTCCAGTAATGCGGCAAGAGCACTTCTTCTTCACTCGTAGGACGACCTGCCCGATGAATGTCCGCCACAGTTTGCCGACCATCGTTGAGGCTTTTACCCAATGTGCCACTGTTCTGTAGAGGCCGATGACCTTCGATGTTGGGCCCCTTAAAACAACAAGCATCATCATCACTGTTCTGTAAGGCAATGCAGATCCCCAGCAAGCCTCTTGAAGACCTTGATGACAGTGTCATGCTGTATGACCTCTGGCACATTCAATCTTGATCCAACTCCGTTGTTCCTGTTTGGAAAACATAGTGACAATGTTATGTTAGACCGTTAGCTCACACGTGACTGTGTTTCTCTCACTTGTGCGCACACAGGTGATGTGGGAAGGGCGAGTCCATTTGCTCTGAGGTAAGGTAGGTATGTAACCAACGTGTGCTATCAGCGACAATATTAGATTCCGTTGCATAGCGTCTCCATAGCAGTATTGCCACTATTTAAGTTCCAACCCTCATACATTTCATTAACTTGTGATATGTACCGAGTTTTGAATTTTAAACTATATCACCCGGGGGAAATTTCTTAAGATCAAAACCTTGGCTGATTATCATTCCTGATTGGTGGGAGTCTGTACTGAAAGGAAATAAAATGTATTAGAAGGGAATAAAGAACCTCGTGAGTAAGTGGCAGTGCTGCGAGAAAAACAATCAAATGCTTACCTCACGGCCAACCCCATTATATTCCTCCTTCCCTTATGTTGTCAGCCGACTGACTGCGGATGTTGTGAGGTTGATCTGTAAGTGAAGGACAAAGCAGGGGAGTTTTCGAAAACTTGAGCTGTCATTTCATCATGGCTATCAGCTTTGCAGTCTCCAATGTTTTTAGCTGATAAATAAAGACAATACTCCACCCAGCCCTCACTGTCCCCAGCATGCAATACCATAATATGCTTGCCTCGCAATGTTGGGGACTTCAATATGCAATTACATGTTCCATCATTCCACCCTTTCTTCACAATGCCACGCGTGTTGTACCCAGTTTCATCTAAATAGACAACTCTGCAGCCCTTGGAATGAAACTTCCAGATATGTCTACGAATTTGTATCATCAAGCTACTGTTCTAGCAGATTCCATTAGTCTGCTTTTTCTTCAGAATGTGGAAACAAAACCTAAGTTTTATTAACAGCTGTCATAGAGTAGCTTTTTCATAAGGAAAGCCACACACATACTTCTCAAATATTTTAACAGTTCCTGTATGGTTGGCGACTTACCTTTAGTAACAAATGTATATTACACGTCTCATCAAGTTAACCTTATTATTATCATTGCACTCTTTTGGAGCTGTAGAACCCCTTAGTATAATTTTTCTAATAGTTTCTTGTCAAATTTCAACATTTTAACTGTCTCTGAATTTTAACACTTGCCTATGTCATTCTTGAGACATAAAAAACTTTCCAGTCTGTCAAATACACAAAATTTTAATATAAATTATAACACTATGAACATACCTGTAAAAAATACACACTATTATACAAAGAATGACATGTTTCATTCTACAAAAACAACACACTGCAGAGACACATCAGTAAGTGCAACCTCAACAGGAAAGACCCTTTCTTCAAGTCAGGAGTCTATGAACTCAAGTGCCAAGAACCTAACTGTAATGCCACATATATAGGACAAACAAAATGTAACTTCCACACAAGGTACAAAGAACATAAAAACACGATAAGATACGAGGGCAGATCAGAAAATAAGTTGCACTTCCCAGTTATGGCCATTTATTACACCACCTATACAACAGCAGCACGACTATAACGACATACACTGTAACGTCACTTTTTTACATAGTTTCCAAGAGACTCCAAATATTTCTGCGAACGCACAACCAACTTGTTGATGCCGGATGCATAGAATTTTCCTCCAGCGTTCTGCAACCACTCGGAGACAGCGGCCTTCACCTCCTCATCGGTCTGGAAACGTCGACCACCGAGCTCCGTTTTGAGCTTACCGAACAGATGAAAGTCACATGGCGCTAGGTTGGGACTGAAGGGTGGATGTTGCCAGACCTCCCACTTGAAACGCTGCAGCAGTGCTCTCGTTTGGCGGGCCTTGTGAGGTGTTGCAATATTGTGCAACAAAATCACACCGGCGCTCAATTTCCTCTGGCGCTTCTCTTTAATCGCTTTACGCAACCGGTGCAACGTTTGACAATACGACGATGCGTTGATCGTCGTTCCTTTCGGCATGAATTCCACGTGCAGTAAACCCTCCATGTCAAAGAACACTGTCGCCATAACTTTACCAGCTGAAGGTTGAACCTTGGCCTTCTTTCGTTGTGGTGATGAGGGGTGCACCCATTCCATTGATGTTCGCTTCGTTTCGGGGGTGAAGTGGTGGACCCACGTTTTGTCGCCTGTGACGATTCGCTGCAGAAACCCGCTGCCGTCTGCGGCATAGCGTTGCAAAAATGCCAGGGAGGATTGGAAACGTTATCCCTTGTGCTCATCGGTGAGAAGACGTGGGACCCATCTTTGACACAGCTTATGATATCCAAGGTCCTCGTGAACAATGGTGAACACAGTGCCATACGACATGTTCAGCTGCGTTGCGATTTCTCTCAGTTTAATGCGCCAGCTCTGTCTAATGATCACATTCACACTGTTGACCTTTGCACGAGTCCTGGACGTTGTGGGCCTGTCTTCGCAATGGTTGTCCGTGATATCAGTGCGTTCGGCTTCGAATTGTTGACACCACTTTATGATACCTTGCCGGAAATGGCCCGCTCCCCATACACAGCACTAATTTCACGATGAATGTCCGTGCAATTCTTCCTTTGGCCCATAGGAATTGGATTGTCGCACGCACCTCATATTTGGAGTGAACATCCAGTTGACGCGCCATTGCATTTGGCCGCTATTCATACAATACTAGACGAGACACCACAGCGACCTGCTTAACAGACGTGTGGGCAGTGTTTGTCCCTTTCTCCACTGTGCCCATGTTCGCAACACACAGCGCACTGCTGCGATGCGTTAGTGCAACTAACCTTTTGATTCACCTATGTATAATCGGCACTCAGCCTTTGGAGAGCACATATACGAAAGTTCACACCATTTCACAGACATCAATACAGATCTAAACATTTTACACATCGAAAATAAAAGTAAATCTTTGAGTATTAAGGAGACAATCAAAATTTACACTGCAAAAAAAGCCAATGAAACCAACCTAAATATCCATACACATTTAAGGAACTCCTCCCCCCTCTTTGCTCTACTTGCATAACATCTGGTCCAAACTTACTCTTTAAATTAGCACTTAACAGCCTTCTTAGAGTATGGCTTATCATTAAAATAACATGTAATAAATGCTCTCCATTTCCTTTCCGCACTTTATTTAACCCAAAATCATTAAGTTGCATTTATCCACAATATATAAAATACATTTTAACATGAAGAAGGTTAATAACTCCCCACCCCCCTCTCCGGTAGATGAAGGAAAGTTCCACAACACTCTCATTGCTCTGCCTCTTCCCCTCTCCACGGTACAGTATGCCGATTATAACATGGAGAAAGAACTGACCTGCTCTCCGCTATCCAATAGGAAGGATCCACAATGTTCCACTCGCCCCTCCCCTGCTTCCTATCCCCTTTCCGTGTAACAACATACTTTGCCCAAAACCTTCTACTAGCCTCTCCTTGAGCAGTCATGAAATAGTGTTTGGAGACAACGAACTAAGCTTCGGCCAATCCAGGTAAGTACAACATTTTTCAAATTATGTTAATACGGTGATGGTTGAGTTCTTATAAAATCATCATTTGTTAATACTTGTTCATATTATCACCTAATTCTCTATCATTGGCGAGTTTATGCAACTTAAACAATACTGTATATATATATATATATATATATATATATATATATATATATATATATACGCATGATTTAAGTGATTTGATAGCATCTGAGGATGTTCTTGTAGAACAAAACATGTCATTCTTGGTATAATAGTGTGTATTTTTTATGGGTATATTTATAGTGTTATAATTTATATTGAAATTTTGTGTATATGACGGACTGGAAAGGTTTCATGTCTCATTTGACTAAGTCGACACTGGAAAATATGGTTTCCTTCTTAACAAAATATGTCGTTCTTTGTAATGTGTCCGTATGCGTTACATAGCAGCCATTGACTACACTTATTTAAAGTTTTTGTTACCTTTCTTTTCTTCGCAGAACGACTGCTTCTAGATTGAGTGTATTATTCTCGGTTTCCAGTAATTCACAGATATTTTCATCATGTTAGGATGTCGTAGGAATAAAAAATCATACAACTAACTAGTATTGTAGTGTAGTAGTAGTCTAAGAGCTCCATTCGGGATCAGAATTCAGGACAGGTGTCTGTAAGAAATCGGTACGAGTCACTGCAGGTAGAACTACCGAGGGAAGATGAGGAACAGGGAACTGTTGGTGAGAACTGTGGAAGTAGGAGAAAGGGAAAAGGTAGGAAAGGGAAATCTGGAGTAGTGGATAGGAAAAGACAAGTGGAACAGGGTCATGGGATAGAGAAAAGGGAGGAGGAAGTAGCTTCTGCAGCTGTCAGGAAAGATAAGACTGACCAGGAGGAGAGGGGATCAAATGAGGTGGGTAGGGTTGAGGCTCTGGTCATGGGAGATTCCATTGTTAGACATGTTGGGAAAGTATGTAGAGGAAAGGGTACCAGGGTACAGTGTTATCCAGGAATTAGGTTAAGGCAGATGTTGATGTAAGTAGAAGAGAAGGAGGAGGGAAAGGAGAAAGTGGTAGTGTTTCACATTGGTACTAACAACGTTAAGACAAGCAGGTATAAGTACCAACATAGTTGGGGATGTGTGGGACCTGGTAAATGCAGCACGGGTAAAGTTTAAGGAAGTGGAGATTGTTATCAGTGGAATACTGTGTAGAAGGGATACTGACTGGAAGGTGATTGGGGATTTAAATGAGACTATGGAGTGGGTATGTGGGAAACTGGGAGTGAGATTTCTAAATCCTAATGGGTGGGTAGGAGATAGGGATCTGCGCTCAGATGGCTTTCACTTAAACCGCAGTGGTACATATAAGTGAGGAAATTTGTTTAGAAGGGTTATAGGGAGGTGCATTCAGAGAAATGGGGTGGCCTAGGGACAGCTGAGATTTTCTTCTGAAGAGGCAGAGCACAGTTCTCTGCGAAACGTAAAGAATTTCACCCTATTTTCTTGACATGGCACAAGCCCAAAAGCCTGTATCATGTCTATAAGTACGGGCCGTGACAGCATCAATGGCAACAATTTTAGAGGAATTATTTTTGTTTTTTAAGAGCTAACCCCTATTTATACCCTTTAAGTTGGAATGTGTACAAAAATATTTATTATATAGCATCTAGGACACAACTTCATACATTAAACGCCTTTGGAGGAATGAATATTTTTGTTTTCAAGTCTTAACTCATAGTGATGAATTTTTAGGAAACCTTGTCTTGTCTAACATCCAAACATAGAAACAACTATCCAGTGATATTTAAATTTTGTATGTTTTCAAGGCTAACTCCTATTAAATACCTAAGGTTTGAAGTGTTTTAAATTATTTCACATTTTATATCTAGGACTAAAAGGGCAACCATAATATGAAATTTCAACTTTGTGGATGAAACAGTTCTGGAGAGATGAATATTTTTGTTTTGGGTCTTAACAAACATTTAACTCACTGAGGGATGAAATATTTTAAAATCTTTTCTTATTTGACGACCAGGAAATAAAGCAGCAACCATATATGAAATAACTTTGTGCAGCTGAGGGTTTCAGAGGAATTAATATTTTGGTTCTCAGGCTTTAACCCTCATTTCACTCTAGTAAGCACTTAACACATAAGGGCAACCATTGTGCAAAATCTGAACTTTTATGCAGTATATACAGATAGGAGCGAGCCTCCGTGGCTCAGACGGCAGCACGTCGGCCTCTCACCGCTGGATACCGTGGTTCAAATCCCGGTCACTCCATGTGAGATTTGTGCTGGACAAAGCGGAGGCGGGACATGTTTTTCTCCGGGTACTCCGGTTTTCCGTCATCTTTCATTCCAGCAACACTGTCTATTATCATTTCATTGCATCTGTCAGTCATTAATAATAATCACCTTGGGAGTGGTAACCCCATTGTAATACTAGCCTATATATGTTTCATTCATTACATTCCTGGCCCAGTCTAAGACTGGAAAACAGCTTGTATGTTTTCATTTTCAGCATTTATCAGTCATCCATAAATCACTTTGGGAGTGGCGACCTCATTGTACTAATAGCCTATATATATGGTTCATTCATTACATCCCTGACCCAGTCAAAGACTGGAAAACAGGTTGTAGGTTTTAATTTTCATATAGGAGCATCAAAAGGGTCACACAATAAGAAAAACAATGTTTTGTGTGTGTCTTTCCTTTTCCTGTGCTTATCTGGCTTTCTTCTTATTGTATGCTTCCCACATCAAGACTAAAGATCTATCAAGATGGCCCCTCAATGAGTGTTGAAGGTCACCCTGCAGATGAAACTGGGAAGCAGAAAAAAATCTGTTTGGCGCTGAGAAGAAATGGATGTAGAAGAACTAGGATTGATGAGAAGTGGGCCAATCTATTTGAAGATGGAGATTGTCCTTCTTTTGTGTTTCCTCCCTCTTCCCACACAGATCTGTCATTGTGCTTTTCCTACTACATGTTCCTTTCTGTGTGTATGTTAGCTGAAGGCTACCTGGATCCGCAACAGCTCCACAAGCAGCTGTCAGGTGTCAATGAAGAGGCGTACGAGGCAAATGAGGATCAAGGTAGTTTTCTGTTACTCTCGTCACCGAGCTAGATGTTGCTATTGCATCTCAGTCCGCCAAGCCCACTGTAATGCATACATCAATTGACCCTATGAGTAACAGTTCCACACCATTCATAATCTGGACAGGCTTCCAAATTTCAAATGTTGGTGTTACTAGCATCACTCATAACTCAGTCACTTTCACATTGCCAAAGTCAAGGATGAGATTGAAACAGGTCAATTAAAGTAAAAAATTTGTACTGTTCCATACCCGAAGACATAGTGCATAGTAAGCACAAGGTATTGGGAGCAAAGGCATCCTACCTTTTTATAAATGATGAAGCAAAGATGATACAAGCTCTCCACAGGAAACATCAACAAATTTACAACCAAACAGATTCTCTTTCTCCTATCTAGATATAACAAGTTTTACAATTTTCTCCAACTCACTTCTGTGTCTACCAGTTATCTGATACTTACTCTCTTTTACAATGTTCTGAATCTTGTCCCGTGTCTTCTCTCTCACCCAGTCATTGATGGTACTTGATGCTTCACCAGGATGTTCCCTGAAATTCACTAACTGCACACCAGACTGGAATATGTCTTGAATAATTTTTTGGAATTCAACTTTGATTGTGAAATCTTCTTGTATGAAGATTTTATTCACCACATCCAGAGTTAATCGTTCGGAACTCTGAAACATAGGATATTTGTTTTATGGTCATGAAATATGATACTTTCATTGTTTAGAACTGACAACAAAATCATGTATGTTCAGTCCTCAGCCCTAAGGCTGGTTGGATCCTCAACTGGTCTGCCATCAGCTGTCATAGATGGCCTAGGCATCACTGAAGAGGTGTACTAGGGAAACGAGGAGTGAGGTAGTTTCCTGTTGCATTCCTCACTGGGCCAGAAGTTGCTATTACATAACAGTCTGCCAAGCCCACTGAAATGCATGCATCAACTGACCCTATGAGCAACATTTTCCACCATTCATGGCAAGGACTGGCTGCATAAGGAATGGCATTACTAGAATCGCTCATGCCTCAGTCACTTTCACATTGTCAAAGTCAAGGATAAGACAGAGACAGATGAATGAAAGTAACAAAACTGCTCTAGCCTATACCAGAAGACATAGTGCACTGTAAACACTAGGTGCTGCCAGCGAAGGCATAACAAAATCATAGAAACCACAATAGAGATTATATAAAAGTTAAGATTTTTAAATTGAAACAAATTCTTTACAAGGCAATTCTGCCCCTAGAAGGTGATTCATGCACTGTTGTTGTTGTTTGACACAAGGAACTTGGGCATTATGTAATAACTATGGTGTTAGAACTATTCATGGGTGTATTCATAATTGAATGGGGCTAGGACTGGGAGGGAAGGACAATGGCTAACAGGGGCTCACAACTTGCAAGACGTGTCGGCACATCATAGAGCTCAAACTGCCACTGTCTTACATCACTTTTACATCCTTGTGTTAGATGTCTTCCTTTTATCTTTTCTATCCATCCTCATTTAACCATACTGATGAATTTTGAGATCAGAGGTAGGTCATTACAAGCAATTAAAGAAATTTATATTGACAGGCTACTGTGAAAAGTGATGGATTTTCCATGTAGGTGGGGACGGTAAAATACATCCACGGTATCCCCTACCAGTCATAAGAGGCAACTGAAAGGGGACCCCAAAGGTTCTCAACGTGGGAGCATGAGTTGGTGGTCATGGGGTCCCTAACTGAGTCTGGTATGGCTTCCAGTTGCTTGTGCTAGCCTTCTCGCTTTCAACTTTCCTATCTGACCTCCATTGATCAATTCTTGTTATCTTGCGACCCTGATGGTATTAGGTTTGTAAGGCCTAAGGAGTCTTTCATTTTCATTCCCTTCGTGGCCCTTGGCTTCATTTTACTCATATCTTCATTCTTTGAAGGACCCCTTCCTTTCTTCCTTCTGATAAGTGTTAAGAGAAGATTGTTGTCCAGTGGAACTTCCTCTTAAAACTATAATCACCACCAGGAAGGATGGCAGAAAAAGTTCTTGGTTCAATGTAGTTACATGCGTTAACGACAAGGCTGTAATCTTTCCCCTTTAGTTTATATGGTTCATTTACTGAAAAGTATAAAATAGAACGGAGGGATTCAGCTGGGTGGAGATGTAATAAAAAACTTGACCTATACTGATGACTTAGTCTTAGATTGTGCTGAAAGTTTACAATCTAACATAAAGAGATGCCGCGAGTACGACTGATATGAAAATTAGCATTTCTGAGATTAAAGTGATGAAGTTTGGGAAGAAATCTAAGAGGACAGGTAAAGAATACAAAACTGGAATAGGTGGATCATTTTGTGTATTTATGATTTGTATTCTATAAGGAATGTAGTATACTAAGCAAAACTAAATCAAGCAGTAGCAAATCTAATGCAGTGAGCTTGCAGTTGCGAACAATGGTATTCTGTAAGAAAAAAAAATCACTTCTGCGATCAAACTATCTTTACATCGGTCTTTGATAGCTTCAGGATAACTTACTCATAAGATGGGAGTAACAGATATGAAAGCAGCAAGAATAAATAAATCAATCAATCAATCAATCAATCAATCAATCAATCAATCAATCAATCAATCCTGATCTGCATTTAGGGCAGTTGCCCAGATGGCAGATTCCCTATCTGTTGTTTTCCTAGCCTTTCTTAAATTATTTCAAAGGAATTGGAAATGTATTGAACATCTCCTTTGGTAAGTTATTCCAATCCCTAACTCCCTTTCCTATAAATGAATATTTGCCCCAATTTGTTCTTTTGAATTTCAACTTTATCTTCATATTGTGACCTTTCCTACTTTTAAAGACACCAGTCAAATTTATTCGTCTACTAATGACATTCCACGCCATCTCTCTGCTGACAGTTATTTACATACCACTTAATACAAATATAAATGGTCCATTATTGGACATTATAAATTTTCCAACTAACTCATTCCTCATCGGTATTATAAATTTACTCATTCAGGACAAATATTTCAGGTTCCCTATGGAAATCAACATCGATATCATGAACATACCACTTAGTCGAGCAGCTCGTCTTCTTTTTCCCAATTATTCCCAGCCCAAACTTTGCAACATTTTTGTAATGCTACTCTTCTGTTGGAAATCACCCAGAACAAATTGAGCTGCTTTTCTTTGGATTTTTTCCAGTTCTTGAATCAAGGAATCCTCGTGAGGGTCCCATACACTGGAACCTTACTCTAGTAGAGGTCTTACCAGAGACTTATATGCCCTCTCCTTTACATCCTTACTACAACCGCTAAACACCCTCATAACCATGTGCAGAGATATGTAACCTTTATTTACAGTCCCATTTACGTGATTACCCCAATGAAGATCTTTCCTTATATTAACACCTAGGTACTTACAATGATCCCCAAAAGGAACTCTCACCCCATCAATGCAGTAATTAAAATTGAGAGGACTTTTCCTATTTGTGAAACTCACAACCTGACTTTTAACCCTGTTTATCATCATACCACTGCCTACTGTCCATATCAGTAGGACTTAAACATTAAAACAATTATCATCACCAATGAACTCTATGTATGAAGCTGTGGGCACAAACTGGCTTTGGTGATGGGTTCATGTGACAAGAATGGAGGAGGATAGAGTACCTAGAAACTGGCCATGGAGGGTAAGAGAAGCAGAGAGAAAGAAAAACACCAATGGTTAGACTCGGTCTTTAATGATTTCAAGAAGGAGATTTGGAATTAAACGAGGCCACAGAACTTGTTGCAAATAAATGATTCAGGAAGTGCTTAATTTGCATGTTGCAGTTGCTCACACTCTTGTAACTTATTTATTACTCTATAGAGAATAACATCATCTGCAAAAAGCATTACTGCTGATTCCACTCATATCATTTATATATATATAAGAAAACATAAAGGACCACTAATACTGCCGTGAGGAATTCCCCTCTTAATCATTACAGGGTCAGATAAAGCTTCACCTACTCTAATTCTCCGAGATCTATTTTCTAGAAATATAGCAATCCATTCGGTCACTCTTTTGCCTAGTCCAATTGCACTCACTTTTTCCAGTAGTCTCCCATGATCCACCCTATCAAATGCTTTAGACACAGGTCAACCGGGATACAGTCCATTTGACTTCCAGAATCCAAGAGATCTGCTATATCTTGCTGGAATCCTACAAGCTGAGCTTCAGTGGAATAACCTTTCCTAAAACCGAGCTGCCTTCTATCAAACCAGTTATTAATTTTGCAAACATGTCTAATATAATCAGAAAGAATGCCTTCCCAAAGCTTACATGCAATGCATGTCAAACTGACTGGCCTATAATTTTCAGCTTTATGTCTATCACCCTTTCCTTTATACACAGGCAACTCTCCATTCATTTGGTATAGCTCCTTCAACCAAACAATAATCAAATAAGTACTTCAGATATGGTACTATATCCCACCCCATTGTCTTTAGTATATCCCCAGAAATCTGATCAATTCCAGCCGCTTTTCTAGTTTTCAACTTTTGTATCTTATTGTAAATGTCATTGTTATTATATGTAAACTTGAATACTTCTTTAGCATTAGTCACCTCTATACAGACATTATCCCTGTAACCAACAATCTTTACATACTGCTGACTGAATACTTCTGCCTTTTGAAGATCCTCACATACACACTCCCCTTGTTCATTAATGATTCCTGGAATGTCCTTCTTGGAAACTGTTTCTGCCTTAAAGTAGCTATACATATCCTTCCATTTTTCACTAAAATTGGTATGAATGCCAATTATGCTTGCCATCATGTTATCCTTAGCTGCCTTCTTTGCTAGATTCAATTTCCTAAGTTCCTTCAGACTGTTGGTACAAGCAGTAACAAATATGAAAGTAGCAAGAATGACTGTTGGTTGAAACAGGTGAGAATAATGGCAGGAGGTACTGCGAATGAGAAGATAAAAGTCTTAAAAATGAAGTTGATGTCCGCTGCGGGTGGAGGTAGTAGAATAAATCCACAGTATCTCCTGCCTGTAGTAATAATCAACTAAAAGGGGAAACCAGTGACTCTCAACTTGGGAGCGTGGATTGGCAACTATGGGTCCATTAAGTGAATCTGGCATTACTTCTACTTGTGTCAGGCTCCTTGCTTTCATCTTTCCTATCGGACCTCCTTTGGTCAACTCTTGTTCTTTTCTAACCCCAGCAGTATTAGGTATGCGACGCCTAGAGATTCTTTCATTTTCTCACCTTTTACTTTCTTTTGCCAATGCCTTCATTCCTCAAGGTGTCAGACCTCTTCCATTTTCCCTCTGATTAGTGTTGAGGGAACGGTTGCCCAGTAGGATTTCACCTTAAAACAATTGCCGTCACCAATGAACTCTATGTACGAAGCTGTGAGCATAAAATGGCTTTGGTGATGGGTTCATGTGACAAGAATGGAGGAGGATAGAGTATCTAGAACCTAGCCATGGAAGGTAAGAGAAGCAAAGGGAAAGAAAAATGGCAGTAGTTATACTCGGTCCTTAATCATTTCACGAAAGAGCTTTGGAATTAAACGAGGCCACAGAACTTGTTGCAAATAAATGATTCAGGAAGTGCTTAATTAATTCACAGAGGCTTGTAGACTGAGTGTTGAATGGCATAATGGTCTATAATGAATAACTAGTAATGGTAGTAGTAGCAGCAGCAGCAGCAGCAGCAGCAGCAGCAGCAGTAGTAGTAGTAGTAGTAGTAGTAGTAGTGTAATGATTGCGTACCACACATAACTAATATTCTTCAAATCACTATTACAATGATTTATTGTTGAACAGTATCCTCCTTATACAATCTATTATGGTTAATGTGAATTTAAAAATCTTAAATTTCACATTTGTCACATCTACATGTTTAGATCCTAACTGGATCATCTTCGGTAGATTGCAAAAATTGATATATATTGTAGTTAAAAGGCAATCATACCACTGAGACATATGCAATTATGGCAATTGTTACATCCAGAGACTAAATGGAATGCACCCACCAGATTTTGTATTTTTTTGGTTTGAGAACAGATTGTTTTGTAAAAAAAAAAAAAAAAAAAAAAAAAAAAAAAAGAGAAGAAGAACAATGTAAATGAAGTTTGTGGAAAATAATAAAAGCCAACACCTGTGTAACTATCAGACGAATTCCGTTTCATTGAGTAGATTTTCGAGTTCGACATAACAGTAGTGGCGACTATGACTGGACGTGAACAAAGCAGTAATTTGAAATGGATAAGTTGACCAAATCGAGAAAACCAATATGTGCTATGTTCACGAAAACATACGATGCGTTGATAGCGAAAACAGACCCCAACAAGGTAAGATTGCATTTTACTAAACTAGAACAACTAGAAAATGAACTGAAGGATGTCGATGAGAAAATATTAGTAGTGCTTCTCGATGACAGTGACGAAGAACGATACACAAATTAATACGATAAAGTGAATGAATAACATGATAAAGTAGATGAAGCTCGTCAGAGAATGGAGTGTGTTGTATTAACACAACATACAAAGGAAGGAAATCAAATATCGAGTGATGGTTTCATAGGTTTCTCACAGAAAAAACTCAAAATGCCGAAAACCGAACTTCTAAAATTTTACGGAGAGGTTAGGAACTGGTTAGGGTTTTGGAGCCAGTTCCGTCAAATTCATGACGACTCAGACATAGAAAAAGAAGATCAATTTCAATATTTGATCCAATGTACTGTTGAAGGAAGTAGAGCTAGGGAGATGGTAACTAGTTTCCCTCCAACAGCTAACAATTATGATAGTGCAGTTCATTGTCTTAAAAGTAGATTCGGAAAAGTAGAATTACTCGTAGAATTTTATGTTCATGAACTACTTGGACTTGTGATTCAAAATGTTTCTTCAACACAAAGACTGACTCTCCTACAGTTTTACAATTGCTTAGAATCCCACCTTCAATCCCTTGAATCTCTGGGCATGACTGCTGATAAGTACACAGCATTCTTTTTTTCCGTTAGTTGAGTCATCTCTACCTGAAGACTTGCTGAGAATATGGCTAAGAAATTCTGGCCATCACCCTGTTAGTGACTCTACCGAGGATTTATACTGTGACAAACCCTCACAACTGACTTTATTCCTCAAGAATAAAGTGGAAGGTGAACAGAGGATAGCACTAGCCCAAGGAGGATTTAATACAGCAAATCAGAAGCCTACAAAGCAGAAACCTAGGTTAAACTTTGGAAAACATGGCCACTGTTAGTAGTCTGTTCACAGGAGACATTAAAGATCCTGGAAATGTATGTGTATTCTGCAGAAAATCTCATGAGAGCAAAGAGTGCTTCAAGGTGCAGAAGATGACTCTATTGGAAAGAAGGAATATTTTGATGAAACCGGGGTATTGTTTTCTGTGCTTCAGACCTGGTCATGTTGCCAAGATCTGTAAGGGTAATGTATTGTGTCACTTCTGTGGAAAGAAATATGTTATTCTAATGTGCCCAACATTACCTTCAAATATTTCCAAGGAAAATGTGGAAAAAACACAAGACAAAAAGGAAGGTGCCAGTGCTACCTTGGGTAACCAAAACTGTAGCCAGGATGTTCTTCTGTAGACCTTGTTGGTGAAGATCACAGGAAGGAAAGGGGATTGAGCACTCATAGATAGTGGATCACAGCAATCATATATATTAAAGAAACTGGTAGATACCATCGGACTGGAATCATCAGGATCTGAAAACATGATTCATGCCCCGTTTGGAGGAACTGAATCAAAAGAGCATCTACATTTTAATTATCAAATACAGATGAGCAGTTTAAATGGCAGCTACACATGTAAGATCCCTGTACTGGATCAACCGATTATTTGTGGTACCACCAGATGAGTTGGCCATGCGGTTAGGAGCGTGCAGCTGTGAGCTCACATCTGGGAGATAGTGGGTTCGAATCCCACTGTTGGCAGCCCTGAAGATGGTTGTCTGTGGTTTCCCATTTTCACACCAGGCAAACACTGGGGCTGTACCTTAATTAAGGCCACGGCCGCTTCCTTCCCATTCCTAGGACATTCCTGTCCCATCGTCGCCATAAGACCTATCTGTGTCGGTGCGACGTAAAACAAATAGAAAAAAAAATCGTGGTACTGTCCCTAGAATCCAAAGTGGTCCTTGGATGAAAGAACTTGAAAAACAATAGAATCTTTCTCTCTGATTCTGGAGAAGAGACGCCTGAAATGGATCTTCTTTTAGGAGCGGACACCTATGGAACACTTCTCACTGGAAGAATAATAAACATGGGATGTCGACCAGTGGCTGTTGAGACTCGACTTGGGTGGGTGGTTATGGGGTGGCTATCTCTGAACAGTCTCTCAGACTAACTCAGAAGGATTTCTGTTGATGATTAGATAGGAAAGTACTATGACTGAGAATGAAGTGGCCATGGCCTTAATCAAGGAACAGCCCCAGCATTTGCCACGTGTGAAAATCCAAAGCTATAGAAAAACATCTTCATGGCTGCCTGCAGTGGGGTTCGAACCAACCATCTCCTGAATGCAAGCTTATAGCTACGTAGTCTGCACCACGTGGCTAACTCGCTAGGTAAAGCAACCTACGGATTCAAAATGAAATATGAGAGAGGCCAAAGTAGTACCCAGATCATGATGGATGGGTTTGGTTAAGAAGACAAAGAATGAAAAGGTGAGAAATATCACCAAGTTTGCACAAGGAGTAATTTATTATCTGGTAATTTCTATGTGCATTTGAGCACACAATAATGAAATAAATTGTATCGAATAGGTGGTATAATAAATTACTCCTTGTTGTGCCATTTCACTGTTAGGAATGAACATTTTGGAACAAAGATGGACGCTATGCCGCGAGAAAATTAAACACGACACGCAAGTTTAATCGTCGATGTCGAGGGAATTGTATTCATATCAGGGATAAGCCGAGAAAGTATCAAGAAGGCAGTGGAAAAGAATGAAGGATACAGGATTGTTACAAATTTATTCAAAAAAATATTCCAGAAGTAATCATCACAAGCGGCTCGGTACAACATATCGCTACGAGAAGAAGACAGTATTTGATAGTAAAAGGCTTGACCAGGAAGGAAATAGGAATAATGTCAAGAGAAGAGCAAGACTACAGAAATATTACATAGAATTGCGTAGAAATAAGCTGAGGAATAACAACGACTTGATCAGAGTTCGTTACATAACCAGCTAGAGGCTGCAAACTATCGATAGTAATCGCCAATGGTATTTTCCGATATTATGAGCTCTACTATCGATAGTAATCGATAGTTTTCAAAAAGTGGAACGAATCATATCATTATGCCTGAAAATACAGTAAAACATTTATTGAACATAATCCATAAATAATCAGTAGAAAGCACAATTATTTCATGCTATGTCATTTCTGAAATTCAAATCGGAATCTCTTCAGTGACACATCCGAGACATTCTCGGGCTGCACGTGCTTCCCCATAACGTGACCGCCCGAGGAATTCTCGTTCAGCTCAGTGTTCATTTTGCGATCGCTCGACATATTCTCGGGTATTGCAATATCTTTGGAAAAAATATTTTACAACATTATCAACAGATGGCAGGAGAGTTTACAGTTGCTTTCATGGAGTCTTTGACCTAAAATGTCCTCTCGCTTACATACAATCTCTGACAACTTATAAATACCAGTATCTTTTTTTTGTCCCATACTGGTATCAACTCAACTAATGTTAGGCACTGAAGTTGTAGGTACACCGAGATACTTAAATGCTCACCTACAAATTGGAACAAACTCCTCACCAGTTAACTGCAAACAGCTGTACAATTTTTCTGTTAGCGCGAAAAATAAGCCAGTAGGGGGGGTACTATCGTTGACTATCGGTAATAGGCAACTGACTATCGATGTGAGACAATAGTGGTCGCTATCGATAACTATCGATAGCACGTTAATGACTGTTAGAGGGCTTTGAATACTAAGATGACGAAACTGACCATGTTTATCTGTATTTTTATCCTAACTGTGCAAGAGATGGCCAGCGTCATGCACTAAGAAGACCAAGGCAGACTGTCTGGAGATGGTGACTTGAAGTCAGCAAACTTATCCCTAGATGACAGAGAAGGAGGAAGGACCAGCCCATATATTTCCAAGAGACCAGCCCGATGTAGCAGTCATATCTAACAAGATGTCCTAATGCATTTGGACACACAAGCGAGGGAATACAGGGAAGAAAAGATAAATTCAATGATATCACATTTCTGTAAGTAATTTAAATATCTTATTTTGAAAAGTGCCATTTTCTAATTATGAGTAATATAATTGCCCAGTGCTGTCATTGATTTATTTTAAGAATAGTGATTTAATGTGTGAAATAACATTGATATAATAACATAGGAGGATAATAGGTAGTCATCTAACTTAAAATGACAATTCTTTAGTCAGGATGAATTTGATCAGTGATAATCAGCTTATACGTTCGTAATGCTATCTATATTAAGTGAGAGGTTAGTTTACTTCAGTTGTGTATATTATACCAACATTGTGGTTAATGTTATGATTGAGTTAGGATGTTATACCACGAAATGGTGATGATGCGATATGATATACAGGTTATATTGGGATCATAAGAAGACATATGAGCAATACGAGATGAATCTGAAGAAAATTGAGAAGGAAATGGAATATTAAGTGGATAAACGATAGTTATGAAGTCATATGCATCAAGTTGAGATATATTAGGGTTATTGAAATGAAGAATGAGATATGATGTGAAGAATAGGATGGCTGTGTAATAAGATTGTACCGGGCGGTACACCTCTACACCGTTTATTTAAAAGTTGCGCCTGTTGAAACTCCTCTTCTGGAGGAAGGTGGAACTTTATCTATTCTATTAATTCTCTACTTTCTCAGAAGATGTCACCACGTGGAAAATTTTGAGTTTGTGAACTGTGTCATTTTCGACGTACTTTTGTTTTGCTTGTATTAAGAAGTGTGAACTTTCTCTTCTAGAGGACACTACTGAAGATCAACAATAGTGCAACCTAGTGCGGAGTCAAAGAACTATTTTGTTGGAGAAAATTTAATTTCAGGAGTTTGTTCTTTGGTAAATTTCTTTCTGTCATTGTTTAAGTTGGCTGTATACCCCTCTTTTTCCCCTTAGTTTGGATCTAGCCAATCCCGAATTTCTTTAATTAATTTTCCACCAATAATGTGTTTCTTTTTCCTCTATGTAGGGGTTTCTTTTCCCGAACCAATAAAGATTTTGTGGGAGGGTGTTTTCTTTCCCCTAACGCCTAGAATCTTCCGCGAGAGGATATAAACTGCTGATTTTGGGGTCTCCGGGCCACTTCTGTTCCATCTTTCAGTGTATTAAGTACATAGCAGGAGGCGGGAAGCGCCTCTTTCCTCGGCAGCGATCTACTACCAGGTAATGGCCTATTAATATCTTCTTTTCTTGCTAGGTCGGCAGTTTAACTCTCGCGGCGGGTTCGAAGCGTTTTCCATCATGTAACCTTTTCCTAAAATGTAACTACTCTTTTCTTCTATTCTCTTGTAAAGCTACATTATGGGATAGAGAGTGCTAACCCTCTCGAGTTCCCACTCACATCATCTTGAGGTGAACTTATTTTTCTCAACCAATTCTCCCGTAATGTAATGTAAATTGCCTTTAAGTCACCTCTGTAGTATGGGATTAGCCCTTGTATTAACGGCCTAGTGCCAAGTAGGTCTTAAGCAAGTGTATTAGGAGTGCAAGTTCGCCTCCTCTCAAGTTGTATTTTAGAGGTCATGTATTAATCTTTTCTCACCTAATAGACCTCAGTAGGTTGGGTATTTTACCCCTGTGTATATGTCCTTTGAGGACAACTTGAAAGTTGAGTTTGGTGTGGCCTGGGAGAGGCTTAACTTTAAGAGCGAGTGGCTCTTTTCTAAAACTGAGAGTTGTATGCCTCGAGGAGGCTTTGCTGTGTAATTTGGAGCAAGGGCTCCAGGGTTTGAGTGGGGTCTTCTGCCTCTTTTGTTGAAATTGGTATATCGTAAAGTTGAGCTAGTTGCTCAAGAATTGTGTTTTCAGGGCTCGAAGCCCAAATTCTTTAATCCCTGTAATTGTACATTTCAAGTTGTATTTCGGCTACTAAGTACCTGTTCTATTTGTTGTTACCTAATTTTGAAAAGAAAATATAACCTTGTTAAATTTTAAAATTTAATTTCTCTTTAGTAGCTTGAGACCTATTCACCACCCAGCACCTTCTTTTACGCATAACTACCGCTAAAACACGGTAACAAGTGGTAGCAGAGCGTGGTTGAATGGGTCTCAATTTAGCCCCTTTTGACGGCTAAACATTGCTTTGATTCGAACTCTAACAATTGTCTCAGTTGCTGGAATTTTTTGAGTTTTTCAAAATTGTTCTGTCATCATGCCCGGCCCTCGCGATGTTCTCCTCCTTAACTATTTGCGCAAAGAGGAGTTGATATACGAGTTAACTATCAGAAATGTGCAATCTGGAGGCACGGTTGCAATCGACACCAACAAGCTTAGAAAGTCCCTTGATTTGCCCATTTTCATCCCCAATTTGGGAGAGAAAGAAATTGATGACTCTCTTTCCACGATCGTCGAGAATATTACTGGGCTAGCATCTGTAGTCAGCTTTTTTGATGAAAACGATCCATCTCCTAATCAAATTAAGCGTGTGCAAGGCAGGCTGTATCACTTTGCAAATAGAGTTAATGATCTATTGTCTCTAAAGGTGAATGACGTTCAGAGGAAGCAATCTAATACGCTCCTTGAAACTATTTCTGAATTGTCTAATAAGGTCACTCAATTGCTAACCGGCGAAGCTCCTCCCAAAACTGATCAACCCGCCACGGTGAATGTGGGTAACGAGGAAGAGCCTCCTCAGGGAGAAGTCAATAGGATAACCGTTGCTGCTCAAACTATCTCTGCCCCATCGAACAACGAATCTGAACGCCGTGCGTCATTGGGTAACATCCGCTCGGAACTAACTTCTTTGCCATTGAAACCTTTAACGACTATGTCACCTGGGTTCAGTAGCTTGCCTCATCCATTGGCAATGTTGCTTAGAGGTATCTCTAAGTTTTCCGTCAACACCACCAGTGATGTAATTTCATTTTTAAGATTTCTAGTGGAATTTCAGGATCATGCTCTGGTTTTTTCTCTTTCGCCATGTCAAATTTTGCAAATTATCTATCCGTATGCTATTGGTATTCTCTCTGATAAAATCGTAAGAGCCATTGCCGAGCAATCATCTATTGAGGATTTCCATGCCCATTTGCTAGCTAACTTCATCCCGGCTAGGGCCAGGTCCTCCCTTATTCAGAAATACTATTATCGGGTACAGCGCTTGGATGAAAACCTGGCAGACTTCATCCAAGATATTAAGTTTTATACTAGGGTGTTTGCTCTCCACTTCCCTGAGGATCAGATCGTGCAAGCTATTGTTGAAGGGATTTCACCACCCTACAGGTCATATTTGTGTTTCGCGGCGTGCCCGCAAACCTTCTCTGAACTGGAAGCATTAGCCGTCTCTGCGGAAGGAGTTAGGTATGCCGATTCCTTGCGTGTGGCGAAAGAACCCCCGCCTTCCTTTAGTAACACTCGGCCTCCACCTCGCCGACCAGTCAATCCCCGTAAATGTTATGCTTGTGGGTCGCCTGACCATCTACGGAATAAGTGTCCTCTGATCAAGTCAAGTGGGACAAGGAATGGAGCAGAGTCATCACAAGGCTGTTTTAAGTGTGGGGCCTTCTCACATATCGCCAAGAATTGCCCAAACTCAAATAGCACCCCCTCCTGCTCAACTTCTGGTGCAAATTCCAGCTATGCCAATAATAAAAAGTGACTAGCGGCGTCGGCTGAGCCGACTAATCCATCTTCCCGAGACTTAGCCCCTAGTAAACAGGTTGTAAATGCAGAGAACGACCAGCCTTCAAATTCATCTTTTGAATGCCCTAAAGAGTGTCTTAGGATTGCGGCGGATACCCCCGCACCTGTTCCTTTTCTTAGGATTGAGTTGAATAACGAGCCTATAACAGCTCTCTTAGATTCAGGCAGTGTTTGTTCCATTATTTCGGCTGATTGGTATTCTAAATTGAAATCTGTTTGTAAACTCCCTGACTATGACTCATCTCCTGTTAAATATGTTTCGGCTAATTCATCTCCATTAGAAATTCTAGGTTCCTTACATGTCAAAATTCGGGTTTTTAAATTTACATGGAAGATCAAATTGTTTGTGGCCAAGCGTTTGTCTTGCCCCATCATATTGGGAGCGGACTTCATTTCTCACACTGGTCTTGTGCTCGATCTCCAGAGTAGGTCGTGCACATTCAAATTTGCGTCCAATTGTAAAATCCCTCTATTAAAGTGTAATTCTGCATCATGTTCATCTATTTCGCCTACCCAGGATGAGATGTTGTTAGACCTTAGACATCTACCTGAGGAGCAGGCTGATAGTATTCGCAAATTGTGTCAGTCGTTTCCCGAGGTGTTCTCTGATACTCTTGGTGTTACTGACCTTATTGAATACAAAATTGAGGTCACGGATTCGATTCCTGTTCGCTTTCCACCTTATAGGCTATCTCCACCTAAAATGAAGGCTCTGAAAGAAATCATCGATCAAATGTTGAAGGATGGTATTATTAGGCCCTCTAAGTCAGCGTATTCTTCGCCTATTTTTCTAGTCCCGAAACCCCAAGGAGGCTTCAGGCCTGTCATTGATTACAGGGCTCTCAATCGGAAGGTGGTGTTGCAATCTGTGCCCCTTCCCGACCTTCATTCTTGCTTTTCATGGTTTCGTAAGGCCAAGTTCTTCACCATCTTGGACTTGAATCAGGCCTATAATCAAATTCCCCTTGCCGAAGAGTCTAAACATCTTACAGCGTTTGCCACGGACTGGAATTTATATGAATACAACCGCGTGCCTTTCGGGCTCCCTACGGGAGCAGCTGTACTCACTAGGCTGCTAGATAGGGTCTTCTCCGACATCAAATTCGAGTACTTATATCACTACTTAGATGATGTCGTCGTATTTTCAGAGACTTTTGAAGAACATCTAGATCATCTGCGAGAAGTTCTCGATCGCCTTCGTAAGGCTGGGTTAACTGTTAAGTTGTCCAAGGTTGCTTTTGCTAAGCCCTCTATGTCATTCCTAGGGCATATTGTGTCACCTGATGGTGTAGCAGTCGATCATTCTAGAACACAGGCCATCCGTGATTTTAAACCTCCCAAGGACATTAAAGGTATCGCCAGGTTCATTGGCATGGTGAATTTCTTCAGGAAGTTCATTCCTAATTTTGCTAATAGAGCGGCGCCCTTAAACCTTCTTCGTAGGAAAGGCATCAAATTCGAGTGGGGACCTTCTCAACAAGCCGCTTTTGAAGATCTGAAATTAGCCCTCTGTAATGCCCCTGTACTTGCTATGCCTGATTTCTCGAAGAAATTCATCGTCCAAACCGACGCATCGTCGTCAGCAGTAGCTGCAGTTCTTCTTCAAGAGACTGAACTAGGGAGGCGACCCATCGCCTATGCGTCTAGGACATTGTCAGCTCAAGAAGCAAAGTACTCCATATATGAGCTTGAAGGTTTGGCAGTCTTATTCGCCTTAGAAAAGTTCCGTCTCTATCTGGAACACGTCAAATTCGATCTGGAGACAGATAATCAAGCCTTAAGCTGGGTCTTAGGTAGACCGCGTCGTACTGGTCGTATAGCCCGTTGGGCCATCCGTATTTCCGCCTTCCAATTCGATGTCAGGCATATCAGAGGTACCGAAAATGTTGTGGCTGATGGACTCAGCCGTATGTTTTCAAACGAGGTCGAGACCCATGAACCGGTCGACAGTTCATCACCTTCCGAGTCCATACTATCTGGTGTTAATGCCATCTTAACAGATGCTCCCATGCTTTTTAGGGATATTGAGAAATACCAACGTGAAGATCCGACGCTGGCTCCGATAATGGAAACCCTTTCTTCTGGGGAACATGCTGTCCCTTATGTTCTGAGGAATGGTGTTCTATGTTGCCCTTCGAGGCATGATAAGTTGATGAAAGTTGTTGTTCCAGCGGTTCTTGTACCTATGATCTTCAAATACTATCATGAGACCCCATTGGGGGGGCATCTTGGAATCTTTAAAACTCGTGAAAAGATTCGTGAAATGTTCATATGGAAAGGTATGGACGGTGAAATTCGAGAACTTGTAAAAGCTTGTAAATCTTGTTTGATCAGTAAACCCACCATGTCCACTAAAGTAGGCCTTTTGTCTTCTCATCAAGCGTCGCGCCCCATGGAACGCCTGTATATCGATTATGTGGGACCCTTCCCCCAGTCAAAGGGTAATGCCAACAAGTTCATCTTTGTGTGTGTAGATGGTTTTACAAGATTTTCCTGGTTATTTCCGACTAAGCTGGCTACCGCTCAGTCCACCATTACTTGCCTAAATTCTATTTTTGCTTCTTTTGGTCTGTGCCAATACATTGTATCTGATAATGCTAAAGCTTTTACATCAAATCTGTTTCGTAAATTCTGTTTTGACTTGTCCATCTCTCATGTAACTACATCTGCTTATTACCCTCAACCATCTCTGGCTGAACGGGTTAACCGTAATCTCAGGTCCGCACTTATTGCCTATCATCATGAAGATCACTCTAGGTGGGACACGTCCCTGCATTGGTTAGCTTTTGCTTTGAATTCGGCGGTTCATGAATCTCACAAATTTACTCCAGCTTCTTTGATGTTTAAGTTCGTTCCCAACACGCCGCTCTCTAACCTCTGGTCTCTGAATGACATTCTGCCCGAGACAATAGATCCGGACAACATTAAAGATCTTTGGAAGAAGGCTAAAGCTAATCTTAAAGTATCTCATGAAAAGGTTAGGGAAAGGTATGATCGTGGACGGAGACCCACCACCTTGAAGGTAGGTGACCAGGTTATGGTCAAAAATTTTGTTCCCGCGGGCAAGCTTGCCCCCAGATTTCATGGGCCTTGTATCATTCTCGATTTTCTTACGCCGGTTACCTTATTGCTAAGTAATCCAGCCACCGAGAGGATATTTAGAGTTCACCTGTCCCAGGTGAAACCGGTGTAATTTCTGTGTTAACTTGCTTCATATTATTTTGAAAGGATATGAAGGTTATATTTTTTTGAGTTTCACTTTAAGGCATTCTGCCCCTTCTGTAATATTTTGGTTTTAGATGTAAGCCTTGTGTAAAACCTGCCCCGACCCGTTAAACTGCCATCCTGTTCTTGCCACGGCCATTACCACGCTCCCGTCTCCTGCTCCACCTTACACTGTGGCTTCATAATAGTAAATGCCATGGATATCTACACGCCGCTGGCCCCTCAACCTCTCCACAAGCCTGTACCCTCAAAGAAAATGATTGTCCAACACAATTCTGCCGCCTAGCTTTAATGTTTCAGCGCCCCCGCAGCCGCGCAGCGCCGTGCAGCGACTGGGGAGGGGGATGGGCCCCCTCCTCTCCAGCGAGGACGTCATGTGCACGGCGAGCCGGAGCTCACCTCCCGGCCAAGGCTGATGTGCGGCGCACGACCTGCTACATGCCCGCAGCCTGTATCTGTTCACCGCGGGCGCGGCGTACTTCAACACCTCTGCTCCCCTCATAGTGCGGGCGAGCGGTATCTCAGGGTACTTGAGGGGTCCGAGCGGCCTCCGTTGGACGCAAGCTGCAACGGCCGGTCCGGCCATTCGACTCAATCTACATCAACTACATGGACAGTCACCATAAGCAATAATTACATTTGGGAATTTAACAACAATATTTGGTGGACATCGCAAAACTTTTCTTCACTTTTAAGCATTAAAAGTTTATCTTCAAAAATTCAAATTCTACAAACTTAAAGACTTTCATTCACCTGCAACAACAAAATTTTGGAACCGAATTAAGAAATTTCTCAAATACTTCTGCAAGTTATCTTAATCTCAACATCAAAACTTGGAACTTATTTTCAAACAAAAGTTTATGTTCTTCTGTGTTACCCCTTGGAGGAACTTTTGGGGGGGGAGGTCTGTACCGGGCGGTACACCTCTACACCGTTTATTTAAAAGTTGCGCCTGTTGAAACTCCTCTTCTGGAGGAAGGTGGAACTTTATCTATTCTATTAATTCTCTACTTTCTCAGAAGATGTCACCACGTGGAAAATTTTGAGTTTGTGAACTGTGTCATTTTCGACGTACTTTTGTTTTGCTTGTATTAAGAAGTGTGAACTTTCTCTTCTAGAGGACACTACTGAAGATCAACAATAGTGCAACCTAGTGCGGAGTCAAAGAACTATTTTGTTGGAGAAAATTTAATTTCAGGAGTTTGTTCTTTGGTAAATTTCTTTCTGTCATTGTTTAAGTTGGCTGTATACCCCTCTTTTTCCCCTTAGTTTGGATCTAGCCAATCCCGAATTTCTTTAATTAATTTTCCACCAATAATGTGTTTCTTTTTCCTCTATGTAGGGGTTTCTTTTCCCGAACCAATAAAGATTTTGTGGGAGGGTGTTTTCTTTCCCCTAACGCCTAGAATCTTCCGCGAGAGGATATAAACTGCTGATTTTGGGGTCTCCGGGCCACTTCTGTTCCATCTTTCAGTGTATTAAGTACATAGCAGGAGGCGGGAAGCGCCTCTTTCCTCGGCAGCGATCTACTACCAGGTAATGGCCTATTAATATCTTCTTTTCTTGCTAGGTCGGCAGTTTAACTCTCGCGGCGGGTTCGAAGCGTTTTCCATCATGTAACCTTTTCCTAAAATGTAACTACTCTTTTCTTCTATTCTCTTGTAAAGCTACATTATGGGATAGAGAGTGCTAACCCTCTCGAGTTCCCACTCACATCATCTTGAGGTGAACTTATTTTTCTCAACCAATTCTCCCGTAATGTAATGTAAATTGCCTTTAAGTCACCTCTGTAGTATGGGATTAGCCCTTGTATTAACGGCCTAGTGCCAAGTAGGTCTTAAGCAAGTGTATTAGGAGTGCAAGTTCGCCTCCTCTCAAGTTGTATTTTAGAGGTCATGTATTAATCTTTTCTCACCTAATAGACCTCAGTAGGTTGGGTATTTTACCCCTGTGTATATGTCCTTTGAGGACAACTTGAAAGTTGAGTTTGGTGTGGCCTGGGAGAGGCTTAACTTTAAGAGCGAGTGGCTCTTTTCTAAAACTGAGAGTTGTATGCCTCGAGGAGGCTTTGCTGTGTAATTTGGAGCAAGGGCTCCAGGGTTTGAGTGGGGTCTTCTGCCTCTTTTGTTGAAATTGGTATATCGTAAAGTTGAGCTAGTTGCTCAAGAATTGTGTTTTCAGGGCTCGAAGCCCAAATTCTTTAATCCCTGTAATTGTACATTTCAAGTTGTATTTCGGCTACTAAGTACCTGTTCTATTTGTTGTTACCTAATTTTGAAAAGAAAATATAACCTTGTTAAATTTTAAAATTTAATTTCTCTTTAGTAGCTTGAGACCTATTCACCACCCAGCACCTTCTTTTACGCATAACTACCGCTAAAACACGGTAACAAAGATAATGATGGTGATGATTACTAATTCGTCGAGAAAGAAGAGGTAGATGTATTTTAATGGTGATATTAAGTTAGTTGACACAATTTAAGGTTAAGAATACATGTATTTAATTCTATAACGTATATTAATTCTTCAGTATTCCACATTCAGCATTAGATATGATCCATATAAGTTAAGTATGTCGGATAGATACCTGTAAATCATCAAAATGAATCCATGTAGGAAAGAGTGAGCCGAATTAGCCCACATTATCCAGAATTCTTAACCACAATCATGTTTATTTAGGGAAATAGAGGTAGGATGTCTAATTGCTCATTTCAATGATATCACTGAAGAGGTTCTCCGTAATTATACGATGATGACACTGGTTATTGAAGTCTTCTTAGATGACAGATCACAGAATTTCCAGAGATGATATTAAATAAGGTATTATGAGTTACTGGTGACATAATAACAGGTTGCACATGATAAATAATTGGCACTTAATTTTGAGAATTTTTATTTTTATTTCAGATAAATGATCTACATAATGATTGGTAATGATAATTTTTGCTTATTTGAACGTGAAGCAATGTTAATGGACTTATTTTATCTTTTCTTCCTTGTACGTCTGGAGATAAAGCCACTAAATATGAAATACTGAAGTAATGAACAAGAAGACTAATGTTTCCCTTATCCTAATGATCAATGATCGTGATATATAGCATAATTGTGAAATATTGACAAATACGTGCAGGCAAATAGACTGATAACTTGCGAATAGGTCTGAAAAATATTACATAAAGTTTAGGAAAAGAATTATGATGCGTTCAAACAGTGAAATGAGTTTCATAAACATGATTTTAATTTAAAAGGGATCCTCAAGATGCTCATCATTATGACATTTTCTACTTTTCAATGGAACTAATGTACATAGTCAGAATTTATTCTTATATTTCAAAGATCTTTGAATGTTTCCATTAACTAGGTCAATTAGGTACAGAAATAGCCAGACTTTAGCAGATATTGAATTTCTACTCTATTTCAAGATCATTTAATTTAATAAAGTGTTATTAGATGAAACTTATTCACTCTTAAGGATGCCTTAGGGTGAATAAGTACTTATAAATATTCATAGACTAAGTATGATAGATTTATGAAATGTTATTAAATAATTCGCGAGATGGAGAAGTCCAACTAACAAATATTATGCAAACTGACCCGTTTATCTCATCCGATGACTCTACTCTCGGAACCTATGACCCAAATTTGATACTGAGATGATAAATAATGATAAATTGAGCTAGACAGGATTTCTTTGTAACTCGACCTGGAATTGAGAACGGCACATTGTGTAAACTTAGTGATATAGCTATTTTCAATACGGAATAATGACGAGAATAATGGTTTGTAAGGTAAGAAATGACAACATATAGCAAAATTAAAGTGAAAAAGTTATGTGATAAAGTGGAGAGAAATAGACTGAGATGATATGGAAATGTTAAATGGATGAATGAAGGGAATCAATCAATCAATCAATACTGATCTGCATTTAGGGCAGTCGTCCAGGTGGCAGATTCCCTATCTGTTGCTTGCTTAGCCTTTTCCGAAATGATTTCAAAGAAATTAGAAATTTATTGAACATCTCCCTTGGTAAGTTATTCCAATCCCTAACTCCCCTTCCTATAAATGAATATTTGCCCCAGTTTGTCCTCTTGAATTCCAACTTTATCTTCATATTGTGATCTTTCCTACTTTTATAAACGCCATTCAAACTTATTCGTCTACTAATGTCATTCCACGCCATCTCTCCGCTGACAGGTCCGAACATACCACTTAGTCGAGCAGCTCTTCTTCTTTCTCTCAATTCTTCCCAACCCAAACATTGCAACATTTTTGTAACACTACTCTTTTGTCAGAAATCACCCAGAACAAATCGAGCTGCTTTTCTTTGGATTTTTTCCAGCTCTTGAATCAGGTAATCCTGGTGAGGGTCCCATACACTGGAACCATTCTCTAGTTGGGGTCTTACCAGAGACTTATATGCACTCTCCTTTACATCCTTACTACAACCCCTAAACACCCTCATAACCATGTGCAGAGATCTGTACCCTTTATTTACAATCCCATTTATGTGATTACCCCAATGAAGATCTTTCCTTATATTAACTCCTAGATACTTACAATGATCCCCAAAAGGAACTTTCACCCCATCAACGCAGTAATTAAAACTGAGGCGACTTTTCCTATTTGTGAAACTCAAAACCTGACTTTTAACCCCGTTTATCGACATACCATTGCCTCCTGTCCATCTCACAACATTTTCGAGGTCATGTTGCAGTTGCTCACAATCTTGTAACTTATTTATCACTCTATAGAGAATAACATCATCCGCAAAAAGCCTTACCTCCATCATTTTTATATATAAGAAAACATAAAGGTCCGATAATACTGCCTTGCGGAATTCCCCTCTTAATTATTACAGAGTCAGATAAAGCTTCACCTACTCTAATTCTCTGAGATCTATTTTCTAGAAATATAGCAACCCATTCAGTCACTCTTTTGTCTAGTCCAATCGCACTCATTTTTGCCAGTAGTCTCCCATAATCCACCCTATCAAATGCTTTAGACAGGTCAATCGCGATACAGTCCATTTGACCTCCAGAATCCAAGATATCTGCTATATCTTGCTGGAATCCTACAAGTTGAGCTTCAGTGGAATAACCTTTCCTAAAACCGAATTGCCTTCTATCAAACCAGTTATTAATTTCACAAACATGTCTAATATAATCAGAAAGAATGCCTTCCCAAAGCTTACATACAATGCATGTCAAACTTACTGGCCTGTAATTTTCAGCTTTATGTCTATCACCCTTTCCTTTATACACAGGGGCTACTATAGCAACTCTCCATTCATTTGGTATAGCTCCTTCATGCAAACAATAGTCAAATAAGTACTTCAGATATGGTACTATATCCCAACCCATTGTCTTTAGTATATCCCCAGAAATCTGATCAATTCCAGCCACTTTTCTAGTTTTCAACTTTTGTATCTTATTGTAAATGTCATTGTTATCATATGTAAATGTTATTACTTCTTTGGCCTTAGTCTCCACCTCTCTCGACATCATCCTTGTAACCAACAATCTTTACATACTGCTGGCTGAATACTTCTGCCTTTTGAAGATCCTCACATACACACTCCCCTTGTTCATTAATTATTCCTGGAATGTCCTTCTTGGAACCTGTTTCTGCCTTAAAATACCTATACATACCCTTCCATTTTTCACTAAAATTTTTATGACTGCCAATTATGCTTGCCATCGTGTTATCCTTAGCTGCCTTCTTTGCTAGATTCAATTTTCTAGTAAGTTCCTTCAGTTTCTCCTTACTTCCACAGCCATTTCTAACTCTATTTCTTTCCAGTCTGCACCACCTCCTTAGTCTCTTTATTTCTCTATTATAATAAGGTGGGTCTTTACCATTCCTTACCACCCTTAAAGGTACAAACCTGTTTTCGCATTCCTCAACAATTTTTTAAAACCAATCTCAGAGTCTGTTTACATTTTTATTTACCATTTTCCACCGATCATAATTACTTTTTAGAAACTGCCTCATGCCTGCTTTATCAGCCATATGGTACTGCCTAACAGTCCTACTTTTAAGACCTTCCTTTCTATCACATTTATTTTTAACTACCACAAAAACAGCTTCATGATCACTAATACCATCTATTACTTCAGTTTCCCTATAGAGCTCATCTGGTTTTATCAGCACGACATCCAGGATATTTTTCCCTCTGGTTGGTTCCATCACTTTCTGAATCAGCTGTCCTTCCCATATTAACTTATTTGCCATTTGTTGGCCATGCTTCCTGTCATTCGCATTTCCTTCCCAATTGACATTTGGCAAATTCAGATCTCCCGCTACAATCACATTTCTTGCCATGTCGTTTCCCACATAGCTGACTATCCTATCAAATAATTCCGAATCCGCGTCAGTGCTACCCTTTCCCGATCTGTACACTCCAAATATATCAAGTTGCCTATTATCTTTAGAGATGAGCCTTATACCTAGAATTTCATGTCTCATCTTTAACTTTTTCGTAGCTTACAAATTCTTCTATCACCAGAATGAACACTCCCCCTCCCACCATTCCTATCCTATCTCTACGATACACACTCCAGTGCCTTGAGAAAATTTCTGCAACCATTATATCATTTCTCAGCCATGATTCAACTCCTATTACAATATCTGGTAAATATATATCTATTAAATTACTTAATTCTATTCCTTTCTTTACAATACTTCTACAGTTCAACACCAACAATTTTATGTCATCCCTACTTGATTTCCAGTTCTCTGTTCCCTTATCACCACTCCCTAGGCCTTCCCTGAATGTACCTCCCTATTACCCTTCCGAACAAATTTCCTAACTTATACGTACCACTGCGGTTTAAATGAAGGCCATCCGAATGCAGATCCCTATCTCCTACCCACCCATTAGGATCTAGAAATTTCACTCCCACTTTCCCACATACCCACTTCATAGTCTCATTTAAATCCCCAATCACCCTCCAGTCAGTATCCCTCCTACACACTATTCCACTAACAACAATCTCCGCTTTCTTAAACTTCACCCGTGCTGCATTTACCAGATCCCACACATCTCCAACTATGTTGGTAGTTATATCAGCTTGCCTTACGTTGTTGGTACCAATGTGAAACACTACCACCTTCTCCTTCCCCACCTCCCTCTCTTCTACTTTCCTCAACATCTGCCTCAACCTAATTCCTGGATAACATTCTACCCTGGTTCCCTTTCCTCCACACACTTTCCCCACGTGTCTAACGATGGAACCCCCATGACCAGAGCCTCAACCCTACCCACCTCATTTGATCCCCTCCCCTCTTGGTCAGCCCTATCTTTCCTGATAGCTGCAGAAGCTACTTCCTCCTCCCTTTTCTCCTTCCCATGACCCTGTTCCACCTGTCTTTTCCTATCATCTACCCTACATTTCCCTTTCCTACCTTTTCCCTTCCTCCTACTTCCACACATCTCAGCAACAGTTCCCTGCCCCTCATCTTCTCTCTGTTGTTCTACCTGGAGTGACTCGTACCGATTTCGCACAGGCACCTGTCCTGAATTCTGATCCTGAATAGAACCCTTAGCCTGCAATCTCCTTCCCCTTAGAACATTAGACCACCTGTCTTCTACAACTCCTCCCTTTCCTTCTCCTCCCTCTTGGGAATGATGAAAACAAACTATGGCATGTATAAGACAATGTGACTTGGGCTGGAACATAGTAACAAATGGTAAATGACCATAAAATAGAGTGAAATGAAGAGGAGCCATGCTTCCCCAAATTGGCCTCTGAGTAAGAGGAAATGATGATGACAATGATGGTGAAGACAATAATGACAACGATGATTCTGGCATGTTTAATAGTAGCATCTTACCTTAAGAACTTCCAACAGAGCTTGAACTCCTGTCAGAGTTAATTTCTGATCTTGGGGTAACTGCAGAGCTGCTTCCATCTCATGAGCTGTCTTTTCTTTGGCACCTATGTATGCCATCATTAACACCAGTTGTGCACTCAATGGTGAGAAAATAATATTCTGCTGTTGCTCTTGTTTCAGCACCTGGCATAACAGACACTTCATTAAAAAGTTGAAAGAACAAGACAAAGGGGTTATATGTGACCTTTCAGTAAAAAGAATATCTGCAATACACAGCTGGCATGCCTGCACTTGTATTAGGCTCTTCCTATCACCTATTCTGTCCAGCCTCACTAGCACCACCCCCTGTGATAGGTGGGGGTGGTAAAACACATCCACAGTTTTCCCTGCCTACCGCATGAGGTGGCTAAAAGGGAGACCAGGGGCTTTCATCTAAGGAGTTTAGGTAGGCAACCATGGTTTCCCTACCCAAGTCCGGCATTGCTTTGACTTACTTGTGTCAAGCTCCTCACTTCTTAATTTCCTGATATCTCTGAGTCAACTCTTGTTCTCTTCTGGCCCTGATGGTATTAGGTTAGAGATGCCTACAGAGTCTTCATGTCCATGCCGTTTGTGGCCCTTTCCTTCCTTTTGCCGATAACTTCATTCTTCAAAGAGTCAGTCACCTTCCATTTTTCCTCTTATTAGTATTGAGAGAGGATGATTGCCTAGTTGTACTTCCTCTTTAAACAATAATCATCACCACTACCACCATTCCACAACACAGCAAGTGGTATCATCATTGTTTTGATGTACGGGTAAACGAAACCTTTTTTCAATCCATGCTCACTTAACTGTATAAACCTTGGCAGGAATAAGGAATACCAGTATGTACAGTTAAGTTCATTAAACTTAAAAGACTAAACACAAGAAACCACTAATTACTGGTCTCATCAGAATACAGTACATATGTTGGAAATGAGTTGTTAAAAGACCTTCTAATTGGTTTGACTATATTAATGTATTATATAATACATGTATTTACCTTGTACAAGGAATGGCAAAAAGCTGCATTGCTCCTGGCAATCATCTCCACTGCGTCCTTGTCAGTCATTCTCTTCCTTCTGGAAACAGAAGTTATTGTTATTTCACTTGGATCCAACAGCTCACCTATCAGTAATGTAATACTACCGGTAATTTAAGTCTGGACAGTTAAAATTTCTCTTATAAACAGTACAGATGTCTACTTCTAGCAAAAGGTTATGGTTAAAATATATAATGTGGCCCATTGCGTGCAAAGGGACCCAAAGTTGGCAATGGAAATTTTACAGCAGAGCTGAACAAAAGTGTCTGGGATGTAAAAATTGCATTTCTATGTTTTGACTTTTTGCACTACCTACGAGTCTTCTTAACAAACTAAGTTACGCAGTAGTTCGAGTCTTTGCCACCTGGTGTCATGAAAACTGTGTACAATGAAGCATAACAAAAGGGTTGGATGCAAGAACCAGGCAGCTCCACTTTTCATCAAAATGGACATTTTCATATATATCGAATGTAAACAAATAGGCGCACATTTCTATGCAAGAACCATGCAACTCCAATGACTTCCATTGGCGATACAAAGGAAAAGGAGCCACATGGAGATAGCATTCATCATCATTTTAATGCAAGAACAAGGCAGCTCCAGGAGCCACCTGGTTTTTCAATCGATTTCAGTTCAGTGCATCGTCACTGGTGCCGAAGCTTCGGAATGGTAGAAAAAGAAAAACGGAAGAGAGAAAGACTGTATGTTCCTAATGACTATGTGAACCTCATAAGATGGTCAAGCTCAAAATTTGTTGTCAAACAAATTGAGAGAGACAGCTTTCTAGACTATAAAGGTCCTTTTGAAGAATCCTTCAAGAAGAATGTTAGTTGTGTAGGTAAAGAGAAGTTCTCCATTTCAAAATATCGGTTGTTTATTCATAGTGAAGAATTTTGTGGAAGTGTTAAATGTTCAATGAATGCATCAGATTTTTCTCTACAAGAGTTTCCTCTCTTGAAAGAGAACAGTACTCCAAAGTTTCCTCACGCGAGTCGGAAACTGTATCCAGATTCTCTGCACATCAAGGAAGCAAAATTTCGGGATGTAATGGTACTGGCCAAACGCTATGTACCCCCCACTGACAAGTGATATTACAACAACATAACCAGCCAATCAAGAGAAAATAATGTGAACACCTCATCTGGAAGTGAATAACATCAACTGTCATACTGTAATAGGGTATACACTTAATATTCAAGGTTCTTAACATTTCTGTGACTAATTATGAAGTGTTTGCACATTGAAATACTGTAAAAAAAATTTTTTAAACAGTTTTTGGTAAGTAAAACCACAGAAATCATTGAATTAAACATTTTCTATGCAAGAACCAGGTGGCTCCAAAATTAATTTATTGCTATAAAAGAAAAGAAAATTGAAAATTCTGCTACATTACAGGCTAAATGTATCAAGGAGGTCATAATTAACATACTGACAAAAGTAATTATTTATAGCATAATTCATACTTATTTTATACAGTTTTATCTTGCTCCTGAAAAGTTAGAAAAAATGGAGCTGCCTGGTTCTTGCATCCAACCCTTCAAAATATAAGTAATGATATTTGTTTTGGACCCTAAAACTCCTTACTATATTGAAAGTGACTTCACCTATATTTTTAATTCATGATATAGTCTGGAACTATTAGCAGTCACCTGTGCTAATTTTAACATGTATATGTGAGAGTAATAATTTAAAGAACAATGACTATGTTGCCTAAAGAGCAAAGCAGTGCCATCTACCTCCGCACGTTTGAACTATGCAACTAACTTGTCTGAGCGGACTGCTCACTTCCGGTATTATTGTCGTTAGAGAAACTTTTGGACACAGCGTCTGTCTGCTGCTAGAGGCTGTTGAGTGTTGACGTGTTTGGCTCTCTCTAGCCATGGTGCATTGTCCGGCTGTGAAAATGAAAATGGCATCATGCCAGATTCCTTCTAGAGAACCTGCATGGGAATACTAAAATGTTTTTGAGTATGCTCTGCATTTCTTCTGCTCTAACTACTATCGATTGTTAAAAGAGTAAAAAGTGCACCAATTTAAACTTAGTCTAGTGTGTGGTGGTAAGAAACTGGAATGATGTAAGTACAAAACATTTTCTAGGTATGTAATTTTGATGGAATCCTTGATATTGTTTTCACTGCTGCTGAAGGGATTTTAAAAAATTATGATATAAACACTAACTATGGGACTAATTACCATGAATCTGATGTTGGTATGCCATGTGCCCTTACCCATGTGGTTGAGAATTGTGGAACTATTACATAATCTGCGCTATATTTTTTGGAACAACAACATGTGTGAAAAATTTGTCTACAAAAGTGTAACATGTATTAATTAAGCATGGTAATTTTCATTCTTAACAATGGTCCCTGTTGATTGTAGAATCGGTATCTCTAGGATGTCTGACTAATTTTCAACTTTGATCTTTCCTAACACTAGTATTCATAGTGTTTAAAATTTATTCTGATAGTGTTTTGATGGTGAGAATAAATCTTTGCAGGCTAGTGTTTTCAAATGTGTAAAAAGGTGTAAAAAGAATTTACCACAGTACTATTTCTATCATGCACCACCTCACACTATGTATGATTTAGAATTTACAAATTTGGCACCTGATTTTAGTAAAATTAGGTGGTTTATATGGAAAACGATGTGCTGATTTTGGAAATACCAATTGATTTACTGTAATATGTACAGATTTTATGTAATTCATTATTATATATATTGATGTTCAAGATTTAATGTAAATTTAAGAAAATTTGAATTAATTTCATTGTGTTTCCAAACTGTATGTTTACCAGGAATCAAAATTGGTTCATGGCTGGTGCATGATACCCATTCTCAACTTACACAACTTCTGGACTTTTCCAGCCCACATCCTTGCATGTGCTATCAAAATGTGTCAGGTTTTACATGTAGGCTCTTTCTCTTTTCTGCCTATGTGGTTTTCCCCTGACCCTTCAATACCACGCCTTAACAGCACATTACCAACACAAATCTTGCCTGGTAATGCGTCTAACGTGCAAACAGGCAGGTACTCCTGTAGTAACACTTCCCACTCTTCTCTGCTATCTCTTTCTTCTTACAATTAATAGCATGTCGGAGGCAATGTAGATTGAGTAGATTGCCACGTGGGGGGAGTGGCTTCGGGGGCCCCCCGAAACAAAAAAGAAGAGCAGCTCATTGTGCTCAACATGTTAGCCTGTATGTAATAAGTAGAAGGATGGGTATCGTTGTAGAGTATGTGTTCAAGAACAGTGTACATGTACAGAGATGTTGGATGTTCAATAAACCATTTGTTAACTAACATGTGGTATTGTGGTTATGTTACTCCTCACATAGCCCGATAGTTCACCTACATTTCCCATGTCAAGATGCAATTTATGGGATAGAATTAATAAACCATTTGAATTGTGATATATTGTAAAAATAGTGAAAGATAGGAGAGGCAAGAAGCCAAATAGCATAATTGATGCAGATTATATGAGCACAGATGATTATTATATATGAGAAGAATGAATATTAATCAAATTTTAAACTTAATTCTCATAGTTTATCTTTCTCACCCACTTATTTCTTACTTTCTTGAATAAATTACATTAATTAAGGTTAATGTGATGTACTATTGGTGTCTTCCATAGTAACAAAAATCAACTTAGATTTAAACTGTAGAATTATCCATTTTCTTGCAAATTCATGATACGTCAGGTGGAGGCGTCCATTAATTATGATGACAGATAGATTTACATAGCATATCAGCGATGTTTGAATCCCACGAGCACTCAAAAATAAAATCTTTTACAATAAAAATGGCGTAGTAACGCACGTACTGTAAAAAAAAAAGAACCCTGAGATCTATTCGTGATTTCTTTACGTCAGCTATCCTGGACGTGGGATGGGCGTATTATTGGCACACTTTATCTTGGTGCATTTACACCCTAGTGCTCAATCGGTCGACCTCGGCAATCTTCGAGTTTCGTACTGGCAACCTTTGAAACACAAACTATGAATCGCTTAAGCATAGTTGTGTGACATCTGGCGTACACTTTACGTACTAGTACTGTTGTTGTTTACACAGCAAAGCCAAACTATAGAATTCATGCTAGGAACAAGATTCACATTGAGAAATGTTATATAATGTTATATAATGTGTATGTGACACAGTTATTGGCTTAAGATAATAACGGTTTAGAAACTTCATATCGATCGATCATATTCTCGATTCAATTCAGATTTCATTTTCATTCAGTTGGCAGCACTACCGGAACCGGGACAGCTCCCTCCTTACTCCTCACCCCCATACACAAATGCACTAAGTGTGCCGATAATACATGGTGCAACAATACACTGAAATGTACTGTACAGCAACAATAGGCACACATATCCCACACAAGCACACATACTAAGGCACAAGATTATTATAATCTGATTTATGGATTCATTGTCTGTCTGTTAGGTCATCAGCCCAGAGGCTGGTTGGATCCTCAAATAGCACCACCAAAGGTTATGCGGTTATAAGGAAACCCCAAAAACCACTGGCAGCACCAAAATGAGGCGTACTAGGCAAGATGAGGAGTGAGGTAGTTTGCCATTGCTTTCCTCACTGGGTCAGAAAGTACTATTGCAGCACGACTGACGCTATAAGTAGCACCTTTCATAACACTCAGATGCACTAGTCATGCTCTGAATGTCATTACTCAGCACTACCCATACCCCAGCAACTTCTATATTGTCACAGTCATGGATGTTGACTGGGACTTCGGTGGAAGCTACACTTTACTCTGGCCTGTGCCAAGAGATGGATGCAAAAGTACTGTATCCATAAAACCTCATTTATTTTGAATGCTGATTTTTATTTATTCTACGACCCTATTTGACCTGTTGAAGACCTTAGCGCGATGAATACCTCTTGAAAATTCGCATCCTCACATGATAAGGCTTGAGAACGTTTAATATGAACATCGCTCTTGAACTCTTCGTACGTCTCAGAACTCCCCTTACTCCTTAATTTTTTTGTCGGCCGGGTGGCTCAGCATCTCTACTCCAGCTACTTCGCCGACTTCAAAAAAGCACATTGGCTGACGCCTTGTTGGAAGTTAGCCACCCCTATACCTACTCTTTTCTCCTCACCATGACAACCACTACCACTCCTACCACAACAACAACCACCACGACCTGCGCACTTCGCATTCCCTACCTTCCTATCACTACGGTTACGTACTCCCATTCTTCCCCTCTTCTGACTACGACCCTTCCTCTGCCGCCATACCCTGATCCGCCCAGTTACCTGTACATCCCTCCCCGCTACTTCAACCGTTCGACCATCGCTGAAGAAACCTCTGCTACGACACCAGTCATACAGCCTTCACCTCCAGCAGACACCGTGCGTCATTCAACATCACCACTGCCAGATCGCACCACTATGCATAGTTGTGTCTTACGCGGCGTGGATCCTGACATCTCAGATCGAGAGGTTATCCAAGAACTTAATCTCGAAGGCATTCCTGTGCGTCGTGCCTTCCGAATTTGGAACAACTCCGGACCAACCTATCTCGTCCGTCTCCACCTGCCTACGGAAGAAGCAGTCCAACGTCTTCTTACCAGCGGGGCACGTATCTACGGTCGTCAACATCAAGTGGAACCTTCACGCTCCCCTCCTAGAACTCCCACCAGCCCACGTCTTCGACCCCGGCCAGCCCCCTCATATCGAACTCCCTCGCACGTTCGTCCACCAACTCAATTCTCCTTCTCACCACCCTTAACAGCCGACCTTCTCAGACTTCTCATCACCTCCTTGTACAATATCTCCGCAACCTTACACCTACTAACCTTTCATGGCAGCCCTAGTACACTTCTCTGAATTTTCACCCCTTCCACACATCCCTGGTATTTAAATAACATCCGAGCACACCTCCTCAACCATTAATTCCACTTACCCTCCTCCTTACAATATTGGTCCTTCCCCAATTCTTTCAACATCTCCGGCCTGGGAGACAGCGACACTGTCTAGGGGCCCGCCTCGCCCGAAGGGCGGGGAATGAAACACGTTGCAGCAGCAGCAATATGAAAATCACTTCATAGCATTAACAGGTAATATCAACATCGCCTATCGTAAATGTGAAATGATATTGAAGAACATGAACACTCATAACTTTCACACAAAATCTCACTAACGAGTTAATCTTGGACTTACATATCGCTTAAGGTTATCCAAATTCATGTTGAATGTACTCTAGAATGATTATCACATTTCTCATAACTGGTGGCATTCACATCGCAACACCTGCTAGCTGAACATCATTCTAGAAATACCTATTATACATATATTATAGTCATACTCACTACTCATAATTAATGGGCCATCATGCCATACCGTCTATATGATAGATAAATTGAGCCAAAATTTGCATCTCAAACAAGATTTTCGTGTACTGTATCTTATTTAACCTTCCGTCAGCCGCAATATATAAAGTTTCAAGGCAGGTCGCAAGGAGCCTGAGAGATCCCCTCACGTATAAGTTTCGGGAAGTTCAAGTGGGCAGCTATAATGTACTCCTTATGTTATATAGGTGTGGATGAGTCAGTTAAAATTGGTTTAGCAAAATTCTGATCCCAAAATAAGCCGCATTTTATAACCATATATTTTCTTCAAAATTTTAGGTATCTTTGCAGTATTTACAATATTTACAATTTTAATTGCAGAGAAAAATCTTATGTTGGCGGAAACTATGTTCATATGTCTCAGCAATAACAACAAACATGAGAAATATAAACGGGTCATATATTATTCAGTAAGGATTCTACAAGAACACTAATATTTCGCACAGACACTAGTCGATCATGTTCCTTTTTTTCTTCATGGGTTTTGGCGGTCATCAAATCTTAAACTACGAATCAAGAACTTAAATCTCTTGAGGCTCATTACCAGTGCAAACTTTTCTATACCATCTCCATCAGTGCCCCAGAGATCTTCAAGGCTCTGCCTATTATCTCTGTAAGATCCTGCCAAGTACAATAGGCCAAAGAATGCTCTATCTGGTCTGTAAGCTCAGCATCCCTTTCACGAGTAAAATTTTGTTTCACGTAGTCCACGTATTGATTTGTGTAAGTTATGATAGTGTCTATTATTTCCTCCGTAAATAAACACTACCAGGAGTCAAGCGGTGATTTAGCTTGCCTTGCTTGTCCTATAACTCCAGGTAGATGTCGTACGAGATTGTGCTTCCTGGCGCGGACCCGTTGGGATGGCGGCACCGTACACCATTTTGTCTTGTCTTTCCCTTTATAATAATTAGCACTGGCCTCTAATTCTCCTTGTTCATCAGCATCACCGTTGTCATCCTGTTCTGTTTCCGAGTCACCATCTCTTGATTCCAGAAGATCGTCACTGTTTGTGTCACTTTCGTCTTCAAAATTCTCATGTAACGCATTATCATCTTCATCCAGCAACAGTCGTTGGACATCCTCCACTTCTTTGGATCTGTCTGAGTTAAAATGATCGTTCCTACTGGCCACAATGTATGGTAAATCTAAAATAAAGAGAAATTGGGACGTAAGTAGTCGCAATGTGGCTGTGAGGCACCAGGCTTATATTGCACTATCTACATGCTTACGTGGGAAATTACACCAAATTTAGGGTAAACAAATAATTTAACTTGTCTTGTCTTGTCTTGCGGATATTTATTTGGGATTCAATAAATTCTTTCCCAGTCACGAGACCATTAATATATTACACTTATATCACAAAAGCACACGATTACATCACTAATGCCCGATTTTAGCATGATCACACGTAGATAGATGCACTTAAAGAAGCAATATTATATCGGGTATAAGTAGGTTCATGGAAGTATTACATTCGGTACTGAGCAGAGACACAAATAACTCAGTAAGCTGGAATAGGAGTAACTTGTTACACTGTACAAGATCGGAAGGTAATAAAAACCTCGATACAGTATCTACTCACCAGGAACATATAGAAGTGCCACCTCACAAACATGTCGGAACAAAACAACTGAAAAAACTAGATCATAATTACAATTTGATGTGAGTGTTATCAAGGTATTCGTTTAAAATAGTAATGATCGCAGGCGAAGGTTGGTGCAACAAAACTGAAAGTCGTGTAGAGAAAGGTACTGGAACTTTAAGTAATTTCTGCATTAAAATGGCCTGGTGATGTGCATATTGGGGGCAATGAAGAAACAAGTGGTCACTATCGCCCTGAGATTCTCCGCAGGAACAAGTTGGGTCGTTCGTAATGTGAAATCGAGTTAAATATACTGGGGTTAAGGCATGATTAAAACGTAGTCGGATGATATTGGTAATGTGACGTCGTGTATACGTGCCATTTGCAAACCACGGCAGTGTGGGAATACTCGGTTGAATTTGATAGTAATGTTGGCCTTTCGTACGAGCAGATAATCGCCATTGTGTGCACCATGTGTGTTGAGCTGCAGTTTTGATACGTGGAAAGAAGTCGGGACTCGGAATTTTGATTTGTAATATATTCGCGGTATCTGCACTGGCGTCTTTCGCTGCTATATCGGCCATATCGTTGCCTACGTGCCGATTATGCCCTTTAATCCATATTAGCGTTATAACAAAACCGGATGTTTCAAGTCGAAATAGAAGAGACTTAACTTCGTAGATATATGTATTTGTATGAGGGGCGAGTGATTGCAGAGCTTGTAAAACACTTTGAGAATCGCTGAATATATATTTATTTTTTTGGATTGCAACTGTTGAACATATACGAGGGCTTGGTATATGGCATATAATTCTGCTGTAAAGATAGTTAAATTATTAGGTAACGGATATTTAAAGCTAATGTGTAGTTGTGGATCGTAAAATGCTGCTCCGACTCCAGTATATCGGTAAATAGGAGGTAATCTGATGAGGTTATGGGACTTTTAAATTTCTTATGAGCGTATAATGTGGGATAAGGTGCAGACATTGATTGGTTTGATGGATCAGAAGGGGCAGTGATAATAGAAGGACGGAATGTTTGAATATCATAGTAGTATGAATACGTATTAACGCGTGGTGTACGAAGTATAGTCTCAGTAAGATGGTGGATGTCAGCATAAGCCATATATATGGCGGGATACCGATGATTGGGAGGAGGACGCTGTTGATAATATTCATGTAATAATTGTAATTTAGGGACAATAAGGGAGTTCGTTCTACTAATATGTTTAAGTAGGAATTTTTTGGAAAGTTTTACCCTGCGAACATACAGTGGTTCTTCCGTAGTTTCTACTAATAAAGCGTTAGTTGGTGTTGAGCGGAGGGCACCCACACTGATACGTAGTGCTGAAAATTGGAGACGATCCAAAGCTAATAAACTATGTTTAGAGGTTAAATCAATAATGTGGGCGCTATAATCAAGTATGGACCGAATGGTTGCATGATATAGCATGATATGAAGGTGAGGAACTAATTACGACTCTCAGAGGTAAGATTTCCAAACTACCTGACTCAAAAGTAATTGTAGTAAATGTGCCACCCAGGTATGACCTTTTAGAGGACTCATGTGTGAACAAAGCTGTACATAATGTAAATATAAAAATCAAGAGATTATGTAAGAGTTTTAGAAATGTCTATGTAGTAGATACTTCAGGTCTTGGCAGACAAATGTTCACTAGACATGGGTTACATCTAAATGGTAATGGAAAAGCAACTCTCTGTAGACAAATTGCTACAATTATCAACAGAGATTTGCAAACTAATCTGTACTTAAGAAAACCCATACCACTAAACTGGCACATACAGGGAAACTTGCCAGAAAACCCAGACCCTTAAATCAAGATCTATGTATTATCCGCACACTTTATCTTGGTGCATTTGTGTACGGGGGTGAGGAGTAAGGAGGGAGCTGTCCGGTATCGATAGTGCTGCCTGGTGCTGCCAACTGAATGAAAATGAAATCTGAATTGAATCAAGAATATGATCAATCGATATGAAATTTCTAAACCGTTATCATCTTAAGCCAACAACTATGTCACATACACATTATATAACATTATAAAACATTTCTCGATGCGAATCTTGTTCCTAGCATGAATTCTATACTTTGGCTTTGTTGTGTAAACAACAACAGTACTAGTACGTAAAGTGTACGCCAGATGTCGCACAACGATGCTTAAGCGATTCATAGTTTGTGTTTCAAAGGTTGCCAGTACGAATCTCGAAGATCGCCGAGGTCGACCGATTCAGCACTAGAGTGTAACTGCACCAAGATAAAGTGTGCGGATAATACAAGGATCTGGGTTCCAGGGAAGTTCTCAACTCATGAGTCAAACGTTACCCAATTGCAACAGTCAAGTTTTAGGGAGGAAGGAGGTCTGAGATTGCTCTTGGTAAACTGTCAGAGTGTAGTAAATAAACAATTAAAATTCGGTACATTGATAGAATCTTATGAGACGGATGTGGTGATAGGAGTGGAATCGTGGTTGAGAGAAGGGGTGGGTAATACAGAAGTATTTCCAGAAGGGTATACAGTCTATCGTAGAGACCGAGGAGATAAAAAGGGAGGAGGGGTATTTATTCTGGTGAAGGAAACTTATTGTTCGCATGAATGGTTTACTGATGAAAGGGATGAAATATTAAGGATAAAATTAGTTTGTGATAATATGAAGGAGGTGGGAATTATAGGAACATATAGGCCTGGAAGAGAGGAAAGGGACATGGAAATATTTGAGAAAATAATAGGTTATACTCATAAAAACAATAATGATATGGTAATAATTGGGGGAGATCTAAACTTGCCTGAAGTTGAATGGAATGGAGCTGCAAATGAAGCCCATGAACAGAAACTGGCAAATAAGTTAATTTGGGAGGGAGGATTTACACAAGTAGTACAAGAACCAACTCGTCTCAATAACTTGCTAGATGTATTCTTGGTTAAACCATGGGAAATTGTTGATAAAACTGAGGTAGTTGAAGGAATAGGTGACCATAAGGCTGTAATAATGGATGTAGGACTCGTACCAAAAATGCTTAATAAGAGGGTCACACAAGAAATTATACAGAAAAACTAAAGTTGATGAATTTGGGACTTACCTTAAATCACAATTCAGTTGTTGGATAAGTGAAGGGAATAATGTGGCTACACTTTGGGCTAAATTTAAAGGAATCATTTGGGAAGGAGAGAAGAGATTTGTACCTGTTAAGAAGGGTAAAATGACCTCAGATCCTGTTTATTACACAAGGGAAATAAGAAAATTAAAAAGAAAATGTAGAATAGTAAACAGGAAAATCAAAGAAGGTAGGGAGAATAGAGAAACTAGGAAACAGCTAATGAGGGAACTGAATAGAGTGAAAAAGGAAGCAAAAGAGAATTATATGAATGGCATTCTTCAAGAGGGTAATGACCACAAAAGGAAATGGAAAAAGCTGTATTCATATATTAGGAATCAAAAAGGAAAAGGAATCCAAATTCCTACAATGGTGGGAGAAGGGGGTGAACACTATTTAACAGATACTGAGAAAGCAAACCTCTCTAGTAGGGAATTCCGAGATTCAGTAGAAGATTGTCAGGACTTGGAAACCGTAACAGAAAATAGAAAGGGAGAGAGACAGAGGGAAACAAGAAGCTTCGCATTCACAAATGAAGATATTTTCAGAGAAATCCAACTGCTTCAGCAAGGAAAAGCAGCAGGAAGTGATCAAATTACTGGGGAGGTATTAAAGACAATGGGGTGGTATATAGTGCCTTATTTAAAATTTCTCTTTGACTGTGTCATAAATAATAGTGTGATACCAAAGGAATGGAAGGAATCTATAATAATACCAATTTATAAAGGAAAGGGTGATAAAAGGAAACCAGAGAACTACAGACCAATCAGCCTGACCAGTATAGTTTGTAAAATACTGGAGAGTTTAATAGCAAAGTACATCAGAGGGATATGTGATGATAAAAATTGGTTCATGAGGAGCCAGTATGGATTTAGAAAGAAATTTTCTTGCGAGGCACAACTGGTGGGATTTCAGCAGGACATATCAGATCAGTTAGATTCAGGAGGCCAGTTAGATTGCATAGCCATAGATCTTTCCAAAGCCTTTGATAGAGTGGAACATGGAATATTATTAAAGAAATTGGAGGGAATAGGATTGGACGTAAGGGTTATACGTTGGATAAGAACATTTTTAAATTCAAGGGTTCAGAAAGTCAAAGTAGGAAATAATATATCACAGGAAGAGAAAGTCTGGAAGGGAACTGCACAGGGTAGTATAATCGGTCCGTTACTTTTCTTAATATACGCAAATGATTTAGGGAATATAACATCAAAAATAAGGTTGTATGCAGATGACATAATTGTTTATAGGGAAATAAATAACATTGAGGATTGTTCAGAATTACAAAGGGACCTTGACAGTATGCAAGAATGGGTTGAAGAAAATAATATGAAGATTAATGGAGGCAAATCAACTGTTACAACATTTACAAACAGGAGCTTTAAAACTGAATTTGAATATACTTTGGATGAGGTAGTTATCCCAAAAGATGGCAAGTGCAAATACTTAGGCGTAAGATTTGAAAGTAATTTGCACTGGAAGGGTCATGTTGATGACATTGTTGGGAAAGCATACAGATCGTTACATGTCATAATGAGGCTACTTAAAGGATGCAACAAAGAATTAAAAGAGAAAAGTTACTTAAGTATGGGTCGTCCATTATTGGAATATGCAAACAGTGTTTGGGATCCTCACCAAGAATACCTAATAAAAGAACTAGATGGTGTGCAGAGGAAAGCAGCAAGATTTGTAACAGGGGATTTCAGGAGAAAGAGTAGTGTATCAGAAATGTTAAAGGAACTTGGGTGGGAAACTTTAAGTAAGAGAAGGGAGAAAACTAGACTTATAGGATTATATAGAGCCTATACAGGAGAAGAAGCATGGGGAGATATCCGTACAGGAGAAGAAGCATGGGGAGATATCCGTGAGAGGCTTTGGTTGGAAAATAATTATATTGGTAGAACTGACCACAAGTACAAAATTAGAAGGAATTTTAGCAGAAGCGATTGGGGTAAATTTTCTTTCATTGGGAAGGGCGTGAAGGAGTGGAACAGTTTACCAGGGGTAGTGTTTGATCCTTTTCCAAAATCTGTACAGATATTCAAGAAGAGAATAAACAACAACAGAGATAATAAATTAAATGTTAGAGGGCATTCGACCAGTGCAGGATATTGTAAATAATAAATGTGTGTGATTAAATTAATTCCATCCCCTGGTCTAAGGAGTTTGGACAGCCCAAGTAGGGGACTGCCTGTAGGGGTGAAGTACAGTGGGGACTTCGAGGGCCCTGGGACCGCTACGGTAGCTGTGAAGGCCCTTCAGGAACTCTGAAAAGTGGTGGCAAAAGGGGCTCTGGTTAAGACGCAGCAGGTCGTTATGCTACTTAGGTTCCAAAATGGGTAAAATATAATAATATGTAAATAAATTCAATGTTAATTTTAATCTTATACCAGTTGTATAGTATTATTAGAAGTAATTTCACATACCGTACTGTATATGAGTTGACTATGTTTGTAAGATATTATAAGTAGAATTTTGTAAACAATATAAATTTATTAAGGATGATGTGTGTGTTTAATAGAAAAAATTATTAGCGTAAATTGTATAATATTGTATTCTAGGAAAATTTTCTTCGTCTCCTGTTAATTTAAAATTTAGTGCTTGACAATAATGTATTTTAGTGTACCATTTGCCACCGAGGTAGACACCTCATTTGCAAATAAAGAGATTTTGATTTTGATTTGATTTTTTAGTGCTGACAAGGGGTCAGCACCCCATGCATGTTTCGTTACCGTTCGTAAGATGGTGATATAACGATCAGATTTCCTAATAAGATGCCGTATATGAGTTTGCCATGTGAGTTTTTGATCGATATATATTCCTAAAAATAAGTGTTGTGAAACCAAGGGAATGCTATAAGTGTCAAAGTTAATAGGGCTTTTATCAAAGGTTCGTTTATGTGTAAAGATCATCGCTGCACATTTAGGTATAGAAAGTGAAAGTCCATGGGCCGTTAGCCACTGAAAGACTAAACTTAAAACCCGAGATATTGTGGCTCTACAAAGGTCAATATGGGAGTGAGAACAATAAATAACATAATCATCCGCGTAAGCTAGAATTCGAGCGTGTGGAATCACAAGAGATTCGAGCTCTTTCATGTAAAGGGCAAACAAAATTCCACTGAGTATCGAACCCTGTGGTAAACCTTGTGATGTGTAACGGCTATCAATTGTGTGTTGGGGAGATTTAATAGTTAACCGGCGGTTAGTAAATAGTTGATTTAAAATAGAAAGGAATTGGATGGGGAATCCAGCACTAAATAATTTCTCCCAGAGAATATGCAATAACACAACATCATAGGCACCTTTAATATCCAAAAAAACTGCCACGATAGATTGTTTCCGCCATTTTGCTAATAAGATGTCGAGTAAGAAAATAATGATAGGGTCTTGTGTACTATTACCACGTCGAAAGGCGAACTGATACTTGGGTAATAGCGAGTGATATTCCAATACCCACGCCATTCGTTTCATAAGGATTTTACAAAAGACTTTGCGTATACACGATCCCAGAACTATGCCTCGGAAATTTTCAGGTTCGTTAGGTCGTTTTGTTGGTTTCAAAATGGGTGTGATGAAAAACTCGTTCCATGATGCTGGTACATGTAATGTCTCGAAAATACTATTATAATATTTGAGTAAATAAATTTGGACATGGGGGGGGTAAGGCCTTGAGCATTTGATAAGTAATTGCATCAGGTCCTCGTGATGAGCTATTAACGGTACATAATACAGAGTGTAATTCATTATATGTAATTGGATTCAAAAGGGAAATAAAAGAACAAGAATTATTCTGTGAGGTGGGTAGAATGAATGGATTTACTGTAACAGGGCAAGGGTGTATAAAAAATCTTCTAGAACTTGTCGCGGATAAGCAGAAGAAGTTTGGTATTTGAAAGTTCTCGTGATCATGCGGATCGCGTTCCAAAATTTCGTTGCTGGAAGTTGTGGAGTTAATTGAGAAATAAAAGATTGCCAAGTTTTTCGTTTTTTTGCATTAAAGACGAGCTTTGTTTTCGCAATTGAAAATAATGCTGCTGCGTCATTGATTGGCGATATTGTTTGAATAATTGTTTGCGCTTATGAATAAGATCGTGACATTCTTTATCCCACCATTTTAGTTCATATTCCTGTGGATGGGTCGTCACGTTTAATGGTCGACACGGATGAAACATGTTTAAATATTGGGTTAAATAAGGGAGTAAGAGGGAAAAGGAAAGAGGGGAGTTGTGTTTCTGCTGCAAAATATAATTGAGGTAAGATTGATAGTTAGAAACATTAAAATTTTTACAAGATCGGACGTTACTTATACAGGAGGGTGTCTGAAACTGGGAATGTGGTGGGTGAATACCATATGTGATGAGAATGGGGAAGTGGTCACTAGTGTGAGTATCAGATAATGTATGCCAGGTGGTGACAGGGGCCATAGTTGTGCGGCAGAAAGTAAGGTCTACTGCGCTGGGTGGAGATCTAGGCGGAGTTAAACGGGTCGGGGAGCCGTCATTTAAAAGGAACAAATTCTGATGAGTTGAAGTAGTAAATTGGCACCTTTAATTGTATCCACCATACATCCCCATTCAGTGTGGTGGCAATCAAAATCACCGAGAAGGAAAAGATGTGGAAAGGTGCCAAATTATTGAATAAAATGCATCCATTGATTCTGAGTAATGTAAATGTGGGGAGGGCAATAGATGTTTATGAAACAAGTATTATGGTGTACTATTCCTACAGCATAAGTGTGCGGGATGATATATTGTAGAGAGAAATGTGTAACTGATAAGGAAGTATGAACACATGTGGCAACTCCATCAAAGCCGTTACCATCATGTCGGAAAACTTGATAACCTCGTAATCGAAAAATGAAATGCGGTTGAAACCACGTTTCTTGTAAGCAGATAAAATGAGCTCGTGTTTCATTCAGCAAAATTTGTAACTCATGTCTCTTAGAGGCGGCACTTCGACAATTCCATTGGGGTAAAGTAATCATGCTAGTATGTTCATGATAGTCTCGTAGTTTATATAATACATGGTGAAGTTGAGGCTCGTGACCCATACTTTGGATTAACATTACCAGCAATTGCTGGATTTCTTGTTGAAGGCGTTCCTTGGAAGGAGGATAATGTATATCTTGAGGGGTTGCGGAGGGTTGCTGCCTAGCAGATGTGGGCACACTCGAGGGATATGCTAGTTGCAGAGGTTGTTGCATGGCACTCGTTGACGGGATCGAATGTACTGGAACCGAAGGTTCGTTTCGCAGAATGGCCATGTATCCTTGTCGGTCGAAACCGGGTTCGGGTGTAGAAGGGGGAGATTGCATGATTACTTGGGTGAACTTACGCTTACGCGGGTTTGGAGTCGAAGGGGATGGGGGATTCGACGATAGAGGAGGGAACTGAAGTTCTTGTTGCTCGGAATGATAAATTGGAAGGGCGATTCGGGCTTTAGCTTCGGGAAAAGATATGTGTTCAGTACTCATTAATTTTTTAATGGTGACCTGATACTTATGTTCAGGACAAATTGAGGAACCTGTGACATGGTTTTTCTTACAGTACGCACATTGTGTAAATTGCTCCGTACACGCCCGCGTTTCATGTTGTTGCGCACATTTCCCACAACGAGCGTTTTTCGCTTGACATTGCCGAATTGTATGCCCATAGCGCTGGCATTTGCGACAGCGAATGGGTGAAAAGATGTAAGGTTCAACTTCCATGTACACCTTATATAAGGCGACATGGGAGGGTAATGTTTGTGATCTGAAAACAATTTTTACTGAACCCGTAGGAAGGTATTGGGTTTCTCCATCTTGAATTGCACGGCGATGAAGTCGTTGCACGCTTTTAACTGCTGCCTCGGATTCCAGGTACTGTAATATGTCATCATTCGATAAACCTTTTTCAACTCCACGAATAATGCCTACTCTTAACACTTGTGAGGATGGAATGTAAGCTTTAATTTTGAGGGTTTCAAGCATAGGATTACTCAAAAATGCGTTTGCTTGAGAAGCCGTATGGAAGGTAACTTGTAGTCGATTACGTCCTTTGCGTTGGATCGATTTGACATTGAGTTTAGTTTCATAAAATCGGCGACCAAGTGCCATAGGGTGTAAATTGCCGATGTTTTGCTCGTTTATAGATTCAACAAATACAAAGAAAGGTCCATGATGAAAGCGATTATAATATTCCGGGGTAGAAGCCACTTGGGACGCCTCGGATTGATTGTTAGATTGTTCGGAATTAGAACGGTCTACCACTTCCGTATTACGCCTCTGTACATCAGACTCAGTTGACTGAGAACCTTGCTGTCGTGTCGTATTACTAGATGAATTAGTTATGGGTTCCTCTTCCATAGGTACAATTTCACGCTCCACTCGTAAGGAATTCCCGGTTACCGCCGACGTTCCTCCACTGTCGGTCTCCATTGCTTGTCACTCCCGCACCACACTTGAACGAAAACACAAGTGATTACCACTACCGCGCACCTCTGACTCGCACAAGTAGAGTAGTGTACCGTACCACTATCACTGCGATACGACAAAATTTCCACCAATCCCTTACCGCCTTTTGAAATAATTTAACTTCTTGCAGAACAGCAATTGTTTGCATCTCTTTGAAACACCAATCGCAACGGGAACTGTCGCAATGATCTACCCGATCAGATGGAACACTTCCGGCTTATGGAGCGAGCAAACACAGACTGCCTGTCACATGGCTAACGAACGTGGCAACGAGCGAGGCTAGTCAAGAGGATGAGAATTGTAGGTCCGTGCATTGGAGCGGTAGCGACCGATGACTACAGCCTGTGCCTGTTAGATCAGTTGCGACTGACGGAAGGTTAAACACTCAGAATTGTTTATCAGCATCATTTTACCCAGTGCAAAAATTATGTTAATAGCTGAGTAGTACCGGTATGCTCCTAAAAATTAGCCCAGTAACATTATGAAACAGTAGTATGATGACAAAGTGTAATATTATCTCGAAAAATTCAGTGAGAGGATTAAGTTCCACTCCACAAATTAGTCTATGAAAATTTTCCTATCACTCCCTCCATAATTCATTAATAATTATCGAAGAGGGCATTGATTTTTAGTTGCATAATTTTTAATCCACAACGTTGCACATAAAATCCTAAATATTAATCATTCACCTGAATTATCTCTGAACCTACATTATTGACTTACGGTTGTGAAACCTGGACATTGAGCGAGTTTGTTAAGCAAAAACTCCGAACAACCCAAAGAGCTATGGAACGGTTCATGCTAGGCTTGACGAAGAAAGACAGGAAGAGAGCAGATCACATCAGGTCAGTCACAAAGGTCAGTGACATTTTAGAAAGGGTATTTACCCTAAAATGGCAGTGGGCAGGCCATGTTGCTCGGAGAACTGATGGTAGGTGGACAAAGCTTGTGCTTGAGTGGTGTCCGAAAGATCATCTCAGACCAAGGGGAAGACCACCGGACAGATGGGATAAAGACATCCGGAAGATTACTGGGATCAATTGGCAGAAAATCGCTCAAGACCGTCCCAGATGGAGAGACTTCATGAAAACCTACCTTGCTTCGGACTTAAACAGGACACATCGTAAAAACGGTTGAATATGGCTGATAGTGAAATAATTATTTACACTATTTACAACTTAGACGACGTATGTAATTTTCTCTTTAGTTTCTTTCTTAATTATCTGAAGATTAATTAATTATTCATACCTACTAATTTATCCTATTATTTTCTCAACTCATTTAATGCTGATTTTTATTTAGTCTACGAACATATTAACCGCGTGGAGCGTGGATGTCAATGCATGATGGTCTGTTCGAATAATTATAGGAAAGCCGTACATTACTTTCTTCCTGTATTTCAGAGCGTCTTGCTCTTCTGTCTCGGCGTCTACGCCTGCACATTCACAATGCAAACGTAAAGTAACGTAAACTTAAAATTAACGTTAACTCAAAAGTTAGCGGCCATCTTATCCAAGGAAACCATTCACAATGCGCCGACATAAACTTAACTGCGAGTCCGTAAAATTAAGGGATTGCAAACTCCAAGCTCTTGCGGTTAATTTTACGTTAACTTTAAGAACTAGCCAATCAGAGCAGAGGTAAACACTGTATTTTGTGCACGATATAATGACTTCTTTTGACGAAACACTTGTAATTCTCTTTGAAAACAATCTTTGGAGAAAGAATTGCAAAGACGCTGTACCGAAAAATTATACATGGAAATAAATATCCTGTAGCAATGAAATCTAACGGTAAATGGCGGGAGACAAGCTCGCAGCGCTGGCGAACGGACGAGAGACAATCCCTGCCATAAATAAAACAGTGTCCCTGTATATTTCTTAACATTATACGGACTACTAGTTTACGAAAACGATATCATCCAAACAAATAGATCCAAAAATCTCATCGGGGTGTGATAGACAGGGGCATAGATGCCGGTAAAGGAGACCTTATATTTCTTCTTTTTATGAGAAAAAAGGAAGTAAATCGAAAGAAAGGCAAACAGTTCAGGTTTCATCCACATGTCCAAAACGAACTGATGAGGGTCATTTCTTATATTAGATTACCGAAATCGCACTGAGGTAACCTCCTTTGATTCAAGGGATGAATCCATTTTCTGCACCGTTGTTTAGATCGCCTTTTCCCAGGAGCAAAGCAACAGATGTTTGAAGTAATATGAATTCCGCTACCATGTTGTTTGATTCTATCGAGGTATTGAAATATAAAACTGCGAGATAGTACAAAATCCGACTTCCGTGCTAAATAACACGGCAGCTTTTGATTGGCTGCTGTGTACTCTTTACGTTAATGTTACTTGTCTCCATTGTGAATACCACAAATTTTACGTTAATTTTACTGTTACGTTACGTCGTTAAGGTTACGGTTACGTTTGCATTGTGAATGGGGCCTTAATTTTACGGACTCGCAGTTAAGTTTACGTCGGCGCATATGAATGGATCCATTAGATAAGATGGCCGCTAAATTCTGAGTTAACGTTAATTTTAAGTTTACGTTACGTTACGTTTGCATTGTGAATGAGGCTTTTAACTGACCGAGTAACCTCTACTGCGATATTGATATTCCTTGAAATAGATGATCTTAACTATCACACTATTCAATTCGAGACCACTGCAGTCATACACATATCTACCATCGCCTAAGTAAAGTTTAAAGTGGAAAGAGAACTATGAATACCTCTAAACAATTGAAAATTTATTACTAGAAGGGAGATTGTACTATATTCTATGGAAATGGAAGATAAAATTTACAAATATGTACTTTTTCCTACTTGTTTACTATCAAATTAACCTTTTATAATGGTGTTGTTGCTTGAGTCATCAGTCCATAGACTGGTTTGATGCAGCCTCCATGCCACCCTATCCTGTGCTAACATTTTAATTTCTACGTAATTATCGCATCCTACATCTGCTCTAATCTGCTTGTCATATTCATATCTTGGTCTACCCCTACCGTTCTTACCATCTACAATTCCTTCAAAAACCAACTGAACAAGTCCTGGGTGTCTTAAGATGTGTCCTATCATTCTATCTCTTCTTCTCGTCAAATTTAGCCAAATAGATCTTCTCTCACCAATTCGATTCAGTATCCCTTCATTCGTGATTCGATCCATCCATCTCACCTTCAGCATTCTTCTGTAACACCACATTTGAAAAGCCTCTATTCTCTTTCTTTCTGAGCTAGTTATCGTCCATGTTTCACTTCCATACAATGCCACGCTCCACACGAAGGTCTTCAAAAACATCTTTCTAATTCCTATATCAATGTTTGAAGTGAGCAAATTTCTTTTCTTAAGAAAGCTCTTCCTTGCTTGTGCTAGTCTGCATTTTATGTCCTCCTTACTCCTGCCATCGTTAGTTATTTTACTACCCAAGTAAAAATATTCGTCTACTTCCTTTAAGACTTCATTTCCTAATCTAATATTTCCTACATCACCTGCCTTCGTTCGACTGCATCCCATTACTTTTATTTTGGACTTATTTATTTTCATCTTGCACTCCTTACCCAAGACTTCGTCCATACCATTCAGCAACTTCTCGAGATCTTCTGCAGTCTCAGATAAAACAACAATATCACCGGCAAATCTCAAGGTTTTGATTTCCTCTCCTTGGACTGTGATTCCCTTTCCAAATTTCTCTTTGATTTCCTTTACTACCTGGTCTATGTAAACATTGAAAAGGAGAGGGGACAAACTGCAGCCTTGCCTCACTCCTTTCTGGATTGCTGCTTCTTTTTCAAAGCCCTCGTTTCTTATCACTGCAGACTGATTTTTATACAGATTGTAGATAATTCTTCGTTCTTGGTATCTGATCCCTATCATCTTCAGAATCATAAATAGCTTGGTCCAATCAACATTATCGAATGCCTTTTCTAAATCTACGAATGCCATGTACGTGGGCTTGTCCTTCTTGATTCGATCCTTTAAGATCAGACGTGAAGTCATGATTGCTTCACATGTTCCTACACTTCTTCTGAAGCCAAATTGATCTTCTCCCAACTCAGCTTCGACTTGTTTTTTCCATTCTTCTGTAAATAATACGTGTTAAAATTTTGCAGGCATGAGATACTAAACTAATGGTGCGGTAGTTTTCACACCTGTCAGCCCCGGCTTTCTTGGGAATAGGTATAACAACATTCTTCCGAAAATCGGATGGGACTTCTCCTGTCTCATACATCTTGCACACTAAATGAAATAACCTGGCCATGCTGGTTTCTCCTAAGGCAGTCGGTAATTCACAGGGAATGTCATCAATTCCAGGTGCCTTGTTCTTATTTAGGTCACTCACAGCTCTGTCAAACTCTGACCTCAAAATTGGGTCTCCCATTTCATCAGCATCAACAGCCTCTTCATGTTCCAGAACCAAATTATCTACATCTTTACCTTGATACAACTGTAGGATATGCTCCTGCCATCTTTCTGCTTTGTCTTCTTTCCCTAGAAGTGGCTTTCCATCTAAGCTCTCAATATTCATACAACTAGATTTCCTTTCTCCAGAGGTTTCCTTGACTTTTCTGTATGCAGCATCTACCTTTCCCAGGACCATACAGCCTTCGATATCCTTGCACTTCTCCTTCAGCCATTCTTCCTTAGCTACCTTGCACTTTCTATCCACTTCATTCTTTAATCGCCTGTATTCTTTTCTGCCCTCTTCATTTCTAGCATTCTTGTATTTTCGTCCTTCATCAATCAGGTCTAGTATCTCCTGAGTTATCCACTGATTCTTAGTTGATCTTTTCTTTGTTCCTAACATTTCTTCAGCAGCCCTACTGACTTCATTTTTCATGACTCTCTACTCTTCCTCTATAGTGTTTCCTTCAGCCTTTTCATTTAGTCCTTGTGCAACATGTTCCTTGAAACAATCCCTGACATTCTTTTCTTTCAACTTGTCTAGATCCCATCTTTTTGCATTCTTTCCTTTCTTCAATTTCTTCAACTTCAGATGGCATTTCATGACCAACAAGCTGTGGAAGGATACAAAAGAAGGATACAAAATCAGTAATTCTTGGATGCCCATCATTCATAGCTTAAGACATACAGACCACAACATAAACACACGGGCCGCAACCCCATTACATAACAGCGCGGGCAAGCCCCCACTACCTGGCTGTGACATAAACTTCCCAGAAGCCTCGCGAGACAGCCAGGGCTTACGCCAGCCAGATAGGCTAGGATATAAAAGGCCAAGATCAAGGCCACTCTAGTAGTGTAACTCTGCCTGGGAGACTGATTACCTCGGATCGAGTAGGGGTATTTCAGTCGCCTTGACAATGAATACTGCAATGTATTCGAAACGTCGGCAAACTGTACGTGATATGCGTACAAGCACAACACGGTTCAACCCGGAAAATAAATTAAATAAGTTGTGGTCAGAGTCCACGTCTGCTCCTGGGAAAGTTTTGCAATCCAACACCTGGTTTCTGAATCTCTGCCTAATCATAATGAAGTCTATTTGATACCTTCCAGTGTCTCCAGGACTCGTCCACGTATACAGCCGTCGTTTGTGGTGTTTGAACCAAGTATTGGCAAGGACTAAATAATTATGATCAGTGCAGAATTCAACCAGCCGACTTCCTCTTTCGTTCCTTTGTCCCAATTCAAATTCTCCTACTGTACTACTTCTCTTCCTTGGCCTACCACTGCATTCCAGTCTCCCATCACCATTAGATTCTCGTCACCTTTTACATATTGTATTAAATCTTCTATCTCCTCATATATTCTTTCGATTTCCTCATCATCCGCTGAACTAGTAGGCATATAGACTTGTACTATTGTGGTGGGCATTGGTTTGGTGTCTATCTTGACGACAATAATTCTTTCACTATGCTTACCCGCTGCCCTATTTTCTTATTCATTATTAAACCAACTCCTGCATTTCCCCTGTTTGATTTTGCGCTGATAGTTCGGTAGTCGCCTGACCAAAAATCTTGTTCTTCCTGCCAACGTACTTCACTTATACCAACTACATCTAACTTTAGCCTATCCATCTCCCTTTTCAGATTCTCTAACCTACCACAACGATTCCAACTTCTAACATTCCACGCTCCGACTCGCAGAATGTCAGTATCCATCTTCCTGATGATCGCCCCCTCTCGTGTAGTCCCCACCCGGAGATCCGAATGGGGGACTAGTTTACCTCCGGAATATTTTAGCCGGGAGGAAGCCATCATCAGTACAATATTCATACAGAGAGAGCTGCATGTCCTCGGGAGGTAGTTACGGCTGTAGTTTCCCGTTGCTTTCAGCCGTGTAGCAGTATCAACACAGCCAAGCCATGTTGAGTATTATTACAAGGCCGTATCATTCAATCATCTAGACTGCCGCCCCTGCAACTACCGAAAGGCTGCTACCCCCCTTTCGATGAACCATTCGTTATTCTGGTCTCTCAACAGATACCCATCCGATATGGTTGCACCTGCGGCTCGGCTATCTGCATCATTGGGACACGCAAGCCTCCCCACCGCGGCAAGGTCACATGGTTCGCAGAGGAGGCCTTTTATAATAAACATGTATAATGTATACAAAAATACTGATGAAATACACTGTATAAAGTTCCTCGTCGTGACTCCTTACGATAACAAAATATGACTAGAACGGATCACATTTTAACTTTATTTTTTATATTGTCAGTTCATTAAGCAGTCCGTGTCACATTAGCACCTTATACTGATATGATAATTACACTATTCAAACACTGTTATGCCATAAATTAAAACTGATGTACGAATGAACCAAACCCTGTTGACATCTTATTACACTTATAAATCCATATTTCCATCCGTATGTATTGCTGAAATGCTCTTAAGTTCAACTGTCTTGGTTCCGTCGGTGTTCCATAATGAAGTGAATGGTTCCAGCAGTTAGCCAGAGAACTGCGTTGTTGACCGTGGCCGGGATGCATGCATGCATATTCTATGTTGATAATATGTCCGCACTTACACAAGATTCTTTGTTGACAATGTTCACATATATTGGAATCAGACTGTCCATGTCGGAATAATTTATTCTTTGCTGGTATAGTTTCACTTATTGTTTGTTAGATATAGCGTTGCTTTCCACGGAAAAGGAATCCATTTATTAGGAATATTATTCCATATAAGTGTCCACTGTCGAGAAGGTTACTTTGCCTGTATTGTAGATGACTTACTATTCCGGTACATTATATGGGTATATATGAGTGTTGTTATAAGTGAAGTTGGATCTATTAAAGTTCGTGGAAAGTTTACGATACAGCTCAAAACTCGTTTTGAAATGCAGTGGCAAATTACGATGGGAAACGGGGAAGGCCACACTTCGGATATTATTCAGAACCGACGTAGCATAATCACCATCTGGTCTGCGCTCACAATTAATAATATTTCGTGCGACGAGTGGAGTGCATTTGGCTTCTACAGAAACTAGTCCTAACCCTCCACACTTAATGCTGTGGTACAGAAGTGTTCTGGCGATGTTATACTGTTGTCCTCTCCACAGGTAGTATCGGTACCCTATAGCTAGATCGATTTTCTTAACTATTATGCGTTGTGGAGGTAAAATCTTTTGACAAGTATTGAGGTTTCTATCGTGTTGAGCAAATAGGACATAGCGAACTGTATTGAGCACATTTCTCCAGTTGTGATCAATCATTTGAGTCAAATTTGCAGAAAATATAATTTCAAGGATTTTGGGTTTCGGCATAGGGAACCCATTGATCTTGTGTAGACCAGGCCCTAATGTTAGTACTACAGATTTGTGTGGATTAAGTTTTGCTCTAGAATGGTGCTGATAGTCGTCTATGACCAGTCTTAAGTCTTCTGGCTGTCTGGGCTGTCAAGATAATAGTGATGTCGTCAGCATAGACGTGCGCTTGTAAGGACATTGAACCTAGTTGTATTCCTGGAAGATTCAAAGTTAATGGTCTAACGAATGGTTCCACGCTGATGGCAAAGGACTGTGGAAAGTGGACAACCTTGTCTAGTCGATCTGTGAATGTGGATTGTTTTGGAGAGAAAGCCATTAATTTGTAGTATGGACGCTGCATTGCTGTATAAGTTTCGTAGTGTTGTGATTATCATGTTTGTAAAAACAAATCTTCTTAGAACAGACCATGGATAAGAATGTTTAACGCGGTCAAGGGCTTGTTGAAAGTCTATCCTGAGGAGTGCGACAGAGCTGTAAGGTTGAGAGGACATGTGCAGCACAAAGTTACGTAGATATGAGAGGCCATGTATGATGTTGGAGTTATTCAACACATGTTGCTCGGAACCAAAGATATTAGGTAAGAAAATGCAACTGACTGGCAAGAATTTTTGCAAACAACTTGTAACTTAATATGTATTAATTGGTGTCAGTGGACGGCAATCCGACAAGTATTTGGGTGATTTAATCTTAGGTACTAACAACACTTTTTCTTCAACGAAATTGTTCATGTGTTCTTTACTTGTGAATATTTCTTGAAAAAGTAACAGTAAGTCGTCCTTTATGTATTGACAATAGGACTTGTAAAATTCGAAAGATTATCAGGGCCGCGTGAATTTTTACAACATGCGTCGTTGATAGCTTGTAACAGTTCATCTTGCTGTATGTCGCTGTCTAGTTGCTGAGTGTCGTCTATGGAAAGTTGTTTCTTTATAGGTTTTGAAAATAAATGGACTATTGTGCTTTAAAGCCAGACCCGACACGGTGTGGTCACATGTTTACTTACTTAGTAATGATTTATTTAATAAATGCACGAATTAAAAAACCAATGGTCTACAGCCGCGGAGGACCTTGCCTTACCAAGTGACCGCTGCTCAACCTCTAGGACCTGCAGATTCCAAGGTGTTGTGTGGTCAGCACAACGCAGCATCGCGGTCGTATTCTTCGTTTTCTTGCCCGCGCTGCCATCTCACCGTCAGATGACTCCTCGATTGTGATCACGCAGGCTGAGTGGGCCACTTACCAGCCCTCAGGTACAGCTGAAAATCGCTGACCTGGCCAGGAATGGAACCCGGGACTTTCGGGTGAGAAGCAAACACATTACCCCTACACCACGGAGCTGGCTAAATACACGATCACACAAGTGAAATTTTACTTGTGTTCTTATGTTGCAGATTCAGATTTAGTACCCAAGAATGAGGCTATGTGTGTTATAGAGCCTGGTTGCAGCTCTGCCACTGCTAATGACAGTCCTGCTTCAAATCTTCCTTCCGCTGATCCTGGTTATTGGCCTGAGTGCATGATGGACGAGATTAGAGAGCAATGTATTCAGCTTGGGCGTCAATACTTTCAAAACCGTTCAGTTACGGGAAAGTACCTTGAATCCAAACAACTGCAAAAATCACAAAATCGTTATTTGTCAGACAGTTTGTTTATGCGCAAACTCAGAAATGGAGACTCTGTTGAAAGGATTTGGCTTGTATATTCGCCATCTGCTGGAAAAGTGTTTTGTTACCATTGCAAATTACTTTCAAATGACAAGATGAACTCTGCATTTTCTTCACATGGTTTTTGTAATTAAAAAAAAAGCAGACGAAGCTGTCAGTAGCCATGAAAACAGTATAGAACATTGGAATGCAATTAATTCTTGGCTGCATAGGGAGAAAATTTCCTCATGAGTTGATAGTCAGGTAGTTATACAGATAACTTTAGTGTCCCAGTACTGGGGCGAGGTGTTGAAACGAATTGTGGCAGTCATAGAGTTTTTGTGTGTGCCAGGACTAGTATTTCGTGGAGAAAATGAGATTTTTGGAGTGTATAATAATGGCAATTACTTAGGAATCCTTGAACTAACTTCCCAGTTTGACCCTTTTCTGAAGGAGCACATTTCAAACACGGTAATGAAGGAAAAGGGAAGACTTCGTATTTATCGAAAACAATTGCCAAAGAACTGATTCATTTAATGGGGGAAAAGGTGTCAAATACAATCCTAAGTGAAATAAAAGAATCAAATTACTATTCACTGATAGTAGACTCTTCCCCGGATTGTACTCATGTAGACCAATTGTCAATTGTATAGATATCTACATTCTGGGGAAGTCAAAGAAAGGTTCCTTTGTTTTAAGGCTATAGAAAGCCATACAGGAAACTCATTGTTTAATGAAGTAAAATCATTTTTGGATAGCAAAAGCATACTGTTGAGTCAATGTAGAGGCCTTTCTTGTGACAATGCGGCGAATATGTCCGGCCAGTACAATGGGTTTCAGGCACAAATAAAGAAGGAAAATAAATTTACCCCGTTCGTGCCTTGTGCAGGACACTTATGAAATTTAGTCGGAGTAAGTGCTGATGAATCCTGTCGTGAAGCTTTGAAGTTTTTCGCCTACCTGCAAGGACTGTATGTTTATTTCTCAAGCTCTCCTCGTAAATGGGCTATGTTGTCAAGAAATTTGGAACCACACTTAAATTACAAACTTCTTCACCTGAGGAGTTTGAGTCAAACCAGATGGTGTTGTCATTATGGAGCAGTGAAAGTCTTGCGTATAAACTATGACAATATTTTGTGTGTATTAGATATTATATGTCAGAATGCTGAAGAAAAACATGAGTCCCGGAGAAAAGCAAAATCACTGCAAAATAAGTTCATGAAATTCGATTCGGCTTGTATGTGTGTCTTTTGGCATGAAAATTCTGGAAAGATTTGATAAAGTTAGTGTGAGTTTACAGAAACCTACACTAGACTTTTTAGCAGGTTGTAAACTTCTCGAGTATCTGGTTACATTCACAGCCAATGAAAGAGGTAAGTTTGACAAATACGAAGAGGAAGCTAATAGGTTATGTGAAAAATATCTCACAGGTTTTGAGCACATATCTGAGAGACAATCAAAGAAGCGATATGCTGACGGAAATGTCCTTAACGAAACTATTTTGAAAGGAAGAAAAGAATTTGAAGTAGAAACATTTTTGGTGATAATTGATAGTTTATATAGTGGACTTAATCGTCTTCAGTCTTACAAAACATTTCAGTTATTGTTCCAGTTTCTAGTAGGCTGTAAGGCTTTATGAACTGTGGATGAAATTTCTCTTAATAACTGCTTACGGTACGTTTTTACCGAGATGATCTTGATGAATTTTTGAAACTAGAAATTAAACATTTTGATGACTTCGTTAAAAGTGTAGATGTAGTTACGGTACTTGCCAGGAGATAGTTAAATATATAAATACAAAAATGATTTAATTAGTGTATTTCCAAATGTATTTGTGGCTTTGAAATTGTATTTGGTAATTCCAATATCCAATTGCGAAGCAGAGCGTTCTTTCTCTAAACTGGCACTAATAAAAAATAAATTACGGTCAACCATGCTTCAACCAAGACTGGACGATTTACTATCATGTCTTTAGAACATGACGTAACAAATGAGTTGTCATTCGATGATGTTTTACAGTCTTCTTCTTGCTGGTGGGGTTTTTGGGTTTTTTTAATGTTACCCAGTCGCAGAATTATGGGGATTATCAGCCCGTTTGTTGTTTAAAAGACTTTCCACACAAAACACACTTAATATTATCCCTCTCACTTGTGTACTTTTAGCACTCATGTATACTCATGTCGATGTCTATAAACTATGTACGAAGTAGAAGACCAGTTGTTGTAATGTTGATAACAAAATAATGTAGGAGTGTAAGACCTGTGATGAAACTAACAAAAGAAGGTCAGTTGTTTACAAAATATAGTATGATCTAGAAACTGGTTTAACAGTGTAATTATACTGGGAGAAGGTTCAAACAGTAAACAATGAACGCTTGTTGGCAAAGGTATGTGTAATTTTATTAAATGCTTGAATAATATACGGTAAGAGGATGAATATTGAGGGCATTGAAAAAGCAGATGGTTACTATCGCCGTCAGGATTTCCACATATACAGTATGGGAGGTTAAAATGTTAAAGCGATCTTTATATAAAGGGGTGAAAGCGTGATTAAAGCACAATCTTATAATGTTAATAACATGTCGTCGGGTATATGAGCCTTTTAGATACCAAGGTTTCAGTGGAATATATGGTTGTAATTGATAATAGAATTTACCTTTAGTACTCGAAGTATGTTGCCATATGTTTTGCCAAGTTTGAAGAGCATCACGTTTGAGAATTAAAATAATAATCTGTAAGAGGAGTCTTTATCTGAAGCGGATCAGAAGGGGAGTTACTGGCTGCTTTCGCGGCGAAATCGGCTTTGTCATTACCTGGGTGTGCTGAGTGTCCTTTTATCCATATTAAATTGAGATAAACTCCTGAATTCTCAAGCTGATATAGCATGTGTTTAACATCATATAAATATCCATTATAAGACTGTATAGTGGTACTTAGGGCTTGTAGCACACTTTGGGAGTCAGTAAAAATGTTTAATTTAGGAAAGGAATGTTGTTGAACATATAATAATGTCTGCCTAATTGCAAAGAGTTCAGCTATAGAGATAGAAATATGATTTGGTAAATGATACTGAAAGCTTGTAAGTGTATTGGAATCAAAAAAGGCCGCTCCTACGCCGTGTTGAGACTTCGATCCATATGTGTATGTATTTATGTCACATCCGATTGACGAGATTTTGAGTTTCTTAGTCACTGAAGTGAATAATGAGGTACGTTGTAGGGATTGTGGGGTAATGGATGAGGATTGAATAATAATATGTGGTATAAAGTTTAGAGTATCGTATGGAAAAGAATGCATGGGTAACTGAGGAGCTCGTAGTAACGAGGAGCGAACAACTTGCATCTCAACATAATAAGCCTGATATAGCGCAGGAGTTCTTCCGTTTTTGGAGGGCGTTGGCGATAATGTTCATAAAGAAGTTGCAGCTTCGGTATAAGGATGGAACGTGATAGGGCGAGATGTTTTAAGATATATTTTTTTGCAAGCATTAAGCGTTTAATGACAAGGGGACATTCACTTGTTTCAACCAGTAGTGCATTTGTGGGGGTAGTTTTGAGAGCGCCGATACAAAGTCTTAATGCTTGGTGTTGAATTACATTGAGTTAAGGTGGTTTCTGACGCTGTATCAAGAATGTGAGCACTGTAATCCATATATGAGCGTATAGTTGCCCGTAGTGATGGGGAGTCTGAGACGAGGTCTCGAGATTTCTCGAGACTAGCGCAGCCATTATTTCTCGCGAGAAATTTCGAAAAATCTCGAGAGCGTTATCCACGCAATGTGCGGCAAGCAGCGTTTCCTAGGCCTGCAGGTAGTAGGAGCTGAATGTTGTTTGTTCCGAATGTGCGAATAGCCAACCATGGGGCTTCTCATTTTCGTAAATACGTGTCAACAAGAGACTAGGGCGTTCGTTTAAACCGAGATCTATTTTGACGCAGTATAACATAATTATAAAGGATACGCATTCGGACATTGTATGCACTGATAGGTACACGAATGAGAGGTTTAAGTACAGAACCTGACGGCTACTGTAGGTACACGTAACTGGATACTAGAGGTGTGCATTATTCGAACTCGAGACGAGGCAAGATGCGCCTTGGTGCATATGCAACCACCATTACGCATGAGTGGAATGTGCAATCTAAATTGCTATAGAGTATTCGCGTCATAATCAGGTAGGTACCGTACTTCATATATGACGGTGCAATGTGAGCTGTGTCGAATTGTACGCGACAACTTGAAGACGATGTCCGAAACGCAACGTAAGTCGTGGATGTCGGTTATTTTTAAGAGATGTCACATAGCACAGCCCACTGTGTTGCTTATTCAAAGGAAGTAAAATACATCGGCAGAAACACTTCTGGGATGATCCGGCAATTACAAACGCATAATATCAATGAAGAGGAATCGTCACAGAACACCTCCGGTCTGGTATGAATCACAAGAAACCACCCTGCCGACAACGATTGTAAGGCATCCAGGTAGGATTACATCCTAATAATTATTATTAACAAATTATACGGGTTATTCAGCTAAGAAGTCCACCTGACATAACTCGTGAACAGTTTAAGACACTGGCATTCTGCATTAACTTTCTTTAATGGTAAGGAGCTCATAGTTCAACATACAGTGCTTTCATAGGATTTTGTCAAAATTTATCGTCACACACGTTTCCATGTGAGAACTGCTGATGATAACTATCAAGCTTACAATCGTAGTTACTGGGAGGTCTCACAGCTCGCAGCACACGAGAATCTGTCTCGAGAGCGTTGCCCATCACCCCTGTTACACGTTCCACTCATGTGTGATGGGGGTGCGTATGTAGCAAAGCACATCTTCCCCGTCTCAGGGTCGAATAATGCACGCCTCTAGTATCCAAGTAGGCGTATATCCTATCTACAATTATTCACAAATTATGCATGGTTATTCAGCTAAGATGTCCACCCCAAATAAGTCGGGAACAGTTTAAGATACTGACATTCTGTTTCCACTTTAGTTAATGGTTCATAGTAGAACATACAGTACTTTTCCAGGCTTTTGACAAAATGTATTGGCTCACACGTTTTCATAGGAGAACGTTATTTCACGCAATAACTGCCAATGATTTACTATCAATTTTACAGTCGTAGTTACTGGTACGTCACACAGCTTGCACTACTGGAGGATTGGTCTCGAGATTCCCGCGAGAGTCTCGAGAGTCTCGAGCGAGAGCGTTGCCCATCACTAGTTGCCCGGTAGAGCATTAACGCGATTGATGGTTCTGCTCCCCACTTACGCCTAGTAACTGTTTTTAGAATTTTGAGGTAACTATCTGCTTTTCTTCGTAAGGTCTGAACATTTTGTTTCCAAGTGAGATTACCATCAAGAATTATACCTAAATATGTATGGTGATTGGTGAAAGGAATAACGAAACCATCAATGGAAATAGGACTATTATCAAATGAGCGTTTATGTGTGAATACCATTGCAGCACACTTTGAAATGGAATATTGTAGGCCATGAGCGCTAAACCTAAGTAATACTTTGCTCATAGCAGTAGATATCGCTTGTCGGGATTCGGCATATACTTCCCCATTCTGTACAGTGGCAATTTAAGTCACCAAACACAATAACATTTGAGAAGGAATCGAATTGTGAAAAAAATGGGACCATTGCAGTGTCGAGATATAAATATCTCGGGGGCAGTATATAGTAACTAAGTGAATATTATTATAGATGATGCCTACAACATAAGTTTGGGGAATCTGATTATGGATTGTAAAAGGCATATAGGTAAAAGACTTGTGTATACATATATTGCCACGCCAGCGGATCCGGGGCCATCTTGTTTTACAATATTATATCCCGGGAGAGTGAAATGGGAGTGTGATGTGAACCAAGTTTCTTGAAGCATAATAATATGGGCCATGGTTTCCTGAATAAGTAGTTGTAATGTACGTTTTTTTAAATTACACTCCTAACATTCCACTGTAGGATGTTGATCATACACGTGTAGAATGTTTGCTATGTGATCACGTAATTTTAAAAATACTTATGATAGTTGGGGCTCATTGCCTAAAGTTTGTATTAATAAGACTAATATTCGTTGAATTTCTTTTTGAAGATGGTCCTTCGTACTGTCGAGCAGTTGGGCCTGTGGGACCGACATATCTCTATTATACATATTTTGCGTGGTTGATGTAGAAGGTTGAACTGTTGAGTCAGCTTATGTTGTAGTTTGTTGAGAAGCGAGCCGTTCCACTGGAATATTTTCATTGCGGATTATGGACGTATAACATCTTTTAACATATCCTGGGGCAGGAGGAGGAGAATGCATAATAACCTGCGTGAATTTCCTTTTTCTGGGGTTTTCAGGAGGAGGAGGGGTATGATCTCGGGATAATGGAGGAAAATGGTTAGGGTGTTGTTCCGGGTAATATATAGGGAGTGCTACCTTGGCTTTCGCTTTTGCAAATGAAATATATTCTGTGCTCATGATGTTTTTTCAATTTTACCTGGTATTTGTGTTCCGGACAATCGGGGGATCCTGTCAAATGCTCCCGTTTACAATATACACATTTTGTGAACTGTTCAGTACATTGATTAGTGGCGTGCTGTTGGGAACATTTGCCACATCTATAAGTTTGTGCTTTACACTGTTTTTCGGTATGCCCATACCGCTGACATTTTCGGCATCTGATATGCGTAAAATAAATGGCTCGACATCTAAATAAACTTTGTATAATGCTACTTGTTGAGGTAGAGTCTGTGCGCGAAAAATAACTTTAATGGATCCTGTGGGTAAATATTTGACTGTGTCGTTTTGAACAACTTTTCGATTGAGTCGTTGTATAGCTTTAATAGGCACTGGTCATTCAAGTTGGCGGAGTATTTCATCGGCTGATAGGTTTTTGTCGACACCACGTATAAGTCCTACACGTAGGACATTCGAAGAGGGAATATAGGCTTTGACTTTAAGAGTCTCAAGCATCGGGATTCGTAAGAAGGCATTTGCTTGTGCTGCCATGTAAAAGGTTACTTGAATTCGGTTTCGTCCCTTGCGTTGCAGGGATTTAACATTTAAATCGTTTTCATAGAAACGTCGTCCTAAAGCCATAGGGTGTAATTGGCCTATATTTTTATCAGTGGATGATTCCACAAACACTATATAGGGACCGTAATGGAACTTATTATAGTACTCTGGCACATTTGTAGACTGGGCTACAACACTGTGTTGATTATTTTGTTGATCGGATGAAATTTCCTTGTTCGGTGGAGTTTGCCCTTGTTGATTAATCGTAGATAATTGGGTTTGCCTTTGATTAGAAGATTCTAAAGAATAACTATCTATACATTCGTCCATATGCACTTCAATTTCTTTATCGACAATTAACTGATCACCTGTGAGGGACAGATGCCCCCCACTGGAGGCGGCCATCGCTCACTTTGCACTCACTATACACACTAAAGCACACCAGCAAATCACACGCCGCACACGATAGTTTGTTCGGTGGAGTTTGCCCTTGTTGATTAATCGTAGATAATTGGGTTTGCGTTTAAAGAACTATCTATACATTCATCGTCCATATGCACTTCAATTTCTTTATCGACAATTAACTGATCACCTGTGAGGGGCGGATGCTCCCCACTGGAGGCGGCCATCGCTCACTTTGCACTCACTATACACACTAAAGCAAAGAGAATGCACTAAAGCACACCAGCAAATGACACGCCGCACACGATATCACTACTACATGACCTTCGTGCCTTACAGCGAGCAAGCAACTGTGGAACAGTCCTCTTCACTAATCTAGCAAAGAGGGTGTTTTACAGTCATTTGCGAATAGGAAGGCAAAGAAAAAGACTTTTTTAATGTAAAAGTTGTTTAATGACCAATTTGGTCGGTTCAGTACAGCATCGATTATCCAAAAGTATTCGGGAATGGGAACGATCAGATAAGTGAGTTTTCGGGTAGCCGATCATTTGCGAAAAGTCTGCTCCTACGCCATAAGAGCAATGCAGTGATACTGACCACTCTCAAAAATTTTCTGTTTCAAGCTTCCCTCCTTATTGCCAAATGCACTTATAATTTTCGAATAGGTACCACTCTCGATTTAAATGTTTGTTACTGTGTCCTTCCAGCTCCAAATAATGGGGAACTAATCTTGATTCGCCAACACCATCTTTAACTAGTCTATCTTAAATTTCTCCAAGAAACAGAAAATGACCTGTATTCCTTTAGACGTCATTGCGAATTGTACAATCATTCATTCCATTTCAATACCTGCCACAAGCGAAGATTCATGCGCCACTGACGGCAGCGGCAGTATTGTTAACTACGTCGGAGTAAAAATAGGTTAGCTTTGGATGAAAAGATTTACAATTGGGTGAAATGGACCTAGATTACAATTATAATATATTTTAACGGTATTTCTGTATTTTTGGATGTGAGGCTGCTGACGTAGGAAGGATAAAACGTTACTTTTGCACAGCACTTGTGGATAAAAGCACGCCACCCACATGTTTTCACACCTACTGTGCATAACTGTCGTATGTTTAAAACGTAAGCTAAGTAGCTCTCCATTCTTGAGTTAGGCCTAATCAATGAACCAATGCAATACCCCTAACACAAGATGGTTTTGAGTTCTTGATAAGGTAATTATCAGCAATATCAAATGTTTTTCTCAGGTGAATAAATAATCCTGAGGCTAAGTTGCCTGAGACCCCGAGTGCCGAGTGGGAAAGACATTCTTTGCCTTCCCCACTTATACCGCTAGAAGTGCAAAGGTGTTTAACAGGCACCCAGTTCAAGAACGACACAACCTTCGGAATATTCGCAATATGGTACTGGTGTAAGAACAACAACAACAACAACAACGACGAGAATGAACACAATATTTTTGTACAAGGACAGTGCAAAGCTTCAAATAAGAAATATTTATTCAACCAGTTTATCGCAAAATTTAAAAAAAAAGTCGAAGTACTTTTTCCAGTGCACAACCGATGGTTTACACAGTATAAGCAAATAGGTTACAAAGATATTATAAGTTAGGTGTATATTTGAAATAGGGCATGATTCGTAAAATCTGTTCTAGTTCCTCCTCATTCTTTGCATTTTAAATATGTTTGAGTCATGGCACTGGAATTATATTTGAAAATAGTCTTCTTTGTGCTTATTGGCCTAGGCCAAAGAGTACCGCGCACCAATATGCCTACATACAATAGTTCTTTTAATGACCGAAAGGAAGAAACAAAATACATCAAGTAGAAATGAAGAACAATATCCTAATGTGACTTGTCCTTTCCTACTTGTTCCTGAAGAAAGAGAAGTGCATCCCGATTTGGGGTACGAAATGAGTGATGAACTAAGTAGACTTACTTCAAAAATTGCAAAATGCTAGCGTTAACTTAAGAAGAACATTGGTACCGTACGGTGTTACTATATAACCAACTGTAGATATAAAAAATCAAGGCCTAGAGTACCGCGCACCGATAGGCATACATAGATTAGATCTTTTAAACAAACTATTTCTCTGCAGAACAAAAGTTACGTACCGGTACTTCAAGGTCACATTAAATTAGGTTAGTGTAGTGTACGTCTCAGTTTACAGAAAATGGAAAAGAGGATGGTAAACACCTTTTCTTTCTGTGGTTTAAAGTGTGGCATGTTATCCACTCCTGAAGAAATGCCATACTTCCATCAACTGTAGATCAAGTCCAGATTATGCAGCGAAATTATTGGCTACAGATACGCTTGAACACGGTAGGTACCCTTAGAAGAAATAGTTACAAAGAGTACGGTATATCTTGTACCGGTAACGAAATTGTCTTTATAGTCTACTTACCGAAGAAACAGTGGATATTTGAAGCACTAGCGGTTGTCCACTAATAAGAGAGGGGTTTTGACATTTGAGCGCTGCTATCGCTCCGTCAGCTGTTAAATTTACCCGCGCCTTTGCATGTGATTCAATCGCCTTTCCGGTTGTAATAGAAGACTCGTGTCCCTTGTTACTGTTATCTCGTATTGTTTTCAAATGTAGATGTTGATTTGGGTGTTGTGAGTTTTATCTTAGTGTCTTAATCAGTTTAGTATTTAGATTATTAGGTTTAATATTCGAGTGCTTTAGTTTTAGTGTTAAGTTAGTTAGGCTAGTTAGTTATTTCATGCTGTTTTTCTTATGATGTACTATTCGTGCGTGTTTAAACAATTAATTCTAAGCAATCGCAGGAAACTCCGAAGAACAACGCACCCGTCTTCTTCCTCTTCGTGCTGTTTGATGGACTTCGCTCTCGCGATATGTCCAGCTAAAGTAGGCCTAGTAGAAAAATGAGGTTTAAAGAAAACGATAAGGTGAAAAACAACTAGAATTGATTAACCTCTGGGATATAGCTTACATATAAGTGGAAAAAATGCTGGAAAGAGGTTACATACACAGGGATACAGAGGGTTCTATATTCTTCACGCCAGAGTGATCCACTACGGCGGTTTTATACACCAAAAATAAACAAGACCGGATCAACATATAAGGAATAACTACCATACTAAAGATGAGTGTTAGTCTCCGATAAAATTTAAGATGTTTCGGCTGTCGGAAGGTTAGAATGTAATATAAGGCAAGAAGTTATTGAGGGGAGTGGGAAAATTGAACCTAATATAGGATATAAGAATTGTTTACTGATTGATTGATTGATTGATTGATTGATTGATTGATTGATTGATTGATTGATTGATTGATTGATTGATTCGTGAAGCGGTCATTGGAATATTATGTGGTTAGCGAAGTATCAATTTAAAGTCCACAAGGGCACATGTTCAAATATACTTATTTCATAGGAAAAAGATGAGCAAGCGTGCAGAAATGGTTTCAGTCTCATATGAATAATAATTGATATGTGTCGACGTGTGCAATGATTTTAAAGGAACCAAGGTTTTAAAGGTCCCTTGCTAGCAGCTGTCCTTCTCCAATCGCACTGGCACATGTTCCAAATGAAAGATCTACAAGTACCCCAGATGTGAGAATACAGAATAGCCAGGGGGAATGATAGATTATGGTTATTTGCCGCGAGGTTTTCCAGTCTCTTTCCAGATTCATTCTACTAGTTATGGTCAAAATTCTGTTTGGCATTTTCTATAATTATGTATAACTCACTTCCAAAAATATAACATTTTTATCAACTTTATCTATTTTCAAGAGTAATGTAACTAAATACTTAAAGTAGTATGGTAATTGTGTTTAGAAAGCTTTGTCTTATTTTATCTATTACATCATGTTATATACATGTACTGTATTTTATTTTGTATTTACATTGTGAATATAGCCGCCATTGTAATTTATTTGCATTGCACCAGGAAGAGCCTTGGCTCAGGTGCCTAAACTGAAATTAAATTTTAAAAACTTATAGTCAGCACGGAGATTACCTGGTATGTTTGAATGCCCTGGTACCCAAATCAGTATAATCCGCACTTCATTTTTTAAGGACATAAATAGACTTCGTTTAGAGTTTATTTGTCATCTGATTAGTGTGAACTGTCCATAGAAGTTTTCTATCCAGTGTAATACCCAAATATACAGTCCAAATTTTAATCGAAATAGGAGTACCCTGAAATGATATGGGAGAGAGATTCCCCTTATTAGCATCAGACGAATGAATGTCGAAACGAAGTTTGCCCAAATGTTGGATGTATCCATTATGTGAATGGTTAGAATTTTCTAGTGTTCGCAGGGCACTAAACGAATTCGTGACGACATACTGTACCAGGAACGCTGATCCAGTAATAAAGTCCATGTATTTTAAACTTAAAATACGCGCCACGCGCCAATGAAGCGGCTGGCAGCAGCGAGAATGCTGTGTGTGACGTGAAGCGGATGACGCAGGAACCTGCCTCGATTCGCCAAGGCTATCATACATCAGCCATCGAACATTCCAAACATTCTATCATGAATAACTTGTTTTAGAATTACGATAAAAATATACTGAAGTCATCGTATTCGCCTCTTTAATAGCCTATCTTCAGTCCCACCAAGTTTTATTACAATCCGCCAAGGATTAAAGAAGATATTAAATGAAATAAAATAGCTGCAATTGTCACGATTCCGCTATAGAAACGGAGCAGATTTTCAAAAGGACACAGTCAAGTCCCGCGGTCGAGACGCGACGGTCGGCTTGTGGGGGATTTCGCGTCGTGATGTGACAGTCTACGGTATTACGAGAAGTGATTGAATTATTTCCATTGTGAATGAAGTTAGACTCCGTAGTGGCACAGTAGAACTTGTATTGTCTTCAGTGTTGAACGATGCAAAGTGAATGAATTATTATGCACCTCATATCAACACATCCAAGGGCTTAAGTACGTGTGTTCACGCCATTCTTTTAAGTGAGCGATCTCAACGTTCCGAACTACAAGACTATCTAGAGCTTCCATCGCTGGAGCAGTCGTGGTTCCATGTTGCCAAGAGCTGATACATGGTGGTACGAGAGGAGTAGCGGATTAACGCGGCACATCGCCAGCTGCAGGACGGGACAGGTCACACCCTATCCTTCTTCTGTACTGAGGTGATATAAACTTGAATTTCCTCAATAAATCAGACAGTTTTAAAAGTTATTCGAACTTCATTTAAAATACAACTGTACCACTCCAACTAATGTACCGTTCACGCCCTGCGTAATGTCTCATGCTCTTCAAGCCTAAAGCACGGGCATTACCTGTTACAATATAATGAGAAATATGCGAATGTTTTATATACAATGAGTGGCCAAAAGTCATGGGAAGACACTGAATGTGATGTTAATAGCGAACTGATCCTCCGCGAGCCCTCAAAACGGCAGCAATACGGCGAGGCATCGACTCAGTAAGGTGTTGTAATCGTTCTGGAGGGATCTGCACCCGCGCATCTTCAATCAATCAATATCAATCAGTACTGATCTGCATTTAGGGCAGTCACCCAGGTGGCAGATACCCTATCTGTTTTTTCCTAGCCTTTTCTTAAATGATTTCAAAGACATTGGAAATTTATTGAACATCTCCCTTGGTAAATTATTCCAATCCCTAACTCCCCTCCCTATAAATGAATATTTGCCCCAATTTGTCCTCTTGAATTCTAACTTTATCTTCATATTGTGATCTTTCCTACTTTTACAGACGTCACTCAAACTTATTCGTCTACTAATGTCATTCCATGCCATCTCTTCGCTGACAGCTCGGAACATACCGCTTAGTCGAGCAGTTAGCCTTCTTTCTCCCAATTCTTCCCAGCCTAAACTTTGCAACATTTTTGTAACGCTACTCTTTTGTCGGAAATCACGCAGAACAAATCGAGTTGCTTTTCTTTGGATTTTTTTTCCAATTCTTGAATCAGGTAATCCTGGTGAGGGTCCCGCACACTGGAACTATACTCTAGTTGGGGGTTTACCAGAGACTTATATGCCCTCACCTTTTCACACATACATACATACATACATACATACATACATACATACATACATACATACATACATACATACATACATACATACATACATACATACATACATATCTTTTTTTCCCACCCTAGTATACACCATCGGCTTACAGGTAATAAAGACAGAGCGAAACAAGAAAACGAACAGACAATAGCTACTATATCTCTCTAAAAACTACTTAACTAAATTAACTAGCTCTACATCTACTCAGTATCATCCCATACGTACGCGGATAGCCAGCACACATACAGGACGCCACCGCACTATTAGCTACTTTAAACACCTACCCCTACCTACCACCTAAAAATTAAGTAGACTGGTCGCTGCGTCAGCCCTGGTATAGAACACAAACCCACCAACCCGTTGAAAGCAGCCACCAACCTCGCCACGTGAGAACTGATATTATATCTCACCGAGACTTGCTGACACTGTGTTCCTGTCCTACTATGTGTGACAAGACACCTTGGAGGAAACCAGACCCAACACGTGGCCTGCCACACACTTCCGCTATGTACGTCACACCTACCCTGGTCCATTGTCAGCGCACTACCTTTTATCTCCTTTTTCTTCCCGTGCAGACATTCTCAAGCCTAACTTCTTTGGGGTGGGTCAAGTCTCCACCCCTCCCTCTTCCCTTGATACGTCAACTATCCTTTCTCGCACTCCTCGCGCTCACTAACTCTCACCTTATTAAAATTAAGGCTTAAACATCAACTAACAACAATTTTACATCCCTCATCAACGCACCTAAAACAATTTAACATTTTTTTCCACACCTCACTTACACACAGACAAACAGTTTCCATTCCAAGTCCATTAGTTCACTCAGTATTCTCAATCTACAGCACCACATTTATATACATCAAACCGTTAGACTTATCCCAGTTCTTCCATCTTATTAAACTTAAGACTTAAACATCAACCATCCATCATTTTACAACCCTCACCAAGGCACCTAAAACAATGTAACTTTTTTTACTATGACCTACCTTCATAGTTTCCATACTGCCAACATTTTCTCCTTAACTACAGTCCCACTTAATCTACCTTAATTGCTGTTACATACACCTTATTTATCTTCCCTCCTCACAGAAAAACACTTGAACAATCCAAATTTTTCCCACAACTCATTTACACACAACCAGACATTTCTCCATTCCAAGTCCACTCGTTCACGCAGTCTTCTCACTACTTTAATTACTATCTTCGAACTAAGCGTCATTTCAACCATCAACGATAAACTTACACTATACACCAACTTCTTAAATTTATACTATCCTCAGAACCTATTTTTGTAACCTCCCATTTTCTCAACTTCTGCGTAATTTTGTCAGGCTTTCCCTTGTTACCAACTCTTCTCATAAACACATGTACTCTCGTATTCCTCAAGTCTTAAATCTACTAAACCGTCCCATCCTACTACTCCTCGAACTACTTCTCAGAAATTTGCCCCGGGCGGATCACCTCTCCACAGGATAAAGTGCTCTTCCCCTTCCCCTAACACTACAGCTCCTCTTCTGATATCATGGTCTCCATGATACCCTTCCCCATCTGCTCAGGGCGGATATCCATTTCTCTGAACAGAATGCCTTCCTCCATCCTCTCTCGGCATGAACCACATTATCTGCGCAAACCCTGTTATTCCCTCAGTTTATTTATAAATGTAGCTCTAGCCACATTTAAGAATTTCGTTATATTCGTTCCTTTCTCTCACTATCTATATAACCAAGATGTCATCTTATAGCTTTCCCCTACCTTATCCAGCTCCTTCTTACTTAGTAGTTTAATCTTTACCTCCTCCAAAGCTCGGCATTGATTGAAAATGTGCAGGTCCTCCCACCTCTCTCCGCATAACACACATCTACCACAATTCTCACTACCTACCCATCCCCTGTTTTTTGGAAATCCCAATATCCACCAATACAAACCTCTCTTATCCCTTCTACCCTCAAACTCAATTTTTTGGTTTTATTACTTCCACCAATTGATTTAATACTGATAAAGATATTCTCTCTACATTCCCTTATTAAACTCTGTCTTTCGATATCTAGTAGTCTTCCCTTTATCCTTTCCCATACCCATTTATTCCTACTTACCCCCAAATATCTCCATATACCCCCAATCCAATCTGTTGTAACCCTCCTTTGATTCTTTACAGACTACTCTGGCACCGGCATTGGCTGTACAGTTCGGGAGATCCATCATGATCTTACTAAATTTCACCACCACCTGGTTTAGTTCACACCTGCCCTCCTCCATTCCACATAATTCCACCCCAAATATCATTTTTCCCATTACCAGTGATTTAAATACCGTTTTCTGAATTTTGTATTTAGCATCTGGAAATTTCTTTTCTAATACCCCCAACACCGCAAGTGCTCCTCTTCCTTTAAATTTAGTCCTCCTACACTGTTCTTTCCAAGAACCATTCTTACTATTTATTACACCTAGATACTCAATTTTCCCCCTGGTCTAATTTATTCCTGATCTATCCTCCAGACTTCCTTATTCTTTCTCCCACCCCTTTTCCTACACACCATTATTTGAGTCTTCCTTACATTTCCCCTGAGAGACCACCTCCTAGTATACTCAACTACCTTGTCCAACCCTTTTTGCAACCCACTTGCCGTCAAAGCCAAAATCAATAGGTCATCCGCGAATAGCAACCTCGGAACCTCCATGTTACCTATCCAAAGACATTGCCATGCTTCTCCTCCATGGCCCCCTAAAATATTACTTATAAATAATATAAATAATATCGGGGATAGCTTACACCCCTGTCTCACTCCGCTCTTCGCTTCAAAACACTTACTGATCCTTCCATCCTGCAATTTAATCATCACAAACACTTCCTCATAAATTGTTATTGCCAACCTCATTTTCTTCGACATTCCAACCTCCCCTAATCTCAAAAATAGCGCCTACTGTCCGTCTCGAAGGCTTTCTCTAAGTCAATCGCTGCTACATATAATTTACGCTCTGCTATCCTCACATACTTTGTAATCAAGGTGTCCCCAAAATCCAAACATTATCGACTGTGTTCCTTTCCTAAATCCATTTTGAAACTCAGGTATCCTATCATGCTGTTCCGCCCAATTTGTTACCCTATTCGCCAAAACCCCTGTGTACACCTTCGACAACGCGTCCAAGAGTGTGATTCCTCTATAGTTGTTAGGATCACTACTAGCCCTTTAATTTTATAAGTAGGGCATAATACCCCCTTCCTCCATTCCCTCGGAAATCTCCCTGTTTCTAGCAACCTATTAAAGAATTTCACAATCCCCCTCAGCATCGGTTCATTTGCCCCAACCTCCTTCCACACACTCTTGGAAATACCGTTCACACATTCTGCAGCCTTGGGTCTAGCAATTCTTTATACTTTCATTACCTCCTGCCTTGTTATCTCCTCACCCAATATTGGAATTTCTACTTCCAATTCCCTTCCTATATATGACTTGTATCTTTCTCTACCCAATCTGCCCCCCTTCTAAAAGCCTTTTAAAATGCCTAACCCACTCGTTTTCTCCTATTTTATTCCCCCTCCCCACCGGTTTGGTTCTTCTAATCGTGTTTATTGACTCCCATATCTTCTCAATTTTTTCTCTCTACAATATCTATTTATTTCTACAGCTTTCGCCTCCTTCCATCCTCTTTTCTTCCCATTCAATACCTCCTTATATTCCTTTCTCAATTTACAATATTCCTTCCTTTTTTATTGCTCCTCCTCCTTCCTACACTCCGCTAGGACTCTCATCACAACCTCACGTATCCTCCTGCAATCTTCATCAAACCATCGATTCATTTTGTTCTTTTTCCCCTCTACCCTTCTCCTCACTTTCTTCCCCACTCTCCATACAGGGAGTTATATTAATTCTAGCACTCTCTCCATATCATTCCCTTCTGCCGCCCTTTCAATTCCTACCCTTAATATATCTCCCTCCTCTTTTAAAAACCATCTCATTTTCTCTTTCGCATTACCATCCCATACGTACTTCCATCCTCCATTCCTATATCTCTCCTTATTTTCCTCCATCTTCCCCTTCTCATCAGCAACAGAAGTTCTCAATTTTATTTTGATAGGCATATGTTCGGTTAACCCACACTCTAACACCTCATAACGTATTGTTCTCATTAACGCTATCTCTGAGCTTATTCCTATATCCACTACACTCCCTCCATTTGTTGTAATATACGTCAAATCTCCCAGACTATCCCCCTTCATACACCCATTTAAAATATTCTATAGCACATAATTCCAACAACCTTTCTCCATAACTATTTACACCATTATCCTTACACTTTCTTCGCATCCCCCGCCTACTTTTACACCTTTTCCGTACACCGGTACCCTAGTGCTCACTCTCGCATTCCAGTCCCCAAAAAATCATCCCATCTTCTACATACAGCCCTTTAATTGTGTTTATTTCTTCAGACAGTTCGTAAAAAATGTTTATTTGCATAAACTGAACAGCTCGGATGGTTATAAAGCAGTGCCAAACAAATTGCTTCTGCTGCCCCCTTCCCCATTTTTACTCTCAGCCACATTACCCCCTCTACCCTACTCTGTAACATCTCCACCCATTCAGCTACATCATGTCTTATTAGAACTACTATGCCCCCTGGGTTTCGACCCCTCTTCCCTATTTTCTCCTTAACACGTCAACTACTCTATAACCGTCCCATGTAATTTCAACCCTTTCCCTAACCACGTCTCCACTAGAACAATTACCCCAAAATCTTTCACTAAATCCACAATTTCCCTATTCCCTAACTTCCCCATCAACCCCTCAATATTCAGCATCCCTACCACCATCTTTAGTTATTTATTTCCTCCCCTCCCTCTCTATGCTTCTGCGTTTCACCACTTCCCCCCGCCTTCTCGTAATTCTTACCTGTGGTCCCTCCCCATCTCCCTTCCCTACCTTTCTTCTCCCACTATCCTTCACCTTTTCCGTGCTAAAGCTTTTTCCCTACCCATAGATCTTTTAAACTTAACGCTCTCCCCTTATTCAACGCCTGATTTCTCTCCAAGTTTTGTTTCTGCATTTCTCTTATTTGGGGAGGTTGAGTCACTACCATGACTCCTTTCCCCCACCACCACCACCACCACCACCACCTCTTCACTACCTATACTCACTTCACTTCGGTCTAGTGACCTATCTGTTGATTCACTCATTCCTCAGTTCTGACTCACCAAGGTCTCTGCTATCTCCGCCACCTGACCGCTGACACCGCAGCCCCGTCTTCTCTCTTCCTTCTCCCCACTGATGTCTCCCTGCTCTCGATTTCTGCAACTCATTTCCTCCTCACATTTTCCATCCTCACCAGTTTCTCCTGTGCCCGCGATCGGGACCAATTTTTGCCTGAAGTCACCAGACACCTCCCCACTATCTTGGCTCGCAATCCCTGCGATCTAGCCCGCCACATGTGTCGCTTAAGGATATCCAGCCGCATCCTGTCTTCTTTCTCAGTCTCAGCCTTAAAACAAATGTTCGACCCTTTCAAATTTCCAGCATTCCTCAGAATTATATCTGCCATCAGGGTTGAAATGAATCTTGACTTCACTGGCCTATGTCCCTTGTTCCTTCCTAATCTATATATACCATCTATATCCACTTCAGAGAAGTGTTCTTCATTTTATTCGAAACTATGTCCACCACTTTCAATACAATTTCCACTTTACATTCTGTTCCTTCCTCTGGCACACCATACACAAACACATTTTTTTCTTGCTGATTCGTTCCTCGCTAGCCTCACTTCTCTCTTCATTGCTGTCAACTCTCCGTCCAATAACATCACCTTCTTTTTCCAGCTTCCTACCTTCTATCTTCGCTAACTTGTCATTTACCCCTCCAATTTCTTCTTTTATAAAAATTTTTAAGTGCTTCATCGCCCTTCATTTGGGTTGCCGGTGGCCCTGCATCATTTCCTTAATTTCTTCTCCTTTGCTCGCTTCCACCACTCTCTTGATCTCTTCAAGTTCCTCCCAAGCGAATGGTCCCTGGTTTGGACACGGGTTATTTTCTATACCTCCCACCACCAGCAACGTCGCAATAACCGTCGCCCACAACATAATCTCCAACAGTCCTTAATAACCACTTGCACCAACCCATCTTCCAATTTTTAGCCTGTAATGCTGTAGCGTTACTTCCATCTTGCACTCCTCAGCTCACTCACACGTCCGCACTTCCCGATGTCTCGCTCGTGACTGCCCTCTTCTTTATATCCTTACTACAACTCCTAAACACCCCCATAATCATGTACAGAAAGCTGTACCCTTTATTTACAATCCCATTTATGTGATTACCCCAATGAAAATCTGTCATATTAACACCTAGATACTTACAATGATCCCCAAAAGGAACTTTCACCCCATCAACGCAGTAATTACAACTGAGAGGACGTTTCCTATTTGAGAAACTCACAACCTGACTTTTAACCCCGTTTATCAACATACCATTGCCTGCTGTCCATCTCACAACATTATCGAGGTCATTTTGCAGTCGCTCGCAATATTTTAATTTATTACTCTGTACAGGATAACATCATCCACAAAAAGCCTTACCTCTGATTCCACTTGTTTACTCAAATCATTTATATATCTAAGAAAACATAAAGGTTCAGTAATACTGCCTTGAAGAATTCCTCTCGTAATTAATACAGGGTCAGATAAAGCTTCGCCTACTCTAATTCTCTGAGATCTATTTTCTAGAAATATAGCAACCCATTCAGTCACTCTTTTGTCTAGTCCAATTGCACTCATTTTGCCAGTAGTCTCCCATGATCCACCCTATCAAATGCTTTAGACAATTCAATCGCGACACAGTCCATTTGACCTGAATCCAAGATATCTACTATACCTTGCTGGAATCCTACAAGTTGAGCTTCAGTGGAATAACCTTTCCTAAAACCGAACTGCCTGCTATCGAACCAGTTATTAATTTCGCAAACATGTCTAATACAATCAGAAAGAATCCCTTCCCAAAGCTTACATGCAACGCATGTCAAATTTACTTGCCTGCAATTTTCAGCTTTATCTTGCACTTCTACCCACAATTGGTCTTGTGTATATGGTGTGGGGTTACACCAGCATCGACAGCATCCCACAAACCCTCAATTTTAATTAGTTCAGGGGATGATGGAAGGAAAATCCATGGTCTTAACTTTACTGGAGTGCACCTCGAACCACTTGCGTGCCACCACAGAGCGGTGATATGGCGCATTGTCCTGTTGAAGTATGGCATCTCCATCAGGGAACTCCAGGTCCAAAAAGGGATACAGATGGTCTGAAGAAATGTCCACATAACATGTTCCTGTCAGCGCTCCCTGCAGCCGGACAGTGAGGCCTAATTGCGACAATGGACACCACCCAGACCAAAAGTGAGCCACCTCCCGCCTGGACACAACCTTGTTGACATGCAGGATCCATAGCTTCATGGGGCGTATGCCACGCTCTCACGCACCCATCAGCTCGATACAACTGGAACTGGGATTCTTCGGATCATACCACATGCCGCCACTGTTGCATGGCTCATTGCCGATGTTCGCGGGCCCATGCACGTCGATGAGCTCTGTGTCGTCCAGATGTCAGCAAAGAGACACGAGTTGGTCGTCGGTTAGTGAAGCCTATGCGGTGCAGTTGCCTCCTTACAGTTCTTTTTTGCTAGTGGCTTTACGTCCCACCGACTCAAATAGGTCTTATGGTGACGATGGGACAGGAAAGAGCTAGGAGTGGGAAGGAAGCGGCCATGGCCTTAATTAAGGTACAGCCCCAGGATTTGCCTGCTGTGAAAATGGGAACCACGGAAAACTATCTTCAGGGCTGCCGACAGTGGGATTCGAACCCACTATCTCCCAAATACTGAACACTGGCCGCAATTAAGCGACTGCAGCTATCGAGCTCGATCCTTACAGTTTTTGTAGAAATGGGTTCCTGACGGTCAATATTCAACTGTGCGATGATCTGACGTACTGTCCGTTCGTTAAACACCTGTGGTCTACCCATGCGGCGATTTATGCGGATGGTTAACATTCTCTGCGATATTGAAGATCCATTCTAGACACTACTGACCTCGGAAACCCGAATTCGCGTGTAATCTCCGCAATGCTATGACCCATGAGCCGTACGCCGATGATCATCTCACGTTCAAAGTCGGTTAACTCACGACGTGTTGCCATCTTCACCACACTGGTGTCTGTGACAGATTGCCGAGCTACGCCACAGCTAGTCGCAACGTTCAGGGGTCATAAATGGAACATTTTCTAATGGAACACCCCTTCCCACGACTTCTGGCCACTCAGTGTATTATAACAGAGCTTGTCTAATAACAAATAATTCCTTCGTGAACGAAGAAGCTGATGCAGGAAATGTATATAATTTAGACCAGTTAAAATCAGGGGAAGAAAATGCAGCACCAACTCCTGAGGGATTGAAGTGTTTCGTGTTTTTTTTTGCTAGGGGCTTTACGTCGCACCGACACAGACAGGTCTTATGGCGACGATGGGATAGGAAAGGCCTAGGAGTTGGAAGGAAGCGGCCGTGGCCTTAATTAAGGTACAGCCCCAGCATTTGCCTGGTGTGAAAACGGGAAACCACGGAAAGCCATCTTCAGGGCTGCCGATAGTGGGATTCGAACCTACTATCTCCCGGATGCAAGCTCACAGCCGCGCGGCTCTACGCGCACGGCCAACTCGCCCGGTTTTTAAGTGTTTCGACCCATCCTCATAAAAGACAGGGTAATTCGGCTGTAGTTTATAATATATCAACAACGTTTCTCTCGGGGAGGATGTCGAAAAGGGGAGTAAAAGTGATAAGGAAGAATGGAGATATTTAGGATGTGTAAAGGTCTGAATATCGAGGATTTTAAATTACCACAAGAGAGCAGGGTATTTTTTGATAGAGATACAAAGGTCGGAGTAGCAACGTTGAAGGAGTTGTAAATTAGGTAATAAGGAATACGATGCCTATGAAAATACTTTTAGAAGGCACCCTCTCCTAAAAAAGGAGGAGGTTCTGAGGATTCAACTAAGATTGCATTGTTAGGGGAAAACGGCAATAGATAGTAAAAGGGAACTCTGGCCCAGGAGCAAGTGAGCAATATGGCGGCTATACATGGGCTCTTATGGGACTAACTCTCGGGAGCTGGACCAGGGGCACGTGGGAAAGGTGACGGCTATACATAGGCTCTTAAGGAGAAAGCTAGCCCAGGGTAGGAGACAGCCTAGGGAGTTACGCGCAAGTTTGTCGGCCGCGTGCAACATCCTAGTGCTAGGGCTCCCGAGGCAAGGTGGTCACTATACGTTTGTTATATGATACTCAATTTAAGGAGATGGACCAGGAGCTAATGGTGATACATTGTTCTTATAGGCCTAACTCTACAAAGCTGACTCAGAGGCTCACAACTTGTAACTTGCGACCTATTAGTTTTACTAGCCTAACTTTCGGAAACTGAGGCAAGGGCTACTATGTTAGATGACTGCTATACTCTATTCGTTTAGGCTTAACTAGAGGGCTCCCTCAGGAGCTCACAACTTATGACCTATTAGTTTTATCAGCCTGACATTCGAGAACTGAGGCATGGGCTACTATGTAAGGTGGCTGCTTAGACCTAACTAAAGGGCTCCCTCAGGGGGCTCACAACTTGTAACTTAGGACCTATCAGTTTTATCATATAGGCTCTTATGGAGAAAGCTGACCCAGGTTAGAATAGGCGGTATACATAGGACTTAAGGAGATGGGCTAGGGACTAATGCACAAGTTGGCGGCCGTTTGCAACTTCCTAGTGCTAGGACCCTCGAGGCAAGATGGTCGCTGGAAGGGCTCTTGCGTATACATGGGCTCTTATGGCACTAACCCGGCGTGGGCTGTGCTAGGGCTCTCCGCGTATTGTCCTAATTCGAGGTTCTATACTCCTAATCGGATGTCCTTCCTAACTTGCGACTCTCGGTGGAGTGATGTGACATAGGTCAGGTGGTGATGGAATACTGTTGTAAGAAACGTCTAAAAGGGGTACCAAGGGCTCTTGACTTCCGAGCGTGGTTTAGCGGCTGGAGCTTGTAAGCAACGCAGCTGCAGCAGAGATGCATGCAGTTACAATTGACATGAATGAAATATCTGACTCGAGCAGGCTTCGACTCTTCGACTTTGCATACAACTCTGCTTTGTAGTACTACAGCATCTGTTGGCACAAAGGGGTCTATAGCTGAATCTGGAATAAGCCTAACTCTACAGTGCTACCTCAGGGGCTCACAACTTGTAACTTATGACGTATTAGTTTTATCAGCCTGACTTTCGAGAACTGAGGCAAGGGCTACTATGCAAGATAGCTGCTATACTCTATTCGCATAGACTTAACTGGAGGGCCCCCTCAGGGGGCTCACAACTTGCAACTTATTACTTTTATCATATAGGCTCTTATGGAGAAAGCTGACCCGGGGTAGGATAGACGGTATACATAGAACTTACGGAGGTGGCCTAGGGATTAATACGCAAGATGGCGGCTGCGTGCAACTTACTAGTGCTGGGACCCTCGAGGCAAGATGGCCGCTGTAGGGGCTCTTGCGTATACATGGGCTCTTATGGCACTAACCGGGCGTCGGCTGTGCTAGGGCTTTTCGGGTATTGTCCTAATTCGAGGATCTATCCTCCTAACCGGATGCCCTTGTTAACTTGCGACTGTCGGTGGAGCGATGTAACATAGGTCGGAGGGTAATGGAATACTGCTGTAAGAAACGCCTAAACGGGGTACCAGGGGATTTTAAATTCCGAGCGTGGTTTAGCGGCTAGGGGACCTGGAGCTGAGTCTGGCATTAATTATAGTTATTTAACTTTCTCTGAATAGGGAATCGACGGTTTAGCCGGATAGTAGATTTCAACTTTTCTGACTTGAGAACAATCTTCTACTCATAACCACGAGGCTACAGGAATCTGCTGACGGTTTATCTGGTTACGCTATGTAAGCAAAACAGCTGCCGCAGAGATGCATGCCGTTACAATAGACATGAATAAAATATCCGACCCGAGCAGGCTTCGACATTTCGACTTTGAACACAACTCTGCTTTGTAGTACTACAGCATCTGCTGGCACAAAGGGGTCTATAGCTTCGTCTGAAATAAGCCTAACTCTACAGAGCAACCTCAGGGGCTCACTACTTGTAACTTAAGACTTATTAGTTTTATCAGTCTAACTTTCGAGAACTGAGGCAAGGCCTGCTGTGCGAGATGGGTAACATACTCTATTCGTTTAGACTTAACTACAGAGTTCTCTCAGAGACTCGCATTTTGTAACTTTTGACGTATTAGTTTTATCAGCCTGACTTTCGAGAACTGAGGCAAGGGCTGCTATGTGAGATGGCTGCTATACTCTATTCGTTTAGATTTAAATACAGAGCTACCTCAAGGGCTCGCAACTTGTAACTTATGACCTACTATTTTTATCAGTCTGACATTCAGAAACTGAGGCGAAGGATGTTATGCAAAGTGTCTCCCATACTCTATTGGTTTAGAATTAACTACAGAGCTACCTCAGGGGCTCACAACTTGTAACATACGACCAATAGGGCCGCGCGCTACGACTTCTGACACCTTATGACATCTTATGGAATAATGTCGAAAGGGGCTACTAAACAACTGACTTTAGGCTATAGGACGAGAGGACTTACCACGATGTGAACAGCTTGACGGTTAACAGTAAACTAACATAAAAGAGTTTAAAAAACCAAACCAAACCCCATGGCACTACAGCCCATGAAGGGCGTTGGCCTACCAAGAGACCGCTGCTCAGCCCGAAGGCCTGCAGATTACAGGGTGTCGTGTGGACAGCACGACGAATCTTCTCGGCCGCTATTCTTGGCTTTCTAGACCGGCAAAAGAGTTTAACCTAACTTATATACCTTATACAGGGTAGGTGTGGAGATTAAAAGGGATAGTCAAGAAAGAAGGAAGGAAGCGGCCAAGGCTTGGTTCATATGAGCAATATGTTGACATATTTCTGATGAAATCAAGGGCCATGAAGGGCATGAAAATGAAAGATCCCTAGAATTCGCAACCTTGTACCGTCAGGGTCGAAAAGAACAAGAGTTGACCAAGGGAAGTCGGATAGAACAGATGAAAGTGAGGAGCCTATCAGAAGTAAGTGGACTCAATGCCAGTACTCATCTAAAAACCCTGTGGTCGCCAACCCACACACCCAAATTTGGAGCCCCCTAGGACAGTTTTAGCCGCTTCTTATAACATAAAAGCGGTATCGTGAGTGGATCTGACCTTTAAATCGCTGGAAACCTCTGTCTAATCATTACTGTCCTGGTCTTACGTTGCCTCTCTTAACCTCCATGACCAAGTCCATTATTCTCCTAAAATTCACCCTCATCCATTACTTCTTCCTGTGCTTTTGGGTGCCCAACACCACTGTGCACGCTCCAACACTGATCGACTCACTGCTGCCAGTGTTTCTGATGTTATTGCAGCACATGCAGCGGTAATACGGTCTTTGATGTTGTCCCTTGTTGCTGGAACCTGCTGATACACCACACTTTTTACATGTCCCCAAAGAAAAAAGTCTAATGGGGCAAGGTCCGGCGATCTCTGAACAGGACTCCCTCGTCCTATCCAACGATTTGGGAAATGTTGATTTAGTGCATTTCTTGCCATTATGGGTTATGCGCAGGGCATCCATCATGCTGATACCACATTATTTGACGCAAATTCAGAGGCAGGTCTTCCAGTAGTACAGGTAAGGTACGTCTCAAGAACTGCCTGTACTTTCGCCATCAATGAAATACGGGCCAATGATGTGCTGTCCTACAATACTACACCATATATTGATGTTCCACTGACGTTGATGGTCCCTGACGAAGCCAATATGGGTTTTCTGTTCCCCAGTAATGCATATTGTGTAAGTTGACGTTCTCATGGTTTGTAAACGTGGCTTCATCGGTAAACCGTACCCTACGCATAACGTCATGGCCTTTCCGCAGAACCCACTGGCAGTACTCCAGACGAATTTGAAAGCCATTGCCGTGAAGCTCTTGATATAGTGACAAGTAGCATGGGTGGTATTTATGGCTGTGAGGAATGCGTAGCACGCTTATTCGAGGGATTTCAATCTGTCTTTATATTTCACGAGAACTGGCATGAGGATTTATTGCAATGGCTATCAGAACAGCGACTTCTGCTGCTTCATTTGTTACTCTCTTGCTTCGGACCCGCAGTCGTGGAGACAAGCTTCCTGTCGCGCGAAGTCTTCTAACAATATTAGTGAAGGTAAGACGGGTTGGGTGATGTCTATTCGGGTAACGCTGTGCATACAGTTGTGTTGCTCGTGTGCCATTTTGGCGACATTCTCCGTAAAGTAATAACATGTCAACCATTTCTTCCTTAGTGAAACTCATGTCAAATGCCTAGAAAGGATGGACAGTTACATTAATGCCACTTTTAAAACATTACTGTGTTCAGTACACCACTGTCATTTACCCGAACTTACCTCCAACAAGTCAACATTCTTCGTAGAGAACCTTTCGCACACTACACAGCGATGATGTCATATCGTTCCGTTCCAGTACAGACCTTCAGAGGCGAGGGGTGTATTGGGTAGTGTAATGGGTCGGCTTACACTGACCGGTGACATTAAATTTCGTTACAGCAACTTTGCTGTACGAATTATGTACAATCTGAAGTAGTACAATACAGAGTACTGTACTGTACTGTGTAGGTAAATAAAACACGTAAGAGAGAAACCGTTATTTACATATCCTTTTGCTGTGGCAGGAAACCCTTCCCTTATTTTCATCATTCTTGATAACAGTGCAAATAGCATTGAGTACAGCACTTGTCGCATCGTAGTACGTTAATTACATCGTGATTAGAGGCACGTGAGGTTCGCGCTTGACTCTTGGGATGTGCAACTGCTGCGCGTTTCATTAATTTCAAGTGTCAATTTCACGTTGCAATATCTCGGGATGTAATTGACCTATTGCGACGAAACAAACATTACTTATGTGATTTTTCATGTTAACGATTGCGCACGAAATAATACAGGGTGTTCATTTAAAAAACGTAAGTTTATGTTGAAAATACTATTTTTCCAGGTTTTTGAGTGGCTCATGGTATTCACTTCCCTGCCTTCATGGTCGTAAGAGTCATTTTTCAATATCTCTTGTTGTTCCAGATATATCTGCGGTGAAAGTGGGCCATCCTCTATATGTCAGCTCTCCTCTTTCACCCCCCCCCCCTCACCACTCAGCACATCCGCTCACTCCACTGTCTCGATCTTGACTGTCATTTTCAATCTCATCAATTTATTCACTAAGTCCTTCCTTTATTACAACCACAATACTGTACACTTTTTATGGAATGTGTGGCGGTGATCCTCCTGTAGACTTGCCTCGGCTCCTGAAAAATACTCACCGCGCACGTAGAAACTTACCTCAGGTATGCTGCGTTCATGTCCACGATTATAAGATCATGGAGATAAAACATGTACAGTGCGTTAAGCTAATCTACAATGACGTATCCCAGACTGATTTAACCTAAATAATTTTATTGAAGTGGATAAGAAATATATGAAGTCAAATAAAACTAAACTAAACTGAAACTTAACTGGAGGGTGTATCGTAGAGATAGGATAGGAATGGTAGGAGGGGGAGTATTCATTCTCGTGAAAGAAGAATTTGTAAGCTACGAAAAAGTTAAAGACGACAAGCACGAAATTCTAGGGGTAAGGCTCATCTCTAATGATAATAGGCAACTTGAGGTCTTTGGAGTGTACAGACCAGGAAAGGGTAGCGCAGATGCTGATTCAGAATTATTTGATAAGATAATCGGCTATGTGGGAAACGATAAGGAAAGGAACGTGATTGTAGCGGGTGATCTCAAATACCAAATGACAATTGGGAAGGTAATGCGAACGACAGGAAGCATGGCCAACAAATGGCAAATAAGTTAATATGGGAAGAGCACCTGGTTCAGAAAGTAATGGAACCAACTAGAGGGAAGAATATTCTGGATGTGGTGCTGGTAAAACCAGATGAGCTCTATAGAAAAAGCGAAGTAATATATGGTATTAGTGATCATGAAGCTGTTTTTGAGGTAATTAAAAATAAATGTGAAGGAAAGGAAGAGATTAAAATTAGGACTGTTAGGCAGTAGGTTCGTTCCAACACGAGTCCCTGACCGTCCGACGCATGCGCAGTTGAGAGAAAGCGTTCCAACACACACCAAACCAATCCCGGACTGATGCATGCACTCAAATGCGGCGTTCCATCATACCTCAAACTGCAGTTACTGACCGCCAGAACTCGTCCGAGGCCTGTGGCATGAGCCGGTAGTACGGACATGCGCAATGGAATACATGCGCGAGAGAGGAAGCTCACTGGACAGACCACGTGCGTTTGCACTCCTGTTCTGTTCCTTGTTCTTCTCCTATGTGGTTTGTTAACATTGCCATAACCTCTAAGGGGTAATAATTATTTCTAAATCTGTTAATTAATTCTGTTAAGGTACTTGTGAATTGAGGAGTAGAAATAATAAATGAGTAATAATTAGGAAATAACGAATTAATAAATACACAATAAAAATGGAAAGGTGCGGAGATTTCGTTGAGTCTTCATCCAGTGGAGATGAGTTGGATATGCAGTTATCCGCGCCAAGGAAGCGAGACAATTATTTGCCTAAGTTTTATTGTTGCTAGTGCATTTCTCGAGGTTCTTTCTAATCGCGTGATTGTGATTTCACTGTCCAAACTCAGTAGCGATTATTATAGTTGTTGTTTTTTCTAACGGTAGAAAAGGGTGGGTTACGGCCACAGAAAAGTTAATTAGTTATTTAAACCTTGTAGGTAATCCTGGTACATCAAAAGGGAAACCTGCTTACCACTTGTTCCATTGCTTTCCTCTCACCCTAGTGGGGCCTGGGAGCGAACTGTGTTGTACATGTTGTGGAGGGATGTATTTGCTATTACGTGTTTCTCTATTGGTTGGTTGGTTGGTTGGTTGGTTGGTTGGTTGGTTGGTTGGTTGGTTGGTTGGTTGGTTGGTTGGTTGGTTGGTTGGTTGGTTGGTTGGTTGGTTGGTTGGTTGGTTGGTTGGTTGGTTGGTTGGTTGGTTGGTTGGTTGGTTGGTTGGTTGGCTGGCTGGCTGGCTGGCTGGCTGGCTGGCTGGCTGGCTGGCTGGTTGGTTGGTTGGTTGGTTGGTTGGTTGGTTGGTTGGTTGGTTGGAAGCTGCATGTCTATGAAGAGCATGTAGTGAGACGAACACGAACACCCAGTTCCCGCGTTCGTGGAATTAACTGGACCTGGCCAGGAATTGGACCTGCGACTTCTATGAAACGAAGGTTGTGACAGTGACCTTTAATAATAGAGAATTGTGGTGATAAATAATAAAGAACGTGCAAGTGTATTTATTTTATACCGAGCGAGTTGGGCACGCAGCTGTGAGCTTGTATTCAGGAGATAGTGGGTTTGAACCCCACTGTCGGCAGCCATGAAGATGGTTTTCTGTGGTTTCCTCATTTTTACACCAGTAAAATGCTGGGGCTGTACCTTAATTAAGGCAACGGTCGCTTCCTTCCCACTCCTATCCCTTTCATATCCCATCGTCACCATGACCTATCTGTATCGGTGCGACGTAAAGCAGCTTGTAAATTTATTTTTACGTTTGTATTTTGAGATTTACGATGCATAGCAAAAATGTGACAATATCAGCAGTTCCCTTACACAGTTTTTACTGCCGAGTATTGGGAGCTGAAAACGTTTATTTTCTTCCTTACATCCTCAACCATAATCTTCTTTAATATCATTCAGTATCTCGCTATATTTCCTTAATCCCAAATATTTAAATACGTAGGTATAAACATTTATGTTTCACCCAAGTTCTTTTATCAAAAACTATAATATTTCTTTGATCAAAGTTACTTAAATCATAGTTCCTTAACAGTGAAATACAGGCCAAAGGCTTCGAGGCAGATAGGGCCTATCCCTCCCTAACCAATTAAAACGAATATAAACCATGAGTGTGTATTTCATTCGTTACTAATTTTTAAAATACTTGTTGTACCGTGTTCTATACGTATATTGATTTTCATCAGTATTTCAGTAATTTACCCTTTCCTTTTTTTCACGAATTTACAAACAACTAAACAGGGCAAGGTAATATGCGCCAAACTCTTTGTTTACACGTCGGATTGCTGTCCAGGAAGTGTTCCAACACGACTAAGTTCGGGACCAGCCGCTGACCAATCCCAAACCGGCGCATGCGTACAGGGCGATGCAGGAACCCGCCGGTGACGGTCAGAAACTCGTGTGTTGGAACGAACCTAGTACCATATGGCTGATAAAACAGGCATGAGGGAGTTTTTAATAAGTAACTATGGTCGGTGGAAAACGGTAAATAAAAATGTAAACATAATTTGGGATGGGTTTAAAGCAATTGTTGAGGAATGTGAAAACAGGTTTGTACCTTGAAAGGTGGTAAGGAATCGTAAAGATCCACTGTATTATGACAGGGAAGTAAAGAGACTAAGAAGGAGGTGCAGGTTGGAAAGAAATAGAGTTAGAAATGGCTGTGGAAGTAAGGAGAAATTGAAGGAACTTACTAGGAAATTGAATCTAGCAAAGAAGTCAGCTAAGGATAACATGGTAGCAAGCATAATTGGTGGCCATACTAATTTTAGTGAAAAATGGAAGAGTATGTGTAGGTACTTTAAGGCAGAAACAGGTTCCAAGGAGGACATTCCAGGAATCATTAATGAAAAAGAGGAGTGTGTACACGAGGATCTTCAAAAGGCAGAAGTATTCAGTCAGCATATGTAAAGATTGTTGGTTACAAGGATAATGCACAGATAAAGGAGGTGACTAATACTAAAGAAGTATTAAAATTTACCTATGGCAGCAATGGCATTTACAGTAAGATGCAAAATTTGAAAACTGGAAAAGCAGCTGGAATTGATAAGGTTGCGGGGGATGTACTAAAGACAATGTGTTGAGATATAGTACCATATCTGAAGTACTTACTTGATTATTGTTTGCATGAAGGAACTTTACCAAATGAATGGAGAATTGCTATAGTAGCCCCTGTATATAAAGGCAAGAGTGACAGACATCAAACTGAAAATGACAGGCCAGTCAGTTTGACATGCATAGTATGTAAGCTTTGGGAAAGCATTCTTTCTGATTATATTAGACATGTTTGCAAAATCAGTAACTGGTTTGATAGAAAGCAGTTTGGGTTTAGGAAAGGTTATCCCACTGAAGTCCAACTATTAGGATTCCAGCAAGATATAGCAGATATCCTGGATTCAGGAGGTCAATTGGACTGTATCGCGATTGACCTGTCTAAGGCATTTGCATGGGAGACTACTGGCAAAAATGAGTGCAATTGGACTTGACAAAAGAGTGACTGAATGGGTTGCTCTGTTTCTAGAAAATAGAACTCAGAGAATTAGAGTAGGTGAAGCTTTATCTGTCTGTCCCTGTAAAAAGTAAGAGGGGAATTCCTCAAGGCAGTATTATTGGACCTTTATGTTTTCTTACATATCAATGATATGTGTAAAGAAGTTGAATCAGAGATAAGGATTTTCGCAGATGATGTTATTCGGTACAAAGTAATAAATAAGTTACAAGATTGTGAGCAACTGCAAAATGATCTCGATAATGTTGTGAGATGGACAGTAGGCAATGGTATGATGATAAAAGGGGATAAAAGTCAGGTTGTGAGTTTCATAAATAGGAAAAGTCCTCTCAGTTTTAATTACTGCGTTGATGGGGTGAAAGTTCCCTTTGGGGATCATTGTAAATACCAATGTATTAATATAAGGAAAGATCTTCATTGGGGGAAATCATATTAATGGAATTGTAAATAAAGGGTACGGATCTCTGCACATGGTTATGAGAATATTTAGGGATTGTGGTAAGGATGTAAAGGAGAGAGCATATTTGTCTCTGGTGAGACCCCAACTAGAGTATGGTTCCAGTATATGGGACCCTTACCAGGATTACTTGATTCAGGAACCGGAAATAATCCAAAGAATAGCAGCTCGATTTGTTCTAGGCGATTTCCGAAAAAAGAGTAGCGTTACAAAAATGTTACAAAGTTTGGACTGGGAAGACTTGGGGGAAAGGAGACGAGCTCCTCGACTAAGTGGTATGTTCCGAGCTGTCAGTGGAGAGATGGCGTGGGAGGAGATCAGTAGACGAATAAATTTGGATGGTGTCTTTAAAAGTAGGAAAGATCACAATATGAAGATAAAGTTGGAATTCAAGAGGACAAATTGGAGCAAATATTCGTTTATAGGAAGGGGAGTTAGGGATTGGAATAACTTACCAAGGGAGATGTTCAATAAATTTCCAATTTCTTTGCAATCATTTAAGAAAAGGCTAGGAAAACAACAGATAGGGAATCTGCCACCTGGGCGACTGCCCTAAATGCAGATCAGTAGTGATTGTTTGACTGATTGATTGAATGAATGAATGTAACAGGCAATAGAATGAAACTGATTTGACTCCAGCACAAAAGAGCGCAAATTACGCCCAATAAAAATGATTATGGTGTAAGAAACCTTATGTTTAACAATATCAAAAGAAACCATCACCTTCTGTATGTATACGTAACGTGACAATGACTCAAAATCAACTCAAATAGCTAATTACGTACAAATAAAATGTTTATAAAATTATATCCCACTGTGTCAAGGTTCTCAACAAACTGATCCTCCACAAACAAATATCTCCTGTGAAACCAGTCCTTCACAGCTATATTTCAACTAATTCGAATAGTTTTGTAACCTAGTGTTGCAGACTGTTAGCTGTGCGAAATCATCTCACCCATAAACACACACTCACTTCTAATCAAAATTTGTTTTAGTGTTATTCTTTTCACACACTGTTATCAAACGGCTTTGTGTTGCCTTTCATGGCCGTCTTTAAATTTAATACAAGATACAGATTAACACCACGTATCAGGAATGAAATGTAATTTGAATGTAATCACTGTGACAGTCATTGGCCACTTTAGAATTTACACTAACATTTTTTCTGCCATTGATCAATTGAACTCGCCTTTTTACACATGTAGAAATTATACTACTGACCATACTTAACAACCATTCTAATTACACAACCTTTACGTTATGTGCTGTTGTGACAGATTTCAGCACACATTTACGGCATTTATATTTGACATTAAGTTCATTTATCAAGGTCGGTTCAATGACATGACACAGTTTCCTAGTTTCATTTTCTGGTTGTTGCGATTCACTTGCGATGTCTTTCACTTAGATAAAGAAGAATATTGCAATTTAATAACGATGACCACTAATCACTAAATTAAGGGATCAAATCTCCATTGAATTTATGTAAAAATATACACAACACTGTCAACATGACGTTCATTAAAATAGACTACAATATCCTACACTGAATTTACAATAATATTGATCTGATGAATGAGAGTAAAAATCTTGGTACGGTATGCAGTATATAATAAAACGATGAGGCAAAATAATGTCCACTCTTCTGTTATTATCAATGGAGGTATATAAGTTAAGGTTCAGTGTTGTTTACTGTATAACACCAACGTACCATATTAGGCTATAACGCCTGTTATGCGTTACATTACTCCATCATATTTTACCCATTGTTCATTTAGCTCTAAATGTAAAAAAATCTTAACCATTTGTACTTTGCATTGCATGTATTATGTACACAGTTTTATGTTATGTACCCTGCTCACTTTGTAACTTCTAGCTGATGATGACGCCACTGAGCGTCGAAACCGGTACTAGTAACAATAAATAACATGTTGTAAACATCTTATACGACATACTTAGTACTGAATAGGTTGAACCTTTCCTCAATTCTAATTGTGTTGCTTACGGATCTCAAATTTTCTCTACTCCATTTTCGAACATCAAAGTTTACGAGCACGTTTGTCTTTGCAATAATGACTTGCATCTGTCATTCCACTTTATGTCTTGTCATTCCTGATAATTATTTGCTCATTCAACACTTCTTATCACGTTTTTCACTTTACCCACATAGATTTGAGCCCCGATTCATCGAGCTAACTTAATTACCTTAAATTATTGTGTCATCTCTCTATTCCTTAGAGATGATTATCATTTATTTCATTCACGACATGGCCCTTCCAGCCTCTTATCGAGCATTTCACCTATACACTTAGGATACTATTTCATAATTACAGTATGATCGTGCTTTCAATCTTCCAATCTGACTTCTTTATATGTTGTATTACATTTAATTTTTTATCACTTACAGGTCAGCAAGGGAGACATATTTTACCATCACGGCATTACTTATGCTATAACCAAAATCTGATTATCTACACAATAGGTTTTGATTCTTCCTTTCAAACTCGCGAATAATTACAAACCTTTCCTTATAAATTCTGACCATAGATTATTATTTTTCTTAATTCTCTCATATATTCACTACACACACAAATTGTACTTTTACTACCTGAAAATCATAAGCTACCACTGCTAAATTATTAATCGTTCCTGAAAAAATTATCATTATTATTGCCTCGCACACATTAACGGTCATTTATTTTGGACATCAATTATCACTGTAACCAATTATTACCAAATACGCGCAACCCACAACATTTTGTAATAGAGACGACTTTTATCTGGTATTATTATTATTATTATTATTATTATATGGCTGTATCTCTTCCCCAGAATTGACTGTAATTTTTATACCGATAGGTCTCGGATGGTTCTGATTGTTAGAAACAAATACCAACTTGACGCTGTTACACGTAATCTTATCTCACCCATTATGCTAAATTACATCAATCAAATCCCGATCGAATTAAACTTGATTGCTCAACTCTCACATGGAATATATTATCGTTAGGTACGTGAACTCAATTTATTCTCATAACTGATCATCTAATCCTTCTCGAGGGGGATTATGCATCATTTTACCCTACATTCGGGCAATACTTTGCTCATCGTAACATTAATTACAAAAAAAAAAAAAAAAAAATCAACATTTCCTTTACCTTGTGCTGATTATCGGCTGATTACTGCATTCAGTCGGTCCTCATATCCATGACGAAGTTAGCCCATAATTAAGGCCGTAGCATGGTACTGGAACCGTAGAATACACCAATAAAATGCATTTTTTTCGCTGATCACACGCACCATTTGTTCACACGCTGGTCTTGAAGTTTATTCTATTTTATATACTATGTACACTAATTTTACAATTTTATCTCTGGAATAAACAATTCCTATCGCCGAGACGATCATTTCATGATCAGCTACTCAGGCATTACCTAACTCTGCATCTCTAATCCGGCTCCCGTTAACTATAAACAATGTCTCGTGGTCATTGTCCTTGATAACCTCCCTTTTAGCTATGTGTATTACTGTCTAACGCCTTCCCTTCTGATAGTAAAAAAATGTTGCTCTAATAAGCCCCTCTTACTGTATTGTCCTTAAAACTGCTTCCTACAGCATAACATAATCTTTATTCTCTACCTACTTTCTTTGATTGCTAGTTTTATTAGTCACTTCCCTGGCAATGAGCTGCCTTCACTGTTCAGTATTAGAGCTTATTACTTAAATTATGCGACCTCATCCGACTTTACTTATCTAACGATGCAAGTCTCATTAAAGTTTATAAATTGTACCTTACAAATGTCTGTTGTGTTGGTAACGTAAATTGGTCCGCGTTTCTTTCATTATCTTACCCATCAGATTCAATTACAAAAGCTATTGTCATCTGCGGCGCGGACGATGCAAAGTGACAAGACGAATCCAGCTGGTAGACTGATCGTGACTGACGGTTTCTCGGCGTCGTCGGGTTATTTTGTAGTTATCTGACCACGCCCCAGAACTAATTAATACAATTGTCATTTCTCATGTCTATGTCTTAATTAATGAATTAAATGTTGCCCATGACTCCAAATATTGGTGCCATTTCACTGATGTCAAGAATTATTAGAATCGTTCGTGCACATTTAAATAAAATGATATGCGTTAGTGGTGTAATTTCTCCTAGCGGATCACTTAACCCGCGAGTGGTCGCTAGCCGAAATGTAAAGTGAGTGGTCGCGCGCGAGACTTTCTCTCACATTAAAATAAATATGACATTTTTCACAATTTTGTGGGGCGTAAGGCTGAAATTTACTACTGAAATGTAACGCAAGTTCTACCTTATATATTTTAGATAAATAAAACGAAATGGCGTATGGCTTTTAGTGCCGGGAGTGTCCGAGGACATGTTCGGCTCGCTAAATGCAGGTCTTTCGATTTAACACTCGTAGGTGACCTGCGCGTCGTGATGAGGATAATATGATGGTGAAGACGACACATACACCCAGCCCTCGCGCCAGTGAAATAAACCAATTAAGGTTAAAATTCCCGAGCCTCCCGGGAATCGAACCCGGGACCCCTGTGACCAAAGGCGAGCACGCTAACCATTTAGCCATGGAGCTGGACTTATTTTAGATAAAAATGAAATGATAAGCTGTTTATTAAAGACACAAATTACTACTTAAAACAACATATGCAATGTACATAAAAATAACTTCCGTCCTGCAGTTGTAAAAAATAAAATCTCGCACATGCATTATATCTCGTAATATTTACGTACAAAGCAAGGTTTCTGACCACAATAACATTTTCAAAAACAAGAAGTGCTCATAATACAAATTCTAACGCGTAAAACAGGAGTAAGTTTCCCGCTCCACTTCAATATAACACCAACGTCATTGTTCGCGCGATGAGAGAAACTCTCACGGAGCGCGCACGGACACATAGGAACATTTGTTCTGACCCTTCAAATGTGAATCGCTCTACTCACGACAGTTATAAACTCAGCTAGAAGAGGGAAAAGTCACCTCCCTTCCATCACTGTGAAGTAATATCACAATAAAAAAAGTGAGAGAAAATCTCATATAGCGACCACTCGCGGGTTAACGACTAACGGTAGTTCCGCACTTTTATGACGTAGTTGCTTATAATTACTTATCCAGGTTATAATTGGCACTTGGATTATTACAAAACTTATTCCTAATTACATGAGAACAAGAGCACGGTATTTCGTCTTTAATTTTCTTCTGAGTCACGAAACGAACTGTCTTTATCCTCTCAGTTAGGCGGTCGAAATTTCCAATATTTTGGTTGGTTGAATACTGCCTACGGCCCTTTTGACATAGTTTTAGTTGGACTGTACCACAGTGACAAGGGGTGAAGACCATATTTCTTTATCCTTGTTAACCATCACCTGGCTTCTTCTTCACTCTGGATGTGGCTTCTTTGTTTCGCCGTTTCCTGCCTCCATTTTCAGTGAGAGTTGTCACAACGCGGCTCATTGATTTTTATTGGAGGCTTTTATGACTTAAGTGCAGTAACAAACGTGCTGATAACCAAGTACGACGGATAGGCTTGCAAGTAGGGAAGTCCTTTGGACAACTTCCAGCGAAATGCATGTACCGGGACTGAATTCACTGTACGTTGTATTCATATATCCAAATATAAATTACCACGAACCTAATCGCTTTATTGGTGCAATACCCCTGAATTCCTACTCCTCATACCCTCCTTTCTTGTTTTATTCCTAGCCACAAACTCCCTCCACATTAACACCTTCCTTTTTCTAACCACGTCTCTAACAGGGCCACAATATCGATCTCTCTACTAATTTTATCACTTATTCAATCCCAATCTTACTTAACAAGCCTTCAATATTTACGAAACCTATCTTCCAGTCTAGTTCCTTAGTTCCCTCACCTACCTCTCCCCTTCCTCCCTTATTTTTACCTCCCTCTGCCACATTGCTTGATTTCTTGTTATTATCGCACTCTCCCTTTCCACTTTCATTCTATTTTAGACATTTTTTATTGTCTTTTCCTCTTGATCTGTATTTTTCTTCCCCACAGATCTTTTAAACTCAAACTTCTTCCTCTACCCAATATCTGGCTGCTTCTTCTTCTCGTTCTCCCTCTCCTCTTCCATGTACCTGCACGCTGCTGACACACTCATCGATTCATCACTTTCTCATTCCACCTGTGACTGCTGACCTCTAGTATCCGCACTTGCGCTCTACTGGACTTTGTCCTCTCCCCTACCTCCGCTTCCTGCCTTGTCATGGCCATCCATCCTCTCTGCCACCTTCCTTTCTCCCTGACTCGTCGACAAACACCCTATCTGTTTTTCATCTATTTCCTGTAAGTTAGCTGCTGACCACGTTCTAGTACAGGCATCGTCAATCGAGAGCGAAATGCCTTCGGAGCCAGTTTTCTCCCCACTCTCGAGGAAAGAGAGCAGCTTAGAGAGCAAGTAGGGGAAGTGCATGACGTAGTACGTACTGCAGGTCAGTGGCGCAAAGGTATAGCACATCTTTCTGGACAGGTTAGATGGCGTCACGATACGCGTGAGCTCATGAGAGGTGACACTAGTATGTTTCCGTCTTTATTCTCACACCACACGATGTTCAACTCTAGTCGGTTAATGCTGTAATTACTATGGAACAGATTTCAGCACAGCATAGGCCATCGACGCCAACAAGTTTCAAAACTTCTTGGGAAGAAGAGTATTTAACAGTTCAAGAAAATAACACAGAAAAATGTGAAATATGTAATAGAATATGGAATCATATTTTAAAAACGTTAGAAGAATATAAAGAGGTTTTAATGTCACTATGAGTGTAGGTTTCACGATATTCGGCCATTAGGGAAGGATCTGCAGGTGTTCGGTATTCCCTTCTCATCGGATGTGCAAACTGTTAGACCAGAAATGCAGCTAGAACTGATTGACTTACAGTGCGATACTGAAATGAAAGATAGGTTTGCAAAGAAAAACAGTTTGACTGAATTTTATGTTTGTTTTGCACGAGACAGATTCCATAGTGTGTACACATTTATAGTAACGCTCATATTGTAAGTATATTGGGATCAACTTATTTATGCGACTATATGTTTTCATTAATGACGATCTGTAAATCTAGACACAGAAGTAGGCTCACCGATGAAAACTTGAAATGTGTTTTGCGACTTGCCCGTACGCAAACGATAGTACCAAACATTCACACACTGCTATCTAAACGAGCCCAGAAGTCCCGTGAAGGAGGAGTACACCACTGATATGTTTCAGTTCGTATGTTTAATTTGTTCTCAAAGCCATAAATGACATACAAATATTGAAATGTATGTTAATGAGAGTGCACAAAAATGTACAAATCACATAAATTGTATTTTATTTCGGTATATGTACGTGTCCGAAAGCATCAGTTAATCGTGAAAATATATTTATTCAGGACATATTGCACACTGCTGTATATTTCCTTTGTCAATAAATAACTTTCTTGTCCTGTTATACTCCGTAATTTGTGTCCTGTTCGCCTCATATGATTCATGCTGCAAATTATTATAATTATAAAAGCTGCTGTTCATAGAGTAACATTTCCGAGCGGCGAGTACAGTACGGTCACGGTATGCAACCCGCCTGTCCGCTGCTCTCGTCACGTGACCAACACCCGTCCCGAGCGGAGCAAGTAACACCAGCTCCCTGGAGCAACTACGTGATGACGTCTGTTATAGTCCATCTTCCATTTCCCACCACCAGTTGTTGGCCCGTGATTTATGCTCTCAGTCCTTGCCTCCTGGCTATCACTATGTGCTTCCTTAAAATTCGAATGCTTTTACTTCCTTCACTCTCTATGCCTCTTCTCACCCAACACTTTCTCAGCACAATATCGGCCATCAAGGTGGATAATAACTTGGGCCTTTATTGGCCTATGTGCCTTCATTTTTCCTACTCTTTCCAAGTCGTCAATGTCCACTTCACCGATGTTAATCTTCATTTTATTTTGGATCACCTCCACCACCTTATACAATAAATCCACTTTATCCTCTTTTGCTCCCACTTGATCACCATAAAGATGCTTTTCCTCATACGTTCCTGACTACTATTTGCATCATCTCTCTTCACCTTACACAAATCCTCCTCTAGATTTTTTACCTTCTTTCTCAATAGCACTAGTTCTTCCGCATTACTTTCAACCTTCAACGTCATCCCTCCCATTTTTCCTTCTATAACCTCTTCATCTCCTTTTTCGTCTTCAGCTGGTCCCTTATTTCCTTAACTTGGTCCATTTGGCAAGCCCTTTTAACCACGTCCTTAATCGCTTTGATTTCAACCCAACCGAAGGCGCCATCTGGTCCAGGGCCTGAATTCATTTCCATGACCCCAACGATGAATAGAACTGCCGCCACTGGTGCCACTTCCCTCATACTTCCCACATCTTCCTTACCCTCCATTTTCCTTTTTACTTCTCTCTTCATGCTCCTCTGCTAACATCAAGAATGAGGCAGCTGGAAAACGTATAATTTCCAATGACAGACAAATTTAATGGATACACACTAAAATGGTCTAACCATCATTTTCTTTAAGTTGCAGAAAAATGACTTTCTCACTGATGGAAAAAATGCATCTTTAAAGGATAAAATTAACATATTTTTTGTTTCCATCTAAAAGAAGTAGCTTCATTTTAAACATTGGAATACAAGTGTAACAGTTATATTGATAATCACAACAGGGGGTGGATAAAGTATGTTCAGATACAGACAATGATAATCCAGTCCATTGAAAAAAAGGTTCTTTAATGGTTATCGTCATGGGGAGGTGCCGATGAATTCGAAATAATATACTATCCCAGCATTTACCTGGAGGAATGCGGAAATCCCAGGGTAAAACCACACTCCTCAGGAAAGCTGCTGTCAGCATCAGTATTTGAACCTTGGATCTTCGAACGTCAAAGCTCCTCAGTCCTCTCGTGGAGCGTAAGTAAACTTGCTCAGCTATGGAGGTGAATGGGACACAAAATACTAGGCCAGAACATGAAAACAAAAATTGTTTTTACCATTTTCCAGTGATAGTATTAACTTTCATGCATATTTACAGTCTTCATCCAAGCTTTCCTTTTTCCATAGTTCACCTCCTTATATAATTTAAGAATCACCACTAAACCTTTCGTCTGTCTCTGACAGTCTTTTACATTTTCTATAATTATCACAGGTAGAACTCCAGCCCGCCTGGTGGCCATGATCGTTAAGGCGCTGAAGTCTAAAACGGTCTAACACCGAGGTTAGCCGGTTCGAGTCCCGTTGGTCGAAAAAATTTTCACCATCAGAATGTTGGCCGGCAGGGTAGGGGAGGTGGTGGTATACAATTTCTAATCACTAGATTGCGTGCCAAAAGCCTGGATTAAATTCCAAACCTCTCCGCAGTGCTCATATGGAGTGAGGGCATATGACGCTGTTGATGGTGATTCGTCCGTCGGATGGGGACGTTAAGCCTTGAGCAGACCCCTTGGTGCTATTCGACAGGAGTAGGCTATGTGCCGGCACCGGGTTTCACCCTCTCCCTACTATCATATATCACGTCATTCATTTCATCTCTCATTAACTCCTCTGATGAGGTTGACGTCAGGGAGGGCATCCGGTCATAAAAAACCGCCACGACAAATTCATCTCACCTCATACCTGACCCCGTAGGGAAACGGGACAAGGGCTGGACAAACAAACATCACAGGTAGAACTCCAATTATGTTCACATAAATTATCATGACCTTCAAAAGCAGAAGACATCTTTACATCTTTACTTGGTCTACAAACAGACAATATGGCCAATAAGAAACAATAAATGTCTGTATAACATTTCTTAATTTACATTAATTTGTTCCATTTTGAATTAACAGGATACCAAAATGGATATGTATCATGGACTATCAAATTTTGTTGTGTTTGCCATCCTGCTGATATTGTGGCGCCATCATTCGCAAACTTTTTGTAGTACTCAGTTAATCCAAATTTGCAATTCTGTCAAGATGATTTAGATACCCCCCAAGAACTTGGAAGCCTTGTACTGTATTTCTTTATAGATAATTCCTTGATCGTAGCCCACTTCAGTAATCGCAGTTTATAGCCTATCATTAACAGTAGGTAGCAGTATCTAACACAATGTTCAGAAATTTGATGATTAGCCCATTTTTGCATGCATCCATTCAATTATATTGAAATACAGAAGGTAGGATTGAAGATTCTGAGTACACCGATGTAGAGCAAACAGCCAAAGGTGATCACGACAGCACATCTGGATGTTTCCGGGGATAAAAATTCCTATCAGCTGGTCGAGTCTGCTCCTCAGTATGATTGACATAACCACCTTACTCTGTGGAGTATTCATCCTCCTTAGCCCAACAGATGTAAAAAGAGAAGAAACATTGAGATTCATCCAACAGGAGTCAAATGTGTTGCACAAAATGTAAAGAGACTATATGAATCATGGGCTCTATACTTCCCAGTTTTGCTTATGCACACAGAGCTAATTATTCTTGGGAGAGGGATGCTGCAGATACTAACATAGATGAAATCGGGGCTCTTCTAGGATTACTTTACTTACCCGGTGTAATGAAGTCTTCTAATCAAAATGTTGAAGATTTGTGGGCAACAGATGGCACAGCTCCTGAAATATTTTGTCTAATTGTGTCATATTACAGATTTTACTTGCTTTTGTGATGTATTCAATTGGTGATGTTCAGATGAGAAATGAAAGGAAATCTATTTATAAATTGTCAGCAATGTGAGAAATATGTGTGGGCTTTGTACAACACTGTGAAGACTGCTATTCCATAAGAGAGTACATTACAGTTGACAATAAGTGTCTTTTCATGAATGGTACAGTTTCAGAAGGTATGTGCCAAAAAGCCAGATGTTCACTATGGTAAATGCACAGATGTTTTACAACATGGATATCTACACTGGTTAACTGGCTGGACTGTAAGTTACTGATAATAGAGCAAGCAGCGTCATGAAGAGACTGACCAAACAATCAAAAATACTGGTCATAATATAATGGACAACTGGTTCACTTCAATGGAGGTCGTGAATGGACTGGTGAGGGATCACATAACAATTGTACTTTCACTACCATCAGGAAGATCAAGACTGCAGTCTCACCAGAAATTGTGAATACTAAGCGAAGGGAAATGAACTGTAGTCTGTTTGCTTCTGGTACGGATAAATCCTGTTAGTATACAACATGCCATGGAATTACAGGAACATGATATTATGCACAATTCATCAATCTTCTAGTGACTGGAGAAAAAACCAACAGTCACATTTTACAACCTAACCAAGGGAAGGGTGGAGGTAGCAGACAAGCTCAAGCTTATTACACAGCGGCAAGTGTGTGCTATTGACGGTGCCTTTGTGTATTTAATGTTATTTGCTTTATGTCCCACTAACTACTTTTACGGTCTTCGGAGACACCGAGATGCCAGAATTTAGTCCCGGAGGAGTTCTTTTACGTGCCAGTAAATCTACCGACACGAGGCTGTCATATTTGAGAACCTTCAAATACCACTGGACTGAGCCAGGATCGAACCTGCCAAGTTGGTCTTTGTGTATTTCTTACATTAATGGATATTGGAGAAATCAACATCCAGATTGTTTTCCAAAGCATCACAAATGGAAAGATGGAGAGAAGAAAGTTCTTGAAAATCTTGGCTTTAGATATGACCAAATATCACGTACCAAGAAATTTTTTTCATCATAACCTGGCCGACTGTTACAGAATTGATCTTTTAACCACACTCCTAGAACAGTTCTGATGTTAATTTAGGAACACTAAGGCTGGGATGTTTCTTTACCTCTCTAACCCATGTCTGTTCTTCTCGCTCAGCAAGTTTCTTCGGCTGATCTTTTTGACCTTCTGGTGAACAATGACATTACATCACTCTCTCTTCCTTGTTGAATCTTCTTATTTCTCCTAATGTGTTCCTTGGCATATTAAGCAGCTTACTTACTTGCTTGTGAGACATCCTGTTAGCAAGATATAATTTTATCAGTTGACACTGTTCAGACATGGCATTCTTCCTTTTCTGATCCACATTACCGCCAGTCTGCAGCAAAATGTCGGTATAATGATGTACACAGAACTGTGCATGAGTGAGGCGACAGCCAAGTAGGTAGTTAGGTGTGGCCAAATATTGAAGTGGTGCACTTCTATTTTTTCTTGCTATGAGGCTTTATGTTGCACCGACAAAGGAAGGAGGAGACTATAGCCTTCATGAAGGTACAACCCTAGCATTTTCTTAGTGTGAAAAAAAAACATGGAGAAACCATCTTCAGGGCTGTTTACAAAGGGGTTTAAACCCACCATCTCCCAAATGCAAATTTACAGCTATGTGGTCCAAATTGTGCAGCCAACTCACTTGGTTGGCACGCTCCTGTGGCACTTCAAAATTACACGGTATTAATCACAATATTATAACAGTCCGATAGTTTTTAGTACCGTATATATATTGAGGTGCTTTGGGATAGTCTTATGTCGACTTACTGTGTTTACTTCCTCTTTCCAGTGTTTGAGAAAGACAGCAACAGAAAAAAAAAAAAAAAAAAAAAAAAAAGCAGCTCCGGCCATTTAATGAGAATCACCATATATTGTTTGTAGGCAATGGTTGAGAGAGTTATGAAGTTGGCCAGAAATATATTAAAACATTGGGAATAGCATCACTCATTTGCACTCTGGTGAAGAATGACACCACATCAAAACTAATCATCATGTTTGTATCATTCATCTCCATCTCTTTAAAGTACAAGGCAGTTTCAAAAACAAACACATTTAAAAATAAACAACAAGAGCTCGAATGGAGGATTTTTATTTCACAGGCATATATAAGGTTACACAATAGTAGGGGACTGATACACATAATTATTCAATACAGTCACTCTTCTTGTTCAAGTACTTGTTTCAACGGTACACAAAAGCACGGAATAAATCTGCAGCCAATTCCTGAAACCACGTCATGCTGATTGGTTGTATCAACATGGAATCTCCAACCATGCAGGTGCTTCTTCAATAGGGAAACATTTCTGCTTTTTTTGCATGTATATTTCATGCCATTATTTCTTGTGGTTCTGATATCATCTTATCCTCGGTCTGGAAGATTGCCTCGTTAAATAGTTTCCCTTTTCACCATTAGATAATGTTAGATGTGGCATGCCGTGACAAAGACATTATTTTAATTTATTACCTTTATTTATCTATTCCTTGTTTTTGAACTTCCTTGCCTTTTGCCTGTTGAGTAATATGGATTTTAGAGGCCTTGAGTGTATATACTTCCTTAGTTATGATATTTTAAATTGTTTTAAAGACAGTTGTCACGTCAAATCCCTCCGATTTGAATTGGCATGATGTATACACTATATCTGCGTCTAACTCATGTGTCTCATATGTATTCTTGAATGCCTTCTTTTCTTTCCATTGACACGGTGTGGTTACCGGTTAGTTACATACGTTATTTATGGGAGCCTGTTGAGTTTTATCAGTCGATCATAACTTAAAAGTGTAGCTATTTTATACCATATTACTTGTTTTCAATCTCTGGTGGTGATGATGTTTCTTGTTTAAAGGGGCCTAACATCTAGGTCATCGGTCTCTAATGGTACGAAACGAGGCAAAATGCAATGGCAATTTTAAAAGTTCAAAATTCACCCACTGACCAGTATTGAAAACCTGATGATGAAGAATGAATGGATGAATATGAATTTAAAACAACCAGTGGATCCGACCCACAATGCCTCACCTTCCCAGAAACAATATTACTGACCAAGGGACTGCTTGCAAAGCACAATCCTGAATCGATGATGCTCGTTGTCTAACGGGGTTCAAAATCCAGGTTAATGGCCCCTCATTATGGTAGTTATCACTAGTAAAGTAGAACCATGGTATTTCTCAAGTTGCACTACTAATCAAAGATAGCGTAAACTTGTTATGTTCCGAACATTACGGTACTACTCATAAGTACTGTACGTTGCACAGGCAACGCAGACCAATGGTGTATCTTATATAGTGGTACTAATCACAAGCAACGCCCAGACCCGTGGTGTTTCTCACATAAGGTATAAATCACAGGCAAAGTAAGCCCGTGATGTTCCGCATATAGGGGTACTAATCACAGGTACTGGAAACCCGCAGTGAACCGCTCTCTGCTGCTACTAATCACAAACTGAACATAGCGGTACTACTCGCAAGTTAAGGTGACCCATGCGGAAATAGTTTCATGGTTCTAATTCAATCATCCCTTGGTCGTCCCTTACGACAGGCAGGGGATAACGTGGTTGTATTCTTTGTCTGCATTCCCCAACCACAGGGGGTTTTCCAATCTCTATTGTCGTCGTACTTTTTCCTTACTGTTTTAACTAACTTCATATTATAATGGAGTGCGATCTTGGGGTGCCTGGTATGTCCTTTTGCGTGGACGAATTCCTGGTTCCTCTTTTGAGGATGGACCAGAGCTTGATACTGGCCCAATCAAATGTAAAGTTTTTCAGTTGCTTTGGAAATTACCACCTTGGTATTTTTATTCATGGAAGCTTGTTGAATATATTTATGAATAAAGATTACTTGGCATGTTTTCCTGTTTTGAGACACAGATATTGAGATGATTGTTTGGGCGTATCAAGGTCTCATAACACTCGATATTTCTAATACCTTGGATAACCTGAGATGATTGTTCTATGATATTTGTTTCCTGACATTCACCCTGTGTGGCTGACGAGTGTACGTAAGTAGTGATTTGTGCCCATTACTTTCTGAAGAAAAGAGTTTTTAGTTTGCTTTACTTTGGATTCAATTTTTTCAAATTTTGTTTCTGCAATCACTTTTTCCTAAGTTTAGTTATCATCTTGGCTCCCTTTATTTACTATTTTTAGTGTTTGAATGACAACCACACCTGTTTACTTCCCTTTTCTACTTTTTCATGGAGTCTGAGATATTGAATCCCTTTTTTATGTTAGCACCTTCTTGTATTTCCAGCCTATTGTGGCCTTTTTGATGTCAATATTAGCTATTTCTTTACTATTTGCCTGTGGTTAATAAGTAGAGAAGAGGATTTGTATTTGTTTTAGGCTTTGAGACAAGGTCTGTTTCATACAAGTTAAAACCTTAAAATATAGTATTTGTTTTGAGGTTCTCTTTAAGATTGTTTGAAACCTGGTGTCTTCTGATTGAGCTATAATTGTGCATGGAATGACACATTTATATTTTAAGGATTATAACTGGTACGTTATGGAAAATGTATGACATAAATATGCCCATACCTATATGACATACTGAAAAGTATTGTATCTACGAGCTGCAAGAACCTTATGCTCTCTTGAAGAATATTGTCAGGCCTCTGTTCCTACCCCACCTTTTCTCTTTATTGAAATTTATTTTGAATACATATATTTTCCTTTATCCTTCTATGAAATACACTTACCACCAGAATCTCCTTCAAATAAGGTTTCAAGTATTCAGTTAACGTTGGTGGATGAAACAGGAAACTTAAGGTGTGTAGTCAATTCAGAAGGAAGTGCGATTGACATAGTGTTAGCATCTCAGAAGCTAGAATCTACAGAATCAAACTAGTTTCTATCTGGGAAATACATATGGTATGGTAATGCCCCTCCATAACTAGGTGTACAACTGTAGGCATATGTTTGCATGTAGTTAGAGTTATGGAAGCCAAGGGTTTTGAAGAGGAAATAGTTAGCTCCCCATGTGAATCTATTAAACAGTTAGGAAAGCATGAATGAGTGATGTGGAACAAAGCCTTGGCTTAAAGCAGATATACCCACAATTGAATAACTAGACTGAGCCATGAGATTAATAAATATCAAGGGTATATTGAGTAAAATGGGAAATGATGAAGTCAGAGATATGATGCAGGGTAATGAGATTATAGGGATGGTGGAAACAGGGTTGTGGGGAGGGGGGATTAAGTACAAATACCGGGTTTTAAGGGCTGAAGTAGAACGAAACATAAAAGGATCCCTTAAGGACGTTAGCTGAGAGGAATATAACATACATACATACATTATCATTATAGACTGTTATGCCTTTCAGCGTTCAGTCTGCAAGCCTCTGTGAATTTACTAAACGTCGCCACAATCCTCGATTTGCAACTAGTGTTGTGGCCTCATTTAGTTCTATACCTCTTATCTTTAAATCGTTAGAAACCGAGTCTAACCATCGTCGTCTTGGTCTACCTCTACTTCTCTTACCCTCCATAGCAGAGTCCATTATTCTCCTAAGTAACCTATCCTCCTCCATTCGCCTCACATGACCCCACCACCGAAGCCGGTTTATGCGTACAGCTTCATCCATCGAGTTCATTCCTAAATTAGCCTTTATCTCCTCATTTCGAGTACCATCCTGCCATTGTTCCCACCTGTTTGTACCAGCAATCATTCTTGCTACTTTCATGTCTGTTATTTCTAACTTATGAATACGATATCCTGAGTCCACCCAGCTTTCGCTCCCGTAGAGCAATGTTGGTCTGAAAACAGACCGATGTAAAGATAGTTTCGTCTGGGAGCTCACTTCCTTCTTACAGAATACTGTTGATCACAACTGCAAGCTCACTGCATTAGCTTTAGACATCTTGATTCAATCTCACTTACTATATTACCATCCTGGGAGAACACACAACCTAAATACTTGAAATTATCGACCTGTTCTAGCTTTGTATCACCAATCTGACATTCAATTCTGTTGAATTTCTTACCTACTGACATCAATTTAGTCTTTGAGAGGCTAATTTTCATACCATACTCATTGCACGTATTTTCAAGTTCCACGATATTACACTGCAGGCTTTCGGCACAATCTGCCATTAGGACCAACTCATCAGCATAGGCCAGACTGCTTACTACATTTCCACCTAACTGAATACCTCCCTGCCATTTTATACCTTTCAGCAGATGATCCATGTAAACTATGAACAGCAAAGGTGAAAGATTACAGCCTTGTCTAACCCCTGTAAGTACCCTGAACCAAGAACTCATTCTACCATCAATTCTCACTGAAGCCCAATTGTCAACATAAATACCTTAGAGGAATATAAGTGATCATAAAATATGAAATTTGTAATCAGGCAGAGCTGTGGAAATCAGGATTTGAGGAAATGATCTGAGTGAAAATAAAGAGAGTTCCAGAGATTTTCACAGGTTTCTATCGCAATCATCCATCGGGGTCTCCTTCTGAGGAAAAACTTCTTTCACAATCTTATTGAACCAGATTAAATTAAAGAATGAAGTAGGAATAATTATAATGGGAGATTTCAATGCAAAGGTGGGTGAAAAGAATCCATTATACGATAGAGAAATTGATGAAATATTACCAGAAGGAAGGAGAAGTAAAGACAGAGTGCAAGAATGGAGAGAAATTATTGGAAATGTGCATGGCAGAGGAATTATACATTTTGAATGGTGGCCGGTCGGTGGATGAAACAGGAAACTTAATTTACATACAGTAGTCAATTCAGGAGGAAGTGCAATTGACTTAGCGTTAGTATCTCAGGAGGCTCTGACTTTGTTAAAGATATTCACAGATAAAAAATTGTACAGAGTTTCATCATTTCCCAGTTTCTATTCAATTAGTGGGAGGCAAAGGAAAATCACAGGAAAAACAATATTTTAAGTATGTACACAGAAAATGAGTGAGGTATAGACGGAGTGAAGAACATAGAGATGAATTTAGGGACTATTACAGGGGGGAAAACTTTTGAAATTTTTAAAGTTAGATATTGAGAATATGATAGAGAATAATAACAAAGATGAAGCAATAAGAATGATTAAATGATCAATAGCAATAGCTTCCCCCTAAAAAAAACAAAAATTGGTTGTGGGAAAGAAGTGAAAATGAACAAAAGGAATGGTATCATGATGCGTAAGAAGAAAAAGAAGAGAAAATGAAGCAATAAAGGCATTAAAAGTGTACAGAAATGAGGAATCTCAGGACTTAAGGGTAGATTTCTGTAAAAAGAGGAAGGAATACAAACATTTACTAAGATAAAATAAAAAGAACTGGCAGACCCAAGAGGTACAATTATTAAATAGGTTTTATAAAGAGAACGAAGAAAGTATGGAATAGAATTAGTACAATCTGTCAAGAATATAAAAGCAGGAAACATACAGTAAGCAATGAGGAATGGCTAATGTATTTGAAGGGGTTGCTAGGAGGTAAATATACATGGGAAAGGAATAAAACCGAGACTGGCATACTGAGATGTGGGGTTCACTCTGCCTGGCCCAACTTAGCACACTGGAGTGAAACGCTGGCATCCAGGAATGAGTTAGCTGGTAAATTTTTAATGTCCAATAACAGACCAACTATATTATAAATTTACTCATTCGAAACAAATATTTCAGGTTCCCTATGGGAATCAATATCTTTATCATCTGATGGCCAGGCAGGCATCAATTTTTGAAAAAGAGACAAAGTCTCTTATAGTGCATTCGCACTGCCAGTGGCTCCAAGTAGCCTATGCAGTGGCCTCCACGGTATGCACTAGCCATGCGTCTTGGCGAGTGTGCTATTTATCAACTGATGAGCCCAACTTAGCACACTGGGGTGAAATGCTGGCATCCAGGAATGAGTTAGTTGGAAAATTTATAATGTCCAATAATGGACCAACCATATTGGTCTTTAGAGATGTCGAGGAGAGACAATTTTTTCCTTTAGGAGTTCTTTTATGTACTGATAAATCTACAGCACTTGGCTGATGTATTTCAGCACCTACAGATACCTCCGGACTGGGCCAGGATTGAACCTACTAACTTGGGCTCAAAGAGCCAGTACCTTAACAGTCTGAATCACTCAGCCTGGCAAAAATTATTTTTTAGATTATATGTACAATACATAAAAATAGTTCCTTTTTGTAGTGCAATATGAAGAATTCTACTAATATAGTAATGGAATAGACCACACATACAGCCAGTGATTCCAACACCGAGGATTTGTAGCAGCAAATAATTTGACACCTTAAGGGAGCCAATGGCTTAGGGTGGATGAGCTCATTTAGGTCAGTGATGATCCTTCGGTGTAGGTAATGACTAGCGTGAGTAAAAATATGAAGACATTTTTAACAAATATGAAAAATATGGAGTTTGTGATGGTTTTAATTTGGATACTTGAAAGTTTATTGGGAAGAATTAATTCCAAAACTCAATATGATGAAAGTATTAGATTGAATTTTTACTTTAAAATTATTAAATAAGTTTCTTTTAAGACTGTGTTTATTTAATCGGCTCCCAGTAATTTACAAAAAGTCATGAAAGAATTATAACTATTTGCAATCAATGTCATTTTGGATTTGGTCAAGGGCCGAAACCTTCAAGTGGACAAAGTTTGCATACATAAATTAACAATATTCTATTTGTTTCAATATTCAGTCAACAATTCTTCTAAATTTTGAGGAAGTAAACTGTAACGTTTATCTGTCAATATAATTTGTATGATGGGAAGCTTCGTTCCACATCACATGATGTAATGGGAGCATATTTGTAGCATGCTACATCATTTACTGCAATGTTTGCTGGAATGATGTTTGTCATACCTTCAATAACTTGTTTTATTTCACTCAGTACCTGGTAAGACTTATTTTTATCCAGCATAGATTAAAATTTTTGTGACCCAATTCTCCCACTGGGTCCAGGAATATCTGCAACAGCCTCCCTCAGGTCTTCCACATTCTGAATGGCAGACATTAGTGTCAAATTGTTGCATTCCAGCTTCTCTATGACCTGTGGTATCATGCTGAAATTAGTAAGAAAAATCGCCCTTGATGCCATCAATTCTGAACACTTCCTGTGTCAGAGCCACACAATGTGCTGAATTGGCCTCAAAACTGTCTACCACCAGCAAAGAAAAAACTAAAATAATATTACAACATACCAGATAATTAAATTTAAATAAAACATTACCAGCATTTAAAAAGTACCAAACTCCCCTTAAAATTTTTCGTTTTCAAATATCACAAAAGAAGACTTTCTCAATGTGAATGCTAATTTCAGTTCACTTTTAAATATTAAATTTTTGATATTTTAAAATGTTTTTTTATATTTGATATTTATTGCATATATCTGTTACAAAGGGAACAAGATCTAATAGTTAATACAGTGAAACAAAAATCAAGAAATACACATTTAATATATTTTTTAAATAATATGAGAGAACAACACTAAAATTAATTTTATATGTTTACGACTTTTAATATCAATTTAAATGAACATATTAGAAATATATATTTATATCAAATATTTTTTTGTATTCATTGTTTATGTGCTTACCAGAATGGGAAAAACTAATAATAAATGATTACTAAAAATAATAAATACTTACGGAAAGATTTATTTGTGAAATGTCCATATAGGATTGTCACCATTGTCATCCTTGATCCTTTGAACAGTCTGGAAATTAATTCATTTAATTAATCAACGTGAAGTTACTTGGGATGCCACCTTGCGGCGGGTATTTATATTAACTTGGTGCAAAAAATATTGAACAATAAATAATCGTAGAATAGTATTGGATTAATATAATTTAAAGTGGTAATATTACAGTGGAAGTATGGTTGTACTATAATTTGTTCACTTACCTTGTAAATCACATCCACATATTTCTGCCTTAATGTTGAATCTGAAGGAATATCTTGGTTACAGTATTTTTGCAAAAACTCTCTGAGTTTAGGGGTCTCTATTTTCTTAATTGGGATTTTTGATGATATTAGCGCCTCACATAAATCCTCAGCAAATTGGTTTTTTGACTCTGCTGGCTTTTGATTAGTCAGCAAGGTATGTTTGGAAGTCCTTTGAGCAAGATAAGTTTTTTCATGCATTGCACATTTTTGATGCTGCTGTAGTTGGAATTTTGTTTTAGCACTCACCTAAATACATTTTACAAATTTCATGTCAATAATGCAAGCCATATATGGTTATATTTTTACATATTTATGCTTCAATAAATGAAATATATAAGACTTACCTCTTTGTTACAATAGGTGCAGAAGATGACTGTTCCATCACTTGCGTAGCACTTAAATTCCAATAGCCAAACTTTCATTCCTCGTTTTGACATCTTCACGACTCGATAACCACCATAGAGTTAGTAAATAATACACTAGAGGTAACAGGGCGCTGCAATCGCGTGCGAAGTTGAACAAGTGCGCTGTTTGGCAAAAGCTGGATTGTTTGGCACTGTCACTTTTGGAGCTTCCTGATAAATTGAAGTATATACTTCTCTGAAGGAAAATGCCAGTCTCCTGTGCAGCTTATGGCTGCATAGAGAGGTTCACAAAGGGCAATGGCGTATTATTTCACAGGTATTTTCCTTGAAATTAATTTCCGTGCGAATAACATAATACTTTGCGTGACACCTATTGTCATATGAATTGGCCTACTTGGGCCGACTTCGCAACTGATTCTCCTGTCGGCGTGAATTAAATTCTTTGGATCTTACCTTGAAGACTGAAATTAATGTTTTATAAAATAAAAGGGATGACATTTTCTTTTCAATAAATGGCCATGCCTTTGAAAGCGAATGCCCAGAAAAGTCATGTGCATGATACCGAGAGAGTGGCTGCAGGCTTTTGGTCACGTAGTTCTCGGCTTCCATTCAAGAGATAGTGGGTTTGAACCCCACTGTCGGCGGCCCTAAAAATGGTTTCCAACTTTTACACCAGGAAAATGCTGGGGCTGTAACTTAATTAAGGCCTCAGTCGTTTCCTCACCATTCCTAGCCCTTTCCCGTCCCATAGACAATGTAAGACCTATGTGTATCGGTGCACCGTAAAGCAAATTGGTACAAAAAAGAAAATCTGGAAAGATGTGCATGATAGCCTAGAATTGTGGTCCATTTTTCACCTTTTGTGTGTATTTATAGCAGGCCTATTAAAAGCTATTGAATATATTTTCTCTGTATACAGTTTGTTTCTTTCCCTTTGTACAATACGTATAGCAGTCCCCATTCGTACCTTAGCAGATTTTACAATTTAGAGACTAGGTGTGCCACACTGTGTGAACATCTGAGTCCTTTACTTTCATCAATATTATTATTCCTTTAAATGTCACAGAGGACTATATACAAGCATAATGATTTATTGACCGAGCAAGTTGGCCGGGTGGTTAGGGCAACGCAGCTGTAAGCTTGCTTTCGGGAAACAGTGGGTTCAAACCCCACTGTCGGCAGCCCCATTGATGGTTTTCCGTGGTTCCCATTTTCACATCAGGCAAATGCTGGGGCTGTACCTTGATTAAACCCACGGGCGCTTCCTTCCCACTCCTAGTTCTTTCCTACCCCATCATCGCCATAAGGCCTATCTTTGTTGGTGCGATGTAAAGCAAATTTTAAAAATACTGTATTTTTCCAATTCTCTTCAATCATATAATTTATCATTCTCTCTTTCCATTAATGGAAATCATTTTACAAGTTAAAATCTTAAAGCAAATCATGCATTTCAGGAAAAGCTAAATAAAAACTCCATAATAGGCTGAAACTACAACTGAGTGTCATATTTCCACTTGTAATCACATTTAGAAAACAATAATAATAATAATAATAATAATAATAATAATAATAATAATAATAATAATAATAATAATAATAATAATGGCTTTACATCCCACTAAGTACTTGCACGGTTTTTGGAGACGCTGAGGTGTCGGAATATTTTCTCCATGGGATTTCTTTCATGTGCCGCTAAATCTATCTACAAGAGGCTGACTTATCTGAGCATCTTCAAGTATCACTGGACTGAGCTAAGCTCGAACCTGCCAACTTGGGCTCAGAAAGCTAGAGTCTAAAGCGGCAATTATAATACTTTGTCTACTTTACCCCAAAATCTCGCCAACGTTTTTAGGCTTAATAACTCGTTCATCCGCTTTGTACGAAAGAGGACATTTTTGGTTGTTGAGCAGAATTATACCCAATTTCTGGTCATTTACACAAAAAACAGTGAAATATATGAGCCCTCCTTCTAAACTATGTTGTTAGAAGACTTAACATGAACAGTAAATTAATTTCGTGTTAATTAACTGTACCTGAACACCATCCTCTCTTATTACGCATTTATTCCTGTATTCATGCTTTTTGGACTTTCTTTTTTACAGGAGAGAAGCATCGCAAGTATACTGTAGTATATGAGAATATTTACATCTAAGGATTTTAAACCTTATATATATCCGCACAGTTTTAAAAGGCCCCTATTTACATTGATAATAATAATAATAATAATTTCGTATGGCTATTTCTAGCCGAGCGCAGCCCTTGTAAGGCAGACCCTCCGACGAGGGTGGGCGGCATCTGCCATGTATAGGTAACTGCGTGTAATTGTGGTGGAGGATAGTGTTATGTGTGGTGTGTAAGTTCCAGGGATGTTGGGGACAGCACAAACACCCAGCCCCCGGGCCACTGGAATTAACCAATGAAGATTAAAATCCCCGACCCGGCCGGGAATCGAACCCGGGACCCTCTGAGCCGTAGGCCAGTACGCTGACCATTCAGCCAACGAGTCAGACATTTACATTGATGAGCACAGTGAAGCGAGCTTTTCGCCAAACAGCTGCGATTTCAACATGCTCCACTCGCTACAGTGATTCTCTCGTAGACGGTGGCGCCAATGCTACCTCTAACTCTATGATAACCACACTATCAATGCAGAAAGTAAGCCAGGCGTCAACAATGGATGCGTGCGTGGCTCATACTATTACCAAACCAGCAGCCGGAAGCATATTAAAGCATATAAGCGCGTACCACAATGAATCACATTTCCTTTTAATTTTCATATATAAGTAGCAACATTATAATATGCTTAAATACACATATTATTTTTAAATATATTATGCCATCCAGTTTTATACATGCATCTGGATTCAAAACAATGAATTGATTCTTCACTTTCTATGAAGCTTTTCAATACAACATAGTATATAAAGCTGCTTTTACATGTGCACAAAATCATGTTATTTTCAAGTTAATATGAAATAAAGGGAAATACTGTTTGACATTAAATAAATTTTAATATATAAAAAATAAGGCTCCTAGAAGGAAACCATAATTTAATTTCATTGATTGCAAATGTTAAAAACATTATAAATGCCAAAGGCAGGTGTTTATACAAGTGGAGGCACATGCTTCCCCTAATGCACCATTACTGCATTGTCCTACATAAGAGGCTTGCAGTGGAGTCTCAACGGCGCACTGGCCGCCAGGTTTTGGAAAGGTGTAGCAATCCAACTGATTTGCCCACTGCTACACTGGGGTGAAACACTGGTAATTTCACGATTGAAAAAGCCTAAAGAGCTTAAAAATTTTAATATGTTTATTTAAAGAAACGGGATTAAAGTGTATTACATTTTCAGTATGCTTTAATACGCTTTCAGCTGCTGGGATCTGTACTGAAACAGGGCACGCTATTTTTAAGTATACCATGTCATACGATTTTATACCTGCAACTGTATTCAAAATAGATAACATGAATATTTAACTGTGACATAGGTTTTAATATGACATGGCATATACAGTTTTATTGATATATGTACAAAATTAGGTTAACCATGTTAACAGATATAAAAAGTATTATTTCAATTCTACATTTAATAAATAAATAATATCATTGGATTTAATACTAAATTTATACAAATTAACTTCGTTTTGTAATTTATTTTATTATCTATTCCTTTATTTATTGCTTATAAAAACACAAATGAAAAGACACACCTTTTCTGTTTCTAATTTATTTGAATAACTATTTAATGTATAATTATGCAGAATTGCGTAAATGCCAGAATATGAATAAATATGAATTTTTTTTGTAAAATATGAAGATTTAAAAAAAATATTATGCCATTTTTTATTGGTGGATTTTATTGCTGACTGCATAAAATGTAAAGATATCTGGTTCAACTTGAGTATTCTTTATAGTTTAGAATATGAAATTTCATATATTTACTTGCTCTAGTAATGACTATGAAACTCACCAGGTAAAGTCTGTACTCCAGGTAAGGAGTGGCAGAAAGCAATTATTAGCTGTACTGAAAGCAGCTTCTCTAAGGGAAGGAAAACCCCAACACAAAACCTGGGAAAAGACCAGGCAACCTACTCTGATATTCTGCCAAAATATTATATGAATCAGGATGAATATTCCTCTACTACTATTTTATATAAATATCTTGTTATTTATAGTAGTCTGTTACTGCTCAATTGGAGCTAATGACTTCCAAAGTTTTAACAGTGTCATATAGTTTATAAACAACACTACTGTTGATATTTTACGTGAGATATAACATAAGGAAACAAGAGAGAAAGAAAATATCTTAATGGGTAGCAATCTCCCAGGTAAACCCTTACACTAGTAAATAAGCTCAATGTTCAGATTCAAACACAACAAGGTGCTATCAAATTTCTGTCACCTCTCCTCAGAACAAGAAGTACTACTAACTGCCACTCCTTGATGGAACATTCTAGATAAATATGGAGAAATTTGCATAATAAAGTTACATCATCACATACACAAACACTGAGAGTCAAAGAATGTATTTAAGGATTTGTTTTCCCATAAGTACATTCTTAAATTTGTTTTACAGATATATAACTATCTCTCATGCAGTAGTTTGGTATAGGCCAACAGTTTCTTGATATAGTCAAGATTTAACACTTGTTTCCTTGTTAATTTTACTATGCCAAAAGCGCATTAATATCTTTCAAATGTTAGAAGTAGATCTTTTGATAAGTAACTTGGATGGAACACATTTGAGCCACACAGCTGATTTTCCCCCCCTTTTGAGTAATCTGGAAAGTTTTAAACGATTTTTAACTTGTTTATATGAGAATGTTCTGTATATTCTAATTATTTTAAAAGCAGTATGATGTAACCACTTGCAAGTTAAATACTTCACTGTACCTAAATAATTTGGTAACTAGTGTAGTTCGTTTTTCAACATAATGGAGCCAAATACTAGCACATCCAAATGATAAGTATTTAAATATAAGTCTGTAAAAAAAATAATAAAAAAACACACACTTTGACAACCTTTCAACATCTAAGTCAGCCACTTCTACAAGTATAGAATATTGAATTATCAGAATGACTCAACTGGTGGAAATTAGAATAGAAGCCTTCTCATAAAATTTAAATATTAAAATATTTTGGACAACGTCTGTACATGTCTCAATTCCAATATGTACTAAAATGATTTCTAATAAATGTTTCCAAATGAAATCACATACACACTTCCATTTTTATTCTTGAATATAAGTACATGTAAATAATGGAGCCTATTCATTCAAAACTTTTAAAATACTTTTGACATACTTTCCAGGATGTAACAAAGAAGAATTCAGCATAAAATATAAAAACTTATTTCCTGCACATATAAATAGCCTGGGTGATCGCTACCATTCCTAACAAGGATATTCCGAGTGTGTTGCCAGCATTGAAGGGTATCATAAAATTATGGATTAAAACTGAACAGTAAAAATATCAGGGCAAGAGAGATCCCCTTATAAATTTCAGAACCATATACAGTGGTTATAATGAAAAGATAACATTGTTAGTACAGTAAAATGTTGCTGTCACAAATGCCAATATAACAAAATGTTTAGGCCCCTTCCCTTTTCTCTATTCAATGAGTGTTAAAACATTTCATTTATCTAATTTCAAACTTTCAGTACAATGAATTGAAATTTATTCCTTTTGCTTGTATTTGACATTGTTTCGAACTTTAATTGAAATTCATTCTGTTTTAATCGCCGGGGATTTCACAGAAGTTCCTAAGCGTATAAGCAATATATTTCATGGTTACGCACGTATTGATGGATATCACTTTTTTTTTATTTATAAATTATCGTTTACATTCAGGAAATAGTAGGTTCGAACTTCACTGTTGGCAGCCCTGAAGATGGTTTTCCGTGGTTTCAAATTAATTAGGTGGAAGAATAAACTGAAATTTAAAAAATAAGTTCTTATGCACCTAATACCAGACAGCACACTCACTGCAACACATGAGCGAAAATAGGTGATTACAAATATCAGGGAATGGTAAGCAAACAGAATGATAATTCTGGTCAGTGGGTTCCCTACACAACAGCATGTGAAGAAATCAGCCAATTACAATTAGGGGAAAGTAAGCAAACCACATGACAATTCTGATCAACTGGTTACCTACACAACAGCATATTAAATTTATAATGTGTTTCTTAAAACAAAATTATATTTTACTCAGTTCTGGAGTAAATCATTATGTAGGATTAATTTCTTTTAAATAAAACACAAAACAAATTTTCTATTTTAAAAAAATCGTTTGTAAAATTATTGTGCAGATTACTAGATTATTCAAGTTTATACAGTATGGTAGCCGTTTTCCATACATTTGCATGATGGGTCAAGGATATAGTTTTAAAAGTAACCAATAAGCTTTGCTGATCTTACAATGCAACTAGTCATGCTATTGGCTGGTGAAGAGCACAAATTTTACAATCAAGTAATGAACGTCTGTACCATACTACTGTATTTTGTTTATTTATGTCTCATGATGCTTTCATTCATAAAGCAATGTGTGTATAGTGTCCTGTAAACTATCTACCATCGCCAATATGGATGAAAACAAGTAAACTGAGTGAGCAGCTGCATGGTATTGGTCATGTAGCCGTCAGCTTGAATTCAGGAGATAGTAGGTTCGAACTTCACTGTTTGCAGCCCTGAGGATGGTTTTCCATGTTTTCCCATTTTGACAGCTATCAAACCTTCAGCAAGGCCACAGTCACTTCCTTCCTTCTCCTAGCCATTTCATATCCCTTCGTTGCCATAAGACCAACTGTATGTGTTGGTGCGGCATATAACAAATTATAAAAAAGGAAAACATGGTGACAGGAGTTTTCTTTAAAAGATATACGCAAAATACTTCTGGAAGTGGAGAGAGGAGAAGAAAAGGATAGCAAAGAAATATGGCATCAGCCCTCTAACACTATCTACTTTCCTGAAACAGAGAAGTAAAATAGAACAGAATATTGGTACTGATGCCCTTGGCCCACAACATAAGAAGGACAGCAGATTTTGAGGTAGTGTACAAAGCCGTTTATATGTGGCTTGTTGAAGTGTAGGCCAGAAACATTCATAGCAATGGCCGACTTCCGTGAGCATGCACTGCCGTTTGCACGTTCACTTGGGTTTCCAGAATTCATAAGGAGTGCTGGTTGGTTTCATAGGTTCTGGGAAAGATATGGCATATCGCACAAGATTATAAATGATGAAGTTAACGATGCCCAAAGGAAATTGCATCTTAATGGTGGTCAGAGACTATATCAGCTGCCTTGAAAGAATATTCATCAGCAAACATTTATAATGCAGATAAGACTGCATTATTCTACAATTTAATGCTCAACAAAACCCTCAAATTTGGGGCAAAAGTTCAAACAAACAGACAAATGCTCTTGTGCAAACTCCACAGGGATGGACAAATTAAAGTCCCTCATAATTTGGTAATTTGGAAAACCAAGGTGCCTCAATGGGGTGCAACATCTTCCCTGTGAATATATACACACAACACTTAGGCATGGGCATGGATGACACCCATGTTATTTGAATAGTGGTTGCTGTGCCTGGAACATTGGATGAAAGCTGAAAAGAGGGGAATTCTTCTCATAATAATTGTAAGCCTCATCATTTGGAGTACGTAAGTTTTATTCTTGCCTCCAAATACTACCTCTATTATGCAGCCAATAGATAAGTGGATAATTCACTCAGAGATGCAGCATTACCAAGCTCGGGAGGTCCAGGGTATCCTGTGTAATATTACCTCAGAGAGGAACATTAATGACAACATATTGGAAACAATGCTGATGTTCAGTGTTGCATGGAAATTGCTGAAAGAAGAAATAATTTCAAACAGATTTAAAAAAGCTGGAGTGATTTATGCACATCACATCAAAGAAGTGAAGTGTTGGATGATGCAAAAACAGTTGAAAACTGAAAGCATTTCTGTGAAAAGTTGGATATGCTGACAAATGTGAATGTTACAGACTATGTCAATGTGGACTGTGATGTGTTAGTGTAAAAAACAAAAAATCAGTGATGATGAAATAATGGCAGACATTACAAGTGACAAAAATCAATGTGATCATGAGGTGGAAGAGGAAGATGTGCCTCAAAGTGTTCGATAGAGTTTGACTCTTGTGCAGGCAACAAATATGGCACATAGTCTTCAAGATTTTCTTCTGTCATGACATGATGTGCCACAATCTTGTCTTAAATTCATGCGCTGTAGATAGTGAGTATCTTGAGTATTCTTTTGTGCCTGGGAGTGTTAAAAAATTACATACTTTCCAAAAATTAAAGTCCAGAACGTAGTATACTGGAAAATGTAAAATTTGATGTGCTGAAAATTTACAGAAAATCTCTCACAATTACTGTAAATCATTACTTCATGTATATATCCTAATTTTCCTATAGTATAATAAATATGAAGCTTTCTAATCTCTAAATTCTTGCTGAAATAATGTAAATCCTTCAGTGGATACAACAGGTGAGTTCTTAAGAATTGACGCATTTCTGTATGACAAAATTTCACTATAACACATTAACTTCTGAGGTCACCGAAATGTTATCCTGGTATATTACTGTATCTTCATTCAATTTGGATTTAACACTATTTTTTTTCTTCTGGTCAGAGAAATAAGCTTGTGTCACCTCCTGCACTTGAAGAGAGTTCATCCTGCTAACCCTCATGATCATCATGATCATTTGGCTTCCTTTCCCTAGTTTTCTGAGCATTTAGAATTCATGGCGAGATATTTCTTTGGTTTTATATGCATTCGAAGTGTCACACTAAGTTACTTCTGTAGCATTAGCTATAAAATTGTTCTTTAACAAAAGCACAAACAATGATACTAATAAAATTTTTTTCCGAAGAATACATTCAGGCTGAAATTACAGCAACGACTATTTCCAAAAATGTGTATAAATATCATTACTTTCTGGATGCGTTACTATTAAACACATGTATATTCAGGGCAAAAATCTTCTAAATTTACCTGTGTACACATTCACCAGTTAAGTAAATAAGGCTGAAAATCAGATAGGAAAAAAGCATTCAAAATCTTTGACAATTAAGACTTTAAACTTTACATGGAGAAACAAATTACATTTTGTATTAATGCTAGGACTGTAAGAAAGCTCATTAAGGTGGTAAGTGCTAGTCATATCACGACTATGACTGCAAAAGGCTTGAACACAATGAAGTCCTATGCTTCTATTCAGCCACTGATAGATTGAGAGGAATTTCACTATTGTTCAGCATCTGATCACATACATTTTGCTTGGTACGTACTTGAGTTAAATTTAAAGGATCATTACTGGTATTTCCATCCAGTGTTTCTTCATCACCTGTTGACACAATGGAAGAAACTTCGTTGTTAGAAATTCCACCATCATAATCATCCTCATCATCTGATGGTTCTTCACATTTTACCACACATACAAATGAAGGTTCTACATGTGTTTTTTCCATACTGTGATTATTGGACAACACCTCATGATCTGACTCAATTACACCAGAAGGAAGACCATTGTTGCTTACTGTGGAATCACCAAGTATTGCATTCTTATTTGCTTCTGAAATATCAAAGGCATTAGATGTCCTGTTACTGGACTTACGCTTACTAAAACGACGCTCAGGCTTAGGTTTTATTTTGCCCTTCTGTAAATCATCATTGCTTGCCTGGGATGCTGTGGGAGGAATTCCATTTTTACAAATTGTTAAACGATGTTTTCTTAATGAACTTTTGCAGGAGAATTTCTTTAAGCACGTTGGGCATTGATGATTCTTCTGACCTGTATGAAAGATTAGATGCTCTTTCAAGTTGCTGTTAGAATTGAAGCGCTTATTGCAAACCTCGCACTGAAACTTTAAATCCCCAGTATGAATGTTCATGTGTTTCTTAAGAGTTCCTTTTTCCGTGAACTGACCATTACAAACAGGACATGAGAACTTCTGCCCACTGTGTTTTGCCACATGTGCTTTGAGATGGCTATTCTGCCGAAAGGTCTTCTTGCATATTTCACATACATAGTTCCTTTCCCCTGTATGAATACGCATGTGCATTTTTAGTTTACACGGTTTGGGGAAACCTTTTCCGCAAACTTGACAAGTACACCGTTTCTCAGTAGCATGAGAACGGAGATGTTCAGTTACATCAGCACCCCGAAAAAACTTTTTATCACAGAGAGGACATGGGAAAGACCGTGTTCCTGTATGTTCAACAAGATGTCTCTTCAAATATTCCTTACTCGCATAGGTCTTCAGGCAAGTTGGACACTGAAAATTCCTATCACTATTGTGGGATTCTCTGTGACGAAGAAGGTGAGGACGACGAAAAAATTGTTTAAAACAAATGTCACACTGATATTTCCTGTCCCCTTCCTCGTGAAAACGTATATGCTTGCTGAGGTAAGCCTTGTTAGTGTACCTTTTGAGGCAAATTGGACACTGGAAGTTCCTTTCATTAAAACCTGGTAGAGACTGAGACTCACTGTCAATAGTAGAAATCCTGAAAAAAGGCATACCAATAATTAAAACTGATATCAAAAAGAGAGAACTCCTAACTTCCTAAATTACTATAAGTAAGGAATACTTTCTGTGCAATGAGGCCAATACACATCTAGACTTTTTCTATAGTTTAAAACCACTCAATCTGTACACATGAAAACAAGTGGCCTGTAACATCTGCCCTACCTTGTCCAAGAAACTGATATTGGTGTCACTGTAACAATACATCTAAAGAATACTACTGTGGTGATGAATGCAAGTTAGGAGTATCAAAAATTGTTTCAGGTATGATAGATTAGTAACTTATATGCCTAAGTTAAATATTCGATCGAGTAATCCAAAAAAATGCTATTTACAATAAAACACTAAATTGAAAGACTATTGGATTGAAGATTCATTTCTGAAGGCTTCCTTACATGTCTGATTTCGTGATGTGGGGGAACAATGAAACCCCATCCGAGTTTAACAGTATTTGTGCCTGTGTCAGACCCTCTGCATTACTTTTTCCATCTGACCTGCCATAGTCAATTCTTGTTCTTTATTGACCTCAACACTGTTTTATGTGAAAAAACTAGTACTTCAAAATTCTACCATTCATTAACTTCCCACTTTTCTTACTTGAGATCCTCTTTTTTTGAGAGACTGAACTACAGTATTTCATTTCCTATATTGGTTAATGTTATGAGAAACTGATATTATTATTTACATTCAAAGCAAATGTTAATACCTTATTAAGGCAGATTAAAATTTAGGCTACCAGCCCTACGATTGGATAAATCCCTCAGACTTTGTGATGTGAGGCCAATACACATCTCGACTTTTTCTATAGTTCAGAACTGTACACTGTAAAGCTACGAAAATTAAGGAGATAATGATATTTAATAACTAACACTATTAGAGCAGGTACTAGCCATGAAGGCCACGAAATACAGCTGAAAATTTGGCCATCCTGCCCACGTGACACCCAATAGGGTTATCCTGAACTAGTACCGATAGGTATCACGCGTGTACTTTGCCTGGTCCAGGACACGTGTCCTTGCAAAGCGCTAAGGCGCTGCGGAGTTCCCACTCCGTAAAGGGCACGTTACACTCCTCTGAAGCTAAAGTTGCAAAACTGAGGTGATTACGTTCTGACGTTCTGCCTCCCGCTTCAGAGAGGAGTGCGTCATTGCACCTTCATTTGTTTCAGGGCTTGAAGGTCAGCATATCGCTGTCATTCAGTGCATTACATGACTCATAAATACTATTATGGTAACCTCAGATTCAGTAACAATGCCGGATTACTGTTGTGTGCCATTGTGCGAAAACTGAGGCATAGCATTTTCATTCCATCAGTTTGTGAAAGTTGTTAAATTTAGAAAACTGTGGATACATGCAATCAGAAGGAAGAATCTGAAACTGAGCATTATTACAAAGAATGATAGAGCCTTATTAGCACATTTTAGAAAGGATGAATATGAAACAGTGCTATTAGGTAAGTAGTTAAGTATATAAATGATTAATAGCATGGCTACAGGCTATTTAACATTAAATGAGCCGAAGTGTGCGTAGAGGTACAGCATAAAGGCATATGCAAATTGTTATTGAATTTATAATTTTTATATTGTTGTTTGAATGACTAGAAATATTTTGATTTTGCAGGTAAAAGGTCATGGTTGAAATTACATGCGGTGCCATCTGTATTTCCCTGGACTCCTGACACCAGCTCAGATATAAAGATGAGAGATGTTAAGGCACGTAACAGAGGAAAGAAGGAAGATGACCTGAACAAAACAAGGCAAGACATAGTCGTGTTTCTGGACACCAATGACTTACCTACAGCAGTATTTGAGAACCGTCATCCAGAGCCGATGAAAATATGAACGTTCCATTATCACGTGGAAACTTAGTTTGGGATGTTGCATGCAAACCATAGACATTGTCATTGAAAGACATTTAGCAATATATGATGCAGTGTAACTCTTTGCAGGTTTTGACAACAGAGCACATTTTAATATAGTGTTTCAAGCCCTGGGAAGGGGTAGATTTTGTCTGCAAATATTTCCCATTTCTCAAGAACATTGTGTCTTTTTAACAATTATGAAATTGAGAATGGCCAAAACAGACAAGGCACTTCCATATAATTTTGATTTAAATATGACAGTTCAAATAATTAAATATCTAGGTTGATCAGAAGACTGGGGGAAATCTCCCCTATGGAATTTAAGAAGCAATATCTTAATACAAGAGTAATTTTTTACTGTACTGAAATTCCATCATTAAGCCCAAGAGTCCTAGTGCTTAACAGGGAACTTTTTCTACACACATAAACTGTAACACTGTGAAAGGACTGTAATAAATCCATCAAGGTTTGTGAGTTTTATAAGGATGCATATGGTGGATCAGTTTCAGACAGGCAGTTGTTTTTAAAATCGAATATTATTGATTTGCTCTAAGGTGACTCAGTAATGGTTGACTGAGGCTTTCAAATTCAAGACCTACTTTGCTCAAAGGGAGAAAGTGTAAATATTCCACCCTTCTTAAAAGGAAAATGACAGTTCTCCACAATGGAAAATAACATGACAAGGAGAACTGCTTCCAAAAGAATATACATTGAAGGGATATACACTACCGCTCATTAATTTCAATACACCCTGATATTTCGATTTAAAACACAAATCAAACGTTATTTCTCACAAAAGATAATTATATTAACACATATATAATACAATCACAAACATTATATTTTACTTTCATCAAAGTCTCCTCCTTTGGATTTAATGACTGCCTCACAAACTCGAGGCATGCGGTCAATCAGTTTTTGTAGGTATCGTGAATCTATATGATTCCACACATCCTTAACAATATTCCAGAGATGTTCCTTGCTGGATATATTAGCTTCCCTGATACATCTGTCCACTTCATCCCAGAGCATTTCAATGGGATTGCAATCGGGCCTTTGGGACGGCCATACCATATCTTTCAGTACTTTCTGTTTTTCCTTTGATGCAATGTAGTTCGTACAGTATTCTGACCGATGTTTTGGGTCATTATCCTGTTGTCAGGTGAACCCTTTCCCTATAAAGCGCAATCCACTTGGTACTGCATGATACTGAAGTATGCGGTGGTACTGCTTCTGATCCATACATCCTTCTATTTTCATAATGTTGCCAACTCTATCTCCGGCAAAACATCCCCAAACCATAATAGAACCTCCGCCGTGTTTTACTGTAGGTAGAACACACTGATGGGATACCCTTTCCCCTACAAATCGGTGAACAAATATTCTCCTTCTGGTTCCAAGAATCTTGAACTTCGATTAATCGGTGAATAACACCTTCGTCCACTTTTCCGATGTCCAATTATGATGTTTTCTAGCCCATTCAAGTCTCTTCTGTTTATTTATGGGCCTTAGAAGGGGTTTTCTTGCTATGGCACATCCTTTCAAGCCGGCTTCAATCAGTCTCCTTTTTACTATTGCAACATATATTTTTGTCATATTCATTTCTACCAATTCTGCACAAATTTGGGGCGCTGTTTGGAATCTATTTCTCTTACTGGTAATTCTGATATATTTATCATCACTTTTAGTTGTTTTACGAGGTTGTCCTGGTCGTGGTATGTCCTTATTGCTACCTGTTGTCTTCTAGCGGTGAAGGGTGTGTAGGATGTATTGCACTCTCCTATAGACGCACTACACTGTTTCGCAATTTTGGGAATAGATAAACCTGCTTGGCTAATTGCTACAATTGCAGCACGTTTTTCTATGGATATATCCACCCGTGGAGCCATACTAGTGATGTGCACACTTCAACTGTCACGAAGGAACTGACATGCAGGAACCACAATATGTTATGTATCGTAGCAATGTTTGCCGTTCGCTGCAGATATCACATCACTACAGGGAACAGCACAGATGCACCAAATGCGGCGTCCATCGGCAAATAGGTAAACAATAATTTCAGTTGGCAGTTGCTGAAATTCATAATCCAAATCCTGTAAATAATCGTAGTCACTCCTGTCTATTTGCATCCTTATATTATCTTCATTTGTACAGAATCACAAATTTATTTCAGTACTACGTATAAATGCTACTGTGAACAAGAAATAACATGTACAGATTTGGTTGTAGCAGGTACACCAAGAAGTAAACAAAGCACGGCTCACCAAATTGACAAAAGCATGCCAACACACAGTTGACTGTTATTTGTATTATTCCCATAGAAATTGCAAAAAAAAACCACATTCCTTTGTCAAATTTCAGTTCATCAGGGGAAAAACGAAACCCATTGTTGATAAAGATGGTGCTGAAGGTCCTTCAGGCAAATCTTCAGCATAAAAAAGCAGCTGTGGCCGATTTTGCCAGGAAGTTTAAGTCCGAGGCTATTGACGTGCCCCGTATTCAAGAGCCTTGGGTAGTCAAGGGCAGAGCAGCAGGACTGGTGGAATCTGGAGGTAGGCTGATGAACGATACAACATCGTAAATTCCCAGAACATGTCTTCTTGTGAACAGGAATCTAAAACGTCGTACAGTATGTTGCAGGAACACTGTTCGCAGGACTTAAGTGTGGCCAAAATTAAACTTGGAAATTGTGAGGGACCTAGAGAAATAACCATAGGCTCTGCATACCTCCCATATGACTCAACTAATCTGCCCCCATCAGAAGAAGTTGAGAACCTAATTTGCAATGCAAAGAGGAAAGGCGAACACCTAGTCCTTGTGGAGCAGATGCAAATTCACACCACACGGCATGGGACAGCATGAACTGCAATGCAAGAGGTGAGTCTTTATTAGAGTTTATTATTGGAACAGAGTCGACAATACTAAACCTGGGAAACAAACCTAAATTTATAAATAAAAATCATAGGGAGGTAATAGACATTACACTAAGCACTACACATATTGCAAACTTTGTTAAAGACTGGAAGGTGCTGGAGGAAACATTATTGGCAGACCACCAGCACATACAATTTGCAATAGATGTGAGACTATGTGGGATTGAGATGTACAGAGACCAAAAAAGAACTAACTGGGATAGATACAGAGAAGTTCTAGGGAAGGCTGTACAAAAAATTCCAACTAACATGAAAGGACAGAAAGAATTGGATGAGGCAGTGGAACTATTAGAAGAGGCCATTACAGATAAATTCCATGACAACTGTCCTCTCAAAGAAAAGAAAAACACCAAAAAAGTAAGGTGGTGGAACAACAAACTAGCCAAAATGACAAAAGAGGTTAGGATGTTGTATAGAATATCATCTAGAAATGGTATGTGGAACGTATATCATAGGAAACTCACTGAGTATAACCTAGAGATACAGAAAGCAAAAAGAAAATCTTGGAGACTGTTCTGTGAGAAAGTGGAATCACATACTGAAACAGCAAGGCTCCAGAAGGATCTGAAAGCCACCCATTTAAATCAAATGGGGACGCTGCAGAAACCAGATCAGACGGGTAGGGACATGCTGGAGATACTAATGGCGTGTCAATTTCCTGAGGCTGAGATGACAGAAGAAGTAACGGTTGGAACAGAGACTGGAGCTCGAAGAGCAGACTGGAACTGTACCAACAGAATAATAAAACATAACCATGCAAAATGGGCAATCGACACGTTTCATTCTATAAAGGTTCTGGGGCCAGATGAGATAATTCCGATACTCCTACAGTAAGGACGGGGATACTCGTCAATGCCCTGACGGACCTAGTCATTTTTTGTTCACTCTGTATATCAGAAGAACGGTGTGACTGAATTCAACGTTACATGAAAATCAGTTTGCATATAGACTTGGTAGATCCACTGAAGTAGCATTCCACCAGTTGATTTGTAAACTAGAGGAAAGCCTAGAATATAAAGAAATTGAACTGGCAGCATTTCTAGATATAGAAGGAACCTTCAGCAAAACAACCTATGACTCTATGATCATAACATTGGAAACGAGCAAGGTGAGTAAACCTGTCGTCAAACAGATTAAATCCATGTTAGACGGAAGGAAGATAAAAGCAACCCTGTTTGAAGAAACACTGACGGTTAAGGTCACCCGAGGCTGTGCTCAGGGAGGAGTTCTTTCGCCCCTGCTGTGGAACCTTGTGGTGAACTAAATCATAGCTATGTTCAATGAACAGGGTTTTTATACACAAGGATACACAGATGATCTAGTGATTGTGGTACGAGGTAGGGTGACGAGTGTCATCCAGGACCTCATGCAAAGATCACTGAACCTTGTGGAGAACTGGTGTCGGGAAGGACAAGATAAGTCTGGTCCCTTTTACAAGAAGGAGAAATTTAGAGGGAAAGAGATCACTGAAGCTATTTGGGCAAGATATTTTATATATATATATATATATAAGAGTTTTAACTGTACATTGCTCCGAATTTGAAAAGAATGATATTTCTGTATCGGTCATGTCCACAATAACAAGAAAATGCATTTTTTACTTTTCCGTAATTTCTGTCTGTCTGTCTGTCTGTCTGTATGTATGTATGTATATATGTATGTATGTATGTATGTATGTACACGCATCACGAGAAAACGGCTAAAGAGAATTTATTGAAAATCGGAATGTAAAGTCGGGTGATGAACCTCTACAATCTAGGCTATAAATTATTTTAATCACGCTGAGTGAAATGGTAGTTTAGGGGAAGGCCTGAAATTTAATTCTCAAAGATTTATGTTATTAGTGGTCCTATTTTAATGAAAACTGGTATGTAAAGTTCTAAAATAAGTCGCTACAATATAAAGTATAAATAATATGTATTCACTCTGAAGGAAATGGTAGTTTAGGGGAAGGCCTAAAATGTTATTCGCAAATATTTATGCTATTTGTGGTCCTATCTTAATTAAAATAGGTATACAAAGTCGACGAATAAGTCGATACAATCTACGCCATAAATAATCGTATTCACGCTGAGAGAAACGGTAGTTTAGGGGAAGGCCTAAAATTTAATTCTTAAATATTTGTTATTAGTTGTCCCATCGTAAATAAAATCGGTATGCAAATTCGGGGAATAAGTCACTACAATCTGGGCCATAAATAACTTTATTCACGCTGAGCGAAATGGTAGTTTAGGGGAAGGCCCAAAATGTAATTCTCGAATATTTGTGTTATTAGTGGTCTTAGTGACAATTACTATATAAATAAAGTTACATAGTATTAAATTTCCGATCATTTATGTCTTCATTTTGACCGTACCGGCTATGATAACGGAGATATTCATGAATATGGATTTTTGTTGCTAAGATCATATCAGCGCCGTCACGAGAAAATGGGTAAACAGAATTGAATGAAAATCGGTATGTAAGGTCGGGGAATAAGGAACTACAGTCTACACTATAATTAATTTTATAAGACGGCCTTATATTACAGAGTCGAAAGAAAACTGAATGTGAAGGCCTACAATACAGAAAGCTCATAACACTGATCAACAATAACATTACATTGACCATTGTTTGTTGTGATTTGCTTTGTGTGTCTGTTGCCATTCATCTCCGATAGATGAGATTACTGCTGTATACCGAGTTTTTTTAAAAATCGGCTCAACGTCGCGCCGACACAGATAGGACTCATGGCGACGATGGGATACGAAAGGCCTAGGAGTGGGAAGGAAGCAGCCCCTATGTTAAATACGTTACAACCACAGCATTTTCCTGGTGTGAAAATTGGAGACCACGGAAAACCATCTTCAGGGCTGTCGACAGTGGAGTTCAAACCCACTACCTCCCGGATCCAAGCTCACAGCTATGCGCCCCTAACCGCACAGCCAACTCACCCGGTCATACCGAGTATAACAGACTGCCTGAAAATTGGCGGGAAGTAGCTGGGGAGTTAGATAAATTTCTTATACTACTGATATGTAACAAACTGGTTCATCATAGCATTCGAGCTATTCAATTCCTACTCTGAGGCACTGATTGGAATGAGCAGTGTGGATATTTAAAGGAATAATGGCAGAAAAGTGTTCACGGCTGTCTGCGGTCTGGTCATTACAGCACTGGAACTTTGGACTGTTAGATCGGCACTGTAGTACTGTTCGTTAAAAGTGAGAAAATATGCAGTTTATTAATTTTGATTGAGTATTTTATATAACATTGCTTTTAATCACTACATTCCTTCTGACGACTTCAGGTAGGAAAACCACAAAGACAGTCTTTCTGAGTATCCCGTAATGAAGCACGGGTACATCAGCTAGTATATATATATGGAAGAACAGGCACTGCACCTAGGTGTAATGTTGGATAAAAATCTAACCTGGAATCCACACGTAGAAAGGAACATAACCCAGGCCAAGAACTTGCTGTATGCATGTAAAAGAGCCGTCAGGAAGACGTGGGGCCTAAGACCATCAATGGTAATGTGGATATACACAATGATCATTAGACAGTTGATGGCCTATGCTGCAATCACCTGTAGCAGAATGTAAGTCAAGGAAAAGTCAGCAATAGATTGGAAAACCTAAAGAGAATGGCATGCATAGCCATAACTGAGGCCATGAGAACTACGTTGACAAAAACCTTGAATACTCTACTAGACCTCTCAACACTATGCAATTTCATAAAAGGATAGGCTAGAATGAGTTCATATAAACTGGCACAATCAGAGTGCTGGAATGTACAAAGACCCAATCTAGGGCACTGTACAATTAACAGAGTAATAACAGAGGAAGTTCTCCACATGCCTTCTGATCATATGATACCGTAGTACAACTTTGAAAAACTGTTTGAGACCCAGTTAATAAAAAAAGAAGAAGACTGGGATATCAACAAATGGAATACTGAAAAAGAAGATATAGTGTGGTGGACTGATGGCTCAAAGACTGTGGATGGCACAGGAGGGGGATCAACGGGGGAAGACCTGAGAGATCAATCCAGATGAGCCTGGGCAAACACACTACAGTCTTTCAAGCTGAAGTGATAGCTATCACAACATGTCTTGAAGAAAATCTGAAAATAAACTATAGAAATAAGAACATTTTCATTTTTATGGACAGCCAAGCTGCAATTAAGGCACTAGAAGCAGTCCGGATAACATCCAGAATTGTCTGGTATTGCCATTCACTTCTGCTGAAGCTCTCAAAGTACAACATTGTCAAAACAATATGGGTACCAGGGCATGCAGGTATTGAAGGAAATGAAAAGGCAGATAAACTGGCCAGGAAAGGGGAAGAAACATATTTTGTAGGCCCAGAACCTGTATGCGGAATTTCCTATGGACAAGCTTGACACTACATAGAAAAATGGGTACAAAAGAAACAAATGGAGAACTGGAAAGATACTCCAGGATGCAGGCTTGCAAAGGAACTGATAAAAGGACCAAACAAGAAGCATACTAAAGAACTGTTGAAACTCAGCAGAGAAAATATAAGATGGGTAGTAGGACTGTTGACAGCACACTGCTATCTGAAAAAACACCTACATAGAATTGGAGTAATAAGAGACAATATATGTAGGAAATGCAATGAAGCAGAGGAATCAGCTGAACACGTAAAAAAAATAGGAAAAATATGGTAGCAAAAGATCTTAGAGGTTGATGCTAATTAGGAACTAATATTTAGAGGCCCCATGAAGAAAAGAAGAAGATGATTGTGTTTATTGGGGCTGATGACCTAGATGTTAGGCCTCTTTAAACAACAATCATCATCATCATATTGTGTTATTAATTGTCAAAGAAGAAAACCAGGCAAGTTGGTTGTGCGGTTAGAGGCGCACGGCTGTGAGCTTGCATCCGGGAGATAGTGGGTTCGAATCCCACTGTCGGCAGCCTTGAAGATGGTTTTCCGTGGTTTCCCATTTTCACACCACGCAAATGCTGGGGCTGTACCTTAATTAAGGCCACAGCCGCTTCCTTCCCACTCCTAGGCCTTTCTTATCCCATCGTCGCCATAAGACCTATCTGTGTCAGTGCGACAAAGCCACTAGCAAAAAAAAAAAAAAACTTCTATAGTGTTCACATTATTTTCTATCAAGCTGCTAAGCAAGTCGCTCAAGACTCCTCAGTAGGAAGAAAAATGTTTGCGGTCAATATTGGTACACGGATACCAAACTGACTGAAGAGCTCTGCCATTAAACCCCCATTGATGGTCTAGCTAATTAGTCAGAAATTTCATAATATTTATCCTGTATATTGTTACCAAATTTCACTGGCGTGATTCTGAAGTTCACTCTACCCTGTTGCAATTATGAAATCACCCACACTTACAAAGAACGAAGTAAGACTTCCAACTACTACTATGCTACTGACCTTGTAGTTCACCTCAGAGGCTCAGAATAATGCCTGGATGAACAAAGTGGACTGAAGAAGAAGTTGACAACAAAGAAGTGTGGTAGTCCTCTTGATAAGAAATTTTAGCTGTTGATTATGGAAGCGAAAAACCTCAAACGTGCAATAGTAGTAGCAGTAGTGGTGGTAGTAGTACTACTTGTATGGCATTAGCTACCCTCAGAGGTGCCAACCTTTGAAGTGGATTATCAGTAATTGCCCCCTGACCCCATGAAAAATTTCTGGTCAAGTCCAAAGTATGCTCCTTCCTTCTCGATAATGACACCCCTTTTGCCCTTCTCTCTCGCAATCTATTCAAAAGTATTACACAATAAAATTTGCACACAACCTGTAAGTTCTTTGATAAAACATGTAGAACACCATAGGCTACACTGCAAGGATTATTACATAAAATGTTACTTTAAATGCTGCTCATTCCTTGTAGCTTGTTTCTCATGCAGCAGTTGCTTTTCAATGTAGATTTTCTTAAGGCATCCTTCCCACTGTGATAACATTTTTGTCTTCTGAACCATAAGTGATTCCAATGGAGATATGCTTAATGTAGGCCTCAATTCTTTCTCAATCCTTCTGTCAACTGTCAGGTACACTTAACACATCAAATACAACATTACTGAAGGATTTATAGTGGAGAAGACCAGCACCCAAGCTCCTTCATTCACAATGAATTTTACAACGCTTATGGGTAGCAAAAGGAAGTCATGATCGAATAAGTATCGTTGCCAACTCACAAGCAATGAAACGAGGATGATTTAGAAGAAAGGCTCGGAAGGATTGAACATTTAACCTTTTCTCTTTTTCTATAGAAAAGAATTTTTTCGTGATAATGTCAGCTTTTCAGTAATAATTTCCCCTTTGACCGTAATTCTGAAATCGTGAAGTGAAGTCTGTAATCATTACGGACAATCCGTAATAGATGGCACCTCTGTACCCTGTATAGATACACTGACTGACAGAGCAAATGCAACACCAAGAAGGAGTGGTCAGAACTTTATGCCAATTGCAGGGTAGACTGACGTCACTGAGGTATGCTCCTGATGTGAAATGCGCCGCTGTGCTGCGCACATAGCAAACGATAAATGGGACACGGCGTTGGCGAATGGCCCACTTCGTACCGTGATTTCTCAGCCGACAGTCATTGTAGAACGTGTTGTCGTGTGCCACAGGACACGTGTATAGCTAAGAATGCCAGGCCGCCGTCAACGGAGGCATTTCCAGCAGACAGACGACTTTACGAGGGGTATGGTGATCGGGCTGAGAAGGGCAGGTTGGTCGCTTCGTCAAATCGCAGCCGATACCCATAGGGATGTGTCCACGGTGCAGCGCCTGTGGCGAAGATGGTTGGCGCAGGGACATGTGGCACGTGCGAGGGGTCCAGGCGCAGCCCGAGTGACGTCAGCACGCGAGGATCGGCGCATCCGCCGCCAAGCGGTGGCAGCCCCGCACGCCACGTCAACCGCCATTCTTCAGCACGAGCAAGACACCCTGGCTGTTCCAATATCGACCAGAACAATTTCCCGTCAATTGGTTGAAGGAGGCCTGCACTCCCGGCGTCCGCTCAGAAGACTACCATTGACTCCACAGCATAGACGTGCACGCCTGGCATGGTGCCGGGCTAGAGCGACTTGGATGAGGGAATGGCGGAACGTCGTGTTCTCCGATGAGTCACGCTTCTGTTCTGTCAGTGATAGTCACCGCAGACGAGTGTGGCGTCGGCGTGGAGAAAAGTCAAATCCGGCAGTAACTGTGGAGCGCCCTACCGCTAGACAACGCGGCATCATGGTTTGGGGCGCTATTGCATATGATTCCACATCACCTCTAGTGCATATTCAAGGCAGGTTAAATGCCCACCGCTACGTGCAGCATGTGCTGCGGCTGGTGGCACTCCCGTACCTTCAGGGGCTGCCCAATGCTCTGTTTCAGCAGGATAATGCCCGCCCACACACTGCTCGCATCTCCCAACAGGCTCTATGAGGTGTACAGATGCTTCCGTGGCCAGCGTACTCTCCGGATCTCTCACCAATCGAACACGTGTGGGATCTCATTGGACGCCGTTTGCAAGCTCTGCCCCAGCCTCGTACGGACGACCAACTGTGGCAAATGGTTGACAGAGAATGGAGAACCATCCCTCAGGACACCATCTGCACTCTTATTGACTCTGTACCTCGACGTGTTTCTGCGTGCACCGCCGCTCGCGGTGGTCCTACATCCTACTGAGTCGATGCCGTGCGCATTGTGTAACCTGCATATCGGTTTGAAATAAACATCAATTATTCGTCCGTGCCGTCTCTGTTTTTTCCCCAACTTTCATCCCTTTCGAACCACTCCTTCTTGGTGTTGCATTTGCTCTGTCAGTCAGTGTATTTTGATTTGATTACATCTAGTCTGCCTGTGCATCAATTTTGATGTTCTGGTTTACTCTACCATATGTGTCACCAGAGATCTTTTAAAATGCTAACTCTGTACGATCTGGAGTTCCGAATGGACTTTTTTTTTACTCTTCAAAAAATGGGTTTGGACCCATGAGCTTGGGGTTATAGTTCATTAGTTCATTGAATCTTGTTATCCTATGATCAAGGAGAAAATAATTCTGATCATTCAGAAAATAAAAAGTCCATGAAAAAAAGAAAAAGAAAATAAGAGGTCAAGAAACCAGAAAATTACAATATGTTTACAATATCCATTGAGAATTTATGAAAAAAAAAAATCCCCTGGTGCAATCAGCTGAATTTATGCTGGCTGAATTTTGAAATATCCCACCAGTTTCCTAAGCAACAGCTGTATTCAGTTTATTGACATACTAACTCCAAAACTAAATATTTTTGGGAGAAAAGACTTATATCTCTCAAGAAAATTCATCATTATATTCATACTTTGCTACAGTCATTCATACACATTCAGAGGTATTCTTTAGAATCTATATAACTACACTTCCATTCACCCCACATCCTTAGAATCACTATCAATATAGAATTTATGAACAACTTATTGCTATTCATTCATACTGAAGGAAATTTTTCCGTAAAATTATTTTACTGATTAGTTCTAAAAAATCAAATACTTCCAACTATAAAACCTGATTTTGTTCAGAGTATTTTCCAGTTCATGTGTTGGGCTATTACACTGCTCTAAAACGAATCCAGTTTCTCCATTACAAGAACCAAACATACCGTTTCAGGAAGATAATTCACCCAAGAATCCAGATGTAATTTCAGAATTTCTGTATCGGCTTCAGTTTTCATGTGACAACTGTTTCTGTAAATGCTTATGTTAGCCTATGAATTATATGTATATGACAGGCTCTTGCAGTAAGAGTTCCAAATGTAAAAAGCAAAAAGACGCAACATAAAGTGAAGAAACATTTTGTGCAATACTTTGCCTCAGAAACTTTTTTTTTGTAAGGTCCATCAGTAATAGGACAAAATTGCGGCACTCAAATTTCCTTGACAATATTTTTCCGCTTGAGAAGTGTCCTGGTGGAACCTTTTGTCATGTTCATCACTAATGGTGCCAAGGTTATCTGGGAAGAAGTCTAAATGATCCTTCAAGAAATGCAGTTTAACAATAGGACCGCAACAGTTTGACTCATCCCTACAACCACAGATTGGTCACTTATGAACCACCTTCCTTTTATGTGACTTTCATTTTTCTTCTTCTTTACAACTTGCTTCACATCGCACCGACACAGATAGGTCTTATAGCGACCATGGGATATGAAAAGCCTAGGAGTGGAAAGGAACGGGCCATGGCCTTAATTAAGGTACAGCTCCAGCATTTGCCTGGTGTGAAAATGGGAAACCACGGAAAACCATCTTTACGGCTGCCGACAGTGGGGCTCAAACCCACTACCTACCAGATGCAAGCTCACATGACTTTCAATTAAAGAATGGAGTTATTGATCACTAAATTCTAGAGAATTATAACATGTTTAGTATTAAAGATAAAATGAAAAACTTGGTATGAAGTACAATACAATACACATTTCAAACACACATTGCTGCCTTTACAGTCTATTGTCGTATGAGGAGCATATGTAGTAGCCTTTGGGTGAGCATTTGCTACAAACAGTTTTTCTGCAGGAATGACACTTCACAAATGACTTATTTCCAGAACAGTTAGACTCGATTTGAATCCGTGTTCGATTCTCTTGTCTGTCAGGAATTTCTTCAGGGATGTCAGCTCTGATGTTTACTGCCCTACCTGCTGCATAAGTTTCAGCTAGTTCCTCTCCCACCTGCAGAATGAATTCTCTGCACTTAAGTTTAATCTCTTTTTTTTCTTTTGCTAAGGGCTTTACGTCGCGCTGGCACAGATAGGTCTTATGGCGATGATGGGATAGAAAAGGCCTAGGAGTTGGAAGGAAGCGGCCGTGGCCTTAATTAAGGTACAGCCCCAGCATTTGCCTGGTGTGAAAATGGGAAACCACGGAAAACCATTTTCAGGGCTGCCGATAGTGGGATTCGAACCTACTATCTCCTGGATGCAAGCTCACAGCCGCGCGCCTCTACGCGCACGGCCAACTCGCCCGGTTTTAATCTCATTTAGTGCATTGTACACAACCCACGATTTATTCCTGCCCAATCCAATAAGTTGTAAAAAGTGTGAATTGGCCACCGCCTGGATGGTGCTTTTGTTGCGTACTAATAAGACATATGATTGACCACATCAATTCCATAACTAGATCGGTTACAGTTATGGTGTCTGGTTTCTTCTTTTCACCACCCTCAATTTGAACATCCGATGCAAAGTACTGAGAGCTAGAACATTTTTTTCATAGATCATCAGTGTAGCATCACTGGTCTTCAGCAATGCTGTGGTATACAACTTTTCCTTTGCCTTTTTGACACAGACTGGTACCTCTGTATGAGTTCTGTTCACAGCACCGACAAGGGTAGTTGACTTGGTTCTCAAGGTTTTGGCCAGAGTCACGATGGTAAAGAAACTGTCACATGTGATGACATTTCTTCTTTGTACATGTAAGATCCCATCAGTCACCAAGACGCTCACCAGTGGGTCTAGTGTCATCTCTTCCAAGAAAAGGGAAAGCATTCACAACATACGAGTCTTTGTCTACTTCCATGCAATATTTCTGTCTGTATTTATCTGGTTCTGAGGCCATGAACTGTGTAAATCTGCAGCAAGATTAGAAGGAAAGATGATGATAATGATGATGCTTGTTGTTTAAAGGGGCCTAACATCTAGGTCATCGGCTTCTAATGGAACAAAATGAGACAAAATGTAATGACAATTTAAAAGTCCAAAATCATCCACTGACCAGAATTCAAAACGTGATGATGAAGAATGCATGGATTAATATGAATTTAAGACAATCAGTGGATCCAATCCGCAATGCCCCACCTTCCCAGAAACTATCTTAAAACAATAGTATTAATGACCAGGGACTGCTTCCAAAGCACATTCTTGAAATGATGATGCTTGATGTCTACAGGGGTCCAAAATACAGGTCAACAGCCCCTCATAATGCTACTTATCACTAGTAATGTAGAACCATGGTATTTGTCGTGTTGCGGTACTAATCAAAAGTAGCGTAGACTCGCGGTGTTCCACACATTATGGTACTACTCACAAGTATCGTACGTCGCACAGTTAACGCAGACCTATGGTGTTTCTCACATAATGCTACTACTCATAGGCAACACAAACCAATGGTGTTCCTCACATAGGTGTACTAATCATGGGTGCTGGTATTCCCGTAGTGTTCCTCACATAATGGGTACTAATCACAGGCAACGCAGACACACGGTGTTGCTCATATAGTGGTACTAATCACAGGTACTGTAAACCTACAGTGAACCCACTCTCTGCTGCTACTAATCACAAACCTATTGTATACCTAACATAGTAGTACTACCTGGGGCCTATTCCACAAAAGTATGATCTTGTACATTACAAGTTACTAGTGTGGGTTCTTGTAATGTATGGAGTTGTACATTTCTGTTCCACAAAAGATTGATAGTCTCTTGTATATTACCAGTGAATTGTTACAAGTTTTACAAGTGACGACATATCAATAAACATACTACGTCATAGCATGAATCAGCTGTTTATCTTCGTATTCCATTCGTTGAATTAGGTTATGCTTGCCTCATTTATCGTAATATCGTATTTTACTGTAACTTATGCAGCAAAGATTGAAAGAACTAATATTCCTGTGAATTTTTTAATGCTACGATGTTATTTTTCAGTTTATTTCTTTGATGATAGGAAATTACTCCGTTATTATCACCCATTCTGTTCTTCCGCGATCCTCGCGTATGTTCTACGAGAGTCTAACATACCTACCTTGGTCTGTCATTAGGAATCAGATGCCGCTAATAACGATATTCGGCCGCCAAACTTAATTGTTACGAAATTGCAAACTCTGCATGAATTGTTAAAATGATGTCAAGAGAAACAAAGTTATTCATTTTGAAGGAAATAGAAGGTAGGAAAGATATTCGTTTCGGTGGATTCAACGAGAGTATGAAAAAACAAGACAAAATAAATGGTTGGATGGAAATATTTGACTTGGGAAAAGCTCATGGAGGTTTTGAGGGGAAAAGTTGGACGTATGTAAGAGATATTCTGCTCATTAATGATTCCAGGAATGTCCTTCTTGGAATATGTTTTTTTCAGTATTTTCAGGCCAACAAACAATTTGAGGAAATTTTATATCATTTATTGCAGCTACCACAGACCGAAGATTTTGCCATCCCAAGCATATCTGCAGTACCATGGTACTGACCACCATTTCCTAGCCAATGTAATGTTGTTAGTAAATGTTGTTTAGCAGAGAGAGATTTATTTCTGTTCGTAGGATATTTTAAGCTATGGCCAATATCTATCAAAAGTTCTTCCACTTGTATTGTGCTTAACCTAAAACGTTCATTGTATTAAAAAACAGTGTTAAACTGGAAGTTTATTCTTTCCCTATACAGACGATAGTTTTCATTTTCATCACCATCACTATCACTACTGCTAGACCACATATTTATCAAAATGTATCCAAAATAAGCGTATTTAAATAGCACTAGTACATTTATATATTATTGTCCTTTCACTGGTAGAGAATTCTTCTCATTTCGCTAGTAAGTTACAAGTACTAGTACTTTTGTGGAACACGCCTATAAAAATTCACTAGTAATTTGTAAGTATGGAGTAGTAAAGTACAACTGTAGAAAATTCTTTTGTGGAACAGAAACTCTGGTATTTGTACAAGTTACTAGAGAATTTACTTGTAATGTACAAGACCATACTTTTGTGGAACAGGCCCCTGCAAGTAAAGGTAACCCATGGTGTTCCCCACGTGATGGTACTGACCACAAGTAGTTTCATGGTTCTAATACAATCATCCTTTCGTCACCCCTTTTAGTCCCTCTTATGACAGGCAGGGAGGGGATACTGTGGGTGTATTCTTCATCTATGTCCCTCACCCACAGGGGGTTCAAAGGAAAGAGTTCCTCATCAATAGTTATATATGGCCCTAGTATGTAGCTACATTGTGATGTGCAATGAAATCATACCAAATCTCGGATATCAAAACAAACTTTTCTTATTTTATCCTTTTGAATCTTGTAGACTTAACATTAAATGTCAAAAATTGCATTATTTCCCTGAAAATGTCACGTACCATCGTTGCCTTTACAAAAGGAATACCCAACTTCACCGACTATAGTAAATCCAGTTCTACGCTTTTTGCTCCTATGGCACCATGCATGTACAGTATACTTAAAAATGCTTACTGTCAGTGGCGAAGCTAGGGGGGAATCTAAGAGTCTCAGATTCCCCAGACGAAATACGAATAATAAATTATTTATATAAGGCACGAAAATTATGTCTAATAAACTTAATAGACTTAACGGCTCTCTGATCTGCCGCGCTACTCGCAGAGCACTGAGCCTAGCCTTTGAGTCTGGCTTCAGCCAGACTCTTACCTTTCTGCTAGAGGGCGGGCTTGTGCTGGTTGCCATGACAACGTATGACGTCATGCAGCGGTAAGTGTTCGCTTTGAAACCTAACTGGGAGTCTAGTCACGAAGTCTCGAGTTACGAGTTAACGTTTATGTTCTGATCTGTTGATCTGTGAAGTTTACAACTTATTATTAGTGGTCTGTGTTTTGTGAAGAGTTGCCAGTATTTTTTAAATCCGTGTATAATGAATGAAAGTAATGATCTTATTACATACTTGCTTCAAACTCCATTTTCTTCTTTGTCTTTCGAAGAAAAATGTGCCCTGAAAGATAAGCGGCCACAGCCATTATTGAAAATTGTGCAAAAGCGTTGAAAATGTGGTTAAGTCTAAGAGTGGGCCAGGCGACCTAATTTCACTACTTGAAAGAAGCCTAATACATACACAGCAATACAGAAAACCAGTGGCACATACATTTCTGAAACTCAGTACTTACGTTGTAAATAAGAGGAGAAAGGAACTATGCTGCAAATTATTTTTAGAAACTCAAGGGGACGGAGGGTTTGGTGGGGGCTCATTTTTGTTTTGACAGCAATACAGTAAAGTGATGGCACATAAATTTGTGCAACTCAGTAATTAATTTCAAAAAATGAGAGGGGGAGGGAACAAACTAAGCTACAAATTATTTTTATTAACTCAAGGGAATTGGGGGTTAGTGTGTGTGTGTGTGTGTGTGTGTGTGTGTGTGTGTGTGTGTGTGTGTGTGTGTGTGTGGGGGGCTAATTCTGGTTTTCACACCAATACAGGAAAATGGCAGTGCATAAATAGTGAAATCTGTATTTAGGTTCAAGATAAAAGGGGGAAGAAACTATGCTGAATTTACTTTAGTTTATTCGAGGCAACAGGGGTTTGAAAGGGGGTCATATAAGTTTTCACAGTGTAACGAGAAAAATAGCACAAAAATATGTGAAACTCAGAACAGCATTTGACTTCCAAGATAAAAGGAGGAAGAAACTAAGCTGCAAATAACTTTTACGAAATTGAGGATACAGGGGTTGTAGCAGGAGTTTATTTAAATTTTTAAAGCAACAAGGGCAAACTACTGAACATACAAAACCTCAGTATTGAAGTTCAAGGCAAAATAAGGGAGAAAATACACAATATATGATTTTTATAGGCTCAGGAGGTGGGGGATGCAGTTAATTGCATGTAACCTTCCAGCAGGTGCGTAGGCGGCAATCTAGCCGCCTTTTGGAGAAAATCATGAGATTGTGCCCTTCATGGACAACTAGCCACGAGGGACCCCCAGTTATTCTTTAATTACTCATGTTGTCGCGAGACAGTGCTTTCGTACATTTTTCAGTCAGCGCCGATCAGCTGCTGTTCAGTTGGTAAGTGGTGCGTGCCATTATCATTTGAGTCAGGCGGCCAGTCTGCCACCATGCACCAAATTTGTTTTTGCATTCTCTCACACCCAAATAAAACATGTAAGTAAATATATTTCATGTGTGTGTGTGTGTGTGTGTGTGTGTGTGTGTGTGTGTATGTGATTGTGAGAGGAAAGTTTTCTCTTATGCATAAATGTTCGAACATATTTATATTTTGAAGTTTGCTTATTTTCCTGTTTGATTCCCTCTTTTCTTCTATTGTTTTCTTCTGTAATATTGGCGTAATTGTGTCTTATTAGAGTTTCAGGGCACGATGCAATGATCCTGATTCTATTCTCCAAATTCTTGATGAACTGGAAGAAGGAGAAACGAATGAAGGAGAAGATTTTCGGGACAATCCTAATGATATTGATTTCAAACCCAACGGATGGCCACAACAATGACTCTGAAGTTAAAATGGACAGGGCTGATGATGTAATTGATGATGACTGTGATGACAGCAGCCTATATTTCTTCATTGAAAAAGATGGCGAGACATTATGGGCAAATAAACCCATGGGGAGGATTTCAAAACCAAAGGCAAAGAACTTGGTAAAGACTTTTCCTGGTCCAAAAGACAAGCTCGCTAGTGTAAAACTATGCATTCTCACCATAATAAATTAAAATATGGTTGCTGAAACTGTTAGACACAGAAATACGTTTATTGACAAAGTAATAGTGCAACATCCAGAAGGTCGAGAAAGAGATTTTAGAGAAACAACAAGATTAGAAATTTTAGCTCTTTTTGGTGCTTTAGTCTTTATAGCCGTGAAAAGAGTAAACCGCACAAACTTATAGGTATTGTTCACTACCAATGGGACCGGAATGATAATACTGTGGGATAACTTCAGTCAAAGTCACTTTCAATTACTGTTGAAAAGTCTTTGATTTGATGATATGAATACTAGGACTGAACGTATAGAAAATGACAAACAGGCCACTATTCTGGAATTTCTCAAAAACTTTGTTGCAAACTGTCAAAGTTCATATTCTCTTGGTGAGTTTGTAACTATACATGAAATGTTAGTTCGATTTTGTGGTCACTGTAGTTTTATACAGTATATGGCCAAAAAGCCCACCAAGTATGGCCTCAAAGTTTTTGCAATGTCCGATTACCAAACTTTCTATACTTACAATTTGGAGGTCTACTTTGGGATGCAGAAACCAGGGCACTGTAAAGTTTCAAATAAGCCTTCTGATGTGGTAAAGAGGTTGAGCGAGCCAATAAAAAACACCAACCGAAATGTGACTACTAGTAATTATTTCAGTAGTTACCTCTTGGCCGAATACCTACTGGAACAGGGCACACTGAAGAAGAACAAACGAGAGGTTCCGCCCAAGTTTGTGGCTGAAAATAGACATTTAGTTCCTGCAACATACCAATTTGGATGCCAATATGATAAAAGCCTTGCATCAGTGATTTCTAAGAAGAAGAAAGTTGTACTGGTTCTAACAACAATGGAGGATGATGTTGAAATTGATCAGGAATCTGGGAAAACATTCCATATCATGGATTACAAAGTCACCAAAGGAGGAGGTGATACAGTGGACTTGATGACTTCATGGTGCTCGACTTCCAAACAAACACAAAGGTGGCAGATGGTACTGTTTCATCGATTCCTCAATATTGCTGGAATAAATTCATGCATAATTTATAAGGGAAACAAGGCAGTCAACACCACTTCTAGGAGAGAATATACTTTCAAATTGGCGATGGCGCTCATGGAGGAAAACTTGGAACACCATGCAACGATTTGGTCTCTTCTAAAGGATTTGCATGTTTTCTTGGAACAGTACTACAGGGATAGAGCACCGAATGGAGGTACAGCAAGTGCATCAAGAATGCGATGATTGTTGTTGATCATAAAAAGATCAACCGTACGCGAAACCGGGAGGTTGTGGGTTTGGATCCCACTGGTGCCTAGTTGGCCACTTTTGTTCTGTACTTAACATCTCTTCAACACGTACTATATGTACGTAACATGACCTAATAGGTTGAAAGTCGGTTTCGATTACAATGCGGTCGTGAAAATTCAATATTTATTGACTTGGCCCTCAATGGACAACTTAAACGCACTCTACATTGTGATGGTAGTAGTACCAGACCTGTAGCTCAGATCCGTTCCAGCACAACAAAGATGGCCTAGGCCACCATAGCTCAATTGGTAGAGCAACCGACGCGAAATTGGGAGGTTGTGGGTTCGGATCCCACTGGTGTCTGGTTGGCCATTTTTGTTCTGTACTTAACATGACCTAATAGGTTGAAAGTCGGTTTTGATTTCGATCAACCGTACTTGTTCACAGTGCCACAAATGTGAAAGATTTCTCTGCAAAAAGCATTCACAGCAGGAAGTTTCCTGTGATGCTTGCCTCAACAGTTTGGAAGAGGAAGATATGATGTAATTGATTACAAGGAAAGTTATTGTACTACATGACTTAAGATCCTTTCATGCTTGCTGCTATTCCCATTTTTTCTTTTTTGTTTCATTGAATTGCCTTTCGCTTCTTAAAATAAGCATGAATAGCTGAATTTCCTAAGTTCAGAAATATTAGCCAATAAAATGTTTTACGGGTATGTAACATTACTATGTGTCAGACAGGACTGAATTCAATGCTCGGAAATGATTTTTACTATATAAAGTCTCGTTCAAGAGTGCAATTAAAAGTGCTAGATTTCTTATTAATCAAAATGTTTGCTTATTTTCATATTATCCAGCTATTAAATGCTGTATTGAGTCTCGGGTAACTGAATTCTTTGCTCAATTTATTATTCTAACCACTGTCCTTTTATGGGGATGTTATCAACTATTTCCATTAAAGTCTGTTGTGTGCTTTGTGTAAATGTATAGTAAGTTATTCATTTGAGTTCCTGATGATTCATTGCATGAAAACCGAGTACTGTTTATGTGAAAACAAAAGGTGGCCATTTAGCCATGTGGGAGATCCAGGTATGCACGCCCGCTGGAAGGTTATTACATTTGTTCAGGCACCACCGGGTACTACTGTGCCCTAGTATCACCCCAGGAAAAGAATGGTAAAGAATACGAGGTGCTTGTGAAAAAAGTGTTAAAAGTAAAATGCGCTTAAGAAACAACAACTGAATAACAAAACCAAACACAGATCAAATCATAGCAAATTTCTGTATCAGTACAAGTCATGCCATGATGTATCGTCGCACACCACAGCAGCAAAATCTTCAGTAACACCTGCTGTACAGTAGGTGAATATTAGAAAACACACAGAAATAAATAGATGACTTCTCTTCAACAGTGATAAGTAGCTGGCGATTCATAGCATGATGGATTATGTGTTGTATGTACCAGAGCAACTAAGAAGGAAAATGAAGGAAGGCAACAAAGCAATGGCTGTTCTCACCATTTAACTTCCCCCCTGGGAATGTGTTTATGAAATAGAAAATGTTAAGTAGTTATTTTAATAACTCACAGACAAAAAAAATGCCTCATGGTTTTTCTTTCTTTCATAATACTATATTAATTGAGTTATAATATTCCTTAACCATGAGGATTTATGGGTGTCTAAGAGGGTGTGTGATCACTTCTTGTAGATCCACAAGAGCTGCACTGTTTTCTTAATATGGAATGATCTTTAACATTGGTAGGTGATTGAAATATTCTAAATGGACGTATCAATAGAAAAGTATACGTATGTTGTGCCCTCAGTCTGAAGACTGGTTAGAACCTCAAAGAGATATACTAAGTCAAGACTTTGTGGAGATGGGGGGGGGGGGAGTTAATTCCTTTTATCTCCAGCTTATATTGAACTCTCGGCATCTCAAGGAAGCTGTGAGCCCATTCCCTACAATTCCGCCATAGTAAATGTTACTGACGGACCGGTAATGGTAATCGAAACTGGGACCTTGGGAATTGTAGGAATGCCATTGTAAAATGATCAGTGGAACAAAAGCTATTAAATAAGAACTGATACATGCCCGAAGTATTAGCAGTCACAAAAAATGTTACTAGTATAGAATCATTTCCTGATGAGGAATCTGAAAGTTGATGTATTTCATCATCAGATGTAACGTTCAAAGGCTCACCCTCCGATTCATTGTCCAAAATTTCATTTAGGGTGTCAGTAATTGTTGTGGTGCCCTTTATTGAACTGCGCGCCATGCACCTTTGTCTGCAGTCAACGCGGTAGAGTGCAGAGCTGGATAGAGACGTCACGCCAACTTAGAATATAAATTGGTGTGCAGGATGAGCTGCAAAGCATTGACATACTCCGACCTGTCTACACCGTACTCCAGCCATGTAGGGTACCCCTATTGAAAATGTGGTCTGGACGGGTGGACTACTGTTGGATTTTTTATTATGGACACTCGAGTTTAGGCGTTGATAACAAACGAACCAATAGGCCTATTGCAATGCGAGTTATATCAATATTTTCCTTGTTTAATTCTACATTAGTGTATATAAGACATATTGTTTTCAACATTCATTAAATATTTTTTATTTGTGGTTGTAATAAATATTGCCCGTTTTTTTGGCTTCTTCTCTAGGAAGTGCTCACTTAGGAACATATACAAGGAAAACTACTTGTCTGATGGTAATGGAATTTTTTGTATGTCATAACCACATGTATTTGTAGTGTAATACTCAAGTTGCAATGTTTTTCAAACACCCCAAAAAAAGTTCTTATCATTTTTCTAAAGCAACTCTTTCTCAGCCTAGCATAAACGTACAGCAGCAAACTTGGGCTTGTTTTGAAGCACTCAGTCATGGTTATCAGAAACTACAACAACTGTAACCATACAGTGTGGTACCAAATTTATGAGGAGAAATACTGAAAAGAGGTTTTGTGTACGCGATTGAACAGCAGGCCGGGTGATGAAATTGGGTACAGTGTTGCCGCGTTCAGTAGTAATCACGCGCGCAAGGAACACAGCTTTTCGTTTACTTTCAACCTTTAATTTTATTTCTTCTTACAAATTCCACAGTTGCTGCATCCCAACATACCTACCTTAGATGAATTAGAGACTTCATTATGAAGAATAGTTCAAGAAAGGCCTGAGTTTACTGCCTCAAAGGTCGGCTGTTGTTATAGATCAAGCTCCATATCAGACGATGGTCGATCCTTCATCTAAAAACCTGAACATGTCATGGCTGAAATCTGAAATTATATCTTGGATAACATCAAAGAATATTTCACTACCACCTGGAGTTGAGGATTATAACAAAGTAACTAAATCAGAGCTGATTGTCCTTGCCAGGCCTTATTTTCAAACACCGGTAAAGAAGCTGGAACAACTGACTAAACAACTTCGACCAGATGTACAGCTTGTTTGGTTACCAGTGGCCCATTGTGAGCTTAACCCAATCGAGCTCATTTGGGCTTACATAAAAGGGAAAATAGCAAAAACAAATATGGCTAACACATTAGCAAATGGTAGAGGTATGGAAGCAATTAACGCGTTATGCCAAGAAGCTTTACGTACCGTGACCCCTGAACTCTGGAAACAATGTATTAAACACGCTAAGAAAATTGAAGACCACTACTGGGAAAAAGATGGACTGTCTGAAAACGTCCCTTATTTCGAGACAGTCATAATGAACATGAATGACAGCAGCACTGATTCATCAGAACACAGTGATTTTTCAAATGAAGAAAATTGATAGAATTAAATATTGTAAATATATGTAAATAATAATGCAAATAACTCTTGTAAAAAATTGTACAGTGTGATATTCCTAAATTAGGAAGTCAACCATTTTTAAACCTGCCATTGAAGGTCCAAAGCCCTTATGAGAAAAGGTGATGGGAAGTGGAATTTATAAGATGAAACAAAATTAAAGGTTGAAGTAAATGAAAAGCTGCGTTTGTTGCGCGTGTGATTACTAATGAACGCGGCAACACTGCGCCCGATTTCACCACCTGGCCTGCTGTTAATTGCACGGTCCAGCGTACACAAAACCTCCTTTCAATATCACTCTTCATAAATTTGGTACCACACTGTATGGTTACAGTTGTTATGGTTTCTGATAACTATGAATGAGTGCTTCAAAACAAGCCCAAGTTTGCTGCTGTACGTTTATGCTGGGCTGAGAAAGAGTTGCTTTAGAAAAATAAGAACTTTTTTCAGGGTGGTTGAAAAAAAATTGTAACTTTAGTATTACACTACAAATACATGTGGTTATGACATATAAAGATTTCATTACCATCAGACAAGTAGTTTTCCTTGTATATATTTCTAAGTGAGTGCTTCCTAGAGAAGAAGCCAAAAACCCGGGCAATATTTATTACAACTACAAATAAAAAATATTTAATGAACGTTGAAAACAATATGTCATATATATGCTAATGTAGAATTAAACAATGAAAATATTGGTATAACTCGCATTGCAATAGGCCTAGTGGTTTGTTTTTAATTAAAGCCTAAACTCAAGTGTCCATAATAAAAAATCCGACAGTAACACAGGTCATGAGGTTTCACCTCTGCACCCGCAATCAGCCAACCCCTATCTACCTCTCACTTGTCTTCCTTGCTTTCAGCATTCCCATTATTTATTCTATTATACAGAAGGACTTAATTCCTTACTTTCATGTGCTTTAAGATAGGGCTTCCCTTAATATTTGTGTTCTGGCAATGAGAATATTATTGTGACTAAAAGCACACACAGGAACTGACAACAGTCATTCCCACTAATTAACACTTTGTAAATAATATGTACATAGTTAATTTTCATGGTCACCAGCAAGCACAATCTTTAGCTTCAGTACAATTTAAAGTGAATGAATACTTGTTAACTGGTGAATCAATAAAATTAAGTTCACGTTTGTACAAGTGTTTACTTTTGTACAAAACATGAAATTGGCGATGAGGTTACCTACGCACAAGTCGCGTACTGCCAGTTTTTATAGAATTGGCAATGAGGTTAATTACGCACAGACCCCATGCCACCAGTTTTTATGAAATTGGTGACGAGGTTCAGTCACAAACTTGGTGACGAAAAACAAGTTAAGAATGACCATATTTTTTCTATGAAATTAACGACGACAGGTACGAAAGTGGCGAAGTGTAAAAGTGCACAATTAGTGATGAGGACAATGACAGGGTTCCACTGTGCCTCCTATTAAGCAAACATACACAATTCAGGTGATAGACAGTTCCTAAACTTTCATTACTACTTACGGTTAAAAGACTCTGAATATAACCCGCCATATTGCCTCATTCAAATTACACTAATGTACCGTTCTGGAGTTATCATGCCTAATACAATCCTCTTGGAGTCCATCCTCCAGACGATGCAACAGCAACAACAGTACCTACAACAGCAAGTGCAATAATAGACAATTTTTGTCGAAGCATTACAGGGAATTTCGCCCAGCAGACAAGCTTTTCTGTCGCTACATTTGCCCCTTTCGATCTCACTAAAGAAGATTGGGCTACATATTGTGCTAGGCTACAGCAACATTTCATATGCCATGGTATTACTCACAAAGTTCATCAGCAAGCTCTTTTTCTCAGCTTGGCAGGCAATGAAACTTGTGATCTATTACAGAAATTGAGTCCTGAAGAGAATATCTCGGAAGTTCCTTTCATTCAGTTAATTGCTCATCTCAATGAACATTTCACAAAAGACCCTCATATTGTGGCATCCCAATATAAATTTTTTCAATACCGTATGAAGTCTGCCCAGACGCATACCGACTGGATAGCTGAACTATATGGTCTTGATAAGACATACAAATTTGTACGTAACAAGGAAGGCTGTGGTACGTCTTACTCAGATTTCCTCATTCGAGACATGGTCGTATTACATACGCCAGAGAAGAAAATTCGCTTCGAAGCCAAAAAACACAGTAATACTACAATAGCAAAGGTTCATCGCCTGGCTGCCGTCTACGAAGTCACAGCCCGTATGACAGCGGAATTAACCATTTCCGGGGAGGTCGCTAACCTTGACACACAGCACCCTAGCCAGCTGTGTGCTACACACACAGTGCATTCCACTTCAGATCGCAAGATCACTTGACGTGATAAAACTAAAATGTTGCAGCAAGGGAAGAACTCCAAGCAACAAATAGAAAACAGCTACAGTCTTGTCGTGGATGTTTTAAATACTATGACCGGCGCGTGTGTCATTTCTTCAAAGCTACATGTTCAAAGTGCAATAAAGTAGAATGCATACAGACAGTTTGTAAGAGTGGGAGACTGTATGTCAACAGAAGAGGACCTCCACCAAGCAACCTATGGAAATTGATCAAGTTAATGTTGTTCTTCAATCCAAGAACTCTACCAAGTTCATCATTCCTCTTCAATTCAAACAACGATCAGTCAAAGTTCAGCTTGACACTGGATCGCCTGCTTCGCTCGCTAGCCTCTCAACCTATCACGCTCTTGGGTCTCCGCACACTACGCCTGTCAATATCCACCAAGTGACTTAATAAACAAAAGATCGATATCAAAAGAAAGATAGACATGCAAGCTAGCTACAAGCATATTCAATGAACAATCGAAATGTTAGTAGTCAACAGCTACAATACTACTAATATAATGGGCATGGATTTGTTCAACCTTTTCGATTTTCAGGTGCATGACGGCGTAAATGTTATTTCTGACCTAAGCCCCACTACCAATGTTATTCAGCTGACAGCTCGATTTTCTGAAGTCTTTGAACCTGGCTTGAGATTATAAGGCTCACATACATTGAAACCCGGAGACACGCCCCGATTTTTCAAAGCCCATTCTGTTCCACTCACCCTGCGTGAACAAGTCAACGAGAAATTACGCCGATGGCAAACCGAAGGTATTATCAGTCCTGTCAACTCCAGTAAATAGTCGTAGTTAAGAAGCCTGATGGAAATATTAGTCTCTGTGGAGATTTTTGTTCAACTATCAATAGTCAGCTTGAAATGGACATCTTTCCTATTCCCCGTCCAGAGGACCTGTTCCAGCGATTGACAGGAGGACAGTATTTCTCAAAGATAGATCTAAAGGACGCTTATCTGCAACTTCATATAGATGAAGAATCTAATTACTATCTGATTCTCAATACACCGCTAGTTCCTTTTCAATTACAGAGATTACCTTTTGGTGTCACTTCTTCAAATGCTATTTCCAGAGATACCTGCAACAAATCACAGTTTTGATTCCCGGTTGCACCAATTATATGGATGATATTGTCGTAACCGGCAAAGGCAACCAGGAACATTTGCAGAATCTCCAACACTTATTAAGCAAGTTAAAGGAGAATGGCTTGCGCGCTAGACAAGTGTAGTTTCTTCCATCCACAAGTACAATACTTAAGCCATATTATTGATGAACATGGCATCCGTTCTAGCGATCGGAATGTCACTGTTACTCTCGACATGCCAGCCCCTTAAGATTTGAAGCAATTACAATAATTTATTGGGAAAGCAAACTACTGTATAGGTAGTAAATTTATTCCCCACTTTGCTTCGGAAGCCGCTCCTCTGAATGCACTACGCAGAAAAGGAGTTAAATTACTGTGGTCTCCTCAATGTCATCACACCTGGCTGGCAATCAAAATTGCTTTAGTCAAGGCCATCAAACCCTCCCATTTCCCACCTGGAAAACTTATTACATTAGCAATGGATGCATTAGACTATGGCCTACGAGCACTATTATCACAAAAGGATGACAACGGTCATGAGTGACCACTCGCTTTTGCTTCTAAAAATCTCAATTCACATCAGCGTAACTATTCGCAGATCGAAAAAGAAGCATTAGCCGTCATCTATGGTGTCAGACATTTTAATGACTATCTCTATGGCAATAATTTCTTAATCATCACTGACCACAAGCCATTGGTTCACTTATTTAATCCTGGTAAAAAAAAAAAAAATACCAGACCAGACTCTCCGCAAACTACAGAAATGGTCTCTTTTTCTGTCTGATTATTCTTATCAGATAAAATACAGGACCACTTCACAGCATGCTGATGCCCTGCCACGCCTACCTGCAGGTCCTGACACAACCTTCGATGCTCATGAACAAGATTGTTTACAACTAGATATGGAATTAGAAGACACAGTCGTTTTCCTATCGACGCATACCGAATTGCCCAAGCTACAGATAAGGACAATTTCCTCGCTCAGATACGAGCCTATGTACACAATGGATGGCAAAATGCTTCCAAGCTATCATTGGAGGTAGCATATTTTCATAAGTTCCAAGATCGCCTTACTGTCAGTGAAGGAGTCTTATGGTTAGAAACAGGCACTCATTTCCGAGTCAACATTCCAGCCAGCCTTTGCAAACAGGTACTGAACTTCCTCCATGAAGGTCATTGGGGTATCGTCCGAACGAAGCAACTAGCCTGCCAACACTGCTATTGGCCCGGCATTGACCCAAATTGCGAACACGATCAGACAATGTGAAACTTGTCAAACACACCAGAATTCACCACCAGCTCATCTCTCCCCCTGGCCGCCAGCAGATAGCCAATGGGAACGGGTACACATTGACTACGCAGGACTATTCCTAAATTCAATATGGTTGATTGTTATAGATGCTATGTCTCATTTTCCTTTCGTAGTCGAAATGAGCTCTTTCACTACGGAAGCAACCATTCGTGTCTTACAGTAGATCTTCACAGCTGAAGGTTTATCACAAACTATTATTTCCGATAGTGGACCTCAGTTCATATCAGCCAAATTCCAGGATTTCTGTGCAACAAATGGCATTCGCCGTATTTTGGCACCTCCATTCCACCCACAATCCAATGGAGAAGCCGAGCGCCTCGTTGATACTTTCAAGAAGTCCATGAAGAAAGTTGTCCACTCTGGTCTCCACAATGACCAGGCTCTCATATAGCTTCTGAGAAACTACAAGATCATCCCCAGACCTGAAGGTCTCAGCCCAGTGCAGAAGCTGCATGGACGAACTCACAGAACTCAGCTTTCTCTTTTGCAGCCCATTCAACAGAAGACAGTCAGCACCAACCACAAGTTCCAAACTGGTGACAAGGTCTATGACAAAACTTTCTGCCAGCATCCAGCCTGGGTACCTGGTGTCACAAACATCCTTTGTGAAACCGACAGTATGAGGTCCAGACAGCTGGCAGGATCGTTTGTTGACACCAAGATCAGCTCTGCAGGCACTACGCAGCAGCCCCAGAAGTGGACTTACCCCCTCCACACCAACAATCTCTCTCTGAAAGAGCATTAGGCCAGTTCATTAATAGGGGTTCTTTTCCAGGTGTACCTGCACTAATGCCACAGCGCCAGCACACGGCCACCACAACACAGATGGTCAGCGCCCCAGTCCAACAGCATCACTGCCATAGACGATGTCAGCGTTTTACGCTGTACCCACGTAATTAGAAGGGGAGGGTGTTGTGGTGCCCTTTATTGAACTGTGTGCCATGCACCTTCATCTGCAGTCAATGTGGTAGAGTGCAGCGCTGGATAGTGACGTCATGCCAACTTACAGTATAAACTGGCATGCAGGATGAGCTGTGAAGCACTGACGTATGCCAACCTGTCTACACCGTACTCCAGCCACGCAGTGTTCCTCTATTGAAAATGTGGTCTGGACAGGTGGACTAACGCAGGTCGTGAGGTTTCACCTCTGCACACACAATCAGCCATCCCCTTTCTACCTCTCACTTGTCTTCCTTGCTTTCAGCATACTCATTATTTATTCTATTGTACAGAAGGACTTAATTCCTTACTTTCATGTGCTTTAAGATAGAGCTTCCCTTAATATTTGTGTTCTGGCAATGAGAATATTATTGTGACTAAAAGCACACACAGGAACTGACAACAGTCATTCCCACTAATCAGCACTTTGTAAATAATATGTACATAGTTAATTTTCATGGTCACCAGCAAGCACAACCTTTAGCTTCAGTACAATTTAAAGTGAATGAATACTTGTTAACTGGTGAATCAATAAAATTAAGTTTGTGTTTGTACAGGTGCTTGCTCTTGTACACAAAAGTAATATCTTGCTCTTTCATTAGTTGACACAGCCCTAATAAACAGCCTTCTTAGTACTAACTTGCTAGATAGATTGCACATTCACACTAATCTCACCAAGCAACGAGGAAGTTTTGTGTCAACATTTGGCGTATTCAAACATGAATAACATAACCGATATTACAGGCTGCTTCTCCTCCTGCAAAGCAATGGCTGTTCCCACCATTGTACTTCCTCCCTGGGAATATGTTTTTGAAATAGAAATGGGGGTTCAAAGAATGTGGGCTATATATCACAAGAAATAACAAATGAACATATTAAAAATAATAAAAAGTCAAATTAACACAAGAATAACAGAAAATATTTACAAAACAGCAGACGTAACAAATTCCTTAGTGGACCCTTGGGAGCCCAACCTGCAGAAAGGAAAAAAGGAATAAGTATTTCTGACTTGCAATTTTAACTTGAAGGAACAGAGGCCTAATATGATTTTAAAGATATTTGTGAAAAATAGACCACAAGAACTGAGAGAATAAGCATATTAACCTTTACTTTCTGAAACATTCCAGTACAGTAGTTTGCTTCCTCTTGCCCAGATGTCTCACGGAAAGAGGTTTTCTCTCAATTTGGTTGAGACTGTTGATGAGGTCTTCATCAATGGTGGAGGAGAAGTACCAGCGGTCAATATCATGTCCCTCCACTTCTGCCCCAAAAGTTGGTTCTGCTGGATCCTCTTCTTCTTCCTCTCCAGTACTTCATCTTTTAGCATCGTCACAAAGGTCTCCAACATCCATCTATGGTGCTAAGGTTAGGATATCATCGTCACAAGCAACAAATTCTTCTAATGTTGTAGCACTCTAGTCCTTTGATACAAATCCCCAATCTTCCCCATTGTCATCAGTACAATCTTCTTCATTAAAATCTTCTGAAATGGCACCAAAACCTAGATGGCCAAAGCAGATTTGAATAGTGTCTGTCGCGAATACTTGCCATGCTGCTACAAACATATGCATGGCTTGGAGTACATTAAATTTAATTTCCTCATTTCTATTGAGGAAAGAAATAGCTCTTTGAAACAGGGCCTTTCTGTACTTCACTTTCACAGAATGAATAATGCCATAGTCTAAAGGTTGCAGGTGACTGGTGCAGTTAGGAGGAAAGAAAACCACTTTGATATTCAGCAGGAAAGACGTAACTGAAGGATCAGCTGGACATCCGTCTATCACCAGCACTATCTTCCTTCCTGCCGATCCCATCTTGGCATCCAAGCTTCATAAAAATTTTAGAAATATCTCCAATGTCACCCATGCATGAAAAAAAAATCATATTTACACACGAGTATATGGGTGTTCTTGAAACATCTTGGATTCTTAAATTATCCAGTTATTAGTGAGGGTAATTATTTACTCCCATTGCTCTTAACACATAATGCTGTCAGTCTTTCTTTACTTTTTTTTGCCTCCATGACATTTTACTTTGCAAACAGCATGTCTTGGATGGGAGCAAATTATAAAACACTCCCGTTTCATCAGCGTCAAAAATATCCTTAGCATCACATCCTTCAAGAAGTCAGGGCAACGTATTCTTTTTCCAGCACAAGACTATTTCGTCAATAACTTCCACACTCTCGCCGCACGTTTTGAATTGAAAGATTGTGCCAGTTTTTAAAACGATCAAACCAGCCATTAGAACCAAGGAAATCGACAAAATCCAGCTTAAGTGAGAATTCTCGAGGTTTTTGTTTAAGTATGTTCCTGTCAATTGGAGTGTTGTCACTCCTTTTTTCCTTGAACCATTTAATTAAAATGTTTTCAAGTTCCTCATACAGCGAAGAATGAATATTCTTCCATATTTTTGCCCCAGAACCGCACTCCACTTCCGCGGCCAGAATAGATTCCTTCTGTTTCATGATGCCAAACAGCTTAGAGGGTGCCAAGCAGTGGCGGCGTGTGACCCTTATCGAAGTGTTAGCACACTAGTTTGTAGAAACATGCATAAAAACAATTTATGGGTCTGTCTGTCTGTTAGGTCATCAGCCCAGAGGCTGGTTGGATCCTCAGATAGCACCACCAAAGGTTATGCAGTTATAAGGAAACCCCAAAAACCAATGGCAGCACCAAAATGAGGCGTGCATGTTTAAATTTACACAAATCAATCCTGTATGTAGATCTGCATATATTACTTCTCTATCCGGCGATTTTGGGTAGCAGAAGTATCTGTAACAGAATCATGGAAACCCGGATTGTTCGTAGAGCTTTTCAGGAGGTTCTTCTCAATTGAAATTAATGATATTGATAATTTTTCTTGTCTTTGCGTACTACTTAAATAAGTTTTATCCATTTCATTGCCAAGAAAGATCGTTCGACAGAGGCGCTTGTAGTACGAATAGTCAAAATTAAAGAACAGAGTTTGGTTACTTCAGGTAATGCCACATTTAATACTGAACATGTTAAATATTTATAAAGTTCTAGTATGCAGGACTTCTTAAATTTTGTTGACACGTAGATGGCCGACAACTCGGTTTTGAGTACCGGGACGTTTAAGTAGTTACCACATGATTTAATCTGAGACTCGAATGGCCGAGCAGGAAAAAAGTCAATGTATGTTTCAAACAAGTCAAAATCCAAAAGAGAAAGAAAGTCCAGCTTCTTCAGATGAACCATTGTATCTAGTACTTCACAATACAGTCTCAGTATGATTTCTCTTTGTCAATTTCCACAACACCAATTTGCAGCATTTTAACTTCATTTTCATTTGATGAAACTTATGAATGTTCGTCTGTGCACTGCTTCCAAAACAAATAAAATTTATCATGTTTGTCATTCAGAAATATCTTTAATTCATCGACCGTGAAAGCACAATATCTTATGCCATTAATTTTAGTTTGTAAAATGTTGAACAAGATTTTTGCTTGGCCCCTAAAAGGCAGCTCTTGCCTCAACAGGAAAGAAACAGCATGTATCAGACAATTAACTGTATACCCGTTTGCTTTAATTTTTCCATTAGGTTTGTCCCGATTAATTATAAAGGTAAGGCTTAGGGATTCCTCTATTCTAGTGCTATTGAACTTCAGTAAAGCTATTTTGGAATTAACATGGTCTACAGCCTGTTCATGTCATTTTCCCCGAATTTTGTGTAAAATTTCATGGCCTTTCCTGCAAAAGCAGCCCTTATATTGGGACACCTTTATCTCTTTGCTGTGAGAACTGACGCTCACTTCTTTTCATTGTATTTCTGACTTTTGCCTTTCATTTCACTTGCTAGCCTATGCTGAACATTTTAAAGTTTTTTTTTCAGTAAACAATTATGCTCATTCCCACCCCACGCCTAATATTTTAGACAACTTTATACCAGATTCCCCAGTATCCATATGCCTTTGAGCCTTCAATTTAGTCTCCCCAGAAAGCACAATATTTTTCCTTTAAGTATCGACTTTTTAAAAATTTTATGTTCATGTTCACTCTACAACTTATACAAAGAATGGTTGAACTCACAAACACACTGAGCAACTAAAACCAAACCTGTATAAAAACATTACTAACATGAATCTAATTTCAATTTTATAATTGTTTTTATGTAGTGCACAATTTGAATGTATTATTCAATTTTTACATTGTTGTGTAGTGATTATAATGAATCTGTTGTAAAGAAAAGGGTTGATTTTTTACAAGAAAGTACAGTACTGTAATTCATCCAGGTCCACATGAAATTATTATTGTATGGTAGCACAGTAATTCACAACTTATCTTACAAGTACTGTATAATGTGGCATTGCACTCAGAGACCCTTAACTAGAAAAAAAAAGAAAGAAAAAAAAAGAAAAAAAACAATCTGGATAACATTACAGGCTAGGTAATCGCGACTCTACTGTACAAACAACACAGGTTGACAATGGAGGTTGAAAGTATCGAATATAAAATAGCTAACAGTTTACAGGTACTGAGGTGTGTCTGGATACTGATGATCAGACAGTATATGCTCTAACATACAGTAAGATGATCTCATGTTATTTAAATCAGAGTATATAGAAGTGCTGGCTAATACTCACTCAGTCTCCACCACTGCTGCAGGATATAGGTCCATACCATCATCTTCAACAACACCCTCTTCAGCCTTTGGTCCCTGTAAAAAAATAATGCATTTCAAAACATTCTGATCCTCAAGAAGGGACCAAGTGTAACAAACCAATTTCCCAGAAACTTCAATCAGTGAACGAGGGGTCAAAATAAGCAAACGTGTTTTGGCTTTCATAGACACTCGACTGTTTCCAAGAAAATTATGGTTTAAGTTTCTGATGTGCTTTATGTGCCTTTTAGCACGAAAAAGTTCAACTGATGCGGTGGCGTGTGCCCCATGTTCAAACCCCAATTGGTTTTTTTTGTTTGTTTCATTTATCTACTTATGTCCATTGACTACACAAATATTTCTTATCAAGTTGGTGGATGCAAGGGCGTTATGATGAATGTAAAATTACAATTGTGTTTCACAAAAAGTGTTTTGCATTTATTATGTATAGCTTATAAATATGTATGTTATCTTTAAGGGATTACAGTGTTTTGTAAGTTCATTCTTATATTAATGCTTCAGGAAGATGGATAATACTGTTCATAGAAATATTTGATACATAGAAATTTTGCACACCACGAGCACTGCGCGGAGGCAGGTTTGCCACAGTTATATTTCTGGGTGGGAATATCACTTGGGAAAGCAACGTAAGGATCTGAAAAATTAGCATCTATTTGTTTCAAAATTAGCATCTATTTTTCTATCTATTTACAAAGTTAAAATAATCGCATGTTATTATTAATTTTAACGATTCCAGGTTTATGAAGTGCACTTGGTTCACACACAATATAAATACACTGTTCAAACAAAAGCCCTGTCAGTACTTTATTTGCTTTTTCAAATTGCACCATCTGTGTGTAACCACTGTGTTGTAATGAGACAACACATGCTCGCTATCTACAATGTTCGTTGGCGTCCACAACAACACAAGACAGTATTTAGCAAATATGCTGAATTCTGTCTGAACTGCAGCTAATGCAAGCATGACATCACATTTTTCACTTTCTTTCATCTGGGTTTGAATTGCATGTTTCAGAGAACGGTAACTAGACCAGATATTGTTTTGTGAGAGACCTGTTACTCCAAACAATTTCTCAAGCTCATCTAATTTATCAGTGTTATTCAAAATTATATTTTTTGGATACAAAGCTTGAGAAATTGACACAAAATGATTATGGTTGGGGTCTTTAGCTTTGAATGTGGCTAGCTTACACTGTGAAGAATGAGCAGCTTTGACAAATGTGTCTCTACATGCAGCCTGCTGTAGAGGAGTGAGCATCATAAGTTGCCGCAGAAAAATTCCCCTCACAAATGAAGGTAAAACTGGCGTCAAGGTTATGCAGTTTGGGGTAAAGGAGATGGATGAGAGGTAGGATACAGAGACCCTTCAAGTTCAGTAAAGAGATCAACCAATCCATCTGCATGATCTGTGACAAAAACCATGTGGGAGTGAAGCCTATTCACTTCTCGGTCACTCAGGTCAGTCAGGTACTAAATACCACAGTTGTTGATGTCTTTCATGTCAGACATCTTGAAAAATATAACAACATCAGTAAAGTAAGCACTCAAATAGAAGACAGCCTGAAACCAGCTATGGAATTGGGTTATGACAGGTACAGGAAAAAGCTCTGCTTCCTTTGAAGCACCATACTTTGTTGTTAAAAATTGTAAATAATTATATTTTCACTTTCTTGTGTTCAAAAATGCAGACTTTATCATTGCAACCACACGATTTAAAAAAATCTGTCATCACTGCGACCCAACTATTGGCAACCAAGCTAATCTTATGTGCCCAGCACTGTACATGCTTTAAATGATCCCCTATGACCACTCTTAATGTTTCATAACACCAGGTCATATACAGGGCACTGTCACTAACAAACACTTTAACTGCATCATATGGTAAGCTATAACTGCGCAGAGCTTCTAAAACAGCATGAGAGCAGTTTGTAGCATTTCCTGCATCAAGATAGTTCACAGTAACAACGTGCAGGTCTCTTTTCGATCCGGCTGGGACTTGGAACATAATGATAAAAACACAGCGGCCCATTCTATCTGTAGTTTCATCACAGAGTATATTGATGTCTTACCCATTAGAGCCTATGCTGTTCTTTTCTGGTGGTCAGATGCAACTTCTAGAAAGGAAGAAAGACCTCAAATTATAACAAAATAATTTAAAATTACTGGATCTATTGGATACGGGTAAGATAGTACGATATAGAAATCGCACTCAAATTTGGTATCCTTCAATTTTGCGTGTGGTTTCGATGTCGTAATACCTAAAACTGTACTCGATCAATGAAATCAAAACTTACCCAGTAAATATACTTCACGTAGAGTTCTCACACACGGCAGCTCTTCATTTGAAATCTCAGTAATCCAGGGTCTTAGCTCTTTGCTTTCCAGCTTTTCCAGAGGTATATTTGCTTTGGCAAATACTTCAACTGCGTGTTTCGAGAAGTTATCACTGGAAATTTTTAGTCGTTTACAACTATCTAACTGTGTGAGCACAGAAGATTGCTTTCTTTGAGATGTACTAGCATCAGGGGTTGAACTTTCGTTATCGTGTTGCTTACCCACGTGTTTTTCAGATTTAACATGTTTCACAATGCTATCTTTTTTTTCTCACCCAATTCGGCAATTACAATAGTTGCAAAACACTGTCGCTGAATCTGTGACATATAAACCATCTTTTGCATAATGCTGAGCCCTTCCATGCGCAGTTTTTGCCATGTGCCCCATAACCTAAACAATCGCTCGACTTTCTACTCTTCACTAATTTCAATTTTGAACAACAGGAAAACAACGCTGCATCTATCTCGTTATTTTCATGACACTCAATTTACATTTTGATAATAATTGATACAGATTTTATTCCCCTTGTAAATATCAATTAAGTCAGCAAGCAGCAATCGATCAGCTACTTTTCTTCATCGATCAGAACGGTCGAAAGATTTATGCATCATATTTTGAGTATTTCGGACAATTTTGCCAATATATGTTGTTTTTGCCAGTAAAATAGCACATTTTTGCAGAATTTGCATCAAAATCACATATACTAATTTTGCATTTTGGGTCACAATTCGCATTTTGTCACTCTTCTATTTATGCGTAAATATTTTACTCCACATTAGAATTACCGTAGGCTTGGATTCAGTACAAGATAAAAAAAATTGCATTTATCGCAAATGAGATTTTTTTCAGGTCCCTAGTTATATGAGACTTACCTCTCGTTGCAGCATGTGGTATGTGGACTATTGTTGTGTGCCTCATACTAACAGTTGTGAGATTCAAAGGAAAAGGAAGGGGCGGGGCAAGGAGAGACGGGGTGGGGCAAGGGGAGAGGGCGGAGAAAGGAGAGGGGGTGGAGGGGAAGAGGGGTGGGGAATTAAGGCAGGGCCGAAAGATGTGGGAAAAGAGATGGTTGCTGAGGAAAGGTGCTTCGAATATTACGAAAAACTGAATTATGACTTGTTGGTTTGATGTTTCTAAAAATGGAAATTACAAGGTCAAATAGGATATTTGGCATTTCTGAAATGTCATTAAGATTATGATTTGGGTTACAATATTGATCTATATGTATGAAGCAGCTTTCAGTAATGTTAAGGAGGGGTCCTTTGTTGATAATTTTGAGAATTTCCATATCTTGTTTTATGTCTGTGAATTTGTGATTTTAGTCATGCATATGCTGTCCTAAAACTGAAAATTTATTGTACTTCAGGGAATTGACGTGTTCCGAGTACCTTATATTAAAATTCCTCTTGGTCTGTCCGACGTAAGAAGAATTACAACTGTTGCAAATAATCCTGTATACTCCTGATTTTGAAAAACTATTGAACTTGTTTATGGATGTGGCATTATGTAAGACTTGTTCATTCCTATTGCTGGCTTTGGAAACTACTTTTATATCGTGCTTTTTAAAGAGGTTGGTGACTTTGTAAATTTGTTCGTTGAACGTAAAGATAGAAAGGGAGCAGTTGTTTTGTTTATCTTTTTTCAAGGGAGGAGTTGTTTTGTTTATATTTTTTCAAAGTTGTGGAGGGGCAATATTTATATTTATTGATTATTTTTCCAATAAAGAAACTGTTGTATCCATTAGATTTATCTATATTACAAATGGTGTTCAACTCATTTTTGAGGTTTCTTTAAGACATTGGAACACTGAAGGCTCGGTACACCATGCTGTTGTACGCTGCTCGTTTATGAATTTGCAGGCGTGAAGAATCTTGATGGATTATAGCGACTGTTTAGGTGGATTTTTAGAAAACCTTATATCTTAAGTAGCTTGGGTGCCTGATAATATTTAAGTCTAAAAAATTAATTTTCCATTCAATTTCGGATTCAAGTGTGAATTATATATGCAGGTGAATGTTTAGATTAATGAGGGTAGTAGCAGCATATGTGATGCTCTTATCCATAATTACTATGGTGTCATCTACATATCTTGCCCAGAAAAGGATGTTGTCAAAGTTATTATTATTACCAATTTTGGTGTGTTCCAAAAAATACAAGTATATCTCAGCTAAGATACCAGAGGCCAACGATCCCATAGCCAATCCTTCTTGTTGATAAATAACATTATCTGAAGTGAAATAATTGTTGCTTATAACTAATTTAAGAATAGACATGAAATCCTGTATTTCTAATATACTTAGGCCACTGTATTTGCGTAAATTGTTTTGAATGATGGGGTGAACCTTGGAGATTTGTATGCTAGGATACATGTTTACAATATCGAATGTGTGGAGAGAATGATTGGATTGAATGTTAGGCTTACATATTCGTTTTTGTCCATTATGACTGTAGTGTTACATTTATCTGCTTTCGTAATTATAAGATAATTATAATTTATTTTCTTTTTGAGAGCATGTATTTGCTTTTGTACGAGAATCGAATCCTTGTAGCTATTGTCGTCATAAGTAGTAATGGGTGAATTATGGGAGTTAATCTGCTGGCAATTTGCTAATGACTAATTCTTCTTCTACTACTGTAGTGATGGCTATGTTCAGAGTGTTAATATCAGGCCAACTGTGTTTAGGGCCCTTGGCTAAAATGGAACTTTCGTCTTCGTTCAATGGTACCTTGAACAAATTTATGATCGGAGGGTGAAATTGGTTGGGCATGTTAGGCCTAGTGTTTTTGTTGGTTTCTTTAGCATAGTTATTGTTGAGTTTAGAGTTCATTAACGGATGCAGTTTTTTCTCTAGGGTTTGTTGGTTTTTTGATGATACAATAAATAATCTATTGTCAACTTGGGCTTGAAGTAGGTTCCAGTGAGCATCTGAAAGTAAACTTGTAGTTTTGAGGTGAGTCTCATATAATCTATGATTAAAAAAGGACTTTTTCTTGTACAAAAATTTGATCTCCTCTCTCAGTCAAATCATATTTGTTCTAGTTTGGGTTTTAGTAATTTTTAAAGAACAATGATTCTTAAACTTGCTTTTAAGAAAGATGGGTGTCAAATTGTGAGCGATACACTGTTTGAGAAATTCAATATCTTTGCCCAATTTGGCTATTTTGACTTGAAGACCTAAATATAAATAGGCCTTCTGTTTTGCCTGGTTGGCTACATAATCATAGGATATGAACTTCATGGTTTTGATCCGTATTGAATTGTGATCAAAATAATAATTAATGTCGTAATGGTCCACATTTTCAATACTATAATATGCAATATTTTGAATTACATTACTAAACTAGGGACTAGTTTCGGCCTTGGCTGGCCATCTTCAGCCTTAATGTAATACATCTAATAACTAAACAAATGTACAAACACACAATTGACATGAAAACAAATGTACAAACATACAATTGACATTAAAATCTGGGATGAACTATGTGTAAAATTTGAAAAATAAATAAATAAATTGGACTCTCAATTCTTAGCATCTGGAGTATGCTTATCATCTAGACTCTTTCTTGCATTAATACCGGTAGTCATAGAATTGTTACTTCCATCACTGCTAATCATTACAATTTCTATTGCAAAACGGGAACTGGTAAATGTTGATTCAGTAGTCAGATCATCAATCACCAAATCTACTTGAGTGGTGTCAGCAGTATGCAACCCATTGGACACCACTGTAAATAACCATCAGCTGACACAGAACTGATAGACGATGTTTCCACATCAACCAACATAAATAAAATGAAATGTTCCTGTAGTGCTTGTTAAATCGTGCTGAAATGCTGCTTGACATTGTCAGGACGGCACATGAAGATATGGTTAAAACTGACAATTCTTAATTTGTGGCTGGTATATATTGTAATTCAAAATATTGCATATTATAGTATTGAAAAGGTGGACCATTATAACATTAGCCTAATTTAATAATTATTATTGTGACAACTTGCATGGTACATATCATTTCAGAAGGAAAGGCTACAGATGTCAGTATTGAAAAAAAAAAAAAAACCCCAACCCTTGGACACTTGTGCTAGGAATAGATGCAGCATTACTCAGGCGGGCTACATATGTAGCCTAAACAGAAATTCAATCTGAATGACTCATACATACTATTTTTTGGTTTCTTTGGTAATAATAACTTAAATAATAGTATATATAAATCTTCTAAGCCAAATTTGAAGATCATATGCAGGTTTTTCTTTTGTTAAGAAGAGGAAATAATCCTTGAAGAAAAATTTGATTGTATCTCACACTAATGGAAATCCATCATGGAAACAGAAATAAAAGAATTAGAGCTTTTAAATTTATTTGTGTATATACCCAACTACCTACATTAGAACATATTTGCATGGTAAATAAATAAGTTACAAAAATTTCAGGTTAAAAATCTGTCTTAAGAGTTTCTGTGAGCATTTTAAGGAATTTTGGCATTTTAAAAATATCTCTAATTGTTTTTTGATTTTTGCCTTTGTGGCCTATACATTTTGACTGAAAACTTAATAAGCATGATCACACTTCACACTTTATCTTCACTGAAGCACTCTGTCCAAATGCACGTAGAATAATTCGGACATACTTTTCTGTAGCAATTTCCGCAGCTCTTCCTTGTTGATTTATCCCTCCATCAACCACAACAGAAGCATCTTCCTACTTGATTTTCTTGGTCAGCTAAAGGATGAACCACAGGAATATCAGTTCCTTGAAGAAACTTGGCACATTTTCAAAGAGAAAGTGGAATTGATTTTACTTCTAACCTCCAAGATATTTGTGGTTTATCAAGTCCCATGCGCCTGTTTCAAGAAACAAACGTCTGCATACTTTGTTATATTTGGTATTGTATGTATAGTTATGTAGGAACCATCTGACTGTGTCCCTTCGCACAACTCAAGATTTACGTTGTAACCATTTTTAGCACACACTAAAACTAAAACCTTGATTCCGTACTTAGTAGGCTTCTTAGGCATGTGTACTCTGAAGAGACACTTTCTATGGAATTCCAACAATTGCTTATCTACTGTATAATATTCACTTGGTGCATAAAAACGCTGGAAATTCTGCACAAAAAATTCAAATATTTCCATAGTAGGCGCTAGTTTATCAATGCTTCTCCTATCTTGGCGGTCTCTAATGTTGCCAAACCTAAGACATCCCATTAGGAAGTGGATAAACTTAACCATAATAGGTATTTTATTTGATCCTGCATTGACTTGTCAAAATCTATTACAGAAACTATTGAAAATAGTTTATGTTGGGTCCACCTTGTAAATACACTTTTAATGACTGAAAATTATTTATTCTATCATACATGTTTCAGGAACAATATGCATTCCCTTTATCAGTGAAGTCAAGTGTATTGACAAAGAGGACCCAACATAAACTATTTTAAATAATTTCTTTAACAGATTTAGGAAGTTGGCGTAGGGACGTGGCGAGCCCATCGCCCAGTGGGAAACCACTGCAATCAGCCACCCGAGTATTGGCGGGAAAACCATACCTCATTGGGTTAGGAGGAAATGCCAACCCAGAACCCTGAACATCTGGGGTTGTCCCTCTGCGGTTAACAACCGTAGTTGTAAATCGGAGCTTGCTCCACCCAAGGTTAACTACCTTCGAAATTCAACTTTTAGGAAAAAAATTCCACCGTCCTGTCCAAGAAAGCAGGAGAAGGCTACATCGGACTCGGTAGGTAGCCACCTAGAAGGTGTCAATGAGTCGGAGCGTTGGCAATCACCCATTCCTAAGCCAGCACATAAGAACAGGATCAAACAAGATCAGATCAACTACATAGCAACTAATAATATTAATTCTCTACTTAAAGCAGGAGAACTAAAGAACTTGACGAACGAATTAGATAAACAGAAAATTTTAGTAGCAGGACTCCAGGAGATGAGAAAAACTACAGAAGAACCATTCGAATCTCAAGGCTACAGAATTTACAACAGGAAACCTGGACTAAGGGTTATGAAACAATGTCCCTAATTTGGAACTGGGTTTATAGTCAATGTGAAAATAATAGATTCGATAATCCATTTTCAAGCCATCTCACCTAGAATTGCAATTTTGAGTTTAAAAGCATCCAACAAAATTTATACCATGCCCATGCCCCTACTAATGAAAATAATTTTCTAACAAAGACTAGGAAAGAAGTGGAAAAGTTTTGGGATCTTGACCAAACTGTAAACCAAATAAATATTAACAACATTAGGATCCTGTTAGGGGACTTCAATGCCCAACTCGGAGGAGAAAAGAAATACCGAGATATCATTGGAAAATGGGCTCCACATAAACATACAAATAAGAATGGTCAAAGACTTGTTGAACTCTGCAGAGAACACAAACTGACCTCAAAGTCCACATACTTCAAAAGGAGGCCCAACAAACTTAAAACTTGGAAACATCCTGATTGGAGAAAAGGGGAATGGCAGCTGGATCATGTATTTATGGACAAAACCTTCCACAGAGAAATCTACAATGTTAAAGTATTAAGAGGAGTAGATATAAGTTTGGATCATTACATAGTCAAAATCAAAATTAAGTTCGCACCACTAAAAAAGAAACCAAAATGCAATAAACGAAAGAGGAACTTTGATCCACACCAATTAATTAGAAATTATAAATATAGAGAAGTCACACCAAACATAAAACTGACAGATAACTTAGAAAACTGGTTCCAATTCTCAGGCAACAACCTGAAAATTTAGCTCCATTGAACACACGTAAAAGACATGCCTGGTGGACCTCAGAATGTGACAAAATTCATGAAGAAAGACATCAGGCATGGTTCAAATTTCAAACAAACAAAACAGAAGAAAGTGCAACCAACCTCAAAAATATCAGGAAAAAGTTCATACAAATTATCAAGCAAACCAAGAGACAATCACAGAAAGATCTAATCAACTCAATAGAAGAAAATTACCACAAAACTAATTCCAGAGACTTTTACAAAATGTTTGGAAGACAAGTACAAAAATTTGCCCCTCCCACGTTAATGCTGAAAAGTGAGGATGGAAAAACAACACATAATGACAAGGAAAATGCCAAAATCATGGCAAAAGCATTCATTAAACTTTTGAATTGTGAAGAACCCCAGGAACTTTTAGCAATTAATACAGACATGCCCATCAAAACCCCCACTGAACCAAGAGGTGGAAACAGCACTCAGAGAGTTGAAAAATTATCAGGCATGCGGAGAAGACCAAGTTTTCGCAGAAATATGGAAATATGCCAGTGATACAGTTCGAACATCCTTACACACGCCCTAAGAAAAATCTGGATAACAGAAAAGTTCCCCGAACATTGGACCACAGCCATAATCCACCCACTCCACAAAAAAGGAGATAAAAGTAATCCAGATAATTACAGAGGTATTTCTCTCTTAGACTGCACATACAAGATTTTCTCCAGAATCCTATACAGGAGGATCAAAGAGCAACTAGAGGAAGAATTAGGTGAATACCAAGGAGGCTTCAGACCTTGGAGAAGCTGTGCATAACAAATCATCACTCTAAAATTAGCCATAGCATATTACAAGAAGCAAAACAAACCTCTTGCAATAACCTTCATGGACTTTAAAAAAGCTTACGACTGTATCCATAGACCTTCAATGTTGAAAATTTTAAGAAATTTTGGGCTCCACCCATTCATCATAAAAACAGGCTTAAGACAAGGAGATTGCTTGTCACCACTGCTTTTCAACTGTGCCGTCAAATATATAATGAGGGAATGGTACAAGATTAACCCAAAGAACATCTGAATTGGAAGACCCAAAGACAACATAAGTTTAAATTCCTAGGATTTGCTGATGACCTTGCTCTCTTGTCCAACAATATTCAGGAAACCAGACAACAAGTTATATTACTACAGGAAATAGCACAGAAAATTGGTCCTGGAATATCTTTTGAAAAGACAGTAATCATGTTTACTGACCCACCACTCATAAACAAAATTGCCATAAGAAACCAAGAAATCAAAATTGTAGATAAAGTTAAATATCTGGGAGAAATCATAACATATAACCTCAATGAAAAGACAGCATGGCATAACAGAATAAATAAATTGACCAGAGAAAAATATGTCACCAAGAATACCTACAACAAAAAGAGCCTGTCAATAGCAACAAAATTAAAACACTACAAAACAGTCACTCAACCAAAAATAACATACGCAATGAAGCCATCTTCAAAACAACTAACACTGCATAAATAGACAAAATACTCAAGATAGAGAGAAGAATCATTAGAACGTGCATCAACAAATCATACCAAAAAGATGGACACTGGAGAGTAGATTCTAATGAAACAGTCTACAAGGAAATAGAACCAGTAACGAGCACGATCAGGAAGAAACGCATTTCATTTTTTAGACATTTAATCAGGACACCAGAGAACAGGATCATCAGGAGAATAATAGAAAAATTATGGAATAGTAAGTGCAACATTAAGTGGATTACAGAAATCAAGGAAGATATAGATGAACTACTAATTACAGTCGAAGACCTAAGAAACAAAACCAACAAAATCAGGAAACTCACAGACAAGCAAATCAGACTGCAAACCAGAATCAAGAAACAGACAATAGGAAGGGTGATTTCCGATGAAGAAAGAAGAATAAGATCAGAAAGAATGAAGAAGTACTGGACTGACAGGAAACTGAAAAATTCTTTGTATAAAGTTGGATAGAGTGGTCCAATGAAGGCCATAAAATGTCACACTGAGATTTAGGAAGTGGAATTGGTTCTAACTCATTGCTAGATAGCAAGCTTCCACATCTGATCCTTTGGAATTATTCCACACTTGCTTACTGTTCTTCCTGCTACTGCCTAGACACCCACATAGGTAGAGAATGCCTATCAAAGCACGCATCTCTGTAGTATCGGTAAATTTTGCACCACGATCACATTCAAACTTGTCTCTTCATTCACCTATATAAATATTACCTGCTGTTATCATCATTTGTATTATATTGTTATCTATAAAAAGTTCTAAGCATTCAAGTTCAGTTTTCACAGTACGAGCAATTCCCTTAGGGCCAGGAAAGTGCACAATAATATTATGGGCTCTTGTACACACATTAGTACGTGGATGATCCCTTAGCCACTTGAAATTGTCCTTGGCAATGAGCCATCTAGAATTATTGCTGCCGGTACCTGCATCGTCACTTGTCACAGGACACTCGGGCAGGGTATACTGCTTGTACCTTCTTTAAATTCAGTTTGGTGTATTTCGTGTGTATATATATACTGTTCACTTTCGTCACTATCACTGCTAACAACACTATCACTACTTTCATCTAACCACTGACTGATTTGAAAGTCATCTACCTGGCCGCCTGTGTGGCAATGTTTGCTTTGCTTGGTCATTGTCAGCACTGAAACAGCAATGCTCAAGCGGGATACTGTTGTAGTCCAGACCATTTCTAATTCATCTGGTGCCTGTAAGGCGTGCCTAGTCAACCCGGAAACACACTCGCCAGTTAATTGCAACAGTGACAGGCAGCTATAGAGTATCAACATTCCTAACAATGAATATACTCTGTACTACAACAAAATAAATTACTCGGCTACACCTGTAGCCCACGCTAGTACCCGAGGGTTAAGAAATTACACATTTATTTAATTAAGCAATATGAATTAAAAATGTAAGTTATTTATCAAAACTATACTTACTGTATACATTAAGAGAATATAACACTTCCAGAGTAAAAGCACATACACAATTAGAATACAAACAAAAATAATGAAATCAGTAGTGTTGTCATCAATTAGTATGATGTCAAGCATTTCAGGCAGATTAAGGTTTCCTTGCAAGAGAGAAAAAATCAAGGGAGAGTCTTCTCTATTTAGTAAATATGAATGGATAGATCATCGAGGATGGCTTCCTTCCATGATGACCACTAGAATGATCTTTATCTTTCTTAGGTAGTGGGATGTTGATCTATTGGTCACTTCAATTCCCAGAACACCAGGATTACAACAACTGAATATGAAAGTAAATACATCAAGCAAGTTTAATCTGATGGAGTACAGAAACTGCTCACTTTTACTGTTAATGCAATGATGTACAAACCGTAATGGGATTCAGACAAGCATATAACATACTTTTTTTTTTTTTACTAGAGAGTCAATGCACTCACAAGTCCGGATATGTGGCTAAATGGTTAGTGCGCTGGACTCTGGTCCAAGGGGTCCTGGGCTTGATTCCTGGCCGGGTCTGAAATTTTAACCTTCATTGGTTAATTCCAATGGCTTGGGGGCTGGGGGCGCGCGTGTGTGTGTGTGCCGTCTTCATCATTAGAATTCATCGTATGTAGGACGCCACCCTCATAGAGGTGCAGGTCGCCTATATGGTGCCAACTAGAAAGACCTGCATCAGGCCTCTTCGGAGGCCACAAGACATTGATGCACTCACAAGACTGGTCACTGTGTTACCCTCTGGTCTATCACAGTATATGGCTTTTAGTGCTGGCAGTGTCCAAGGACATGCTCTTTATCATGATAGTATAATGTGCCAGTTTGAAATAGAGCTGGCACATTGTACCAAATGAAATAAGGAAGATGTCACTTAAAATATGGGACATTTTATGGAAATAACAAACACGTCTGATTTTAGAATATGACTGTGATAAATTACCTTATTTCTTCCAGATGTATTTGCTATTTAACTTTAAAATCGTTAAAACATCAGCATAAGATTTTTATCACAGTATGGAATTCTTTACTCGACATTTTTATATTTGTTAACATTGATGCTTTCACGGCCCATAGTTGTAGACATAATATGGGCTTTTGGGCTTATGACGTGTCATAAAAACAAGGTGAAACACTTTATATTTTGCAGAGAACACCTGCTTTGTTTATGTCTTCATTCTTTATTACAGACACTGAGCATCTATTTATCACATCAGCCCACTTATTTGCCATCAAGAAGAAAACATCTTCCACAAGTGCATTTGAACCAAAAATATTAAGTACAAGTTCCGTAAGTTTTTGTAAACACTTTTAGCCACTTCTGTAATGCATCTTCATCTCTTTTCAGGATGTTTGAAGGAATGTCTCAAAAATGCAAAACTCGTCATACAGTTCTTCCATACCAATCCTTATTGTTAACTGAAGGTATCAGACAGCACCTTCCTGACAAGAAAAATGAATGCCTTTCTCCATCTTCTTCTGCCATTCTTCAAACAGTACATTTGTAACTTTGCTCTAACATTATCTTTAGAGAAATCATAGGATAGGAGGAGATATTTTAGAGCTTCATCATCAAATTTTCTGGAACTTTCTTGCCTGAAAAAGGAATGTTCTATAAAATATGGGGCAGGTAGCAACCCTAGTGTAATGTGAATTTCCTAAACATACAACAGGATGACTCACTCATGATTTATAATGTGGTATACAAAATAAGCAACAAACAAAATGATTTTCTATTTCATGACAAGGAGGCAGCATGCATTACAGCTGCATGTATACCTTGTCTGCATCCACATTAGTCTTAATCAGAATGTGTTAAGCAGGTAAGTGAAAGAAAACAGGTGTATGCAATTAGAATAGAATAAAATAACTGTGTCCTCCTAACTTGGTGGTAAGCAACATCATTTACCTCCATTAGAGACATGATTTTGAAATTAAGCTAAAGAGAACAGGAAGCTTAGTGGATCCTCATACATGCAGACAGCTTGATATGATGAGGGTAAAATGGGCAATGAGAAGCAACAGATATAGCATTCCCAATGTAACCCATTCCATGGACAATTATATTTGAACTGTGAAAAGAGCAGCCAAGCCAACATTATGCCTTCCTATTCACAACTATGCTCGAGTTATAGCTACGTAAGTCCCAAGTTTTCTTTTCATTCTTGTCTCTTGTCTATTAGCTCACGCTTTTTTACATATATTCATTCACCTTCTTTCCATTATAGATTGGACTTTATATGATATTGACGGTTTCCACTATTTCGAGTCACACAACGCTGTACCTGGCCTTTTGTCTTTCTTATACTACATACACTAGCTTCTGTTGCCCTCCAGACTACATGCAGATGTGATTATTGAAGATAAGACTGTTCTTACATTTTAATTTGTGATTTTGTCCTGATTTTAAAGTGACATACAAAACTTTTAGACAGAGGTTTCCAACCTTGCCACAACCTTGTTTTGTTTTAGATTTATCATGTCGTATGTACGCCATCCTACACATAAATTAACACTTGTAAAACCTTCAATTATTATGTTTAAGATATTTTAATTACCTTTTATTAAATGCTAAGTATGACTATACCCTGTAAATATGCAATGTACATTTGTATAACTTCAAAATCTGTGTAGATGAAAAGTGTAGGAAGCTCTGTAATATTAGTATATTGGGTATTATCCACTATCATTCTCATATATATGGAGGTTTCTGGAAACTTACTGTAATGATTTATTATCCAGATACATGTAGAACATTAGGAATTTTGTAGATTGTGTCACTGTGGTTTGTGTATATGTAGTCGAATATTCAAGTTCGATCTACTCCGATCGAGAGGCCAGTTTATTGATTGTTCCTTGTATGTCCAGATGTGTTCCACTGAGAGTGTTGCAGGAACATTTCCAGAAGTTGATATTTATAGACTGTTTGTCGAAAGGTATATATATCAAGCTGATAGGCCGAGAAGTCAGTCAGTCAGACAGTGACAGAGAGAGAGACAGAGACAGAGAGACAGCGCAGTAAGAGAATGTCGAGTGTGGGTTAGACTGAGTTGATATCTGTACTTGTCAGAATCGACTTGAGAGAGAGGGTAGTCAGTCTCGCCTTGTGATGGCAAAGTGAATAATCAGTGTGTGGACTGTTGATATCTGTACTTTGCAGAATCGACTATGTGATGGTGTGATGTGTGATGGTGAAGAGAATAACCAGCGAGAACTTGTTGATACCTGTACTTGACAGAATCGAAAGTAAATAGCTTCAGTGTGTTCCCTTAATAGTGTAGTGTAGTGTAGTGTAGTGTACAACTGTGTATAACTGTATGTTGTTAAGGAATAGACATAGCGACAATAAAGTGGTTTTATGCACGGAAGTGAACGTATCTCATGTGATATTTATTTACACCAAAATAAAATCGCATTGAGCATGATAATCATCATGCCTCACTTGGATTTTGCCATATTTGCTCACATATAACTCGCCACCACGTATATCTCGCACCCCATTTTTAGCATTTGAAATTGTAGGGAAAAAAATCCCCGTACATAAGTTGCATTAATTTCTGACATTGTCATAAAGACATCCGGTACATGCACGAAATAAAGTTTGGGACTGTACCAATAGCTGTTACGGTACTTTGTACGTGTCAGTACAAGAAGGTTCATTTATTTCTACCTGCAGAATGGTTGGCGCTAGCTGTTGTAACAAAAATTCTTAACTCACAAACCCCTGCCCCAAGGCCACATTCCTAGCCAGTCAGTCACATTCAGCCATCCCTCTTACTCTTCAGTCTTTGTCAAAATGCTTATCGCTACCTGTCCGGCAGAGCTGATAACGTGAAGTGGGACTGTTTCCCTGTGTAGGCAGTCAAGTGATCACAGTATTAGGTATCGTTTATCTGTTGTATTGTCTACAAGTACCAGTATTCTGTTTTCACATTTCATTGTTGTTTTCTTGTGTAGGTCGATCTTTAAGTTATGGAGAAACGTGGGAGTTATACGGCTGAGTTTAAACTCAAAGTGATAAAATATGCTGAAGAACATAGTAAGAGAGCTGCCAGTCGAGAATTCAGAGCGACTTTAATGTTCGCTACTGGCATAAACAGAAAGCTGCGCTAGAAACCACCAACTGAACATGAAAGGTATTAGGGATGAAAACTGGTTTTCTGAGCTGGAAGATGAGTTGATTCATTACATTACAGAGTTGCAAAATGATAGAATATTACGAGACTAATAGATTCCTCAATTTTTTCGATTACCAGGGACAATAATTTCATTTATGGCATATTAAGAACTTCAACCTCAAATATAATAAGAGAGGACTCGCAACATCCAGGTACCCACAAGAAAGCCATCTTTTATAATGTGATTCATAGAGCTTTACATTTTCCTTTATCAACTAAAAATTTTAAAAAAGAAATTAATAACATTTACAACATCGTCCTTATCAACAGCTACAACATAAATTTTTCCAACAGAATACCGTACTTAATAAAGTAAAAAGCAAACAATCTACTAAATTAATCAGAGATCCAAAAGAAAAAAAAAGAACATTCTTATTTACTTATAACAATATTTTTCAAGCAAGTAATATCTTCAACAAACCTAACTTCAACAAAGCTAAACCAATTTAAAATTATTTTTCAACACCCACACCATTAATAATACTGATAAATATTCTGATTCTGGTATTTATAAACTCAAATGCACAAATTATAACTCTAGCTATGAATGAGGGCAAATCAAAAAAAGTTACACTTCCAAGTTAAGGCCATTTATGAAACCACATACACATAGGCAATATGACTATGACAACATATAATCCAAGTTCACTTTTCCACATACACCCCAAGACACAGTAAATATTTCTCGGAACGGTCAACCAACTTTTCGATTCCAGATGCCTAGAAATCACCTCCAGCGCTATGTATGGTGGTGGTGAACAATGGGAAAACACTGCCATATGAAATGTTCAGCATGCCGGTAATTTCCTGCAGTGTTATGCGCTGCTTCTCTCTAATGATCCCATGCACAAGGTCAACATTTACAATGGTACTAGACGTTCCAGGCCCGCCTTTTTGATATCCGTCCATGAGATCCATGTGTCCGGTGTCAAATTACTTACACCACTTTACAATCCCTGGCCGATAAATTGCAGGCTTGCCATATACAATAGTGATTTCACAATAAATGTCCGTGCAATTGAGCCGCATAGCCCATAGAAATCTGATTGTTGCACGCACCTCCAATTTCGAGTGAACATGCAGTCGACGCGCCATTGAGCCTAGCCCGTTCTACACACACAACATGACAGAATACCACACCAACCTTCCTATTGAAAGTGTCAGAAGTTACTCTAGCTTGCTCCGTACTGGATACAGTCATGACAAACAGCGTGCTCTCGCGGCAAGCTAGTGTAATTTACTTTTTGATTCACCTTCGTAGGTCAAACATCCGGGAACTTTCATATATATTATGAAGAACCCAAATGCCTAAAAGATACAATACATTTTTGGCCTTTCTCTCAAATTTGTTTGTTTTTCTGTTTTTGTTTGTTAAGGAAGCCATTACTGTATATTACAATATCGACTCAATTAATGTAAGTTTAAACCTTTTCGGTCTGCCGAAAACACTAATTTGAACACACATAACATACCTGTAAAAAATACACACTCTTAAACAAAGAATGACAAGTTTCGTTCTACAAGAACATCCTCAGATTCTATCAAATCACTTTAAATCACGCAAATAATATGTACAATATTGTTTACGTTGCATAAACTTGTCAGTGATTTAGAGTTGGTCATGTTATGATCAAATACTAACAAATAATGACTCTAGTAGTATTCAAACATCACCTAATTAACTTCTAGAAATTATTTTTTGCAAGTTGCTTTACGTCGCACCGACATAGACAGGTCTTATGGCAACGATGGGACAGTAAAGGGCTAGGAGTGGGAAGGAAGCATCTGTGGCATTAATTAATGTACAGCCCCAGCATTTGCTTGGTGTGAAAATGGGACACCATAGAAAACCATCTTCAGGGCTGCTGACAGTGGGGTTCGAACCCACTATCTCCCGAATACTGGATACTGACTGCACTTAAGCGACTGCAGCTATCAAGCTCAGTCTCTAAAAATGATCTGTACTGATCTAAGCTGCTACTGAATAGTCCGTCACCTTCAAATAACTGTTTCCGGACTGAAGTGGCCTTGGTAAGTAGATAAGCAGAGGGGTGAGTCAGAAATTTTGTGGGCATTAAACTCTGTTCCGTGGAGAGGGGAAGAGAAGTAGGGGTGTGTTGTAGGCCATGATTTGTCCATTGGAGATGGGAGGGGTAAGTTGCTTCTTCATGTTATAATGTATTTTTGTGTATTAGGGAGTGGACGCAGCCAACCCCGTAGTGTAGGGATGCGTGCCTGCCTCTTACCTGGAGGCCCCGGGTTCGATTCTCGGCCAGGCTAGGGATTTTTAGCGGCACCTGAGGGCTGGTTCGATGTCCACTCAGCCTACGTGATTAGAATTGAGGAGCTAGCTGATGATGAGATAGCGGCCCCGGTCTAGAAAGCCTAGAATAACAGCCGAGAGGATTTGTTGTGCTGACCACACGACACCTCGTAATCTGCAGGCCTTCGGGCTGAGCAGCGGTTGCTTGGTAGGCCAAGGCCCTTCAAGAGCTGTAGTGCCATGGGGAAAAGAAAGGTAGTGGACGCAAGTTAATGATTTTGATTAAAAAGAAATATGTAACTGAATTACAAAATACCTTGTAAGACAGTATTTTTGGTGATAAATAATTTTAAAAAAACTATCTCAAGTGGTGGAAGACGTTGCATAAATTCAAATAATTTACTACAGATAAGAATAACATAACCCAAATTCCAGACAAGTCAGAGATTTCCTCATATGAGATTCATTAAGGGCTAATGCAAAAAGTGTAAATGTTGTTCAGAAGTCATTAAGTAGGGTGAAGAGGGTGTAAAGTTTTTTTAAATGTGCGTAATCATTAAGGTTGGTTTGGACAGCTGTTTTGGGGTGTAAAATTCAATTGCTTCTTTATTATTCAAAGACTTGTTTTTGTTTTTATTTTTATTTTCGGCTCTGTTCTGTGGAGAAGAAGGGAAGAAGTGTTGTCGACAATGGAGAGTGGAGGAGTATGTTACTTCTTCACATTATAATGTATTTTTGTATATTAAGGACTAGCAGTTACCCGCGGCTTCGCTCGCGTGGATTTCGTAAAATAATAAAAGTAATCGTTCCTCGGTACTATACCAAGACATTATCTGAAAATCCCTAAAGTATAAACATTCACCGACAAATTGAGTTTCATTTACCCTGGAAACTCTTTGTAAAACACATTTGTGTTATTGCCTTTGGGGCTAAGATGACCATGCAACATAGAACTGTACATATTATGAGAAACAGTCTTCTCTCCAATCAAATTTTTATTTTTATTTTTTAAGGAGATTCAAAAATCTATCTCCACATCGTAACATTTTCAGTTTTTGAGATAGGCTATAAGAATCCCCATAAAAAGAATTAAACCCCTTTATCAGTCCTTCCCATTTTCTGAAAAACAAAAAGAAATACATGTTCCTTTACTTTTAAAGGAGATTCCAAATACTCATTTTCGCATCTGTAACATCATCAGTTGTGAGATACAAGCAAACTCATTAAAAATTATTAACTTTTTCACTTCTTTTCACCCTTCGTTAAGTGCCTTTTCCGAAAACAAAAAGTATGTGTTCCTGTATTTTTAAAGGACTCTCCAAATACCAAGTTTCAAGTCTGTAACATGTTAAGTGTTTTACATATACTGTAGATATACCAGTATTCATTTTCAAAATTCACCCACTTTTTCAATTCTTTTCAACCCCTTAAGTGGATTTTCCGAAAACAAAAAAATACGCGTTTATTTATTTTTAAAAGAAATTCAAAATACAGTACTGACTTTCACGTCTGTAACATCTTCAGTTTTTGAGATATAAGTATGCTCATAAAATTAATTCAACTTTTTCCCTTTTTTCCACCCCCTCTCCTTTTAGGTGGCCGTGTTTCTTTATTTTTAAAGGAGATTAAAAATACCAACTTTCACGTCTGTAACATCTTCAGTTTCTGAGATATAAGTATCCTCTTAAACAGAATTCAACTCCTTCTTTACTTATTTTAACCCCAAACTCCCCCAAGTTGATTTCACGAAAACAAAAAATACGTGATAATTTTTAAAGGAGATTCCAAATACCAAGTTTCACGTCTGCAACATCTTTATGTTTTAGAGTTATAAGTATCCTCATACAAATAATTCAACGAATATTTCAATTCTTTCCCCCCGTAAGTGGATTTCCGAAAAGAGAAGAAGTCGTGTTTCTTTATTTCAAAAGGCGATTCCAAATCCCAATTTTCACGTCTGTAACTTTTTTTGAGATATAAGTATCCTCACAAAAAGAATTCTACTCCTTTTTCACCCCACCCCTGTTAAGTTGATTCCCCATCCCCCCCCCCCCCCGAAAATGCATGTTTCTTTATTTTTAAAGGAGATTCTAAACACCAATTTTCACGTCTGTAACCATCAGTTTTTGAGATATAAGTATCCACATTAAAATAATTCAATTTTTTCACTTCCTTTCACCCTTCCTCCTTAAGTGAATTTCCGAAAACAAAAAATACGTGTGTATTTATAAAGGAGCTTCTAAATACCAATAATCACGACTGCAACATCTTCAGTTTTTGATATGTGTGTCCTCATAAAAGGAATTCAATTCCTTTTCACCCCCTCCCAAAGTTTATTTCCCTCTAAAATACGCACGTCTTTATTTTAAAGGAGATTTCCAAATACTAATTTTCATGTCTGTATCAACTTTAGTTTTCATACAAATAATTCAATAAATTTTTCTATTCTTTCACACCCCCCCTTAATTGGATTTTCCGATATCAAAGGAATATGTGTTACTTTACTTTGAAAGGGGATTCCAAACACCAATTTTCATATCTGCAACATCTATAGTTTTTGAGATATAAGTAGACTCATACAAATAATTTAACTAATTTTTCAATTTATTCACCCCCCGAAGTGGATTTTTCGAAAAAAATGCATTTCTTTATGAGATTCCAATCACCAATTTTCACATCTGTAATGTCTTCAGTTTTTGAGATATCAGTATCCTAATACAAAGAATACAATCCTCTTTTCAGTCCTTTCTACCTGCCCCTCCCCCTCCCCTAGGGGTCATTCCGAAAACATAAAATACGTGTTTCTTATTATGAAACGGATTAAAAATACCAATTTTCACTTCTGTAACATGTTAAGTTTTTGAGATGTGCTGCAGATATGCTCATTCCAAAAATTCACCCTCCTTTTGTTCCCCTTAAGTGGATTCTCCAAAAAATATATCTACTGTCGGATTTTTTATTATGGACACTCGAGTTTAGGCTTTAATTACAAACGAATCAATAGGCCTATTGAAATTTGAGTTATACCAATATTTTCCTTGTTTAATTCTACATTAACGTATATAAGACACATTGTTTTCGACGTTCATTAAATATTTTTTATTTGTAGTTCTAATAAATACTGCCCTGGTTTTTGGCTTCTTCTCTAGGAAGCGCCCACTTAGGAATATATACAAGGAAAACGACTTTCTGATGGTAATGAAATTTTTATATGTCATAACGACATGTATTTGTAGTGTAATACTCAAAGTTACAATTTTTTTCAACCATCCTGAAAAAAGTTCTTATCACTTTTCTAAAGCAATTCTTTCTCAGCCCAGGATAAACGTACAGCAGCAAACTTGGGCTTGTTTTGAAGCACTCAGTCACGGTTATCAGAAACTACAACAACTGTAACCATACAGTGTGGTACCGAATTTATGAAGAGTAATATTGAAAGGAGGTTTTGTGTACGCCGGACTGTGCGATTAACAGCAGACCAGGTGGTGAAATCGGGCGCAGTGTTGCCGCGTTCAGTAGTACTTACGCGCGCAACGAACACAGCTTTTAGTTTACTTTCATTCTTTTACTTTCAACCTTTAATTTTATTTCCTCTTATAAATTCCACTTCCCATCACCTATTCTCATAAGGGCTTTGGACCTTCAACGACAGGTTTAAAAATGGTTAACTTCCTAATTTAGAAATATCACACTGTACAATTTTGCAAGAGTTATTTGTATTATTATTTACATATATTTACGGTATTTAATTCTATCAATTTTCTTCGTCTGAAAAATCACTGTGTTCCGAAGAATCGGTGCTGCTGTCATTCATGTTGATTATGACAGACTCGAAATAAGGGATATTTGCAGACAGTCCATCTTTTTCCCAGTAGTGGTCTTCAATTTTCTCCGCATGTTTAATACATTGTTTCCAGAGTTCAGGGGTGACGGTACGTAAGGCTTCTCGGCATAAAGCGTAAATTGCTTCCATACTTCTACAATTTTCTAATGTGTTAGCCATATTTGTTTTTGCTATTTTCTCTTTTACGTAAGCCCAAATGAGCTCGATTGGATTAAGCTCACAATGGGCCACTGGTAACCAAATAATCTGTACATCTGGTCGAAGTCGTTTAGTCAGTCGTTCCAGCTTCTTTACTGGCGTTTGAAACTAAACAGCTCTGATTTAGTTAATTTGTTATAATCCTCAACTCCAGGTGGTAGTGAAATATTCTTTGACATTATCCAACGTATAATTTCACATTTCAGCCATGGCATGTTTGGCTTTTTAGATGAAGGATCGACCCTCGTATGATATAGAGCTTGATCTATAATGACAGCCGAACTTTGAGGCAATAAACTCAGGACTTTCATGAACACAGCTTTTAGTTTACTATCATTCTTTTACTTTCAACCTTTAATTTTATTTCCTCTTATAAATTCCACTTCCCATCACCTATTCTCATAAGGGCTTTGGACCTTCAACGACAGGTTTAAAAATGGTTAACTTCATAATGAGTCGAGTTCATCTCATTCTGGTAATCACCACTACTTTTCTTGCCATTAAAACAAAGTTCTGCACCGTCAAGAAATCGTTCTTCACTTCCAATGTGTAAAATTATGACCTGGATGACGTATTTCCATCATTCTCCTTTGAAGTGGCTCCTACTCTCTTCACTGACAACAGCGATAATCCAAGACAGTTTGTCACCTTCTGGTACACAGGGAACCTCTTGTCCCCTACTTTTTTTCCCCTCACATTGAAAGAAAAAATAGCACTCAAAATCATTGCAAACTGGGCGAGTTGGCCATGCGGTTACGAACGCGCAGCTGTGAACTCGCATCCGGGAGATAGTGGGTTCGAACCCCACTGAGGGCAGCCCTGAAGATGGTTTTCCGTGGTTTCCCATTTTCACACCAGGCAAATGCTGGGGCTGTACCTTAATTAAGGCCACGGCTGCTTCCTTCCCATTCCTCGGCGTTTCCTCTCCCATCGTCGCCATAAGACCTATCTATGTCGGTGCGACGTAAAGCAAATAACAAAAAAAAAAAAAAAAAAAAAAGTTCACCCTCTGATAACGGCGGTCTCGGAGGCATCTTGAAGTGACGTGGTCAACATGCAGAACATAGGAAAACTGAAAATAGCTTCTGGTCAAACCAAGGTCACGGGCATTCCATTTCACAACTGCCCGGGGCGAGTGTACTGTGTTTGTTGCGCGTGTTTACTACTGAATGCGGCAACACTGCGCCCAATTTCACCAACCGGCCTGCTGTTAATAGCACGGTCTGGCGTGGACAAAACCTCCCTTCAATATTACTCTTCATACATTTGGTACCACACTGTACGGTTACAGTTGTTGTAGTTTCTGATAACCATCACTGCGTGCTTCAAATTAAGCCCAAGTTTGCTGCTGTACGTTTATCCTGGGCTGAGAAAGAGTTGCTTTAGAAAAATGATAAGAACGTTTTTCGGGGTGGTTGAAAAAAATTGTAACTTGAGTATTACACTACAAATACATGTAGTTATAACACATAAAAATTTCATTACAATCAGACAAGTCGTTTTCCTTGTATACATTCCTAAGTGAGCGCTTCGTATAGAAGCAGCCAAAAACCCGGGCAATATTTATTACAACCACAAATAAAAAATATTTAATGAACGTCGAAAACAATTCGTCTTATATACGCTAATGTAGAATTAAACAAGGAAAATATTCGTATAACTCGAATTTCCATAGGCCTATTGGTTCGTTTGTAATTAAAGCCTAAACTCGAGTGCCAATAATAAAAAATCCGACAGTATGCCTCTTTACTTTTACAGGAGATTCCAAGTACCAGTTTTCAAGTCTATAACATGTTAAGTGTCTGAGATACACTGTAAGCCTAGATATATATATATTTTTTAAATTCCACCCCGGTTGTCACTCCCGTTCACCCCCTATTCTTTGGATTTATCAAAAACAAAAAAATTCTTGTTTATTTATTTTTAAAGGAGATTACAAATAACAATTTTCTTGTCTGTAACATGTTCAGTTTTTGAGATATAAGTATCCTCATAAAAGGTATTCAACCAATTTTCCCCTTTTTTTCAACCCCTTAATGGGATTTTGCGAAAACAAAAAAACATGTTTTTCCTTATTTTGAAAGGAGACTCCAAATACCAAGTTTCATGTCTATAAACTTTTAAGTTTTTGAGATATAGATATCCTCATTTGAAAATTTCACCCTGCTTTTCACCCTTTAGCAACAAAAAAATACGTGTTTCTTTATTTTTAAAGGAGAATACAAATACCAAATTTTACATCTGTAAACTTTTTGTTTTGGGATTAAATTTTGAAAATTTCTAAAATTTCACCCCATTTGTCACCCCAATTAATTGGATTTTCCAAAAACAAAAAAACACTTTCTTTATTTTTAAAGGAGATTCAGAATACCAATTTTCAGGTCTGTAATATCTACAGTTTCTGAGATATAAGTATCCTCATTAAAGGCATTCAGCCCCTTTTTCACCCCTCCTAGTGGTTTTTTTCTGAAAACAAAAAAATTCATGTTTCTTTATTTTTAAAGGAGATTCTAAATACCAATTTTTATATCTGTAAACTTTTAATGTTTTGAGATATAGATACACTCCTTTTAAAAATTCACCCCCCTTTTCACCCCCTTAGCGATGGAATATCCAAAAATCCTCCCTTGGCGAGCACCTACGTTGTAATATAAAGATATCCTCAAAATTTCATTTCTTTATGTCCAGTATTTTTGGCTTGGCGATGATGAATCAGTCAGTCAGGACAAGTTATTTTATATATGGTATATATAGATTAAATGAAAGTTAATGGTTTTGATTAAACAAAAGTATGGAACTGAATTAGAGCATCTTGTAAAACATTATTTTTAGTGATAAATAATATCCTCTCTAAAGGATATTAAATTGAACATTTCTTTGGAATCATCCATTTTATTATATATTTCCTTTCTTTATCCAACGACTATTTTAATTTCAGTAATGATAAAAAATATTCTCAGAACATATATATATTTTTTCCACAACAACAACTCAACAGTTTATTACGTAAACATATTACCCACAGCTGCCAACTTTTAGAAATCAAAAATAGGAAGATTTTTTAATTCTTAGATTACATCACATATAATGCACCATGGTCTAATTGAAAAAAAGGACAGCATAAAAGGCATACATATCTACAGTTACAAAAAGAATTGACTATTAAATTTTAAATCTTAAAGTATAAAAACAAAAAGAGTTAAAAGAAATTGTACCAATCGCTCTCATTTATGACACATACATAGGAATAATAATACAGGCGAATGTAGATATCTCGAACCTACATTACTCGAATTTTCAGTATCTCGAAGTAACTTAAATTTTCCGGCCATTTGTCCTATTTTTCACGTGTATTTATTTCTTTCTCTACTACTCGAAATTCGGTTACACAAACTTCTTGATTTCTCGAAGCAAACATTTCCTCCCTTGAAGCAAAAAAATACTCTGTAAACTCGAAATTTTGTGCAACATTAACTGTGCAATATGGCATTTGTGAGGAACAGTTAACAAGTAAAGAAAGGGTTACAATGAAGCTGGGAACTAATATGACGAGAACTGAAAAAACTCAAACTTCTAGTGATCGGAAAATCGGCAAAGCATCGCTGTTTCTCTGGTGTCAATTACTGGTCATGTACGAAAGCAAGCCTTAGTGTCGCGGATGACAAGCTCCATTTACGAAACTCAGCTGCGTAGTATTGATGAGATGTTTCAACGTGAAGGGAGGAAAGGTTAGCTGCAAACAGAAGAGACTAACGGATTTTTTTTCCAAAGGTGTTAACGGAGCTATGGTTCTTGTATCACTAATCTAAAAAGTTACTATAATAAGTGTTATAATTAAAGTGAAGGCATAAAATAGAGTTCTTAGTATACTTTTAAGTGCTGTTAAAAATAATGTATTCAGTAAAAGACCGTAGATACATATGATTCAATTAAATTCAATGCTCAAAAACAGTATTCTCTGTATCTCAAAATTTCACTAGAAATAAAATTTATCTCCCGAGGTGATTTGAGATATTGAGGTTCCACTGTATTTATCATACCGACACACACAACAAAATGCATAATGGTTTTCCTTTATTAGACTGTAAAATGAACAGAAATTACATTCTATAGGTGTCTCTGAAACACTTTGAGATAACGTTTTTTATGTTTTTTGGCCATAACGTGAAGAGAAAATACCAGAAACTGTCGCCGACACAACTCCCTTGAAATACATTCAACTCACTAAAATTATGAAGTAAGAATGAACAAAAATGCACTGAAATACACAAAACTACCACATACAAAACAGATCGGTACGTCTCATACATAATTAACATACGACTTTGACATGGGGAAAAGAACAGAACCGCTAGAAAAAACACATGGCCTACAACTCCAACGAAATTACGCATAGAAACGCTGTTAATAGTGCATGAACCACACAATAAGAACTCATTCTTTCGTCCCGATTAACTGAGTCACTAGTGCAGGCTAGCCTCTCTCGCTTGTAGGACGATTGCCATCCCCAATCCGCAGCCATAAAGCACACATGCTGCTGTAGCGAGCAGGAAACACGATACCTGAAGGCGACGGACGATACACTCGCAAAATAAAGCATCAAATACATAAACTTGAAAATGCGGTTCGGCAAATTACACAATCACATAAGAATTTATCCCTTATCCTAGGGGAAGAGTACTGACCGTACTGGAGGTTATATTGCTCAAAAACACGAAGAATTAAAAATAAATCGGAAGACGAGTTACAAAATGCAAAGTTTATAGGTGAATTGGAAGGGTTGGCAGGTATAATATTACCGTATTTCTCCAAATCCAAGATGTGCTTTTCTCAGAATTTCATGTGAAAAATAATGGTACATCTTGCATTCGCGACCTAACAGCAATGAACACCACTGGCCGCAACCACAGTAATTACGCTGCTTCCCTTCACCCCGTGCACGCGCACACAAAAATTGTTGGTCTTCAACGTCCACATCCTTGTAATACATCATAGCCACGGCAGCCAGTTGTAAAGTGCCTCTGTTTAACGTCACTGGTTTTTGTAACAAAGTTTCTTAAATCAGCAGAATGGCATCAAAACATTACGCTCTTGAGCTAATTGCAAGGTCGACCATACTGTACTTCCGAGCTCCAGCTGCGCAGGAAATGTCATTCGAATCGGAATAGCAAGGATACGACCCTTCGAGTTCTTAGAAAGTTCACGGCTACTAAAGCCAATGGCAGAGTTATAATGTGTCTAATATATCTGACTTCATAAAAGTAACAGTTTTACAGACAGCAGAAATATTTTCATGATGGATCATCGTATTTTAGTGACACGTGGAATAGTTATTGCTGGCAAATTTTCAACAGGTTCTTGTCAATATTATAATGCCAATTTTAAGTTAATGGTTATTAAACACACAGAAATGAAGAATAATTATTGTGCAGCCGCAAGAAAATATGGCATAACTAAAGCCAATGTTCAGCGATAGCGTGAAGAAAAAGATAGCTTAAAAAATACGTACTGTACAAAGGACGCTTTAAAGAAGTCAAACATGAAATTACGAAGTATGTGCATGAAAAACACAAGGGCCACACAAGAGCGCACAAAACTAGTTGACCTTCAACATCTGCGTCTTTATTGTACATCGCTAGCCGCTGAAGCTGGCTTCAGTCAGCAAGCGAGACGTGCGTCTAGAAACATTCAGTTGTACCTGACTCTTAATAAATGTACCGGTAACAGTTTTATAGACAACAGGAATATTTTCGTGATGAATCTTCGTATTGTAGAGACGTGTGGAACAAGCATTGCTGGCAAATTTTCAATGGGTTCTATTCAATATTATGAAGCCAATTTTAAGTTGATGGTTAATTAACATGCGGAAATGAAGAACAAATTGTGCAGCTGCAAGAAAATATGGCAAAACTGAAGCCAATGCTCACGCTGGCGTGAAAAGAAAGGTAGTCAAAATGCGTACTGCACAAGAAAGGCATTCAGAGGCCTGCAACAAGGGCGCTTTAAAGAAGTCAAACATGATATTGTGAGGTAGGTACGTGCACGTAAAACACAAGGTCGGAATAGCCATAACACGAGATCCAATAAGGATGCAGGCTCACGAAGAGGAATTCCCTGAACTTTCAAAAGCAATATCAGATACCTCTAATGAGAAAGATTAGGCAAGTAGGCAGGATTTACATGATACTTGCGTGTGTTCATTTTTCTCGAATTAAATTTGAAATTTGTTATAAATAAAATTATGACTTCAACAAGTGTTTTTTAAGGCTGATTTAATTTTTTTAAGGAAAAAATGGGGGGTCGTCATTTATTCAGGGTTGTCTTGGATTCGAGAAATATGGTAATTCATTAGCAAAAGAAGGTCTTAGGTGGTGATTATTGTTTTAAAAGGAAGTACAACTAGGCAACCATCCTCTATAAGAAGGTCTCACTGACTGAAACATGTACCAACATATGTATTTATATCTATAAGTAACTGTTGGTGGAAATGTAGTATAACATCCCATTTAAAGGAATAATGATTTTATTCATAGAAAGCCAAGAAAACAACATTCAAAACCAATTGGGCAGATAGGCAAAGCTGATGAGACAGAGGTTTATTTTTATGTGTTTCATGATACTTGCATTTGTTTCCAGCATTTTTTCCTCGAATTAAAATTGTAACTAATTATAAATAAGATTATGATATCATAACGCACTTTTTAAATCTGAATTAAATTTCATAAAGGAAAAAGTGAAGGATACGAAAGGGTGATTGGTAAATGTGGGGAAGATATGGAAGCTAATAGGAATGGGAAGCGTTTGCTGGACTTCTGTGCTAGTATGGGTTTAGCAGTTATGAATACGTCTGACTCGTTGGCTGAATGGTCAGCGTACTGGCCTTTGGTTAGAGGGTTCTGGGTTCGATTCCCGGCCGGGTCAGGGATTTTAACCTTAATTGGTTAATTCCAATGGCCCAGGGGCTGGGTGTTTGTGCTGTCCCCAACCTCCCTGCAACTCACACACCACACATAACACTATCCTCCACCACAATAACACGCAGTTACCTACACATGGCAGATGCCGCCCAGCCTCATCGGAAGGTCTGCCTTACAAAGGCTGCACTCGGCTAGAAATAGCCACATGAAAAAAAAAAAAAAAAAAAAAAGTTATGAATACATTCTTCAAGCATAAGGCTATTCACCGCTACACATGGGAGGCTAGGGGTACCAGATCCATAATAGACTATATCTTAACGAACTTCAAATTCAGGAAATCTGTTAGGAATGTATGAGTTTTCCGGGGATTTTTCGATGATACAGACCACTATCTGATCTGTAGTGAACTAAGTATATTTAGGCCTAGGGCATAGAAAGTGAAATCTGTCTGCAAACGAATAAGGGTAGAAAATCTCCAGGACGAAGAAATTAGACAGACGTACATGGATATGATTAGTGAGAAGTTTTGAACAGTAGACAGTAAGCAGGTTCAAGATATAGAAAGTGAAAGGGTGGCATACAGGGGATGCTGTAGTAGAAACAGCAAGGGAATGCCTAGGAACAACTGTGTGTAAAGATGGGAAAAGGCAAACATCTTGGTGGAATGATGAAGTGAGAGCAGCTTGTAAACGTAAAAAGAAGGCTTATCAGAAATGGCTCCTAACAAGGGCAGAGGCAGACAGGGATTTGTACGTAAATGAAAGAAACAGAGCGAAACAAATAGTTGTTGAATCCAAAAAGAAGTCGTGGGAAGATTTTAGTAATAACCTGGAAAGGCTGGGTCAAGCAGCAGGGAAACCTTTCTGGACAGTAATAAAGAATCTTAGGAAGGGAGGGAAAAAGGAAATGAACAGTGTTTTGAGTAATTCAGGTGAACTCATAATAGATCCCAGGGAATCACTGGAGAGGTGGAGGGAATATTTTGAACATCTTCTCGATGTAAAAGGAAATCATCCTGCTGGTGCTGCGAACAGCCAAGCTCATGAGGAGGAGGAAAATGTTGTTGGTGAAATTACGCTTGAGGAAGTAGAAAGGATGGTAAATAAACTCCATTGTCATAAAGCAGCAGGAATAGATGAAATTAGACCTGAAATGGTGAAGTATAGTGGGAAGGCAGGGATGAAATGGCTTCATAGAGTAGTAAGATTAGCATGGAGTGTTGGTAAGGTACCTTCAGATTGGACAAAAGCAGTAATTGCACCTATCTATAAGCAAGGGAACAGGAAGGATTGCAACAACTATCGAGGTATATCATTGATTAGTATACCAGGCAACGTATTCACTGGCATCTTGGAAGGGAGGGTGCGATCAGTCGTTGAGAGGAAGTTGAATGAAAACCAGTGTGGTTTCAGACCACAGAGAGGCTGTCAGGATCAGATTTTTAGTATGCGCCAGGTAATTGAAAAATGCTACAAGAGGAATAGGCAGTTGTGTTTATGTTTCGTAGATCTAGAGAAAGCATATGACAGGTTACCGAGGGAAAAGATGTTCGCTATACTGGGGGACTATGGAATTAAAGGTAGATTATTAAAATTAATCAAAGTCATTTATGTTGACAATTGGGCTTCGGTGAGAATTGATGGTAGAATGAGTTCTTGGTTCAGGGTACTTACAGGGGTTAGACAAGGCTGTAATCTTTCACCTTTGCTGTTCGTAGTTTACATGATCATCTGCTGAAAGGTATAAAATGGCAGGGAGGGAGTTAGTTAGGTGGAAATGTAGTAAGCAGTCTGGCCTATGCTGACGACTTGGTCTTAATGGCAGATTGCGCTGAAAGCCTGCAGTCTAATATCTTGGAACTTGAAAATAGGTGCAATGAGTATGGTATGAAAACTAGCCACTCAAAGACTAAATTGATGTCAGTAGGTAAGAAATTCAACAGAACTGAATGTCAGATTAGTGATACAAAGCTAGAACAGGTCGATAATTTCAAGTATTTAGGTTATGTGTTCTCCCAGGATGGTAATATAGTAAGCGAGATTGAATCAAGGTGTCGTAAAGCTAATGCAGTGAGCTCGCAGTTGCGATCAACAGTATTCTGTAAGAAGGAAGTCAGCTCCCAGACGAAACTATCTTTACATCGGGCTGTTTTCAGATCAACTTTGCTTTACGGGGGCGAAAGCTGGGTGGACTCAGGATATCTTATTCATAAGTTAGAAGTAACAAACGTGAAAGTAGCAAGAATAATTGCTGGTACAAACAGGTGGGAACAATGGCAGGAGGGTACTCGGAATGAGGGGATAACAGCTAATTTAGGAATGAACTTGATGGATGAAGCTGTACGCATAAACCGGCTTCGGTGGTGGGGTCATGTGAAGCGGATGGAGGAGGAGGATAGGTTACCTAGGAGAATAATGGACTCTACTATGGAGGGTAAGAGAAGTAGAAGTAGATCAAGGCAACGATGGTTAGACACAGTTTCTAACAATTTAAATATGAGAGGTAAAGAAAGAACTAAATGAGGCCACAACACTAGTTGCAAATCGAGGATTGTGGCGACGTTTAGTAAATTCACAGAGGATTGCAGACTGAACGTTGAAAGGCATAACGGTCTATAATGATGATGTATGTATGTATGTAAAGGAAAAAGTGGAGGTTGTCTTGGATTCAGAGATATTCTGTACTTTTGATTTGGTGTTAATTATTGTTGTGAAAACTTAAGATAGACATTTAAAAAGGATTGGTTTTGGACAATACAGAGCCTGGGTCAATTAATTTTTATCCCACTAATGGTGATAAGTTTTCAGGCACAGATCTGAACACACTAATTCACTTAATGCCAAGGTTACTGACAAAAGATGACTTCAACCACATTTCTTGTAATGGCCTTCAAAGTCTGTAAGCTAAGGAAAAACTGACTATTAGAAATTTACAGGTATGGAAGTAGCAAAAAGCAATGTCAACCTACCTGAATAATGGCAAGGGCAAGAAAACAGAAATCTTAACAATGTTTTTACAAAACATTGAAGTAACTTTCCCAGAACAAATGAGCTTCTCTTCAACAGTTAGCCAAATTGATAACAATCATTAAATGGTTTCTATAGATTCAAATAATGCAAATTCATAATATCAACAGGTGTTTTTCTTTAGTTAATGAACATTGTTCCTTAGGACACTTTACTTTCTAGACTCACCTCATTTTCTTCATCTCTTTCAGGATCATTCTTTACATCTACAGTTTCAGGTTCTGGATTTGAATAGTCATCTTCCTCGTCTTTGCTATTTTCGGATGTATCTTCTGATTCTGGTTCAGGTTTCACCCAAACATGCACTACATCTTTCTCATTCTGCTCCGTAATACATGCTCCCTCCTGTTAGTATAACATATCAATTCAACATACACTATTACAACAAACATCTATCATTACATTCATAAGATGTGAGTGCCTTGAATGTTATAAATTCTATCTGATAAAAAATTAATTGTTAAAAATTCATGTACATTACAAACTATTTTAACAGCCTTGGATTAAATATACAACTTTTGTTCATTTAACATTTCTTGGCAAATTAAAAGATGGTTTATGGGGCTGGTTACTTCATTAATAAATTTTCACCTTTATGCAACAGTTACATTAGAAATACTTTAAAACATACCATATGTCCCAAACAGCAACAAAGTTAATTGACTTTTTCTAGATGTTGATGCGTTTGTAGATATTTCGCCTTGTAGCATAGGAAAACCATATTATATCAAAAGTAGTACGTACAGTTGGAAGAAGTGGATAATGGAAGATACAATGCTTCAGTCATTGGTAGAGCTCTCCACTCTGGTCAATTACAATGTTTACAAAGCCCTAAATGCAGATCAGTGGTGAAGTGAAACCAATTCAGAATCAATCAACCACCACTGATCTGCATTTTGGGCAGTCGCCCAGGTGGCAGATTCCCTATCGCTTGTTTTCATAGAATTTTCTTACATTATATCAAAGAAGTTGGAAATTTATCAAACATTTCTCTTGGTAAATTATTCCTATTCCAAATTCCTTCTTTCTATAAATAAATATTTGACCCAATATGCCCTTTTGAATTCCAACTTTATCTTCATGTTGTGATCATCTCTAAATTAGAAACTCCAATGAAGTTTATTCGTCAATTAATGTTATCCCGTATCATCTCTCCATTGAGAGCTTCAAACATACTGTTTAGTTGAGCAGCTTGTCTCCTTACCCCCAGGTTTTCCAAGCCAAAAGTTTGCAACATTTTTGTAACACTGCTCATTTGTTGGAAATCACCCCACAGCAAATAGTGCTGCTTTTCTCTGGATATTTTCCGGTTCTCGAATCAAGTAATCCTGGTGAAGGTCCCATATTCTAATTGTGGTCTTAACAGTGACTTACTGTATATGTTCTCTCCTTTACATCCTTACTGTGACCCCTAAATACCCTCGTAACCATATGAGAAAATCCGTAACCTTTATCAACAATTCCATTTATGCGAATACTCCAATGATGATCTAGTAAGGATGTAAAGGAGAGTGCATATAAGTCTCTGGTAAGACCCCAACTAGAGTATGGTTCCAGTGTATGGGACCCTCACCAGGATTACCTGATTCAAGAACTGGAAAAAATCCAAAGAAAAGCAGCTCGATTTGTTCTGGGTGATTTCCGACAAAAGAGTAGTGTTACAAAAATGTTGCAATGTTTGGGTTGGGAAGAATTGAGAGAAAGAAGACGAGCTGCTCGACTAAGTGGTATGTTCCGAGCTGTCAGCGGAGAGATGGCGTGGAATGACATTAGTAGACGAATAAGTTTGAATGGCGTCTATAAAAGTAGGAAAGATCACAATATGAAGATAAAGTTGGAATTCAAGAGGACAAACTGGGGCAAATATTCATTTATAGGAAGGGGAGTTAGGGATTGGAATAACTTACCAAGGGAGATGTTCAATAAATTTCCAATTTCTTTGAAATCATTTCGGAAAAGGCTAGGAAAGCAACAGATAGGGAATCTGCCACCTGGGCGACTGCCCTAAATGCAGATCAGTATTGATTGATTGATTGATTGATTGATTATCCTTATATTAACACCTGGGTGATCCCCTGAGGTAATTTTCCCCCCATCAGCACGTTAATTAAAATTGAGTGGACTTCTCCCCTCGGTCAAACTCACTACCTGACTTTTCACCCAGTTTACCGTCATGCCATTGTCTGCTGTCCATCCCACAATATTGTCAAAGTCTTTTTGCAGCCACTCAAAATCCTACAATTTATTTATTACTCTATACAGTACATCATCATCTCTGATACCAGTTATTTAATTACAACAACAATAATAATAATAATAATAATAATAATAATAATAATAATAATAATAATAATAATAATCCACTTCCATCACCCAGCTCCCGCTGGGTTGCAATATTTATAGCACCATTCCATCTTCCTCTGGTAGAATTCATTTCCCAGTTGAATATTTTTACTGATCAGCATCAGTTCACTTCCAATACTGTCCAAAATTTCATAGTTTTGTCCCTTTATTTTTTAATGGAGGAACTTGTGATTAAATAACGGTAAGGGACGTTTCCACAAAAGTTGAATTAATGCATGTAAATAACGGTAAAGAACTTTCTATATTAAAATTAGAAGTTAATTGATGCTCAGCAGATGGCAGCACTAAGCAGTTTCAAATATTTGAACTCATCTGCAGGCGACTTGCTTTTGACATGTAAACAGTTGCAAAGGATAGCAAAATGGCTGATGGTAGCAGTCGAGTGTATGATTCTTATGTGCAAGGTGTGTATTTAATGGACTTTTTAGAAGAATCTGTGGAAGATATTGATACTGATGACTTTCTTAAAGTTAGGCCCCTTTAAACAACAAGCATCATCATCATCATCATCACCATCACTTTCTTAAAGACCAGGGGAGTTGGCCGTGCGGATAGGGGCGCACAGCTGTGAGATGGCATCCAGGGAGATAGTGGGTTCAAACCCCATTGTCGGCAGCCCGAAGATGGTTTTCTGTGGTTTCCCATTTTCACACAAGGCAAATGCTGAATCTGTACATTAATTAAGGCCATGGCCACTTCCTTCCCATTCCTAGGCCTTTCATATCCTATTGTCGCCATAAGATCTGTGTTGGAGTGACGTAAAGCAAAATATTGTTTTAAAAAAACCTTTCTTAAAGATCCAGACTATGCTTCTGACAAAGTTGACACATTTGAAAGGGGAAATTATCAGGTAAAATTATCTATAACTTATTCACATAAATAATGTTAAGTGCTGTACATTACATTGTTTGCTTGCTATACACAAGCAATGGGAACTTAACCATAAGTGTTTAATTAGGTTAAATGTAATTTAACTTTTAAACCTATGTTTTAATATCATTATGGGCAGAATGAGTACAAAAAGTGACTATACCTGTCACACATTCCATATGGATATACTTTTCTTGAATTAAAAAAATCTGAATGGTGTAAATGTGACTTATAGTATTTTAGTTTTCTAGCACCATCAGCCAGTTTCTAACAGTGATTGTCGACAGAAATAATATAATCAAGATGATGGCAATAATGAAGACTAAAACATTTTGCAAATCATTAGCATTTACAGATGTAAACAGTGTTAAGCGCATTCATTTATGACAAATAATGAAAGTACACATGGACATTAATTTATTTAGTGATTTTTTTGAGATAAGAAATAATGTTAAAATTCTTATACTGAAATAGGCAAGTTTTAAAAACCCCAAATGTTGTAAAAACGTGTTTATTGCCCTTGTTTGATGAAGGAATTTCTTCTCTCCATTTCTCAAAACATGTTGCATGTCTCGTACCCTTATTTACTCCCAAGGCCTCAATTTATTTTCCTTTCCTGTCACCTGTATAGTCAACACTACTGTCTTACTAATTTCACATTGATTTTCATTCCATAACTTTTAATAATCTTACTCAATATGTCGAGTTGCCCCTGTACTTCCTCTCTGCTCCCCACACCACAATATCATCTGCAAACAGCATTACTTTCAGCTCCCTCTCCCCATATTTTACTTTTTTTTCTCCTTCACAATTTTGTCAATAACCATTATGAAGAACAGTGGTGACAGCACACTGCCTTGTCATAGTCCAGTTTCATCCCAAAACCACTCTGTCCTCCCCACATATGCCTGGACACTGATGCAAAAACTTTTCTACATTGCTTGCACATATTCTACAATTTCTTAATCAAACTCTTTTTGTTGCATTATTTGGTCTTTGGTCTAGATAGCCTTTTCTTAATCAATGAATCTCATCACCAAATCTATTCCATATTCCATTAACTGGTTCATACTGAATATGGGGTCTGGTATTGATCTTCCATTTTGAAAGCCTCGTGCCACTTCATGAAAGTGCCATTCCACCTTCCTTCTAATTCTCCTTCCTAGTACCCTTTCATATATTTTTCCTACCCAAGTTAAGTGAGAGTTTCCTCGATAATTTCTGTATCATATACCTTCTTGTCCTCCTTCAATATAGGTATTAGTACTCCTTTACTCAGTCATTTAGTACTGATTTTTCTTTCCAAATGCATATAAATATCCTATACAGCCATTGTACAGGATGGCACACGAATAGCTGACACATTTACTTTTAGAATAACAACTTTATTTTTCACAGAACCCTAATGAAATTTTAGACATAGGTAGCTTGGACCCTGGAAATACATTTCACTATATCACATGTTGAATGTGACCTCCACTATGGCAGACAACCTTTTCAAGACGAGTACGCATGTTTCTGACGACTTTGCGGCACAGGTCTTCACGAATTTCACTGCAGAGCTGCACAATCTGAGCACACATTTTCATGCGGCCTTGAGGTCTCGAAGTGAAGAGTTTTTCTTTCAAATAGCCCCATAGAAATAAATTACAAGGATTTAAATTTGGGCTTAAAGGAGGACAGAAGAATCTGCCATTATTGTTGTACTGTGGGTAACATGAGAAATTACACGATCACCAAATACTACCCTGCATATGATAGGGAGTTCCGTAGCAAGAAGTTGAGGCATGAAGCTATTCTCCAGCATGTCTTTGTATCGCTGTGCATTAACTGTCTGATTGAAAAAAAAAAATGGTCAATTTAACGCATGACTTGACAGAGCTACGCACACACTCACTTTTTACCCATACATGGTTTTTGATTAATAATGTCTGGCATTTCTGTAGCCCAAAAATGCACATTTTGTTTATTAACTGCCCCGTTGAGATGAAAATAGGCTTCATCAGAGAACCAAGTGTTAAACAGAACTTCATCTTTATCTTGAGTCCATAAGGCGTACTGCAATCTCTTCTGCCTGTGAAGATCTGTTAGCTTGTGTAGTACAGTCATTTTGTACGGGTACGAAAGAAGGTCACCGCGTAACGTTCTTTGAACTGAACGGCACGACATTCCACTTTCTCTTGAAGCTCCCCATGTTGACTAGTGTGGGCTGCGCTGCATGGCAACCCTCAGCGCAGCAATGTTTTCAGGAGACCGAACTGCAGGTGAACACAGTCGCTTTTCTTCCTTCACACTGCCATCTTCTTGAAATTTTTTGTATAAGCTAAGGATGGTGTTCCTTGCTGGTGCCCACCTAGTCTGACATACAGCTCGAAATTTCCTTTGTGTCGCCGTAACACTTTTGATTCGCAATGAAATATAACTGTTTTGGTGTGCTGCAGAACGCAGAGTCGGCCGTGAATGGCCATGGCAGAAAATTCACCAGAATGCAGGCATTTGGAGCCAAAGCAGCAGTTGTCAGTTCTACAGTTATTTCCATGAAACAGGGAAGGTGCGTGCGAAATTTGAACAACATAGTAAATAAGTTGCATTTTATATTTGCTTTTCAAATGTGTCAACTATTTGTGCGCCACCCTGTAGATCAATGGGCGCCTGCAACTATTTCCACACACACACACCATTCACCCAATCCTACTTTCATTCCTGTGAGAGCTGTTTTCACCTCTTTCATTGTGATTCACTTTTAGATTCTGTCTTCTCACACCCAACCTCTATCATATTGTGTACACATCTTCTCATGTTCAAGAGTTCATTAAAATACTCCTTTCATCTTTTTCTTACCTCCTCTGGTTGCATTATTATCTCTTCCTTTATTTTCCCTTTTAAATTCCTTCTGTAGATCCTTTCTTTCCTGTTCCTTCTTTACAAGTCCACGTAGCATCCTTTTACTGCTATACACTTCCTTTTCCAACTTTTGTATAAATCTTTCCAACTTTCCTTCTTTTCTTCATTTAACTACTTTCTTGCACCTTCTTTCCATTTCCTGATATTTTCTTCTACATTCTTCCATCTTATCTCTATTCCATACTTGCATTGCTTTCTTATTTCTCACTGCCTCCTTTACCATCTCATTCCACCAAAGGGTCTCTCTATCTTTCACTCTTTCAGCTATTCTGCCACAAGCACTCTCTACACAGCTTACAAATGCCTTCTTGAACATATCTCACTCCACTTCCACACTCTCCACCTGTTCTGTGTATGTGTGTTGTTTTAAATTAATTTTGGAATTTATCTTTTACTTCTACATCTTTTTATTTCCATACTGTTTTCCTTTTCTCTTATTTCTTTAATTTTCACTACCTTTTTCCTACTTTAATTTTTTGCTACCACTACCCTATGGTCTTCATCAAAGGCTATTTCTGGCAAGGCTGTTACATCTAACAACCATCTATAAATCTGCTCTTTCCACCAGAAATAATAATTAGTGTCCTGCTGTTTCCCCATTCATATCTTGTAGTCTTTCTGCTATTCTTGAACCACATACTGCCCATAGTTATTTCTCACACAAATATCTACCAATTTCTCTCCACTCTTCATTCCTCTTTCTATATCCAAAAGATCCAATTATTTCTTCCATTCTTTTTCTGTTACATTTCACCCTTGCATTTAAGTCTCTCATAACAGACACTTAAAAATCCTTTATTTCTCTCTCCATTGTCTCCAGAAATTTATACTATCATCTTCTTTGCATCCAGTCTGGGGTGAAATCCTTTACTCCATTCTTTGTCCTTAACTGTATCTTTATTAATCCATCACATGAAGTCTACTTTATCTACACACTCGTGTAAGAACTCCATTCTTTAGCTTATCATCCATGAAACGGCAGTATATCATAACCCTCAATTTAAGCGAAATTGACATTTTGCCATTTTCAGGCTTCTGGGTTATGTTTCCACCTTCAGTAAAAATGGCATATGCCCCCAATAAATATTTCTATTTTATTTTCATGGAAAACAAAATGTAATCTTTCTACTATTCTTCTTCCTGAACCACGTATTGCTGACACTTAACTTATTTCTCACAATAAAAGAAAGCCAAGATGTTTTCAATGAGTGACAAAATGTCGTATCCCATGCCGTTAGGGTTATGACATTTTGCTTTCAGCATAATCTTATATGCAGCCACAATGGCATAATGTTGTATCCCACAGATGTGAGGGTTATCACAAATTGCAGGTAGCCATTTTATTTGTTTATGTAGATATTTTGTAGTAAGCTGTTTATTGTGATCACGTGTGAAATGTGTGCCTCAAGCTGCAGGATAAACTGTGTTAATCTGTGCGAAAATATTGTGAGATACTGGTAGGAGCTTTATTTCTTAATTTTCTTGTAGTTATAAGTAGTATGCCCATTTCACCCATCCATGTAAATACGACTATTATGAGCATAACCTCAAATGAGCGAGAATGTTTACAGGCATTCTTTATTTTTCTCTCTCTTCTTTTTGAAGCCTTACTTTCATATCTGTTACAATTTGGCACTTTTCTGTTCTTTTTAAGGAATAAAATAGTGTTTAGAGCTAAACGTATGATAGAAATGGTGCTAGCCGAGTGTAAAAACAAATCTGTAGAGGAAATGAATGGCAATCAATTAAGGTTAGATCATAATAATGACTCACTGTGCACCTATATGAATTCCTGAAAACTGTAGGCCTACAAATCAAGCACAGTGTAATATGCTTGAAGACCCCGAGAAATTACCAGTTTGTTTGCCTATTACAAATGATGGTTTGGCTGGTAGCAATAATACAATATCATATCCGGATCATGTTTATATGTCCTGGAAGCAGATGATGGGGAGCTGTTCATATGAATGACATACCAATACTAGATTCCTCTAACAAAATGAATGAAGTGATAGTGTTCCAGAATAAACTGTAAATAATTGCAATAATTCTAGCATTACTGCTCATTTCCCTTTAGCTGCTGATATTGCAGGGGCACCCATGGAATTGGAAAAACTTAGGAAAGAACAAAATTCTGCTACAGACACCAACATTTCTATCGTAATAGTTAATCCAGATGCTTCACATATGCCTTCTGATACAGAATTTCATCCTTCCCCACATGATACTTCTTTAAAGCAAAAGAGGGCTAATAGTAAGTGCCGGAGTAGAAATTTAAATAAAAGGCTATGTACGGAAGGGGACTGATACATATGTTATAGGACTAAACAGAATTAAGTTTTACAGGACCAACCCAGAAATGAAAGACAATTAAGAGATAGATGCAACTCTGAATCATGTTGGAAATATGCAGAACGAAAATGTGATGACATTTCTGAGGAGGAGCAAAATTATGTATTTCAAGAATTTTCGTCAATATTGTCATGGGAGCAGCAAAAGGTATTTGTTGCAAAAATGTTACGAAATTAGTACCAAAGCAGCAATACATATCTGAAGAAGAATCTCAGAGAAGTGTTACATTCCTTATTTTTTTTTTTTTACAAGTTGCTTTACGTCACACCAACACAGATAGGTCTTATGGTCCTTTATTATTTGAAATTAAAGAACGGTACTCAGGAACCTGTCTGCAAGAAGATGTTCCTCTCTATGCTGGAGTTAGGAGAATGTTCTGTGGGAGATTGGGTGAATAAAAGTTCAGCAGAAATGTATGCTTCAGATGAAGTCTTGGTGAAGAATGGGAAGAATGACAGACCTACAGCTCATAAAGAGTGCACCACGTATTCAGGCTAGTGCTTTCTATTATAAAACCAATTTAACATGCCATAACTTCACAGTCTTGGTTCTGCAAAATCAATACCGATTTGCCAGCATCAGTGTTTGCAACTATGATTATTGATCACATATCAAAACAGGAACAGTATTTTTAGCAAATGCCTTGCTAGACCATGCCTCAAAAACGGGCAGACAATCATGCACAAGTTTCAAGGAAGGGGGCACACGTAAATGTAATGCGATTCAGTCCACAGCATAATAGAACGAAAACTGAAGAAAAGACCAATCCATCTATCCCGCAATCACATTACCATCACGCAAGAAGTAAGGAAAAAACCTTTCCCACACGAGGCCAAATGGATAAACTTTGACGTACGTTGATTGGCCTGATAATCCACATAATATAGCGACGGAATTTCTAATGAGTGCTGAATTTCCTTCTGTGTGTGGATGTGTTGATGGTACTCTCATTAATATTGATGTTTGTCATCATTTGAGAGGTTATTTTTTAAAGTTGCCAACAAGGATGTCTCATTTCTCCTTGCCGGGCTGAGTAGCTCAGACGGTTGAGGCGCTGGCCTTCTGACCCCAACTTGGCAGGTTCGATCCTGGCTCACTCCGGTGGTATTTGAAGGTGCTCAAATACATCAGCCTCGTGTCGGTAGATTTACGGGCACGTAAAAGAACTCCTGTGGGACTAAATTCCGGCACCTCAGCGTCTCCGAAAACCGTAAAAGAGTAGTTAGTGGGACGTAAAACAAATAACATTATTATTATTAATCATTTTTCCTTGACAACTTCTAGTACAGCTAGCTTCTTGTAATCAGCTCTCTTTCCCATGATTAAAATTTTAAAACCGCCGTTACCACAATTATACTGTCAAGTTTGTCGCAAAATATAAAGCATTAAAATCATGGAGTATTATACAGTTTGCCCATGGAATAAACTTGATCGGATCACTCATTTGCAAAAGACTTTTCACTTTGCGAAAAAATTGAAAAGTAAAACCTAGATCATGGTGGAACAGGAAGACTTTGAAAAGTGCAAAGCTGAAAAGTTGCAAAGTTCATTCGTGGAACAGGCCCCAGCTCGGCAACTTATCGAAAAATTCGGCATTTTGTACGCACCAGGCCGGGAACTCTCAGTAGATGCTATGATAGGTTTCAAGGGAAGATTTATCTTGAAACCTCCTAGGGAAAGCCACCAAATGGGGTATCAAAGCATGGGGTATTGCTCACAGTAGAAATGCCTACCTTCTGAAATGTGAGATTTACAAGTGGAAGAAAGAAATGCGGGACCAGAATTTATTATTAGGAGAGCAGGTGGTTTTACACCTGACAGAGTCATACTGGAGAAAGTGACAGCACGCTTACTTTGATAACTTTTCAGTTCTGTAAAACTGATGAAATTATTGCTAACCCATAACACCTATTAGTTGTGAGACGAGGGTAAATAAAAAGGGTTGGCCTGATCAGTTTACGAAACATGCACAACTGAAACTCAAGCGGGGAGAATGTAGGAAAATGCAAAACAAGGGTGTAACACCTACAGTCTGACAAGATAAAACAAGATAAATGTACTGTTCTTATACTGTCAACAAATTCGGATTCTGTGAATGATGGTACAGTGAAACGAAAAAAACAGTAAAGGCAATGAAGAAATAGAAATGGATGTCCTTGGGCTGTTATAAATTATACAAAATTTATGGGTGGCGTGGACATCAGTGATCAGAAAAGAGAATACAACGGGGTTGGGCAATCATCTAACAAATTGTGGAAATTTATTTTTCATTGCATTGTGAACAGTTTCATTCTTTATGATATGAGTAACTGACCAGCTCTCATAGCTCATGGAAACAGACAGCTGAACTTCTGGCACAACTTGGTAAAACAGCCGATCGAGAACTTCACGTCTCACAAATGTTCGGGCAGGAAAATAAGTTAACCCATCGGCTGTCCATCTTTTCTTGTGAAGATACCTGGTCATGCCAAAGTGTGTGTTTTGTGTTTAAAAATGAAGAATAGGGCAGCTTCTGGGAGATGCAAACAAACAACATTCAAATGTAAGCAGGACTTATGTGAAGGTAATAGTGTACAGCTGAGGATGACCATACGTAAAAAGGTTGAAACCGGTACTGCAGATCGAATTTTTATATAAATAAATTTGTATTGAAAAGGTGGAAACTTTCTTGTCTATAACATACGATGACTGTCAATACAGAAAATGAAACTGATAAATCAAGACGTGTTTTGTTTGTCTAACACTTTCGTGTGTGATGTCTTTGCTCACTGAAGTTGTCTGCATTAATTACGTGTCATTTTCTTCATGTTGCTCATTCGTTTTGGGCCCTAACTCATTCATTAAATGATACATTTATTGGTCCAGGGATCATGCTATTTTCCTTTCAACAAAAATGTAATATACCTATTTATTGGTCCAGAGATCATGCTATTTTGCTGTTTGAACTGGCCACGCTAGTCATATGGACAAAGATAATGAGAATTCACAGAAATAGCACTCCCATTCAGAAGCCTCCGTGGCTCAGACGGCAGCGCGTCGGCCTCTCACCACTGGATACCGTGGTTCAAATCCTGGTCACTCCATGTGAGATTTGTGCTGGACAAAGCGGAGGCGGGACAGGTTTTTCTCCTTGTACTCCGGTTTTCCCTGTCACCTTTCATTCCAGCAACACTCTCCATTCTCACTTCATAGCATCTATCATTCATCAATATAAATCACTTTGGGAGTGGCGACTCCATCGTAATAACAGCCTATATCTGATCCATTCATTACATCCCTGACCCGGTCAAAGACTGGAAAACAGGTTGTAGGTTTTCATTTTCAGCACTCCCATTCATCGGTGCTAGCCCTGGACCTCAAGAAAGAAACAAAAGATGGCATGAGCAGCGGAATGCAACAAAAGGGAGTCCTGTCTACAGCCCGTAAGTACGTATACATGTTTCTCTAGATATTTCTCTAGTAAAGACGGTATTTCTTAATTTACCACAGATTTTTCACTTCATTTGTGTAAAAGGAATTATTATGTTCCATTTGGGACAAATATTACAGTGACATTTCATAGATAGGTATGCGCTACATAATTGCACTGATCATTAGGAACGTAAAGCAAAAAAAACTACATTTATATCTTTACATTTTTGGTTTCTAGTTTTCTTCTGTGCCTATTGGGATTTAAGGGACTATACCAGAAAATTCGATAATTACCGTCGGGCATCTGCCTTTAAATGGGGAATGGCAAAGGGTTAGAGAAGCAATAATAAAAATAAAAAAAATAAATAATAAAAAAAAACCTGAATGACCATACATTTTTATTAACTCCCCCCCTTCTCCATGTGCCCTACTTAATTAATATCTGGACAACATTAACTTCTTTTTTGGCATTAGTGCTTAACGAATCCCACACGAGGTAATCTCTGTCTTAAAGATCCAGGAAGTGGGTGAGGATATTCTTATCTGTAGTAAAGTCTCTGATGAAAAATGAAAAATAACAATAAATTACTGGTATAAAACATGATTAGATACAGATGCCATTCATGCTTTGGAGAGCATATACGAAGGCCATCCGGAAAGTGGTACCCGTTTGTGCAATAAAGACACAGGAGTAAACATTAACAAATATACACATTTTTATCGGAAAGAGCATACTTTACACTACTTCTCCACATAATCTCCAAGCAAATTTAGGCATTTGTCATAACGTCGGACGAGTTTTTGTATTCCAGCGTGATAGTCCTCCGCCGCCAGCATATTGAGATACGTAGTCACGGCTCGTTTAAGTTTAACATAGTTGTCAAATCTTTTTCTCACCAGAAAGTCTTTAAGCTTTGTAAAGAGATGAAAATCCGAAGGGACCAAAAACGGGGTTTATGGGGGATGGTCAAAGGTTTCCCACTTGAATTGCTGCAAAAGTTGTTGTGTTATCGCAGCTGCATGAGACCTGGCATTGTCATGAAGGAGAATGACGCCTGTAGACAATAGACCTCGCCGTCGATTTTGTACTGCCCGCCGTAATTTCTTTAATGTTTCACAATATGCATTAGCATTAACTGTGTCTCCACGGGCCATAAAATCAATGAGCAGTACACCTCGGCAATCCCAGAAAACAGTTGCCATGAGTTTCCTGGTGGACAGAACTGTCTTGAATTTTTTTGGTTTGGTTGGTGAATGAGCATGATGCCACTCCATTGACTGTTGTTTACTCTCAGGTGATGCATAACAAACCCATGTTTTGTCCCCAGTAATGATGCGAGTCAGGAAAGAGTCTCCTTCATTGGAATAACGTTCCAGAAATGTCAATGCTGCAGCCATACGCTTGGTTTTGTGCTCCTCTGTAAGCATGCGAGGCCCACCTTGCACAGATTTTTTAATAATGTAGATGGTCTTTGACAATTTCATGAACAATTGTTCGAGACACATTAGGAAAATGTTCACAGAGTTCATCAACTGTGACGCGCTGATCGTTCCTCACGCATTCGTCCACTGCGCTCAGCAGTTGGTCTGTAATGACAGATGGTCTGACTGAACGCTCCTCGTTGTGTGTATTCCCCTCCCCAGGTTGAAGTTGCGACACCAGTACCAAACAGATGACTCATCCATCACATTGTCTCCATACACCTCCGTTGATTGGCGATGAATATCACAAGGTCGAACGTTTCGTGCATTAAGAAATTTAGTTTTATTAATAAATTTCATTGTTTGTCCGTATTGAACTAAGATTATAACTTTTATTATAATTTGGATCCACCTTATTCATTACATAAAAACTGTTGTTTAGATGAAATTACAACATATATTTCAATCAGAACTAGTTTCGACGCCCATTTGCGCCATCATCAGCTGATATAGGTTCTTGTAAAAATTGGCAATCACATAAGTTTATCTACGTCAAACTGAACACAATTTAAAACCATATTAACAAGCTAAAACTGTGTTACAATTATACTGTCTCAAAGTCCATATTTTCTACAAGTCCGAGACTTGGGAGTCATAAATCTTAAATAAAAACATATGCAAACCGGTTTGTTCACTAATAAAATAACGTGGATTTAAAAGAACAACAACTTAAAAATAAAATAGTCTTGAAGAAACATTAGCTTAATTTATCACACTTCTTAAAACGTGACGTAGAATCGTATTAAAATACTTCAATAAAATCTTCAGAGTCACTTTAATGGAGCTATCCTAGTGAGGTGGAAACGAGCAATCGGTCCTTTAAGATGTTAACAAGTACTGTGGGTGCACATATCTAGGTCAAACAGGACGAAGTTTTAAAATTAGATACACAGAACATACTAATGCTATAAAATATAACAGATTTTCCGCGGTAGGCAGATACATATCCCGGTCAATAGGACAGTGTTTCATATTAAGCGTAATAGCTTTACTAGTTGCTTTTTACGACCACGCCCTCCGGAGCTCCAACGAGTTGCCGCTCCTCAGTTGCTCCTCCCACTTTCCCCTATTTCCCCCCTTCGGTCCTGACCAACCTTGGACACTTGATTACTATCACAACACTGCTCGCTAGGCTTCATTGTGCTTTGCATGGACAGCGATCTTTTGACGTGAGTCGCGTAAAAACGTTTACGTTATAAGACGTAATTTTATATATTGCCTCTTCAGTTAAGTGATAGTTTATTACATTCCTATTATTTCAGGTCCGCATTGAACTGGGAATGTTGTACTTGTTAACATCTTAAAGGACCCATTGCTCGTTTCCACCTCACTAGGATAGCTCCATTAAAGCGACTCGGAAGATTTTATTGAAGTATTTTAATACGATTCTATCTCACGTTTTAAGAAGTGTGATAAATTAAGCTAATGTTTCTTCAAGACTATTTTCTTTTTGAGTTGTTGTTCTTTTAAATCCACGTTATTTTATTAGTGAGCAAACCGGTTTGCATATGTTTTTATTTAAGATTTATGACTCGCAAGTCTCGGACTTGTAGAAAATATGGACTTTGAGACAGTATAATCGTAACACAGTTTTAGCTTGTTAATATGGTTTTAAATTGTGTTCAATTTGACGTAGATAAACTTATGTGATTGCCAATTTTTCCAAGAACCTATATCAGCTGATGAAGCAAATGGGCGTCGAAACTAGTTCTGATTGAAATATACATTGTAATTTCATCTAAACAACAGTTTTTATGTATTGAATAAGGTGGATCCAAATTATAATAAAAGTTGTTAAGAAATTTAATCACGGCCCTCAATTCACAACTGGCGGGGTTCTCAATTTGTGTAAACATTTTAAACTATCACAAACACAACACAGGCAATACTAGAGTCACGCAACCTCGCACAGAGCAGGCAGACAAGCCACTGACGCAGTCTGACCTTGCCCAGCGGCTACCCGAGTCGTCAGCGCTTCATGCAGCGCTAACGGGTACTACTTTGCAGATGGCCCTCATATATGACAGTTCACACTATTTTACTGACATCAACATAGATCTGTGCATACTGAAAATAAAAGTAAATCTTTGAATATTAAAGAAGCAATCAAAATTTACATTGCAAAAAAAAAAAGAAAGAAAAAAAAAAGATAATGAAACTGAATGACCATACATTTTTTTAAAATTCCCCCTATTTGCCCTACTTAATTAACATCTGGACAACATTTACACTTTTTGCATTCATGCTTAATGATTCCCGCAGAATGTAATCTCTGATTTAAAGGTCTGGAATGTGTGTTAGGATATTTTCTGTAGTAAATTCTTTGAATTTATGCATCGTCTTCGCCACTCGAGACGATCTTATAGATTATCATTTATCACTAAAAATAACATCTTACAAGAAATCTCTAGTTAAAAAAAATGTAAAAATAGGAATAATAATAATAATAATAATAATAATAATAATAATAATAATAATAATAATAATAAAATTACCAGTATAAAAGGCAGACCATTTAATCTCATATGAGCCCTGGCATTTTTTTAAAAAGTATTATTATACAAGAAATAATAATAATAGGGATATCAACAACAATGATAATACTAAGGGAACACTACGAGTAAAGCAGCTGAAGGGGAAGTGTAGCATGTCACTGACCTGACCAGGGTGGGGGCATGACATAATGACTGGCAGCCAGTTGGATTCGAGCCAAATTTCGAGTTCCAAATTTCAAATTCCTAGGTGTTGGGACAGAAATAAACATAAATATTTCCAAATACTGGGTGTGACTTGATAGAATCTGATGATGTTCTGTCAACACTTTCAACACTACCACATTTTAACATGGACCCTGGCAGTGAACTGGGTCTTTTTCCTGAATTTTAATACCTCATTGTACAACAGCAAAACATAGTACAGTATGCACCAAAATATACAGTACTGGAAATTATGTTAGTCTTATTGTCATTACCTTACTTATCCAGATGATAATGTAAATGTTCAAAATGTGCTCCATTGAGCTGTAGGCATTGTTCATAACGATCACGCAGATTTTCCAACATATTCTGGAACATAGGTTGCTGCATAGTCCCGAAGAACGAGACGATCTTCTGACGTAATGCAGTCACAGTTTTGGGTGGATCTGGACAATTGAAAAATTGCTCCTTTAACATTCCCCACATGTAAGCGTCAGGTGGTGTGAGATCGGGGGAATGTGATGGGTAGGGGAACTCAGCCCTGCGGGAAATTACTCGTCCTGGAAAGGTTTCTTGCAGCATAGCCATAGTCTGTCGAGAGGTGTGGCAGGTTGCTCCGTCTTGTTGGAACCACTGTCTATTCATCTGCATGTTCTGGCACAACAAAACCTTCTTAGATCCTGAATAAATGGCGTGATCACCATGTTCCTATAGCATTCCTGGTTAACAGTAAGAGGTGCACCATGATCATTCTCTATGAAATACCGACCTAGCACACCGTTTCCTGACACTGCACACCAAATCGTCACACGCACACTATGTAGCAGTTTCTGGACTATATTGTCTGGCCTCTCAAAGCCAAGAAAGCAAGTTGTTTGGCAATTGATAAAACCGTCCAAGTGAATGTGACTTTCGTCGGAGAACTACATGTTGAACAAGAAATCTGGATCCTTGTACACCAGGGCCAAAAATCGTGCACAATATTCCACCCTGACATGCCTATCGTGCTCCATCAATCATTGCCCAACCTGTATTCGGTACAGAAATCCACCTATGTCTTCAAACAATCGTCAAAGTGATGTAGGGTTAATGTTTAATTTCAGGGCTGTTCGCCAAAGACTCGCTTTAGAGACTGCAACACCTCATTGAGGACACGTCCATGATTTTCATTTGTGGACACAGTTATTGGCCTACTGGACCTTCCCTTGCGTTGACACAATACACTACCCATATGATGAAAATTTTTAACAATAGATAGCATAACTATGTTGTTAGGTGCTGGCTTATTGAAGTGTTCACGATATTGTTCCGCCACTAACTTTAAACTCGGCCCACCTTGATAACCGTTTCTGTACGAGCGAAAATAATACTCCACTATCAACTCCTTTTCCTCCATCGCGAGACCCATTGTCACTTCCAATCACAGAGCACAACGTTCTTTACACAACTAACAATTCATCATGGCGATGTAACAACACACAGACTCTCAGGTGTGCGCATACGCACTGGGCGAAAATGAGTACTGTATATTTTGGTACATACCCAATTTTTGTATCATATGAAGGTATCAGCTATCCAAAATGAATATGTCGATCGGGAAGTATATCTAATGTAATTTAATTATAATAGTCTTATAAAAAACATTAAAAATGTACTAAAAATCTTTTACATTAAAGTTATACCAATAAGCCTGCTTAAACAATAAAAATGAATCATTTACTGTGGCTACTTAAGCCATAAATAAACGCAATTACATTTGAAATACAAAATTTACCAATTTAGGAATAGTTTGTTTTGGTATAGTAATCCTGAAAACATTGGGCAATGCACAGTCCAACGTTGCACTCCTTGCACCACCGTCTTTCTTTTCGCGGAAAAGGTGAATCGTCAGCCTGCGTCTCTTCATCTAAACAAAAACTAAGACCAAATTTCTGGAGAAGTGGAATATTTTTTATCATTTGTATTCAGAGTAAAATAATGGAGCTTAAAACTTGCATTTGAAAGGCACGTAACAAATAAAAATCTTTCTGAACTATTACTTGATACGTGAGATCTGGTTCGTAAGCAGAGTCTTTATCACAGTCATCTACAGTATTTCTGAACCCGCTTCTCCAGATAAAATATCCAAGATATCACTATCATAAGGCTGGTGTGAGGATATGTTTGCACAGTAACACTGCTGACAGTGCAACAGATTTGGTGTGCTCAGTACCCGGCACGAGTGCTATGGTAGGGGTCACTGCAAGGAAAATCTGCCTTTTTTATCGTTTCAATTTGAACTTCCAAATAAGTGCTGCACTCCAGTGGACACTAGATAAACAACTATTCCCAAGCAAGGGACGGGAACTGTATGGGATACATGCAGCTGCCTATAAACACGCACGAAAATCACGCCCATATGGCATACAGGCGATGTCCACAACCAGGAAAGCAGTTTGCCTGTATCCCATACAGGCATAATGTAGAAAGTGTTGAGAATGAATGTTATAGTGTAATATTTATGTTGAACTTGTGTGTTCGACAGACTGAAAAGCTTTTAAGTTATATTTCTAAAGCATGGGAAACTTCAACAATTAAGGTTTTGTACAGAGGCAAAGGAGATCCACATAACCCTACTGTTACTGAGGGATCACCCTGGGAAACAATCACTTGAAGATACTCACATGTATAATCACACAAAGGATCACAGAAGAGATAGAGCATAACATGCCTAAAGAGCAGTTCAGGTTCAGAAAGGGAAGAAATACAATCCAAACCATCAGAAACCTCTTCCCTCAAGGAAAATTCCATGCAGCATTCATTAACTTCTCCAAAGTGTTTGAAAAATTAAAAAGAAGTATCATCTGCACAAAACTAGAGTCCATAGCTGAGATAAATAACAAACTCACATGTCTGATCCACAATATCTAAAGGAGAAACAGTGTGCAGATTTCAGACAACATACTCACGTCAGAAATCATTACGCACACAAATCGAGTCCTGCAGGGAGACCCCCACTCAGTCCCGTATTATTTAACATCGCCACCCGCAATTATCAAGAGATCAAGATTTATATATATGTTGATGACTTAGTACAGGGACCCCAGGATAGAAATGAACTGCAAAAGGCAATCTATGCTTTGGAAAAGTGGACTGACCAAAACAAGCTACAGATAAACAAGAAGAAAACTGAACACAGGGAGTAAGATACATGAAAGAAAAAATTTCATGAAACAAGAACCTCTACAAACAGTACACCACGTCAAATACCTGGGTTTCACCCTAAAGACCAGAACAAATTCTTTCAGGATACAAACCAAGAAAAGAGCAACCACAGCCACAGAAAGCCATATATGATATCAAAGAATTAACTAAGCTATCCCTCAAAACTGCAATAACAATCTTCAACACAAAGATTATTCCCATTATCATGTACGGATTGGAACTAACCTGGGGCAAACTGTGCATGAAAGACTTTCATAATCTAAACAGTGTCAAAGCTCACTTCTTGAAGGTTACACTAGGAACGTCTGAACACACTCTCTCCTGGCTGGTGTACGTGCTTGCCTGGGAGACCTTCTTGATAGAAGATCTCAGAATGAAACAATCTGTCCTACACTTCTAGTTGGAAAAAGGCAATAGACGAGAGAATAAAGAAACAAGAAGATATCTGGGAAGAATTTTACATGATGGAGACAATGATGAACCACACCAGGACAGGCACGAACTCCATACATGCTGGTGGTCCATAGATATCACCACAAGATATGCAGTAATCAATCTTTCCAAGAAACAGACGACAACTGTGTGTGTATTTTAAGTGGAAATATCCCAGGGAAAAAAAACCCACAATATCTTAAGCAGTACAAATCAGACGATATATACTGTAAGTATCAAATTTCTGCAAAAACTTAAGTAATGATAAATTTATAGTTTACATTTTATGGCTACTTTGGCTGGAATATTCTATTATAGCTTATACAATGATTTCAAGTGAATTTCACTTCATTAATTTTATATTTGGCTTATTATCCCTTAAAATAATTCATCTCAATGGCTTGAGAGTCTTGCTTTGAATTGGCATATTGGTTAGCTAAACACAGAAACATAAGACATATTTTTGCATGATTATATCACCTATATCAGGTTTCTACAATACTATTTGCAAGGAAAAACAGTAAGCCTGTATTCTTGAATGACTACTTATATCATGATCATAGTCGCAAGACTATACACATAGAACCCGTTCCATGAGGACAGGCCTCTTCTTTCAAAAAGTCCCACATACATTTGCCAAGAACTGAATCACAGAGGCCTTCGTGAGAAACCGGTGGAAATGCCACTTGGCTATTTATTATGCACCAGAATCTGCAGAATGGTACAAATCTGGTTACGTAAATATGCAAAGAAAAACCCCCTCGTGTGTGCTTCTACAATTGTAGGGAGATAACCTCGGTTACCCTCTTCAATATTGAAGATCCTCTGTGTGGTGAGGGGGACTAGTAGCTCCTTTCTTGCGATGCCGAATGGAGCCCTATTGGGTAACCATTCGGTATACAAGGAGGAGGAAGCTAAAGCACCACCCAACCTAACGAGACCCGTGCCGATGGGGTGCATGGCACACGTGGCAGATGTGTCTTGAACGGAGCCTTCGAAATACTTGGCGCCCTCTCGAAGTAAGTAGCCTTACCCGGGTATGCGGGGCTCTGCCTGGGCGGACATTATATTTCCTTAGCTACTCGTGGGACCTACATGAGTACCGTAGCCACCCGAGAACCGGAGACCTCCTCTGGGGCCTCCGAGAGAAACACCAGTTGAACAATAACCGATGGGGACTCTTCGGAAATACCCTCGGATAGTATGACCTTGACAGTAACAGAGCTCACTCTAGAGGTGCGCAATCTTCTGGTCCAGAAGAAGAAACTGTGCTCCAGCGCTGAGAAGAGGAGATATAAGAAGGCTTTAAAGGCCCGGGAGCAGGCCAAAAAGGGCTTAACTCCTGGAGCTGAGAGGCCTTCCACTGCCACAACAGTGACGACTGTGGAGGGGGATCCAATGGGCACAAGAGGCGGGACCCTGAAAAGGGCTCTGCTTCTAGGGCACAGAGGACACCACCCACCAAGACGCCAGTGGGAAACGACTTCTGTCGGGGGCAACCCCAGAAGAAGATCGGCAGGCCCACAAAAAACCCAAGGTGGAGTATGCCAGGATAGCTAAAGCTGGGATCAGGATGGCCATAGTGCCTGTAGGATATCCTGACCAGCAGCTAACTGAGAAACAGGTGAAGTCTGTGGAGGAGGCTATCACCAATCTGATCGATGAGTTCCGGAGCAGGGGCCCATTAAGCCTCAGTTCCTGGATTGCTATTTGTCGAGAGGTGCAGCCATCATTATCGCAGAGAACGACGAGACTGTAGCATGGCTTTCTAGTCTTGTTACAGACATGCAACCGTGGGAAGGAGCCAAGCTCACAATTGTGAGCATGGATAAACTCCTTTCCTATAAGAAAGTCATGGTCTGGATACCAGGACAACCAAAGGACAACAACATCCTTTTGGGAAGAATGGCACGCCAGAACCATGCCTTAGATCCCAACAGCTGGAGAGTCTACGGCCGCAAGAAGGAGAAGAGAGATGTCCGACTTGTGGTCAGCATGGACCCCAGAGATGTGGAAAAAGTGGTGGGGAAGAAGATCTTCTGCGGGGTGCATGTTGCTACCTTCACCCTGGCGGAGGGCAAACGCAACAAGCAGAGGACCAACCCCACCATAGACAACACTGAGACCAGCAGGGGCAAAGAGCGGGAGCCTGGACAGGGGCCGGGGCCAGCCAAGCCTCAGGATTCATCGCGGGAGATGGAGCTGCACATTCTGGAGACCGCATAAGGTAAAGTATTGCATGAAAGTAAGGAATGATTACTTTCATACAAGCAAACATACAACGTTGTATAGCGGTCTCTAGGGTACTTATAAGAAGTATCCAGAAAGGCAGGTTTTCGGTCGTCCTGATACAAGAACCCTGGCTTAGACAAGGGCATATCATGGGACTAAAATGTGCAAGCTTCACTCTATTCAGTGGAGTGGCAGAGAAGAAGCCTAGAGCATGCATACTAGTTAAGGATCATAACGCTTGGGCTATACCGGGCTTTCTTACTAGAGACCTTGTAGCAGTTCTAGGGAGATATGAAGAGGGCAGACAGCCAAGAGATCTGGTTGTCTGTTCTGCATATTTCCCAGGAGACTCTGAATCTCCACCCCCACCGGAGGAGTCAAGAGACTGGTGATATACTGTAGGAAACAAGGACTTAACCTTATAGAAGGTTGTGACGCCAATGCTCATCATAGCATTTGGGGAAGTAAATACACAAACCGAAGAGTTAGCATTTCATAGAATATCTATGTACAACTGACCTTAAGATCATGAACATAGGTGATACCCCTACCTTCATCAATAATAGGAGTGAGGGGATCATAGATCTTACCCTGGGTTCCATGGGAATCATACAGGAAAGTTTCGTTGAAGCCTTCCTTGTCAGATCATAGACACATTGTGTTTCATATAGAGGGCTCCTTCGAGATCCCATCTTACAGAAACCCTAGACGAACCAAGTGGACGTCTTTTAGGGAGGACGTGAGGAGGGGACTGGGAAGAGGACCCTCAAATATAATTAAGAACAAAGAGGAGCTGGAGCTTAGTGTGAGCTTTCTCACACAAACACTAGTTACCTCTTATGAATTAAACTGCCCAGTCGTTAAGGCAAAAAGAGTAACAGGAAGCTTCAAGTGGAACAATTATCTTGAACACCTGAGGAGAAACACACGAAGGGTCTGGAATAAATACAGGGAACTTCAGGATCAAGAAAGTCTAGATTCTTATAAAGAATCACAAAGAAAGTACAAGTCAGAAGTCAAAAAGGCTTCTAAGAAATCTTGGAGACAGTTTCGTGACTCCATCGAGAGTCAACATGAAGCGGCAAGGCTTCATAGAATTCTAACCTTGGATGGAAAGGGAAGGCTGGGCTCATTGGAGTCACCTTCGGGTGGATATACATCCAGAGAGGGGGAGACCCTGAGCTTATTGCTTGATGCCCACTTTCCAGGTTCAGTAGTCACAAATAGTGAAGTAGAATCGAGCGGATCCTTCAGACATGATAGAAGTGGCTGGAAGGAAGCTGCAGAGATTGTTACCCCAAGAAGGGTGAAGTGGGCATTAGAATCTTTTGCCCCTTATAAAAGCCCAGGAATGGATGGGATCTTCCCAGCACTTCTCCAGAAAGCGGGTGCGGTCCTTATACCATACCTGGTCAGAATTTTTAGAGCCTGTCTCACTATGAGGTACGTGTACTCCTTGTGGCGCCAGGCAATGGTAGTGTATATACCTAGACCTGGAAGGTCTTCATATACTAGACCTAAGGATTATAGATCCATTAGTCTAACATCTTAAGACTTTGGAAAGACTGGTGGATAAACCTATCAGGGAGAAAGTATTAAGAGACTGTCCCCTGCATCCTCATCAACATGCATACCAACAGGGAAGTTGGTTGAGACGGCACTACACCAGCTAGTTTCTAGGCTGGAGAGCGCCTTGGATCAGCAACAAATTGCTATGGTGGTATTCCTAGATATAGAACTACACATCCTTGGGTTCCATAGAACTTAGTCTAGAGAGAAGAGGAGTGAGCAGGATGCTCATAAAATGGATTATGGCCTCACTGCAGGGCCGTCAAGTTCTGTTTACCCTCAACGCAGTAATGTTGAGAGCTAATATAGACAAGGGGTGTCCACAGGGAGGAGTATTATCACCAACATTATGGTGTCTGGTAGTGGATGAACTACTTACCAGGTTAAATGTTGGAGGAATTCACGCCGAAGGCTATGCAGACGACATTAGCCTGATGGCGGTGGAAAAATTTTCCCAGTATGGTTTCAGAGCTCATACAGAGCTCCCTATGTAGGGTGGAAAGATGGTGCCACAACACGGACTTGTCGGTTAATTCCGGCAAGACAGAGCTCGTAGTATTTACCAGGAGGAGGAGGCTAGACGGACTGTCAGAGCCTTTCCTATTTGGGAAAAAATTAGTTAAGACAACCTCAGTTAAGTACCTTGGGGTAATCCTCGAGACAAGACTGAGTTGGAAGAAACATATAGACTATAAGGTGGATAAGGCTCGCAAGATTATGTGGGCTTGTCGCAGAGCCGTCGGAAAGACTTGGGGCCTAGGACCTAAGGTGGTCCAGTGGCTCTATATCTCTATTGTACGGCCCATGATCACCTTGCATCTTTAGTCTGGTGGCCAGGTTTGGAGAGTAAAACTGTGACCACCAAGTTAAACAATGTCCAAAGACTTGCGTGTCTAGGAATAACAGGGGCACTGGATATCACACCATTATGTGCAATGGAGGCCATCCTAGGTCTTCCCCCCTTACATTTATATGTTAAGGACATAGCGGGAATGAGTGCTTACCACCTCTGGTCACTCGGAGGATGGTCCTTCAAGAATCCAAATAGAGGTCATGCTTCTAATCTTACAAGGCTTCACCAGACCTGCCCTATGACAATGATGATCGGGGACCTGACGAAGCCTAGTTTTAATCTGAATTATAAGTTCACAGTAGTTATACCCACAAGAGAGGAGTGGGCCGTGGATGCTGTGGCCCGTCTTAGGTCTGGGGGCTGCACATGGTACACAGATGGCTCGCGGACAGAGACGGACACAGGCGCCGGAGTCTGAGGACCTAAGACAAGGTTCTCCCTTCCCATGGGTAAATATGCTACTGTTTTCCAGGCCGAAGTATATGCAATACTGGCCTGTGTATATGGAACATGCCTAGACATAGGAGATGCATCACCATTTGCAGTGATAGCCAGGCAGCGTTAAAAGCACTATGCGCAGTTAGAACAACATCAAAAATGGTATGGGAATGCCAAAGGATGTTAGATGAGCTGTGTGAACTTAGCTCAGTTACCCTATTATGGGTCCCTGGGCACACAGGTATCAGTTGAAATGAAGAAGCTGACAAACTAGCGAAACAGGGCTCAAAAGGTCCTTTCATAGGACCAGAGCCCTTTCTAGGAGTGTCATTCCGAAGCGTGAAACTGGTAATATCCCAGTGGACAAACCAGTCTCACTTAGACATTTGAAAGAGGTTAACCATAGCAAGGCAGGCACGTGAACTTATCAAAGGGCCTAGCCAAAGTTATATAGAGGTCCTGATAAATATGAATAGGACCAGAATGCGACTGGTAGTTGGACTGTTGACAGGACACAATACCTTACAGAGACACCTACACATCATGAAAATCAGTCAGGATCCGATGTGTAGAAGATGTGGTAGGAGGGAAGAGACTTCCGCGCATGTGTTGTGTCAGTGCGAGGCTCTTGCAAGCACTAGACATCGATATCTTGGCTCACATTTTGTGAGCCTGGAAGACATCAGGAATGCCAACATCCGGACGCTGGTACCCTTTATAGGAGCACTAGGGCTGGACTAGGCAAACACGTTTAAGGGACACAACGGGTCTTCACAGACCTACGTGTGGAGCCCTGCGAAGGCAGGGCTCACCCATTCCTTATCTATCTAACTATCTATGCAAAGAAAAGGCTCAAATTATTTAAATGTAAATAAATCAATACAAATATCAAGATTAGATCAGATTCAAACAAATTGTTCATTTAATTCTTCAAAGATATGGAGGAACTTCACTACTCACCTCCTGCTCCTCACTGTTACTTATCACTGGCTCCTCCATGACAATATCACACACAATGCACTAAAATGGAAAAAAATTAAATTTGGTAAATAAAATCATAATGATTCATAATGAAACAAATTAAACAACTCCTACGTTAAACTGCAGCTTTGTTTTTGTTGAAAAATATCACACATAGTGGCAAAATCTTGTTCATATTTCGGGATGGAGCAAATCAATAGCAAATTAGTAAAGATAAAATTGGTCTCCAACACATTTTTGTATTACTGATAACCAAAGTATGAACATTTTAAAAAATATTTTCAATAGAATTTAGTACTTTTCTTTCATTCTATCACATAAATTAAATGTAGGCCTGCTACTCACCAAAATTTCCATTACTAAGACTTATCCTACCCCAGAATCTCCACAGTTTTTATATCAACTCTTCCACTTCATGTTTTGATTTTATTGGTGGTTAATGGAACTATTTTTGAGTTATTACATATTTTACTTACCATTATGGCGGTAAGTTCTTTGCACACAGGATTGATGATTTCCGTAAGCATCCATGGAGTAATTCATCCATCCTGTAGATTGACAATTGTTACATAATAAAACTAATACATCTATAACTATTGAGAGTGACCAGACTTTTATCATGACAGAGTTATTAAGAGAGTACTTTCAATGAATGATAAATCTGCATCTGAAGGTGTCAAACAAGAGAAAAACACATTCCTTTCTCAAGACTGTTCATGTATGGTGTCAAATGGCTACAGCTATCAATTTAAGTCTTTCTGTATCAAGGATAATTGCTGAAAGTCATCAATAATTACACAGTCCTCACTTGGACATTAATGAAAACAGTGATAACATATTACTTGGTTTATGGCAGCATACGTTACTACAAGCCTTTTAACTTCCTGTAGTCAGCACATTATATGGAAGCTCCAGGTTTTATTCCTGACTCATTTAAGAATTTTAATTCTGGAGTGAGGACTGAAATAGGCTTCACTCACTCTCTTAAGATCAACTGGAGAGATGTCTTACATGAGATCAGGACACCCAGTTAAGAAGGTTCAGCTTACGATAAGGATGTTGTGATATAGACCATATGAAAATCCAATAATTGCAGGCCATCTGTCTGGGCAGCACGTTTTTGGCAAATAAAGGTTCTTAATGAACTGTATAGGTGCCATTCTTTTAACTTACTGTTTAAGATAAATCTTTCAGAACTTGGAAAAATAGTTTAACATATCTCATATTCCTTCAGAATGTACAAAAAAATATGAATTTTATGATCAATCTTGTTTGAACTTCATTTTTATAAATGCTCAGAGAATATATGGTTGGGTATAACTCTGAGAAGACGAGTCCCAGAATGCATCTCAGGGAAGGTAAATATTTTAGAATTAAACCTGAATACAATCCAGCAATAATATCCATTTGGGGTGGGATCATAGAATAATCCACAGTATCCCCTGCCTGTCATAAGAAATGACTAAATGGGATGACATCCCAGGGACTGAATTCAACCAAGATAAAAAGGACAAATGTTTGACAAATATGAATGAAAATTGTGATATGTTCTGACGCCTGTCCTAAAAAACAGTTAAAAATTGCACACAAGAAAACTGCAGGAAAATATCTTGCATAATTAATGTTGCTAGTATTATGCCCCACTAACTGCTACTTTCATTTACAGTTTTGCAGAGATCCAAGAAGCCAGAATTATGTACCACTGGAGTTCTTTTACATGCCTGTACACCTACCAACATGAGGCTGACACACTGAGCATCTTCAAATATCATTGGAATGAGCCAAAGCTGAACCTGCCAACTTCAGTTCAGAAAGACAGCGCTCTAACGACTAAGCTACTTAACCCAACAAACACCTTATTAACAGCAAATGAAATTAAAAAGTAAAAAGTGGAAACTTATCTTTCTGTTAGATTACCACAATAGCTATTTCTATAAGGCCCTGGATCTGAACTGATGCAGGATGCAGGGCTTGTCATGGAGATCAGTAAAGGGATTCAACAGGAAAATGCATTCTACCAGAGTGTGAGAAACCTGTTGTGGAGGAAGGAAGTACCAATAAAGTGTAAAGAGGTGATATATAAGATGTACTACTGGCCAATATTGACATATGCAATTGAGACCTTGACACTGACAAAAAAGACAGGAGAATAAAATCCAGAACGGTGAAATGATTTTACAGAAGTATGAAAGGAAAGACTGAATAGATCAGTGTATGAAATAAGTATGTTAGGAAGGAAATCGGAGTGGAAACGCTTTTCCACAGAATGGAGAGGAATAAATTTAGATGGTTTGGGCATGTTAAGAGGATGGAAGAGGGAAAGATGCCAAAGCAGATAATGGAAACCCAGATAGGAGGAGGGAAGGCAAGAGCGAGAACCAGACTAAGGTGTTTGAAAACAATCAAGAATGGTATAATTAGAAGAAACCTCGATTGGAACACAGTTAAGGAGGAACAATGATGGTCAGATGGAAATGGAAAGGTGCATGAACATCCTCTGCCGAATGATGAACGTGGAGTTTGAAGGAAACTGAAGTCATGACACCTGGGTGAAAACGCATAGGGATGGGGATCGTCACCATCCCCTGGTCCCCCTGGCATACTGGTTAGCAGTGTATGAGGTCAGTGGATTCATAACAAGGATGTTGTTTGGGAGAGAACTCCGCTTAGCATTTGGCCAATCCTGCCCCTAATGACCAGTACAGCCTCAATCTAGCAAGGAAACTAGAGGATGTACACAGCACTGTCCAGAAGAGATTGAGAATAGAGAGATATTGAATGAAGCCACGATATAACCAACAAGCAGACTCCACCAAATATCATGAAGAAGACCTGGTATGGCTATATAACCCCACAAGGAAGAGAAGCTTGTCCCCAAGCTCAAAATGACACGGAAAGACACCACATTCTAAGGGGATTAAATGATGTCAGCTACTGAGTACGATGCAGGCCAAATGCAAGATGAAGGCGATACATCTACCAACAGGCACCATACTGAGGAACAGCTGAGAAGATAACTGATTGGGATGATCAGCTTTCGAAGAGGGGGCAATATTACGTCGCAGCCCTGTAGAAGTCCCTTTCGGTACTTCCTGGAAGGGGCTAATGAGTCAGACGACCGGGGATCTCCCAGTCGGCCTTTCCGTGTATTGTTCTCGTCGGCTGGTTTACCTGTGAGTTTCTGGGAGATGCAACAAGAATATTGCATCTCCAGCCATGTTGTGAATATTCTGGTACACATCAACCAAGCTATAAAAAAGGAGGCTAGCCGCAGACAGTCAGTCAGTGTTGGACTCCATGGTGGAGCCAGTGTCAGACTAGGAGTCAGTGTTAGAGACACTGTGGGACTCTGTATTGGAGTCAGTATGAAACTCAGTGTGTTGGGAGAGTGGTGGTATCTTTCTTGCATTCTTTACTGTTGTATAATATTCTTGTATATTCCTTTTGATATTCAGTACAGTAATTAATGGCAGTTTTCATTTCTATAGAGCATAGTAGAGCAAGGTACTGATGATTATTATAATAATCTGTCTACATATTAGCTTTGTTGTATTATTCTTCCAAATTTCAACTTTTAACAGCAATTTTCATTTCTGTTTATGTGTAGTAATAACCCTTTGTAATTAGGATTTGTCTGAACGCAGTTTAAAATGAGTGTAGTGAAGTTGTTTCTATTAGCAATTAGTGTGCATATTTTATGACTGCAAAATATTTGCATAGTATGGGGAATATCTCTGTAGATATTTAGCTCTTATTAGAACTCTATTGTAATTAGGATAGGCTTAACTGCTGTTTAGAATTGTAGTATAACTATTTTTATTAGACAATAACTCCTTAGCCTTTTCTGTCTGCAAGTAGTTGTAATAATAATCAGTCTATAACTGTATGTATTTAGTGTAGCTATACATTTCTGTAATTAGCCTCCTATTCTGAGTATTCTAAAATTCAGGTCACATTTAACTAGAATTAGTGTAGTTATTCTATCAGTTGGTTTCCTAATTACACTATTGTTGTGAAATCTTCTCAAGTGTAGTTAACACTAGCTGATGTACCAGTGCTCGGTTATGGGATTCTCAGCAAGACTGAATTTGTGGATTTCCTAACCAAAGTCAACATAGGTCATTACAAAAATGTCAGTAGGAATGTAGGGATTAAAAGCAATGTTATCATATAAAATACTTGACCAAATGAAAAACAGCACATTTTCTCACTTTTAACGAACAGTATTATGGTGCCGATCTAACAGTCCAAAGTTTCAGAGCTGCAATGACCAGGCCGCACACTGCTGTGAACACTCCTGTGCCATTATTCCGTTTAATATACAAACTGCTCATTCTAATCAGTGCCTCAGAATAGGGATTGAATAGCTCGAATGCTATTATGAACCAGGGTGTTACGTACCAGTAGTTTCAGAAAATTTATCCAGAGGCATGGCATTCTAAAGAAAAAAGTTATCTAACTTCCCAACTACTTCCCGCCAATATTCAGGCAGGCTGCTACACCCTGTATGACCAGGTGAGTTGGCTGTGTGGTTATGGGCACGCAGCTGTGAGCTTGCATCCGGGAGATAGTGGATTCGAACCCCACTGTCGGCAGCCCTGAAGATGGTATTCCTTGATTTCCCATTTTCACACTAGGCAAATGCTGGAGCTGTACCATATTTAAGGCCAAGGCCGCTTCCTTCACACTCCTAACCCTTTCCTATCCCATCGTCGCCATAAGACCTATCTGTGTTGGTGCGACGTAAAGCAAAAAAAAAAATACTCGGTATGCAGCAAAAATCCTATCTATCGGAGATGAGCAGCAACAGAAGACACAAAGCATATCACAACAAACAATTGTCAATATGATGTTATAGTTGATCAATTTTATTTTTCTATATTGTAGGCCTTCACAATTAGTTTTCTTTTGAATCTGTGATATTAGAACGTCCTATTATTATCTATAGCATAGACTGTTCTTCCTTTACATACAGATTTTCATTAAATTCTGCTCACCCCTTTTCTCGTGACTGGGCGCTGATATGGACTTAGTAACAAAAATCCAAATTCATTAATATCTCTGTGATCATAGTCGGTATGGTAACAATGTATAAGAAATAAATTACTGGAAATTTAATACTATATAACTTTAGTTATATAGTATTTATCGATATGACCACTAATAACAAATATTTGAAAATGAAATTTTAGGCCTTCCCCTAAACTACCATTTCACTCAGCATGAATAAAATCATTTATGGCCTAGATTATAGCGACTTATTCCCCGACTTTGACTACCGATTTTCATTAAGATAGGACCACTAATAACATAAATATTTGAGAATTAAATTTTAGGCCTTCCCCTAAACTACCATTTTTCATAGCGTGAATGCAATTATTTATAGCCTAGTTTGTATTGACTTATTCTCCGACTTTGTGTACCAATTTTCATTAAGATAGACCATTAATGACATGAATATTTAATAATTAAATTTTAGGCCTTCACCAAAACTACCATTTCACTCAACGTGAATAAAATTATTTATGGCCTAGATTGTATCGACTTATTATCCCAACTTTGCATACCGATTTTCATTAAGATACAACCACTAATAACATAAATATTTAATAATTCAATTTTAGACCTTCCCCTAAACTACCATTTCAGCGTGAATAATATTTATAGCCTATATTGTAACACTTATTCATTGACTTTTGCATACTGATTTTCATTAAATTCTCTTCAGCCGTTTTCTCGTGGTGCGTGTACATACATACATACATACATACATACATACATACATACATACATACATACATACATACATACAGACAGAAATTACAGAAAATTAAAAAGTGCATTTCCTTGTTACTGTGGACACAACTGATACAGAAATACCATCCTTTTCAAATTCTGAGCAATGTACAGACAAAACTCTTATTTTATATAACTTATATACAGATTATTTCTTCCCGTTGACATTTATACAAACTTCTATTCATAGAATGTGCTATTTATTTCTGCTGACATTTCCATATTATTTCACATTTCTTTGAAGATTGGCTGAGAGAGGCAGTTGTAAGGACTGCGGTTGTGAGTGGGAACTGAGGAAGATGACAGAAGAGATAGCGACTTGAGGGAGATAATTAGACTTGCAACGAAGGACAGGATTGAAGATAGGTCTCTCAATCAATGTACAGGATACAGTAGGTAGGCAAGAGGGAAGGAAGGAATGAAGGAAAGAAGGAAGGGAGGGAGGGAGGGAGGGAGGAAGAAAGGAAGGAAAGAAGGAAGGAAGGAAGGAAGGAAGGAAGGAAGGAAGGAAGGAAGGAAGGAAGGAAGGAAGGAAGGAAGGAAGGAAGGGGAGCAGTTGTAGAAGACAGGTGGACTGATGTTTTAAGGTCAAGGAAAACAAGGGCTAAGGGGTTTTCCCCTCAGGCAGTGTGCCCGGGAGAGGTACTGGTGAGGAATTGGTATGAGTCACTGCAGGTAGATCAGCAAAGGGAAGATGGAGATCAGGGCGATGTTACAGAGATGGGGTGGGGGAAGAGGAAAGGGGACTGATAGAAAAGGGAAGCATATAGCACAGGTAATCGGAGGAAAAAAAGGGTGGAGGAAGAGGGTTCTGTAGGTATCACAGGAGTTAACACTATGAGAGCAGATGAGTCGAGATAGTGTCCCTACCCTGGGCCGGCGTGTTGTAAACTCTCAGAAAAAAAATCACAGTTCTGTCAGCTTTTGCTATATAAATAACCAATTCATATACATATTCTAGAAAAAGTGGACTATCGCATGAAATCAATTCAAAAATGCTTACATTGGAAAGAAACTCAGGCTACAATATTGGTACATTCTCTTATCCTTGTTCAGGCACTTGAATTTCTAATTCACTCAAGAAAATTTGATAGTTTTCAGTCACTGAACAACAGTATTATACATTGTTATTCCCAATACCTAGCCTTGGTACAGTAACACTGAAAAATTCACATATGCAAAGACCTACATCACATTTACGGCAATACACGGTCATCATATTTTTCACAGCACGGCCAGTGTTGTGTTTGGACTTGACATACCAATCCATGCTCGTAAGCTGCTTGTGTCCTTTTAATTCTTCACGCCCACTGCAGGTATTATGTGTGGAAAGTTATCTCAACCTACTAGCCTTACTGCAGATGATACTCATGATTCTTCAGTGATTTCAGCCCCAACACTACTCACCAGATCATCCACTAAACGTACACATAATTTCGATAGGGGAAGGTTTTGTGAACAAGCCTTACGGTACGGTATATAGGCATTCACTATGGGAAGATCAAACAGATGGAAGAATATTTATTTCCACCACTTGAATGACTTCCTTGTGAAGCATAACATGTCATTGGTTGGACTTATCAACACCAATTTTGAATTTGTTATAGTCCACTACTGCTGACAGTTTGGATTTCTCGTGGCTCCCTCTTCCTGCGGATATTTTAATCATGTCATCATCATGTGCAGTGCTCAGCATATACACGCATATCCATATCTCAATATACAGTATAAATCGACTACTTGAGAGATGATTGCAGACTGTTGATTCACTATACTTTCATTATTAATCTGTGAAGTAATATAATCCATCATTAGAACACATGTGGATAAATTTGGGATTATCTAACCGGAGTGCATGAGGAGTACGTATGTCAGCAATTAGATAAATTCCAGCTGAGTGCACATGGCTACAAAACACTGTCCCTAGGTTGCACCACCAATCACAATTGAAAGATAACACCATCTATCGATAGTAAAGGAAATCAACAACATGTTAAAAGAAAAACTTTGATAACGTGAATAGCTTTCGAGTGGAAGAATTTCACATTTCAAGGTAGTAGTATTACTAACATGTGGCAATCAGACGCAAGCTGCTTAGTAGTAATATTACTACCGCTAAGCGCATAGTGTTAAAGGAGACCAGGAGAAGAGGAAATCAAATGAGGGCACGGTTGAGGCTATGGTCATGGGCGATTCAATTGTCATGCATGTAGGCAAAGTGTGTGGAGGATAAGGAACCAGAGTAGAGTGTTATCCAGAAAAAAGTTTAAGGCCATGTAGAGGAAAATAGCTTTTTTTTTTTTCTAGTTGCTTTACGTCGCACCAACACAGATAGGTCTTATGGCGACGATGGGACAGGTAAGGGGTAGGAGTGGGAAGGAAGCAGCCATGGCCTTATTTAAGGTACAGCCCCAGCATTTGCCTGGTGTGAAAATAGGAATCCACGAAAAACCATCTTCAGGGCTGCTGACAGTGGAGTTCGAACCTACCATCTCCTGAATACTGGATACTGGCTGCACTTAAGCGACTGCAGCTATCGAGCTTGGTTAGAGGAATATAGAAAGGAGAAACGAGGGTAAGAAGATGGTGGTTATCTTCCACGTTGGTACCAATAATCTAAGGCAAGCAGGAATAGGTACTAACATGGTTGGGGATGTGTGGGATACTGTATACGAGAGATACTGATGACTGGAGGGAAATAGGAGATTTAAATGAGACTATGGAATGGGTAAGTGGGGAACTGGGAGTGAGATTTGTAGATAGGGTGGGTAGGGGATAGGGATCTATGCGAAGATGGCCTTCACTTGAACTGAAGTGGTACATGTAAATTAGGAACTTTGTTTAGAAGGATTATAAGGAGGTACATTCATGGAAACGGGGTGGACTAGGGAGTGGTGATAAGGGCACAGGGATCTGGACGTCAAGCAGGGATGACATAAAAATGTTAGTGTTGAACTGTAGAAGTATTGTCAAAGAAAGGAATAGAATTAAGTAATTTAATAAATAATATTTACACCATACTTATAAGATATAGTAACAGGAGTCAAATCATGGCTGAGGAATGATATAATGGATGCAGAAATTTTTTCACAAAACTGGAGTGTACATCATAAAGACAGGACAGGAATGGTAGCAAGGGGAGTATTCATTCTGATGAAAGAAGAATTTGTAAGCTACGAAAAAGTTAAAAATGATGAACGTGAAATTCTAAGTGTAAGGCTCATCTCTAAACATAACAGTGCGCCATTCCGAGTCCAAGTCTCCTAGCATTCAAGAAAAATCCATGGTTAGGGTCGGTGAGCATCTCAGGCTTTGTAGCAAATCGTATGTACAATTTTTTAAAATGTGAATTCAGAGAGGATTATCCAACATAATGCTTCCATTCATGCCAGACAAATTTAACAGACATTTCTATCATAAATCAATTGCAGTATCAGCAATATATATTCGCAATGCCATAATCTTACTTTACATACTATATTAAAATCTATGAATAATAAGTTAAATCTTACTATCATTTATTCAAAAAGTTAAATATGATGGATAAATTAAATATTTGCTTGAGGTTCAAAATTGTTGTTGTAATTAAAATATTATTTTTTAAAGTATTTGTTCAATAATCTTTATATCATAGAAATTGTCGCAACATTCATTGAAAAGAAAAATAGTTAACTCAGTTTATCCTCAACGTATCACTTTAAAATTACATAATTCACATCAGATAAGTCTTCGTAGATTGGAACTTGTTAACCAAAATTAATCTTTCATAACACAAAATTGTCTCTCAGATATTCAAGAATTAGCCTCCTGATGTTGAGGTATTAAGTTATTATGAAATTAAAATAAAAAACAAAATATTTTGATATTAAGATTAAAAATTATATCATGATGTTGTGAACAAAATGTTTTGATATTAAGAACAATTGCTTTGATCTGTCTTCATATATTACATGTAAACAGAATAAGATCAGTTTAGATCATGTATAGCATCCATTGGCTACATACCATACAATATTCTTTTCTAAATTAATATAATCATCAGTACGTCATATACATTCAATATCTACTCTGGAAATAAGGGAGATTGCTCTAAATAGACACCATAGCTTCATTGTCAGATTGCAATTATAGTTTATCATCTTATAAAATTCAATCATTCTAGTATGGGTTAATAAGGAATACCATGGATGAAAATTCCAAGTCCTCATTAGTCATAGAATTTTATTAAGAAGACGTTACAACTGTATATTCCACTAACAACCTGTTATATTAGCTACAAACAGCTCGAACCACATAAATAATATCTATTTATCGTTGAAATAACCATATGATTGATAATCATGGGTTACCGGATATATTTTTGATGACCAATACCTATCATTAGCTCGTAAGTTCAATACCAAGTTGCCACTTGCCATGCAATATGGATTATTTATTTTGTAAACATCAATATTACCACAAAATCTACCATTAATTCACATCTGCGTTATTTAACTACTCTTTATTCATTCATATATGAAAATCTTTTCTCATATCTCTTCGCATTTATCACAATTCATCGATTCTTTCCTATATATAATGTTATTCCATCATTTCACACTTCCTTCCTCATATTTCTTTATATATGTTTATACCGCACCATATGTCAGTATTTTTTTTTTTTAATTCAACGTAACACACAATTCAATTCACTTCTCACATAACCAAAATATCATTTCACGGATCAACAACTATCTCTCATCTCTACCAATATGTACCATATTTAACCTGTTCTGATTTATTACTGGCAACAAATGATCAATCTTTACGAACTTGATATCATACGACTCGATATTATTATGTAACACATTCTATTCTCTTCATAAATCCCTATCAATGGTAAGGTTTGTTATAATTAAATGAATATTGCTAACATAACACTTCATTGTTGTATGGTCACTCCCCTATCTTAAGAAGTACTTTACTCATGCTGAAGACTACCTATCACCTTCCTAAATACGTCACTTTTGGATCACTCACGTGGAAATATATATTGAATCATATCATGAAGATTTAACGACCTATTCCTTTCCAAATATAATATATTATCTACATTCTACAAAGAAGAACATAAAATCATTTAATAACATTTTGAGAACTTATTATGTATTCGCCTGCCGGGATTGATGTTGGTTCTGCTACATCGTCAGCTCCACTGGTCCTCCTTTGGTTATTGGCTCAGTTGTCTGGGATTTCCTTTGCGGGAAATGAGCTCTCATCTGCCGGTGATGTCGGCTGGTCTCCTTCGGTCGTCAACCCATTCTCGATTTTTAGGTCCATTACGTCGGATTCTTGCGCATTCAGGAAACACAGATTCAAAGACAATATTAATAACAACATTTTGTCAGATTCAAAGCCTTCTTGTATTACTGTCTTGTTTTATATTCGCTAATATAACGTCTATGTGTAAGTTATTATACAGACTACCAAAATGTCTGACGTGACTTTATCTTGTTTAATTCAATGGTATTTTATCTTATACAATTGTGTTTTGTAAAATATGCTTCCTAACGAAACCTCTGCTTTATTTAGTCAGGTCCGTTTAAAGTCTTCCTCTTCTCCCTTCAAACGCTCAAGATGAATTCCATTATATATTTTATCTGTTTTCAGTCTTTCGTATTAAATTAAACTTGTATAATACGTGTGGAAGTGTATCTTTGATATCCCTACGATTTTCTGATAAATTTGTTGTTTTACTTCCAGAATACCTTCTTCTTGAAATCAAATCTACCGTTCTTTTTTCACCAGTCTTCTCAAAATCAGCTCTTTTTTGTTCTCTGTGTTGATACTAACAATTTCGGAAGATACATTTTGTCTTGGTCATGGCCACTATGAGTCGAGTTGCGCTTGTACCATATGACTTGAATTCTTCTGACAATTAAAATATGTAGTTTTTAACTTTATTCGCAGTAAATCATAACATCTTAACTGCGTATATTGGCAATCACGACAATGGAAAGGCACATTATCTTTCCCTGCCTTGGATAAATAAATATAGTGCTTGCAGTATATTTATTTATATTATAGATTTTCATCTAAATGGGACTTTTCATTGTCCTGCACTTGCATCATTGCCTCGATTTGAATTTCTATAATATTATTCTGATTTTATTCATGGTCTTCTGCAAAGTATAGTTTCACGTTTGCGGTATTATATACGTTTCTGTATGTACCTGTCTTATTTTTTAACAATATATGCATTATTCCCAAGTACTCTCTTAATGATATATGGGCCGTCAAATAAATGAACAAATTTTGAAAAGGTGCGTTCAGATGTATTGGAGCTAGGTGATTTTCTTAATAATACCAGGTCATTATTTTTAAAAGGTGGATGGACGCTATTTTTTTGAACTTTCTTCAATCTTCTGTTAGTCTGCCTTTTCAACTTCTCATTCACCATTTGATAGATTTCTCCACTGCTGGGTTTTGGTTCATTTATCTCTCCAAATGTCACCCCGCAGTCTTCTCAGATATTGACTCAAGTTTACAACACTAGTTATCTGCCCAGTTGATTCGTGAACAGTGTTATTGATGATTTCTTCGATTATATTAATGACATCTATCCATTTCCAATGATACACAGAACAAAAAATTCTACAATACATTGATATTTCCCTCATACATTGCTCAACCAGACTTTCTGATGGATGTCTTACCAAACATAGTACCCAGACGTGGTTGATTTCCATTTCATGCATTGCCTCTTGGAACTCAGTTGATGTGAACTGGGTACCTCTATCTGTTAATATTTTCTTTGGTTTACCCATTTTAGGTATCAACCCTTTTACTATTGCTCTCAAGACTTGTTTGGCATTAGCTCCTTGGATCAGTTGTAATGATATGAATTTTGAAAATATGTCCATAATAACGTCAAAGAATTTCCACCCTTTCATTGCGAATGGCAACTTGCCGAAAATATCAACTACATAAATTTCATATGTTGTTATCCTGATAGGTTTATGCTTTGTTAGGAATGTATTATGTTTAGATCTCTGACAAGTATCACAAGTTCTGATTATATGCCTGATTATCCTTCTCATCCCTTTCCATGTAAATCTCTCTAGTACTGTTCTCGTTACTTTTTCAACTCCACCAAGTCCCGTTATTCTATGAGTGTGCCAGATCATCTGTTTATATAATTCCTGTGATACCACTATTCATAATTTATTCCTATCTTTATTGATATAACTCATTAACATTCCGTCCTTCAGTAAATAAGGATATAATAATTCTGCTTCTCTGTCACTGTCTGAATTATTCTGCTCTAGTCTTGTTATTTCATGCATTAACTTCTCATCTGACCTTTGCAATAAGTTGATGTTCCTTAGTTTTTCTAATAGTTCTTTGTCCTGATGTAACAGCTCGATTTGTTGGATTGTCTCTTCTCTCTCCACTGGATTCCTGCTTAAAGCATTAGCTAGAATATTATTTTTCCTGCTGCACTGTTCCAGCTTTATCTGAAACTGTTGGGTAAACAGTACCCACCGTGTGACTCTTTCACTCGTCATCGCCGCTTTTTGACCGAATACTGGTGCTTTGTGATCAGTCCTTACTATGATCGGGTAACCATATACAATTTTCCTCCGCTGCTGTAATGCATATACAATACACAACAGTTCCTGTTCTGTAGTAGTGTAATTCAGTTTGTGTTTTCGTAACTTGCGGCTAGTGAATGCTAAGTAAGTTTGCTTCTTCAATTAGTCCGTTTCTTCTTGGTATAAGCATGCACCTATCCCAATGTTTGAAGGATAAGTCTGAATGATAAATTCTTTTATATACTCTGGATATCCAAGCTTAATACTATTTGCCGACAGGTTTTTCATTGCTATAAATGCTTGTTAGACTTTATCATTGGAATGGTGCTGCTGTATCAGTATATCCTTTACAATGGTCAGCAAAGAACTGGGTCATCCCAAAAAATTGTCTTACTTGCTTGATTCGGGTTGGACAAGGAAAATCACAAATTGCTCTGATCTTTACGGGGGTTTGGCTTTTTACCTTCTCTATCTATTATATGCCCCATGAAAAGTGTTTGCTCTTAGCAATATTTATATTAATTTTGAAGCCGGTATTTTCCAAGTTCTCCAGTAGTCTATCTAGTTTGTCACAGTAGTCATCGAAAGTCTTTTGCAAATACCAAATCATCCATGTAGCATGTTCAATATTCTTTTATTTCAGGTAATAAGTTCCTTAATATTTAGAAATTTCATGATCCGTATTGAAGTGGGATTACAATAATTGAAATTAAGAGGGTTCCTCCTATTCAATACAAAGATATTTATTAACGTGAATGAATCACATATCGTTGACATGAGGTACTAGTTTCGGCACCAAACTATGTGCCATCATCAGCCAACAAGTCAAATCGGGCAAACACAATATAACCTTAACAACTTTAAATACACTATAACACCTGCGTGGATGAATATGAAATATAATTTTAAAACAACTTTAAAACAAACTATAACACTTGCACAGTTGAATATGAAATAAAATATGGTAACGATGATGTTGCATTTCAGTTTAAAATCAGTTAAAATGACGATGACTCCGCTGTTGTATACCCATGGCGGTTTGTCCAGCTTGTATGCCTTTAGTTTTTGTAAACTGTTAAGTAATGCTGCGGAGTTTAATGTCATATGAAATTGACACTGTATGTGTTCTGTAGTTTGGTTCCGAAAAATAATCATAAACATGGAAGCTGCCAGCTCCGTCCGCCGATCACTCAGGCTGCTACTAATCACAGGTACTGTAAAAGCCGTCGTGCACACGTTTGCTACTAACCACAAACCTATTTGGTACCCAACATAGTGGTAATACGCGCAAGTAAAGGCGACCCATGGTGTTTCATGGTTCTAATTTGATCATCCCCTGGTTGCCCCTTTTAGTTGCCTCTTACGACAGGGAGAGGATACCGTTGGTGTATTCTTCGTCTGCGTCCCCCACTCACAGGGGGGATTACTTGATTCAAGAACTGGAAAAATACAAAGAAATGTAGCTCAATATGTTCTGGGCGATTCCAAAAAGAGTAGCGTTATGAAAAAGTGGCGAAATTTGGGCTGGGAAGACTTGGGAGAAAGGAGACGAGCTGCTTGACTAAGTGGTATGTTACAAGTAATAAATTTAATTGTAGACCGTATTGGACATCAGATTATGAACATTAAAATAATAATAATCGTTTACACTACCTTTCCAATACTTATCTTTCCTTATATTAAAACACTACAACAGTCGTATGTTGGGACATGTTTTGCTTAACTGTCGAAAGCATCATCAGCCGAAATAAATCTTAGCCTAAAATTAGATCAGGGTCCTGAACCTAGTGTCCTTAAAATATATGGTACCCTAAGATTCAACATTTACATTATAGAAAATCAAATAGGCTTAAAACTAGAGTGAAAAACATAGAATGTTCATCATGGCTAAGAGAAAAACACTCAATCATGTTGACAGAGGTTAAAAACAAAGTACTGTACAGAGGTGGTAGTAAAATAATTAAAATCATATAGGATATCACTGCTACTGGTCAGTCAATGATTGATTGATCATTGATTTTGTAAAGCAGAAGAGACAAGACTGGTTTGATGATAACAGTGAGGAAATTTTGTGTCTCATCAAAGCAAAAAAAAAAAAGGGAATCATATCTATCCTATCTTCAAGATCCATCCTCCAACATGAAGAAAGCACATTTTTTAGAACTCTAAAGAACATGTCAGACAAAGATAAGAGAAATTAATAAAAACTGGTGGCAACAGAAACTTCAGGAACTTCAGAAACTATCTGATGCTCACACCTGTAAAACGTTTATGCAGGAATAAAATAGTTCTATGGTCCATCTTGCTCTTTAACAGGTACACTGAAAACTGTTGACAACTCTACCACTCATACTGACAGCATGAAGTCCTGGAGCATTGGAAGGAGCAGTTCTTCACCCTTCTAAATTGTCCTTCTATGCTGATGAAGACTTTCTTTGTGATGTGCCTCAACAGTCCAAAGAACCATGGATGGCAGTTTCACCAACTTACCAAGAATTCAATGCAGCTTTCAATCATCTGAAACCCAGAAAGGCACCTGGCCCAGATAACATACCTCTGGAGTTAATTCAAGCTAGTGGTCAATCACTCAAAACAAGGATTTTTACTCTCATCCTCAAAATTTCGGAAGTCAGAGAAGTGCCCAGCGAACTGAAAAATGCCACTATCATCACAATCTTCAAGAAAGAGGATTGCAGTGTTTGTGATAACTATCACGGTATAACACTATTATCTATTGTAGGTAAAATTTTCACAAGAATTCTACTTAACTGGCTCCAGGTTATCTCTGAGAGAGTTCTTCCAGAGTACCAGTGAGGGTTTTGAACTTCCAGAGGCACAACTGATCTGATCATATTTGCAAGGAAACTTCAGGAAAAATGCAGAGAGCAACAGAATCCTCTCTTCTTAGTATTTTATGACCTGGAAAAGGCATCTCTGTTCCAAGACCTGCTATGTGGGCAGTACTGAAACACTTTGGTTGTCCTCAGCATCTTGTTGATCTGGTTCAGGCCTTCCATGATGGCATGACCGAACAGCTTTGCCATCAGAATAGGATCTCTGACAAATTTCCTATTAGTCACGGACTGAAACAGTAGTGTGTGCTCGCTCAAACACTATTTGCATTATACTTGGCTACCATGCTACATGAATCTTGTATGAACAACCCAGGTGTGAAGGTTAGGTATCTTTTTGATGGAGGGATTTTTAACCTAGGTTAAAAAGGTAACCAAAATGCTGTATGCAGATGCACGAAAACTCCATGCAGCACAACCATGCCCTCTTCTAACAATTATGTGCAATCTGTGTGGATGCTTATTCCAGGCTAGAAATGGTCTGTTCAATGATCAAAAGTACATCGACAGAGAGATGCAAATTTATTGGAAGACATTCAGTTAGTTAAAGCCAACGACAATATTTAAAACTAGACTGAAGCATTGGCTGCTCAACATCCTTTTTATTTAACAAAGGAGTTCTTTGAAATGTATGTAATGATGTCAATTGTACATAATTAAAAGAGACTGATTTGACTGACTGACCATCTCTGCGGTCAGTGCAGAACTCGTCCTCAATTCTTGGCAAATGTCAGTAAGACCCTCACTTTCTATTTCCTGATAACCTCAAGAACTCAATCAGTACAGGTCTTCCCTCTCTCCTTGTTGTACAATCTGTTCTTGTCTTCAACATTCAGCCTCTGTATATGTTCCTTCCAATTCTATCTCAGGGGAGTTCCTTTTTGCCTTCCTCTCCATTATCCTCATAATTTCTCTATAAAATTTTCTCAAATAATTTCCTTCAAAATTTGGATAGGAATACTTCAAAATGTATATCCAACTACCCAAAACACAAATCTTCTGCTGACAAGAAATCCTCCACCAAGCTTGAAGTCTCCCACCAGACCTAAGTCTTTCTTCTTAACACTCATTTCCTATATAACTTAATTGCTGTGAACCAGTACTATCAACAGCTTAGATGTCTGGCTCCATGGCTAAATGATTAGCATGCTGGCCTTTGGTCACAGGGGTCCAGGGTTCAATTCCCGACAGGGTCAGGAATTTTAACCATAATTGGTTAATTTCTCTGGCACGGGGACTGGGTGTATGTGTCATCTTCATCATCATTTCATCCTCCTCACGACATGCAGGTAGCCTACGGGAGTCAAATCAAAGGACCTGCATCCGGATGAGCCAAAGTCCTGAGACACATCCCGGCCCTAAAAACCATATGCCATTTCATTATTTCAACAGCTTAGCTTTGAAATGGATCTTCGATGACCTCTAAGCGTTTGGTTTACATACAGTAGAAGCAAAGAAAAGAAAGCATTTCACACAACAATCCATAAATCCTTAACCTTTCTTTTCTATACGATTTAGTATCACCTGGCTATGGGACTCAGGTATGAGGTACTATTAACTCAACCTCAACAATCTATCGTTGGAGAACAGAATTTCTTGGTTACACTGGCAGACGGAATGTCAAATTTCAAAAATTCAAGTTATGGAGGTTGCCTTTTCTCAACATAAATACATATAACTTCCCATCATTCACCCTTCATTAACAGGATATGGGACAGATACCGAGAAATTAGGTATCTCCCAATAATAGAACAGAACAATATGAGTTTCTAAAATACAGCGGCTATAAAAGTTTTCAGGTGGAGTGGATGACATTCAGTGAATTAAATTAAGTAACATAAAATTCACTTCAATAGATTCAAAGTGATCATGTCCTTTTACAGTCTAGCTATTGTATGCAGTCTTTTGATACAGGATGTACCTCTATAGAGGAAAAGGAGAAAGTTATTTGTTTAATATCTCTTTAATTATTACATTTATGAAACATCAGGGTGTTGGAATATTGTCCTAGAATAATTCCTTATCACATCAAAATTCAACAACAACAACAACAACAACAACAACAACAACAACAACAACAACAACAACAACAACAACAACAACAACAACAACAACAACAACAACAACAACAACAACAACAACAACAACAACAACAACAACAACAACAACAACAACAACAACAACAACAACAACAACAACAACAACAACAACAACAACAACAACAACAACAGGTTTATTGCATTCAAACACCCGCAATTGCCACAATCCTCAGCCAGGATTAAATTCTTGGTTACAGTATAGAAGCAGACTAGTCTCTGTTCTCTCACTGGCACTCTTAAAAATTATTAGATATATATTTATTATGGTGCGAGAAATGAGATAAGGTGCATTACTGCATTCTTGTACAATTACCCAAGATATAAACCACTGAATAGTCGATTATACAGAGTGTATCCGTGAAGTCGTTAGAAACTTTCAGGGATGATGAAGGATGGCAAATCGATCAATTCGAGATAAGAAACCACAGTTGGGGAAAGTTCGAGTAGCAAGTTATTAATAATCCAAGCTGTTTAACACCCGTCCATTCTTAACAGGCGCCAGTGTGTCAGAATTTCGTCCTGGAGCAGTTCTTTAACGTGCCAGAAGCCAATGACATGGGGTTGTTACCTTTCAATACCCTTAAACACTATCGACCTCAGTCAGGTTTGAACCTGTTAACTTGGGATTAGTAGACCAATGAGGTATATACTACACCACTGCAGCCAGCAGTCAAAAGTTAAAACAAAATTCAGTCTGATACCACCAACTGTACTGTACACTACATGTGCTAAGAGTAAAATAGGAGAGACAATCCTGACAAGCAGAAGAGGCTAGGATAATAACTCAACTACTCCAATGCAGATGGTGTACTGTATACTGACGTGATCGGTGTGCGATGTCTGTACTGTAGGCTTCAGTCTGTGTTTATGGGTTGAAGTGGTACATTGATCAGCCCTGTCCAAAACGGTAGTACGGGACCAAATATCCATGTTGGAGACATCCGGCTCACACCATGTTCCCACGATTGTTCCAACGATTAAGTGACACACCATATTCCCACGACTGTTCCAACGATTAAGTGAAACAAGGCAATTGGTACCACAGTACAATGACCGATGAGGATGACGAATTACACGGACTCCCGACTTAGAAGATGCAGTCCTTGCTCGTGTGGATGAGGCGCCTGCAATCAGCACTCTAGCAGTTGCATGTGAAATGAATGTTTTGCGTATGACTGTGTGGCGAGTATTACGTGAAATGCAGCTACACCCCAACCATACACAGAAAGTGCAGGCTTTAAGTTCTGCTGACTTCGCACCTCGAGTTGTGTTCAGCCAATGGGTCTAGCAGTGCCTTGCAGTCAATCCTCACTTTGCTGGGTATGTGCTTTTCACAGATGAAGCCTGTTTCACTGGTGACAGAATGCTAAATTGTCACAACAGTCATGTTTGGGCTGATGAGAATCCCCATGCTACAATTGTACAGAGCCATCAGCAATACTTTCAGCTAACGTGTGGGCAGGCATAGTCAATGATTATGTAGTAGGCCCGTTTCTTCTTCCAGCAACAGTGTACACAGTGGTGCTAGAGATGTACTACCCACGTTCCTGGAACACATCCCACTTGCACTTCGTCAATACATGTAGTTGCAACATGATGTAGCCCCGCCTCACTTTGGACTGAGGGTTTATGAACATCTGGACCAGACATTCCCTGCAAATTGGATAGGAAGAGGATGTCCTGTTTCATGGCCCACTCGTTCACCTGATCTCACCCCACTTGATTTCTTCTTGTGGGGACATGTGAAAAGCCTTGTGTATGAGACACCTGTCGAGACTGAAGAGGATCTCTTAGCAAGAATTCTCTCTACTTGCGATGCTGTTCAAATGACACTGGGGATATTCGAACGAGTACGACAGAACTTTGTGTGACGATGCAATGCCTGCATTGACACAGGGGGAGGCCATTTTGAACATCTATTCTAAATGGAGCACCTTGTGAAACTTGTGCAGGTAAATAAACTTAAATGAGTAGAATTTTGCTTAACTTTTGACTTGATCTTTTCTGGAATATGGTTCTTTATCTCATGCTGATCCATTTGCCGTCCTCCACCATCCCTGAAAGTTTGTAATATCATCACAGATACATCCTGTATATGACTATGAGAGCACATCCCCACCATGTTTACAGGGCAACTGAGAAGTCATGATGTCATAGTGAGTTAGAGGGAGACATGGAACTAATATCCAGAAACTACAGTAAGTCCAAATTTTTGCTGCTGTGCATGTGTGAGGAATTTTATTATTTAGCAACTCACAAGGAACTAAAGAACTTCCACGACATCATATATTATGATGTCACAACATTTTGCAAATGTTTCTAAACTCAGCAGTTGGCAATTTATATTTATTTGCATCATAAACAGCACCAATATGCACTTCGTTAAAAGAAAGATTGAAATATCCTGAAAAGAAGTGGTGCATTGTTGAATAATGTTGACACAATTGCTGACCCTGTTTTAATAATATTATTGGCTTTATGTCCTAACTTCTTTTATGGTCTTTGGAGACACCGTGGTATCAGAGGAGTTCTTTAACGTGCTGGTAAATCTAGACATGAAGCAGATGTATTTGAGCATCTTCAAATATCACCAGACTGAGCCAGGATTGAACCTGCCAAGTTGGGGTCAGAAGGCCAGCGCCTCAACTGCCTGAGCCTCTCAGCCCAGCCGACCCTGTTTTACGCATGTCCATTTGTCATTCTTTCAAATGTTGAGCCGTGATAATTCAAACACATGATTAGTCAATATGCAGTGTTAGAACTGTAAAACTTTGAATAATGTAATTCACTTAGAGAGCATATGAAATTAAAGGAAAGAGTGCTACTAGCATTCTTTTCCAATGGGGGCAAAAACTGGGCATGTATATTTCGAAAAAGAAATATACACTTTAATTTTCCAAATTTTCTATGTTCTGAATTTCTGGAGTCAATATTATTTTAGAGCATTATATGCGAGATGTAATTGCTTTAAAACTGTTTTACCCTCTTTCATATACAGTGCTCTGATATTTTGCTATTTGTGTGACATCATAAAAAATTATGTCTGCTTTTCTTTCATGTAGACATTTTAACCAAGTAATGCATGATGTCATAAACATGGTCAACATTTATTTTACAAATATATATAAACTGCCACACTTTGAAGACATGATAAACTGCCTATTCCATTATTTTTAGCATTTTTTTTTTCTTTTGGACTTGGTAAAATTTGTCCAAAGTTTTAAAAATTCTAGAACCCATTCAGGAAGGGGTCTGCTTCTTTACCAAACCTAAATTCTCTTTTGAAAACAGGACGCCAACAGACTTCTCACTGGAGTTCAGCATATCCCTATATGAACCTTTAACGTGTACTTCTGCTAACCATCTATAAGAAACCAGTAATTTACATTAACCTGTCTTTACAATTTCCTAAACGACTTCATACAGGATAAAATATTATACTAATTTGCACTAATACGTAAGGCATGCATAATACACATGTAGCTTTCTGAGTGAAATCTAGGACACATTTATTTCTGGATATGCTTCATTAAACAGGCATAGATGTTCAAGATTTACAGTTCAACATTATTTCGACACAGAATATGGAGCCTTGCAAGTAATGTACATCCTTTTTCCACAAGAAAATAATTTTCATTAAATATACAAAAACCTGATGAAGCATTCACCCTACTGTAAGTATTCAAAAAGTTAATGACCTCAAAATGAAGTTGTGACCAAGATAGAGTTGAAAGAGCAATACCCGATGAATAATATTGAGAACAATTTACAGAGGCAGACACACTTTATTTATTTATGGAAATAGAATTTAAATTTTCCTTATAGAGGTCTTAACATTACGCCACCAAAGAAATCATTCCACTGCTACAGTTTATATACAAGAACAAGAAAGAATTTAGTAAAAATATACTTACATATAGGGGTTAAAGTGAGCCGGAACTCACCAGTACGCAGTATTGGCACTTTTCTATATTTGAATCTTGAGTACTGGAACTTTCAGATCCAGAAAGGATGTGGCAATATGCACTAGTGATGGTGAGCACTGAAACATAATTTACTAAGAATGATGCAGCAGAAACATTAAGTTTTATGGCAATCCTTATCATTATCGTTATGAAATGAACATTATTAATAATCAAAAATGTATTATTTAGAATTCAATATACATCCCCTGTGTTTCTCTGATGCAGTATTGCCAGACTTTCTGTGCATTTAAGCACATAGGCAGATGACTGATTGTATGGCCTACACCTAACCTACAGACTTAATCAGGGTGGGGCACAGTTACCAGAGGGAGACTGTGAAATGTGCATCCCTGAAATATGTAGGTCTAGTGACTAGTGCATTACAGACATGATACAACCATTGCAATGAACTGGTAGTGTGATCCTGAGCTGAATGCTGTGTTGGTCCTTTATTACTGTACTGTTTTCTGTGAATTAAATTATATATCTTAAAAAAAAAAAAATTTTATTAAAATATCTTAAGAAGACAGATAAAAATAGCTGTGAAGTGCAGAGTGATGTGATAACAATTAAAAGTGCTGGTAAAGTGCAGAGCAATGAAATGTCCAAAAGTGAATACCTGACTGTTAGTGTTGTTGCACATTTTCCATGAAGAATATAATTATTTCACACAGCAAAATCCATGGAATTTTCTTATACAAGGTAAAATAAGCTGTGACATGTTCTAAAAGGCAATAATAAATTAGAAAAGTCATTATATATAATGTGAGAATGGACAGAGACTGAAATTTCTTATTTTGGCAGTGATAAAAATACTCACCAACTGAGTCGAAGAAAGTAATTACAGAATATAAATTAAACAAGGTTCATCAGACTGTGTCGCAAGTTTTAGGAGTAAATGAGAAAAGAATTACTGGAGGCATGTCTTATCGAAATGCAAAAAGGTGTAATTGTTTTAACTGCTCTTAGAGATCATCATAGGAGCCTTAACAGGAAACATTACCCAGAGGGCCATGACCATGGACTCCAAGAGAGGGATAAAAAGCAATGTAGAGATTCTATTCTTGTTGATTAAACTGACATGTATGTATGATTTGGGTCAATCAACATACCTGGGACCTACATAGCAGAAAACAAACAAAAAGTTAGTATTGTTAATGATAAATCTGCAACATAAGCAAGCAAAGACACATTAGTTATTTGTTAAAAAATTTCTATAGATTACGATGATTCGTGTTAGACAACATTGTTAGACATTATAGAATTGGACAGTGGAACTGCCTCATATATTACAAGTACACTTTTAGATAGATTAAATACATATGTTTTAACATTGGAATTTTTAAAAGTAAATCATCTTTGTGGCGCATGAAAATAGGGAAAAAATTGCTTTACGATAGAACTGAGTAAGTTTTTTCTAACAATAACAGTATGGCAATGCAGCAATCATAAAGTGAAATGCTCTGTAAATGACACAGTGAGGGGACTACATGGGTCTAACAACATTCATTTTCGAATTTTATTTCGAGAAGTAGGCCTAATCATCAAAAAATCAAAGCAAACTTCTTTACCATGGTAGTAATCTTGGGACAAAGCCTTTTACAAGCTAAAAAACTTTTCACAGGTTATCTTCAAGTTGGGCAGCGACATCTGTGTAGGAAGATTTTTAGAGTTTGTATTTACATCTTATAATAGCCAAAAATGACAAAACTAGAGATTCTAGGGAAAGTTCAGCAGGCTAAAGAAACTTCTAAGTTCAGTTGAATTTTTAGGAAACAATGTTAGATGCATTGAGAGAATTAGGGGATCTCTCCACTGATCTACAGAAAAGAGGCATGAATACACCAACTGAAGACAAATTGATCAGAAGAACTACAAGAGTACTTGAGTCTATGTCATATAAACCAGACACCTACAGCAAATGTGCTACACCAGAGATACAATAAGAGAAAGTAAATTCAAGTCTGTTCCCCTTCAAATCAACAAAAGTATTACCAAAGTTATTCCTCAACATTTTGTAGAAGTCTTGCAGTGGAAAATGAATAATAATGTGCAACTTTGGCTCACCGAGTGCACTCGTGCAGCCCCACCACCATGTTTAACAGTTAGAAAGATATTCTGAGGCTCCAGTTCAGTGCTTGCATCCCTCCATTCCTTCAATTCCCAATCTGAACCAAAACATATTGAATTTACTCTCATCAGTTCATATCACCTTTCATTCAAAATTCCTCAGTCTTATCCATATATTTCAGAGCAAATTCCAGTTGCTTTATCCTGTTCATTTAATTCACCCAGAACTTATTTCGACCAACTCAACCATCGAGCCCTTCATGATTACAAACTGTGCTTGCAGAAACTGTGACACTGGTGTTCCGCAGTTCAACAACAATAATCAGATCACTGAGACTGGGGTTTTCTTGATAGATCGGTGAATAACATGCTTATCGTATGATGTAAGCATTTGCGGTCATCTCATTCTTGGCCTGTTTCGGATGGATTTGTCCTCAATGAACTTGTCTTCTACATTATAAACAGCTTAACAAGGTCTATTAACAATCCAGCTTATCACATTTAATGATTTTAATTGATTATGTAGCCTTACAATCAGTCTTCTTACATCCTGTGTCATCTCCTTACCTTTCAGTTCCTTGATTCTGCTGTTGGTTTCACTGCTGTCCATTGCTGCATTGTGTCGCACTAATACTGGTACTCCTGAGGCCCAATGCAGTTTTGAAACGTGACACCACTACACTCATTTCTTTCTCTCTATCATTATGTCCCTGAATACTCTTGGAGCGTAGAATAGACCATTTGACAGGGAGTGGTAAATACATCCCGCTTGTTTTCGGAAGTACGGTACAGTAAGCTTACCTTTGACATACTGAATTTCACTTCCTACCCATAACAGTGGAAGTATTATCTTTTACATCGGAAACGCTATAAGTGTCCGAATACATTTGACTCTCCCTATATATATGTAATGTGTCCATGACCTCCCATTAATATCATTATTAAACATAATTTGATTTCTCCCAGAAAACTACAAGACTGCTCAGAGAAAGAAACGTAAAACTCAAAGCAGTGTTCGATCGCACACTTCGATATGAAGACATTTTTATATTATACTTAATTATAGGTTATATCGAAATAAAGCAACCAAAAAGCATTGGTATGAAACTCGTAAAATTTTAATAATGTAAACAGGAGCTAAAAAGAACGACAACATAACTGACTAGAGCAACATACATCAACAGACAGCATTTCATACCTACTTATAATACCCATACAATAGTCGAAAGAATTGTACGTCCACGTCCAAACGGGAAATGCATACCGATAATTAAATTGATCACATCAAAATAAAACTAACATGAAATCATGAACCTATTAGTTGAGTTGTGTGAAAACAATATAAAATTTCCGCTAACCTGATCGTGAGGTATCCTTGCGTAGATGAAGATCCTGTACATTTATTACAGCAGATTGCTCAGATAATTCCAGATATTCATATCCAAAGAATGAATTCGAAATAAAAATTAGAATGTTTCATGACTAGATTAGCACCTTTAAGCGGACATTTGAAAGGAAACCAAAAATCTCATTACGTCACAAGGACGTAATCCGAAACCCACTGCCGTGATCGGTGAGAATCCCAGAACATTGTTATCGCAGCGTTACTTTCACTTTTTTTTTTCAAGATTCATGAACAGGAGGTAGGTGTAAGCGAAGTTATGACGTCACACGGGACCCACACGCTGAACGAGGTATAGGTAGTTCGAATATGAGTCGCTATGCACGTGGAAGCTATGAGTTAAGTTAATAATACACGATAGTAGCATATCTGTGGTGTAAAGGAAAGTGTTTGTATTTATATTATGTAATAAGAAGCATAAAAAAGGCCTTAATAATGTATACTTTTCAGTATGGTTTGTTGCGCCATTGCAGTTTCATTCACTCCCTAAAGGGCCGATGACCTTCGATGTTAGGCCCTTAAAACAACAAGCAAGTTCATTCCCTAAAGAGGCTGACCTAAATAAAAGGTGGATCCATGCTTGTAAAAGAGGTGATTCGTTTTCAACAAATAATGCAAGGGTTTAATCCAAACATTTTGGAGATGAAGATTATGAACAAGATTGGAAGTCAGAGTTACTGCAATTAGTACACAGAAGAAAGCTGAAATCAAGACATGTGGTGGAAAGGGAACCAGGATAGAGTGTTATGCAGGAATTAGGTTGAGGCAGATGTTGGAGAAAATAGAAGAGGAGGAGGGGAAGGAGAAGGTGGTAGTGTTTCACGTTGGTACCAAGAACGTAAAGCAAGCTGGTATAAGTACCAACATAGTTGGCGATGTGTGGGATCTGGTAAATGCAGAATGGGTGAAGTTTAAGGAAGCAGAGATTGTTATCAGTGGAATACTGTGTAGGAGGGATATTGACTGGAGGGTGATTGGCGATTTCAATGAGACTATAGAGTGGGTATGTGGGAAACTGGGAGTGAGATTCCTGGATCCTAATGTGTGGTTAGCAGATAGGGATCTGCGCTCAAATGGCCTTCACTTAAATCGCAGTGGTACGTATAAGTTAGGAAATTTGTTTGGAAGGTTTATAGCATAGAGCATGTGAAGCGCCATCACAAGACTCGCTATTCACGGTTTCCGCCACAAACTGTGTAAAACAAAACACTTCCATTAACCAAACAGTCAGTGCATATGCAATTTATGTGACAAACCGTGTGAAAGATATCACTTCACGTACTGCAAAAATCAAACTAGATCATTGAACGAGTACAGTAAGGAGATCTGACTCCCTAAAACTTCATGCACATTCGTGGCTGTTATTAAATATAAATATAGGGAGGTACATTCAGGGAAACGGGATGGTCTAAGGAGCAGTGATAAGGGTACAGGGATCTGGAAGTCAAGTAGGGATGACATAAAAATGTTAGTGTTGAACTGTAGAAGTATTGTAAAGAAAGAAATCGAACTAAGTAATTTAATAGATATATACTGAGATAGTACATATATCACACCCTCACACTGTATGTAGAAGTGAGAGATATTATTGTCAGTATTTTATTATTATTATTATTATCATCTGTATTTCAGTTGTATATTTTGTCATTAATATTTGTAAGCTGGAAGGTCTCCATATGTGGTATGAGTAATTTGATTTGTACAACAGCTGGGAAAACATTTGAACTTGGAAACTATGCATGAGTCATGATGAGATGAGCTTGTTGTACTCAGAAAGTTCTGTGACTCATGTGAAACACTCCAGTTTGTTATTGTCCTGGGACCAAGAAGTAGTTCAGGGCTTGGTCTTGACTAGAGGATCTACTCATGATTGGCTGTCCAAGATCAATCTCGACGTATCTTCTGGAGAGGCAGGGGAATGCTGATGTCTGTTTAGCATGTGGTCAAACAGTAGAAACACACATTGTAGGGAAGGAAGTAGTGCTGACACACTGTATAGGAATGAAGTAGTGCTGACACTGTATGGGAAGAGAGTAGTGCTAACACACACGGGAGTGACACTGCTGCAATATACTGGACTGGATTTCCAACATTTGTGGAACGTAGTCTTTTTATGTTCGAGGAAAGTGGCTGATCTGCAAACTGTGGACTGTTTACGCACTGGGTATTGTATCACTTGTGGCGGCCTGGTATTACGTGTTGGTGGAAGCTGGGAGGTGCTATATCTCAGACTTTCCATAATTTATGTTCAGAAACGACAAGCGTGTGTTGCTCAGGTGAATATATCTTTATAACAAGTGTTAGTCAGTGAACACAGTATTATGAGGTACAGTATCTGTGTGATATTATAAGTGCCGATTATGAGAATCGGTAAGTCATGTGGATACAGGGACAGTGAAGGGTTCTTATCTACATATATGTACAATGTTCAACGGACTAAACACAAATGGTGGCTTAGTTCTCGCTTTCATTTTCCCCACTGTTTTCTTTGTTGTTGTTGTAAATATGGACTCTTTCAGTAATATTTTGTTTGTGTAATTATAAGTGTATTTTGGTGTGTTGATGAGGCTCATGCACGGATTTTATTGAGAATATAGTTAGATATTTTAGAATCAGTGGAGTTATTGATGAACCCAGGTGCAGTTCCTACCTATTTAGTCATTTTCAGAAGGTTACGTAAGTCTGTAGCAGATGTACCAGTATGCAGCATTATGTACACGCCCTGGGAGATAAAGAATTATCAAGCTCTATCTAAATTCGAGGGATCCATTCTGGTGAACTCTGGCGTCCATACTATGGACATTTCGATTTATTATGTTTATTAATTTAATTTATTTCAAGTATTTTATTGTTTTGAGTAATTTTATTTAGTCATTTATTTTATTATTATTGTTAACAGTAAAGTTACAAATTGCACCCAAGTGTGGGGCAATGATTATAGTGAATTATTATTATTATTTATAGGTATTTCAGCAAAATATAACAATACTTACCAGATATTGTAATAGGAGTTGAATTGTGGCTGAGAAAAATTTTATAATGGATGCAGAAATTTTCATTCTGGTGAAAGAAGACTTTGTAAGCTGCAAAAAAGTTAAGGATAACAAACATGAAATTCTATGTGTAAGGCTCATTCCTAAAGATAATAGGAAACTTGATGTCTTTGGAGTGTACAGACCGGGAAAGGGTAGTGATGATGCTAATTCAGAATTATTTGATAAGGAAAGGGATTTGTTTATAGCGGGAGATCTGAACGTACCAAATGTCAACTAGATCATGAACAAGTACAGTAAGGAGATCTGACTCCCTAAAACTTCCTGCACATTCGTGTGCTGTTATTAAATATAAATATAGGGAGGTACATTCAGGAAACGGGATGGTCTAGGGAGCGGTGATAAGGGTACAGGGATCTGGAAGTCAAGTAGGGATGACATAAAAATGTTAGTGTTGAACTGTAGAAGTATTGTAAAGAAAGAAATCAAACTAAGTAATTTAATAGATATATACTTACCAGATATTGTAATAGGAGCTGAATCATGGCTGAGAAATTATAGAATGGATGCAGAAATTTTCTTACGGAACTGGAGTGTGTTTAGAATAATAACAGTAAGTTATTTATTAAATTGACCACCTAATCAATACAATAAGTCATTGTCTTGGATGATTTACATTGATCTATTAACTAAAAATGGTACATGTTTCACCTGGTATGAAGGCATCATCAGCCATTGTCTTAATCTTGGAATAAAAATAAGCACTTGATTAATATATAATAAGATGAAATTAATTTAAGAAATCTTGAAGAGACTTAAACTAAAATTAACATTAAAAATAACAATGTTGGTTTTAAAATTTTTTTTACAATGTGAAGAATTACAAAGGTGGAAGTATTAAAATTATTGACATTAAAAGGCTGCTATCACAAGTAAAATGGACAAAGCAACAAACTGTGATGAACAAGTAATAAGATTGCTATTAAATTAAGTTGAGCAATTGGCGGTTACAATTAGACTCTGACGAGAATGACGATCAGTCATATTTATTCAAAAAGTAATATTGAGAAAATAATGTTGAAGGTTAGTCAAGAGATCACTATATTCCTTTCTAGGAGACAAAAGTCATAGGCATATGGTAGAAATGTAGAACACATTGATGAGAAGATAAAAAGTTGTAGATTAAAGGTTGAAGAACAGTGTTAAAATGTTCTTCAACCTTTAATCTACAAGTTCCTTTATTGGCTATGTGCAGCATATTTAAATTTTTATCTATAGACAAAAATGAATTATTGTAATCTCTCATGGGTTCACTCATAGAAGGAAACTTTCTGTATCTAGCTGCATTAAAATGTTCTTTATAACTTTACTTGTAGTAAATAATTGACCATTCATAGCGCGGCAGAGTATGGTGATATAAATCTCATTTGAAGTAATATCTCCATTTCTTTCTTCACTTGCAGGGTAGCTAGTGACTTGAAGTCAAATAAATTGTGTGATGTAGATGAAAATTGATTGTATTCATAAGAAGAAAGTGCTCATTTTATTTTTTCTATTTTAACATGGTTCACACTTTTATTTTGGTACTGATTTCCCTAATCAACTAAACATATTCTACAATATTCATGATACAAACATTTTAAGGTATGCTAAGAATTAGTACAGTACTGTATTTTTATTAAACAGTCATTCTTGGTTGATTGGAATTTTGGACAATTCAATTTTTTTCTGATTCCCCTTGAGTTCCAATCAAAAAGAGTCCAATGTATTAGGAAACTATATACACAGTCAACAACACAAACAGCAAATGTTAGGAAATTATATGCATTGTCAATAACACACTTTTGCATTACAGCTGTAAGAAGAGGGTGTTCATTAAATCTTCGAAGCTGAGAAAAGCAGCTTTCTATATTGTCTTGATTAAATTAAATATTTCTGTTAAAACATAGAAATATCATTCATTGGAATTATTATTACACATTCTGGAAAATAATTACATTGACCTTGATCAAAAATTGCATCCCATTCATAATCTCAATGAAGTTTGGGAAAAGGTAACATTCTTGTTCATATAATGATTGAAAGAGATCTTAATTAGCAAACAAGCACGCCTGTCACAACATGCAACACATGTGCAGCTCCTTGTCCTTCAACTCATTCCTCCTTCCCTCACCTGCTACTTCCCCTAGTGAACATTATCTCTGAGCAGTCCCCAGTCAGTGTTAAGGTCAACATCAACCCAACCCGAACAACTTGTGTACAAAGCCGGAGGAGAGGGAGAGTACATGTTTCAGCATTTTATTTGATAACTCTTTCTTCAAATTTTTTCTCATTATCACACTTGATATTTTTATTTCCTTTTAGATACCTAATCAACATTTTTAACCTTCATTAAAGAAAAACAGAACTTAAATTTCACTGTGTTTGAACATTGACGACCGATAATATCTGACATTTCCATTGTACATGGTCTAGCTGATTTCAGTGATACAGCTCCAGCCAACCACTTTTTATTCAACTCTGGACTTATTTCTAGTTAAATCAGCACTCATTTAAATCGCAGCAAGACTGGAAAAATGATAAATATTATACTATAAAATTGTTCCTTTCTTATTATTTTAATTCTTATGTACTGTTCCTTTATATGTATGTCTTGTCTTTTGCACATCAAGATTAAGATGACCTTAACATAGTTTATTGTATTGAACAGGGGGGGGCAAGATATTTAAAATCTTACTAAGAATTTATTGTACTTATAAGCGCAGAGCTGCAAGAACTGAATGCTGTAATCCAAAAACTACAGGTTGTTTCAGCAGCAACTGGTTTGGAAATTAATATGGGGGAAATCTAAAATTCTAAGGCCACAAAACCAATACAAGTAGATCTACCACAACCACAAAATCTAACTAGAGAAGGACAACTAAACAGTATAATTTCTTCATAGAATGCGGTTGTGTTGGATATACTTTCATCAACAAAGATGTCAATATCAGGCACTGGTATGGAGTAACCTACAATACCTGTGTACTGCCAGTAACAACTTGTGTTCTATGTGTTCTTTAAACTGTGACTTGGAAACTACAATCCACGCAATGAGCAATGGAGAAACCTTAAGTGAATATTAGCATCAGGTTAATATCAAAATGACAGTTGGAATGAGTTGTTTAGATTAATATAGGTCTTCATTCATGAGTGGATAGGTAAAGTTTAAAAATACTTCCTTTGGTGTGTCTTGGATTCTTCTGGGGTCACTAGAGCCACCTGGCATATTTCAGAACTGGCCAAGGTCTGACACCATTACTGATGCTTCGTTATTTATCAGGTGAAAATTCTGAGATTGACTGATATTCGAGGCTTGGACATCTGGATCAGAGAGTAGGTCTGGGTGGAAAGCAGACAGCTTATTCACTCTGTTAATCAAAGACAAACCTCACATTGCTACAGCTCCTAATATGCCTTGGCTTATCAAGCAAACTCGGCTCTGTCCTAAGGCCTGCAGGTTACGAGGTAATGCGGGGTCAGTGTGACAAATTCACTCGACTGTAATTCTTGAAAGGAGCCACTATGTCACAGTCAGATAGCTCCTCAGTTGTTCTCACATAGGTTGAGCAGACCTCAAATCAGCCCTCAGATCCATGTAAAAAATCCTTGATCTGGCTGGAAATCAAACCCAGAGCCTCCGGGCAAGAGGCAGGCTCACTACCCCTATGCCATGGGATGACTCTCTACTAATCTCTACCTTCACTCCCCACCTCCTCCTCCGCTAAATTCAAGTAAAACATATAATTTCAGGTAGTGAGTATAGCACTATTCAGGTACCGTTCATTTCCATTGGTGGCTGGTAATGTAGTCTTAAAAACAGAACTTTCAATTTTACATGAAATTTGAACCAAAAGGATGTGACTTTCATTTTCAAAATCCCACATAAATGTACTAGCCTGGATTTGAACGGCACCCTTCACAGTGAGATTTCACTCAACACTCACGCCCTAATAACGGGGAATGTAGAGCTTATTCCAACCTTTAAGGTCATTTAACAAATGCCAGACCCAGTCACACCACCTAGTTCTTGCTAAATCAAGGATGTATTTGGAAAGAAGGAAGTGCAAGCCTGTCAAAGAGAGAAAATAATACTATTCTCATCATATTGTTATGTTATCTGTGTAGGCCTGTGAATGGAATTTTGATGCAATCTCAGACAGTGTGGACGAAGTCCAGCCAGTTAATGGACCCTAGCTTAAGTCTAATAAGACAGGTAACTCTAGATTAGGATATAGATTTTTAAGCAAATTCAGTACTCCCAATTTTTCGATAGCAGGGGGATGAGCTATATAGCAGAAGCAGTAAAAGTGTTTTAGATACAACCAGAAGGACATGGGTTGGATTCCCTTTCAGGAAGTAAGACTGGAAACACAGAGAGTCCTAGAGGTCATTCAATCTACAACAGAAATCAGTACCGGGTTAATTTCTGGAGACGAAGGCAGTCGGGCACAGAGCACTTGATTCCATGATTACAATAGAGTAAACCCCCATCTTCTAGTTTTGCTGGACCTTTGTGGTATGCATTGGTGTCAAGAAGGTCCCAAACACAAACATAACAGTAATAAGAAATATGAAGAAATGGAATTTGCTTGGTTCAAATAGGCTGTAAGTATCATTTATAACACGGCATGTACCGAGCAATTGGCTGCATGGTTTGGTCCATGTAGCTATAAGCTTGCATTTGGGAGATTGTGGGTTCAATGGCTTTCTGTGGTTTCCTATTTTCACACCAGGCAAATGCTGGGTCTGTACCTTAAATAAAGCCACGGTTGCTTCCTTCCCACTCCTAGCCCTTCCCTATGCCATCGTCGCCATAAGACCTATCTGTGTTGGTGTGATGTAAATCAAATTGTAATATGAACACGGAATGAAGGAAAGAATTAAAGAAAAATAGAATCTTAGCTTATGTTAAGCCAAACAACAGTATGCAGTGCATTTCCATTTTCTCGTATGCAATAAGAATTCCAATAATAATAAGATGTGACAGCACATGAGTTGTATTTACTCCAGAAAGCGAGTGGAAAAGCCAAATTGACAATCACCATAATTTCTTCTTCCTGTACTAATAATCTTCCTTTTCTACCACTTTTCCCACAACTCTGGGGTTGTGGGTGTGGACTGTACGACACTTGGATTTGGCCTTGTTTTACATCAGCATGCCCTTCCTGATGTCAACACTACATGGAGGGATGTAATCACTGCTGTGTAATGGTTGGTAGTGTGGTGTGTTGTTTGAATATGATCAGGAGAGTGTTGGGTCAAATATAAACACCCAGTCCCCAAGCCAGGAGAACTAATAACAGGAGATTAAAATCCCTGGCTCGGCCAGGAATCGAACCTAGGACGCTCTGAAGCGAAGGCCTCAACAGTGTCCATTCAGCCAATGAGTCGGACTCCTGCACTAATAATAATAACAACGGCATGTGGCCTCCCGAGAGGCCTGGTGCAGATCTTTCGATTTGACAGTCATGGGCGACCTGCGCATCTGTGAGGATTGGGCCTTACTTAGAATGAAATCTGATGTTAAAGATGGTATAAACGCTCAGTCACTGAGCAAGAGGAAATAACCAAAGAACGTTAAAATTCCAGACCCAGCCAGAATCAAATACCCTTGACTCCCTTGACTTAGCAAACTTCGGAGTTGGAGAGAACGAGAGTGGACTGAGGAAAGTCAGATAGAAAAAATTAAAGCAAGGAGCATGTCACAAGTGGAAGCGATTTCAGACTCAGCTAGGGCCCTCTGGTCGCCAACCCACGCTTAGCATCTATCCTATCTTAATAATCAGAGGGAAAAAGGCTGGTACTTGAAGGTGCTCTGTGTCAGTACAGTAGCTTTAATGGCACGTAATACTCATGAGGTGGCAGAGGTGGGATCCCTCGGCTGAGTCCAAAGGTAAACCAACCCTAGAGGGTAAACAGATTAGAAAGAAGGAAAGAAATTTCCCACCTGACCGGGAATCGAACTCAGGACACCTTGGACCAAAGGTCAGCATGCTGACCATTTAACGTGGGAGTTGGACAAAGTTACATTTTGGTAGGTAAAGTTCAGCAAGAGTAGGCTACCTACCGGTACATTTCATTGACATTCCTAAACTGAAATTTGTAGTGATGTAGGGGAGTGCAAAGGTATTCAGAAAGTCATCCTCTTCCTTGTCCACTGGGCTAAGTGATGAATGCAGTATAGGGCTGGCCTTCTGAGTTCAAGGTGGTGTATTCGATTCCTGCTCAGTTTGGTGGACGCCTATGGTTAGGGTGACATCCATAGTATCTTGTCGTAAGAGCGACTAAACGATGTAATCCTCACATTTCCTGAGGCTCTCACATAAGTGATGGTTTGTGGCCACGGGTCTCGTAGCCGAATCTGGCACTTTTCCACTTGGTTGTGCCAAGCACTTTACGTCCATCTTTACTATCCAACACCCCCTTGCCTAACTCTTGTTCTCATCTGATCTAGAAAGTATTAGGTTTGTGAGGCCTAAGGAGTCTTTCATTTTCAACACCCTTCATGGCCCCCCTTTATTTTATCTTTGAACAATCAGGGCTCTTCCTCTGATTAGTGTTAAGAGAGGATGGTTGGCGAGTTGTACTTGTTAAAATAACACCAGTACCTTCTTAAAATAATACCGGGCCGATGACCTAGATGTTAGGTCTCTTAAAACAACAAGCATCATTAAAATAATACCCGAACCTAATTACCACTACCACCACCGTCAGTCCGGTTGTACTTGAAGGTGCTCCGTGTCAGTACAGTAGCTTTGATGTCACATACCGCTAATACTCATGAAGGTCAAAATTCCAGCACCTCTGCATCTCCATAATTTAAAAATAATATTATCATCTTCCTTGTCCATATCAATCCGTTCTGACTCTTTCTTTGCCAAAGAAAAGGCTCGATCCTGTGACAAAAGAAAAGTACCGTACGGAATGTTTTGACATTTAAACCGAATACCTCACCTAATAATAATAATCTACCCAAGTACGTCGACTATAATACACTTTATTTATCTTTAGCAGTGAGTTGGTGTAATTATGCATATACCGTGCCGTATTTAACACCACTACGCTCCGATATTAGACACCCCAATTCAAAAAATTAAATTTCGCTCGTCGCAATGTAATAAAATTTTACCCATCCAGTAGTATAGGCCTAGTGTCAACAGGAACTCATTGGCATTTTTTAGGCACACTGTTGCTTGGGACCAATTTGCTTTGACATTATGTATACGAATAGGCCTACTGGTAGGAGGTAAACCATCGTGACTATGTTTCCCATGGAGTCCAACTGCTTCAGATTTTTGATAGATTTTAAAAGACTTCCTCGACAACGTTAGGTTGTTATTAATAAGTGCTAAATTCCGCGGGGGTCAGTTTCATGTGCATCGCAAAGAGAATGAGTGGTGCGGAGTGGCTAACAAACAGCGTGGAACGGCGGATGTACTTGATACCGATTCGTACTATTGTGGAGTTTTGGTCAGGAAATACTTAACTTCAGATTAAGGGGTACTTCGTAACGAGGTAAGGTTCCAGCATTCACTTTGGGTTCCAGTATTGTAAATATATGTATTACATAGGTGCTTCAGCTATTTAGTGATGTGCGTGGTAAAATTATAATATGTGCGTAAATATATCTTGAACGTATAGATACTGAAGTGTGTCTATGTTACTGTATTCTCATTTAGATCTGTAGGAAATTCACTATATTAGCTCTCTGAATACTGAGCAGTTCTATACACTTGTCTTACGTATTATAGTAGATTCATGATATGTGCTGGCTAATATCTGGTGACAATCTTTGGATTCTTATTTTTCTACGCATCGTATGCATAGTTTTTCAATTCGACGGATAGTATACGAAAGTAGAACTATTGTTTTGCCAGCCAAAGACTCAATATTGCATACGATTATTTTGCAATACCATGCCTATGTATTGCGTCCTGTGTTTAATGTAGTTCGTACGTTTCGTACTTTTTTGTCGAACTGTGCGATCCATCGATGTTCTATGTCACCTCTCTTGCCGCAAATGATTTTTTACTGTTGCCAACATGGTGATATTGTGACTAGGGGTGGTTATTTCAGGAGCTAGTGCTAGTCTGATGACGAAATTTGAAAAAGCTAGCTAAGGTCTAAGGGTATAGAGCGTGCTGCTTACCAGAGGCTCCGGGTTCGATACATGGCCAGGCTAGGGATGTTTACCTGGATCTGAGGACGGGTTTTGAGTCCAGTCGCTCTACGTCTACGCGAGATGAATTGAGGAGCTATATGACGATGAGACAACGTACCTGGTGAACAAAGCCAAGAATAACGGCCGAAAGGATTCTTCGCGGTGACCCCGCGTCATCTCTCGTAATCGGTAGGCCTATCTCATAGACACGGGACCTCTAGTTTACGTAAAATCCGAAGCACGGGGAGATGACCTTTAATTTCAGAAATACTTCATGCATTGGCCGGGATTCGACCCGGGGCCGCCTTGGTGAGAAGCCAGTGATTATGGCACTCGTCTATAACGACCCTCCTACTTAAGTTGAATTTGTGACCCTTGGAGAAGCTGGTATTTTCTTAAAAAAAAAAAAAAGTTTGGTGGTAGATTTGGAGTGGGCATGATTGACATCTTCCTAGGATGAGTTAATTCACTAGCATAATTGGAGATACAGTGGGTGTTATGGTTTAGTGCTTGAGCCCACCTCCTCACCAAGTTCAAAGTGACGAACACATAAACTGTCCCTCTCTAGTGTTAAGTAAGAAATATCTGGCTTCTTTGCTGAACGATCAGCATACTGGCCTGCTGTTCAGACGGCCCCAGGTTCGATTCCCGGCCAGTTCAGGGATTTTAATCTTAAATTATCAACTCCCTTGGTTTGGGATTGGGTATTTGTGCTGTCCCTTAAATCCCTGCTCCTCATACACTATACCAAACACTATCCTTCACCAAAATAAAGCATAATTTTGTATACATGGCAAATGCACTCACCTTCATCAGAGGGTCTACATTGTAAGAGCTAATAATAACCACTCATATTATTCTATTGGGTAAGAAGAGAACATTATCTGAGAAGTTATAATGCGTTGAGTATACAGATACATGTGTCAATTGGGAAAGTAATGTGAACGACAGGAAGCATGACCAACAAATGGCAAATAAGTTAATATGGGAAGGGCATCTGATTCAGAAAGTGGTGAAACCAACTAGAGGGAAGAATATTCTGGATGTAGTGCTGCTAAAACCAGATGAGCTCTATAAAGAAACCAAAGTAATAGGTGGTGTTAGTGATCATGAAGCTGTTTTTGTGGTAGTTAAAGATAAATGTGAAAGAAAGGAAGATATTAAAATGAGGACTATTAGGCAGTACCATATGGCAGATAAAACAGGCATGAGGGAGTTTTTAAAAAATAATTGTGATCGGTGGAAAACGGTAAATAAAAATGTAAACAGACTCTGGGATGGATTTAAAGGAATTGTTGAGGAATGTGAAAATAGGTTTGTACCTACAAAGGTGGTAAGGAATGGTAAAGATCCACTATATTATAATAGAGAATAAAGAGACTAAGAAGAAGGTGCAGGCTGAAAAGAAATAAGAGTTAGAAATGGCTGTGGAAGTAAGAGAAAATTGAAGGAACTTACTAGGAAACTGAATCTAGCAAAGAAGTCAGCTAAGGATAACATGATGGCATGCATAATTGGTGGTCATACAAATTATAGTGAAAAATGGAAGAGTATGTATAGGTACTTTAAACAGGTTCCAAGAAGGATATTCCAGGAATCATTAATGAACAAGGGGAGTGTGTGTGTATGCGAAGATCTACAAAAGGCACAAGTATTCAGTCAGCAGTATGTAAAGATTGTTGGTTACAAGGATAATGTCCAGATAGAGGTGACTAATACTAAAGAAGTATTAAAATTTACATATGACAACAATGACATATACAGTAAGATACAAAAGTTGAAAACTAGAAAAGCAGTTGGAATTGATACGGTTTCGGGAGATATATGCTACTAAAGACAGTGGGTTCGGATATACTACCATATCTGAAGGGAATATGCCACCTGGGCGACTGCCTTAAATGGAGATCAGTATTGATTGATTGATTGATTGATTGATTGATTGATTGATTGATTGATTGATTGATTGAAGTACTTATTTGATTATTATGTGCATGAAGGAGCTATATCGAATGTAGAGTTGCTATAGTAGCACCTGTGTATAAAGGAAAGGGTGATAGACATAAAGCTGAAAATTACAGGCCAGTCAGTTTGACATGCATTGCACGTAAGCTTTGGGAAAGCATTCTTTCTGATTATATTAGACATGTTTGCAAAATTAATAACTGGTTTGATAGAAGTCAGTTTGGGTTCAGGAAAGGTTATTCCACTGAAGCTCAACTTGTACGATTCCAGCAAGATATAGTAGATATCCTGGATTCAGGAGGTCAGTTGGACTGTTTTTTGATTGCACTATCTGAGGCATTTGATAGGGTAGATCATGGGAGACTACTGGCAAAAATAAGTGCAGTTGGACTTGACAAAACAGTGACTGAATTGGTGGCGATGTTTCTAGAAAATAGAACTCAGATAATTAGAGTATTCGAAACTTTTTCTGTCCCTGTAATGATTAAGAGGGGAATTCCTCAAGGCAGTATTATTGGACCTTTATGTTTTTTATATATATATCAATGATATGTGTAAAGAACTGGAATCAGAGATTAGGCTTTTTGCAGATGATGTTATTCTGTACAGAGTAATAAATAAGTTACAAAATTGTGAGCAACTGAAAAATGACTTCGATAACATTGTAAGATGGACAGTAGGTAATGGTATGATGATAAACGGGGTGAAAAGTCAGATTGTGAGTTTCACAAATAGAAAATGTCCTCTCAGTTTTAATTACTGCATTGATGGGGTGAAAGTTCCCTTTGGGGATCATTATAAGTACCTAGGTCTTAATATAAGGAAAGATCTTCATTGGGGTAATCACATAATTATGATTGTAAATAAAGGGTACAGATCTCTGCACATGGTTATGAGGGTATTTGGGGGTTGTAGTAAGGATGTAAATGAGAGGGCATACAACTCTCTCGTAAGACCCCAACTAGAGTATGGATTCAGTGTATGGGACCCTCACCAGGATTACTTGATTCAAGAACTGGAAAAATCCAAAGAAAAGCAGCTTGATTTGTCTGGGTGATTTTCAACAAAAGAGTAGCGTTACAAAAATGTTGCAATTTTTGGGCTGGGAAGACTTGGGAGAAAGGAGATGAGCTGCTCGACTAAGGGTATGTTGCATAAGACCATTTTCATGTTTTTACCCATATCGAACTTGCTACTAGTGTTTACAATTCTTATTTTTATTATGTAGGATGCTAAATGGTTTATTTCATCACCTATTCAATACATATAAATTTTACATTTAGGAATTTATTGTTAATTCCGCTTGAGACATGTTTCGCCCTTCATTGAGGGCATCATCAGTCAAATTACCTCCTCAAGGCAAAAATCAGGTACCTGATTAGTATTTAACATGCACAAATTAATACACATTACAATGGGAAAATTAAGTATGAGAAACACTTGTACAATGGTGGTGGTTAAACAATATAAGTTTATAGAATAAGAAGTCGGCACCAATGCTTAAAATTACTGGGTAATTATAGCAGAGTTCAGCAGCGGTGCTCTGAAGAATAATTGACGCACTCATAGGAAATTATAAAGTTTATAAAATTATTTACAGTATAACAATCAGGGGGGAAAGGGTATAGTGCTCGCCATCAATGTTTGTAACAATAATTACTGTCAATGGTTGGCAACTATACAGTAAATTTACATTATCCAATTGAATAGTTGAGAATTTACAGTTTATATACATATTTACAAGAGAGCAGCTTGGTGAGCAAGGATATGAAAAAGTCTAGTACCAAGTGTGTCCCGTTGTTTTAATCGTTGGAAGATGATTGTAGCATTGACATGTCAGAAATATGCAGAGTGGTTTAATCTTAGTTTATAATCACAGGGGGCAGGGAAAATATTCCATAGCCAAATGAGGTTCTATAGACATCAAACAGAAAGTTGTCTGGTTGAAGCACCGGGTTCGTGTTAAGCGTAGTTTACAGAGACACCAATAATTGTTACATAGATGTGATGTGTTGTATACTGCAACCTTATGGATTATTGTGTCTGCAACAAAAAGTTATTAAGATTGTAATAGTTTGTAAATGTTGTTATGAGTACATTGAAGCTGGAATATCACTTACCCCTTTGTTTCATGCTTTTTTGTTTAGTTGTGATTGTTGCAGTACTGAGAGTAGTTAAAACCTATTGAAATTATTTAAATTTTGTGAGTGTGCATTCCATTTAGTGCTATTTGTATATTGGTGTTTAGTGCTTGTTGGTAGAAATTGGGGGTAGTGTTATTTATTTGAATTTTATAACAAGTAATACATTTGGTGTTCAGTAGATTACATTTTCTAGGTTAAGTAGGCTAACTAGGTGTACTTTGTTTCGAATTTAGGTTTAAGAAATACTTTCTATAATAATATTAACTTTTAAAACAATATTTCTAAATATCTGTAGGTTCGTTGGTATTATACTTACAAAGGCAGATTAGCATAAGGAGTTGTAACTCACTGTAATTTCCGTCGCTACTTTTCCGATATTTCGTACAGATATCCGTTCAAACTATTGCAAAGGTAATAATTTATTACATTAAATAACACGATAAGTCTGTAAACATTGATTTAAAGAGAAGTTAAAGAGAATTCACGGTAATTTCACTGGATAATTACGGTACTTAACAGTTTTTTGTATTGTTGACGATTGTTGCTACATGCACAAGATAGTAGTGTAAATAAATACAAAGTCAGCTGATTCATTACTCCGATAATTTGTAGTCTTAGTTCCCTGCATACTTGTACTTTCCACCTTCGTTTATTCATAGAGTAAAGGTTAATAATCAAATTCCTATATCCCAATAATATTGCACTTCAAGCCACCGGCGTGGTTTTGACAGAAATTATAGTAGACAACCCCTTATTCTCAGCATTTAAGGACACTTTTATTCTCCGTCCCGCGCAGTAGGGAAAATAATACTAATCCACCAGCGGTAAAAGTTCATATAACCACACTTCAGCTGAAAATTGTAGTGTAGATACATTGTAGTATAGATACAGTACTGGTACATTTAGATAGTGCCGTATCTTGCCTGCTATATTCGTGTGTTATCTTATGTGTGTATCTATATAGAGCGTAGTACCAATAATAATTTGTTTAAGCATTTAGCTTTGTTGGTAATCTTTGAGTACAGTAGTTCCTGCAAATTTCATTTCTGTTTTTGCTTAGTAGTGACATACGGTACTGGTATTGTAACTAGGATATGTCTGAAAGTAGTTTAAAAATGACTGTAGTGTACTGTACAGTAGTATACGAGTAATATCCTATTAGAATTTAGTGTGCTTATTTTATTATTGTAAAATATTTGTGTAGCACTGGTGTAGTAGAGTTATCTGTAGAAACTCTTAATAAAATTCTGTTGTTGTAATTAGGATAGGCTTAATTGCAGTTTGCAATTGTGTAGTTCTTATATATTACTTTCCATATTCAGTAATTAACAGCAGTTTTTATCCTGTTAGGGGATGTAGGATAAAAAAATAGAGTACGACTAAGTAGAATTGTAGTGTAGTCGTATATTAATTACCTTATTGTTGTGTGATCTTTGAGTACTATCTCAGACAGTATATCCCTCTGTTCATTTATTTTTTGCAAATAAGTTATTTTATTTTCATTTTCATTTTTTCCGTAAAGAATGGCTAAGGAGCGCGAGTGTACGACCTGTGGGTGTGACGAGGCATTGAGGGGTATGAGGGAGGAGTTGGAGAGTTTGAGGGAGATAACTAGGATTCTCACAGAAGACAGGAAGGAAGATAGGACTCCCTCAAACAATGTACAGGTTACAGTAGGTGTACAACAGGGAGGGGAAGGAAAGGGGGGAGTTGTAGAAGACAGGTGGTCTAATGTTCTAAGGGGAAGGAGATTGCAGGCTAAGGGCTCTATTCAGGATCAGAATTCAGGACAGGTGGCTGTGCGAAATCAGTACGAGTCACTCCAGGTAGAACAACAGAGGGAAGATGAGAGACAGGGAACTGTTGCTGAGATGTGTGGAAGTAGGAGGAAGGGAAAAGGTAGGAAATGGAAATGTAGAGTAGAGGATAATAAAAGACAGGTGGAACTGGGTCTTGGGAAGGGGAAAAGGGAGGAGGAAGTAGCTTCTGCAGCTATCAGGAAAGATAGGGCTGACCAGGAGGGGAGGGGATCAAATGAGGTGGGTAGGGTTGAGGCTCTGGTCATGGGGGATTCCATTCTTAGACACGTGGGGAAAGTGTGTGGAGGAAAAGGAACCAGGGTAGAATGTTATCCAGGAATTAGATTGAGGCAGATGTTGAGGAAAGTAGAAGAAAGGGAGGAGGAGAAGGAGAAGGTGGTAGTGTTTCACGTTGGTACCAACACCGTAAGGCAAGCTGATATAAGTACCAACATAGTTGGAGATGTGTGGGATCTGGTAAATGCAGCACGGGTGAAGTTTAAGAAAGCGGAGATTGTTGTTAGTGGAATACTGTGTAGGGGGGATACTGACTGGAGGGTGATTGGGGATTTAAATTAGACTATGGAGTGGGTATGTGGGAAACTGGGAGTGAAATATCTAGATCCTAATGGGTGTGTAGGAGAAAGGTATCTGCGCTCTGATGGCCTTCACTTAAACCACAGTGGTACGTATAAGTTAGGAAATTTGTTTGGAAGGGTAATAGTGAGGTACATTCAGGGAAACGGGGTGGCCTAGGGAGCGGTGATAAGGGAACAGGGAACTGGATGACATAAAATTGTTAGTGTTGAACTGTAGAAGTATTGTAAAGAAAGGAATAGAATTAAGTAATTTAATAGATATATATTTACCAGATATAGTAATAGGAGTTGAATTATGGTTGAGAAGTGATATAATGGATTCAGAAATTTTCTCACGGCACTGGAGTGTGTATCATAGAAATAGGATAGGAATGGTGGGAGGGAGAGTATTCATTCTGGTGAAAGAAGAATTTGTAAGCTACGAAAATGTTAAAGATGAGACACATGAAATTCTAGGTGTAAGGCTAAATGGGTAAATAAAGGGATAGGCAACTTGATATATTTGGAGTGCACAGACCGGGAAAGGGTAGCACTGACGCGGATTCTGAATTATTTGATAGGATAGTCGGCTATGTGGGAAACAGCATGGAAAGAAATGTGTTTGTATCGGGGGATCTGAATTTGCCAGATGTCAATTGGGAAGGAAAGGCGAACGACAGGAAGCATGATCAACAAATGGCAAATAAGTTAATATGGGAAGGACAGCTGATTCAGAAAGTGATGGAACCAACCAGAGGGAAAAATATCCTGGATGTGGTGCTGATAAAACCAGATGAGCTCTATAGGGAAACTGAAGCAATAGATGGTATTAGTGATCATGAAGCTGTTTTTGTCGTAGTTAAAAATAAATGTGATAGAAAGGAAGGTCTTAAAAGTAGGACTGTTAGGCAGTACCATATGGCCGATAAAATAGGCATGAGGCAGTTTCTAAAAAGTAACTATGATCGGTGGAAAAAGGTAAATAAAAATGTAAACAGGGTCTGGGATGGGTTTAAGGAAATTGTTGACGAATGCAAAAACAGGTTTGTACCTTTAAGGGTGGTAAGGAATGGTAAAGACCCACCTTATTATAATAGAAAAATAAAGAGACTAAGAAGGAGGTGCAGACTGGAAAGAAATAGAGTTAGAAATGGCTGTGAAAGTAAGGAAAATTGAAGGAACTTACTAGAAAATTGAATCTAGCAAAGAAGGCAGGTAAGGATAATTTGATGGCAAGCATAATTGGCAGTCATATGAATTTTAGTGAAAAATGGAAGGGTATGTATGTAAAGGTATTTTAAGGCAGAAACAGGTTCCAAGAAGGACATTCCAGGAATAATTAATGAACAAGGGGAGTGTGTATGTGAGGATCTTCAAAAGGCAGAAGTATTCAGTCAGCAGTATATAAAGATTGTTGGTTACAAGGATAATGTCGAGATAAGAGGAGGAGACTAAGGCCAAAGAGTTATTAAAATTTACATATTATAACAATGACATTTACAATAAGTTACAAAAGTTGAAAACTGGAAAAGTGGCTGGAATTGATCAGATTTCTGGGGATATACTAAAGGCAATGGGTTGGGATATAGTACCATATCTGAAGTACTTATGTGATTATTGTTTGGTCGGACAAGCTATACCAGGTGAATGGAGAGTTGCTATAGTAAGACCTGTGTATAAAGGAAAGGGTGATAGACATAAAGCTGAAAATTACAGGCCAGTAAGTTTGACGTGCATTGTATGTAAGCTTTGGGAAGGCATTCTTTCTGATTATATTAGACATGTTTGTGAAATTAATAATTGGTTCGATAGAAGGCAATTCGGTTTCAGGAAAGGTTATTCCACTGAAGCTCAACTTGTAGGATTCCAGCAAGATATAGCAGATATCTTGGATTCTGGAGGTCAAATGGACTGTATCACGATTGACCTGTCTAAAGCATTTGATAGGGTGGATCATGGGAGACTACTGCAAAAAATCAGTGCAATTGGACTAGACAAAAAAGTGACTGAATGGGTTGCTATATTTCTAGAAAATAGATCTCAGGGAATTAGAGTAGGTGGAGCTTTATCTGACCCTGTAATATTTAAGAGGGGAATTCCTCAAGGCAATATTATCAGACCTTTTATGTTTTCTTATATATATAAATGATATGAGTAAAGGAGTGGAATTGGAGGTAAGGCTTTTTGCGGATGATGTTATTCTCTATAGAGTTATAAATAAGTTACAAGATTGTGTGCAACTGCAGCGTGACCTCGAAAATGTTGTGAGATGGTCAGCAGGCAATGGTATGTTGATAAACAGGGTTAAAAGTCAGGTTGTGTGTCTCACAAAGTCCTCTCAGTTTTAATTACTGCGTTGATGGGGTGTAAGTTCCTTTTGGGGATCATTGTAAGTATCTAGGTGTTAATATAAGGAAAGATCTTCATTGGGGTAACCACATAAATGGGATTGTAAATAAAGGGTACAGATCTCTGCACATGGTTATGAGCGTGTTTAGGAGTTTTAGTAAGTAAGGATGTAAAGGAGAGGGCATATAAGGCTCTTGTAAGACCCCAACTAGAGTATGGTTCCAGCGTATGTGACCCTCAGCAGGATTACCTGATTCAAGAACTGGAAAAAATCCAAGGAAAAGCAGCTCGATTTGTTCTGGGTGATTTCCGACAAAACAGTAGCATTACAAAAATGTTGCAAAGTTTGGGTTGGGAAGAATTGAGAGAAAGAAGAAGAGCTGCTGGATTGAGTGGTATGTATGTCTCATATATTATTACAATATTATAAGTCCACCTGTTCAATACAATACAATATGATCCACTATTTCATATGGTCAAAATTTTTATACATAATTCATAAAAGTCAATGGTACATGTTTCACCCTCCTTACGGGCATCATCAGCCTATATCAATCTTAAAAATAATACATATGGAGTCATTCTAATCTGATAAATTATAGGTTAAAATGTTGAAAAATGATTTCGTAAAACATTATACAATAACATCTAAAACAACGATAATGCACCAAAGTATGTTAAAAGAGAGTAAATTAACTGTTTTTGAAGATTAAAACGTGGTTAAACATGAATTTTGAGAGTTTAAAACTAAAATGGATCCTTTTTTTTTATAATATCATTAAGACTGTGATGGCCTTGAGTATAAACACAATCATCAAAGGGGGATGTTTCTTCAATTCCTATAGTTTGAATCGAAGATGGTAAAATCACTGTCAGTTATTTAAAACGGAAGTGTGAACATAATAAACATGTTAAAATGTATACGGTTGGTATATCTGAAAGTAGAAAAGAAAATGGAACTTCTTGTAGAGGCGTTGCTAATGATAAAACGTATGTCAAAGCTAGCGGATGTCAGTAATTATGTTGGTAGTCGATTTGATTTAAAAGACAGTTAAGTTGATGTTATAATTCCGTTGAAACATTTGTTGGAAGAAATGATCAAGTTTTTCTGAAACAAAATGTAGAAGAAAGTTGGTTAAATAAAACCATACTGTACAAGAGACTTCCCGTACGTCAAAAATGCCTAAGGCGGTACTTACTCGTACGGTGCGTATTAAGTACGTCGGGTTGTTTCAGCAACGCTAGCTTGACTGGGCTTTCTACTTCTAGTATTATAACGGTGTGGCTGAGGCCGTGAAGGACATGGAGGTGGGGTAATGGTGGGTGGATTCTTGCGTGCATGTGTTGTTATTGGAGGGCTGTTAGGAGCAAGATGGGCGGGCCTAACATTAGACGAGGTGGTGGAAGCTTTAGAACAAGAAGTTCTAAAAGTTTGCGGGATTGTATTATGTTTTGAATTCACCATGCCTAATAACTTTGGAGTTAGCTCATATAAAGGATTTTTTGCTTCCGTGGCATCGTTAAGATTATGGTCTTTGTTATAGGCTTGGTCTAAAAAGATGTAAAGATTTTCTAATTCATTCATAAGTTTTCCATTGCCTATACATTTTAGAATAGTGAGATCTTTATCAATTGATGTAAACTGATGTCCTGTTTCACTCATGTGTGAGCTCATCGCTGAATATTTGTTGTGCTTTAAGGCATTGTAATGCTCCATATATCTCGTATAAAAGCTGCGCCCAGTCTGTCCAACATAACTAAAGATTTATACAATAGTTAGCAAAGATCCTATCGTAAGAAGACAACGTAATTTAAAATCTATAATTAAGAACTCCACATTCCTTCTCAATGAACAGGAACAACAGAGACTGATCAACATGAACCCTAGCATTCCAATAGCCAGAGCCCTATCTAAAATCCATAAAAGCAACATTCCCGTACGTCCGATTATTAATTGCCATAATAGCCCTACCTATAGAGTTTCCAAATATATCCACGGTTTTCTAAAACAACATTATAAGTTTAATAATAAACTTCCTTTAAAGAACTCAATCAAATTTTGCGATATTTTAAGTAAATTTGACTTACAACCTAACCATATAATGTGTTCCTATGATGTCATAAACATGTACCCAAATATGCCTACTAAAGAAACAGTCAAAATTATCTATGATAATATTTCAAAACATAGCAGCTTGAGTAAGCTGGAAATTGATGAATTTATGAAGATCCTGAATTTTGTATTGAATAATAACTTTTTCTCCTTTAATGGTAAGATTTATCAACAGACTGGCTTAGCCATGGGTGACCCTTTGTCCGGCATCTTGGCTGACATTTACATGGACTCAATAGAATACAAGAAAATCAAAGAACATATAAAAGGTATATGTTTATGGCTAAGATTTGTGGACGACACTTTTGTAGTTATTGACAAAAATGTTACTAACAGCGACGAAGTTTTAGAGAATTTAAATAAAATTGACCCTAATGTAAAATTCACTAAAGAAGATGAAGTTAAACAGTCCTTAAATTTTTTAGATATAACGATCACGCGCGCCAATAATACTTTCGATTTTCAAATATACAGAAAACCCACACACATCTCCTATAACCATAAATAATTCCTCTTTACACCCTAAATCTCAAAAACAAGCATCATTCTATAATTTAATACACAGAGCCTTAAAAATCCCACTCTCCCCTAACAACTTAAAAATAGAATTAAACTATATCAGGAACTTGGCTAAGCTTAATGGGTTCAAAGTTGAAATGATTAACCAGTTAATCAATAAAGTTAAATATAAACTATCCACGAATCTCATTCCTGATAAACCTAAAAAAACTAGTTTCGCTACGTTTACATACAATAACCCGGCCATCCACCAGATCGCCAACACACGGAAGAAATATGACACTAATATTGCTTTCAGAACAGTAAATACAAATCAAAGTATATTTTTAATCATAATAAAGTCAATTATAAAAACAGCCGTTTTTCGAGATCTGGTATTTACAGACTAACTTGTGCTCAGTGTGGATTTAGTTATGTTGGACAGACTGGGCGCAGCATTTATACGAGATATATGGAGCATTACAATGCCTTAAAGCACAACAAATATTCAGCGATGAGCTCACACATGAGTGAAACAGGACATAAGTTTACATCAATTGATAAAGATCTCACTATTCTAAAATGTAGAGGCAAAGGAAAACTTATTAATGAATTAGAAAATCTTTACATCTTTTTAGACCAAGCCTATAACAAAGACCATAATCTTAACGATGCCACGGAAGCAAAAAATCCTTTATATGAGCTAACTCCAAAGTTATTAGGCATGGTGAATTCAAAACATAATACAATCCCGCAAACTTTTAGAACTTCTTGTTCTAAAGCTTCCACCACCTCGTCAAATGTTAGGCCCGCCCATCTTGCTCCTAACAGCCCTCCAATAACAACACGTGCGCAAGGATCCACCCACCATTACCCCCCTCCATATCCTTCACGGCCTCAGCCACACCGTTATAATACTAGAAGTAGAAAGCCCAGTGAAGCTAGCGTTGCTGAAACAACCCGACGTACTTAATACGCACCATACAAGTAAGTACCGCCTTAGGCATTTTTGACGTACGGGAAGTCTCTTGTACAGTACGGTATTATTTAACCAACTTTCTTCTACATTTTGTTTCAGAAAAACTTGATCATTTCTTCCAACAAATGTTTCAACGGAATTATAACATCAACTTAACTGTCTTTTAAATCAAATCGACTACCAACATAATTACTGACATCCGCTAGCTTTGACATACGTTTTATCATTAGCAACTCCTCTACAAGAAGTTCCATTTTCTTTTCTACTTTCAGATATACCAACCGTATACATTTTAACATGTTTATTACGTTCACACTTCCGTTTTAAATAACTGACAGTGATTTTACCATCTTCGATTCAAACTATGGGAATTGAAGAAACATCCCCCTTCGATGATTGTATTTACACTCAAGGCCATCACAGTCTTAATGATATTATAAAAAAGGATCCATTTTAGTTTTAAACTCTCAAAATTCATGTTTAACCACGTTTTAATCTTCAAAAACAGTTAATTTACTCTCTTTTAACATACTTTGGTGCATTATCGTTGTTTTAGATGTTATTGTATAATGTTTTACGAAATCATTTTTCAACATTTTAACCTATAATTTATAAGATTAGAATGACTCCATATGTATTATTTCTAAGATTGATATAGGCTGATGATGCCCATAAGGAGGGTGAAACATGTACCATTGACTTTTATGTATTATGTATAAAAATTTTGACCATATGAAATAGTGGATCATATTGTATTGTATTGAACAGGTGAACCTATAATATTGTAATAATATTTGAGACATACATCAACTTCAATACGGAACCAAAATGAGAATAGTTACTTGAGTGGTATGTACCGAGCTGTCAGCGGAGAGATGGCGTGGAATGACATTAGTAGACGAATATGTTTGAGTGGTGTTTATAAAAGTAGGAAAGATCACAATATGAAGATAAATTTGGTATTCAGGAGGACAAACTGGGGCAAATATTCATTTATAGGAAGGGGAGTTAGGGATTGGAATAACTTACCAAGGGAGACGTTCAATAAATTTCCAATTTCTTTGAAATCATTTAAGAAAAGCCTAGGAAAACAACAGATAGGAAATCTACCACCTGGGTGACTGCCTTAAATGCAGATCAGTTTTGATTGATTGATTGATTGATTGATTGATTGATTGATTGATTGATTGATTGATTGATTGATTGATTGATTGATTGATTGAGAGTATTTGTTGTTATGTTTTTACTTCTTGTGTTATATGAATGAGGCAGTTGTGGTATAGGGCGATTAGGTGGAGGAGAAGGGGCTATGGGCGGAACATTGGTCATTGGCATAATGTGAAGAGGGCAAGTGGGAGGCGTAGGGGAGGGAAATGTGGGCCGGGTGTTGGATACTAGATTAGCTTGTGGAGGGGAAACAAAAGGGTCTATGGGCGGTATGTTGGGCATTGGCGTGATGGGCTAGTAGAGGCCGTAGGGGAAAGAATTGTGGTGGGTGTTGTATTTGTTGAGGTATTGGAAGGTTTACGGTTGAAAAATTTTGAAATTTACTGAGTCTGATTTAAAAGCTTGTAGCAATTTTGGCAATTGTTCTATTAATGGGCTTGTTATTTTGATTGCATCATTTGGTGTTTTTTCACTATTGATCTAAATAAATATGAATTTTTTGTGTTTAGTCATTAACTTTCCTTTCTCAATTCTTTTTATTACCGTGAGGTCCTTATCTGTTGTGCTAAATTGATGGCTAGTCTCTTTCATGTCGTTAGCAATTGTGGAATACTTATTATGTTTTAATGCGTTATAGTGCTCCTTATTTCTTGTGATAAACCTGTGCCCAGTCTGGCAAACATATGAGAAATTGCACTGTGTGCATGTTTATCTATATTTTCTGGATCCCTGATATTCATCTTTACATTAAATTGCACTGTGTGCATGTTTATCTATATATTCTGGATCCCTGATATTCATCTTTATTTACATTAACTGTGTTATGATTTAAAAAGATGTTGCTATTAGTGTTATTTGTCCTAAATGTTATTTGTAGACCTCTTTTTTTCAAGGAATTTGTAATTTGGTGAATCGCAGGATTAGTGTAGTTGAAAGTAGCATATTTTGATTTTTTGGTCTTCTGTGGAGTAAGATTAATGGTCTGTTTAAGTTTTACTTTGTTAATGATTTGATTAATTGTCTCTATTTTGTAACCATGAATTAGTGCTAGTTCTTTTATAAGTCTGAGTTCTTTCTTTAAGGTAACTGGTGATAAAGGGATCTTGAAAGCTCTGTATACTAAGCTGAAAAAGAAGCTTGTTTATGGAATTTCAGATGAAAGGAATTATTTTTTATTTTAAATGGAGTGTGTGTCAGTTTTCTATATATCTGAAAGTCAGATCCAAAATCTATACGTGTTACGTTTATATCCAGGAAATTTAATGAACCGTTGTTTTCATCCTCTATACGTATAGCTGAATTTTGAGAAAATCGTATATAAGATGGCTGAAGATGCTCAATACAATGAGCGAAATATGTCCCAATTAACGTTTGTATTGTATTGTCCCTTTAGAGACAATAAACATTCTATGTATTGAATTGAGTGGATAATAAAATGTAAATGGCATTGTAAATACTAAGTGGTATGTTCTGAGCTGTCAGTGGAGAGATATCATGGAATGACATCAGTATACGGTTAAGTTTTAGTGGTGTCTTTAAAAGTAGGAAAGATCACAATATGAAGATACAGTTGGAATTGAAGAGGACAAATTGGGGCAATAAGAAGGGGAGTTCAGGATTGGAATAACTTACCAAGGGAGATGTTCAATAAAATTCGAATTTCTTTGCAATCATTTAAGAAAATGCTAGGAAAACAACAGATAGGGAATCTGCCATCTGGACGACTGCCCTAAATGCAGATCATAGTAATTGATTGATGCGAACATTTATGTTAATGCTATATATTATTAATATTATTAGATCAATACAACCAGCTATGGGCTGTGATTACACAAACTACATGGTATTTTTCTTTTGGAGGCTTACCATTTTGTCTTTATATTGTAACCAAAGGTTCTTAAATCTCAGGCTTCTCTTTTGTCACTTTTCTGCTGAGATGATGTGGGGTTTAGCATGATTCTTCCTCATATTTGCAACTTTGTTCTCAAAGTGGCTTTAATTTCTTTAGGGTTTATGCCTCCTTCCTTTACATCTTTGTGCACTTCTCTACACCAATGGGGATTTTTCCATTTTTCCTGATGAGCGAGTATTCTATAACATCCATCTATATGGGTTTATTCTCGGTATGTGTCCTTGAAAGATCAGCCTCTTCCTTCTGATTGTTTCGCCCCCTATGTCGGGCATCATCAGTCATATCAAAGCACCTCAAAATTACACCAGACGTCTGGTTGGGACTTATGAACATAATATGCGAGAGAGAGAGTACATTTAAAAAAAACACTTACAAGGTTTTATCTTAGACAAAATAACAAATTGACTAGTTACACGTAGTAAAATACGTTAGTGGTTCTTAACATTAAAATGAGGCCATCACATGTACAGTATAACAATGGAGGTAATTAAAGTCCATTTGATGTTGAGTTCGAAGGTAGTTTTACGTAGTGTATACAAATGTTGGAAAATAAAATACAATTTACAATTACTATACACTTATTTATAATTGTTCAAATTGGTGAGGAGAAACATTCCAATTTTGTCTATTTGTGATTTTGGCTCCAACCAAAATAATTCACCCAAGGATTCATGAGGTAGTCACCTCCATTGGTCACTCTCTATATGGATGGAGTGCCTAGTGCAAGTGAACTGCAGTTTTTATTGATTATAAAATGAGGCTGTGCTAAGACAGAATTAAACAACAATGTCTTCAAATGAAGGCAGTTAAAATGTCATTAGATTCTTCCTAGTTGACTAGAGGTTTGCGTATATTTTTGTTGTTGAAGTGTGGAAATTCAGTTGTTGGTTGAATGGGCAACGATTGAAAACGTTGTGCAGTGCAATCGGTGTTTGAGCTGTCTTACGTATGAGGGAATCTGAAATGGAGGATTTGTCTTTAATTAGTTAAGTGAAGTGACGGAAAAAGAGATGAAAAGAGGGGGGGGGGGGGGGGGAAATGTGAAAGTTGAAGCTTACCTTAAAAGCTGTTGAGCTGTTACCTAATTGCTAGGAGGTTTGTGGAGCACTGGCTGTCGCTGATGTCCTGCTCCTCGTGTTGTACGAATGACATCTTAGAGGAGGGGAGTGGATTTGAGAAGGCGGGGCTGTGGGCATGTGATTGGCGCTTAGGGAGGAGTTGTGTGTATTGGAGGGAGAATAGGGGCGCGATGAGTTGAACGGCTTAGTGGGGGTGCTTGGAGAGCTTGTTTTGAGGACGTTAAGAATTCTTTTGTCTTTCAGATTTAATCTATTGAGCGAAAATATAAATTGTTCGTAAAGAGGGCTTCGGTCGTCTATTGGATCATTTAAATTTTTATTCTTATTATCTGTTTGGTCCAAAAAATGTACAAATTTTCAAACTCGGTCATGAGTCTGCCTTTAGCTAGTCTTTTTAAAATTTGGAGATCCTGTTCAATTGTGGTAAAACTATGTCCGGTGTCTTTCATATGGATGCTCATGGCTGAGTGTTTATTGTGCTTTTGGGGATTGAAATGTTCTGCATATCTAGTTACAATGTTTCTACCAGTTTGACCGATATATGAACTGTTACACTCAGCACATTTCAGTCTATAAATGCCAGAGCCCGAAAATTTATTGTTGTCCGAGTTTATCCTATTGTGGTTGAAGAATAGCTTTTGACTAGAATTATGGGTCTTATAGGCTATCTTGATATCATGTTTTTTTTTAAGAGGTAGCGATTTGATGTATGATGGGGTTAATGTAGGTGAAAGATGCGTATTTAGGCTTATTTATTTTCATTGGGGAGAGGTTCATGGCCAATTTCAATTTCACTTTATTGATTATTTTCTGTATGATTGAAGGATTGTATCCATTGAAAACAGCTATTTCTTTTATGGTATTTATTTCTTTTTTTAAGTTGACGGTTGACATGGGAATTTTTAACGCTCTGTACACTAAACTGTAAAATGAGGCTTGTTTGTGCGATTGTGGGTGAAGAGAATCTTTTAAAAAAGAAAATAGTAGTATGGCCTTAGGAAGATAAAGTACAATTCTGATTGGCATACTTTTTTACATCATTCATGAATATATAAACTGAGTTGTTAGCTTCTTAGAGAGCTCCACATCACAAATTTATAAGAACACTAGCTGATGTACCCGTGCTTCGCTACGGGGTTCTCAGAAAGACTAACTTTGTGGTTTTCCTAACTGAAGTCAACATAGGTCATTACAAAAACGTCAGTAGGAATGTAGCGATTAAAAGCAAAATTATCATATAAAATACTCGATCAAATGAAAAACTACATATTTTCTCACTTTTAACGAACAGTACTATGGTGCCGATCTAGCAGTACAATATCCCAGAGCTGGAATGACCAGGCCACAGACAGCCATGAACACTTCTCTGCTATTATTCCGTTAAATATGCACACTTCTCATTCCAAGCAGTGCCTCAGAGTAGGGATTCAATAGCTCGAATGCTATGATGAGCCAGTGTGTTTACGTACCTTTAGTATCGGAAAATTTATGAAACAGAGGAATGGCATGCTAAAGAAGAAAGTTACCTAACTCCCCAGGTATTTCCCGCCAGTATTTAGGCAGACTGTTCCACTTGTACGACTGGGAGTGTTGGCTGTGTGGTTAGGGGCATGCAGCTGTGAGCTTGCATCCGGGAGATAGTGGATTCGAACCCCATTATCGGCAGCCCTGAAGATATTCCGTGGATTCCCATTTTCACACCAGGCATATGCTGGGGCTGCACCTTAATTAAGGCCAGGGCCACATCCTTCACACTCATATCGTCACCATAAGACCTAACTGTGACGGTGCGACGTAAGGCAAATGTTAAAAAAATACCCGGTACGCAGCAGTATTCCTATCTATCGGAAATGAAATGGCGTATGGCTTTTAGTGCCGGGAATGTCCGGGGACATGTTCGGCTCGCCAGGTGCAGGTCTTTTGACTTGACGCGCGTAAGCGACCTGAGCGTCGTGATGAGGATGAAATGATGAAGACGACACATACACCCGGCCCCCGTGCCAGAGAAATTAACCAATGATGGTTTAAATTCCCGACCCTGCCGGGATTCGAACCCAGGACCCCTATGGCCAAAAGCCAGCACGCTAACCATTTAGCCATGGAGCCGGACAATATCTATCGAAGATCAGTGGAAACAGAAGACAAAGCACATCACAACAAACAATGATCAATGTAATGTTATTGTTGATCAATTTTGTGAGTTTTCCAAATTGTAGTTCTTCACATTTAGTTTTCTTTAGACTCTGTGATATTAGGGCGTATTATAAAATTATTTATAGCGTAGACGGTAGTTCCTTATTCTCCGACTTCACATATAGATTTTCATTAAATCTTTTTTACACATTTTCTCGTGACTCGGCGCTGATAAGGACTTAGTAACAAAAATCCAAATTCATGAATGTCTCTGATCATAGCCGGTATGGTAACAATGTATAAGACATAAATAATCGGAAATATAATACTACATATCTTATGTAGTATTTATCGATACGACCACTGATAACATAATTATTTGGGAATTAAATTTTAGGCCTACCCCTAAACTACCATGTCTTTCAGCGTGAATAAAATTATTTATGGCCTAGATTATAGCGACCTATTCCCCGACGATGCATACCGATTGTCATTGAGATAGGACCACTAATAACATAAATATTTGAAAATTCCATTGTAGGTCTTCCCCTAAACTATCATTTTTCTCAGCGTTAATACAATAAGTTTTGGCCTAGATTGTAGAGACTTATTCCTCAACTTCCCCTACCGATTTTTGTTAAGATACGACCATTAATAACAAATATTTGAGAATCAAATTTTAGACCTTCCCCTAAACTACCATTTCACTCAGCGTGAGTAAAATTATTTATAGCTTAGGTTATAGCGACTTATTTCCCGACTTTGTATACCGATTTTCATTAAGATATGGCCACTAATAACGTAAATATTTGAGAATTAAATTTTAGGCCTTCCCCTAAACTACCATTTCAGTCAGTGTGAATAAGATTATTTATGGCCTAGATTGTAGTGACATATTACCCGACTTTGTATACCGATTTTCATTAAATTCTCTTCAGCCGTTTTCTCGTGATGCGTGTACATACATATAGACAGACAGACAGACAGATAGACAGACAGACAGGAATTACGGAAAAGTAAAAAGTGCATTTCCTTGTTACTGTGGGCATGGCTGATACAGAAATACCATCCTTTTAAAATTCTGAGCAATGTACAGACAAAACTCTTTTATATGTATAGATTTCGCTTACCAAATCTCAGGATTTGAAAGAAAATAATACTTTTATTGTTTCTTAAATACTCCTGCTTTGATATTACTGTAATTCTCTGCAGAATTTTGTTGTGGCAACCCAGACCTTTTGCCAAAATGTGGTACATCATTGATTCAATTACATATTTATGTGTACAGTATTCACTTTTATACTATTATTGGCCTGTATTAAGATAAAGCAACATGTTCTTACTTCCTCGTATTTTTCAGCTCATGGTCAATTGATCATCATGGATGATACTGTTCTTATCAAGTGTGAACCCTTTGAGGTGAGTAATCATACAGTATCTTAGACATTATTTATAGAGTATTCATGTATCAGTATGGATTGAACAGTGTGGAAAGTGTATGGTGAATTCTGTGTACCATTCATTGCTCTAAAACATCATTTGCCAAACTGGTACACATACCCTTCTCCATAGAGTTTCAGGAAATTTTGGGAAAGCTTGCTGAAATGTTTCCCCAGTATTGAATTTTGAAGTTATTTTTGTTGTTTTTTTATTTTAAAATATTTTTATTTACTTTAAGATATTTAGTGACGGGGAATAGCTTCCTCTGTTTGTAATAAGAAGAGGACTTTGATTGTACAAATGGAGATGCATGTAAGGCAGCAGAAGGGAGGAACATACCAGCAAATACAAAGAAGCACATCTCTATGCTATGACTTTATGCTGTTGAATAGTGAAGGATGGTAGAATCGGCAGTTTGTCATAAAAGGCAAACTAATTTATGACCTGAGCTCAGAGTTGGTTCAGGAAGTATTCTTTGTAGTGCAAGGGCATTGCTAGTTCTTGAATAATTGTTATATGAGTCGTCTATTTGCAAAACTGGTTTTCTCCAAAAGAAATAGAAAAAAATTGAAATCCACTCTTTGTGCTGAATGTGTTCTCTGTCCACTTTTACACAAGACAGAGTACAGAGCTCGATACCTACATTCGCTTAAGTACGGTCAGTATCCAGTATTCGGGAGATAGCGGATTCAGCAGCCCTGAAGGTGGTTTTCTGTGGTTTCCCATTTTCATACCAGGCAAATGCTGGGGTTGTACCTTCATTAAAGCCACGGCCGCTTCCTTCCCGCACCTAGCCTTTTCCTGTCCCATTGTCCCCAAAAGATCTATCTATGTCGGTGCGACATAAAGAAACTTATTACATGCGATAAAATTCATTTTTGGGTCCATATTCAAAGTATTTGTATAAATAACACTAGTATGTTTTTATTATTCTCCCACCTATTCATTACAATACAATACTTTGTCCTTATCAAAATGTTAACATAAAATTAATACATTAGATGGTGTATGTTTCGCCTATCAATAGTGGGCATCATCAGCCATTTTTACCTTTGGAATAGATCAGGTACCTGATTGGGAATGACAGATGAATACTGTTAAAAACTGTCTTGTAAAATGTATTAGAGATCGTTAAACAACTATTACAATATAAAAAATGAGGTATAATATTACTTAACAATATTTGTGTTAATATGTGTGTCTAAAAATATACAACATAGGTAGTTGGTTCTTGATATTAAAAGATGTTACAATAAAGATAAAAATCAGAAAGTCCATTCCATATAATTGTCAAATGACGTGTTAGAAACTTGAGGAAAGTTAAGCATTAGTAATGGTCGTTGGTTCTTGAAGTTTGTTTGTTGATTGATTTTCATTTATATGCTTACAAATTTGTAGAATTTGTGTATGGCTGGTTCTTTTTAAGATAATATTAGTTGGAATGCTGGTGCTGTAGGTTATATTGAAGTTTGTGTAGACGTCATTAGGCCATCTTCTTTAATGTAGTATTTGTGAGAAGAGTTTGTTGTTGAGGTGAGCGTTTTAATCAAAAGTGAACATTGTTGTCAATCAGTGGGTAGCCAAGTGTGTGATGAAATTCCCTTTGATCGCTGAGATGTTAACTTATCTTGAGGGCGGGAATTTCATCACACACTTGGCTACCCACCGATTGACAACAGCGTTCCCTTTTGACTAGTACGCTCATCTCAACAACAAATTCTTCCCACAAATACTACATTAAAGAAAATGGCCTAATGATGTCTGCACAAACTTCAATATAGCCTACGGCACCAGGATTCCAACTAATATTCTTCAAAAGGGAACGTTGTTTTCAATCGGTGGGTAGCCAAGTGTGTGATGAAATTCCCTTTGATCGCTGAGGTGTTAACTTCTTCAAATTTATAAGCAAATAAATGAAAATCAATACTTATTAACTTCAAGAACCAATGACCATTACTAATGCTTAACTTTCCTCAAGTTTTTAACATGTCATTTGACAATTATATGGAATGGACTTTCTGATTTTTATCTTTATTGTAACATCTTTTAATATCAAGAACCAACCACCTATGTTGTATATTTTTAAACTCAAACATTAACACAAATATTTTTTAAGTAATATTATACCACAGTTTTTATATTGAAATAGTTGTTTAATGATCTCTAATCCATTTTACAAGACATACTTTTTAACAGTATTCATAAGTCATTCCCAATTAGATATCTGATCTATTCCTAAGGTAAAAATGGCTTTAAGATTGTATTGTATTGAATAGGTGGGTGAATAATAAAAACATACTAGTGTTATTAATATAAAGAAACTCGTAAAAAAAAACACTAGACAGCAAACTCGGCCTCTAACCATCTTATTTTGTTCATAGAAAATTTGAGTTAGGTGCAGACACAGCCGTCTGCGTATGGTTATGAATTACAATAACGGCCATCTCCTCTAATGCTAGAGGGCAGACCAATTGGAGCAATCATGCAGGAAAGAACAGCTGACTTGTGGTGACTATTGTAGTTCTGCTTTAATGAAAGTTGTGGGTTTTATTATGGAACTATATAGCTATTATAATTATATTGGGGAAAAATGGACACTAAGATAGATGGAATGGCATTTGAAAGGGCCAGAAAAAGGCAGGGGAATCCGGCCTCTTGGAAATGAGAAAAACAGAAAAGGGAAAGGTAAAGTGTAGCTTTTAATGTTATGTTTTGATGTTCTTCCTATAGTGAAATATGTTTTTAAACGTGTTCACTGATTTCAGTTTTGAATTTTGCACACTAATGGGAGTGTTTTGTTTTCAAACTTCAAGCAGCAGGCTGAGACTTCCAGTGTATGGGCATTCAACAAAAATTCACCAGTGTATGATTTTAAAGAACACTGATATAACTGCCTTTCATAATCAATTGTACAGATATCCTGACAAAATGAGACAAGATTGCTTCATTCTGAAGTACATTGACTTAATGCTTCCAGTTCTACATAGGCCTAGTCCTGCCACCAGGGAAGAAAAAACACTTTCAGTAGTATATTATATGAACAGAAACACAACCAAAATTCATGTATGCAGGGAAACATTTCTAAGTGTGTTAATATACCAAAACACAGAGTAGAGGGAATGGCAAAACGTTTTCAAAAATCTGGTTTAATGCCAAAATAAAATAGGGGAGATGACCATAGAACCCAGATATATTCACAAAAGAGGGATGCTGTTATAACTTTTATAAAGCAATTCAAGGGTCTGAAATCACAGTATAGGAGAGAGAAATCTGATGTTAAAGTTTATTTAAGTAGCGAGTTAAATATTAAGGAAATGTGGTGCATGTATAACTCCAAAATTGTCACTCGATTAAGGGTAAAAGAAGGTCTGTTTTACAAAATTTTCACCACACACTTTAACACTGGATTTGGCTCCAGACGTACAGATGTACGTTCCGAGTGACTTGAATTAGATGAAAGAATTAAATTGGCTGACAATCCAGAGATCTTAAGCACAGAAAAAGATCTGCATAAAATCAGGGCTAGAGCATTTTATCAACTAATGAAAGAAAAGATATGATTTCCTGATTCTTTCTTTTGGTTGTCAAAAGAATTTCCCTGTGCCTAAAATTCTAGATCTGGCAACATGTTATAGTAGGCAAGTGTACTTATACAATTTTATCATTGTGAGTGATTCCTCAAAAAAGCCATTGACAGATAACACATTAATTTATACATGGGGTGAAAATGATTTACGGATAGGAGCCAGCACTTTATCATAAACTAAATACTTGCTATATGCCCATTGTTTCTTTTATAAGGTGTTTTGCTGATGGGTGTGGACGGCAGAACAAGAATTATGTTATGATATGTGCTGTACTTTTGGTTTGTGGCAAAGTCATTTAAGAGCATTAAAGAAATTGAGTTAACTTTCCCTGTGACAGGCCATTCATTTTTACCATCTGATAAAGTTATTGAGCTCATTGAAAAATAAATAAAGAAAAATAGAAACTTTAATACAGCCTGAGGAACTTCATAATGTTCTTTCTCAGGATAGTAAAATTAGCTCACCAGACAAAAAATGAGTCACCCTAGTACACATGCACAGATGGATCGTTAAGCCTGTACAGATGGCGCAGAAAACGAATCCCATGCTCTACATGAGCATAAGGCAGTTGCGATCAGTGAGACATTGATGTTTCAAGCTGACAGTGTACGTCAACATGAGTAGATATAAGGATGTGACAGAGTAGCAAAAGGAGGCAATCGTGTTTGGTCCAGCCCATGGCCATACGGTGCGTGAAGTTGCTGGATTTGTGGGTGTTTCGCAGCAGACTGTTGTTTGTTTGTTTGTTTGTTTTCATCCCTTCATTTGTGGCGAAGTTAAGGCTCACAGCCCTCTCTTACACTTCATCACATATTGTCTATAATAAACTTCTGTGAAACAGAATAATGGAAATAATATAACAAACTATAAATCCTAACCTCATTCATTCTTCCATTCATTGATCTTGATGATGATGATGCTTGTTGTTTAAAGGGGCCTAACATCTAAGGTTATCATCCCTTTATTGATCTTGGTCTGTAGCCTGGCGTGTGTGCCTTGAAGTATCTTAATTTTTTCTGTTTTGTTTTTGAGATCGTCTATTGTTATTTGTAGTTCTTTAATAACCTCCTTAATTTCCGTGATCCATTTAATCTTGTTCTTGCTATTCTGTAAATTTTCAATTCTTCTTCTGCTAATTCTGATGTCAGGTGTTCTGATAAGATGTCCAAAGAATGATATACGTTTTTTTTCCTAATCGGGCTCAATACTTGTTCAATTTCCTTATAAACTGTTTTATTTGATGCTATTCTCCATTGTCCATTAACTTGATATTGGTACTGTTTATTTATGCATGGTCTGTCTGTTTCAGCTGTATTAGTAGTTTTAAAAATGGTTTCACTAGCATAAGTTATTTCTGACTGTGTGACTGTTTTATAATGTCGTAATTTTGCTGCTATTGATAAGCTTTTTTTTTTAATCGTATGTAGCATACCTGCCAACCCTTCTGATTTACCCGGAAACTTTTTTTTAAACTCGTCTTCCGATTTTCTGATTTATTCTTACTTCCTCCTATTTTTGACCAATATAACCTCCAGTATGGTCAATCTTCTTCCCCTAGGAAAAAGGATAAATTCTTATGTGCTTGTGTAATTTATGCAACCCCATTTTTATGAGTATTTATTTGATGCTTTATTTTGCAAGAGTATCGTCCATCGCCTTCGTGTATCATGTGTGCTTTATAGGTGGGGATTCGAGACAGAAATCATCCTACAAGAGAGGCTAGCACGTGCTAGCGACTCAGTTAATCGAGAAGAAAAAATGAGTTTGTTATTGCGTGGTTCACGCACTGTTAACATCGTTTATGCACGTAGTTTCATTGGAGTTGTAGACCACGTGTTTTTTCTTGCGGTTCTGTGCTTTTCGCCCCTGTCAGAGTCATATGTTAATAATGTATAAGACATATTAATCTGTTTTGTATGTGGTAGTTTTGCATATTTCTGTGCATTTGTGTTCATTCTTACTTCATAATTTTAATGGGTTGCCTGTATTTCAGAGATTTGTGTCGGCGACAGTTTCTGGTATTTTCTCTTCACGTTATGGTCAAAAAACATAACAAGCGTTATCTCCAAGTGTTCAGAGATACCTATAAAATTAAATTTCTGTTCAATTTACAGTCTAATAAAGGGAACTATTATGCATTTTGTTGTGTGTGTTGGTGTGATATAAATATTATTATTTGTGTGTAAGTGTCATAATGAGAATGATTAGGCAGGCCCTACATTTTCTTGTAACACTTTAATGTTTTCTTAATTTAAGATTTTAAATTATATACTGTAACTGTATATATGTATGCCTTGTATCCTGTCCTTTTTTCACTTAGACGATGGTGCAATGTATGTGATGAAATCCATTTTTGATTTCTAAAAGTTGGCATGCATGATGTAGTCTTGGTAATATAATTTGCTTTATTTAATTTATTTATTCTGTTATGCCAAGCTGGTTTAATCAACCAAAGAAATACACATATAGAGATCATTTTTCTACCTAGTGTCCTGCCTTCGATACACATTTTCTCCATCGGATTGTTAAGTTTTTTATGCCATCCTGATAGAAAGAAGAGGGATGTGTGGAGAGCCAGTTGCGCACAAACTCTTCTACAGTTGCATCATCATCGAACCGCTGCCCTCCTAGGTCTTATTTGATTGGTCCAGACAAATGGTAGTTGCAGGGCGATAAATCTGGACTGTACGGAGGGTGTTCCAGAGGTGTCCAGTGAATTTCCTCCAGTTTTCCCTGCGTTAAAGTGGCAGTATGCAGCCTTGCATTGTCATGGAGAAGAATGATGTTTCAGATCAGTTGCCAGCGTCACTTGTTGCGATACGCTGCTTTTGCTTCATCCAAAAATCGACAGTAATAAGCTGCATTAATTGTCTTTTGTTTGTGAAGAAAATCCACCAGCAATACGCCCACAGAGTCCCAGAAAACGGTTGCAAGCACCTTTTCAGCAGATGGGCGTGTTTTGTCCTAGACGGACCTGCTACGTCTCTTTGCTGCCATTCCATGCTACCTTGCTTTGACTCTGGGGTGTAATGATGCACCCGAGTTTAATCACAAATCACAATACAACACAAGCAATTCTCTCCTTCCTCCTCGTTGCGGCGCAAGAGTCTCTGACAAACTTCCTGGCGTAAAGTTTTTTGTTCCTGGTTGAGGGGACGAGGAACCTACCTGGCAAACAATTTTCTGAAATGGAGTTCATCTTAGATTATACTTTGAACACTTCTGTAACTTATTCCTATGGCGGCTAAAACAATTTGCAAAATTTTTATTCGCTCATCTTCAGCAATAATATCACAAATGGCAACAGTGTTGTCTGCAGTGATGCTTGTCCGCGGTCTCCTTTCATGAGGTTCATTTTCCACAGCTTCTCTTCCTGCCACAAATTTTTTAGCCCACTCATACACTTGAGTCTGCAAAAGTGTTTCTTCCCCAAACTGTGTGCGGAGCCATCTCAAAAGTTTGGAAGGTTTGTTGTCCTCTTTTGTGAGAAATTTTATAATGATGCGTTGCGCAACTAACGTTTGCACTTCTTGCTCACTCATGGCATACTGAAGCAGCCCAGCTCTGCATAGTCGTTCACGCGTTCTCCAGACACGCCCACCAACATCATGGCAAAGCCCTGCCTCAGAATTATTACTAACAGCAGTGGTACATTCAAATTCCCGTTTATATTTGATCCGCCTTCGTACCTATAAAAAATTAAGAAACAAAACATACAAAATGAAAGACATTTCTTTGGACAAGTTAAACAGACAGTAAAGTTAAAATAATATTAAATGTCATCCTCTGAAGATGTAGTGTCATTTTCTTGCAATTAATTTAACAGGAGCTGACAGTTTTTCATTACAACTTTGAATGAATGAAATTCTTAACCTTCAACATATTTTACTTAGTTCTTGAATTTGATGTCTTTTATTGTATTTTCAACTAATGTCCTTTTAGAAACTTTTTTTCATAGTAGGGTATGTTTCTTTTCAGCTCTGACCATACATATTCTGGAGAATGCTGTTGGGGGGGGGGGGGGTGTCCTGAAACAATGTTTCTTTGAGTTTCCTCAGCTCTAGTACTGACGTTGGTGGTGGCATGAGAAGTTTAAATGTTGAAATATACTGTAAATATCATGTCTTCACTTTTCTTTGCATGGATTGCAGTAGATGCGAGTGATATTGAGCTTTGTCCATTACCAGTTACTGATGGTTCTTCTAGTGTAACCACTCTTCAAATATTTTGGCATTTATGGTGCCAGGGTAATAAGCTAGGGAACCCATTAAACTCTTGTGCATTGAAAGCAATACACTGGGTACAAAACCATTTCTTCCCCCAATATGTACAATAAGTCTTTCACCTTTTTCAGTAAAAAAACTACGTATCACTAGTGTCTGTGCCCTCAGTCCAGTGGCATAAAACACCATTGTGTGTATCATACCATATCTCGTCCAAATACAGATCTTGATATCCTTACTGTCTTTAATATTCAGTTTGACTTGGGCACAGATACTGAGAGATATCATAATCAGTGTCAACATCAAGGATAGGATAATGCTAATGGGCAATTTTAAAGCGACAGTTGGAAATGGAACTTAAGGATATGACAAGGTGTTGGGTAAATGTAGGGAAGATGTGGAAGATTATAGGAAGGGGAAGCATTTACTAGACTTCTTGCTAGTGTGGGATTAGCAGTTATGAATACTTCCTTCAAGCATAGGGCTATTCACCACTACACGTGGGAGGGTAGGGGTACCAGATCTAATATAGACTATTTCATAACAGACTTTGAATTCAGGAAATCCCTTAGGAATGTGCGGGGTTTTTTTTTCGATGATACAGACCACTATCTGATCTGTAGTGAACTTGCCCATTGTCTCTAGGCCTAGGATAGAGAGAGTGACTGAGCTCGATAGCTGTAGTCGCTTAATTGCAGCCAGTATCCAATATTTGGGAGATAGTGGATTCAAACCCCACTGTCGGCAGCCCTGAAGATGGTTGTCCGTGGTTTCCCATTTTCACACCAGACAAATGCTGGGGCTGTACCTAATTGAGGCCACAACCGCTTCCTTCCCACTCCTAGCTCCTTCCTGTCCCATCATCGCCATAAGACCTGTTTGTGTCGGTGCGACGTAAAGCAACTTGCAGAGTGTGTGAAATCTGTCTGCTGATGAATAAGGGTAGAGTATCTCCAGGATGAGCAAATTAGAAGTACATGGCTACAATTAGTGGAAAGTTCCAAACAATGGATAGTCTCCAGTATAAAGGAAAAGAATGCATGGCATACAGGGATGCTGTAGTAGAAACAGCAAGGGAATGCCTACGAACAACTCTGTGTAAAAATGGCAAAGAGCTAACATCTTGGTGGAGTGATGAAATGAGGGCCACTTATGAACATACTGTAAAAGGAAGGTGTATCAGAAATGGCTCCAGACAAGGACTGATGCAGACAGGAAATTGTATGCAGATGAAAGAAATGCAACAAAACAAATAATTGTTGAATCTAAGAAGTAGTCATGGGAAGATTTTGGTAATAACTTGGAAAGGCTGTATCAAGTGGCAGGAAAACCTTTCTGGACATTATTAAAGAATCTTAGAAAGGGAGGGAAAAAGGAAACGAATACTGTTTTGGGTAAATCAGGTGAACTCATTATAGAGTTCAGAGGATCACTGGACAGGTAGAAGGAATATTTTAAAAATCTTCTCAGTGTAAAAGGAACTCTTTCTGTTGACAAGTGAACAGCCAAACTCATGGGGAAGAAGGCAATGATGTTAGTGAAATTATGCTTGAGAGAGTGGAAAGCATGGTAAATAAACTCCATTGTCATAAAGCAGCAAGAATAGATTAAATTAGACCCGAAATGGAGAAATGCAGTCAAACCTCAATATCTCAAACTTCCATTACTCGAATTTTCAGTATCTCGAAGTAACTTTAATTTCCCGGCCGTTTATCCTATTCTTCACGTGTATTTATTTTTCTATTACTCAAAATTTGGTTACACAAATTTCTCAATGTCTCGAAGCAAACGTTTCCTCCCTTGAAGTAAAAAATACTCTGTGACTCGAATTGTGTACAATATTGACTGTGCAATACAGCATTTTTAGTTTGTGAGGAACAGTTAACAAGTAAAGAAAAGGTTACAATGATGCTGGAAGCTAAAAATGACAGGTACCGAAAAACAAACTTCTAGTGATGGGAAAAATCGGCAAAGCTTCATTGTTTTTTTGGTGTAAATTCATTACCAGTTACGTACAAAAGCAACCCCGGAAGTTGTGGATGACAAGCTGCATTTATGAATCTTGGCTGCGTGTTTCGAACCTTCATATAGAGTCAGTCGAATATAAATGACAGTGTTTCTCAGAGCAATAAATGTTGAAATGTATGTGGAAGAAAAGAAGGTTAAGAGTAAAAAACACAAGAGACTAACGATTTTTTCCAAAGGTGTTAACAGAGGTATGTTTCTCGTTTCACTACTGTATTCTCACTTCTAAAAAGTTACTTTAATAAGGGTCATGATTAAAGCAATGCTGTAAAGTGTGGGTTTGTTAGTATATTTTTAAATAATGTAAAAAATACTGTATTTAGTATAAACTTGTAGATGCATATGATTCAATTATGCGCTATACATACTCAAAAACGGTATTCTCTATATCTCAGAATTTCGATAACTCGAAATAAAATTTAGCTTCCAAGGTGATTCAAGATATCAAGGTTGCACCGTATACAAAAAGCAAAGTCATCCCCATACAGGCCATGAAGGCCCTCGGAGGGATGGAAGGTAAAGGCTTCCACTATCCGTAACCTCGCCACTTGATGGGGTAGAGTGGTTAGCTCTACGCCCGGCCGCCTTTGGCCCCCAGGAATTAACCTGGTACTCATTTTTGGTGTAGGCTGAGTGAACCTCAGGGCCATGTGTTCCTCCGGAAGTGGATGCACTGTTTACTGGGTTCATACATAAGAGGATTAGCATGGAATGTTAGTAAGGTACCTTCTGATCACATGCAAATACATCCGGGTCTCCTGGGCAACGGACTAGGACTTTTGCTAGACAGCTGAGTCTTTCACTGCAGAAGTACCAAGGTAAATTTCAATGGTTAATAAACCCCACAAATGGTCCTTCTCACGACCAAAGCTGACAGTTGTATCAGTTAACATAGAAGGCATAACGTCAAACAAGGAAACCCTGTTACAACAACTTTGCCAAACACACAAGTGACGGTCTCTGTGTTCAAGAAACTCACAGGAGTAGTGGCCAAAGACGAACAAGAGTATTAGGAATGCATTTGGTAGCCTAGAGACCGCATGAAAACTATGGTAGTGCTATATTCTTAAGGCCAGAGCTGAACGTAATATCTGCCTCATCTACAGACAACAGTGATATAGAAATCTTAACCATGGAGCTATCGACCTGTATCATAACATCTGTTTATAAACCACCGAGCGTTTCTTTCTACTTTACTGATTCAGCTGTAGGGCAAGAGGACAAGATTTGTGTCATCATGGGCAATTTCAACAGCCATAGCTGCCTATGGGAATATAGAGAAGACAGTGAAGACGGTGAATCTGTGATTATGTGGTCAGAATCTAGTCAACTGTCCTTAATACACGACAGTAAACTTCCTGCTTTTTTTAACAGTCATTGGTGGAGACGTGGATACAACCCAGATCTCTTTGTTGTCGGTGATGCTATATCACAGCAGTGTGTGAAGTCTCTCTGCAAACATATACCCAACACACAGCACAGACCCATTATGTGCCAAGTTTTCTCAGCAGTTCATCCACAAGCTGACTGGTGAAGTACACATACAGAGATGCCAACTATTACGATTTAATCGTAATAATTACGAATTACCCATCATAATTACGCCTTTACGAATCACACACCACAAATTACGATTTTTTGTTGATTTTTAAATCTAAGTGTATGAATTGTTCAAAAGGATATACAAGGCGGCTTGAATTCTCAGAATATTATTTTCGGATTTCTGAGTAATAATTTATACCCCTTTCCTGTTCCTCGTTTAAGAATATTTCGAGTTTTCACGCACCAAACGCAGTGTGTGCCTCCAGTTCCGGAAATATACGCACCTGTGAAGTGGTATATCTTGCGGAGTTGTTGTCTTTGTTCGTCACATAATCAGACTTGCATGCAAGTATGCGAGTTCTTTTGTCTTTGTTTTGGCGGTAAAGTGGTGACAAACTCCGTTTAATTGTGAATACTGTGTGCGTGACTGTTGAAGATGTATTTATTGCTATTTTGGTTGCCAAATTTACATATATTGCTCTTCTAGGATATATGCTAATCGTGTGTTACGAAATGCGAAAGGTTAGAAATAATGAAGCGATTTCTTGTGCAGGAAAATACGTGTGATTACGTTACCGTGATTAGTGACGCTAGTAATAAATATAGTTAAAAAATTTAGGGAGGTATACTCGGAAGAATGGCCTTGTTTAATGCATTCCTCAAAATCTCATTCACACGTGTTTTGTAGTGTGTGTAGCCGCGATGTTTCGGATGCGCATGATGAAGAAGAACAAAAGAACAAGACTGAATTTCGTGCTAATATGAACTCCGAACTGTTAGTGTTCTGTTAGTGCAGAGGATGCACATGATATGAAAAGAAAAAGCATGTCACCAGTGTACGTTTACCAAACAGGAACTACAAGCTTTAAATTAAATGATATGTAAGTTAGTAAGATTACGAAAAAAAAAATATCTGCGACCGCCCTCGCCCCCCCCCCCCCCCACTCTCCCCCCCCCCCCCCCCTTGCCCTAACGGGTGCATTACGAATTACCTTTCTTGAAAGTTGGCATCTCTGCACATAGTACTTAGATGAAATGGTAGCAGTCTATTCCAGAGGTATATGATGTGTTTATTGATGCTGTGCAAGAATGCTTTCGCACGTCAATCCTAAGAGGCTGTAGGTCTCAGTATATACAGGGTCTAGACGCCAGTACAGTAGATAAATTAAATGAATATCTACTGCTCTATGCAGAAAATCCCTTCAGTGAGGACATTATTCAGGCTGACTAACAACTAATCCAGTCCATGGGTGAAATAGAGAGAGAACATTGGGTTAAGTTGATGAAAGAATTAGATATGGCAAAAAACCAGCAGAGAAGCTTGGAAGCTACTTAGACGTCTGAAAACTGACCCCATGAAAAGTCCTCTACATAGCAACATTACTCCTAACCAGATTGCTCATCAACTCCTAATAAATGACAAAACAGATAAGTGAAAAAGACCCCCAAAACATCAAAGAAATATCAAACAAAAAACATCCAATCTCTCCAATCCCTTCGCCATGAATGAGCTGGAAAACTCCATAAAAATGAGTAAAACTGGCAAAGCAGCCAGTCTAGATGACATGCATATGGAGCAGATTCAACACTTTGGAAATGCTACGAAACAATGGATCCTACAGCTTTTCAGTAATTGTCTGGAACGATTTCAAATCCCTAAAATCTGGAGGAGGACTAAGGTGGTTGCTGGTAAGCAGCCTATGGATCCAAAGAATTTCAGACCATTATCACTCATGTGCCATCTATATAAAATTTTTGAAAGAATGCTTCTGACCGTATAACACCATTGGTTGAACCTCTTCTAATCCCAGAGCAGGCTGGATTTAGATCAGGAAGGAACTGCTGTACACAGATCCTTAATCTGACACAGCACATAGAAAACGGATTTCAGCGTAGTGATATTTCTGGAGTGGCTTTTGTTGATCTCCCTTCAGCATATGATACTGTACAACACCAGATAGTTCTAAGGAAGTTTTACCATCTTGCTATGGATTTCAGGCTCACAATGATTATTGCCACACTGTTGCAGAACCGACATTTCTTTGTTGAATTCCAAGGACAGCGAAGTAGATGAAGAACACAGAAGAATGGTCCCCCACAAGGCAGTCTCCTAGCACCAATGCTATTTAACATATATACCAACGACCAACCTCTTCCACCTCACACAAGGAGCTTCCTATACGCAGATGACCTGGCCCTGGCAACTCAGAGTAAAAACTTCGAGCCAGTGGAACAAAACCTTACTGCTGCATTAACGATGCTGTCAGATTATTATGAGGAAAATCACCTTAAGCCAACCCATCAAAAACTAATGTGTGTGCCTTTCATTTAAAGAACAAAGAAGCCTAGCAGAATCTGCGTGTGAATTGGAAAGGAATGGAGCTGGAACACAGCAATACTCCATTGTACCCTGGTGTTATCCTGGATCGTTTGCTGACCTTCACCACGCACTGCACCAAACACAAGGCAAAAGTTTCATCATGAAACTGCCTACTGTGTAAGGTAACTGGTAAAAATGAAATGAAATGAAATGACGTATGGCTTTTAGTGCCGGGAAATCCCAGGACGGGTTTGGCTCGCCAGGTGCAGGTCTTTTGATTTGACTCCCGTAGGCGACCTGCGCACTGTGATGAGGATGAAATGATAATGAAGACAACACATGCATCCAGCCCCTGTGCCAGGGAAATTAACAAATGATGGTTAAAATTACCGACCCTGCCGGGAATCAAACCCGGGACTCCTGTGACCAAACGCCAGCACGCTAACCATTTAGCCATGGAGCCGGACATTCTGGATGGGGTGCCCATCCCCAGACAGTAAGGACAACTGCCCTAGCACTCTGCTGCGGAAAGTGCTAGTCCTATGTAGTACATATCAGCTCACGCAAAGAAAGTCGACATCGCCTTGAATGAAACCTGCAGGCTAATCACAGGCTGTTTAAAACTAACACCCACCCAGAAGTTCTATTCACTTGCAGGTATAGCCCCACCTGATATTAGACGTGAGGTGAGGTGGCCGCTAATATCGAGAGACAAAATGTTTGCAGCATCTCAGCCCATCTCCTTCATGAACATCAGCCACCACCAGCTCGACTGAAGTCCACGAAGAGTTTTCTACAGTCTTGTGCTCCACTTGATTCTGACCCAAAAAAGGCCAGGGTTAAGCTATGGAAATTAAGGTATCCAGATCATCCAGAACGTGTTGAAATTGAAAATTTGCCACGTGGTCATGAAGAGGGATGGTGTATATGGAAGTCCTTAAACAGACTGCGGACCGGCGTTGCAAGATCTAAGGACAATCTTATGAAATGGGGCATCGTGCATGATGGGGACTCATTGTGTGAATGTGGAGAGGAACAGACTTCTAGGCATCTTTTGGACTGTCTTCTATGCCCAGATTCATGTACAGGGTTGGAACTGGCATTGGCTGGAAAAATTGCCATCAATGTAGCCGAATACTGGTCACAACTTATGTATATGTTGTATATATAGTGTAGATATTTTCATGTAATACTTGATTTCTCCTTTTTGATTTTTATTTATGATCTTCCATGTGTTATACTTCATATGCAAATTTTTTGAGTGCTTCATTTATAACTATGTACAATTAATTTGTACATGTATATTTTTCATACTCAGTATCTCTTTCTTGTATATATTGGTACCTCTGACACGAATAAATGAATAAATACCTTCTGATCAGATAAAAGTAGTAATTACACCTATCTGAAAGCAAGGGAACAAGAAGGATTGCAACAGCTATCAAGGTATTTCATTGGTCAGTATACCAGGCAAGGTGTTCACTGGCATCTTGGATGGGAGGGTACGATCAATGATTGAGACTAAGTTGGATGAAAACGTGTGTGGCTTCAGACCATAGCGGAACTGTCACGATCATATTTTCAACATGTGCCAGGTAACTGATAAATGTCACGAGAGTAATAGAAAGTTATGTTTCTTTCATACATCTAGAGAAGGCATGCAACAGAGGTTTTATATTTAGAGTATTTATTTAATCCGTTTACCATCCAAGGTTGGTTTTTCCCCAGGACGCGGCGGGGGATCCCACCTCTATTGCCTCTAGGGCAGCGTCCTGGAGCGTGAGACTTGTACAACTGTGGAAGAGGACCAGTACCTCGAACAGGCAGCCTCACCTGCTAAGCTGAGCAGGGGCCTTGTGGGGAATGGGAAGATTGGCAGCGATAGACAAGGAAGAGGGAAGGAATCAGCCATGGACTTCAGGTATAATCCCAGCGTGTGCTTGGAGGAGAAGTGGGGAAACCGTGGGAAACTACTTTGAGGATTGTTGAGGTGGGAATCAAACCCTCTCTCTACTCAGTTGACCTCCTGAGACTGAGTGAACCCTGTTCCAGTCCTCGTATCACTTTTCAGATTTTGTGGCAGAGCCAGGAATTGAACACGGGCCTCCGGGGGTGGCAGCTAATTAATTACACTTATAAAGGTGCAACACACTGTAGAGGCGGACTACATGACAAAGTACTGAGGAAAAGGATGTTGGCCTTATTTGGGGTTATGGGAGTAAGGGCAGGTTGTTAGCAATCAAAGGCATTTATGTTGATAATTGGGCTACAGTGAAAATTGTTGGTAGAATGAGTTCTTGGTTGAAGGTACTTACAGAGGTTAGACAAGGCTGTAATCCTTTAACTTATGTTGTTCATAGTTTATATGGATCATCTACTGAAGGCAGGGAAGGATTCAGTTAGGTGGAAATGCAGTAGGCTGTTTGGCCTATGCTGACGATGTGGTCTTAATGGCAGACTGTGCTAAAACCTTGCAATCAAATATCCTGAAAATAGTTACAATGAGTATAATATGTAAATTAGCCTTTCCAAGACTAGACTGATGTCAGAAGGGAAGAAAACTATGAGAATTGAGTGTCAGGTTGGGAATACAAAACAAAACTGGAACAGATAGATCATTTCAAGTATTTAGGATGGTAGTATAGTAAGTGAGATTGAATCAAGGTGCAACACAGCTAATGCAGTGAGCTCACAGTTCTGATCAACAGTATTCTGTTAGGACGAAACTAACTCTGAACCAGTCTGTTTCCAGACCAACTTTACGGCAGTGAAAGCTGGATGGACTCAGTATATCTTATTCATAAATTAGAAGTAACAGATATGAATGTAGCGAGAATAATTGCTAGTAAAAACCTGTGTGAACAATGGCAGGAGGGTACTCGGAATGAGGAGATAAAGGCTGTTGTTATGGTTGAACTCGATTGATGAAGCTGTACGGAAAAACCAGTCTTGGTGTTGGGGTCATGTGAGGTGAATGGAGGACGATAGATAACATACATGGAGTGTAAGAGAAGTAGAGGGAGACCAAGACGACGATGGTTCGACTCGGTTTCTAGTGATTTAATGATAAGAGGTATGGAACTAAATGAGGCAACAGAGCTAGTTACAAATAGAAGATTGTGGGGGCATTTAGTACATTCGCAGAGGCTTTCAGACTGAATGCTGAAAGGCATAATGATCTATTATGGATATGTATGTATGTATGTATGTATGTATGTATGTATGTATGTATGTATGTATGTATGTATGTACTTGGATCACAATATTGTGTTTTGTAAGATTCCATTGCAGCTGTTCTATCCTCTGCCTTGAATTTGAAACCGATGGATGCATGTCTTCTGTTTCACTTCTGAAAGGATTTTGTGTACCGTGGCTGCTATTTATTGTTGTTGAAGTTCATGTATCATTGATCACATTATATTTCAATCAAAATTGTCAATTTTGGACAAATTTTTATACCTCTTCTGTCATTTCTTTGGTGCTTCATGGTGTGAGATGTCTTGTGGAATTATAGTGTTAACTGTTGTTCTGGGTACTCCTGTGGCTGTAACTGTATTTGCTATTGGGGATTGACTTCCTATATCTTAAAAATATTTATGAATTCTTGTTTATGGATGGGTTTCCCTTGCCTTGGGTGATATTTGTGAAGAATATTGGCTGTTACATGCTTGTTTATTACTAGTACTGCTCACAATTGTATTAACCTGAGGAAGGTGCCTCCCACAGGCACCATATATTGTATTCGTTGTCACAAATTTTCCAATTATTGGTGCAGTTAGCTTTCACTACTATGCTCGGTGACAGCATTACTGGCTCCTGGACTATGGATGCGTAATAGCCTGCCCACGCTTTGCTGTTCGTAGAATGGAAGATAGGAAACTTAAAAGGGTCCACCTTTTCAATACAAATAAATGTTATAGTTTATTTACAACATATATTTACACTTGGAACTAGTTTCGACGCTGTTGGGCGTCATCTTCAGCTGTTCGTAGCTTTAAGAACCTCAGTGTAATGTGAGTGTGTTTATTAAAATAACAAGCATAACTCTGTAATAGAGTTACTATTGCATATTTCTATGTATATCCATTGTGTTCCTACAATGGCTCAGCCAGTGAAATGGCAGGAAGTATTTCATAAACAGGCCAGAGAGTTAATTTACAATGTGTACACATTCTTAAAGCGGGAAGCGGATGCAGGGAGTCCATTTTGTGACGTTGCCAAAGTTTAAGAGCACGCGGCACTTGCATGTGGTGGTATAGGAGTACGAAGTGTGAAATGAATAGTTTGAGAGACCAAGTTATCTGAACAGGCAAGTGGAAGTGTACAGTGTAGATCTCCAGGGGAAAAAACACAATACTAAAACGATAAACTGGCACTGACTATTTTGACCACAGTGTTGTACACAGTAAAATATTTGAGTTTTATGACAGAGTTGAGTTCCTTACAGCAAAGAAGTTAGTCCATGTAATGCATGAAGACACTGATTTTAAGGGGATATCTCAATTTATGCAGAACATGTAAAACTGTGCAGGTTTCAGGTATGTAAAATATAATGATGGGAGGACATTTTTAATGGAACGTAGCGAATGACATTTCTACGAACAGTGCATGAAATTTGAGAGAAGAGGGTTCACAACAACAAAGCAAGTGGCTGTGCAGTGTGGGTCACATAGCTATCAGCTTGCTTCCGGGAGATACTAGGTCCAAACCCCACTGTTGGCAGCCCTGAAGATGGTTTACCGTAATTCCCCATTTTCACACCAGGCAAATGCTGGAGCTATACCTTAATTAAGATCATGGTTACCTCTTTGCCATTCCTAGCCCTTTCCTGTCCCATCGTCGCCGTAAGACCTATCTGTGTTGGTGCGACATAAAGCAAATTGGAAAAAAAAATTCACAACATGTATTACTTAGATGAGACCTGGGTAAACTAGAGCGACACAAGATTGATGATTTGGCAGTCGACAGAAGGATGAGGGGGGGGTTAAAAGTTCCTGTTGATAAAGGTGGCCACCTCATTATATGCCATGCTGGTTCTGCTGCAACTCGATTTGTTTCCGAGAGTAAATTAGGGTTTAGGGTGAAATCCAAATTGAAAATTTTCTACTACCACACTGAAATGAACAGAAATGTTGCAAGAATGGTTTTTGAACCAGCTGTTACCTTATCTGCGGCCTGCATCTCTCATTGTAATAGACAATGCGAGCTATCTTTTGGTTGTAGCTATCACTCCTACAGCAAATGCACAGAAGAATGATATAATTTTATGGCTAAGTAGTAACAATATATTGCATGTCTCAACACAAACCAGGGCCGAATTATTACAGCTCATGAAGTAGGCAAAGGGCTATGGGAAAATGTATGAACTTGACACGAAAGCTCAGCAGCATGGTCACAGGGTGGTACGATTACCACTGTCACTTTACCCGTATTGAGTTGGTATGGGCACAAGTGAAGGGGTAAATGGCAGAATATAATACCACATTTTAAAATGCCAATACTGAAAGATTAACTCGTGAAGCGATAGATCGAGTCTCGATTGCAGATTGGGAAGCTTGCATACATCACACAGATGAACTGCAGGTGGACGATTTCTGTAAAGAATTGGTGAGAGACGATTTAATGAAGTTGATAATCATCAATGTGGCAGGAACATCTAGCAGTTCAAGTTCTGGCTCTGAATTCAGTGATTCTGACAGTACGAAGTAACCATGTACGTATGTAGCCTATGTTGATTAAGTTGTTCAATTTCTTTGTGTTATTGGTTTATAATCTCTAATACTTTGTATAATGCATATTATTATGTAAAAATAATAATGGTGCATTGCCTCCAACAAGGCCTGGTGAAGGTCTTTTTCTAATAGATTATATTATTAAGTGTATGTACTCTTGTATGTATAAGTTAAAGGTTCAAAGCAAAAGCCACAAATATATAACAGAATATATATCAAAATAATGTCTACAAATCGTAACATATTTAAACATTTTTTAAGCCAAAGTGTACATTACCACAACTCCATTCTATGACATATGACAATATGTTCACTTCTGTAAGGGAAATAAAATCCAAACGCTACGAGCCTAACACATAATATCTGCTATCCTGCATCCTTGTGGATGTTAGGGAGTGTAAGAGAGTGAAAGAGCGACCCAAATCTATTGTGTTTGCTAGATTTACATGCGATACGTCATTTGAAAGGCATGGGTGTTGTCTACACAGAAAAATGTTTTTATTTGAATTTATTATGTTCGTTATTGTGTGCAAGTTAAGTGATGGGAATAGAGGGTCATAATTACAAGGGCTTGATAGCTGAGTGATGTAGCTGCTGAATTCTCACCAATGTGGTCATGGTTCGAATACCGGCAATTTCGTGTGGATTTTTAAATGAAAAAGTCACTTCCCTGTGGTTTGGATCCCACATAAAACTGGAGGCCCCTGGCTATGATCATGATATCAACAGTCACGTCAAATGCTTTTATCTGAATTTATTATGTTCGTTATTGTGTTCAAGTTAAGTGATAGGAACAGAGGGTCATAATTAGAAGGGCATGATAGCTGAGTGGTGTAGCTGTTGGATTCTCACCAAGGTGGCCGTGGTTTGAAGACCTGCAATTGCACGTGAATTTTTAAATGAAAAAGTCACGTCCCTGTGGTTCGGATTCCACATAAAACTGGAGGCCTCTGACCATGATCACGATATCAACAGTCACTTCAAACTAGGAGCTTATGTTAATCTCACATAATTTCAGGTTCAATATTCACACAGTTTTCCCGACATCTTAATGTTGAGAGAACTGTCATATCCAGACTCTTTTGGTGTTTAGGAGAGCCAAAAATAGAATATCATAGGTTATTATTACAGAGAGTTTTATATCCTTAAAGTTTAAGTTTGTTAACAGACCATAAATGCAAACCATTTGGTGTAGAAGTGTGATTTTTGTTTCTATATTTAAAAAAAAAAATTGTTTGCTTTTATCCTAACCATAATATGTAGAATCTCTATCACAAAAACTTGTCCGAGCACACATTATATTTGATTTTGGATGTTATGAGTGGCGGGAATGACTGCCCATATGCGGCAATGCTGTGTTTTGCATCATTTCTCTCTCTGCACGGCCGGGGCCATCAACACTGTCGCCGACCATAGCAGAGTGGATCGTAAAACATCACCTTGCTTATTTACACACTCACAGCACATGTTGAACTGTGTTGGCTGCTGTACAAACATATCCTTGCCGCTTTGTGGGTCAAAAAGAATGTGAATGAAGGAATGAAGAGTACTGCACAGCCAGGACAATTCTATACTTCGCTACTAATTGAAACATATTTTCTGACCAGGGATTTATCTGGAATCAGATGATGAATACCTTTTAATTATTTTTTTCAATTTGCTTTACATCACACCGACACAGATAGATCGTATGGCGATGATGGGATAGGAAAAGGCTAGGCGTGGGAAGGAACTGGCCATGGCCTTAATTAAGGTACATTCCCAGCAGTTGCCTGGTGTGAAAATGGGAAACTACAGAAAACCATCTTCAGAGCTGCCGACCCACTATCTCCCAGATGCAAGCTCACAGCTGCGCGCCCCTAACCGCATGTCCAACTCGCCCGGTCTTTTTAAAAATTTACCTTCACAGCTTTTTTTTATTGATTTCAGTAATTTTTTGGTCCTTTAGAATATCACAATTTTCTTAAACAATATTATGATTAATTCTTACAAGTAATTATTGTCCATATGCACATTTTAAACATGTACACATTAAAATTACAAATGCATAATTTTATTTTGGCAGGGACACGAACATGAACTGGAAAATGGGAATGATCCATATATCCAAGGATTGAAGGACTCCGAATCTGAAGTATGGGTGAAACATGAACCGGGTGTAGGAGCAGGACCAGGAAATACTTTGAGGATAGATGAAATAAAAGAAGAACATTTCTCTGAGAACTTTGAAGGATACTCCTTAGAAACTGATGCTGAACAATCAGTAGATCCATCATCCCAAGAAGATCTCAAGGAGGTAGGCAAAACAGCAAATGTTACTTTCATTCTTTCATTCATTCATATCAAAAAAAATTGGAAGAATCTTTATTCTTCTGTCTATTAAGGAGTACCCACTGTGCTTTAGTAACTGTGTTGTTATGTGGAAGATTATTGTTTATTGTTTATTTGTACATGTGGAAGATTATTGTTTATTTGTACAGGTTGCACCTTAAATTGAAATTGAAGGAGACAAGACTTAACAAAATACAGAAAATAAATGTTGTAATAAGGGACATTATAGCTGAGTGACATTGTCAGTAGCTTCTCACCAGGCTGGCCTTGGTTCAAATTCTGACGTATGTGGGAGTTGAAATGTAAGGTCACATTCTGTTTGTTCAGGTGCCCCATAAAACTAGAGATCATATGTGGTTATAGTCATGTAGATTTTTAATTTAGTTTTTTTTAAATCATCAAACAGGGTGATTTCAGATTATGGTTTCAGACAGTATGATAAATTTGCCCTTATTCTTTTTCCCTTTTTTTGTGTAGCAGTGAGGTGCTGCAGCTTTGCACTTCTACATGCATTTTATTTTTGTTTCCCTTATTATACAGTTATAATTATGAGTCATATTCATACCGACCAGCTCCATGGCTAAATGGTTAGCATGCTGGTCTTTGGTCCCAGGGGTCCCGGGTTTGATTCCCGGCAGGGTCGGGAATTTTAACCATCATTGGTTAATTTCTCTGGCATAGAGGCTGGGTGTGTGTGTCGTCTTCATCATCATTTCATCCCCATCACGACGCGCTGGTCGCCTACGAGCGTCAAATCAAAAGACCTGCACCTGGCGAGCTGAACATGTCCTCGGACACTCCCGGCACTAAAAGCTATACGCCATTTCATCTTCATACCTTGGTCAATTTGCTATTTGGACTGTCATTGTTTAAAGTTCATACATTGTTGTTAAGTGGTACTTTCAATTACTTCAACTGGAAGAAATGCATTTTAACTGGTTGTTAATGAGATCAATTGACTGAAGTGTTTATATGATGCTGTGGAAGTTTTTAGTGAAAATTAGTATTTGACACATTTGAAAAGTGAAAGTAGTCCAGGGTGATTTTCGACAGTGTCTAGAAATGATGTAAATTTGACTCAAACTTTTAGAAAAATCTGTACAAGATATTCACTGTGGCATGTTATCATACAGGAAAACATGTGATTTGTGTGGTATACCTAGGTCTATCATACAGAGTTAAGTACAGAAAATAAATCTGAAGAAATTGGGAGTACAACCCGTGCTAAATGAGGAAGAAAAGGAAATGCTAAAACAAGATATTATCAAGGATGCTCACTGGGGATTTTCTTTCACTAAATTGGACATTAAGTATTTATTCAAAGGTTACCTGAATAAATCTGGCTGAAAAGAGAGGTGATTTTCCAAAAATCTACCAGGAGAAAAATGGGCACATTTACTTCTCAACAGGTGCTTGGAAGATTTTTTACCAAAGCAAAAATATTACAAGTGTTTGCATAGAAGTGAACGAAGTATCTGTTGAAATATATTTCACCGACATAAAGCCAGTGCTGTGCTGGAAAATCTCTCCCCGCCTCTCAACAATATTTTCAACTATGATCTGACCAACATGTTAGATGACCTGGGCAGGCAACAGATACTTGTAAAATAAGGGGTAAGCATGCTGAAAAAAATGGTGGATTCATAAAAATCTGGTGTTTCTATAATGATGTCAGGAAGTGGAGCATACATACAAATAATAGAGCTACCATTTTGTTTTCAGTTCACAAAAAGTCGGTAAATAAGGGTATCTGCCCTCATTCTCCTCCTCCAAAAGAACAGTATGTTCTTCCAAATGTGACTGACCTGTTCTCAGAATCATGGATCTCACTACATCTCGAGAAGAAAAGCTGTTTGTTTCTTTCCTCTGACCTGAACAAGGCCTGTGTGGAATGTGACTGTATATAACCAAGCAAGTGATAGTTAGATGTTGGGAAGAAAGGAATGGTGACCATGACAATCCTGCACAGGCTCCACAACATTTCCTGGACTCATTAGTTCTTTAATTTCCTCCTCTCTTACACCACTTTTCTTACACTTCGACACCGTGCTTTTGGCAAGTTGCGTGTAAACAAGTCGAGGAATTTTAAATATTGCTCGAGATTATCGATAGACAGAAAAGAAAAAAAATGTTGTCAGAACATGATAGCTTGAACTCTTTTCGATGGTCGTGCCAAGATTAGGCACCATTTTTTTGTCTAGAAGCCTATCAAAGCATAAAGAAACGAAGCATCTCCCAGAGCGATGCTGGCAAGTTTAGTTAATTTTTTGAGGATTGCTCACAGTGACTCTGGCTCTAAGAGGATTAAGGGACTACAAGATGAAGACGAATCTGTTTTCCTTGTCATTGGGAAACTATTTCTATGCAGCCTTTGTCTACATGGATAACAAGTTCCCTTTTAAGAATTGTGTACTTTAACATCCACAGGTTGCTAAACTTGATGCCATTGAATAAGCACAGTATTTTTCTGTTAATTTCTTTTTGGAAAAGTTTCCTGTTTTTTTGTGTAAAAGGGAAAATTAAACAAAAGATGACGCTGTGAATGAACTCCAAAGCCAGTTTGCGGCTTTTCAGATAAACGACGTATCCAGGGTTGTAAGTAACTAAACTACAAATGATTCGAAATGGGCACAGTTGTTGAATATTTGTGGAGCTGATGGACATTATAAATTCGACAGGATTTCTAGATTCATGCTGTCTGTTCTTACTATATCACATAGTAAATGCAGAGTGTGAACAAATTTTTAGCCTGTTTAAGAAGAACAGAACACAGTTCAGGTCATTGATGTCCAATGGAACTCTGAAAGCCATTTCCATTTTGAAGACCAGAAGTTCTGAAGCATGTTATACAAACACATATTCTGTTGACTTTCTGAAGAAAGCAAAGCAAGTCACAACGTTAGCTCGTACATCAGAATGAAGATGTGTGTGATGGTGTAAATAATTTAAATACCTTGTGTGCATATAATTATGTGCAGCAAAATACTCTTTGCTTCAAAGTTTTTATTAGTTGTGTGTATAAAGAAACTACATTGTGTAAGTAGATTTCATTGATGCATTTTAAAGATATTTGTGTTAGTTTAACTGAGGTGAAATATTTTGTCCCTTATAATTGCATACAGTGTTTTATATTAATGTTGTTGAACTTGTAATTATCTGAAGTGAAGAAAATACCTACATGAATGTTGTCGTGTTTTACCACATTTTGGTGCATCGGGTTCCAGTGTATTTTGCCGTACAGTGATTTTACTGATAGGTCATTTGGAAAGTTGGCAGGTATGCGAGTGGCACAAGCCAAGAGCTATGTATTGTATGTGTTTCCTAGTGAACATAGGTGACCTGCTCTCCACTTTCCGTTCACTGTTATCAAGAACTATGGACAGCTGTAAAACAAAGTATCTTACATATAGCACTTTGGACTAAACATCTTTCTGCATTGAAAGTTTTGTTGTGATTCTTGTTGACAACTTTGTGCCTATCCCTTGTAAACATTATCTATGCCTTGGCACCAAAAATGTTCCTGCTGGTGTACTGATCTGAACTAGACATCATGCAAGATATCAGCAACCTCTGCTGATAGCATGCTTAACACGCGAGAGGTCACACCCGTTTTAGAACGCGAGAGTTCGCGCGAAGGCAAATTGCTCACGCTTCATATTTTAATGAGCTGCTATTTTCCTTTGGCGGTGAATGCTCTGATAAATATATTAATATGTACCCTGTGTAATTGCCTTTCGACTAGTACTAACATAATTACCCAGTAACAATATTTTCTCAATGTAAAAAAATTAATGAATTTTGTCGCAAAATCTGGTAAAGTTACGAGAGTTTTTAAAGAGCACGAGAGGTCGCACGTGAGCAAATTGCTGCAATGTTTCCATTTGTACATTTCAGTGAATGATTTGGTCACAATTCAAGATAAAACTACAGTACCACACTTCACTGAAAGCCACCATAAACCTCATGAACTTTACTTAAGAAACTTTCTTGGAAATGCAGTCATGTAAGAATGCACTATGCGAGGGGTCGCATGAAGGCAATATGCCGCGGCAGATGTGGGAGTGAAAGAAAACTTAAACTACTCCGGAATGCAGCAGGTAATTCACTGACGATAATCAACGTCAGGTGAGAGAGAGGGAGGGGAGGGATGAAACGAGAGCCCTAAGCCCTACAGCGGCTAGCAACGAAATTATTAACAAATATTTAAAAGTGCGGCAAATTGCCGCGGGTGCGACCTCTCGCGTGTTAATTCATTTTGATCCAGATCATGTCTTCAATGAAGCTGTGGTGTAATTCATTCCCTATTGAAGAGATTAAAATGTTAAATATTTGTAGAGTTTAGGAAATACAGTTACTAATGTCAGAAAAAATAGTGACAAAAATATAATGCGTTAAAGCATCTGATATGGGTGTGACTACCACATTATTGGTCACAAGGGAGAAAAAAAAAGTGAAAGACTAGGTAAACAACTGATAGGGAATCTGTCACCTGGACAACTGCCCTAAATGCAGGTTAGTGATGGTTGAGCTTGTGTGTGCATTCTGTTGCCCAGGTACTCGGATACGAGTCCATTGGCTGTGATGATGGGCGGTTTACAATCTTCATTTATTTGCCTCAGAGGCAAAGGTCGTTGTGTGAGTATGTTTTTCAGTGTCCAGTGCAGAGTTGTACACAAAGGTGGCGTCTACCAGGTTTGAACACACCCCCATCCCAAAACGTTTAAACACTTCTGTAATATTTTGCCTGTATGAAATAAAAATGGACATATTTATATGAGTATCTTTTTAAAAATCTTAATTTCTCACTGCCAGAGTAACAAAATCTATCGATATAAGGTGCAGTCTGTCCTCCCCTTCTTCATTAATATAATTCCTGGGCTTGGGACTACAGCATATACAGTACATCACTGAACATTGTCATATGTACGCCATCCTACTCTTAACCTAATGTTTGTAAAACCTTCAATTGTTTGTTTGTCCAAGCCTTGTCCCATTTCTCTACAGGGTTGGGTATGAGGTGAGATGAATCTGTCGAGGTGGGTTTTTATGACAGGATGCCCTTCCTGACATCACCCTCATCAGAGGAATAAATGAGATGAAATGAATGATCTGATATTTGATAGCAGGAAAGGAGAGGGTGAAACCCATTGCAGCACATAGCCTACTCCTGTCAGATAGCACCAAGGGGTCTGCTCAAGGCTCAACATCGCCATCCGATGGACGAATCGCCATCAACAGCATCATATGCCCTCACTTCATATGAGCACTGCAGAGAGGTTTGGAATTTAATACAGGCTTTTGGCACGCAATTCAGTGATTAAAAAGTGTATACCACCCCCTCCCCTACCGCCGGCCAACATTCTGATAGTGAAATTTACTTCGACCAACGGGACCTTAATGATCATGGCCACCAGGTGGGCTGTGTAAAACCTTCAATTATTATGTTTAATATATTTGAATTATCTTTTATTAAATGCTAAGTACAACTATACCCTGTAAATATGTACTGTACATTTGTATAACCTCAAATACGTATTGAGAAATACGTCTAACCTCAAAATCTGTGTAGTTGAAAACTGTAGAAAACTCTGTAATATTCGTATTGGTATAATCCACTCTCTTTCTAATACATATGGAGGTTTCTGGAAACTTACTGTAATAATGATTTATTATCCAGATACATGTAGAAACATTAGGAGTATTGTAGATTTTGTCACTGTGTTTTGTGTATATCATCATCATCTTCATTTCCCATTTACAGCTTCCCGGGTCCAGTTGTGATTCAAGGATCTCCATCGCTGCCTGTCTCTCCACCACTCTTCTCCTTTTTTAAGTACATCATCTAGGTTTCCTCCCCTCTGCTCTATGCACTCCCACACTGAATCTGTCCACCTCTTTCGGGGTCTTCCTCGTGGTCTCTTTCCTGTTAACTTCTCTGAAAAAGCTTTCTTTGGCACTCTCTCTTCACCCATTCTCATCACATGCCCATACCACCTTAGCTTTGTTGTTTCTATCCTGTCTTGAAGTATTCTACTCTCCTCTTGTTTTGTTGTAGTGCACGATCCAGCTGCATAGGTTAGTATGGGTTCATTATAGGTTGAATATAATACTTTCTTACATTTCTTCAGGACATCTTGGTTCCCTTACACTCTGGTAGAAGCTGTTTGCTTGTTGTATTTTTCCAATTTCCTTGGTATTCTTTCCATTTCTGTGATCACACTTCCCACTTTCCTCTTCCTTCCTTCCTTCCTTCCTTCCTTCCTTCCTTCCTTCCTTCCTTCCTTCCTTCCTTCCTTCCCCTTGTCATCACTATTGTTTAACTTTTCTCTGTGCTTACTTTCATCCCAAATTTTTCTTTCTCTTGATTCCATACATCTTCGTTTCATCCTCACCCCATATCACTATGCCATCTGCAAACAACATGACTTTTGTTGCCTGTCTTCCCAATCTCCGTTTAATGTTCTTATGAATTTCAGCCATGCCTATGATGAATAGTATGGGGGATAATACACTTCCCTGTCAGAGACCAGTTTCAACTTTAAACCATTTTGTTTTTCCTATACTAGCCTTCACACTACTAACAAAACTTTTGTACATAGCTTTTATCATTTGCACTTCTACTCTGTTAACTTGTTTTTTCTTTAATGTGTCCCATACCAACTGTCTGGGCACGCTGTCATAAGCCTTCTCGATGTCAATGAATGTCATCACTATGTCTTTTCCAAACTCCCATCTTTTCTCTATCATATATCTTAATGTAAAGATCAGGTCAAACGTTGATCTGTCTTTCCTAAAACTATACTGTTTTTCTTCCATTTCTCCTTCTAGCTTCCTCCTCAGTCTTCCTTCCAATACTCTCTCAAATATCTTAGCTATATGGGCAATAAGGGTGATCCCTCTCTAGTTATTGCATTTTTTATCACCTTTTTTAAATATCGGGATAATTAAACTCTTTCCCCACTCTTCTGGGATCTCTTTCTTCCTCGAGATTATTCTAAATAATCTATACAGCCACTATAGCCCTATTGGTCCTGCTTTTTTTATCATTTCTGTAGTTACCTCATCCACTCCTGCTGCTTTACCGCACTTCTTCATTTGTATGGCTTCGTCTATTTCCAACATCGATATCTTCTTTTCTTGTTCTTCTTCTTTCCCCATTGTTTCTTCTTGCTCCTTCTCATCTACTAGTTCAATATTTAATATTTAGCAATTCTGAGAAATATTCTTCCAATCTTTGTAGTATGTCACCTCTTTGCGTCAATATTTGCCCTGTTTCAGTTTTTTAAAATTTTGTATCTCCCCTATTTCGTAAACATTCTTCACCAAACCATACAAAACCTTTTTACTTCCCTTTATATCCTCCTGTAAAGTTTCTCTTAAACTTTCCCAGCTCTATCGTTTCTCTTCTTGTACTATTTTCTTACATACCTTTTTGGCTTTTATATTTCTGACTATTCTCTGTACTTTTGCTGCCTATCCACTTCCTCCAAGCCATTTGTTTCTCTTTAAGTGCTTCCTTTACCCCGCTGTTCCACAAAGGAGTCTCCTTTTCCTTTTTCCTCCCTGATAGTCTTCCACAGGTATTTACTGCAGACTTTACAAATCCATTTCTGAAACATGTCCATTCCTCTTCCACACTGTTCAAGTCATCTTTGGGAATTTCTTTCTTCAGATCCTCTTGAAACTTTTCCCTTCTTTCTTTCTCTTTTAACTTTCATCCCTTTATTTTTCTTTCCCTTTTTTCTATTAACTTCGTTATTTTACCAAGTCTTAATTTGGCTATGACCACTTCATGGTCTCCTTCAAAATTTGCTCTTGGCATTACTGTTACATCTCCGAGTTGTCTACGTTTCTCCTTCTCCACCAGAATATGATCAATCATTGTCTTTGTCTTTCTATCTCCCCAGTCATATCTTGTTATCTTTTGTGAGTTCTTTTTTCTAAATCATCTATTGCCAACAATTAATCAATTCCTTCTACAAAAATCTATTACCAAATCTCCTTCTTCATCTTAGTTTCTATAACTATAGGGGCCAGTTATCTCTTTTTTCCCCTGTCTGTCTGTTCCAACACGTGCATTCATGTCTCCCATTATTATAACTTTTTTCTCTTCAATACAGCTTTCCAGTTCTTCTAGAAACTCTTCTAAACATTCATCTGCGTTCTCCGATTGGGGTGCATAAACCTGTATAAAATTCTTGATTCCACGCTCAAGTCCAAGTCTAACTTTAATTATCCTTTCACTGATCTGGTTAATTTTGTCCACATAATGTGCTAGGTCTTCTCTCAATATAACACCAACACCATTTGTTGCCATCTTTCCTCCTCTCCAATATAATCTATAATCTATACCATTTCTTCAATTCTTTTTGACCTTTCCCCTTCCTTTTTTGTTTCACTCATTCCCATTATTTCTATGTCTTTCTTCTCCATATACTCTATCAGTTCTTCTACCTTGCCATTCAAAGTCATGACATTGATAATACCGGTTCTTGTGATGTCTGGTAGCCCACTTCTCACAGTTCACCGAAAGCACCAGGAACTGCGCGTCACTTCAGGGTGACGTCCTAGCATTTTCTGAGGCCTCGATTCACTTGCACTCATTTTATAGGCTCTTTGTATGATGGGTTCGGCACTCCCAAAGGCATTTTATTACCTTCTGCCAGGTTCAAATTAGGCCGCCCCTAACATGGAGTCAGACGCCTTTTGTAGCCGCTCCTCTGGATTACAGGCGCTGTGGGTTTGCCCCTTCCGCCATCTCCACCATACCGAAGTCCATCTTCTCCATCGTAGATGCCGTTGAGGTCTTCACCCATAACCCAGGTCAAGGGTCCTCCATATTTATGACCCCTGGAGAGAGGGTGTCCCAGTATTTTAAATACCCCAGAAATTGGGCTACCTGATTGGTTCGTGGGTTGTATTAGGTATTTCAACCAGCCCTACGTACTGTAGGGGCCCCCTACCTGCACCTGGGGACGCGCTCTGTAGGGGTCAGGTTCCCCTGGTTAGTTATTGGAAGTTAACCCCACCCACAAAGGCTGAGGTTATTTTCATTTGTGTATATGTAACCAAATATTTGAGTTTGATCTACTCCAATCAAGAGGCCGATCGATCGATTGTTCCTTGTATGTTCGGATGTGTTCCATTTAGAATGTTGCAAAAACATTTCCAGAAGTCTGTTCTAGACTGTTAGTTGTACAGTTTATATACCGAGCTGACAGGCCGAGAGGCCAGAGTGTAGAATGTGGGTTAGAGTGAGTGTTACAGTGAGCCGAAGAGTTTATTGATATCTGAACTTGTCAGAATCGACTTGAGTGAGAGGGTAGTCAGCCTTGTCTTATGATGGTAAAGTGAATAATCAGTGTATGGACTTGATGTCTGTATTTTTGAGAATTGACAGTGTGATGGTGAACTAAATGATCAGTGTAAGGACTTGTTGATATCTGTACTTGACAGAATTGACAGTAAATTGTTTCAGTGTTTCCATTAATGATGTTGTGTTGTGTATAAATGTGTGTTGTTAAGGAATAGACGTAGTGGCAATAAAGTGGTTTGATGTAAGGAAGTGAACGTATCTCATATTTATTTACACCGAAATAAAATCACATTGACAATGAAAACGTGTGGTACAAGCAGCTGTCATTCAGCATTCTGAGAACGTGGCAGTGCTGTCACTGCCTTCCTCGTCTACTGAAAGAGAGAAAGGAACATCAAAGCTGTGCTGCTTATTAAGAAGGTTTGATGATAATACCTTTTCTTGTAATAAAATAAGGCTGACACCATATAAAATTAGTTGTTGTGAAACATATTGCTTTGACAGTTCTGCAATGCCAATGTAAACTATTGTACGTTGTTGAACAGTATTCACCCATTAGACTCAGTTCAGATTTTGTTGTGGAAAGTTTGTGTAATGTTTTGTTCATGTTGGCAGTTCATATTTTACATTATTGTTCCAGGTTCTTTGATATGTCTAAATGACTGCAAAGCTCAATTTAATTATTTTTTAAAAACAAAAAGTAGCAAACCTGTAGTGATTCTCATGAGGTTAGTGAAAATTACATTCGGAATGCCACCCCTGCACTCCTCGACATTCCTAATCCTCCATAATCTTTCTTGTGTGCCAGGAAGGCCCTGAAGGAAAGAGGACTGCCTTCAATGCTTGTATAAAAAAATTGTGTTTGCCTATTTATTTTAATAATTGTAATAATTTTGTAAATTCATATAAATCTATAAACTCTCAGATTCTTTAATCTTTGACATGGTTTTCTTGATAATAGTAATGTAAAATGTCTATAATTTATTCAATAATAACTATTATATAAAATGTATATCACTATATTATGATAGTAAACTCGTGTCCTCATCCCGAGTGGATGCAGCTCTTTTTCAAGGCACACCCCCAATGAAGGTGAGATGCATGTACCATTTCAACCACATACCATCCCTCCTGCTATTTTTACATTTCTGGCAGTACAGGGAATCGAACCGGAACCCTGAGAATGGGAGTTAATAACACTGTTACGCTACACAGTTTTTTTTAATATTTGCATGTTTTCCTGTTATTAGGAATGTATCTTAAATTGCTGGCTGTAATATTTATTTTAACAATGTTATTTTAGGCCTTAACCTATGTGTAATTATTTACTTTTAACCTTCCATACTTCATTGATCATTATATTACTTTGTTCATGCGTAGGTACCCTAAATGATCTTAAATCCGTTTTTAAAAATCTGAAACTTGCCTATATGCAAGATGGAAATGCTGTAGGAAGCGTCCATATTGAGTCCCAAAATGTTGGCTCCCTAAGTAATATTTGTGTACTATTATCAAGAAAACCATGTCTAAAGATTAAAGAATCTGAGAGTTTATAGATTTATATGAATTTACAAAATTATTACAATAAATAGGCTGAAAAAATTCTGATAATTTTGTCATATAGTTAATTCCATTTCAGCTGTTCGCAAAATATGAAACACAAGTTCTTACAGATAACAAAATAGATATCTTACTGTATCACTATATCACAATTCACTGCTTATAGGAAAACTATTAATTACATGTAATCCAAGACAAGTGAAACTTATTTTAACAGCTTTTGTGTTCTTAAATCCGTTTTTAAAAATCTGAAACTTGCCCATATGCAAGATGGAAAATGCTGTAGGAAGCGCCCACATTGAGTCCCAAAATGGTGGCTCCCTAAGTAACATTTGTGTCCTGACCTGTGTATATAGACCTTGCATGTACCTATTAAACCACATACCGGGCCTCCAGTCAATCTTAAATTTCATGTAGTTCAATGTGATGACTGCATGATGATGATGATGATGATGATGATGATGATGATATCAGTAGAGTGTGAAGTTACTCATGTCAAATAACTCCAGAGGGTCTACTCAAGTCTTAACGTTGCCATCCAATGGTTGAATCATCATCGATAGCATTCATACCCTCACTCTGTATGAGAAATGTGGAGAGGTTTGAAATTGAAATTGGCATGCAATCTAGTGGTTAGAAATTATATACTACCATCTCTTCTACCCTGCTGACCAACATTCTGTTCATGAAAAGTGCCACCAACAAGAATTGAACCTGCTAACCTCAGTGTTAGACCATAAAGGTTTTATCCCTTAACGATCACGGCTATCAGGCGAGGTGCACTATTGGTTACTGTTTACCCTATGTTTCGTTCCTTGAGGTACTATTCATTTCATTGACCTACATAGAGACTAACCACAGATAAAATAACCAAATTACTTGTATATTTTATTTGTAGATCTAGATATATCTAGATGCAGTAGGAGCTCGATTTAACATGATTTTTTTGGGGATATGCTTTACCTGGCATTGTAGCTTAAGTACGGTAAATGGAAAATGACCTATATGGTGACAAAAAATGGTACGCTACAAGAGAACACCTAAAATACCCAAATTCAACATTCCATTCTTCACCACAAAATAATGTTCAGTGTATTGTTCAGAGTACGCTTCTCTCTTTTGTGACATCACAGTACCTACACTAAACTCAAGACTTTACTAGGAGACTATCCAACAGAAGATAAAAATCAACACGGTCACGTGTTTTGTAAGCACAGATGTGGGCAAACAAGTTTGAATTGTTTAACTTCCCCTGTGTATACAAAAGCTTGGCCAATTGTTCATGTCCCAGTGCACCCTTACATTTGGTGTCATGGAGCTCCACACTCAGGGTCTTTCACAGGTTCTTCTTACCAGCGAGATTAAATTGAGATACTTGAACGCCACAGGTAGCTAGGGTGCCGCAGTGTCAGTCAAATGCGGTTACGAATATCATCGATTGGGTTGAAATCTAAAAATGACGATGAAATCAAATTGCAATAGGAATCCTATTGGGCGATCAATGCTCCAGACTGAGAATTTGGTTTATCATATAATTCCAATGAGTTTATATACCATGATTGATTTTAAGTTTAACGTTACACCATTATAGGCTATATACTACATTATTGCGTATGATTATGATCATCGTTTCCAGATTGTCTAGACCCAGGATATTAATGACGCATTACATATTGATAGGCATAATATCATTGTATGTGATCACGGATGGTTGAACATTTCTATATTACATTGAACAACAACTCAGATATTCTGGGTGGTAACATGTTGATTCAATGAAGTCCCTAAGCTATATTCAGACGAAACCAAAGATTAATATTAGGTCAAAATATTATAAAATGAAAATGATAAAATTGAAATCAGTTATTAAGTAAAGTCTATCACAACATAATGCAGTGGAAATCGATTGTCATTGCTCATCAAGTTTTGATTGTTCCATATTATACGAACACTGGTTTACAATTAACATTTAGATTATTGTTTTCTTTCAATCATTATTGATGCGATATACCATCTTAGTTGAAATTTATAAATTTGGATGTAATTATCCTGTTATATAACATAGACTTCTTAATATTCACGATCATTCTGTCGCGTGTATCGCAATGATTAAATTACATAAAATTTTGTTGTTCAGATTTGCTTTTGAGACAAAATCCTATTTAATAATGTTCTTCTGCCGTGGAAATCAAATGAAAATGATCCTAAACTAACCTATTCTGAATGAAAAACTGCCCTGAAGACGTTTGCACTCACAGAAGATCAAACCCATATTAGTGTGCCCACATATCTCCGAGGATCTATGTTACCAACAACATAATGAATGACATTATGAATGAAATGGCATGAAACAAGAACAAGAAATTAAAATCATATTTAAGAAATGAAAATAAATAAATAACACATCTAATCTACACTCTACAATAATACTATAACTTACTCATAAGTAGGTAACTACAATTGGATTATAATTAAATAATAGGTTAGACATCCTCGCAGCTATGTGATAACTACTTAAATAATGATGATGGCACTCACATCCCATCTTGATATTGAGCATTACGATATGAATATAGCGGTGATGATCATTCACATAAAATATCTCGAATTAGCAGGCAAACGACCCTATGGCAAGATCAGCAGTAGCTTACAAGTGGACATCATGACATCCAATTCATCAATGTTCTCTTAAACATGTACAGAAATTGGGAATACACACGCTTATTACCTCTATCATGCATGATACGAATATAATCTATGGATTCGAACGATGAACAATAACTACCCAGGATTTGCAAGAATCTGACATTAATTTGAAGAACTTCACTCGCATTCCATGTCTTATTAATGAGTGCACATGAGTCAGATTCAGATATACTATACGTCTTTGATACATTTCGAAGAACACATCAATGTCAATAAATCGTCATCTATATCGACAACATCGTTCGTCAACACATTATTACCATTAACGTTTCCCATCAACGAAGACCAACAAATATAAATACTCACGTTGAATACCAATCATAAACTCAACATTACCTCTACGACTTACCATTATAATATATATTGAAGACCATATAGTATATAACACATGATATAATTGCAACACAACTAGTCATAACCTGGGCAATATTAAACCATTACACACAAGAAACCAATTCATAGCATTTGTGTGAAATAATGCACACCATTAAACTGACATAAATATCAATCAGATCAATACACATCACTCGCGGATATTATCTCACTGTTCACTAATACTCAATGACATCATCCACTATTTAATCTACCGAGGTCAGAATATCACAGCAAAATAATCAAGCACGTGCTAATTAAAGTGTTAAATTTAGAACACATAACTCGGACAAGTACGTGTCGCAATACCTTAATTATTAATGTCACTCGCAATAATTTATTGTGTGTTTGCTTCCCTCATTGATTAAACTACTTCAGGACATCTAAAACTTGATGTAAATCATATACCACGTCTAGCAAGATAGAAGAAAGACTACATGAAGAATATTATTTTATAAATATAATATCATAGGTTACTGACTTGAACGCCAGGGTCCATGTTGCTCGTGGCTTTATGCCTCCTCTTCATGTCCGCAAGGCTTACAACGTTTGGGGCTCATCTTTGAATTTTAGCACTCCATCTCGTTAATCTGGATCATATTATAACTCAACATATGCGATCCTCTCGTAGAATGAGCCTGAAATAATCTTTTCAAATATTATTATACTCATAAACGATGATTTGTTTCTGCTAGTTAATATCAATCCTGCTTATCATCAGTCAGAACTCTTATGATCTCTAAAGCTTTTTTCTATCATTTAACAATAACAATAATCATCTGATTTTCTATTTTTTTAACATAACAGTAAAGTAAAAACAAATCCTTAACTCAATGTGCCTTCTACTATGTGTTCAAAGAATGTAGCTTCGATGATCACGGCATACATGCTGCCACCATCGTGTTATGGACACTTCAATACTTTACTCTTATGTGATATTCATTTACCTATCTTCTTTGGCTTCGTCTTTTAATTAATTACAACACACATAACATATAAATTAACACTAAATGAATAATATTATACATAATTAGATTCTTAAAATGTTACAAAGTCTGGCTCCATGGCTAAATGGTTAGCATGCTGGCCTTTGGTCACAGGGGTCCCTGGTTCGATTCCCAGCAGTGTCGTGAATATGTGTTGTCTTCATCATCATTTCATCCTCATCATGACACGCAGGTCACCTACAGGTGTCAAATCAAAAGACCTGCATCTGGTGAGCCAAACCCGTCCTGGGATCTCCCGGCACTAAAAGCCATACGCCTTTTTTTTTTTTTTTTTTTTTTTTTTTTTTTTTTTTTTTTTTTTTTTTTTAATGTTACAAAAGTCCATATCTCGTTATTAAGATTTTTCCATTTATAGTATATGTACACATAGCCGTATCAAATTAGTCCGGTGCCATGTTTGAAGAATCATGCTGAACTCGATTCCTCACATTTGTATTCTCGCTGTTCTGATCATGATTCTCACTGATAGACATCATGTGGAAACGGCACACCATTATTTCCGTGAATAGACAGACATGCAATTTCTAAAGCCCCATCCAGTTATCCTTTGAAGTTCTGTTTAGCGTGGAGTCAGTATTAGTTATAGATTGTATAGCAGAATCCCTCTGTGCAGTTCCTTACTACATGCTTTGTATAGCATTCAATCTGAATACACGTTGATTCGGACCACATTTAACCGGACTTTCACTGTACTTGGTTAAGGCTTGTGCTGTCTGGATGTAACATTACATACATCACAAGATACAATCTTTATTTGATCTATTCTTGACCTGCCATGAATATTCGGTCTTTCTTTATATTTACAGGGCATAAAGACTGAAGTTGATGATCAAGAGTATAAAATTAGTCCACAATTTATTGAGGAATGTGACAATATGTGAGTATAACACAAATATATATATATATGTCATTATTGTTGTTATTATTATTATTATTATTATTATTGATTCATTATGCTGAACTAAAGAGTGCGTTTGAACTTACTTAGTACAATGTACTTGTGTATTTGAGTCTAAATTTGATGTGGGTTTTTCAAAGGTGAGTGGTTGTTCTTTCGTTCATTCACAGCTTAAAAGGTCCTTGAAATAATTTTTTTGGAGTTTTCGATTTTCCTTATTATTTATTTCCAGAGTCCAGTCCAGACATTTGAATACGAGACTAGGTGCTTGATAATTTGATCATTCCCTGAATGTTCTGTATAAGTTCCTTTTGTTGTTTGATTTCTGCCAGTCTTTTTTAATTGTATTTTTTGTTTTTTTGGATCTGATGGGTTTTGAGGTTTCTGGAATTTGATGAATTGATCGTTTTGATGGGAATTCCAGTTTTTGCAGGCCTAAATGAATTCTAAGTTGTCTTATGGCCCTGCCACAGGTGCTATTGCACCATCTGTATTTGCGTTTTCTGGAGGGTACGAAGCATGTTTTTTAAGTAAGTATCTTCTTTAAATATGACTGCTGCAGTGGTTCAATCATCGTTCAGAGCATGTGCACTCAGTTTGTACATCTTTAGGCTAGCCACAGACACCATTATGGAAGCATTTGCCAGTATTTATGTTTGTGCATATTGAAAATGCCTCTGATAGTTACTGGTCCCGCCAAGTGTGAAGTATTTAATTATAATATATAAATTTCATTTTTGTTCCATATTGAAGTGCAATTATAAGAAATAAGGTGACAAAAGGGTCCACCTTTTCAATACAATATATCAAGTACATAATATTACATCACTCTTGGGACTAGTTTCAGCCACTTAGTGGCCATCTTCAGCCAAATAATTAAACAGATTATTTGGTAACTAAAACTTGTTGGAGGAAGCAGGCAAGCCATGTGAACAAAGGAGTGGATTGGGAACAAGCACGAGTACTTATATGGCCTGCCTGCTTCCTCCAGCAAGTCAGTGCTTGTTCTACATCAGACATTAGATATACTGTATATTTCATGATAGAGATTTACTTCTTTGTCTGAGGTCCTAAGTCAGTTTTAAGAAATCATATTTATGACAAGAAGATCATATGATATAGATGTTGATTCCCATAGGGAATCTGAAATATTTGTCCTGAATGAGCAAATTTATAATACCAATATAAATGGTCCGTTATTGGACATTATAAATTTTCCAGCTAGCTCATTCTTGGTTGCCAGCGTTTCGCCCTCGTGTGCTAGGGTGGGCTCATCAGTTGGTACCCAGCACACCTACCAATACGCTGGCTAGTGCATACCGTGGAGGCCACTGCGTAGGCTAACTGGAGCCACCGGCAGTGCCAATGCACTAAGAGACTTTGTCTCATCACTAAAAATTGATGCCTGCTTGGCCATCAGATGATATAGATGTTGATTCCCATAGGGAATCTGAAATATTTGTCCTGAATGAGCAAATTTTTAGTGATGAGACAAAGTCTCTTAGTGCATTGGCACTGCCGGTGGCTCCAGTTAGCCTACGCAGTGGCCTCCACGGTATGCACTAGCCAGCGTATTGGTAGGTGTGCTGGGTACCAACTGATGAGCCCACCCTAGCACACGAGGGCGAAACGCTGGCAACCAAGAATGAGCTAGCTGGAAAATTTATAATGTCCAATAACGGACCATTTATATTGGTATTATAAATTTGCTCATTCAGGACAAATATTTCAGATTCCCTATGGGAATCAACATCTATATCATCTGATGGCCAAGCAGGCATCAATTTTTAGTGATGAGACAAAGTCTCTTAGTGCATTGGCACTGCCGGTGGCTCCAGTTAGCCTACGCAGTGGCCTCCACGGTATGCCCTAGCCAGCGTATTGGTAGGTGTGCTGGGTACCAACTGATGAGCCCACCCTAGCACACGAGGGCGAAACGCTGGCAACCAAGAATGAGCTAGCTGGAAAATTTATAATGTCCAATAACGGACCATTTATATTGGTATTAAGAAGATCATAACCATAATTTTTGTTATTAAATGTATTTTAATGTTATAATTATTCCTGCAACATTGTCTTTAACTGGTATACATATGTTTTAGTTATCACATAATCTGTTTAATTTTTATTTGGCTGAAGATGGCCACTAGGTGGCTGAAACTAGTCCCAAGACTGATGGAATATTATGTACTTGATATATAATGTATTGAAAAGGTGGACCCTCTTGTCAGTTTATTTCTTATGAGTGTGAAGAACGTGCTGTGATTCATTTTCAGTTCGTTTTCTAAATGTAAAATGTAAAAACTTTTGAAATTCATCAGCAAATCAGTGAAGTGTACGGAGAGCACACTATGAGCAAGGGAGAGGCATTTAAAACCGTAATAATGTCCGCAACGAGAAGCATAGTGTTAAAATTTGTAAACTTCATACTTGATGATGATGATGATGCTTGTTGTTTTAAGGGGCCTGACATCGAAGGTCATCGGCCCCAACTTCATATTTGGTTCATATTGTCAACCTTAATGGGCTTGTTAAATCACAGAAAAGTCGCACCTATACAATACAAGTTTACAATGTTTATTTTATATATTATAAGTATGTTTCATTCTTTGTAGAGAACACCAGTTTAAAGCTCAATTAATGTTAAAATTGAAATCAAGATATCATTATTGGCAAAAGCGTAGTGGGCGACTGTCTGTCATTACTGACAACATGATGCAAAAAGTTTATGCAAAGGTTCAAGAAAACAGACGCTTTACGATTTTGTCATTAAGTTTGGAGTTGCCTGAAATTTCAAGGAATGTTCTTTATGAAATTCTACCAGGACACTTAGATTATCGAAAGTTCTGCTCATGCTAGGTACCAAGGATGCTGCTAGTTGCACAAAACCAAGCGTGTAGGCAGTGCTTTGAATTTTCTTGAGTGGTACAGTAATGAAGGTGATGTATTCTTAAACCAAATTGTCACCAGTTACAAAACATGGGTGACTTATGTTACGCTGGAATCAAAACAGCAATCCATGGAATGGAAACACTCAACATCACCCAAGAAAGTGAAGTGCAAGCAAAAAATTTCAGCTCACAAACTAATAATAATAATAATAATGTTATTTGTTTTACGTCCCACTAACTACTTTTTAAGGTCTTCGGAGACGCCGAGGTGCCGGAATTTAGTCCCGCAGGAGTTCTTTTACGTGCCAGTAAATCTACCTACACGGGGCTGTCGTATTTGAGCACCTTCAAATACCACCGGACTGAGCCAGGATCGAACCTGCCAAGTTGGGGTTAGAAGGCCAGCGCCTTAACCGTCTGAGCCACTCAGCCCGGCGCTCACAAACTCATGTGCACTGTGTTTTGGGATAGGCAGGGTGTGTTGCTTGTGGATTTTTTGCACCGGGATGACACAGTCAACGCCGAGACCTTACGTAAATTCTGTTGTGCAATCCAAAAGAAACAGTGTGGCATGCTCACAAGGGGGATTGTTTTGCTTCATGACAATGCGCGACCTCAAGTGGCTAATTGAACCTGAGACCTCATCACTTCATTTGGTTGGGAAGAATTTGATCATCCTCCATATAGTCCTAGTCTAGCATCTAGTGAATACCACTTGTTCCTACACTTGAAAAAGAATTTAGGAGGTCAGCACCATGACAACAATTGATGATGATGACCTAAAAATGACTGTGTTGCAGTGGCTGGAACATTAGGCGGCAGATTTATACGAGTGCCTTAATGTGCTTGGAACTTATGTTGAGAAATAATTTTAGGTACAGGCTTACATGTAAAAGAAGAATTGTTTAAAAAAATTCATTGCTTTAATTTCTATATCAAAATGGTACTTACTTAAAAAAAAAACATGCTTCGTATGTAGCTGTAATGGGAAGCTTTCAAGGGTGTGTCTTTGAATTCTAGCCATTTGGAAGGAGAATCATTGGGGATATTAACAAGTATACCCTTCTTACCATAATTGGCATGATTGGATGGTAAGCTCTCAAAGTTCCCGGCACTGCTCAAATACTTACTGCTCACCTATCTTCTCTTATCCCAGGGGGCTGCATCATTCACCATATCTTAATGGGGTTTATAAGGTTCCTAATTAAAGGCTACTGGACTAAATAAATAGGCTGACTATATTTGAATGAAAATTTAATAACCAAAGGACAAATAAGGGAACAGAACTGACTGAAAATTATTTTTAAAAATGGACAAAAATGCAAAATATGTTATAAAAATGCATACGCCCTATTTACGGGGTATTAGAGGCGTAATAATGACCAGTGATCTTATAAGGTGGTTAAGATTATCCCGGACGAAATCTGTTTGTACAATCCAAAGTAGTAATTAAATATCTCTTCTCATTCTCCAACTAACGCATGGGACTTCTATGTCATCAAGTGACTCTAGAGAGAATAACCATATGGTCTCTATAACTTTCCACTATTATATAACAACTTATTCCTTCTTTCCAGTGATCATTACCATGATAAAAGATGTCACAGATCGTTATAAAATCCGCTGATGACGAGCAGCTCCGTGATATCAAAAACAAAGTTGGCCAAGCTGTTTTGAGTTTACAATCATAAAAAGTTTTACCCTCTCTCCTCTTACAGACGATTTGTAATTGGGATAACTCCACCCTTCTCCACCTCGGGGAGTCCCCACTTCATGATGAAACACAAACACACCTTTCGTACCAGGGTTGCTAAGCGCCACACCTCAGCGTTCTGTGCGTGCTATGATTGCCCACGATCTTGCTTCCTGACAATAAATTGCATGTTCTCTCCATCCCTAGCCCTTGCTTCATGTCCCTTTCGTGGACAACAGGGAAAAGCAAATAAAACAGAATCAAGCAAAATGAAAATTTGTGCATTCTTTTAATGAAACCCATATTGTAATTATACAAAATTCATCAATATAGTGTATTCATGGACCAATGGGTATGATCACAAACTTGTCAAGTCACAGCTTGAGGCAAATACAGGACCTACTTTACATAAATCCAGCGACACAGTTATCATGCCACAGATTCCACATCAATCCTTTGTTCAAGATTTAATTTATTATGACAAGCTCCACAGATTTCACATATTTATTACAATAAAATTGTATCAATATTGCCATGGTTAAGACTCCACTTGAGCCATAGGTTAAAAGTTTATCTGGGTGTAACAAAACTTGCTAAACACGAAGGCCTTTTTGCTTATATTTACACATTGCCAAAATCAATTTCCTAATCACCTAACAGATCAAGAATTTGTTACAAATGAATTCATTAATTAATTCATTGTTATTACCGTATTTACTCGTGTATTAGACCCCCTAGCGTATTAGACCCCCCACCCGGCTTTTCGAGACGAAAATGAAAAGAGTGAATCTCGCATACAAGGACCCCCCTCAACGTAATTAATCAGAGAAGAACAATGATTCCGCTTTGAAGTGGGTACAAGTCTTATTGTAGCCCTGATGACATCACACAAATTTGTGAACAGTTTCATCTGTACAACCCACACAGAGATAACATGCATGTAATTCATGCAGTACATCTGTATTTCGTAGTTAGCAAATGTCTGCCTCTGTAGCATAGGCCTACTGCAGCTCTGATGACGTTGCATGAATAGGTGAATAGTTTCGTGTCTGACCCGCGCATTGTAAGCATCCATCAGTCATGCTATATATCTGTGTTTTGTAGTTAATAATCTCTGTCAGCAAAATGGTTAGCACAATTAGCTGCCATTCTTGGGAGTCTGAGTTCGATTCCCAGTACGGTACTGCCAGAGATTTACAAATGGCAGGAAGGTTGATATGCGGTAAAAATGGTACAGGTAACTCCCCTTCACTAGGGGTGTGTCTAAAAAGAGCTGTATCACTTCGGGATGCGGAAACTAGTTTACTTTATTTGAGAAATATTCACAGTTGTTGCTGTTAACCCTTTATGTTGATATAGATGTTGATTCCGATAGGGAATCTGAAATATTTGTCCTGAATGAGCAAATTTATAATACCAATATAAATGGTCCGTTATTGGACATTATAAATTTTCCAGCTAGCTCATTCTTGGTTGCCAAGTAGTCTATGCAGTGGCCTTCACAGTATGCACTAGCCAGCGTATTGGTAAGTGTGCTAGGTACCAACTGATGAGCCCACCCTAGCACATGAGGGCGAAACGCTGGCAACCAAGAATGAGCTAGCTGGAAAATTTATAATGTCCAATAACGGACCATTTATATTGGTATTATAAATTTGCTCATTCAGGACAAATATTTCAGATTCCCTATCGGAATCAACATCTATATCATCTGATGGCCAAGCAGGCATCAATTTTTAGTGATGAGACAAAGTCTCTTAGTGCATTGGCACTGCCGGTGGCTCCAGTTAGTCTACGCAGTGGCCTCCACGGTATGCACTAGCCAGCGTATTGGTAAGTGTGCTAGGTACCAACTGATGAGCCCACCCTAGCACATGAGGGCGAAACGCTGGCAACCAAGAATGAGCTAGCTGGAAAATTTATAATGTCCAATAACGGACCATTTATATTGGTATTATAAATTTGCTCATTCAGGACAAATATTTCAGATTCCCTATCGGAATCAACATCTATATCATCTGATGGCCAAGCAGGCATCAATTTTTAGTGATGAGACAAAGTCTCTTAGTGCATTGGCACTGCCGGTGGCTCCAGTTAGTCTACGCAGTGGCCTCCACGGTATGCACTAGCCAGCATATTGGTAAGTGTGCTAGGTACCAACTGATGAGCCCACCCTAGCACATGAGGGCGAAACGCTGGCAACCAAGAATGAGCTAGCTGGAAAATTTATAATGTCCAATAACGGACCATTTATATTGGTATTGTTAACCCTTTAACCACCAATGTCAGGTTGATCGGACGTTAATACCAATATAAACGTTATTGGACATTATAAATTTTCAAGGTAACTCATTCTTGGTTGTCAGCATTTCGCCCCCGTGTGCTAGGTTGGGTTCATCAGTTGGTACGTAGCACACCTACCAAGACGCTGGCTAGTGCATACTGTGAAGGCCACTGCATAGACTACTTGGAGCCACCGGCAGTGCCAATGCACTATGAGAGACTTTGTCTCATTCATAGGTTATAAACTTCATTGTTCTGATCCGTATTGAATTGCAAGTACAATGTAATTATTAAATTAATGTAGTAATGGTCCACCTTTCAATACTATAATATGTAATATTCTAAATTACATTAATTAGGGACTAGTTTCGGCCGGGGCTGGCCATCTTTAGCCTTATTGTGAAACACCTAATAACTAAACAAATGTACATGCACACAATTGCAATAAAACAAATGATAACAAATATATACAAAGTGACATTAAAAACTGGGATGGAATTATGAATTAATCTGAAAATGAACTAGGTTCTAACATCTTGAGTATGTTCATCATTGAGAATAATTTCAAGTATTAATTTATATACACAGAACTGTTAGTTCTAATACTGCTGGGAACTGGTAAATGTTGATCCTGTAGTTTGTCATCAAATCTATTTGTGTGGTGTTAGCTATATGTAATCCATTGGACACTGCTGTAAATAACCACTAGCTGATGGGGAACTGTTAGATGTTGTTTCATCCTCAATCAAAATAATAAATGAGATGCTCTCATGGTGCTTGTTAAATCTTGCTGAAAATGTTGTTGGACATTGTCAGGACAGCACATGAAGATGTGGTTAACACAGATACATTGTGTCTGGTATAAAATTTTTGCGATTCTTTGTGGTGCCCATGAAGTTAACCTGATAAATTAGATAAAATTAAATTAATGAATTGAATGAGAGTATGTGTTAGTTAGATGGCATAGGTTATATGAGACTTACCTCTCAATACAGCATGAGGTGTGTGGTCTATTGTTGAGTGTGCTTCAGACTAACTGTTGTGAGATTCAAATGAAAAGGAAGGAGAGGAGAGGGGAAGGTCAGAAGGAGAGGGGTTTGGAGAAGGGGGTGGGGGTGGGGGTGGGGAGGGGGGTGGGGAGGGGGGATTAAGGTTGGGCTGAAGGATGTGGGAAAAAGGATGGCTGTTGAGGAAATGTGCTGTGAATATAATGAAAAACTGAATTATGACTTGTTGGTTTGACATTGCTGAAAATGGGAATTAGAAGGTCAAAAAGGATATTATGTTTTTCTGAAATTTCATTAAGATTATGATTTGGGTTGCAATATTGATCTAAATGTATGAAGCAGCTTTCGGTAATGTTAAGGAGGGGTCCTTTATTGATGATTTTGAGAATTTCCATATCTTGTTTTATGTCTGTGAATTTGTGCTTATAGTCATGCATATGCTGTCCTACAGCCGAAAATTTATTGTATTTCAGGGCATTGACGTTTTCTGAGTACCTTATATTAAAATTTCTCCCGGTCTGTCCGACGTAAGAAGAATTACAACTGTTGCAAGTGATCCTGTATACTCCTGATTTTGAATAACTATTGAACTTGTTTATGGATGTGGCATTATGTAAGATTTGTGCATTCCTATTCTTTGTTTTGAAAGCTACTTTTACATCGTGCTTTTTAAAGATGTTGGTGACTTGGTAGATTTGTTTGTTGAAGGTAAAGATAGAAAGAGAGGAGTTGTTTTTCTTATCTTTTTTCAAGGTGGTAGAAGGGCGGTATTTATATTTATTGATTATTTTATCTATAAAGAATCTGCTGTATCCATTGGATTTAGCTATATGGCGAATAGTGTTCAACTCATTTTTGAGGTCTCTTTTAGACATTGGAACATTGAAGGCTTGGTATACCATGCTGTTGTATGCTGCTCGTTTGTGAATTTGGGGGTGTGAAGAATCTTGACGGATTGTGGTGACTGTTTGGGTGGGTTTTCTGAAAATCTTATAACTTAAGTAACTTGGGTGTCTGGTAATAGTTAGGTCTAGAAAATTTATTTTCTGTTCAAATTCGGATTCAAGTGTGAATTTTATATATGGGTCAATGTTATTTAGATTAATGAGAGTGGTAGCTGCATTTGTAATGCTCTCATCCATAATTACTATGATGTCATCTACGAATCTTGCCCAGAAAAGGATGTTGTTAAAGTTATTATTATCATCAATTTTGGTGTGTTCTAAAAAATCCAGGTAGATCCCAGCTAAGGCCAGTGATCCCATAGCCAATCTTTCTTGTTGATAAATAACATTATCGAAAGTGAAATAGTTGTTGCTGATAACTAACTTAAGCATAGACATGAAATCCTGTATTTCTAGTATACTTAAGCTGCTGTATTTGCTTAAATTGTTTTGAATGATGGGGTATATTTTGGAGGTTTGTATGCTAGGATACATGTTTACAATATCGAATGAGTGGAGAGAATGATTGGATTGAATGTTAAATTTTTTCAATTTATCGATCAGTTCTTTAATGTTTTTGACGGATTTGTTCGATAAGAAATGATAGTTTCTTCTTAAAAATCTTTGAATGAATTGCGATGCCTTGTATAAGAGACTTGGTCTGTAGTTAATGATCGGGCGAATGGGGACACCGGTTTTGTGTATTTTGGGGAGGGCTTTGGCGGTGGGTAAACATGGGTTCATATTAATTGATTTAGTTTTTTCTTGATCTGTTAAAAGATATGAAGTATTCTTGAGGGTCTGCTTAAGTTGATGTTTGATTCTTGCAGTAGGGTCTTTCATTATTGTAGAGAATGAGCTATCTTTAAAAAATTGATTTGTTTTGCTTACATATTCGTTCTTGTCCATTATGATGGTAGTGTTGCCTTTATCTGCCTTCGTAATTATGAGATTATTATCATTGATTTTCTTTTTTAGAGCACGTATTGAACCCGAGTGACTTAGGCCCATAATCAATCATGATTTGATCGGTAAAATAATATGATACATTTATTGAAATACAGAGGAGTGTATTTGAAAATATTTCGTTTAGGTAATGTCGAAATCAGAGCGAAGGAAGGACGACAGACTGGAGCCTGACGGATTAGCTCAACACGACAACTTTTAGCTACTTCACAGCAGGGAATATCATTAGTTGGCGTACAAGGAAATACAGAGTCCACAAATAAGTCGTGGTCAGAAAGAGGAAGGGGGAGAGTCATACAAAGAAAACCCACCACATGAGTAAGACCTTGGGATATTTTTGGTAGGACGGAAATTCCATGACCTCATGGAAAAGTACAGCGGCTGAGTGTACGTTCGCTAGCCTAAGTTCGAGCAGGTGGAGATTTAAATCACGTGACCGCTTGCCGGCCAATAGTAAAAATGTGATGGGAGACTCAGTGATACCATCTTAAGGAATGATGGATGAGATATTTTCGTAACTACAAAAGTATTCAGTAATAAATTAATATGAGTACGCGGATGGATGTAATGAATTTATTAGATGTCACGCATGGAAAAATAATCAATACTTATTGGCAAATTAATTAAATTGAAGGCTGGATTTCTTGGAAACCGGACAGCTTGAATCTCATTGGCTGAAAGAAGACCACGTTGTCAGGGACGCTTACAAAGGCGCGAAATGTGAGGAGCGAAATCCATCCATATCTCCTAAATCTGTGATCACCTGGAGTTCATATTTTATCCAGCAGATATGCTAGCGGAGTGGATTAATTTGATGTAAATTTTAACTTCCAATTCGGAGTGTAAGTACCGATATTAAAAATCCACCCCCTCCCTAAGGGGCATGACGTCAACAAATCCGCGGGAAAAAGGCTTCATCCATATATACGGAGCTGAATTGACGGTCGCCAGCACTTGTCTTGAATCGTTGGAGCTGAATTGACGCTCGCCAGCACACTTGTCTTGAATCGTTGGAGCTGAATTGACGGTCGCCAGCACACGTGAATTGAATATCGGGAGCTGAACTGTTGGTCGCCGGTAACTTAGAATTCTACGGACGTACAGTCATTTAATGGCGCGAGCATCCGCCAGTGTTTGTAAAGTGTGATCGCGCTCAAGCAACATGTTAAATCTAGAAAATGTTAACGTAGGACAGTGTTTGTCCTTTGTGAATATCAGTGATGTAAAGTAATTATCCTGCAAGAGAGTAGCATAAAATATATCACCATAAGTACGTACATAATAGACTGTGTGACGAACAGTACTTTAAGGAAGTAGTAGCCTGTACTTAGCTATACCGAACCGATGTAATGAACACGTCAAGAATGCCGTATAAATCGGGCGTATCGCGACGGGCGAAATAGTTGACACCTCGTCGTACGTGTCCAGGTCCATTGTGCGGTAGGTGGACGAAGATTAAATAGTGTAAATATATTAAATTCTTGGGTCTAGGATAGAAATTTGTTGTATCCAAATTAAAGTATACAGTGTTAACGTAGTAAATGGTGAAGGTTTGTGGTAATCAAGATATGAGTGTAAAATAATAATAATGTGCCAGGAAATCTTTTGTGAAACTACGCCATCAAGGATGGAGGAGTAAAACGCAGAGAGGGGCTGGATGAAGCCTCTCGTCTGCGAAGCTGCAATGGAATACCGATAACTAAGATGAGTACTAAACTGTAAAATATATTTGGAAAATGTTATCGTGATGGGAAAAATGGGAATAATTTGATTATACTTGGTTACCTTCCGTAACAAGATGGGTCGCTTAACGACCCCATCCTAAATTTGTAGCACGGACAGTAGTAAATCATAATAATGTAAATAATCGGGTCTTTTATGTATTCAGTTTGTTGGAGATGTAAATTTGTATATATAGTGTAGTACGTTAAGTCATGCATGCATTCATATTTTCTTTGTAGTCGATAATTTTCTTTACATTTGATTTTGGTTATGCTAGTTAAATAAGACCCGATATGTGCTTTTATGTTTTGTCAATTTTAACGAGCCATTTAATGACATGGAAGGAAAATCCAGCTTCGCCATACCAAGAGTGTTTTGTTGAAATTAATATGGTCATATTTTCAAAGTGAAGTTGTTAAATTTGTGAGATGCGATTAATATAATATTTCCAAGTAAATCATATCTGGAGTGTTTAGTGCCAGAATGAATCGACTTTGTACAAGGGGTTATGCGTTAAACATATTACGAGTGGACTACCGAGTTACAGGCGAAATTATTATTTTTTTATAAATAATAATAATAATAAATAAATAATATAACTACTTTTTTGTGAAGATATTTCTTTTTTTAATATGATTTGGAGATAATAATAATTTATGTGATCAAGTGTTGAGTTTATTGGGAATCATTTAATGACGGGAGGTCGTTTTAATTTGGAATTAAAGTGCGTGATAACTTAATTTGATCGATTAATAATATTGAAATGTAGATCGGTGTTAATAATCCGTACATGTTAATGAACGTGTGGTTTAAATTACGGTCCAATTTTTTTTACGTATAAATGTCGCGTTTTGAAGTTGCGATTCATTAGCCGGAACATGTAGTGCTAATATTACGAGACCATGATTGTCAAATTTTGGTAAATATAATTTCAAGATGTTACGATTATTTGTGGAGAATGAACTAAGGCATAGATCCAAATGAGATAGAAAATGTGAAAGAATTTGCAGTCAGATAATAAAAGGTCGTACGATGTCCGAAATGAATAAATAAGTCAGTTGATAATTCTGTGAGGAATAAATAAATGAATCGAGGAATATTGAGATAGAGAGAAAAATAAATTCCGTACGAGAGACACTTAGGATATTGATATGAGTGTAAAATGTACGGGCAGTGTCACAGAGAAATACTGAGTTACGCAGCGGGTAGAATTCGAACCCGTGACAGCATGTACGAAATAAATAGACTGCACAGTTATTCGTTGAGATACAAGGGATCTAAGGATAATGAGAGTTCAGATTCCACAGAAATGGTCGTATATTGTATTCATTGTAATAACGAGTGAGGACAATCATGATGTCGTGATAATAATAATAATAAATATTGCAGATAAAGGATTGGACCGCCTTAATTAAATGAGCGTTGATGAAGATGTTAAACGGGAATCTAATTGAGAATATGCAACCGATAATAATAACAATGTAAGGACGATGTTAAATCACCGCGGTCGGATTAATAATAGTCATAATAATAACTGTAATGATGTCGTTGGTTGATCAGTGAATTAATTTGTAATTGCGACCGATATCTTAATATATAATTTGGCGGAAGTGACCGGTCCATTAATAATAATAACCTCTTAAGTGACGTGAATAATAATAATAATAATAATAATAATAATTTCGAGGATGATAATTTCATGAAGATTGTGACGAGCGTGGATTAAATTATTTGGTAACAACGTCCCTCTAATCGTATGTTGAATAATGAGTGTGATAATATTAGAATCATTTTTTTTTACCGCGTTATTGTACGGTTTCCGTACGGGACGATGTTACAGTCATACTTGCGTGTTAGTTTACTTCGCTCGCGATGCGAGGGGGGCCATGGCCACGGTATTTCCCACCGCTTCTCGTTATCTCATCTGTGTCAGTAGTCTACTGAGGCTAACTGGTGACAATTCAGATCACATGTAAATAATATGTATATGCTAATTCATTGGTATGGTATCAGCTGGATATCGTAAGATAGGAACTGTCCGTGGAATCCAGTTTTCGCACTTCACGAGAAACATTACCCAGTCCGAGTACCGGTCTCGGAAAAATGTATATAGCCGGAGTACATCATCTTAGTTAAATCGGGAAGCCGACCGTAACATGGGTTATGCTCGGGCTCCCGATAGAAGGAAGCTATATCCTTGAGTAACGGTTCGATTCAAATGGAATCGATCCGGAAATTATACCTCCAAAATGTCATTTTATTTCAGAAGCAACGCAGCAAGATATTGATACCACTTGCGGTATGGCAAGTGATTTATATATGTAACAGGTGTGTAAATTCAAATATTGTTGCCACGTGTATCAAAGTTTTATACGTCAAATGGCGTAATAAACCGCTCCTTCTGGCAAATTATTTCAAAGGAAACCACTCTCATAATCTTTTTATTGTAGTTAGATGATGCCCTTTTTAAAGTAACAGTCACTTCCTAGTCCTATCATGGAGTCCTTAAATTCAAGTTACAATCGAGCCTTCCCCCTTTTAATTTTAAGTTGCTCCGTTCATCCCCGTGTTCTATTATGCCGTTATATTTATATTTGATGATTTAAATAATGAACCGACACCCCTGAGATAAATGCTAGTCTGGGACTCGGGAGGTGGACGGGTGCAAAATGGCTGGCCCAAAGTGGGGCTTTAAGAACGGCAAAGTGTTGCTTTAAGAACGCAGAGAGGCAAATTTTATTGCTAATCAATTTTTATATTTTTATACCTTTTTTCAAAATTTTATATTTTTAAATTTTTGATTTTTATTAATTGATGACCGCATCACGGTCAAGTGTGTGTTCACTTGTAACGTAATATCATGCTAGAGTAAGGTTAGTTTCGAACGGAGCTAGATTTGACTAGTTATTAATATAATCCACTGCTAATCTCTTCAAGTTTGGCAATGATTCAAAATTCAATAAGCTCGAAGATTTGATGTTTCTCTTTTTCCCATATGGAATTTAATATTTTTTTTGTTATTCAGGACTCCATTTAAATGTCATTGGACATGAGATGAATATTATAAACAGCTGTTTAGGAAGGCTTGAAATGGTAAAAATATTACTGAGCACCAGTTCAAGTTATTAGTTAAAAAGAGGTTGAGATGGTATAAATTTAAAATTAACGTATTTCAGGGCAGGAGATTTCCAACTTCATCGTTGTTTTTAATGTTGTTGTTGTTGTTATATTGGAGCGGTTTATTGTGAAATCTTAGGCGCAAGCCAGCATTCAAGTTGAATGACCTGCAAATGTAAACAAGTTTTATAGTCAAAATTTTTTTTTTGTTAAATGAAAGTTAGTGTAGGGGTATAATGTCATAGGATAGGGCCTAGACCCAATAGCGTATTCCTTCGTGTGCAGCAAGGCGAGAGGCCGATCGGCCCTTTTGCTTTCTCAAGAAAAGTTATAATGTCTGACGACGGTGGGGAGCAATCCCAGGACATATTGGTAGAAGGACAGGGAGAGGTGAAAGCTCTCACGTTAGAGGACTTAATGCAAGCGTTGGCTGTGAATAATGTTGCAATGGAACGTAGGTTCGATCAAGTACAGGCTAATAGTGTTTCATTAGAAAACAAAATAGATCAAGTACAGGCTAATAGTGTTTCATTAGAAAATAAAGTTGATCAAATGCAGGCCGATAATGTTTCAGCTAAACATGAACTTGTTGACAAAATCGATCAAGTACAGGCTGCGAGTGTTTCACTAGAGAATAAGATCGACCGAGTACAGGCTGCATGTGAAATAAATAAATCAGAACTCAAGGCACAAATAGATGCAGTTCAGGCCGCGAGCGTAGCGATGGGACAGGAACTTAGGGACCAATTAACTCAAGTCCAGGAAGCATGTCACTTCGCGAAAGACGAATTAAAAGTGCACATGGATGCGTACATTACCATCGTTAATGAAAAGGTTGACCGCGTTAGAGATGAGGCTCAAATGGAACGCGCAGAAATTAAGGAAAAATTGAACGCTAGTGTCAAGGAACTCGCCGCTCTACGATTAACTGACAGAAAAGACATAGAATCACACATAGAGGAAATTCGGGATGAGTGTAGGAAGGAGAATGACATCGTCCGGGGACAAGTAGAAGAAAAATGCGCGCAGATAGCTGGCACCTTGGACAAGCATGACAAGGGCATGAACGAGTTACGTGGGGAAGCCGCACGTACACTTGTCATCGTAGCAGGACTGAAAAACAAAGTCGAAGAACTAACTATAAATTTAGAAGACCGTAGCCAGAGAATAACTAAGTGCGAAGACGCAAACTTAGCGTTATTCCAGCGGACGGAAGATCTAATCGAACAGGGCCAATCATTTGCCGACACGGAAGTTCGCCTATTAGAACAATGCAAGGCGTATAATGGGCAAAATTCCGGCACAAAAGAAATAGCCAGTTGTAATCCCGACGGAATGGATGACATCCGAAAAGACTTGGAGGTGTTGAAGGCTAGGTTGGAACCATCAGCGTCTAGCCAAGATTTTAACCTCCAATATCGCGAATACGAACCCCATGATAACCAGGGGATTCATAAGAAAGGAGGCCTATCCCATGCTGATACACACGGTTTCAAGTTTGAAAACAGAGATGGGTCGTCTACGTCATCAAGTGCTATCCCGACATCGGTGGTACACGTCATTAAGATGTCTGATGACAAGCCACCAAAGTTCGATGCCCGTGGGCATGTCACCCCGAAAGGTTTCATCCGAGAAATCGCCAGTTATATAAGTGAGAATAAAATACCAGTAGAGCGACAACTGCGAACAGTCGAGAAATTCCTAGACGGAGCACCAGCTGTATGGTTCAGGGCTTTCTTGTATACTTTTGAAGATTTTGAAGGATTTCGGCGGGCTTTTCTCCAAAAGTTCTGGAGTATTCAGGAACAGCAGGAGTTAAGGCTGGAAGTATACTCCAGACGATATGCAACATCTTCACCAACGAAATTCTCTGATTACTTTGTGGCACAATTTCACAAGCTACGGGAGCTTGATAATCCAATGAGCGAAACAGAATTGATTAGCGCCATTGGAAAGCAATTGCCATTCGAGGTCCAACGAATGATGATAGCGTCAAATGTCCAGACAGCTGTCGATGCGGAGGCTTTATTACGTCAATTAGACCTCACAACGCATCATTCGAACCCAAGACAAATTAGGAGCAGGGACCAACAGGTGAATAATATCGAACGGATAATCGAACCGAAGACCACTAGTACGAAGAACCAGGGAACTAGTACGGATCCGGAACCTCGTCGAGCATATAATACGGAGTGGAAGCCGCGACAATGGACGAGACCAAGGAATTTTGCGGAAGGCAACCGGCAAACCAACCAAGGGAACTTTCGAGCCGACAGGGGATACCGTGGATTCCAGAGAAGTAATTATAGGCCGTATCCATCTAGAAGTCAAGGGAACCCGAGATATTACCAGGGAGGATCTCGTCAGGAGAAGGATGACAGATATCAAGAGTCTAGGCGGTATATAGAAGAGCTGAACAAGAGAAAATGGAAGGAGGCGATCCATGATCGGGGCCGTGATGAGGAAGCGACAGGAGCGGAGAGCTTGCAGTTCCAAAGAGCAAGGAAAGGGGGCAGCGACTTGAACCCGAATGCACCGACGTTCGATTCGGGACAAGGAAACAAAGAGATGTGACTGGAAGCAGAGGATGAACGAGAAGAAGCAGATGACGAGCCGGAAGAAGATGAGGTCGAAGAAGAGGATGAAGAAGATGACGGAAGGGAAGAAGAAGTCCAAGTAATCCATACACCAATTGAAGCAAGGCCATGTCCAGAGTGTGGAGAGATAGACAGAGACGTGCAGGAATTTGTCAATGCGATCCATGATATCGAAAGACAGAACGAGGAGTTAAGGGTCAGGAACCAGATGTAGAGAGACGAAATCAATAGCCGTCGCAGAACAGAGGATCCAATGTCAAATCATGATAGTGATGATATGGACACATCATAAAAAAAAATCTCATGATGCTCACTAGATTTTTTTTACCTGGGCAAGAGGAAGATGAACCCGAGTGACTTAGGCCCATAATCAATCATGATTTGATCGGTAAAATAATATGATACATTTATTGAAATACAGAGGAGTGTATTTGAAAATATTTCGTTTAGGTAATGTCGAAATCAGAGCGAAGGAAGGACGACAGACTGGAGCCTGACGGATTAGCTCAACACGACAACTTTTAGCTACTTCACAGCAGGGAATATCATTAGTTGGCGTACAAGGAAATACAGAGTCCACAAATAAGTCGTGGTCAGAAAGAGGAAGGGGGAGAGTCATACAAAGAAAACCCACCACATGAGTAAGACCTTGGGATATTTTTGGTAGGACGGAAATTCCATGACCTCATGGAAAAGTACAGCGGCTGAGTGTACGTTCGCTAGCCTAAGTTCGAGCAGGTGGAGATTTAAATCACGTGACCGCTTGCCGGCCAATAGTAAAAATGTGATGGGAGACTCAGTGATACCATCTTAAGGAATGATGGATGAGATATTTTCGTAACTACAAAAGTATTCAGTAATAAATTAATATGAGTACGCGGATGGATGTAATGAATTTATTAGATGTCACGCATGGAAAAATAATCAATACTTATTGGCAAATTAATTAAATTGAAGGCTGGATTTCTTGGAAACCGGACAGCTTGAATCTCATTGGCTGAAAGAAGACCACGTTGTCAGGGACGCTTACAAAGGCGCGAAATGTGAGGAGCGAAATCCATCCATATCTCCTAAATCTGTGATCACCTGGAGTTCATATTTTATCCAGCAGATATGCTAGCGGAGTGGATTAATTTGATGTAAATTTTAACTTCCAATTCGGAGTGTAAGTACCGATATTAAAAATCCACCCCCTCCCTAAGGGGCATGACGTCAACAAATCCGCGGGAAAAAGGCTTCATCCATATATACGGAGCTGAATTGACGGTCGCCAGCACTTGTCTTGAATCGTTGGAGCTGAATTGACGCTCGCCAGCACACTTGTCTTGAATCGTTGGAGCTGAATTGACGGTCGCCAGCACACGTGAATTGAATATCGGGAGCTGAACTGTTGGTCGCCGGTAACTTAGAATTCTACGGACGTACAGTCATTTAATGGCGCGAGCATCCGCCAGTGTTTGTAAAGTGTGATCGCGCTCAAGCAACATGTTAAATCTAGAAAATGTTAACGTAGGACAGTGTTTGTCCTTTGTGAATATCAGTGATGTAAAGTAATTATCCTGCAAGAGAGTAGCATAAAATATATCACCATAAGTACGTACATAATAGACTGTGTGACGAACAGTACTTTAAGGAAGTAGTAGCCTGTACTTAGCTATACCGAACCGATGTAATGAACACGTCAAGAATGCCGTATAAATCGGGCGTATCGCGACGGGCGAAATAGTTGACACCTCGTCGTACGTGTCCAGGTCCATTGTGCGGTAGGTGGACGAAGATTAAATAGTGTAAATATATTAAATTCTTGGGTCTAGGATAGAAATTTGTTGTATCCAAATTAAAGTATACAGTGTTAACGTAGTAAATGGTGAAGGTTTGTGGTAATCAAGATATGAGTGTAAAATAATAATAATGTGCCAGGAAATCTTTTGTGAAACTACGCCATCAAGGATGGAGGAGTAAAACGCAGAGAGGGGCTGGATGAAGCCTCTCGTCTGCGAAGCTGCAATGGAATACCGATAACTAAGATGAGTACTAAACTGTAAAATATATTTGGGAAATGTTATCGTGATGGGAAAAATGGGAATAATTTGATTATACTTGGTTACCTTCCGTAACAAGATGGGTCGCTTAACGACCCCATCCTAAATTTGTAGCACGGACAGTAGTAAATCATAATAATGTAAATAATCGGGTCTTTTATGTATTCAGTTTGTTGGAGATGTAAATTTGTATATATAGTGTAGTACGTTAAGTCATGCATGCATTCATATTTTCTTTGTAGTCGATAATTTTCTTTACATTTGATTTTGGTTATGCTAGTTAAATAAGACCCGATATGTGCTTTTATGTTTTGTCAATTTTAACGAGCCATTTAATGACATGGAAGGAAAATCCAGCTTCGCCATACCAAGAGTGTTTTGTTGAAATTAATATGGTCATATTTTCAAAGTGAAGTTGTTAAATTTGTGAGATGCGATTAATATAATATTTCCAAGTAAATCATATCTGGAGTGTTTAGTGCCAGAATGAATCGACTTTGTACAAGGGGTTATGCGTTAAACATATTACGAGTGGACTACCGAGTTACAGGCGAAATTTTTTTTTTTATAAATAATAATAATAATAAATAAATAATATAACTACTTTTTTTGTGAAGATATTTCTTTTTTTAATATGATTTGGAGATAATAATAATTTATGTGATCAAGTGTTGAGTTTATTGGGAATCATTTAATGACGGGAGGTCGTTTTAATTTGGAATTAAAGTGCGTGATAACTTAATTTGATCGATTAATAATATTGAAATGTAGATCGGTGTTAATAATCCGTACATGTTAATGAACGTGTGGTTTAAATTACGGTCCAATTTTTTTTACGTATAAATGTCGCGTTTTGAAGTTGCGATTCATTAGCCGGAACATGTAGTGCTAATATTACGAGACCATGATTGTCAAATTTTGGTAAATATAATTTCAAGATGTTACGATTATTTGTGGAGAATGAACTAAGGCATAGATCCAAATGAGATAGAAAATGTGAAAGAATTTGCAGTCAGATAATAAAAGGTCGTACGATGTCCGAAATGAATAAATAAGTCAGTTGATAATTCTGTGAGGAATAAATAAATGAATCGAGGAATATTGAGATAGAGAGAAAAATAAATTCCGTACGAGAGACACTTAGGATATTGATATGAGTGTAAAATGTACGGGCAGTGTCACAGAGAAATACTGAGTTACGCAGCGGGTAGAATTCGAACCCGTGACAGCATGTACGAAATAAATAGACTGCACAGTTATTCGTTGAGATACAAGGGATCTAAGGATAATGAGAGTTCAGATTCCACAGAAATGGTCGTATATTGTATTCATTGTAATAACGAGTGAGGACAATCATGATGTCGTGATAATAATAATAATAAATATTGCAGATAAAGGATTGGACCGCCTTAATTAAATGAGCGTTGATGAAGATGTTAAACGGGAATCTAATTGAGAATATGCAACCGATAATAATAACAATGTAAGGACGATGTTAAATCACCGCGGTCGGATTAATAATAGTCATAATAATAACTGTAATGATGTCGTTGGTTGATCAGTGAATTAATTTGTAATTGCGACCGATATCTTAATATATAATTTGGCGGAAGTGACCGGTCCATTAATAATAATAACCTCTTAAGTGACGTGAATAATAATAATAATAATAATAATAATTTCGAGGATGATAATTTCATGAAGATTGTGACGAGCGTGGATTAAATTATTTGGTAACAACGTCCCTCTAATCGTATGTTGAATAATGAGTGTGATAATATTAGAATCATTTTTTTTTACCGCGTTATTGTACGGTTTCCGTACGGGACGATGTTACAGTCATACTTGCGTGTTAGTTTACTTCGCTCGCGATGCGAGGGGGGCCATGGCCACGGTATTTCCCACCGCTTCTCGTTATCTCATCTGTGTCAGTAGTCTACTGAGGCTAACTGGTGACAATTCAGATCACATGTAAATAATATGTATATGCTAATTCATTGGTATGGTATCAGCTGGATATCGTAAGATAGGAACTGTCCGTGGAATCCAGTTTTCGCACTTCACGAGAAACATTACCCAGTCCGAGTACCGGTCTCGGAAAAATGTATATAGCCGGAGTACATCATCTTAGTTAAATCGGGAAGCCGACCGTAACATGGGTTATGCTCGGGCTCCCGATAGAAGGAAGCTATATCCTTGAGTAACGGTTCGATTCAAATGGAATCGATCCGGAAATTATACCTCCAAAATGTCATTTTATTTCAGAAGCAACGCAGCAAGATATTGATACCACTTGCGGTATGGCAAGTGATTTATATATGTAACAGGTGTGTAAATTCAAATATTGTTGCCACGTGTATCAAAGTTTTATACGTCAAATGGCGTAATAAACCGCTCCTTCTGGCAAATTATTTCAAAGGAAACCACTCTCATAATCTTTTTATTGTAGTTAGATGATGCCCTTTTTAAAGTAACAGTCACTTCCTAGTCCTATCATGGAGTCCTTAAATTCAAGTTACAATCGAGCCTTCCCCCTTTTAATTTTAAGTTGCTCCGTTCATCCCCGTGTTCTATTATGCCGTTATATTTATATTTGATGATTTAAATAATGAACCGACACCCCTGAGATAAATGCTAGTCTGGGACTCGGGAGGTGGACGGGTGCAGTATTTGCTTTTGTGCGATGATAGAATCTTTGTAGCTATTGTTGCCATGAGTAAGGGGTGAATTATGGGAGTTACTGTTATCTGGGTTGAGCCATCCTTTTTCTCACATCCTTCAGCCCCACCTTAATCCCCCCTCCCCACCCCCACCCCCACCCCCTTCTCCAAACCCCTCTCCTTCTGACCTTCCCCTCCCCTCTCCTTCCTTTTCATTTGAATCTCACAACAGTTAGTCTGAAGCACACTCAACAATAGACCACACACCTCATGCTGTATTGAGAGGTAAGTCTCATATAACCTATGCCATCTAACTAACACATTCTCTCATTCAATTCATTAATTTAATTTTATCTAATTTATCAGGTTAACTTCATGGGCACCACAATGAATTGCAAAAATTTTATACCAGACACAATGTATCTGTGTTAACCACATCTTCATGTGCTGTCCTGACAATGTCCAACAACATTTTCAGCAAGATTTAACAAGCCCCATGAGAGCATCTCATTTATTATTTTGATTGAGAATGAAACAACATCTAACAGTTCCCCATCAGCTAGTGGTTATTTACAGCAGTGTCCAATGGATTACATATAGCTAACACCACACAAATAGATTTGATGACAAACTACAGGATCAACATTTACCAGTTCCCAGCAGTATTAGAACTAACAGTTCTGTGTATATAAATTAATACTTGAAATTATTCTCAATGATGAACATACTCAAGATGTTAGAACCTAGTTCATTTTCAGATTAATTCATAATTCCATCCCAGTTTTTAATGTCACTTTGTATATATTTGTTTTCATTTGTTTTATGTCAATTGTGTGCATGTACATTTGTTTAGTTATTAGTTGTTTCACAATAAGGCTGAAGATGGCCAGCCCCGGCCAAAACTAGTCCCTAATTAATGTAATTTAGAATATTACATATTATAGTATTGAAAGGTGGACCATTACTACATTAATTTAATAATTACTTTGTCTCATTGCCAAAAATTTGATGCCTGCTTGGCCATCAGATGATATAGATGTTGATTCCCATAGGGAATATGAAATATTTGTCCCGAATGAGTAAATTTATAATACCAATATAAATGGTCCATTATTGGACATTATAAATTTTCCAGCTGACTCATTGCTGGTTGCCAGCGTTTCGCCCCCATGTGCTAGGTTGGGCTCATCAGTTGGTACCTAGCACACCTAACAAGACGCATGGCTAGTGCACACCATTGGGGCTACTGTGTAGGCTACTTGGAGCCACCAGAGTGCCAATATTGTATTATAAATTTACAAATAAATTTACAATTTACAAATAAATTTTCAAAGTTGCAATTTAAAAATTTACAAATATTTCAGATTCCGTATGGGAGTCAACATCTATATCATCTGATGGCAAAGCAGGCATCAATTTTTTGGTAATGAGACAAAGTCTCTCATAGTGCATTGGCAGTACCGGTGGCTCCAAGTAGCCTACGCAGTGGCCTCCACTTTATGCTAGGTTTGGCTCATCAGTTGGTACCTAGCACACCTACCAAGACGCTTGGCTAGTGCACACCGTGGAGGCCAATGGGTGGGCTACTTGGAGCCACCGGCAGTGCCAATGCACTATGAGAGACTTTGAGGCATTATGATGGGACGTTCCCAAAAAAATATATTTTCCAAGTTATTTATTCAATTTAATAATGTATAATACATGTTTTGGACTAGTATTGAATTAAATAAGACTATATACAATAAGTTTAGTTGAGGAACTTGCTGCCGAGTGGCTTGGTGGCCAAGCGGCAATTCAGCTCCCGCGGGCAGGTAATGAACCCCTTACTCTTTTACCGGAAAAAAAAAAACACACAACTGTTCCGCATTCAGAAACATTAGTACTAGTCAAGGTAATAAATGGAAAAAAAAGACCAGATACATTTGTAAACAGTGTAAGAAAAGTGTACACCCTTCGTGTCTCCCTAAGCACATTTGCTAGAACACATCATAAACATATGTAAATACTAGTAAATAGTGTCTTGTATCATATTTTTAAGGCAAAAAGTGAATTTTTGAGTGTTAAGTTTGTGTGAAATTGACATTAGTAATCCTTTTTACTTAAAACGAGTCCAGCTCCATGGCTAAATGGTTAGCGTGCTGGCCTTTGGTCACAGGGGTTCCGGGTTCGATTACCGGCTGGGTCGGGAATTTTAACCATCATTGGTTAATTTCGCTGGCGCTGGGACTGGGTGTATGTGTTGTCTTCATCATCATTTCATCCTCATCACGACGTGCAGGTCGCCTACGGGAGTGAAATCAAACGACCAGCACCTGGTGAGCCGAACATGTCCTCGGACACTCCCGGCACTAGAAGCCATGTGCCATTTCATTGTCACTGAAAACAAACCAGGAACTACAGCATTTGCATATAATGTAAGATTAAAAAATTTCACATTAATGTAATAATCATAATAAAAACATTGTAACTGTAATATTGTACATAAGGCTCTGTTTTTTATATGTGGCATAGGAAACACCACCTCTCTAAAATAATGCAGTTTTTGATAGTAAAAATATTTTTTCTTTATGTTTTTGATCATAAAATACTTTTTTCAAAGTAAGGAAATATTTATTTGAATTATCACTTCATAAAATAAACATTTATAAAATAAAGGTGCATTAATTAACATCAGTAAAATGCCCGAAATAATCTTCACAACAAAAAAATGCCCATCCAATTAGCATAAATTGAACAGAAGTTATTGCGAATAATTTACTGCAAGGTAAAAAGTGCTCATTAGGCCTTAGCGGTATAGGACATGGACACCGCCTATGAGGCTGGCGGTCAAAGGGTTAATATAGCAGACAAGATCATTAACTAAGTGATTGTTTAATATCTTGCAACTCGGGCCAATATAGTTTAAAACGTGATAAAAATTATTCAATCATAACGATTGTTTTACTCACCGATGTAATAATAATAATGATTTTATGTCACCACTTACTTTAACAATTGTCGAAGGCACCAAACAAATCATACTAGGGTATCCGTTAATTAAAAAATGGAGACAACGAACGTACGAAATAAAACATGATGATTATGCCACACTTATAGATATCCATAAATGTGGCAAACATTCCTGTTATTTATTTTTATTCTTTCTGTTGTGGAACTTTTTACACTATCTGGGCGATAGCATACCTAACCTAAACAATGTGGTCTTTCTTATCTCATTTGCTACTGTTTAAGTAAATCCTGAGGTGATAATTGTAGAGAACAAGCATGAAATATACTTACTTTCAACAGCCGCAGTTATCAAAAGAATGCTTCCACTCTCTATGTATTACATTTGGAAGTACAACTCGTAACATATGCTAGTATCACCTGGTGGTTTGGGACGCTTTCTGCATCACGGCTTTATTCGGAAGGAGTGGCTTCTGCTACACATACACCAACTGGGAATATCAGAGACCATCTCCAGAAACCATTTGGGAATAGATTCACTCTGTTCGGACTCTATAGTCGGGAACGAAACTATTTTTAAAGGGTTAAGGGAGACGGGACCTCGAATGCTCTCAATTGTAGTGCATGGCTGACGTGGTTGATGAGATGGCAGTGAAGATGACGTCACTTGGAATGATGACTTGCCAGTAGCAGGGAAGTTGGCGGTGCAAGACAGTAATTCAAATGTAAGCAGTGATCAGATTTACTCAGGTTTACCATGTGGTAGGCCTACTGCTCAATTGACAGAGACAAATGACTGCCCATTAAGTTATTTTGTATCCATATGGCATAATATGATAATACGATACCCTTATCCCTTTTCTCTACGGGGTCGAGTATGAAGTGAGACGAATCTTCGTTGCAAGTTTTTATGACCATATACCCTTCCTGACATCAACCTCTTCAGAGGAATTAATGAGATGAAATGAATGACGTGATACATATAACTAAAACTGCCTATATTTACTTATGTAGGCCTAAAAGTCGTATTCACCATTTATTGTCTTTTTACATTTAGGAGTACTGCCTTCTAATGAAAATAGCCAGTATAACTGAAATACATTCGTAAGTTTATTAAAGAATGGTGTAGAATGTTTACATGTACAATAGCCTAGAAGTCATGTGTTCACTGCACAGAATTTGAGTTTATCGCATATTGGAGTCCCCTTTACTATTTTTGGCTGTAAAAGTGGGACAAGGAAGGGTCTAATACTCAAATAAATATGGTAATTGAACATTACTCATTATCATTTTAACATTGAAACATTAAATACTCGAACATACACTGACTGACTGAGCAAATGCAACACCAAGAAGGAGTGGTCAGAATTTTATGCCAATTGCAGGGTAGACTGACGTCACTGAGGTAGCCCATGATGTGAAATGCGCTGCTGTGCTGCGCACATAGCGAACGATAAATGGGACACGGCGTTGGCGAATGGCCCACTTCGTACCGTGATTTCTCAGCCGACAGTCATTGTAGAACGTGTTGTCGTGTGCCACAGGACACGTGTATAGCTAAGAATGCCAGGCCGCCGTCAACGGAGGCATTTCCAGCAGACAGACGACTTTACGAGGGGTATGGTGATCGGGCTGAGAAGGGCAGGTTGGTCGCTTCGTCAAATCGCAGCCGATACCCATAGGGATGTGTCCACGGTGCAGCGCCTGTGGCGAAGATGGTTGGCGCAGGGACATGTGGCACGTGCGAGGGGTCCAGGCGCAGCCCGAGTGACGTCAGCACGCGAGGATCGGCGCATCCACCGCCAAGCGGTGGCAGCCCCGCACGCCACGTCAACCGCCATTCTTCAGCATGTGCAAGACACCCTGGCTGTTCCAATATCGACCAGAACAATTTCCCGTCGATTGGTTGAAGGAGGCCTGCACTCCCGGCGTCCGCTCAGAAGACTACAATTGACTCCACAGCATAGACGTGCACGCCTGGCATGGTGCCGGGCTAGAGCGACTTGGATGAGGGAATGGCGGAACGTCGTGTTCTCCGATGAGTCACGCTTCTGTTCTGTCAGTGATAGTCACCGCAGACGAGTGTGGCGTCGGCGTGGAGAAAGGTCAAATCCGGCAGTAACTGTGGAGCGCCCTACCGCTAGACAACGCGGCATCATGGTTTGGGGCGCTATTGCGTATGATTCCACGTCACCTCTAGTGCGTATTCAAGGCACGTTAAATGCCCACCGCTACGTGCAGCATGTGCTGCGGCCGGTGGCACTCCCGTACCTTCAGGGGCTGCCCAATGCTCTGTTTCAGCAGGATAATGCCCGCCCACACACTGCACGCATCTCCCAACAGGCTCTACGAGGTGTACAGATGCTTCCGTGGCCAGCGTACTCTCCGGATCTCTCACCAATCGAACACGTGTGGGATCTCATTGGACGCCGTTTGCAAACTCTGCCCCAGCCTCGTACGGACGACCAACTGTGGCAAATGGTTGACAGAGAATGGAGAACCATCCCTCAGGACACCATCCGCACTCTTATTGACTCTGTACCTCGACGTGTTTCTGCGTGCATCGCCGCTCGCGGTGGTCCTACATCCTACTGAGTCGATGCCGTGCGCATTGTGTAACCTGCATATCGGTTTGAAATAAACATCAATTATTCGTCCGTGCCGTCTCTGTTTTTCCCCCAACTTTCATCCCTTTCGAACCACTCCTTCTTGGTGTTGCATTTGCTCTGTCAGTCAGTGTAATTAACTCAAGAAAATAAACCATCTGCTCAGTGACATGATTTTGTTGTTGGGACACTGTTGGTTTGACTGTTGCCTATATTTAAATAATTAAACTAGCTTATGTCCTTTCCCTAATCTATCCTGAAAATCGAGCACACACAAAAGATATCATGGGTGGATTACGTAAATAAAAATATCAGTGTTGGTTCACAAAACACTATGAGACATGCAACAACCCTCGTTGACCTAGAAGACAACACATAAATTTCTATTTACACTGCTGTAAAAATTGTTGGAATTCCACATTTCTAGTTTAAACAACGGTTTAGCTCTTAATGGAAAATCATCATTATTATTTAAGTTCTGAATTATTATAACTACTGATATGAACAAACAAGAACCTGGTTTTGCCATTACTAAGTTTCAGTGATCTTTCTGCAACACACCTTCATGACCATACCATACATATGAGGCATATCAGCCAACCAAGAACATGATTAACTGTTTGCACCTGGATGTAATCTCATTTGGAAACCTTCAAATCAATCCACCTCAACAATGAAATAATTCATAACATTGGCACGTTGTCATTTTAAAAAGCCATGCTTTGAATACAATTGAATCTGCGTGCATTATTTTACTGTAACAAACATTAAAACACAATAACTGTCCGTACCTTTATTACCGTAGATCAACTCATAATTCACTAAAATTTTACTAGGCACCCAATAATCATTTAAATAACAACCTGTTATCAAAATATTTAATTCAGTCTTCCCTGTTGCCATTGATGCTTTCACGGCCATTACTTATAGATATGATAAGAGTTTTGTCTGTACATAGCTCAGAATTTGAAAAGAATGGTATTTCTGTATCGATCATGTCCACAGTAACAAGAAAATGCAGTTTTTACTTTTCCGTAATTTCTGTCTGTCTGTATGTATGTATGTATGTATGTATGTATTGTACCAGGAAAAGTTGTGGGCAAAGGGCATGAGTAGGACCTCAGGGAGTGGAACTGGGTTTTGGAGCCGATACAGAGAAGGATAGTCTCGCAGAGCGAATAATAGATGGTAAATAATTTTTTTTTTAAACAATTTATTAATTTCTCACCCTGCGGTATGATTGTTGACTCAAAATTTATATTGAAATTAAATGTTGAAAATAATCTTCTTGAAAAAAAAATGGCATAAATATCATTGGTTTCAAAGTCTTTCATATGTGTGAATTTCCACCTAAAGTCTTTTTAAACCTAAGCACACTTTTATAATGGTAAATGGATATGAGAAATTATTAAAAGTTTTCAGTTCTCAGTTCGTCAATCTCGTTATACAGCACACTTGAAATCCTACAGTCTTTCTACGAGAAATGAAATTGAAATTAAATTTATCACTTTTGAGAAATTATGAAAATTGTTCACACGCGACACTGAAGTTTCACTGTTCAAAATAAATGAAAAAGTTTAGTCAGTTTGTTACTCACTTATGACAAGAACTGTTGTTACCAAATGTCGAAAGATGGACATCTGGAATGTTCCATGTAGAATCAGGATCGGCGATGTTGACGTTCCCGATGAGGTGATGACAGCTGGAACTGTTGAGTTTCGCACACGAAAATTCATTTAGTGCGACTGGTTATCACTTACACTGTTGAACACTATTTATGGCGTATGAAGAATCACAGTCCTTTCTGTACTAAATACTATTTACAGTCGTTATTGAAACGTTCTTAATCACACAGTTCACACTTGAAGAAAAAAAAGAAAGCAAGTCGATAAGCACAGTCTGTGAACACAGTCATTAAGTTAGATTTTCTGCTAATCCTGTTATATTAACTCAGAAAAGTTCTTACTTTTTCATTCAAAATATTGATGTGACGTGAATAAAGAAATATAATGCAATACTCGAGAGAAAAAAAAAATAAGTTCTGGTGATTCTTAAGTATTAGGCTCTGTAGAGGTTTAATGTTACTTGACGTTGCCTAAGTCCACACGTAATGAAATAGTTAATATTTGTACTCCAATAAGTTCACTCGTGTTACAGTCTTAAATGTCTTTTTAGGATTATTTTGTAATCGCGACGCGACATACTAACTGCAGTGCGACGTCCTTTATCGGCTATAGAATTTCGCGTTCTGGAGATACGACGAAAGTACTTCTACCGTGACTGCGCGAACATACTGTACGCGGGCCGGTCTCTTCACTATCTCACTCACACAGTTGTCTGCTTGTCCTTGTACGGTATTGTACTGTACTCTACTGGTTTGCGGGCTATCTGGCCTTGACATATATAGATGCCAGCGCAGGGAGGGGTGGCAGCTCTCTCTCGGCCATGTGACCGTAATTACGTAATTTCGTTGAGACTTTAAATTGTTATAACTCAACAACCGTTTGATGAATTAATTTGAAATTTACAGGGATTAACTTTTATGATGTTTGCTATAATTCAGCGTTTGTCCCGTTGAAATTGGTTAAGGTGTTAAAAAGCTGTTAAAAGAAAAATTCTTTCGAGAAATATCTCTAGGGGAGGTGAGCTTCGAGCGACAGGTGACGTCACTTGACTCCGCCTAGCGTACTCGTAGGGTCTGGCACATACTGGAACATTCTTTACATGGATGTTCGTACGTCGGTCGGATCTTTAATGCTGGAAATAACATTTCTTTCAATTAATATGGACCAGGACCTAGGCCTTCCTGGTACAGTATGTATGTATGTATGTACACGCATCACGAGGAAACGGCTGAAGAGAATTTAATAAAAATCGGTATGTAAAGTCGGGGGGTGAGCCGCTACAATCTAGGCTATAAATCATTTTATTCACGCTGAGTGAAATGGTAGTTTAGGGGAAGGCCTAAAATTAAATTCTCAAATATTTATATTATTAGTGGTCATATCGATAAATACTACATAACTAAAGTTATATATAATTAAGTTTCTGATCATTTACGTCTTAAGCATTTTTACCGTACCGGCTATGATGGATATTCATGAATTTGGATTTTTGTTCCTAAGTCCATATCAACGCCGAGCCCCGACAAAATGGGTAAACAGAATTTAGTGAAAATCGGTATATAGAGTCGGGGAATAAGAAACTACAGTTTAAGCTATAAACAATGTTATTCACCCTGGGTGAAATGGTAGTTTAGGGGAAGGCACCTAAAATTTAATTTTTAAATAACTATATTCTTGGTCCTATGGAAAAGTACTACATAACAAAAGTTATAGAGAATATAATTTCCGATCATTTATGTTTTATTCAGTTTTACCGTACCGACTATGATAAGAGTGGTATTTCAGAACCAGAAGACAATTAATAATGTGACGGCCTACAATATCGAAAGCGCGTAACATAGATCAACAATAACATTACACTGACCGTTGTTTGTTGTAATGTTCTTTGTCTCTTATGCTGTCATTCAACTCCGATAGATGGGATTACTGCTGCGTACTGAGTATAACAGCCTAACTGAATATTGGCGGGAAATAGCTGAGGAGTTAGATAACTTTCTTCTTTAGCATGCCAATCCTCTGGTTCATACATTTTTTGATACTGCTGGTACGTAACACACTGGTTCATCATAGTATGCCAGCTATTCGATACCTACTCGGACGCGCTGTTTTGAATGAGCAGTGTGCGCACTTAAGTCAGAGGCTCAGTTAGTAGTAGTAGTAGTAGTAGTAGGAGTAGTAGTATGAACTGGTCTGGAATTACAATTTAGCCCATTTCCAAATTCCAAATTCACTAAATAACTCAAAATTCAACCTTGAAAAGAGCCGTTTCTTAAGAAAAGCTTGTTCCTCTTCACTTTCATTAAATCTACATTAATTTTATTCCAAATTAGCAGCGAAGATGTGGTTTCTTCTCTGGCTTGGAGGAAAAATTGCCTCCACGTCAGATAGTTCTTTCCCCTGCCAGTGTAGTGAATTGAGATTTTTCCGACTCATCGGGTACTCCCAGGAAGCCGATAAGTAAACGGGCATAGTTTTTGCCCTGGGACTATCTACTATTTGAACAATCCCCCCTCCGCCGAAAAAAAGACGAAGATTGTTCATGGATCACGGATGTCTGTGTCTTGGTCATTCCAGCTCTGTAGCTTCAGACTGTTAGTTCGGCAGCATAGTACTGTTCGTTAAAAGTGAAAAAATGTGTGGTTTTTCATTTGATGGAGTATTTAATATGAAAGCATTGCTTTTAATCACACCATTCCTACCGATGTCATTGTAATGACCCATGTTCATTTCAGATGGGAAAACCACTAAGAGAGTCTTTCTGAGAATCTATAAAGGCAGGCGGATAGTGAGTGTCTGCCATTATAATGAAAACTCCCCAACCTGATTGTCACCGACGGTAGGCAAGGTGGCCTACCATTACAATGAAAATTCCCTAACCCAGTCTTGATATGAGAAAAGACGTTGGTGACTTGCCCGTCGTGCTTCTAGGGCAATGTTAAGAGCTATGCTACTTAATACAATCTTGCTCACAACGTTTACACTACCTAACCTAGAATTCTGTATAAAATTTAGAATTCCGTAGCGAAGCATGAGTACATCAGCTAGTTAAACTATAAAGCTGCTGAAGAAACTTGATTTAACAAGAGATACATCTCTCTTTCTTAGCCCGGGTCATTTACGACACTGTAGGACATCAGCATTGCCTCAGTCAGGAGCAATAGATCACCGAACCAGAGACACATCTTCCCCAGTTGATGAGCAATCAGTAACTGACGGTGACTAATTGTTATAGCCTACAGCAAGAATGGGATCATGTGACGAGATTAGGTAGTTCCAAGAATCACAAGAAATTGTGCATGAATGTATTTATGAAGAATGCAATTGAAGTCCAGTTATAACACCTCAAAGAGCAGAAATCTTTAGAATAGCATAAGTGACCTGAATGAATGCCACAAGGTATATTAAATAGAAAATAATTAATGTGACACACATTTCAAGGAGTGCATCAAGCAACCAAATATTAAATATGATGGAAGGTAACAACACTAAGCTTAGTGAGGTTACAGTTAGCACTTTCACAATAATAATTAAACCTCTTTCAATGTACACTATCGTTAAGTCTGAAGGACTGACACTGAACATCACACGACGACCAAGAATTATAATGGCTCGACTATCAGCCTTGTCACACAAAAGATTACTATTTACAAACGGACAACAGCTTACTCAAAATATTTACATAATTAAAACATAGAGATCAACATAATTTCATTTACTTTAACTTACTTTAATCCCTAGCTTCACTGTAGCCTGTCATCTGCACCCAGACATAGTGTGCTACTTCATAATTATAGCTGTATGACTTGGCATAAATCCATGATAGGGTGATGAATACATTCCTTCTTCCTTATGTGGCACAATACACAGCATACACCAAAAACAAAACACATGTTAAATTTACACTAATACAGTTCACTCATACAATTAAATTAAACAGATTTCCACGTCAATGCACATTGTTTGTTCTGATATTTAAGTACAATGTCTCTGTTAAGGCCTGTTCTTGCACTTTCAGAAGTAAGCAAACTGCTATTATTTGTTCCATCCTGTCATAAACTTGTCCATATGAGTTATTGCTAGTAGGTCAGCCTTGAACATGTCCTTCCTGCCAACTGTTTGACGATCAATCTGTCTTACTACCCAAACTTAACTGAATATTGGAGAAATGTTTAAGAATTCTCTCTTCACCTAAACTGATACAGTTTATAGTACTATCCCTTCACATGCTACTATTAGGCATTATAGCCTCTGTCCTGCATAGTCTCTGGATTACGGAACTGTGAGTGAATATTACCAGCCAATTTTAAAGCAGTAGCATGGAAATAAATGTTTAAATCCCTGCCACATGCAGATAGCCACCTTGAACTATTCGCACAAAAGCTAACTACATCTGTAATTTTGCAACGTGATCTGACAGCACGAACACTTCAGAGGAATCAAGTGGAATAGACCCTGCATCCCACGTGCCACGTGTATTTAAAATTCTGTCTTGACACATCCTCGTATACCAGAAATGATCACTCTGTGGGCTTCCTTTAGAAAGTTCTTTGATTTCATCACTGTCTTACAACATTATACACTGGAAAAATGTGTACAGTCTTCCAAACTGGTCATCACTTCTTCACTTATTTAATCAGTATTGAATAACTAGGAAGCGTCAGGGGCGTTATAGTTTTCGGTGCAAATAGTTCCTCTGGACTTCATTACCCATGGTCACGTGATTGTAGTCGTGTACCCTCAACCCTAACAATGAAATGGCGTATGGCTTTTAGTGCCAAGAGTGTCAGAGGACATATTCAGCTCACCAGGTGCAGGTCTTTTGATTTGACACCCTTAGGCGACCTGCCTGCCATGATGAGGATGAAATGATGATGAAGACGACATATACACCCAGCCCCCGCACCAGCGAAATTAACCAATGATAGTTAAAATTCCCAACCCTGCCAGGAATCGAACCCGGGACCCCTGTGACCAAAGGCCAGCACACTAACCATTTAGCCATGGAATCAGACACCCTCAACACTGTTGCACACTCTTTAAAAGTAACCAGACCGAGAATAAAATACTACTACTGAATGGCCATTAAATCATCTTAATTTATGGCCGTCCACAAGAGAATAAAACAGTTTACTAACTTTGGTTTCATGACAAAGATCAGCAGAATAGTTTGTCTTTTCCCCTATGAGACAGATGACAGTCGAAATCCTGTGATTGGATGAGACCTGCCACCAGCAGTGAAGTTTTGGAGTTTATGACTGCTCCAAGGAGGTTGCAAATTTTTTCTCTCTCGAACATACTGCACCTTACATTTTAGCAAACAAAGCCCAACTTGCTTCATCGCATATGAGTGGCAGATGTCGGCATGTCTGGAAACAACTAACCTGTTTGCCTTAATATCACCGAGCCAAATGGAAACAAAATATCCTAGCACCTAAATCAATTACTCAAAGAACAGGGGGAAAATGAATCATAAAAAATGGTGTTGAAAGCCATAATATTGATACACTGTAAGAAAACAAAATGAGATGACCTGCAATACCTTACCCCCTTAAAACTTACCAGCAGTAATGTTGCACTGACTATCTATTGTTAGTAGCTTAGGTGTGCTGTGTTTCTTCCACTGCTACTCATCTCCTGTAAATGGCATTACTGCCACACAAAAAAATGTCAACAGTAGAATACAACAGCTAGTTAGTTATACTCTTGTTACTACAGGCTCTTATATCCTACTGAGTTTGCTCTGTCTATTCTGATCCCCTTGTACTTTTATAGGCCTACATATACATATATATATATATATATATATAAATGTATGTGTGTGTGTTTGTAAATGACACATCTCCTCCTAAACCACTGGAGTAATTTCAATCAATACTTATTATTTGCTATCTGGAGACGAGCACTGTGGGGGTAAGCCATCTCTAGCCCACTTAGTGGTGGGGGGAGGTTAGGGGGGTCGGGTATAAAAATAATCAAAAATATTGTCGAATCCATAGTTTTTGGGATCGCTGAGATTAATAGTGACAAGTTCAGCCTCCTTTGTCGTGTGGGGGAGGGCAACAGGGGGGAGTGAGATATAAAAATAATAAAAAATAGTGTTGAATCCATAGTTTTAGGGGTCGTTGAGATGAATAGTAACATTCCGGATTGTTTAAAGTCAAAGTTCAGCCCTCTTTGCGCTGGGGGGAGGGGGGAGGTGAGGAAGAAGTGAGACATAAAATTCTATATATAAAAATGGATGTATGTGTGTAAATGACACATCTCCTCCTAAACCATTGGAGTAATTTCAATCAAATTTTGAATACTTATTATTTGCTGTCAGGAGACGAGCATTGTGGGGGTAAGCCATCTCTAGCCCCCTTAGGAGTGAGGGCTCAGGAGGGTTGGGTATAAAAATAATCAAAAATACTGTTGAATCCTAGTTTTCAGGGTCGCTGATGTGAATAGCGACACACAGAATTTTTAAAAGTTCAAGTTCAGCCCCCTTTGTGGTGGGGGGTGAGGGGGGGAGTGGGTTATAAAAATAATCGAAAATAGTGTCAAATTCATAGTTTTTGGGGTCACTGAGATGAATAGTAACACTCTGGATTTTTTAAAATGAATGTTCAGCCCTCTTTTCGGAAGGGGGAGTGAGATATAAGAAAATGGAAAATAGTATCGAATCCATAATTTTTGGAGTTGCTGAGATGAATAGTGACAGTCTGGAATTTTTTAAAGTCCAAGATAATCCCCCTTTTGGGTGGGAGGCGAGGACAAGTGAGATATGAAAGTAATAAAAAATAGAGTCAAATCCATAGTTTTCGGAGTCTCTGAGATGAATAGTAACACTCCGGATCTTCTTAAAGTCCAAGTTCAGCTCTCTTTTGGGTGGGGGAGGGAGGAGTGAGGTATAAAAATAAGAAATAGTCGAAAATAACGTGGAATCCATAGCTTTTGGGGTTGCTGTGAAGAACAGTATCACTCCGGATGTTTTTAAGTCCAAGTTCAGCCCGCTTTTCGGTGGGGGCAAGGGGGAAGTGAGATATAAAAGTTCAGGCCCCTTTGGCATAGGGGGAGAGAAAGAGTGAAAAAATAAAATGACCCACATGTTGGAGATTATGGATGTATGTGTGCATTTTCCAGCATAGCTGTCAACTAAATTTGGTACAAAGATTTCTTACTACCTGTGAAAAATGTTGGGCCAAGACTCCCCTGGAACCTCCAAGGGAGGAGGTGAAATATAAATAGAGCTAAAAGCGACCGATATTAGTGTCGAATCCATAGTTTTGAGGACTACTCAACCGATTTAAACCAAACTTGCTACACGAATGACTTACTATCAGAAGACTGGTTGGTTGGTCGGTCGGTCGGTCAGTTATGGAAAATAGTATTGAATCGATAGTTTTCAGGCTCGCTGAGATGATAGTGACACTCCGGATGTTTTAAAGTCCAAAGTCAACCTCCCTTTGGCATCGTGAGTGAGTAAAGGTGAACATATGTGTGTACATTCCAGCATAGCTCTGTACCAATATTCAGACAAGTATGACTTACTGTCTGGAAAAAAGTACTGTAGGGGTAAGAGACCAATATTTCAGTCGAATGCTTAGTTTTCGGGGTCACTGAGATAAATTGTGGCACTCTGGATGCTGTTTAGGACAAAGTTCAGTCTCAATCAGCAGAGGGGTTGAGAACGAGTGAAGAAAAGAAAATGTTGAAAGTGACAGAGTTGCAAGTGGTAAATATCATTATGGATCCGTATTGAAGTACTGTACTGTAGGATGCTATATAGTTTATTAATATTTGCTAGTTGCTTTATGTTGCACCGACACAGATAGGTCTTATGGCGATGATGGGACAGGAAAGGGCTAGGAGTGGGAAGGAAGTGGCCGTGGCCTTAATTAAGGTACAGCCCCAGCATTTGCCTGGTGTGAAAATGTCCTATATTGCTTCTTCAACTGTTTTTGTGGGGACTCGTTCTTTAATTTCTTTTTTACCTATGCATTGTTTTTGCGTTTTATTTGGCTGATGATGACGCAGATTGGGATCGAAACCAGTACCGTTTCCGCTTATAATTAAATAGGAATGTAACATTACATTTCTGAAATGAAATGTCGTATGGCTTTTAGTGCCAGGATATCCCAGAACGGGTTCGGCTCACCAGGTGCAGGTCTTTCTATTTGACTTCCGTAGGTGACCTGTGCGTCATGATGAGGATGACATGATGATGAAGACAACACATGCACCCAGCCCCCGTGCCATTGGAATTAACCAATTAAGGTTAAAATTCCCGACCCGGCCAGGAATCGAACCCGGGACCCTCTGAACCGAAGGCCAGTACGCTGACCGTTCAGCCAACGAGTCGGACATTACATTTCTTATTTATTTGTACTGAATAAGTTGAACTAAAGTTATATAGTATTAAATTTCCGATCATTTATGTCTTACACATTTTTACCGTACCGGCTATGATAACAGAGATATTCATGAACTTGGATTTTTGTTGTCAAGTCCATATCAGCGCCAAGTCACGAGAAAATGGGTAAACAGAATTTAATAAAAATCGGTATGTAAAGTCGGGGAATAAGGAACTACTGTCTACGCTATAATTAATTTTGTGAGACGCCCTAATATTACAGAGGCGAAAGAAAACTAAATGTGAAGGCCTACAATACAGAAAGCTCATAACATTGATCAACAGTAACATTATATTGACCATTGTTTGTTGTTATGTGCTTTGTGTGTCTGTTGCCACTGATCTCTGATAGATGGAATTACTGCTGTATACTGAGTCTTTTTTTATAAGTTGCTTCACGTCGCACCGACACTGATAAGACTCATGGCGACGATGGGATACGAAAGGGCTTGGTGTGGGAAGGAAGCGGCCCTGGCCTTAATTACGGTACAGCCCCAGCATTTGCCTGGTGTAAAAATGGGAGACCATGGAATCTTAAGAGCTGTCGACGGTGGGATCCAAACCTGTTATCTCCTGGTTGCAAGCTCACAGCTGCACTCCCCTAAACCGCACGGCCAACTCTCCCGGTCGTACTGAGTATAACGGCCTGCCTGAATATTGGCGGGAAGTAGCTGGGGAGTTATAATAGATAACTTTCTTCTTTAGCAAGCCGTTCCTCTGGTTCATAAATTTTCTGATACTACTGGCACGTAACAAACTGGTTCATCATTGCATTCGAGCTCTTCAATCCCTACTCTGTGGCACTGATTGGAATGAGCAGTGCGCATATTGAACGGAGTAATGGCAGAGGAGTATTCACGGCTGTCTTTGGTCTGGTAATTCCAGCACTGGAACTTTGGACTGTTAGATCGGCACTGTAGTACTGTTTGTTTAAAAGTGAGGAAAATGTGCAGTTTTTCATTTGATCGAGTATTTTATATGACAACATTGCTTTTAATCACTACCTTTCTACTGACGTTTTTGTAATGGCCTAAGTTGACTTCAGTTAGGAAAACCAGAAAGACAGTCTTTCTGAGAATCCCGTAGCGAAGCACGGGTACATCAGCTAGTACAGTAATAATGATAAATTCCTAATTGTTTAAAATTTTAATGTATTGAATAGGTGATATTATTAATCAACTATTTAGCATCCTACAGTGACCAAGTTTACGGACGTATGTGTATATGGTCTAGCATACCTCTTAACCAAACATGGTACATATACAGTATGAATTACCTGGAAGAAATTACTAGAGAGGTATGATTCAGCTAGCACCGCTAGCAGCGGAGTTGAATTATAAAAAAGTACGGAAAGAGGGTTAAAATATTAAAATAATAAACAACGACAAATATTAATGTGCAGTCCATAGTTTTCGGGATCCCTGAGGTGAATAATGACACTCCGGATGTCTTTGAAGTTCATGTTCGGCCAGCATTGGCATGAGGATGAGAAGGGTACAGAAGGAAAATATTCAAACCTATGGAAATTATGCATGTATGTATGATTCTTCCAGAATAGCCCTCATACAGTGTTGGTACACGTATGACTTACTATCTGAAATAAATACTGTTGGAGGAAAACACCCCTAGTACTCCTAAGAGAGGAGGTGAAATATAAAAATTAACTAAAACAACTGATATCGAAGTTGAATCCATTGTTTACGAGGTAGTTGAGTTGAACTGTGACACTCTGGATGCTGGTTAAGTCATACTTCAGCCGCAATCAGATTGGAGATTGAGAAGGGGTGAAAATGAATGTAAAAATGACCAAGATTATGGATGAATGTGAGTATGTTCCAGAATAGCTCTCAACGAAAGTGCTTACACGTATGACTTACTATTTGAAAAATATACTGTTTGGGGGGAAATACTCCTAGCACTCCTAGGGAATGGAGGGGTAAAATAAAAAATACACAAAAACAACTGATATTAATGTCGAATCCATTTTTACGAGGTCGCTGAGTTGAACTGTGACACTCTGGATGCTGGTTAAGTCCTACTTCAGCTGCAATCAGATTGGAGATTGAGAAGGGGTGAAAATGAATGTAAAAATGACCAAGATTATGGATGAATGTGAGTATGTTCCAGAATAGCTCTCATCAAAATTTGGTATACATATGATCATCAGGAGAAAAGAAAACCTGTGCAGATGGAACATCCCAAGCCCCGCTGAGGTTGGGGAATGGGAGGGGATGACATGTAAAAATAATGGAAAATAACATATATTAATGTCATCCGACTCCTTGGCTGAATTCTTAGCCTAGCGGCCTTCAGTTTAGTGTGTCCTGGGTTTGATCCCCGGCTGGGTAGGGGATTTTAATCGCTGTGATTAATTATTCTCATTCAGGGACTGGGTGTTTGTGTTTGTCTCAACACTTCTTCATAATCGGGCAACATACTACACTACCAACCACCACAGGAACACGCAATAGTGATTATATTCCTCTATATAGGATTGGTGTCAGGAAGGGCATCCAGTCGTAAAACGGGGCCAAATCCACAAGTATGACGCAGTTCGTTCCCTCAAAACCACAAATGTAGAAAAGTGGTAGAAGAACCTATATTAATGTTGAATCCATTGTTTATGTGTCGCTGAGATGAATTACTGTTATGCTCTGGATACCGTTAAAAGTCCACATTCAGCCTCCATTGAGACGGGGGTCTGAGATGGGCTTAAAAGTAGATAGTCTAAAATAACAGAGATTAGTGTTGAATCCACTGCTTTTGGGGTCGCAAGGATGATTGGTGGCAGTCCCAATGACAGTTGAAGTTGTGTACATCGTATCTATAGTGTAACGGATGTATAGTTATCATTTATTATATTTTTGACAGGTTCAGATATTTCCCAGTCAGTTTGAGCTTCCACAACGATAAAGTTTTACTCGAAACTTAAATAATCTAAAACTTTAAATCAGACACATTTCAATAATTCTAAAACTACATCATAGATCATAAAATATAAATCAACATTTAAAAAAGGAATTCTATAAAAATTCACTTCAAACATAACTAACTGGTAATACAAATCTTTAAGGTGAACATTCAAAAAATAACCGGGCAGTGCCGGGTACTACAGTTAGTATATATATAAAATGTGTCCTGAGTCTTCATACAGCTGCTCTCCATGCAGTCCTGTAAGCTGCCATCCTCTTAAGGCGACACTCTGGAGATAGAAATAGATATTTTGATCATTTTAGTGAATTTTTTAATGACTGAAATTGAAAGGATTCAGTTTCGTTTTTCTTGTCACAAAGTTATTCGGCTGAATTCAAACAATTTATTACTGTAATAATGCTTTGTTTGCCAATTGTAATTTTACATTTAAATCCCATTTTTCTCCCATAATATTCTACCAAATGTAACAAAATTTGTGTAGGATATGTATCACAGCTATATTAAGAAACATGCGTATGGAATTTTTGATTGCAGATTTTTTTCAGGTAGTAGGGATTTTTAAATCCCAAATTTTAGAACATAAAAAATTACACAAACTTTAGTACAATATATCTCCTTATATAAATTATGTTCAGAAAAATCGATACGTAGTGCTTTTAAAAGAAGTATTATCTACCTAATTACAAATTTACATTAACATGTTAAATTTCATGAAAAAAAATGAAATTTAAAAAATCAAAAGAAACAATTTATTTTGTAAAAACTATTAATTGTATATGAAAGACATGTTCGTGATATCTGTACTTTTATGTAGGAGACATTCCCACAAAGTTTCGTGAAAATCCATACATTAGGTAAAAATATCTTTTTTATATCCGGAGTGTCGCCTTAGTTCATAATTTCCTGCTGTTTTAACACTGTCCACTGTCTTGTACCTTCTTCATCCTCTTCTCCTTCCATTTACCAGTCCTTCTAGAGCATCCATCAGCAAACACTCTTTTCATAGCCATTGTTCAAGCCAGTTCCTCTTCCTTGTATGGATGGTTTATAATAACTTCTTCTCCAACTCTCTCCAATACCTGGTCATTCTGTACCCATTCCACCCAGGATATCCTTTCCATCCTTCTCCATAACCGCATCTTTTCATGTATCTTCCTTATCGTCTAGGTCTCTGCTCCATACAGCGCCACACTCCAAACAAAGCATTTTGCCAGCCTCTTCCTATCTCAAGTCCAAGTGTCCACATAGGAGTCGCTTCTTTCTGTTGAAGGCTTCTTTAGTGATGGCGCTGTGAGTTCTTACCTCCCTACTGCTTCTCATATCATTCATTATTATGCTTCCTAGATATCTGAAAGCTGACACTTGTTCAATATCCTTCTGGTTTATCTTTACATTTGCCTTGTTCCCTCATGCACTTATCACCATACTCTTTGTTTTGTTCTTATTCATGTTCATTCAGTATTGCTCACAGGTGGTATTCAGGTCTTCTCATTTCATTTAGAGCCCTTTCATTCTCTGCTGATAACACCATGTCATCTGCAAATCGAATACACTCTAGTTTTCTGCCACCAATAAGTACTCCTCGTATTCCATCCATGCATTTCCCTGGTAATATCTTCCAGGTAAACGTTGAATAATATGGGAGATAGACAGCATCCTTGTCTAACGCCCCTTCCAATTCTGCTTTGCTCTGTCATTTCATTCCCTACCTTTATTCAGACCTTTTGTTGTAAGTAAAGGCCTCTGATTAGTCTTCTGTCCTTCCAATCCACTCCTTTCCTCATGGGTATGTACATCAGCTTCTTTTATTGCACTCTGTTGAAGGCTTTTTCTAAATCAATGAAAACAGCACTCTCAGTGTATCTCTCACCTATGGTTCTCATCACTCCAATTGCATCTCTTGTCCCTTTACCTCTTTGAAAACCATACTGTTCTTCTGCATTATATCTGTCAAACTTTCCATACAGTCTTCTAGCTAATACTCTTAACCCTTTCTGCTCGTGTGTCGACCTGAGGTCGACAGCCGTCATTCAGCGTTATAGCTTGTGTGTCGACCCTGAGTCGACACAATGTTTCACCACTCGTTGTTAGGTTACCTGGAATGCCAGGGCTTTTGTACTTTGTTTCGTAAGTGCTGGTCCCTTCCGGAAACCGAAAGAAACCAAATGGGTGTGTTTTAGTTTCTCTTTGCTTGGCAAAATTGCTCCGTTTCCTTGACAATGGAAAGCAGTTGCGTGAAGCAACATGGCGGCGCACGGTCTGACCGAAGCTGAGATTCTTGCGTCTATTTTGGGCTGATTTTTTTTATAGTGACCGTGAAAGTGATGAAATTTTGAATCTGGCGATGAAAGTTATAGCTCTATTAGTGATTCAAATGACGATATTGATATCAGCATCGCAAGAAATCATGGAGGAGGTGATAGTATTTTGACTCGTCCCGGTCCCAGTCATACAGTACTGTCTTCAAACATACCTTGGAGATTGCGGAGAACGGGTGATGCAGGATTACCCAAATTTCCTTGCAGATTAGTCAGTGTATTCATAAATTGTGGCAATAGACTTAAAATAGAACTAGAGTACTGGTAGCTATTTTTTACTGATCAGTTGATAACCTCTATTGTCCATGAGACAAACAAATTTGCCGAAATGTTATAGCAAAATACTCCACTTCAGAATAGATCTATCTGGTTTTCTTGGAAAGCTGTGACATTAGAAGAGCTGAAGGCATTTATTGGTGTAATTATTAATATGGGGATGAACAGTAAGGCAGAAATGCAGGATTATTTTAGTGCAGACTGGTTGGATAAGCAAGCAGGGCTCCATCCAAGCATTTGCTTTGAACGCTTCCACACACTCAAGACATACCGTTAAAAAAGTGAAAAACATGATTTTGTGTCATGTACAGACCATACATTCATTAATTTTGTAGTTTCTTCCTGCATATATTGTTACAACCAGTACTTAACACCAGGTTTTAAAATATGAAGAATACTGACAGAAATAAATACGAGTTGGGAGAAATCAGGACGTACAAATAATTCGAGTGGAAAGGGTTAAGTAGTATTTTGGCTGCATTGGATGTCAGGCTACTAGTCCTGTAGTCCTTGCATTTCTTGGAATTATTCTTTGGAATTTTTATCATGATTGTTGAGAGAAAGTCTTTGTTGTATATTTTATTACAAAGGTGTGTTATTTCGTTCACACCTCTCTTTCCAAGACACTTTAATATCTCTGCTGGCAGTTGGAGAAATCTGTGTTTGCTTGGATTGTGTATACTTTATTCAGCCATTTTTGGTAAAACAAAAGTGAAAAAAGACTGTTCTTAACATGAAGCTTTATTAGACTAAATTATGGCCAATCTGTCTGCATCTGAATGAAGCTGGCTGCTACGTTTGTTAGAATATTGTGAGCATATACTGTGTTGAGATGTATATTATTAATGCCTTCTATTCTTCCTATTGGTAAGTAGTTATCATTGACTACAGACAGTGAAACACATACTGCATTCAAAGAGTGTTTAGACTGTTTAGATAGTTAATCCAGATGGTGGCATTTTCAGTGCCCTGAAACATCATAGTAGCTGCACTCCCTGCTCAGCAATCTCAGAATACTGAGCATGGCTTGGAAAGTAAGGGCTGACAAGCTCAAATTAACAGTAATGGCACAGCACATAAAGCTAATTTGATTCTAAGATAGTACAATGGGAGTGTACATAATTCTCAGTTGACTTGAAATTTCAATCCATTGCAGCGAGAATAACAGTACATTTGTATGAAAACAAAACTGTACAATCACGGGGACTCATTGCAACAAAATACTTTGCTCCAATTCAATTTAATCCATCTATTGCCATTTCTTAAGGGATGCAGTACTTTTGTATCCATGTCTTGACACAGACCAGAGCAAAATGTAGCTTCCACCGAAATCCCAGCCTCATTCATGGCTGTGCCATTATAGTAGCTATTGAGGGATGGGTGATGCTCAGTAATGATATGCTGAGCATGACTAGTGCATCTGAGTGTTATGAAAGTTATTACTCACAGGTCAGAAGAGGAACAACTATGCAACCATCCTCTTTTAACACTAATCAGAAAGGAAAATGGAAGAGGTCTGATACTTCGAAGAATGAGGCCAACTGCAGTGAGGAAAGCAGTGGCAAACTCCCTTACTCTTCATCTTGCCTATTATGCCTCATTTCGGCATTGCTGTTGGTTTTTGCAGTTTCCATATAACTGCATAGCCTCTGATGGTGCTGTTTGAGAGCCCAACCAGCCTCTAGGCTGATGACCTAACAGATAGGTGGTGGTGATTATTGCTTCAAGTGGGGGAACAACTATGCAACCATCCTCTTTAAACACTAATTAGAAAGGAAAATGGAAGAGGTCTGATACTTAGAAGAATGAAGGCAACTGCAAACAAAAGGAAAGGACATGAAAATAAGACTGTCTAGGCCTTGCAACCCCAATACCGGTGGGGTCAGAAGAGAACGAAAGTTGACGGAGGGTGTTTGGATAGGAAATATGGAGGTGGAGAGACTTGACATAAGTAAGTGCAACCAATGCTAGGCTCAACTAGGAGCCCTGTGGCCTTTAACCAATGCTCCCTAGAGGAAAGCCTCTGGGTTCCTCTTTCAGTTACCTCTTACAGCAGGCAGGGGATACTGTGAATATATTCTACTGACCCCCATCCACAGGCAGACCTAACAGACAGAATCAATTTAATGTACTTATAGTAGCATTAATTACATAACATGGTTACTTGCAGAATTATTCTGGTGTGTAAATGAGGCTGCGGAACATCTATGAACATACTTTAAGCAGTATTGCCACACTTGTCTACTTTGAAACTTGAAAACAGACGATGTATTTTTCCTTGGATTCTTCTACACTATACACAAACTACACTGCACACCATTGTGCCCATTTATATATGCAGTAATACATTCCACTGCTCACTCCGCCTTGCCCTTTCTGCCTGACTTACCCTTGCATCATAACTTGTCCTCTGCCAGTTGCTGAGTTATTCTATGGAGGATTCAAGTAATTTGCACAAAACCATGTATGAATTGTATGAAGAAAGAAAGCAAATGTATCTGTTCTTAAAACATTGTTTGATATCCTTGTTTTATTCCTGTGTTTTTCGAAGGTATATGCGTTATATAAAATATCTTGCATCAAAATATCTTTATTGAATAGGATGGAAAAAAATTCCCCAATTTTTCCAGTGTTAAACACATCAAACACTTTCAGGTGACTATATTAATTCAATCATAACCTATTCAAACAAGTACTTCAACTAAATTAGACTTGTAGTGTGTGTTAACTGTGCTTTTCCATATTCTATCGATGCTGTCAAAGTACTTTTACTCTATGCTGAGTAACAGATATAATATGTATTTTGTAAACTGGAAATTCATGATTAGCAAGCTTGGTTTGGGTAAATATGAGATTACCCAGGAAAAGTTTTGCTGAGAGCTGTTGGTTGAGGCTCTGGCCTTCCGACTTCAGCTTGTCAGGTTCAATCCTGGCTCAGTCTGGTGGTATTTGAAGGTGTTCAAATACATCAGCCTTGTGCTAGTAGATTTGCTGGCACATAAAAGATCTGTGGGACTAAATTCCAGCACCTTGGCATCTCTGAAAACCATAAAAGAAGGTAGTTAGTGGGACGTTATGCCAACAACATTATTATTATCAATTCTTGGCCACATGCATGCACAAGAAAGAGAACGAGAGAGTGTATGAAAATATATTGAATACAGAAACCTAGGAAGGGGGGTAGGATCATACACTATGTGATCAAAAGTATCCGGACACCTGGCTGAACATGACGTACAAGTTCATGGTGCCCTCCATTGGTAATGCTGGAATTCAATCTGGTATTGGCCCACCCTTAGCCTGATGACAGCTTCCATTCTCACAGGCATACGTTCAATCAGGTGCTGGAAGGTTGCTTGGGGAATGGCAGCCCATTCTTCACGGAGCGCTGCACTGAGGAGAGATAGCGATGTCGCTCGGTGAGGCCTGGCATGAAGTCGGCATTCCATAACATCCCAAAAGTGTTCTGTAGGATTCAAGTCAGGACTCTGTGCAGGCCAGTCCATGACAGGGATGTTATTGTCATGTAACCACTCCGCCATAGACCGTGCATTGTGAACAGGTGCTCGATCATGTTGAAAGATGCAGTCGCCATCCCCAAAGTGCTCTTCAACAGTGGGAAGCAAGAAGGTGCTTAAAACATCAATGTAGGCCTGTGCTGTGATAGTGCAACGCAAAACAACAAGCATGACCACACCATAACACCACCACCTCTGAATTTTACTGTTGCCACTACACACGCTGGCAGATGACGTTCACCGGGCATTTGCCATATCCACACCCTGCCGTCAGATCGCCACATTGTGTACCGTGATTTGTCACTCCACACAACGTTTTTCCACTGTTCAATCGTCCAATGTTTACGCTCCTTACACCAAGCGAGGCATCGTTTGGCATTGACCTGCGTGATGTGTGGCTTATGGGCAGCCGCTCGACCAAGAAATCCAAATTTTCTCACCTCCTGCCAAACTGTCATAGTACTTGGAGTGGATCCTGATGCAGTTTGGAATTCCTGTATGATGGTCTGGATAGATGCCTGTCTATTGCACTTTATGACCCTCCTCAACTGTCGGCGGTCTTTGTCAGTTAACAGACAAGGTCGGCCTGTACGCTTTCATGCTGTACATGTCCCTTCATGTTTCCACTTCACTATCACATCAGAAACAGTAGACCTAGGGCTGTTTAGGAGTGTGGAAATCTCGCGTACAGACTACTGACACAAGTGACACCCAATCACCTGACCACGTTCGAAGTCCATGAGTTCCGCGGAGTGCCCCATTCTGCTCTCTCACGATATCTAGTAACTGCTGAGGTTGCTGCTATGGAGTACCTGGCAGGAGGTGGCAGCACAATGCACCTAAGATGAAAAACGTATGTTTTTGGGGGTGTCCGGATATTTTTGATCACATAGTGTATGCATATCTATACACAGAGGGATGTTCAAACCTCTTGTGGACCATATTCTTCAAATCTGTGCACCTGGCTGTCCCATTGTGCTACTACGCTGATGGGGCTTGGCCTACCAAGTGACCACTGCTCATTTTGAAGGTCTGTATATTACAAGATTATGCATAGTCAGCATGACAAATCCTCTCAGACCTAATTCTTGACTTTCTTGGCTATTATCTTGCCGTCTGATAGCTCCTCAATTGTTCTCATATACGCTAGGAGGACCTTGAACTAGCCCTCCAATCCAGTTAAAAAATCCCTGACCTTCCCAGGAATTGAATCCTGGACCTCCAAGTAAGAGGGAGACTCGTTACCTCTAGACCACAGAGTCAGCCCATTCCTAATAAGAATTGCATTATTAATTGTACTCTGCCTGTCAAGTAAACTATTATTTCCCCGACAGGTGAAGAGAGTGCTGCATTCTGGGCTAATAAAACCAGTTACTTCAACCCCACTCTCTACAGAAGACGAACACTTGTGTTCTTATTTCAGAAATACAAATGACTTTTCAAATTGTACTATGTAACCACTGTTTTTAAAATTACATGGCTCCACTCAGCTAAGAACCCAAGAGACCAACTGTTGTTTATAGGATAACCTACTCTAGTGATCCACTGTAACGAACGGACGGGGAACTGTTGTTTTCCTCAGTGTGAAAAATCTACTGTAGCAGAACATAGTTCCTTCAGTGGAATTTATCATTTCCCTTTTCAGCTTCATTGTTCCCCACTCATGTACCCTATTTTACCTTGAAGATATTGAAATGTACATACATCATAATAACTTCAGTAAGGGGTACAAAGTCTTTTAACTGAAGATAACAATTAGAAATGCTACCCAGAGTTACAGAGTACCCATTGAAGCTAACTTATGTCCATGCTCATATTGCATTCCAAGCAGGAGCAGGTCTGGTTACTATGATCTTACCAGAAGCCAGCCTGCCCAGTGTAATCTAATCAGAAACCAACTTGCCCATGGCAAATCAGATGGGTTGTCTGCAGATGAGCTGCAATTTGTTTGTTTTTTTCCAATGTGGTACAACATAACAACATGAACAATGATTCAACTAAGAACCATGCTATTGTAATCAGCTAAAATAACTTAAGTAATATCAAATGTCATAGGATAATAAAATGTCTAATTAAATAATGAAAGGTTGAAGAAAAATTGTTTCTTGTTAATTGAGGAGGGTTAATTGAATAACCTGCTGTTCTGGTAAAATGTTACTCTATTATCTTAACTGTTACATTAAACATTGCTCATCTCTACCCCATTAAGTTATTGTTCTTCAGAATGTAAATTAATGAAACATAGTGTGTCTTGCAGTTATTTCATAAAAGGTTATGCAAAGCTTCAAATAGGTGTCTTACATTTTAAATATTGATGATGGAGATTCAAGACCTTTGGAAACCACATGGAGTAAATTTAAAGGGCAAGGTTAAAAGTTGCTGAGACATGGTTTTGGTTAAAAATTTAGGTTTAATATGTCTCCATTGGCAAATGTGTTGTCATAGAAAACACTGAACTGTAAACACAATCAAATTATAAATATTTTTCAAAGTTTTTGTGGTTTATGAGGTATTGTCATTTAAAAATCAGAACTTAATGTGGATTACGAGATATTGTCCCTCTTATACTAAACACAGATGTGGCACTAATATAATGATATTTGTGTACATTTATTATCATCATCATCATCATCATCGCTTCTTCACTCTAGCAGGCTGGGTGTGGGAATGAACAAGCTGCCTCATGATCTGAAGCTTGTTCCATTATTGTTGAAAGCAGTGTCTCTTTCCCTCTTCTGTTGACTCAATAGACCTAACACATTTGTGAGGTTTTCTGTCAGAGTGAACTCTCTTAGCCATTAGTACTCCCCTATTTTATCTACAAGATGATAGATTGAGTACTGGAATGTCTCATCTGCCAACTGTGCCGTCTGAAGATCTCCTTCTCCACCAAAGCTGCCATCAGAGACTTCACCATAACTCTGACAAGGAGTCCTTACAAGTTACTACCATTGGGGCCAGCTGGACCAAGGTTTTTAAAGAGGTGTCACTCCTCTATCACTCATCCTTTGTCCTGGTTTGTTTCCATCCATTTAAATTCATCCAAATTTTTCTTTGTATTTAGCACAAGTATTACATTGTGTTTGTATGTGTTTCTTTCTTGTCCCTTTCTCTCTGACTTGATATTATTTCTTCTGCAAATCTTTTGGTATCATTGGCTATCTCTGTGAGAGGCAGCAGTGTGTGAATGTCACATTGTTCTTGGTGAGGGACATTTCATTTTTTCTGCATTGGTCCATTTGGGTTTTAAGCAAGCCTTGAGAAAACATTTTCCGTTATTGCTTGGGTTTGGAAGATGAAAACATTAAGATGAAATCTCAAGACATCCTCATTACACACAAAGATATCTGTAAATATATTTGCTATCTGATGAGTCTCAGTGCAGTGCCATTGTTTTCTCCTTCTCTTTCTTCCATTGTTTATGCTCTGATTCTCAGCAAGGTGATCACCCTCCCAGTTTTTGAATGCTTTCTATACTCTCAGCCAGTGGATTTCATCGTCATCATCATCATCCTTTCCCTTATCCTCTTTCCTTCCATCATTCCGCTTGTATCATTTTGTCCCAGTCTATATTTCTTCTTCATGCAGTCCTCTTTATTGATTCGATCCACCCTTTTCTAGGTCTCCCTCTTGCTACTATTGCTTTCCTTCAACTTCTTTGTCCTCTTTACATGTCCAAACCATCTTAATTTCTATCAATTCTCTCATTTTGGTTTTCCATTCCGACTTCCTTTCTCACATCGTTGTTTCTCAATCTGTCTTTCCTTGTCCTTCCTATCATACTTCTTTGGTATGCTAGCTTGAATTCTACTCTCCTCCCTACTCATCATTGTTCAGGTCTTAGCCGCATAAGTCATTATAGGTGCATAATACATTTTTTACATTATCTCTTTGCACTTCCTTGGTGCTTCCTTATTCCAGACAAGGTTTCTTACACTCTGGTAGAATGCATTGCCCTGTTGCACCCTCTTGGTAATCTCCATTTCCAGCCTTGTATTCTGCATTAATTCACTCCGTAAGTATTTAAAGCTGTCATAACCTCTGTCTGGAGCACGTTAAGCATCGAAAACTACTGAACCCATGGGGGAGGTACCATTTGTAACAGAACCCTCCAGTACCTGGCCTTTGCGGACAATGTTTTCCCGCTCAGGACAAGTGCAAACTACCTGACGGAACTTCTGCAGCACATGAGTGAGAGATCATAATATCTGGGCTTGCAGATGAACAGGGACAAAACCAAGTACTTGGTGAACACCCAAGACGTAGCAAGATTTCACGGCGTGAATGGCCTTGAATATGCAGGTGACACCTATGAGAGAGTGGCACACTTTAAGTACCTGGCAGCCGTCATGACTGAGGACAACAAGGTCAGTGAGGAGATAATGGCGAGGGTGACAGCTGCGAACAGGTATTACTTTGCCTTCCAGAAGTTACTGAAGACTACAATGCTCTCCAGAAGATTGAAATTCACTGTGTACCGGGTTAAAATCTGTCCAGTAGTGCTGAATGTCTGCAACACGTGGATCCTAAACGAGCATGACAAGAACTTTGTATGGGTGTGGGAGAGAAAGATCTTGAGGAAGATCTTTGGTGCAGTTCATGATCAAGGAGAGTGGCACATCAGGAGCAATGAAGAAGTCTACACCCTGTATGGTGACCTCAGCCAGAAAGAGGAGGCTTTGGTACCTCAGGCACATTATAAGGATGGACCAGGACTGAGCAGAAAAGAAGATCCTCGACCAACATCCTGGTGGCCAGCGAAGGACAAGATGCAGTGTTGCCAACTTATATTTTCAAGATCCGCTAAATACCACTAAAAATCCGCTAAAATTCTGCCAAGAAATCCGATCTCAAATAATAATAATAATAATAATAATAATAATAATAATAATAATAATTTCAGATGTCATTCGAAAGTGAAGACTTAAATTTTTTGGACATATTTCAAGAATGCCTGTTGACAGACTTACTAAGAAAATCTTTAACCACTTCAATAAGCCCAATAGGAAAGGCAACTCTTATGAATTTTTTTTTGTTAACACGAAGAAAGAGTTGCAAGAAATGAACATCAAACATCAAGACATCCACAATAGAACCACCTTCAGGAAAAAAGTTACACACATTTAAGGGTTTCCTAGAGCCAGAAACAGCGACCAAGAAGAAACAACAATGGACAGCTGAAAGGAAAGAAGCAGCAAGCAGGAGGATGCAGGAGTACCGTACTGGTGCCAAAAAAAATTTTAATCGACAGGAGTTATTTACGTGGTCCGCAGCTGGCCAAAATTGATAAAATAATAATAATAATAATGATAATAATAATAATAATAATAATAATAATAATAATAAAAGTAAATGTCTGCACTCACCTGATCTGTGAGTTTCACTGGGATTAACCCCCTGCCTGTGAGTCGGTGAGCTAAAACTTGTAGGCGTTTTAGTGCCGGGTACAAACTAGGTGAATCCCCTACCTCAGGGGCCACACACAGAACAGGCCAGTTCATTAAATGGTCTTCCTTCATAGCATAAATATAAATGCTACTCTCTCACAGTTTCATTATCTGTCGTCATTCGTCAACTAAGAGATAAGTGCCCTTTCCCCATGCATTACAAATTTATGATACCACGATCTCATAACATCAAATCAAATAACATGTTTTCCTCATGTGACTGCTAGCTCCTGACAAGAAATACGGAATAGCTCAGAGACAGACTGGAGTACAAATTTAAAAAAGTAAAATGGATAAAACACTAAATTCCGCTATTATAAATCGAGAATTCCGCCAAAAAATCTGCTGTCCGCTAAATGGTATATTTCTCCACCGACAGTCTTCTAATTCTGCCAAATTTAGCAGAAAATCCACTAAGATGGCTTGACAATATCTTGAGAGATTTAGAGTTGTTAGGTGTCCAGGGGTGGAAAAAGAGAGCTCTGGACCAAAAGGAGTGCTATTGGAGAGGCCAGGGCCCTTCATGGGCTGTAGCACCAGAAAAGTGAGAGTGAGTAACAATTTCAAGACTTTAACCCCCAATTTTCACAATACCTTTCCCTCATCTCTTTCCTCTTGCTATCACCATGTTCCTGTTTTTCTCTGTGCTGATTTTCATACCATACTTCTCAATTTTCTCATTCAGTGCATCAAGTTCTTGTATTTCTTTGCTGTTTGTTCCCCAGACCACAACATCATCTGCAAATAGTAATAACTTCAATTCCCTATTCTCATATGATTCCTTTGTCTCCTTTACAATTTTTTTCTATAACCATTAGAAACAAAAGGGGTGACAGCACACTCCCCTGCCTTAGTCCAGTTTCATTTCTAAACCATTCCGTCTTTCCAGCCGGTGTCTGTATGTTGATAATGCAGTTGTTGTACATTGCTTGCACCTTTTCTGCAGTTTGTGCACCCAGTCTCTTTTTCACTATGGTTTTCCAAACTTTCTCCCTGGGAGCACAATCATATCCCTTAGCTAGATCTATGAATTGCATGACCAGATTGTTTCCATATCCCCAATTCTTTTCCATTAATTGCCTCATGCTGAAGACTGGGTCCTCTGTAGATCTTCTTCTTCTAAAGCCATGGTGTTCTTCTCGCAGCTCTCCTTCTACCTTTCTTCTCTTTCTTCTCTCTAATATCCTTTCCAGTATTTTTGTCACTTGTGATAAGAGTGTGATTATTGTATAGTTATCACACACTTTTCTGTTCCCACTTCTTAGACTTATGATGATGATTGTTGTTTAAAGGGGCCTAACATATAGGCCATCCCCCCCTCCCCATCTTAAAGACTGGTATTATTATTCCCTTTGTCTATTCTTCTGGCACATGTTTTCTGTTTCCATATGCACTTTAACAATCTGCACACCCGTGTTAGTCCAACAGATCCATCAGCCTTTATCATTTCCACAATAATTTCATTTATCCCTGGTGCCTTCCCCATTTTCATTTACGGACTGCTTATTCCTCCTCTAACTGTTATATCGTCTTCTACTGTTGAGTCATTACACCATATTACTACCATCGCCTCTGCACAATTTCACACGTTCAGCACTTTATCAAAATACTCCTTCCATCTTCTCTTTATTTCTTCTGGATGTGTTATCAACTCTCCACTCTCTCTTTCATCATCAGCTTAATACAAACTCTTTCTTTCCTATTACTTTGTATAATTCCATACAGCAGTCTTTTACTGCCAGCTTCATCCGTTTCCATCTTTTCTTTAAATTCTTCCCAATTTTTCTTCTCTTACCAATTTCTTACATTTCCTTTTATTATCAAGTTGCTTCCTTTTGTTTTCTTTTTTATCTCTATTCCATTCATGCCATGCTTTCTTTTTTTCTTTCACTCTCATCAGTGTTCTGCCACTCTAACATCTGCCCCACTTATAAATGTTCTTTTGAAGTTGAACTAATCACCTTCCACCTTTCCTACTACAGTAACTGGAAGTTGTTGTTTCAGTCTCTCCAGAAATTCTTCCTGTACATTATCTTTTAATTTCTACACTTTTATTTTGCTATCTTTTATTTTAATTTTTCCCACTCGTCTTTGCTATCACAACTCTATGATCTCTAGTAAATGCTTCTTCTGGTAAAACTGTTATATCCATCAGCTGTCTATGATTTGTCCTTTCCTCAGAAAGTAATCAGTTACTGGTTTTATTCTTCTGTCATATCTTACAGTTTGACTTCTTGTAATTCGATTGCATCATAGATGTAGTAGTTACTGACTTAGAGTCAACATAACGTTTGAAGAAATTATTGACCTCCTTATTTCTCATCTCATAACCACTACTTGTCTGCTTATCATAATCATTATTGTAACTTAGAGCACAGAAGAATTACTAAATTGTTGAATAAGGCCAATATTTCATAAACATATAACATCTGCAACATTCCTTTTATGACCAACATGTGTAGTGCTCACAGCAAAACGTTATCCTGATAACTGGTGACTGAAAGCTTAAGTTTTAATACAGTCTTACCATACTTTAGGCCAAACAATTCTAACATTAGTAACTAAATCCAATGCAGTCTTATCTCTATAATGTAGAATTAAGTGTTTGGAATATACTTTTTTCATGTGCAAACTTTTAAAACATGAATACATGATGCACAATAAACTACAACACACATGTATGCACTTCTATGCCTTATGGTGTTTTATTAGTAATGAAATGGCATATGGCTTTTAGTGCCGGGAGTGTCCGAGGACATGTTCGGCTCACCAGGTGCAGGTCTTTTGATTTGACGCCCGTAGGCGACCTGCGAGTCATGATGAGGATGAAATGATGATGAAGACAACACATACACCCAGCCCCCCCTGCCAGAGTAATTAACCAATGATGGTTAAAATTCCCAACCCTGCTGGGAATTAAACCCGGGACCCCTGTGACCAAAGGCCAGCAGGCTAACCATGGAGCCAGACAGTGTTTTATTAGTAATAAATATGAGGTTTTACATGAATCACTGATGATATGAGGTATTGAATTGTAACATACAGTATAAGGAGGGAGGTAGTGGGTTGTAACCATTTGTCATCAAATGCGGTATTAGCTTATGCAATGAACAGTGTAAAAATGGCAGTTTTGCAATTTTTGTGGTTTACAAGGTCTTGCACCTCCATCATCCATATCACTTCTGTAGACCTAAATATGATCTAGATTATCTTTCTTCAACAGAAACCCAATGGTGGAAGATAATGCAGATATCAACAGTGAACTCTTCAATTCGGTAGACTTTTTAATAAGAAATTCTGCTGAGTGCCTGTCGCTTGAGCAAAAGGTTCAATTGAAAGCAAGAATAGCCCGTCCTAAGTTAAATATTTCTCATAAAGATGGAAAATTTACCCGAATGTTTCAGGAAAAGTGGTATAAGAAATACCGATGGTTGGCAGGGAACAAAACGACTCAAAAATATCATTGTTACTATTGTTTAATGTTTGGAGGAGAAGAATCGTGGTGCAAAGAAGGCCTGACAACCCTAAAACATTTTGAAGAAAAAGCTTCAAAACATGCCAATAGTAAACAACACATAAAAAACTCTGAGGCATTTCACATGCTTGGAAGATACAGGATTGACCATTGCATTTCAGAAAGTGAACGTGATCAAGCTAGAAAACACAATGAGAATGTCACACGTAATCGAAATATTGTGGGCCGCCTTATTGATGTTGTTTGTCACTTGGGAAAGCAAGAATTAGCTTTCAGAGAACCCGATGGGAGTGTAGCTTCTCTCAACAGAGGGAACTACTTAGAAACTTTAAACCTACTTGCGCTAGGTGAAGGGTTAATGAAGGATCATTTAGAAGCCAGCTCTGTTTTTAAAGGAACTTCACCTGAAATCCAGAATGATTTAATAAAATCTGTTACTGTTGTGATACATGAGCAGATCCGTAGTGAAATAAACAATGCAACTTTTGTATCAATTCAGGCAGATGAGACTACTGATGTTTCTGTAAAGGCACAGCTGAGCATTATTGCTAGATTTGTCCTTGGAAAAAATGTAGAAGAGCGTTTTATGGGGTTTTATGATGTATCAGGTGATAAAAGTGCTGAAGGCATGTCAAAGAAAATAATTACAGTGTTAGAGAAATACAATATGCAAGAAAAACTTGTTTGCCAAACATATGACGGAGCTTTGGTCATGGCAGGCTGTTACGGCGAAGTACAAGCCATTATACGCCGAAAATATCCCAAAGTTATCTTCATGCACTCCTATGCACATCAGTTGAACTTGGTGCTATTACATGGTGCCAAAACAATTAAACAAGTGAAACTCTTTATTTGCAGTCTCTCTGCATTTAGTTCATTCTTCAGTGGATCTACAAGTCGATCAGAGCTGCTTCAACAGCAAGGATTCCAACTTCCCGGTCCAGCGCAAACACAATGGAACTATCTCTCGGATGCCGTGTCTACCATCAAAGATCATTATTCCGAGCTGCGATGCGCCTTGAGTCACATAACTGAATCTGATGACTGGGATCCTGACTCTGTGCATAGCGCGATGAGTCTTCTAAGAATTTTAAATTCCTTATTGTTCACTTTTCTGCTTTGTTTTTTCAATCGAATTTTTGTGATCAGCGAACACCTTTTTAATGTTCTTCAGTTGAAATCAGCAGATGATGTAAACTTGTGTGTGAATGAAATTAGAGTTGCCAAATTAAACATTTTATCTTTACGTTCAGAAGTAGTTCTTGAGACGTGCCTCCAAGAAAGTCTGGATTTGAAACCCAACAACGAGGATGAATTTGAACAGCAACATTTCATTGACACCTATAAACGTGTTGCTTTTGGGATTGTGGACTCAGTCGCAATACAGCTGGAACAAAGATTTGGTCGCTTTGAAGAAATTTATTTTGTAGAACTTTTGAATTACAAAAATTTTGCTCGGTACAGAAAAGTCTTTCCTCAAACTCTTTTCCGAACACTAAAGAAGACTTATCGTGATGATTTTGACTTCGTTGTACTACAAAATGAACTGATTGTTATTTACAGCTCTGAAGACAAAGCACTTCCTTGCAGAGAGTTGTTGGGGTTTATTGTTAATAATGAACTCCAAACAGTATATGAACAAACACTGAAATTGCTCCAGCTGATTCTCAGTATTCCTATTAGTTTGGCCTCTGCCGAACACTCAACAAGTACTTTGAAAAGAATTAAGACATATCTTCGTAACACAATGACCAACAGTGGGCTGTCCAATATAGCAACAATAGCAATAGAGAAGGAACTTAGTTACAATTGTTCTCGAGATACTTTGTTGAAAGAAAGAGTTATAGACATCTTTTCAGAGATGAAAGGTAGACGCATGGACTTGATTTACAAGAAAATGTAGAGAGTAAGTATGGTGGCCACATACTCCTTCAAAACAGGATGGAATGAATTTTGCAATATAACAATTTGTTTCTTTTTATCTTTTTATTTTTATTCAATAAGGAACAAAATGAAGTAATAGAAACACTGTTCACCAGTTATTTATTTTTTAAATATTATTAGCAAGCTTGATTTTTATACAGTAATCTTATTTCTTTTTGCTCTGTAGTGTGTACTTTAACTGTTTGCTGGTGTCCGTTAATCTACACATGTCATGCTGTTGTGTTTATGGTACATGACATTAGACTTGACAGACTGTAAAACAGGGCAATTGCCGTTGCCCGTCCTGCAGGAGCATCTGTAATTAAAAAAGAAAAAAAAAGATGCTGAATACAGGATCTCTCCCCAAAGCTATTTAACATGCACAGTTAAAGCCAACCATTTGCTAAATACAGCAGTGAAAGTAAGAGTAAACTTAATGACAAAGATAGAAGGGTATTAAAAGGCATTGTGAAAGCTAATAAGAAAACTGCTTGTACTCTTAAAGAGGTAAAAGAGCTGTATCGACAATTTCCTAATCCTGTATCTCCCAAACAGTGAAGGGGTGCAGAGGGGTGGGGGTTACCAGATACACATTATTTACAATGGACCTGCACTAAAACCGCTGGGATGTACAGTGTTTTCATTATTTTGTTTTTATCATCATCATCATCATTATTATTATTATTATTATTATTATTATTATTATTATTATTATTATTATTATTATTATTTTTGTTCACTGGGGCCATCAAGGACCGGTTTAAATCCTGTTGCATTTGGCAGTGAACTTTGCTTTTGTTTGAGCCCAGAATTCCCTCGTTCTTTGTGAGTGGGCCTGTTTGGGTTCCTCTTTCCAAAGGACACCGCATCTTTTCGTTTTTCTTTTCTTACAAAATTGTACAAAATTATATTGATATCCTCCTAGTCAGTGCTATAATATTTTACATCCAATTAACATGAAACTTAACATAGACATGGTTCAACCTGGCATAGGGTCATCCCCAGTAAGACATATACGTATATAATAAAATTAAAAACATCAGAAACTCAAAATGAAGTTTTCTGATGTTTTTAATTTTTTTATATATGGAATATGTGTCCTGCAAAGTTTTTTGACAGACCCGTTTCTGTCCAATGTTGTAACTAAAGATTCAGCTCTTTCTTGAAGTGGCATCTTTCTTACCCTTCCTCCTTCATTTCGGCACTGATGCAAGCAACCGATAAAGGACTGTTCTCATACAAAAGGCTGTGGAACTCCATATAAAGTTGTTCTTTTTCATCTGCCTTCAACTCTAAACAGCCATCTTTAAAACAGTGCTCTGGATTGCAGACACGGTTCTGGCAAGGAAAATGAGGAAAGGGTGAAATCTATTGCCTTGTTATATTATGGCATGCTGAACTAGCCTGTTACGTCTTTTACCCCTTATTAACCCAGTTTCTTTTCACGTGGTCGGGGATAAGGTGAGATGCAAACTATGTGGCAAAGTTTTCCAGACGCATGCCCTTCCTGATGCTGTCCTACTGAGAGGAGTTAATGAGAGATGAATGAAGATGAAATGGAATCATCACCCTTCTGTGAAAATCTCTGCTGGTGCCAGTAATCGAACCCGGGTGACCTCAATGGTACACAGCTATGCTGGCCACTATGCTACGGGAAGGACAGATGTGAAACAAACCTTACTTAACAATAAAATGAAATGGTGTATGCCTTTATTGGTCGAGAGAGTTATAAGGGCTGGTTCGGCTGCCTATTTGCAACCCCATTTTCAGTATGCACCCATTTAGGAGGGGTTACACTGTGGAGATGATGATGAAAGACACACAAATACCTAATCCCAGAGTGAAGGGAATGAACCATTTAAGGTTAAAATTACCTGATCCGGCCGGGAATTGAACTTGGCATCCTCTGAGCAGAAGGCTAGTTTGCTGACCATTCAGCCAAGAGCCCGAAAACATCATAAGCTCTCTAATGGTGCGACTCCATGTCTGAATGGTCAGCGTTGAGGCCTTCGGTTCAGAGAACGCCGGGTTTGATTCCCAACCGGGTCAGGGATTTTAATTGCGTCTGGGTGTTTGTGTTTGTCCCAACACTTCCCTCTTCATATTCAGGCAACACACTGCACTACCAATCACCACAAGAACACACAATAGTGATTACATCCCTCCACATAGGGTAGGTGTCAGGAGGGGCATCCGGCCATTAAACAGGGCCAAATCCACATATGCGACACAGTTCACACCCGCGACCAGACAGATGTGGAAAAAGTGGTAGAAGGAGTAGAAGCTCCCTAACAGTATGCCTACATAAAATGTGTAATGTATAACCTGTAGGTTAAGTGTAGTCACATCGTATATTACTTATGCAATACCGGGTTTATCATTTTTCAGCTCGTTTTGCGTTGGTGATATTTTACTACTTTTCGCATGAAGTATCAAGTCAGGCAAATACTAATGTGTTTAAAATAAATTGAAGGTTTATATCATTTCTAGTAATGCCAAATTAAAGATGTGTTAGCCAAGCAATCTAGCCGCTGGCTTCTACCCAAAGCACTCATGGTTCGAAACCCAGTCAGTGCAAGTGGGATTTTGAAATGGAAAGAGATGTGTCTGTTGTTCGGATTCCATGCAAAACTGGAGGTCCCATGCCTTTGATTATCTCAATAGTCATATAAAACTAACAATGGAATCCCTCATTACCAGAGCCTCAACCCTATCCACCTCATTTGATCTCCTCCCCTATCATTCCTTTTTTGTAATGCAAAATTCTTTCATCTTTCCAATGTGCCTAGGGAAGTTTTCAGATCGGCCTACGTTTTAATGTATTTGGCTTGTTATACACCCAAACAGAAAGTGAACGTAGCTAATTGCTTCATTTTCCTAAGATTTTCATCATAAATGTGCTCAGCAATCCTGACATCACACTTCTCACCAACCCTGTATTGTATAAACAGCATAGCTTGTGACCGAGCCATACAGCATTGTTCCACTTACTTGGATTTAGCAGGGATATTCCTCCCACGTCAACTTATATATGCCTTCCCCTGACCCCTCAGTGTTTTATATTTAATATCCTTCCACTCACTCACGTTCACTTTACGTTTTCTGATCTGTTCAGTTGGTTTATACTACTAGGACTCAACACAACATCTCCCGGGCTCACCATATTGTAGACTCCACCGTGGCATACAGCGTTGTTCCACCAGGTGCCAAACTTATAGACTTGCAACGAGGTACTTGTAAATGACATCCTGCAGTGTTTTGTGTGGCGATGCACGCAGAATGCTCTATACATCATTATTCGACCATAAACTCAACTTGACAAAAAATGTGCTATACAGCGTTGTTCGATGGCATGCTTCAATTAGGATTCTCTCGGAGGACAGGAAGGAAGGTGGCTTCCCTCAAACAATGTACGGGATACAGTACCTGTACATGAGAAATGGGAAGGAAAGAGGGAATTGTAGAAGACAGGTGGTCTGATGTTTTAAGCGGAAGGAAATTGCAGGCTAAGGGCTCTATTCAGGAGCAGAATTCACGATGGGTATCGGTGAGAAATCTGTATGAGTCACTGCAGGTAGAACAACATAAAGAAGATGTGAAACAGGGAGCTGTTGCTGAGGAGTGTGGAAGTAAGAGGAAGGAAAAGGTAGGACAGGGAAATGTAGAGTAGGGGATAGGAAAAGAAAAGTGGAATATCGTCATGAGAGGGAGAAAAGGGAGGGGGAAGTAGCTTCTGTAGTCGGCAGGAATGATAGGGGAGGGGATCAAATGAGGTGGATAGGGTTGAGGCTCTGGTAATGGGGGATCCCATTGTTAGACTTGTGGGGAAAGTGTGTGGAGGAAACGGAAACAGGGTAAAATGTTATCCCGGAATTAAATTAAGGCAGATGTTGAGGAAAATAGAAGGGAAAGGAGAAGGTGGTAGTTTTTTTATGTAGGTGTACCAACAATATAAAGCAAGAAGGTATAAGTACAAACATAGTAGGCGATGTGTGGGATCTGGTAAATGCAGCCCGGGTGAAGTTCAAGGAAGCGGAAATTGTTATTGGTGGAATACTGTGTCGGAGGTATACTGACTGGAAGGTGATCGGGGATTTAAATGAGACTGTAAAGTGCATATGTGGGGAAACTTGGAAACTTGAAAGTTTGAATTCAAGAGGACAAATTGGGGCAATTATTAATTTATAGGATGAGGAGTAAGGGATTGGATTAAATTATCAAGGGAAATGTTTGATAAATTTCCAATTTCTTTGAAAATTTTAAAGAAAAACCTAGGTAAACAAGGAAACAATACCCCCAATGGTGTATTGATGGGGAATCTGCTGCTTGGATGACAGTCCTAAATTCAGATTGATTGATTCATTCTGGGAGTGAGATTTGTAGATCCTCATGGGTGGGTAGGAGATAGGGATCTGCACTCAGATGGTGTTCACTAGAACCACGTTGGTATGTATAAGTTAGGAAGTTTGTTTAGAAGGATTATAGGGAAGTACATTCAGGGAAACAGGATGGACTAAGAAGTGGTGATAAGGGTACAGTGATCTGGAAATCAAGTAGGGATGACATAAGAATGTTAGTATTGAACTGTAGAAGTATTGTAAAGAAAGGAATAAAGTAATTTAAGAGATGTATATTCACCAGATATTATAATAGGAGCTGAATCATTGCTGAGAAATGGTGTAGTGGATGAAGAAATGTTCTCACAGGACTGGAGAATTTATCAGGATAGGAATTCTGGTGAAGTAAGAATTTGTAAGCTACGAAATAGTTAAAGATGACAACCTTGAAATTCTAAGTGTAAGGCTCATCTCTAAAGATAATAGGCACCTTGATGTTTTTGGAGCGTCCAGACCTCTAAATGGTGATGCAGACATTAATTTGGAATTATTTGATAAGATAATCAGCTATGTGAGAAACGATACGGTAAGGAACGTGATTGTAGTGGGTGATCTCAATTTACCAAATGTCAATTGGGAAGGTAATATAAATGACAGGAAGCATGACCCCAACAGATGACAAATAAGTTAATCTGGATAGGACAGCTGAATCAGAAAGTGATGGAACTAGAGGGAAGAATATTCTGGACATGATGCTGGTAAAACCAGATGAACTCTATAGAGAAACTGAAGTAATAGATGATCACAAAGCTGTTTTTGTCATAGTTAAAAATAAATGTGACAGAAAGGAAGGTCGTAAAAGTAGGACTCGCAGGCAGTACCATATGGCTGATAAGACGGGCATGGGGGAGCTTTTAAAAAGTAATTATAATCAATGGAAAGTGGTAAATAAAAAATGTAAACAGACTGTGGTATGGTTTTAAAGCAATTGCAAAAGAATGTGAAAACAGGTATGTACCTTTTAAAAGTGGTAAGAAATTGTGAAGACCCTCTACAGGGTGTATCAGAACTATATGTTGTTTTTGTTTAGTCATCAGCCTGAAGGCTGGTTGGATCCTCAACAGTTCCACCATGAGCTGTCATAGATGGCCTAGGCATCACTGAAGAGGCGTACTAGGGAAATGAGGAGTGAGGTAGTTTCCCGTTGCTTTCCTCACCGAGCCAGAAGTTGCTATTACTTATCAGTCTGCCAACCCACTGAAATGCATGCACCAACCGACCCTATGAGCAACAGTTTCACACCATTCATAGCAGGGACTGGCTGCGTAAGGAATGGCATTACTAGCATCGCTCATACCTCAGTCACTTTCATATCGTCAAAGCCAAGGATAAGACAGAGACAGATCAATGAAAGTAACAAAATTGCTCTAGCCCATACCAGAAGACATAGTGCAGTGTAAACACTAGGTCCCGCCAGCAAAGGCATATCAGAACTATACCAACAAAAAATCAGGAATACTCTTCGGGTTAAGAACGATGTTGCAATCGGATTGGTGGAGAAAATGTTTCTTTTCGAGAAATTGAGGTTACTTTTTGTTACTTCCAGGCATGCAATTCAAATGGACAAACTTGCCGAATTTGCTATACCAGAGCACAAGCCACTGCCGTGCTTCAGGGAATTGCAGCAGAGGGCAAGCGAAGTTTATGATGGACACTGAAGTAATGCTCCGCATGTATGCAGAAATTTCCTCATTCAACTCGCGCAGGATTATTCTTGTCCTTTACATGCAATATCAACCGTTCGTTTACTAAACAGCTGTAACTGCACATACAGTACAAGAACACACTGTAATTAAGACACACTTGTTAGTCCAGGAATGCACCAGATTGTTTCTCCTCTTTTATGTTGGTCGCAGTAACATTCTTTATTACTGAACATGCTTGAAGTTGCAACTCTGCTGCCCCACGATTGTTTAATCCTCCACTCACAACATTGTATATGGAATGAAACACTGAACGAAGGAAACAATACACCCAATGGTTTGATTGCAGTAGGGGTTCAATATGCCCCCCTCCTACTTCGATGCAGAATTCACAACAGTGTAGTAGTGACCTTTGGACTCTGTTCTGGATGTGTGGTGTGTTGCGCATTACCTCTGACTCCCCCTTCCCTTCCCTTCCCTTCCCTTCCCTTCCCTTCCCTTCCCTTCCCTTCCCTTCCCTTCCCTTCCCTTCCCTTCCCTTCCCTTCACTTCCCTTCCCTTCCCTCCAATGACTAACTGCAACAGGCAGTGGCTGGTTCTTTGCCATACCAAATACCGCAAGGCCGTCCATTTGAATAGCATGCCTGGAAGTAACAAAGTAAGATTATTTCTTTTAAAAAAAATTTCTCAGATTGCACCAGCATTCTTAACATAACTCAAAGAGCATCTCTGATTTTGTTGTCGGTATAGTTCTGATATACCTGTATATTATAACAGAGAAGTAAAGATACTAGAATGGAAGTGCAGGTCGTGAAAAAGATTTCAGAATGATTGTGGAAGTAAGGGGAAATTGAAGGAACTTACTAGGAAATTGAATCTAGTGAAGAAGTCTACTACACATAACATAATGGCAAACATAATTGACATTCATACAAATTTTAATGAAAAATGGAAGGGTCTGTATAGGTACTCTAAGGCAGAAACAGATTCCAAGGAGGATATTCCAGGAATCATTAATGAATGGAGCAAGAGAAAGAGAGAGAGAGAGAGAGAGAGATTGGATCTACAGAAGGCAGAAATATTCAGTCAGCAGTATGCAAAGATTATTGGGTACAAGGATAATGTCCAGATAGCAAAGGTGACTAATACTAACAAAGTATTGGAATTTACTTATAATTACAAAGACATTACAATACAAAGTTAAAAACTAGAAAAGCAGCTGGAATTGATACGATTTCTCGGGCTATACTAAAGACAGTGGGTCGGTATATTGTACCATATTAGAAGTACTTATTTGATTACTGTTTGCATGAAGGAGCTACAATATGCCCCCCTCCTACTTCGATGCAGAGTTCACAACAGTGTAGTAGTGACCTTGGGACTGTGACCTTTGTATATCAAATGAGTGCAAAGTTGCTATAGTAACCTGTGTATAAAAGAAAGGGTGACATACATACATACATACATACATACATACATACATACATACATACATACATACATACATACATACATACTGTGCCCTTTTCAAGGCAACAACTGCGGTGAACTTCTTCCTTCTTCTGTGCGCCGGCTGCTCCTGTAATCAATGACATTTAAATGATACTCACCGCTGCATGTAGACTCTTCTTCCTCAGGCGCGGTGCGTCCGTATATCCCCGAAGATAGGCCACACGTCGATCAGGGAGTGAGGAAATAAAAAGTTGGGGTAAACTATAAATGACGGTACCCAAAGACTGAATTAAAATTTAAATAACAAACTGATTTATTGAATAAAGTGCAAAGTGCCAAAATTTATGAAAAATAAACAGGTGAAGAATAAGTAAAGTGAAATGAAATGAGACTAAGGAAATTAAAGATTGAAGATCTGCCTTACAATAACTCAGTTATCTGCCTAATAAAACTGACTGAAGGTGAATCAAATTAATTAAAATATTCAGGTTATGTTCCAGATTACGTTGACTCAGTCTTCAAGACGATGACGTGAATAAATTTAAAACTCTGGTCAGAAAACACCACCTCATTTGAAATACTGAATTGAAATACATGGAAATGTCACTCAAAATAAATTAGTGTGGTCAATTAATTAATTAATTAATCATCAAATCAACACTGACTCAGAGGTGTTTATCAAATATTTAACACATGTGACTTAGCTGGGAAACAACCAACTTTAAAATAATCGTGGACTGCACTAACCATGTGTAACAAATAAGGAATCAAAGAAACAGCCATGAACATCGTACTCCATTTACCACGTAACCACTGCCATATTCAAACACCTGCTCGTTGCAAAACAAGACATTATTGAAACATGAACCTGAGTGTTACAATCACTCATTTAATTATTTAAACTTCACTTGGTTGACTGTGATAGCCTGGACCTCTTTAAAATATAAATGATGATTAGGCCAAGTGCCTCATGTTTACATTTCAAATGAAGCGATCCTTGTACATTAAAATTTTACTTAATTTGCCGCTGACTGTATTTCATTACGAACTCATAATTTGTGGTACCACCACTAGATGGAGGCAGACCCCATCTCATTTACCTCATTCATTGCGGCAGTTATTATACAACTGGTTCATTAAAGATTGCTTCATTTCCTAATTTAAAATGTAGTGGATTTTAAAGGTTTGGTAATTACTGAATGCCTGGTATGAGCATACCACTACTACTATGAACTAATCGATGATCTCTTATCCTAACACATGAAATCATATTTACATAATTAGACCTGTTAATGGAGAAACATTACTCCAACAAAAGAAAATACAGAAATCAAAACTAGCCTAACTACACCTATCTATTTACATCAAATCAAATGCAAATAATTCACATACGATCACATTCCACAAATAAACGGTAATAAAAGAAAGAATAATAAATAAACAAATCTAGATCCCAAAATCGCTGCCTACTGAAAATTAATAAGGATGAAATGCGCAAAATATCGGAGTATACAGAAAAATTTACCCCGCTACGAGTAGCAAAAATATTGTGAATTTGATGGCAATCTCTAACCTCAGACGACAAATGTCTGGCCATGACACAATTTAACCTTTATGGACAATAATTACTGCTACTCCATGTCATCCATGACTCTACATGACTATCAAAATACACATTGATTCGTCGCTCTGCTCACATGTACTACGGCTAGCATAAACTGGCCTATTTGCCAAGCATCTACTTTCCCTAGAACTATTTGAAACAAAATACAGGCTTCTGCCTACAATCATTACCCATGTCGTTACGTATTTAGCACTCTTGGTTAAATTATTCATCTCTCAATTCTATTTACTCATCATTATTCTCGACGTAGTACCTCATAATGCGGCCTCGCTCGTATCCGGCGGGCGAAATATTTGTCGTGCACATCTCTATTTCTTACGACAGTTCATGACATGGTCCAAATATCACATTTCCATTATCAACGCAGATCATCAGGGATATTATTCACTTAGCTCGATCTCTAGATCATTCTCTGCTTCACATATCACAAAATATCAGAGCTGACTCATCAATGGCTTCCTGTCACTAACTGTTTACTAAAAATGACGAGATTGCCTCTCAAAAACACGGCTATTGAAAAATGTGTAACCGCAACTACACAGAAATAAATACTCGCGTCTACCAAAAATCGTCGCAAAATAAACGGTATAAGGACTACCGGAAACGGTCATCTGAATGATGATTCCACAACATAAAACAAACTGAATGCGCAAAATAGCAAAATAAGCATTAAAATCAACAAGGCGGCGTCTACAAAATCACAACTCCAACAGAAATGTCGCTCAAAACTAAAGTTATAATAACATTATTATTATTATTATTATTATTATTATTATTATTATTATTATTATTATTATTAATATTATAAATCGGCATTACACTCCTTGAGATCTCGTAATATAGCATCCTAAATTGTCAAAGTGACTTACTACAATGATCCATAATAATACGCAAACACATCTACATAAAGGAAGTGCACAAATAACCCTAGCTAAAAGCGCAAAAAATTATTATTATTATTATTATAATTATATTTATTATTATGTGAATTATTTACAATCCTATCTAACAGTCTAAGCTACCTTTGATCATCGATTAGTTCACAGTCCTACATATTTATTTACATATTATTTTTGTTGATGCTCATACCTGGGTGCTGGAGGCATGTTGGATCACCCGCCGGGCTCCGTCATGATGAATTAGAATTCCATCTTGAAGCTGATGTGGTATTCCAAATTTTCACACACGCATACTTGATATATTTTTATCATGGCGTTACACACGTTCATATTAACATAACACACGCATTTTCTAGCACTTCAGTAAAGATGATACCATAGCACTGCATAGACTCCTGACGTGAAGTCGAAAGTTTCCTCTTCGCTACCTGCCTGAAGACACCTGCTGGTCTCAGTTTGTTTACTTACAGCTTACCGGTTGTTCACCTCTTCAGAACATAACAGTTTGCTCAAGGTCTTTAACATTGCGGCCTTCCATTAAAGAAAAGTCATTCTCCTCCCTGTCTGCTTTAACTAGTTTCTCCCCGAAAACATCTCGCTTGCCATAACAGTTTATTGTATGTGGTAAAAGCAAGCTAAAAGTGCAGTTTCCACTGATGTGGGGAAATTTATACTGATCGTCCTCCCAAAATGAAAGAATAAATAGCTTTCCAACAAATGTCAAACTACACGTGGATTAGAAAGGTTTTATGTAGTTACGTGTCGCAACATGTTCCATTGTTCGTCTCTGTTGGTAATGTGAGTTCATTTAAGGCAAGTGTTGAGAAATATAGCTATTGCCTGTTATCTCTGCATAAATTCAAAATAAAATACAGTTTGTTAAAAGTGTTCATTTCTCCTGGAATATCACTCTCCCAAGTAAAATTCATGGCTCACTCGGATGCCAACAAGTGTCTCTGATCGTGTTCCTACCAGACAAAAGTAAAGTTCAAAGCTGACTAACTGAATTAGCTGACACACTCTAAACACAGTGAACACACTAAACACAGTGAACACACTAAACACAGTGAACACACACTGAACACACAGTCACTGAAGATTCACCACTCTGCTCACTGGTTTTGTAATGAGTTCTCCCCCCACCTTGAAAATAGTTCTGTGGAAGGGATGTGGCGTAGTGATCTAGCACTTGGGAGCGCTTTATCATACATCCGTAGGTTAAAGTTTCAAAAATTATGTACAAAATCTTCCTAATTTCGGTCTGACTTACTTGTTATATTGCGCCGTGGGAAACGATCACAGGATAATCCACACGACGGCGCGCGTCACCGGCGTTATTTTCTTCCAGCGAATGGCTCCTTCCCGCCATGACAGTTCAATTCCTGGGCGATACTACTCTTCCATGTGAAGTTAAATTTTATTAATTAGGCACTAATTAACCACAGATTTGCACCGATAAATTTTCAAATATTATTAGGAAGTCAGGACACTGTTTTCCACAACTCTTCCGGGCTCCAAATAGCGAAATACTGACTGTAGATTCCCGCTATGACAGGACATTCAAATTTGGAATTTTGTGATTGGCTGAGACTTTCGCGCTCTTCGCAGCATGGATGTTTCCATTTTCTCCCAAGGGTTGGTGGGTGTTATCGTTGTCTCCCTTGTCCTGCTAAGTAGGTCAAGCCTCAACGCGTGATTTTCTCGTGAGAACCAAGTAGAAAGTTGCCACTCCTAGGCGGTACCATAAAATTTATTGGATGCAGTACTCAAGTCGGTCTATAAGTTGCTCGTGCTCTAAGACAAGTTTCGAGGATTTCCTTGCCGACTGACTGGCGCCAGAATGTTCCTTTGTGACCGCTAGCTCTCACAGCCTACTGTAGTATTCGATATGCGAATTATTCAATTTTTAATTCATAGATTAATGATGTAAATTCGCTTATGGGTGTAATACATACATACATACATACATACATACATTATCATTAAAGACTGTTATGCCTTTCAGCATTCAGTCTGCAAGCCTCTGTGAATTTACTGAACGTTGCCACAATCCTCTATTTGCAACTAGTGCTGTGGCCTCATTTAGTTCTATAACTCTTATCTTTAAATCGTTAGAAACTGAGTCTAACCATCGTTGTCTTGGTCTCCCTCTACTTCTTTTACCCTCCATAACAGAGCCCATTATTCTCCTAGGTAACCTATCCTCCTCCATTCACCTCACATGACCCCACCACCGAAGCCGGTTTATGTGTACAGCTTCATCCATCGAGTTCATTCCTAAATTAGCCTTTATCTCCTCATTCTGAGTACCCTCCTGTCATTGCTCCCACCTGTTTGTATCAGCAATCATTCTTGCTACTTTCATGTCTGTTACTTCTAAATTATGAATAAGATATCCTGAGTCCACCCAGCTTTCGCTCCCATAAAGCAAAGTTGGTCTGAAAACAGACCGATGTAAAGATAGTTTCGTCTGGGAGCTGACTTCCTTCTTACAGAATACCGTTGATCGCAACTGCGAACTCACATCATTAGCTTTACTATACCTTGATTCAATCTCACTTACTATATTACCATCCTGGGAGAACACACAACCTAAATACTTGAAATTATCGACCTGTTCTAGCTTTGTATCACCAATCTGACATTCAGTTCTCTTGGATTTCTTACCTAGTGACATCAATTTAGTCTTTGAAAGGCTAATTTTCATACCATACTCATTGCACCTATTTTAAAGTTCCATGATATTAGACTGCAGACTTTCGGCACAATCTGCCATTAAGACCAAGTCGTCAGCATAGGCAAGACTGATTATTACATTTCCACCTAACTTAATCCCTCCCTGCCATTTTATGCCTTTCAGCAGATGATCCATGTAAACTAGTTGCTATAGTAACCTGTGTATAAAAGAAAGGGTGATATACATAAAGCTGAAAATTAAGGCCAGTCAGATTGACATGTGTTTTGCATGTAAGCTTTGGGAAAACATTCTCTCTGATTATATTAGACCTGTTTGCAAAATTAATAACTGGTTCAATAGAAGGCAGTTCAGTCTTAGGAAAAGTTATTCCACTGAAGCTCAACTTATAGGATTCCAGCAAGATGTGGCAGATATCTTAGATTCAGGAGGTTAACCAGACTATCTATATTTGATAGGGTAGATCATAGGAGACTACTGGCAAAAAATGATTGCAATTGGACTAGACAAATGAGTGACTGAATGGGTTCCTATATATTTCTAGAAAATAGAACTAAGAGAATTTGAGTAGGTGAAGCATTATCTGATCATGTAATTATTAAGAGTGGTATTCCTCAGGGCAGTATTATTGGACTTTTATGTTTCGTTTTATATATATATATACAAATGATATGAGTAAAGATGTTGATCGAGTAAAAGAGTGGAATCAGAGGTAAGGCTTTTTTGCAGATGATGTTATTCTGTATAGAGTAATAAATGAGTTACAAGATTGTGAGCAACTGCCACGTGACCTCGATAATGTTGTGAGATGGACAGCAAGCAATGGTATGATGATAAACAGGGTTAAAAGTCAGGTTGTGAGTTTCACAAATAGGAAAAGTCCTCTCAGTTTTAATTTCTGTGTTGATGGGGTGAAAGTTCCTTTTGGGGATCATTGTAAGTATCTAGGTGTTAATATAAGGAAAGATCTTCATTGGGGTGATCACATAAATGGGATTGTATATAAAGGGTACAGATCTCTGCACATGGTTATGAGGATGTTTAGGGGTTGTAGTAAGGATGTAAAGGAGAGGGCATATAAGTCTCTGGTAAGACCCCAACTAGAGTATGGTTCCAGTGTATGGGACCCTCACCAGTATTACCTTATTCAAGAACTGGAAAAAAAAAAAAGTCGAAAGAAAAGCAGCTCGATTTGCTCTGGGTGATATCCAACAAAAGAGTAGCGTTACAGAAATGTTGCAAGGTTTGTGCTGGGAAGAATTGGGAGAAAGAAGATGAGCTGCTCGACTAAGTGGTATGTTCTGAGCTGTCAGTAGAGAGATGGCGTGGAATGACATTAGTAGACGAATAAGTTTGAGTGGCGTCTTTAAAAGTAGGAAAGATCACAATATGAATATAAAGTTGAAATTCAAGAGGACAAATTGGGGCAAATATTCATTTATAGGATGGGGGGTTAGAGATTGGAATAAATTACCAAGGGAGATGTTCAATAAATTTCTAATTTCTTTGAAATCATTTAAGAAAAGGCTAGGAAAACAACAGATAGGGAATCTGCCACCTGGGCGACTGCCCTAAATGCAGATAAGTATTGATTGATTGATTCATTGAATCAGAGATAAGGCCTCTTGCAGATGATATTATACTGTATAGAGTAATAAATAAGTTACAAGATTGTGAGCAACTGCAAAAATACCTCGACAATGTTGTGAGATGGACAGCAAGCCAATGGTATGATGATCAATGGGGGTTAATGTCAGATTTTAGGTTCACTAATAGGAAAAGTCCTCTGAATTTTAATTGCTGCATTGATGTTGTAAAAGTTCCTTACAGGGATCACTGTAAATACCTAGGTGTTAATGTAAGGAAAGATCTTAAGGATAATCACATAGACAGGATTGAAAATAAAGGGCACAGATCTCTGCACATGATTATGAAGGTATTTAGGGATTGTTGTAAAGATGTAAAGGAGAGGGCATATAAGTCACTGAAAAGACCACAACTAGAGTATGGTTCCCTTGTATGATACCCCTCACCAGGATTATTTGATTCAAGAACTGGAAAAAATCCAAGAAAATGAGCTCAATTCGTTTTGGGTGATTTCTAATAAAAGAGTAGCATTGTGCAAATGTCTTTGAAGACTTGGAGAAAGGAGATGAGCTGCTCCACTAAATAGTATGTTCTGAGCTGTCAGTGGAGAGATGGCGAGGAATGACATTAGTAGACGAATAAGATTGAGTCGTGTTTTTAAAAAAAAACAAAGTAAGATCACAATATGAAAATAAAATTGGACAAGAGGACAAATTGGGGCAAATATTAATTTAGAGTAAGAGGAGTTAAGGATTGGAATAATTTACTAAGGGAGATGTTCGATAAATTTCCAAATTCTTTGTCATTATTTAAGAAAAGACTAGGAAAATAACTCATAAGGAATCTGCCATCTGGACGACTGCCTTAAATGCAGATTAGTGGTGATCGATTGATTAGATAGTAAGGTACCTTCTAATTGGACAAAAGCAGTACTTGCACCTACAGTACTTTTAGGCAAGGGAATAGGGAGTATTACAACAACTATTGAGGTATTTTATTGTTCAGTATATCAGGCAAGGTATTCTGGCATTTTGGGAGGAAGGGTGTGATCAGTGGTGGACATTAAGTTGAATGAAAACCAGCATGGTTCTGGACCACAGAGAGCATGTCAGGAACGGATTTTCAGTATGTGCTGAGTAATGGAAAAATGCTGCAAAAGGAATAGTTATATGTATGTTTCACAAATGTTGCAAAGGCATATGACATGATTACGAAGGGAAAAGATGTCAACCGCACTGAGGGATTATAGAATTCAGAGTAGATTATTATGGGCAATGAAAAGTATTTATGCTGGTAATAGAGCAGCAGTGGAAATTGATGGGGGAGAGAGTTCTTGGTCAAAGTAGTTACAGAGTCAGGCAAGGCTGTAATTTTTTTTTTAAATATATATATATATATAGTACACGTGCATCATTTACTGAAAGTTAAGAGGGAGGGATTCAGTAGGATGAATATGTAGTCAGCAGTTTGGCCTAAGCCAACGATGTAGTATTAACGGCAGGTGGTGCTTAAAGCCTGCAATGTAATAAATTAGAGCTTGAAAAGTAGTGCACAGAGTATATGAAAATTAGAATTTCAAAGACTAAGATGATTTTAGTATGGAAGAAATCTAAGAGGACTAAATGTCAGTTTGGGAATACAAAACTGGACAGGTGGATAGTTAGGATGTGTATTCTCCTGAGATGGTAGTATACTAAGTGAAATTGAATCAAGATGCTGCAAAGCTATTGCAGTAAGCAGTATTCTGTGAAGAAGTAGTCAGCTCTTGGATGAAACTACCTTTAAATTAATCTTTTTTCAGATTAACTTTACTGTTTGGGAGTGAAAGCTGGGTAGATTCAAGGTATCTTATTCATAAGTTAGTAGAAATGGACATGAAAGTAGTAAGAATGATTGAGGGAACAATGACAGTAAGGTACTCAGAATGAGCAAATAAAGGGTAAGCTAGGAATAAACTTGAAGGATGAAGCTGTGCACATGTTGACTTTAGTTGTGGGTCTATGTGAGGTGGATGGAGAAGGACAGATTACCTTGGAGAAAAATCGACTTGTCATAAAAGGTAAGAGAAATAGAGGGAGAACAAGGCAACAGTATCTAGACTCAAATTTTAATTATGTAATAAGTGTGGAAATGAAACAATACAGTTAGTGCCAAATAAATGGTTGTAGAGGTGTGTAGTTTATTCACAGAGGCTTGCTGATTAAATGCTGAAAAACATAATAGTTTAACTATAATGAAAATATATGTATGCATGTTCATATTTTCAAACTCCTTCTATAAAAATAGGCTTAGTTATTTTTCCTGGTACCGAGGAAGTGGCCATGTAGTTAGGGTCGCACAGCTGTAAGCTTGCATTCGGGAGATAGTGGGTTCGAACCCCACTGCGGCAGCCCTGAAGATGGTTTTCCATGTTTTCCCATATTTAGACCAGGAAAATGCTGGGGTTGTACCTTATTTAAGGCTAAGGCCACTTCCTTCCCACTCCTAGCCCTTTCCTCTCCCATGGTTGCCATAAGATCCCTCTGTGTCGGTGCGATGTAAAGCAAATTGTAAAGGAAAAAAGACATTTCCTGGTTACATATAGATAGATCGATAGATAATGCTTTTATTTGTAGCGAAGTTAGTGCTCAAGGCCCTCTCTTACATCTAACCACTAGAAGAGTATACATCTGCATAACTTACAATTACAAATACAAATAATAGCAATAATATTGTTGTTAATAATGATAATAAAAGAATCCTTAATTTTAAAATTATAACTTCACTTTACTTTCTATATTTCTAGAAAATAAATCTGAGAGAATTAGATTAGGTGAAGCTTTATCTGACCCTGTAATAATTAAGAGGCGAATTCCTCAAGGCAGTATTATTATTAGAGCCTGGATTTCCATGTACTATCCAATCTGAAAATATGCACTATCAAAATTTAGTTCAACGTGGTTACATTTTCAGTTCCTTTTGAAACATTGTACAACAACTGGATGCCGTTATGCATCAGTAGACTAAGCGCCATTTGATGAAAATTGAGATTTTAGCGCCATCTTGTAGAGGAAGGCTTGAACTATTTATAAAAAATTCCCCACTGCATTACAAGAGGCCGTTAGTTGTTAGTAAACAGAAAACCTAAGCGACAAAGCGGAAATCAGTAAAAACGTAAATTGCATCAGTAGACTATGCGACTTTCCAGTCTGCATCATTGGATCAAGCGCCACATTCCTCACATTGCACGCGGATGACAGCGTGGGAGCCCGCATTTTCGATAGTGCTGACATTTTTACGTGGTGATACATTGAGTGGTTCATCAAGTGACGAAATTCAGCGATGTATCAAGTACTTCCAAAAGTAAGGAGAAGGACAATGTTACTAATGCAGCTTGCTAAGAAGGTTGCGTCTGAGAATCATTCTCCAGAATTTGATGGTGAATCTCAGGAAGTAAATCTAAATAAGTCAAGACAGGGACGACCACGGGAAAGTAGAGTTGCATTTCACCAGGCATTAATACCTCTGTGGCCAAAAGGCAACCCTATCTCTGAAGCCAAACTAAGAGACTTTGGTTCGCTGATGCACCTAATACCTACAGATGCCAAACAATTTTACCAGAATCTTCAAGCAGATTCTCAGATCGTGGATGACGTAGATGAGTTTAATGGAGATCCTGATTTCGAGATTGAATGAATTGAGAGCAACAATCTTATTACCTGTCCAGTGATTTGTGTGTATTTATGGGAGAAAATATCTTTAATCACATTTTCTGTCTCAAGCAGAACAAAACTTACCCATAGGCTTAAAAATATCACGTCAATACTGTACTCTCAGAATATAATAGGCCTATCGTGAAGGAAAATCCATTAAAAACTGTATAGACTAGAATGGCTCATGTCTTACCATTTGTATTTGACTCAAATAAGTTGAAATTCCTAAAATCAGTAAGTCGTTATAGCAACGACTTTAGAGAATAGCTTCCCTTCTAGAATTTCTCCATCTAAAACTTGAATAATGTACCGGAGTTGTGGCGCGGCTCGTGGTGGTTCAAGCACTTAGCGGGCCTTTTCAGACAGTAGGAGATTCAGTTTTTAATCATGGCTGCCACCACGTTGTATTTTTTTGAAGTTTTACTCAGTAGATACTCAACAGTTAGGGGTTATTGGTGTAGCATCGTGATACATTATTCGCACTTGAGAAAAACCTTAAATTGCATCAGTAGACTAAGCGCCATTTCTTGAAGAAAATCTATGTAGTGCGATTATAAAAATGTTGAAATTTGGTGAGAAGGTACAATCTATTATCCTACAACACCAGTAATACCATATTTAGTAAAATTATGTTCGCCCGAATTTACACATAGAACCAAATTTAAACGCGATTATCTCGCAACCAACTTTTGGCGCTTGGTCTAGTGATGCATAACGGCATCCAACTAATTTCTCCAAATTGTCTTCACTTAAGCTCATCCCTTTATCTGTCAGTTCATTCTTAAACACAGAAAATGTTGTACATCACAAGAAGTGATAGGTGCATACTTAAATGGACACATTTGAGACAAAGTGAAGTCAAATTGTACATCTTTTGCATGTTCACCACACAGTATGTCTTTTATAAGCCTGATGAATTCAAAATCAGGATTTTTATTTTTTTATTTTTTAATGTCGCACCAACACAGATAGGTCTTATGGCGATGATGGGATAGGAAAACTAAGGTACAGGCCCAGCATTTGCCTGGTGTGAAAATGGGAAACCATGGAAAACCATCTTCAGAGCTGCTGACAGTGGGCTCAAACCCATTATCTCAAAGCTGCGCGCCTCTAACTGCATGGCCAACTCGTCCGGTAAATCAGGATTTGACCAGATGACTTTGTTTTGTTTTTTGTTTTTTTTTTCTCTTTTTTTTTGTTTTTTTTTTTTTGCTAGGGGCTTTACGTCGCACCGACACAGATAGGTCTTATGGCGACGATGGGATAGGAAAGACCTAGGAGTTGGAAGGAAGCGGCCGTGGCCTTAATTAAGGTACAGCCCCAGCATTTGCCTGGTGTGAAAATGGGAAACGACGGAAAACCATTTTCAGGGCTTCCGATAGTGGGATTCGAACCTACTATCTCCCGGATGCAAGCTCACAGCCGCGCGCCTCTACACGCACGGCCAACTCGCCCGGTATGACTTTGTTCAGCTTATCTCTAGCTGCCGCAGCTACTTCTTCATGTGATGATTGCAAACATGTTTGAATGTCTTCAATAACAGCTAAAGATTCGACAAGAGGTAGACCTGTATCTTCCAACTTCGTTATCATAGCAGGCAATTTGCTAAAATTTGTTTTTATATACATTAAGTTTTGATGCACATTCTTTTTGTCAAATTCCACTTGCGCATCTTTAATGCAAGCAGCGTCATCTACTGGAAAACAGTCTACGACCAAAAACCGGAAAAAATGATTCAATTAAGTGTTATTACGCCTAATCAATGGCATTAAGCACATTTATGGTAAATTCAAAAAATCATTACATTTACTATTACCTATAGCCAGATTAATGATTTCTTATTGACTTAACTGCTTCAAAATTATTGCAGTAAAAGATTGCAGCATTTAGCCAGGTACCCCATCTCGTTGAAATAGGCTGTGGTGGCAAGGGCAAATCTGGCAAGCTCTTTCTGTATGCAGCAACACGATCAGGAGCTTTCAGGAATTTATTTAATATGAAAATATTGTGTCAATAGATGGTTTAGAATATTATTGCTTTTCAGAATACAATTTAATTAATATTCAACACTATATTTTATGCATTTATTTACCTTCTTTGTGGAAGAAATCAGTGTATTCACCTTCTCATACTTAAGACGTATTGTTTCTGCCACACGATGCAGCGCATGGGCTAAGCATGTAATGAGCTTCAAATTGATGTAAAATATTTTAAGGGCTTTTCCAGCCTTCACCATATATAAGTAAGGTAAGGTAAGGGTTATTCTGCCCGAAGGCAGGTCCAAACCTCCGAAGAGGTATGCCTGAGCCAGAGTTTACGTGCGGTAGGGTGGCCAGTTCTTTTCCGCTCCTCCATTCCCTTACCCCCTACCAATAGCGCGTGGCAACCCATCCAACTCCTGACCACGCCCAATGTTGCTTAACTTCGGAGATCTCACAGGATCCGGTGTTTCAACACGGCTAAGGCCATTGGCATATATAAGTAAATTATCACAAAATAATTTATTCTATTGTGCCACCTATTCAATACAAGCCACCATATATAGCGCAGCATCACTCAACAGTAGGAGAACCCTTTCCTTATCTAAATTATTTGGCCACAAAATTCCTGAAATATCAGTAAAAGTATTAGAATTCATTTACATTTTAAATCACGATGTACATCATTTTGTAAGATAATTTACCAAAATTAATGCGACTACTCAAGCATTCCTTCATGAAATTGAAGAATGGTTTGTTTTTTCATAGAACTTTGCAGCACACAAGATGAGCTTCACCAGGTTCATTCTCACTTAACTTCCCAACTATCAAATTGGCAATATATTGACCTGCTGAGTCTGTACTTTCGTCCACAGAAGCCCATATGTTTGAATCTCCCAAGTCGTTTCGAATTTCACCTAAAACCTAATTGGCGAAATCATAACTTACTATTCATGTAAGTTAAACAAAGATTGAGGTTGTGTCTTTTCAAAAATTAATTCCACATTTCCAAATAATATTAATTGGAGTACATTTAAAAAGTAGCATAAATAAATTAATAAAAATCTGCTTTTCTGTACCTCTGCATATAAAATTGGAAGACATTTTTTCTTAAGGTTGTTGTATCTGGGATATCATGTTTCATATACTTCTCTTAATTTCAATATGGGATTTGCCAGTTTTTCAAGTGCTATATTTGCCTCCACTAGAGCATTACATAAATCCATTAAAAAAAAAAAGGGCTTTGGGCCTGGCATAGCTGGTGTTGTAGTAATATATGTTTGAACACATTCTGTTTTGGTTTCCTTTCGTCATTTCATTTTTTCAGTGTGTGAAATGGAACTTATAATGTTGATCAACTTGAAACTTTTTTGAATATTTAATCTGCAAATGAAACATGTGTCATTCTTTTTACATGTGCATTTTCCAGAAATAGTAAAATTTAAATAAAATGGGTCACTACTTAGTATAAGGTGCTAATATAAATATTTAAAAGAAAATAAACTGTTAAAGACAGGTAAAAGAAAGCACGGGTACTTACATCTTTATTGCAACAATCATAATAAACTACATCACCATCCAAACTTAGGAATTCCTTTCCTTCAATCCATTTAGACATGAGGTCTCTTCTTACACTTTTAATAGGCAGCATTACAACACTTCACAACACAGTGAAACACAAAACTGCAATCTGCAGTGTGCATGCATGCTGCTTCCCAACTGCCTCCTTTCTTTCAATGATTTTGGCCTGGTACATGTGACGAGTGAGAGTTCCAGGTAGAAAATTCCAGGATAAGAACGGAAGAAGGTTTAGTACAAAACCAAGGTTTGTAAGCCACTGTATCAGTAACACGGCATCACAGAAGTGTGATACAACTTTTGTTTTGTTTGTCTAATGTAGACGAAAAACATGAGCCGTTATTTAGTAACGACAATTTACGGTTCAATTTATAGCAATTTATACTGAGATAACTTATTTCTAAGAATTACAGCGGTCAGCATCAGGCCTTCTGGTTTACGTCAACGTTTACTCAAGCAACAGATAAGAAAGTGCTTGGCTAATTGGATTGTAGGATTTGTACGGTATGTACTAACTTTGGTTGTCAGGTATGATGTCATGAATACATTCTATTTCTATCCGTCTCTCAATAAGAGACATATAACGTGGTAAAGCGGTCCCAAATTGTGCAAACCAATGTTCATAAAAGACACTATCATGCAATTTAACATTATATATGCGCTAAAGTCAGAAGAACAGTTATATTATACAATATAAACGTCCAAATCTTCGCTATTAAGTCCAGAATCTTCAAAATATGCATTATGCCTGCATTTTCTCCTAAAAAGGCCAAAACATGCAAACATGCATGGAAAAAGAACTTATTTGGAATTGTTAAGTCATAAAACGAATATTTGCAAAGTTTGAGAAGTGTAACTAGCTTATTTAAAAACATGCATTTGCATGGAAATCCAGGCTCTATTCATTATATATAAATATAAATGATATAAGTAAAGAACTGGAATCAGAAATAAGGCTTTTTGTGGATGATGTTATTCTGTATTAGAGTAATGAATAAGGTACATGATTGTAAGCAACTGCAAAGTGACTGTAAGAATAACAGTAGGCAATGGTATGATGATAAACAGGGTTAAGGTTACATTGTGAGCTTTACTGGTAGGAAAAGTTCTCTCAGTTTTAATTACTGCATTAATGAGGTTAAAGGTTCTTTTGGGGATCATTGTAAGTGCCTAGGTGTTAATATAAGGAAAGATCTTCATTGGGGTAATCACACAAGTGGGATTGTAAATGAATGTTACAGATCTTTGCCACATTGTTATGTAGATATTATGGGGTTGTAGTAAAGATGTAAAGGAGAGGGCATATAAGTCTCTGGTAAAATCCAACTAGAGTATGGTTCCAGTGTATGGGACCCTCACCAGAATTACGTGATTCAAGAACTGGAAAAAATACAAAGAAAAGCAGCTCATTTTGTTCTGGATGATTCGTGATAAAACAGCAGCGTTACAAAGATGTTGCAAAGTTTGGGCTGGGAAGAATTGGGGGAAAGGAGACAAACTGCTCGACTAAGTGGTATGTAATTATTAAAATCTAATTTTTGTTTTTAAAATTTTCCACCTTTTCAATACAATATATTTTCTTATTACATTACAAATTTTACATTATTGTTAATTTTATAAATAGGACATGTTTCACTTTCATATTATGGGCATCATCAGCCATTTTTCTTGCCTTAAAATTATGAAAATATAATCAGGATCCTGTTTATATTTGAACTAGCATTACTCCGTAAAATATAATGAAAGTCATTTAAAATGTGCTTTTGCGTTACAATAGGTGTCCACATTTGACAAGTTAAAGATGACTATAGAATTATGTATTTACATAGAGTGAAATACTGCACTCTAATATAAAATTATTGGAATAACACTAAAATATTTTAAATTTAAAATTCTTCAAACAACTTTGACAAATTTGTGCACTTAAGTCTTGTTGTCCACTGGTATATTGATTCATATTTGAACACGTACTCTTAAAATACATTTTTAATTCACACTGGATGTTCTTTAACTAAGTTATTAATCTGGTTAAATGTCTAGTAAATTTTGTTTACTGTCATACTTAAATGCCATTAACATTGTAAAAGAAACTAATAAATAGGTTTATGACTTATTAAAAGATGTTGGCTTGTAGAATACAGCAGTCCTTTGTTTTTGGGTATATCCTGTTAAATTTGTTTGGAAAACCTGTAAGTCATTTTTCCTTGATTTTATTATTATTATATTGTCAAATCCAGCACCTTCCTGAAATTTTAACTTGTTAGCATATTAAATGGATGTTGTTGAGTTGATTAGATGTTTGTCGTTGTTTAGTTGTAAGAATAACTTGCTGCTTGTCATTGACGATGATCTAATGGAGAACTTCTCAATTTAATATTTGAATGGAATCAGTAGCTTCAAGTTTGAAGAAGGGAGTTGATTAAGAGCCTGTAACAAGAAGAAATGTGTTTTTGATTTAATGGGGAGACCGCGCGATTTGGTACTCGAATCTGTTGTTCTTGCATGTAGTAGTGATATCTAAAAAGTTTATATATTAATAAATTAATATTACTTTATTAAACTTAATGTTAAAAAACAACTGTTTCACCTTCAATAGAAAAATGTATCATCAAAATATGAATATATTAATATACTAGCAAGATACCCGTGCTTCGCTACGGTATTATACTGAAATTTATAATTGAATGCTTACTGTTTTAGATATATAATCCGCCGAAATTCGCGGTCTGACTCGTTTTCTGCGAGAACCCACCAAAATTCCCGATCTGACTCGTTTTCTATTAGATTACGGCATGTTTCCTCCCATTTTTCAATCTTCTTTTCCAGCAATCGATTTCGTACTTCCCGGGCTAGGCTCAGATATTCCTCCCGGTCAGTTGGGTCCGTAAATCTTTGCCATCTTTTCCTATAATCATTTTTAATGTGGATAAAATCCTTCAGGAGATCCGGCGTGGTGTCATATTGGGTGCCTAGAAGGCACTGAACCCGCGGCCGGACTGCATTCTTAGTCATTACCCGTCCAGGAGCCGTTTCCAGCGTGGTCCGCACATTTGACGACGGTCCGGAACATTATTATTATTATTATTATTATTATTATTATTATTATTATTATTATTATTATTATTATTATGTGTTGCTGGAATGGATGATGACAGGATAACCGGAGTATCCGGAGAAAAACCAGCCCCGCCTCCGTTTTGTCCAGCACGAATGTCACATGGAGTGAACGGGATTTGAACCACGGAACCCAGCTGTGAGAGGCCGGCGCGCTGCCGAGGATCCTTATAAGTACATTAACAACAGTAAAATCAATTGGTCTCACCTCCTTCTACACCCCACCGCCGTTAAGTTTATTTACCGGCACCCCCCCCCCCCCCCAAAAAAAAATAATTAAAAGAAGGCTTGTTTCTTATGTTTAAAGAAGATTTCAAACACCAATGTTCACGTCTATTACCTTCAGTTTTGAGATATAAGTATCCCCATAAAAATAATTTACTTTTTTCACTTCATTTCACATTACTCCCCCCCCCCCACCCTAAGTGAATTTTCCCGCAAAAAATACTTGTTTCTTTAATAGTAAAGGATCTTCTAAATACCAATTATCACGACTCTAACTTCTTCAGTTTTAGATTTTTGTGTCCTCATGAAAGGAATTCAACTCCTTTACACTCCCGCCCTCCAAGATGGTTTCCCCCCAAAACGCGTTTTTCTTTGTTTTTAAAGGAGATCCAAATACGAATTTTCACGTCTGTAACAACTTTAGTTTTTATTAGATGTCTGTATTCTCATTCAATTAATTCAATTAATTTATCAATAATCTTTCACCCCCCCCCCCCTTCATTGGATTTTCCGAGAATACGTGTTTCTTTATTTTTAAAGCAGATTGCAAATATCAAATTTCACGTCTGTAACATCTTCATTTTTGAGATATCAGTAGCCTAATTAAAAGAATTCAACACCATTTTCAGTCACTTTTACCCCCCCCCCCCCCTCCACCCAAGTGGTATTTCCGAAAGCTAAAAATACACGTTTCTTTATGTTTAATAGAGATAAAAAACCATTGTTCACTTCTGTAACATGTTAAATTTTTTCAGATAAACTGTAAAAATTCTCATTTTAAAATTTCACCCCTTTTGAGTTCCCCTTAAGTGGAGTTTCCAAACACAAATCACCTATGTTTCTTTAGATTTACAGGAGATTACAAACACCCACTTTTTACGTCTGTAACATTTTACGTTTCCAAGATATTCTGTAGATATAGTCTTTCAAAAATTCACCAAATTTGTCACTCCTGTTTAACCGCCATTAATTTGATTTTCCAAAACTAAAAAATACGTGTTTCTTTATTTTTAAAGGAGATCCCATATACAAATTTTCAGTTCTGTAATATCTTTCGTTTCTGAGATATATGTATCCTCATTAAAGGCATTCAACTCATTTTTCACCCTTTTACACCCCTCCTATTGGGATTTACAGGAAACAAAAAATACGTTTTCCTTTATTTTTAGAGGGCATTCTAACTACCAATTTTTACATCTGTAAATTTTAAAGTTTTAAGATGTATACACACTCATTTTAAAAAATTTAACCTCCCCCCTTTTTACCCCCCCCCCCCCAATATTTGGATTTTCCAAAAACGAAAAAATACGTGTGTTTATTTATTTTTAAAGGAGATTCTAAATACCAATTTTCACATATATAACCTTTAAACATTTTGAGATAGATACACTCATTTTAAAATATTACTCCCTTTTCACCCCCCTAAATTGGATTTTCCAGAAACAAAAAAAAAAAGTGTTTCTTTATTTTTAACGGAGATCCCAAACACCAATTTTCAGGTCTGTAATATCTTCAGTTTCTGATATATAAGTAGCCTCATTAAAGGCATTCAACCACTTTTTAGCCCCTTTTCACTCCTCCTATTGCGATTTTCTGAAAACAAAAATATACGTGTTCCTTTATTTTTAATGAAGGTTCTAAATACCAATTTTTACATCTGTAAACTTTAAAGGTTTGGAGATATAGATTCACTCATTTTAAAAATTCACCCCCTTTTCACCCTCCCCTTAATTGGATTTTCCAAAAACAAAAAAATACGTGTTTCTTTATTTTTAAAAGAGGTCAAAAGTACCAATTTTCAGGTCTGTAATATCTTCAGTTTCTGAGATATAGGTACCGGTATCCTGATTAAAGGCATTCAACCCATTTTTCCCAATTTTCACCCTTTTTCACCCCTCCTATTGGGATTTTCTGAAAACAAAAAAATACGTGTTTCCTTATTTTTAAAGAAGATTCTAAATACCAATTTTTACATCTGTAAACTTTTAAAGTTTTGAGATATAGAGCAACTCATTTTAAAATTTCACCCCCGTTTTCACCCCCTTAGCGAAGGAATATCCAAAAATCCTCTCTTAGCGAGCACCTACGTGTTAATATGAATATATCCCCAAAATTTCATCTCTTTATGTCCAGTAGTTTTAGCTCGGCGATGATGAATCAGTCAGTCAGTCAGGACAAGCTACTTTATATATATATAGATTAATGTGTTAAAAAACAACTTTTAAGGGTTTATCAGTGGGAGATCCTGTTTTGGGTATTTTGGCAGATATTTATGCGAATCTCTTAGAACACACTAAAATATTAACTAAAATAAAAGGACTAAGCCTATGGCTACGTTATGTGGACGATTCATTTGCCATAATAGATCAAGAACTTAACAATAGTGACAACATTTTAGATTACCTGAATACCCTTGATCAGAACATAAAATTTTCTAAAGAAGAAGAAATCAATAAATCTATAAACTTTTCAGGTATCACTACTACATGCAAGAATGAAGAATTTGAGTACCAAATCTATAGAAAACCAACTTTTTCTCCAATTACAATTAAAAACAGCTCTTTACATCCTAATTTCCACAAACAAGCAGCATACTATATTCTAATTTATAGAGCTTATAAAATTCCCCTGGCACTCAAAGATCGCAATAAGGAAATAAAATATATAAAGAGTTTAGCTGAGTTTAACGGATTCAATATAGAAATGATTAACCGTATAATCAAAACAGTCAAAAATAAGCTAATGTCAAATCTTATTCTAGATAAACAAAAAATGTCTTCTTTTACTACATTTACATATAACAATCTATCAGGTCTCAAACCCATTTAAGAAGCAAGACATCAAATTTGCTTTTTTTAAACACAGAACGCCAACCAAAGTATATTCTTTATCCGTAATGTTGTCAATTTCAATAATGACCAATATTCAGGTTCAGGGATTTATAAGCTCACATGCTCACAGTGTTTTGTTTTGTACATCGGACAGACAGGACATAGTTTTTCAACAAGATATCTGGAACATTTTAACGCTAATAAGCACAACAAATTTTCACCATGAGTGTGTGCATGAAAGAAACCGGATACAATTATACAACAATAGAACAAGACTTAACAATCCTTAAAAAGTTAAAGAAAGACAAACTAATTAATGAGTATGAAAATATCTACATTTTTCTAGACCAACATTTCAGTAAAAACCTGAATTTAAACGATACAATAGACACCAAACATGCTCCTTATGAGCTAATCCCACAATTATCACAAGTATTAAAAACAAAAGAGAATATCTTTAAAAAATGTTTAAAAAAATATCCACTCACAAAAACTCCACCTTCAGTAAAAACTCCTCCAAAATCAACCAACCACACACTCTTCTCCTACCCACTCCCCTCCGCAAGAATGAAGAATTTGAGTACCAAATCTATAGAAAACCAACTTTTTCTCCAATTACAATTAAAAACAGCTCTTTACATCCTAATTTCCACAAACAAGCAGCATACTATATTCTAATTTATAGAGCTTATAAAATTCCCCTGGCACTCAAAGATCGCAATAAGGAAATAAAATATATAAAGAGTTTAGCTGAGTTTAACGGATTCAATATAGAAATGATTAACCGTATAATCACCCACCCACCCCCCTCAGCAGGCATTACACAAATACAACACACGGAGTACAAGTTCAGCGATAGCCAGTCAATATGGTACCGTCAATAAGACAAGCCAGCCACATGAGAGATGAGGGGGTAAGTAATAGATTCTAGCGCGGTCTCCCCATTAAATCAATAACACACAATTCAATATTAAAACACATTTCTTCTTGTTACAGACTCTCAATCAACTCCCTTCTTCAAACTTGAAGCTACTGATTCCGTCTTCAAATTTTAAATTGAGAAGTCCCCCATTAGATCCTCGTCAATGACAAGCGGCAAGTTATTCTTACAACTAAACAATAACAAACATCTAATCAGCTCGATAACATCCATTTAACTATTCAGTTGAAAGTAGATATGTGATGGTTCAACCCTTCAATACTATTAAAATAAAAAAAATGTAAATTTCACATTCCTACTTAATTATAATTGGTACCAGTTTCAACCATTATTCCTGGTCATCATCAGCCGATCACAAATAAGTATACAAGACAGTGCACAGGTGAATAAAATGTGAAGTTTAAATAATTCGTCAGATGCTGTTTATGAAGCACTATAACACTTTAGGGAGCACTGTGTGTTGAAATTTGAATGTTATGAAGAAGTCTAGGATCAAATACACATTTTTCAGTTGCAGTTATTGGGACACTGTATAATTTTAGGGATCAGCACTGCGTATTGATAGTTCCCAAAATCATGACGAAGTCATAGATCAAATATGTAAATGTATTACAGAGCAAGTTCTTGAAGAGTAGCAAGACATGTGCCGATTGGCACTGTGCTTCCAAAAGTTTATGGAACCCAATGAAAAAATTTAAAAAGTTCAAGTAACAAGTCTTTAAATGCTGATATGAGTGAAATAGTACAATATAGTTGTATATCATTTGTCGAAAGAAATATATCTAAGTTAAAGAAACTCGTTAGATTCTTGAAGTTCTTGACACATATGACATAGATGATCTCTATAATAGGAGACTGGGTGACTGCCCTAAATGCAGATCACCATTTAAAGACTTGATACTTGAAATTTTAAAAAAATAATAATAAAAAAAATTTGGGTTTCCATAAACTTTTGGAAGCACAGTGTCGATCGGCACATATGTCTTCCTACTCTTCAAGAACTTGCTCTGTACTACATTTACATATTTGATCTATGACTTCTTCATGATTTTGGGAACTATCAACATGCATTGCTGATCCCTAAAATTCTGCCTCATGAACTGCAACTGAAAAATACATATTTGGTCCTAGACTTATTCATAACATTGAAATTTCAACACACAATGCTCCCTAAAGTGTTATAATGTTTCACAAACAGCATCTGATGGAATTATTTAAACTTCACATTTTATTTACCTGTGCATTGTCTTTTATACTTATTTGTGATCGGCTGAAATTTCAATACACAGTGCTCCGTAAAGTGTTTTACTGCTTCACAAACAGCAACTGATGGGATTATTTAAATTTCATATTTTATTTACCTGTCCATTGTCTTATATACTTACTTGTGATCGGCTGATGATGTCCAAGAATAATGGTCAAAACCGGTTACCAATTATAATTAAGTAGAAATGTAAAATTTACATTTCTGATTTTAATAGTATTGAAAGGTTGAACCATCATATACCTTCTTTCAACTTTATAGTGAACTCACTTCAATACAGAACACTATGAAATTATTATCTCTTAACATCCATTTAATACATTAACAAGTTAAAATTTCAGAAAGACGCCGGATTCGACAATATAATAATAATAAAATCAAGGAAAAGTCACTTACAGGTTTTTCAAATAAATTTAACAGGATATACCCAAAAACACAGGACTGCTGTATTCTACAAGCCAACACCTTTTAATAAGTCATAAACCTATTTATTAGTTTATTTTACAATGATAATGTAATAATAATGATATTTGCTTCACGCCCCACTAACTACTTTTATACGGTTTTCGGAAACGCCGAGGTGCCGGAATTTTGTCCCGCAGGAGTTCTTTTACGTGCCAGTAAATCTACCAACATGAGGCTGACGTATTTGAGCACCTTCAAATACCACCGGACTGAGCCAGGATCGAACCTGCCAAGTTGGGGTCAGAAGGCCAGCGCCTCAACCGTCTGAGCCACTCAGCCCCGCACACACAATGTTAATGGTATTTAAGCACTGGCATAGCCAAGGGGTGGCCAGGGCGGCCGCCCCCCAAAATGTTTCCTGAAACTACAGTAAGGATAAGCCGTTGTTTTACGTACGGTATGAACAACTTAAAAACTTGTTAAGTTAACACAGCGACAAAGAATCTACTAGCAAGGCTCAATAGGGCCATACATAATTCTCCATATTTGTACTGCTTGAATGAAAGGAAAACACTTAAGATTGTGATGCGTGGGGATGTTTCACTGTAGAGGCCTCAGTATTGGGAATGTAACCGTGTGTTGACAAATGTCAAGACATGAGGAAGGGGGCAATTAGCAAGGGATTATTCAGTAGGGCTCTGGAACGTGACCACTGAGATAACGGGGGCAACGGCCAGAAACAGTTGTAAGCTTACAACATCGTGTCAGCTTTTGCACATCTGTTCCCAGAAACAACTATGTCCCAGGGATCCTCAGGTTGTACCCTGGTTGAGAGATGTGCTGTTTTTAAGTTACAGTGTTGGGAAGACTGTGACAGGATTGTGAGCTGCACGTTAGTTCCTCATTTTGTGCCATATAAGTAATCACTGACAAGCCAAAACTATGTGCATCCTTGGTACGTTATGGAAAAGTTTTTTTAAAATTCTAACAGCAGCAAGACAATCACGGATGCATGCCTAAGTTCGATAGGTAGGCTTATATTATTTTGTCAAATGCCTGGGGACAGATTGGAACCTCAAATGGCACCATCTTCTCATTAGGACGGCCCAGGCTTAGACCACAGTCGATGCATGAAACATTTTTAAAATGGGAAGTCATGTTCTATTGATACGGATTCTACTTAAAACACTAGATCCCATCAATTACCTTTCTTTATACTTTTGAGCCATAACTGCATCATTTATGGTGGTGTATTTTGATTATCCGACCATTTTTCGGGCTTACTTTGTACCTTAAATGGTGAGTGGATGCAGTGCCATACCCACAAAATAATTTCAGTGAGTAAGTCCAGGCCAGTAGTGTGGATACAACTTTTCCTTGGAAGGGGTTGTGGAAAGATTTTTTAATTTTTATTTAGAATTTGCTTTATGTCGCACGGTAGGTCTTATGGTGACGATGGGAAAAGAAAGAGGTAAGAGTGGGAAGGAAGTGACCGTGGCCTTAATTAAGGTACAGCCCCAGCATTTGCCTGGTATGAAAATGGGAAATCATGGAAAACCACCTTTAGGGCTGCCGACAGTGGGGTTTGAGCCCACTATCTCCTGGATGCAAGCACACAGCTGTACGCCCCTAACTGCATGAACAACTCGCCCGGTGGATATGAAAAGAAAGCCGGTCCTACCAAGTGCGATGACGGATCTTCAGTAGATATTGATGGTTTTGATTGTTACCATGTACAATCATAGCTTCTGTACTCTTAACATAAACCGACTGCATTATTGAAACTGTTCGTAAAATTGTTTGTTTGTGAGGAAGTAGAATATTCATTTAATTTGTCTTCTTAAAAAAAAGGAACCACTTTGGTACTACACCCCGTGAAAGTGACTACCTTCCAGGTTGTAGATCTTTCGATTACGGGAGACTCGAGGCCAACTCTACTGCACCCAGAAACAAGGCTGTATCTTCCCCATCCCATGCCTTTCTTAACTCTGTCAATGCCGGGAATCAAATGCAGGATGCCTTAAGTCAAATTCTAAAATAAGAAAACCTAAAAGTAACCAGCTGGGCTTGTGGTGTAGGGGTAGCTTGCCTGTCTCTTACCAGAGGACCTGGGTTCGATTCCTGGCCAGGTCAGGAAATTTTACCTGGATCTGAGGGCTGGTCTGAGGTACAACCAGCTCACATGTTTATGATTGAGGAGTTAACAGATGGTGAGATGGGAGCCCCGGTCTAGAAAGCCAAGAATAACGGCGTAGAGGATTCGTCATGCTCGTTATCTGTAGGCCTCCGGGCTGAACAGAGGTCGATTGATAGGCAGTGGCTCTTCGGGGCTGTTATGCCATAGAGTTTGGTTTGAAAAACTGAACAGAGAAGGAAGAGACACTCCTGCAAGGCTCTTTAGCTTCCAGCTAGTTCTTCTGTCCGGCCTCGTGCATTTAGGACAGTTGGAAAACGTACGCTCCTCATAAAACCTTTGTAAAAATACCAACTGCGTCTATTTATAACAATAATCATAAACGCCTCCTTTTCATGTGGCTCAGTTGGTTGAGTCGCTGACATTCTGAATCCAAGTTCGCAGGTTCAAATCCCGGCTTGGGTCGGTGGCCCTTAAAACGGTGTTGGAATGGCAATAGCTCCGTGTTGTTGGTTTCTGGCATGTTAATAAAAATTATATATACGAATATTAGCATCACAAAACTGTCGCTTTATACTACTATATTTGGTATCCCAGGCTTGCGAGGGAAAGTAATTAACAATTTGCTTTACGTCTCACTGACACAGATAGGTCTTATGGTGACAGTGGGATAGGAAAGGCCTAGGAATGGGAAGAATACGGCCATGGCCTTAAGGTACAGCCCCAGCAGTTGCTTGGTGTGAAAATGGGAAACTACGGGAAACCATTTTCAGGGGTGCCGACAGTGGGGTTCGAATCCACTATCTCCCAGATGCAAGCTCACACCTACATGGCCCTAACCGCAAGGGAAACTAATAGAACAAGGTAAACCCTACCTAGCATATGTTGTGACGTGTATTTTTCTTTACCATCTAACGAAATATCTATACCCATATGCTTTACATTCTATATTTATGTAATTATTTATTTGTTTATTTATTTATTAGTGCCTACTGTACAGTGGCAAAGTTAGGGCTCCAGGCCCTCTCGTACACTTAACCATATACTAATCAGAATACTGAGATACTTAAAATAACTTAGTTAAAACTACATAAATGAATAGAATTTAAAATAAATTTAAATAAATTACTAACTAAATTGTGCGACAGGCTTCGGCAGCTGGCGCAATTCCTATCCTCGCCGCTAGATGGGTGTTTCATTCATTCCATTCCTGACCTGGTCGAATGTCTGGAAACAGGCTGTAGATTTTCATTTTCACTAACTAAATTAATATTAAAATTAATTAATATTTTTAAAATCTTAAAAATGACTAATCCTCAGGCACGCACACATTCATACTTCAACCATTCAGTCAGCTGTCCTCAGCAGGTAGTCTCGGCAGGTGACCTTAAATTGTGATTTAAAAAAAAAGCTAGTTTCTCTGACCTGAGCTGGCAGGGAATTCCATAATCTGGCCACAGTCACCACAAATGATCTATTAATTTTATTTGTGTGGTGCAGTGGAATAAAAAGAATGAATCTAGAACATGTATTTAAGTTGTGAAATGGTGATAAAAAGATTAATTTAGAAGAAATATACAGTGGCTGACTTTCGGCTACCACTCTAAACACAATCATTAGAATGTGTAGCTGCTGACATTTATCAGACATCAGCCATGAGACAGCCTGGTAGTATGGGGTGATATGAACATCTTACCCGATATTGTAAATAAATCGCAGACAGGAATTCAGTGCTCGTTGAAGTTTGTGTTTCTTCTCTCTTCATGTCAACTAAAACAATGTCACAATAATCAAGAATAGGGAGAATGAATGTCTGTATTAGTTTGACCTGTAGCTCAAATGCAAATACATCCCTCTGCCATTTAAGAGCGTGTAGAACTCCAAAAATCATTTTATGTATTTCTTTCCTGTGATCAGGCCAATCAACTGTTTCATTCATCATTACACCGAGATTTTTAACCGTTTTACTGTAGGGAATAATGTTACCATTCAGTATGATAGGCGGGATTGCGACATAGTTTGAGCAGCTCAGTAATTTTCGTGGTCCAATTATGATTGCCTGAGATTTTGTGCAATTTAGTATAAGAGAGATTCGTTGTTGTGCATATACACTGAGTCGTCGGAGGTCATTGTTAATGTCTTGCAGTGTCGATATATTTGAAGATCGTCAACATAGAGGTGGTGTGTGTTATTTCCTGTCACAGATGGTATGTCACTGATATAAATACAGAAAATTAGGGGCCCTGGAATACTGCCCTGTGGGGCAACAGTAAGTTTCATTTTCCATTTAGAGACCTTGTCATTTAGTGTTACATGCTGTTAACGGTTACTCAAATAAGAACTAAAAACCTTAAGTGCTGCCAGGTCGAAATTTAGCATAGTCTGAATTACTATAGTGTCAGAGGCGCTACTGAAGTCAAGAAGGATAGTGAGCAGTCATTTGTCCATAGCGTTTCTAATGTCTTCAGTAACCTTCAAAAGTGCAGTCGCGGTACTGTGACCCTTTTTAAATCCAGATTGCAAAGGGCCCAAAAGAGCATTTTTATTTAGGTACTAGCAAATGTACCCTTGCTTTGCTACGGTATTCTGCATTGTATACGAATATTGAAGTAAATACTGTATATGCAGTAAATAAGATTGTTTTAAAATAGCATGTCTCTTAGCGTTATGCGAGAAACAGCATGGAGAGGTCCCCATACGTTGTTTCCATTGTAAAGTGCTTGTTATGGATTTGTGATGATAACGACAGGCTCACTTGCCTACTGCCATTCACAATCGAGTTGGGAAGTTTACATTATAATTGCAGGCCCCATTGCCTACTGCGCGGTCACAATCAATTTGGGCAGTTTCCGTTACAATGGCAGCCCCCTTTCCTACTTCCAGACATATTACAAATTGAGGAGTTTTTATTATAATGGCAGGAAACTTCCCTACAACCAGTCAAAATTGAGTTGTGCAGCTATCATTATAATGACAGGCCCCTTTTCCAACTGCCAGCCAGCTTACTGCCAGTCACACCAAGTCGGTGAGTTTCCATCAAAATAGCAGGCCAGTATGCCTAATGCCAGTCACATTTTAGATGGGTACATCTGTTTATAACTGCGGGAACGCTTGCCTACAGCCAAACACAATCGGGTAAGCGGAGTTTTGAACAAAACTGCATGCTCCCTTGCCTTCTGCATGTCAAATCGAGAAGTGAATTATTCATTACAATGGTAGGCCTGCCTTATTAATGCCAGTTACACAGGAATTAGAGAAGGACCCCATTCCTACTGCCAGTCAAAGTCGGTGTGGGGAGTACTGATTACAATAGCAGACACACCCTTTCTCAGTCGCTACAAAATTGACATCAGTGAACATATATAGTTCGACATACGAAAGTATGTGCTTATTTACAATATTGCAGACCTTCATTTACAGATTAACTGCTGCTAAACGGTACATCATATCGAGAAAAGATTGTACCATAAGACGCTGGATTTAGCGGCCTAAATTGCTGGTCTTATGATACCTCATCTATTCATGGGTCAGATGGAGTTAGAAACATGGAATAGGGTAAAATTTGTGTAAGATTATTTCACATTGCATTGCTTTTCGGATAATTAAGTGACAGCTACATACATAGCATTTGGCTCACATATGGCTACTGGGTGGACCAGTTTTCGTGTAGAGTTTGATGATTCTATCCTATAAGTGATGTATGTGAAAAGTCCAAATTTACTTAACATCGAGAAATAGAGAAAAATCAAACGTAAAAGGGATAGAAATACGACAAAAGTCGTAAGACCAAGGTTGTAGATCACTCCAAATTGAACGGGGATTGTGCCATCCGTTATGTGATAATACTTCCCGGAAGTATGCACCATAATTGATCTTGCCGCAATCTGGGTTTTCGGTGAGGAGTGTAAAAATTAGGACTTTCAAGAAATTAAACCAAAAAATATGCAGATGGTCATTATTACCCCTTCAACGTGTAGCTGTACGAAAATTTTGCCAAAATAGTCATGTACAAGCACACAGTCGTTACGATTTTATTTACATAGATAGATAAGGAACCTGCTCCACGTACACCTTTTGGGCTATATCCGCTGGACTTAACTTGAAAAAAAGGACCGTTTATGATATCTCCCTTATTAATCCTCCTGTCGAAAAAATGCACATAAAAAAAGTTTTAGAGATGGAATTCCATCACGTTTGGTCGATTTCCAGTCAGGTTGGTCTTGTACTGTATATATTGTGTAAGAGTAAAATCACCGTTTCCGTTCCCTATAAACCGCCAGTCCATTCCGGGAACATGAAATGTTATTGACGATTAACACCTACCGTTGGGCAGGTGGATGTTAATGTAAAGTTTGACTCAAATATCTTCAGTAGTTTTCAAGTTGTAAAAAATACGCTTTACACGCACCCGCTCTTGAGTTAAGTCCGGTGGGACTTGTACCGGAAAACGGTCCGTTAATGATATCTCCCTTATTAATCCTCGTATTGAAATGATGCACATGAGGAGGCTTAGAAATTAATTTCCATTAAGGCAGGTAAATTTACATTAAGTTTGGTTGTGTATATTTTGTGGGAATGCAAAATCACGGGTTCGGTTTCGTATAATCCTCCAGTCGATTCAGGGATTTATAAACAATATTTGCCCTAAAACCTACCAAAGGACAGATGGATTCTAAATATCAAGTTTGGTGGAAATATATCTGGTAGTTTCCAAGTTATAGACAAACAGACAAACAAACAGACAGGCACCAAAACTGAATATATGCAGATGGTCATTATTACACCTGAAACGGATCACAGTATGGAAATTTCGCCAAAATTGTCAATGTACAGACGCACTCTAGAAGTGCAGACCTTTATTCCGATAGTTACTGCTTTGAAACTGTACGACGTATCTACAAACGGACTTCACCATCTCGTATCTTCTATATTTATGGGTTAGATTGAGTTAGAGTCATTGAATGGGGTGAAATTTTGTACAGTTTTCACATACTACTTTATATTTTTGATACTCATGTGACAGCTAGAATCATAAAATTTGGCTATAACATGGCCAATGGTCATGTTAATATGCATGCCGAATGTCACGATTCTATCTTTCCTATAAGTGTGCCAAATGATAACATATACGTGTAAAAGTACAAAATCAACTTGAAATCGAGAAATACAGCTGTATTTAACGTAAGAGGGATAGAAATATGACGAAAAGTCATAGGACAAAAGTTGTAGATCTCTCCAAAATGAAACGCCATTTGCTTTCTGACTTGTGATACGATTTACTGATTAGCCACCAATTACCCTGAAATGAAGGTCTGCACCGTCGTTAAAATTGCATCCATATTTCGGAATTTTCCTGCGCCAAATGTTATACATTTGCATAGCTTAGAATATTTCCTCAAAGAAAAGAATGTCTAGCATTCGGGATTAGCACTCGCATACATACGTGGTAATTAAGGAAGAAAATAATACAGTTTAGTAAGTTGAAATTAATAGAAAATGGATTATACTGAGGACATCCGGATGGCGACAAATATGTAAATACCGAGTGAATGTATTGGAAAATCAAATGCTCCTCAATAAATTATGCCAGTGTGAGTTATGTATATAAGAAAGCAGTAACCGGAGAGAAATTTAGGCATAGGGATTCTTAGGTAATCAGTTAAGAAGATGAATATTTGGGTTATTACTTAAGCTATTCAAGGACGGTTATAACCTCCAATGATATTCCACCAATATCCCGCAGAATGGCCGATTGACGACTCTCTTGCTTTCTACCCAAGGAACAACCACGAATTTAAAGGAATGATGAGGAAATTGGCAATACGTTACTTCCCTGCTGGCAAGCAGTCAGAGATGTTGCCATGGTAACCCATATATTCGTTGTCAGTCTGTCGGTCACTCAATGCAGAGCATGGTATCGACAGAAAATAGTAAATTTCTCCGTCATTTGAAGAGTAAGGTAAATTATGAACATAACGAAAGTTGTTTATAATGAAGAGACCTTTCACATACGGTCCACAGAGTTTACAGAAAATTAATAGTATAAGAGAAAATGGAGGAAAACCGTTGTGGTTATAGCCAAATTTTATGATTCTAGCTGTCACATGAGTATCAAAAATATAAAGTAGTATGTGAAAACTGTACAAAATTTCACCCCATTCAATGACTCTAACTCAATCTAACCCATAAATATAGAAGATACAAGATGGTGAAGTCCGTTTGTAGATACGTCGTACAGTTTCAAAGCAGTAACTATCGGAATAAAGGTCTGCACCTACCAAACCTACCAAAGGACAGGTGGATTCTAAATATCAAGTTTGGTGGAAATATATCCGGTAGTTTCCAAGTTATAGACAAACAGACAAACAAACAGACAGACACCAAAACTGAATATATGCAGATGGTCATTATTACACCTGAAACGGATCACTGTATGGAAATTTCGCCAAAATTGTCAATGTACAGACGCACTCTAGAAGATTTTAAAATGATATGCCTATCGAAACCTTCCCTGGGATGATTATACTCTAAATATGAAGTTTGGTTGAGATCTATCCAGCCGTTTCGACGTGATGGTGGAACAAACAAACAAACAGACACGAAAAGTAAAAACCACTGATTCGGTCTTGAGTTGACCTAAAACGGATAAATATTTGAAAATTTGGCAAAACAAAAGGAATTACAGACAGCGGATCCCATACAACTTTATTTATAAAATTCCAGAACCTGCTCGTATACTAAACGTTCAACGATTTTAGAAAGCGCAGGAAGTATGGACATAGAACGATAGTCAGAGGGTGATTGTGGGTCTAAACTCTTAGGTATCGGTCTAATATTGGCTTTTTTCCAGACAGTAGGGAAAGTTCCGTTTAGTAAACATTAGTTCAGTATGTGTGTCAGTATAGGCAGGACAGCATCCATAATGTTATGTATAAAAGTAATAGGAATATCATCTTCACCTGTAGTCTTTGATTTAATCAAGTACAAAGCCTTTTTAACCTGATTTTCTGTGACACTGTGAAATGTGAATGTGGAGAGGAGGGCGGTGAGTCGATGCAGTTAATTGGGGTAGGTTGAATATTTATTCTACTAAAGTAATTGTTCAGTTCGTCGAGTGGAATGTCAGGAGTTGCCTGTCTCTGTTGATGTTTTCCTATTCCCAGAGCTCTAGGTTGGTCCCATGTGTGATTAGAATTTAAGTTGTTAGCTAAATTCCAGGAATATATATATATATATTTTATTTCTGGTTAACTGCTTTGTGCGATTTCTTAAGATGTGGTAAGATTTGAAGTCTGTGTCATCTAGGGTATTTTTATAATGTCGAAATAACAAGTCACGGTGGGCCATCATTCTCTTGACTCCATCATCTAGCCATGGACAAGAAGGGCAAGAAACCTGTATTCAACGTGCGTGCGTGCGTGCGTGCGTGCGTGCGTGCGTGCGTGTGTGTGTTTGTTTCTTTGCCGCATTATTTGTATAAAATGTCACTCCTTTATTGCTTATCACATGGCCATTATTACCGGTATAATAATATTTCCGTATTTATTCTAAACCAGAATATTGCATCTTTACTCAAACTGTTTACTCTTGCATTCATTTCACTTGTGCTCGGAATATATGAAATGCTGCATTTATGTTGGGATGGGAGTAACAGAGGTAGCCGCGAGGCGGGGGAGTGTTGGGTGGTTGTTGTCCAAAGAGTCCGGACACCCCAGAAGTTTTAACAAATGTACTTTTATTAAGCTTTTTATATATATTGTATATTAATATTAGCTTCCGGAGTCCAACTCATTGGTTGAATGATCAGTGTTGAGGCCTTCGGTTCAGAGGGCCCCGGGTTTGATTCCCGGCCAGGTCGGGGATTTTAATCGCGTCTGATTATTCTTCTGCCTCGGGGACTGGGTGTTTGTCCCAACACTTTCCTTTTCATATTGAGAAAACATACTACACTACCAACCACCAAAGAAATACAGAACAGTGATTACCTCCCTCCATATAGGGTTCGCGTCGGGAAGGACATCCGGCCGTAAAACAGGGCCAAATCCACATGTGTGACACAGTTCCCACCCGCAACCCCACAGATGTGGGAAAAGTGGGGGAAGAAGGAGAAGATTACTATTAGCTTCCTAATCCACATGAATCCACCACTCTTACTTGGATCCAAGTACACTTATTTCCTTTTTTAGGTATTCTACACCACCTAAATTCTGGAAGTTTGGACACCTATCAAAATAAAATTCTGGATGAATGCACACCCCCCCCCCCCCCCCGCCCAAACTGAAATCCTGGCTACACTACTGTATTTAAGTATGATAGTAAACATAATTTACTAGACATTTAACCAGATTAATAACTTAGTTAAAGAACATCCAACCACGAACCTTCTACGCTGGCGTAGCAGGGGAAGAGGTGATACTCCCATGTGGCGCATCCCAGGTAGCAGATAGTGGGGTCCTAACCGGCTTGCCGGCGGACTTGAGGGAAATAAAATACCTCTCGTGGACCAAACACACAACCCCTGTGGGTGTGCGACGCAGACAAAGAATACACCCACGGTATCCCCTGCCCGTCTTAAGAGGCGACTAAAAGGGGGAACCATGGGATGATTATATTAGAACCATGAAATTACTTGTGAACAGTACCACCACACAGGGAACACCATGGGTCACTTTTATGTGCACGTAGTACCACTATGTTAGGTACCAAATAGGTTTTTGATTAGTAGCAAATGAGAGTGCGATGGCTTTTACAGTACCTGTGATTCGTAGCACTACATGAACGACACCATGGGATGAGGGAACCCATGGTTCAGGCTTGCCTATGATTAGTACCCACTATATGAGGAACAGCATGGGATAGTACGAGTCCCTGTGGTTGATACACTTATATGATGAACACTATAGGTTTGCATTGCCTCTAAATGGCGCCGCAATGTGTGAAACACTGTAGGTCTGTAATACATATGCGAATTTCATTTATTAAAAGAGATTTTAATCACTCTGATCAACATAAAAATAAACAACTTTCTATACATAGTCTAATTAATTGAGCATTTAATACTCCCTTAAAGAATGATAACTTTAATTAAGAAATGAAAATAATTTGTGAAATCACAAGGAGTAATGGGTACTCTAAGTATTATATTAATACAATAAAGACTAAAATGCTGAACAGGCCCTAAACAACTGTACTTAAAGATCTGAAAGAAAAAAGAAATTTTTCAGTGCTCACTTAGGAAAGTAAACTAATTGTCTAAGGTTTTTAAAAACATGACATTGAAATAGCTTATAGAACTAACAATCATAAGAACAAAATCTTATTTAATTCACATAAAGTTAATACAATAGATCAGGTATTTATAGTTTGACCTGTCAGGATTATCAATGAATGAAAAATTTTAGTGTGGATTGCGAACCATTGGAAAAGTGAAGGTAACTCAAATAAGTTTTTAAGTTCAGAAAAAAAAAAAAAAAGAAAAAAAACAGTGTTAAGGTAAGTGAAAGGTATTATATGATGTAATTAAGCAAATGTATATGTGACCTGGAATGTAATCAGTGAAGTGGCCAGCATAAGTAGGTTAGTAGTTGATTGGCACTCAGCAAATTTAAAATGTTATGATAACGTTAGTGTGTAGTGGTAAGTGCTTTCAGACACGCTGACAGGCTAAGATAAAAGTGTAGAAGTAGGCCTACATGGTTGCATAATCTTTCTTTCTCCACTATCTTTCGTCTCTTGTTATTTTTGTTACGTAACATGTCGACTGGTCATGTCTTATTTGCCTTTGTTCTTTCCTTACAGTTTACGACACCTAGTTGTATTTATTTTGGCATGTGCTCATTTCTCACTATTTATGTATAGTAAGAGATGGTAAGGAGAGATGGGTATGTGGAGAGCAGGGCATAACCGTAAGAGGATGGGCCCACCAAGCTCGATAGCTGCAGTCGCTTAAGTGCGGCCAGTATCCAGTATTCGGGAGATAGTAGGTTCGAACCCCACTGTTGGCAGCCCTGAAAATGGTTTTCCGTGGTTTCCCATTTTCACACCAGGCAAATGCTGGGGCTGTACCTTAATTAATGCCACGGCCGCTTCCTTCCCACTCCTAGCCCTTTCCTGTCCCATCATCGCCATAAGACCTACCTGTGTCGGTGCGATGTAAAGCAACTAGCAAAAAAGAAGATGGGCCTACCCAAAATATATGCAGAGAACCTAAAAAAGAAAGATAGAGGCATATGTGGAGTGAGGAGAGAGAGAAAGGCGGAGCACAGAGGAGATCAGTTTCCACCTCATGTGGCCAGCCGCAAATGAAATGGTGAGAAATTCACGCTGTCAACTGGTAGGGGATGTTGGGGCCTTCCTTTTGGTCCCCATGGATAGGACCAGTCATATCATCACTGGGAGGGTGGCCCTTTTTCTCACCAGGGGTGATGACATGGCTGGGCAGTAGTAGTAGGTCATATGATTTTTTTATTTTTTTTATTTGAACATCCAGTGGAGACCATGGACGTGGCATGTAGGGACTGAGGATGACTACTGTGGTGACCCTCCCTAGGGAGTGTCACTTTTCCGGAGAATCTGATGGACCTCATGGCATGGCCAAGGAGTCTCGTGTTCTTTCTTTTCGTTGTAAGCTGTTTGTGCATGTAACCAGGCATTGTGAACATGTACCTGGGCTAAATGCCTGTTATGTTCAATAAATTCTTATACTTATAAACATAAAATTACTGCACACAGTTCAGAAAGGGATTAACATGAATATCTTGGAGAAACTGTTTACGTGCTTGTTGCAAACAAGGTAATCATGACTTAAATTTGATTGAAATTTTGGCAGAAGAAAACTCGTTGTTCAAATTGGCAAGAACATATGTTGAAAAGAGATAAAATAATAATAAATCTATGAGCTTTCTCCCAATCAAGGTTTCAAACACTTCTGCAATAAGATTTAAGAGGTCACAACCCTGCTACTTTCCCATTACCTAGAGTACATTGTTTGCCACAGCTAATTTACATTCACAGTCCTAGAAGAATATTGGATCAACAATAAGCATTATATTACGTAGCAACAACATCAGCCTACTGAAGAATAACTGTATAGTATTATCTGAGTGGACCATTTTATTAGTTTACGATCTTTGAAGATGAAAAAAATAGACATGTAATACCTGTATTTCAGTTGTTCATTTTCAGTAATGTTTTGATAATAGTCGAACATCGAATTAATTTGTCATTCTAAATAAGTCATTGGATTTTGATCAATATTCAAACACCACAAAAGATGGCCATATACGTGGACGAGACCTGGAGACACTGGAAGGTATCAAATAGACTTCATTATGATCAGGCAGAGATTCAGAAACCAGGTGTTGGATTGCAAAATTTTCCCAGGAGCAGACATGGACTCTGACACAACTTGTTAGTCATGAAATATCTCTTGAAGATGAAGAAATTGAAGAAAGGAAGGAATACAAGGAGGTGGGATCTAGACAAGTTGAAAGGAAAGAGTGTGAGGGACTGTTTCAAGGAACATGTTGCACAAGGACTAGATGAAAAGGTTGCAGGAAACACAGTAGAGGAAGAATGGATAGTTGTGAAGAATGAGGTCCCTAGGGCTGCTGAAGAAATGATAGGAAGAAAGGAAAGATCACCTAAGAACCAATGGATAACTAGACCTGATTGATGAACGATGAAAGTACAAGAATGCAAAAAAAGGAGGGCAAAAAAGAATACAGGCAATTAAAGAATGAAGTGGATAGAAAGTGCAGGACAGCTAAGGATGAACGGCTGAAGGAGAAGTGCAAGGATGTTGAAGGTTGTATGGTACTAGGAAAGGTAGATACTGCATACAGGAAAATCATGGAAACCTTTGGAGAAAGGAAAACTAGGTGTATGAATATTAAGAGCTCAGATGGAAAACCACTTTTAGGGAAAGAAGACAAGGCAGGAATATATCCAACAGTTGTATCAGGGTAAAGATATAGATGAATGGTTCTGGAACAAGAAGTTGATGTTTATGAAATGGAAGACCCAATTTTGAGGTCGTAATTTGAGAGAGCTGTGAGAGACCTAAATAGGAACAAGGCATCTGGAATTGATGACATTCCCTCTGAATTACTGACTGCCTTAGGAGAAACCAAAATATTGAGGTTATTCCATTTAGTGTGTAAGATGTATGAGACAGAAGAAGTGCCATCCGATTTTCACCAGAGTGTTGTTATACCTATTCCCAAGAAAGCCAGTGCTGAGAAGTATGAAAACTACCGCACCATTAGTTTAGTATCACCGGGCGAGTTGGCCGTGTGGTTAGGAGTGCGCAGCTGTGAGCTCACATCCGGGAGATGGGTTCAAAACCCACTGTCGGCAACCCTGAAGATGGTTTTCCATGGTTTCCCATTTTCACACCAGGCAAATGCTGGGGCTGTACCTTAATTAAGGCCATGGCCGCTTCCCATTCCTAGGCCTTTCCTGTCCCATCGTCGCCATAAGACCTATCTGTGTCGGTGTGACGTAAAGCAGCTAGCAAAAAAAAATTGTTTAGTATCTCATGGCTGCAAAATTTTAACACATATTATTTACAGAAGAATGGAAAGAGTAAGTTAAAATTCAGTTGGGAGAAGATCAATTTGGCTTCAGAAGAAATGTAGGAACAGGTGAAGCAATTCTGACTTTTCATCTGAGAGGATCGAATTAAGGAGGACAAGCCCACATACATGGCGTTGGTAGATCTTGAAAATGCATTCGATAATTTGTTTCCCATCGCACCAACGCAGATAGGTCTTATGGCGAGGATGGGATAGGAAAGGGATGGAAAACATCTTCAGGACTACCGACAGCAGGGCTCGAACCCACTATCTCCTGGATGCAAGCTCACAGCTGTGCGCCCCTATCCGCACAGCCAACTCGTTCGGTATTCGATAATATTGATTGGACCAAGCTATTTGAGATTCTGAAGGTGTTCGGGATCAGATATCGAGAACGATGAATTATCTACAATCTGTATAAAAAAATCAGTCTGCAATGACAAGAATCGAGGGCTTTAAAACAGAAGCAGCAATCCAGAAAGGAGTGAGGCAAGGCTGCAGTCCCCGCCCCCCATCGTTTTCATTGTTTATAGAGAACAGGCAGTAAAGGGAATCAAAGAGGAATTTGGGAAGGTATCACAATCGAAGGAGCAGAAATCAAAACCCTGAGATTTGCTGATAGTATTGTTACTTTATCTGATACTGTAGAAGATCTGGAGAAATTGCTGAATGGTATGGACAGAGTCGTTGGTGAGGAGTTCAAGATGAAAATGAATAAGTCCAAAACACAAGTAATGGAGTGCAGTCAAACGAAGTCAGGTGATGCAGGAAATATTAAATTTGGAAATGAAGTCTTACATGGAGTAGATGAATATTGTTACTTTGGTAGTAGAATAAAAATGATGGCAGAAGTGAGGAGGACATAAAATGCAGACTAGCACAAGCAAAGAAGGCCTTTCTTAAGAAAGGGAATTTGCTCACTTCGAACATTGGTATAGGAATTAGAAAGATGTTTTTGAAGACTTTCGTCTGGAGCGTGGCATTGTATGGAAGTGAAGGTGAGATGGATAGATCGAATCACAAATGAAGAGATACTGAATTGAATTGGTGAGAGGAGATCAATTTGGCTAAATTCGATGAGAAGAAGAGATAGAATGATAAGACACATCTTAAGACAACCAGGACCTGTTCAGTTGGTTTTTGAAGGAAGTGTAGGGGGTAAGAATGTTACGGGTAGACCAAGGTATGAATACGACAAGCAGTTTAGTGCAGACGTAAGGTGCAGCAGTTAGGTAGAAATGAAAAGGTTAGCACATGATAGGGTGGCATGGAGAGCTGCATCAAACCAGTCTATGGTCTGATGACTCAAACAGCAACAACATTATTTTCTTGAAGAAAACTACATTTTCTCAAAACACGTATGATTAGATACTACAGTAGAGCTCTGGCCTCCTGACCCCAACTTGGCAGGTTCGACCCTGGCTCAGTCTGGTGGTATTTGAAGGTGCTCAGATACATCAGCCTCGTGTTGGTAGATATACTAGCACGTGAAAGAACTCCTGCGGGACTAAATACTGGCACCTTGGCATCTCCAGAAACCGTAAAAGTAGTAGGACATAAAGCAAATAACATTATTAAACCACTTGACAAGGAAAACTCATCTCCTGTTTTTCAGTGTAGTGAAATTGTCACTGTAAGTAGTCATTACAGACCACTATAAGCCATTAATATCATCAAGTTTATAGAAACTTGTCATTCTTATAATTATTGATTTTTAATAAGCCTTGCTATAGCTTGATTTTATAGAAAGCATTTTGGGCAAGAATTTGTCATGCATGTAGTGGGAGGAGAGAGGGCAGCTTGTCTCCCACCCCACCATGCAGTTGTGCTGAGAACATTGTCGTTTTTTGCCAAGTGTATGGACTGGTTAGTTTAATTCATGCCTTCATTTTCAGTAGTGCCATGGCTCCAGAGCTGTCAAGAGCAGGTTAGGTCTCAAATATCTCTGGTAAAATTATGCTTATTGAAATGTTTTTCACTACAAAAGAGGAAAATTACTCTGAGCATGCAAACAAATTTTACAGGTAATTATACTGAGTGGCATTTCTGTGTATGAAAACAACAAAAAAAACACCAGATGACTTTATACGTCTGTGTATTACAAAATATTAGACGTAAATAAATCACTGAACATAATTCTACTGAACTCGGTACTTGAATTAAAGGAAACTAGAAACTGCAATGTTCGCTATGTATGACACTTTTATAACAATGTAAAGACCAGTCTAAAGATGTATCTTTTTCACTGATTATGCCTGAGCATTTGATTGGGTTGAACATTCCAAATTCATGCTAATTCTGAACACAATAGGAATAGATATTGAAGATTTTACATTTATCCGAAAGTGTACGAACATCAAGAAGTTTCCATAGGAATTGAAAACTGAGACTCGCGCTACCAGGATCGAACAGGGAGTTTGGGAAGAATGCCATATTATCTCCCCTGTTGTTTAATCTGTACTCTGAGCAGATCTTCCAAGCTGCTGCTCAAGAAATAAAAGTGGAAGAAGGAATAAAAGTTAATAGCAGGTTGATCAACAATCTGAGATACGCAGATGACACTGTCATCTTAGCTGACAGTACTGAAGTTCTTCAGCAACTGGTATACAGAATCATAGAAGAAGGGTATAAGCTTGGATTCAAAATTTACACCAACAAGACAAAGGTGATGCCCGTTACAAGTGCTCGTAATGCTCACATTCATATGAACATTTATGAGAAACAAGTTGGTCAAGTACGGAAATTTAAGTACCTTGGCAGCTGGATTACTGAGGACTTAGAGATCTGTTTACAAATGGAAATGGCTCATGCTAGCTTTCTGAAAATGAATCTACTGTGTGACAAATGCCTCAGCTGGGAGACACGTCACAAATTTGTTAGATACTGTGTATATTCAGTGCTTCTGTAGGAGCTGAATTACGGACCTGAAATATAACACCATCAGGAGAATAAATGCCTTCGATTTGTGGGTTTTCTGAAGGATTTTATAGATCTTGTGGACTGACTAAGTCTCCATTGCTATCATACTCTGATGCCTGAGTAGAGAGTGATCGTTGATATGTACAAGCAAAAAAAAAAAAGGAAGACAGCTACCTTGGGCATATTTAGAGTGACAAGTACAACTTCCTAAAATTGATCATAGAGGGTAAAATTTATTGACATTGAGGTCGCAGTCAAAGAAAACACCCGTGGCTGAACAACTTACGGGACTAGACAGGACTGAATTTGAGTAGTCTTAGAAGGACAGCTGAACACCAGGCAGACTTCGCTGTGATTGTGGCCAATCTGCAGTAATGGAGAAGGCAAGAAAATTAAAGAGGTTTATTTCTCTGTACAACAAAAAAAAAACATGATTTTGTGTGTCTGTGTATTACACAATATTGGGTATAAACTACCACTAAACATAATTCTACTAAACTTGGTACTTGAATTAAGGAAACTAGAAGCTGCAAGTAGTCAATGGAGTGATTAAAATGTGACATCTCAGATATTTTTGTCAATATCAGTGCTACCAGAAAACCGCACATGAAAAGAGAGAGTGAAAATATTTCTTGAACTTTTTTTTTCTATTTGCTTTACGTCGCAGCGACACAGATAGGTCTTATATGGCGATGATGGGACAGGGAAGGGCTAGGAGTGGGAAGGAAGCGTCCGTGGCCTTACTTACGGTACAGCCCCAGCATTTGCCTGGTGTGAAAATGGGAAACCACAGAAAACCATCTTCAGGGCTGACGACAGTGGGGTTCGAACCTACTATCTCCCGAATACTGGATACTGGCCGCACTTAAGCGACTGCAGCTATCGAGCTCGGTATTTCTTGAACTTGATAGAAACTGAATGCTATTGACATAGGGTTTCACTTGTATATTATTGCTTCCATTCAAGCTAGTGATTATTGTTACTGTGCAATATTTGGTTCCTACATGCACAACTGATTCCAATTTTTTCCCCACTTCACCAGGCAGGTTGCTTCTGGTTGCTTAGAAGGACTGTTTCAATAAAATTGAACTATTATCAGTATAATTCATAATTAAACTTCTCATTTGTGGGCTGCCTAGAAGTAATTCATTATTCAAACCTTTTTCCTTACATACCATTGCAATCAATAGGAGAGTATTCAGGTGTTGTTGTAAGGATGTAAAGGAGAGGATATCTGTAAGTCACTGGTAAGACCCCAATTGGAGTATGGGACCCATAGCAGGACTACTTGATACAAGATGAGGAAGATCCAAAGGAAAGCAGCACGATTTGTCCTGGGTGATGTCCAACAAAGGAGTAGTGTTGCAAAAAATGTTGCAACATTTGGGTTGGGAAGACTTGAGAGTAAGGAGATGAGGATGTTCTACTATATGGTATGTTTTGAGTTGTCAGTACAGAGATAGCATGGAATGACAGTAAGATGAGATGGGGCAAGTGCATCCCTGGTCCATAATATATTTGTCCGTTTGAAACTTCTGCCATCTCTTGGGGAGTTAGGTAAAGTTGTCTTGCCTTTATTTAACACTAGATGTTGTGGGTGAAGTCGACTAACAAGCAGTTGTATAGGCCATTTCCAGAAGTAATGCTGTCAACTAACCATCAGAACTCACCGTGCTTTCCGAATCCACGTATCTGGACCATATTTCATTGTAATAACTTCATTTATAGTAAGTTTAAAAGCTAAAAGTATACTCTTTTCATTAACATATTTAATCGTAGAAATACCACGTAACTAATTACAAAAACTTGAGGGGTTGCTCTTGTCCCGCCAGAACAAGTATATGGGGTAAGTTCGTTCATGCCCAATTGGGCAAGTGCATGGTGGGGTGTGCACTTACCCTGTCCATTACTTGCAAACTTTCGCATTTAACTTTTTTGGTAATTTTCACTATTTTACTCTATCTCAGATACGAAATCAGCTCTGAATTCATTTGCATACACAATGGTACGTATTTATGTGTGGAAGTTGCCAGAGAAGGAGGTTATTCGAAAGATGACTTGAATTTAGCAATTACAGAGGTTATGAGTGGTAGATGTGGCACTGAATAAGCAAGTAAATGATTCAACATTCCTCGTAGTACGTTGGTTGATCATGTTAAGGGAAGGCGTGGAAAGAAATCAACAAACTTTGGTCGTCCTACAGCTTTATCCTTGCAGATAGAAACTGAACTTGCTGAAGGATTAAAATACATTGAAAAATATGGCTATGGACTACCTAGTAAACACATTATGTCCCTGGTAGAGGAATATGCTTCCCAAAATGGAATAAAAATGCCATTTAAGGAGGGACATCCTGGAGCTGATTGGCTGGTGCTCTTTATGAGATGGAATAATCTTTCAATCAAAAAACCACAAAGTGTCAAGATTGCATGAACGATGAATTGTGATCCATTCATTATATATGAGTACTTTAACATTTTGAAGAATAGAAGAGTTAGGGCTCTCAGAAAAACTACACTTGATATGGAATCTCGATGAGACCAGTTTTTGCAAAGATCCTTCTAAAACCAAAGTAGTTGGATCAAAAGGAGCTGCGTGTACAAGAATAACTAGTTTATAAGGGAAGGAGAATATCACAGTCCTATTTTGTTGTAATGCAAATGGCAATGAGGGCCCCCATTAATAATTTTTCGAGGGAAAAATGTATGGGACCAATGGACAGCACCAGCAGGAACCAGATTTCCAGGCACGACATATGCAGCTACGGCCAATGGCTAGATGGAAAGTGATGTTTTCAAGAACTATTTAAAGAAAAGTTTTCTTACATGTGTCGGAGAAGAGTGACCAGTGCTCCTAATATGACGGCTGTTCAACTCATGTAGGTCTAAAATTGATTCAAATGGCTAGGAAAGAAAATATGGTGATAATCAAGTTGCCACCCCATTCAAGCCATCGTTTACAACCGTTAGATTTGAGTGTCATGAAGTCTCTCAAAGCTCGCTAGGATGCAACGCTTACATCATGGCAGAGAAAACATATTGGGCAGAAGCTTCCAAAGAGTGAATTTGCAAAAATGGTAGGAAACATATGGAATGAAATACCTAGGGATGTAATTTGTAAATGGGTTTAAGAAAGGAGGAATCTATCCTTTCAATCATACAACAGTACCAGAAGACAGATTTGATCCAGAAGTCCTTAGAAGATGGAAGTTAAGAACAACAGTATCTAACAATAATAGTGTTAATGCTTCGGCTGCTGAAACTGTCCCTTCAACATCAGATGACAATATTGTTAGTGTTTCAGTAACCGAACCCATCCCTTCAAGATCAGGAGATATCCAGCACACTGCATCTGTTGCTAGTATTAATGCCACGCATCAAGCTAGCACTACTTTCAAGTAATTATTAGTAGCTATCATTGAACAATCCTCACTGGGTGAAAACACAAAACGAAAGAAAATCGCTATTGGTGCTAAAGTTATCACAAATGATGATGTTATCAAGCGAATGATGATGTGCGAAGAAAAAGTGGGAAAGGGAAATAGAAAGAACGAAAGATCACGAAACGTATAAAAAATTTGTTCATGATTCATTAGATTGTGACATCTGTACTCCTCTGAATTCAAGTGATGACGACTACCTGTCCCAACTTGTAGAGCAAGAATTGGATGATTTGGAGGATGTTCACAATTGAGGAAGAAATCCATCTGAATGAAAATTAGGAGACTGGATCTTGGTAAATCTTTGTGGCAAGAAATCTTCAAAACACACTGTAGCACAAATCTTATCATTTAATCATGAAGGAAACCCTACAGTAAAATTTGTTAGAAAGGTTTCTGAAAGCTCGCACACCTTGGCTTTCACATATCCAGCCAACGAAGATATCAGTTATATTTTAGAAGATGAAATAATGTCTATTCTCCCTCCGCCATCTGTAGACCGCAGGGGTAAACTGTTGTTTTGCATTTACTTTACTCAGCGAATGGGTGAAGAGTGAAACTTAATATGACAATTTTTTATGATGGACCACAAGTGAAGCTTACTTTTGTTTTATTAATAAGGAGATTTAAACACAGTAAGTTATTTAAATGAATATTTGCAGTCTACTGTTAGTGAAATTGTTTAATTTTTGTTCCTTTATTTTAAAAATTTCATACACAATTTTTAATGTGCTTTGATACAGTGTATCTAATGTTGACATATATTTTCCTTGTAACCTATTTGGTGTAACTTAACTTGGTTTTACAATTTGCTTTTAGTTATTGTTAAGTTAATAAATTGCTTTGAAACCTAAGCAACTTAGCTACGAATAAATGTAAGGAAACACCAGTTTTCATCTTTAATTTCCATATTTTTGTGATGTTTTGTATCTTACACACCCCAACATACTAAGTTGAAGAATTAAATAGAAAACATTATAAATTTTGAAATATGAATTTTCCCCACGATTATGTGTTATACATTTAATGGAAGAATACAGGCTAGAGATGCACTTGCCCCATATCATGGGGCAAATACGTACTCTGGACATTATAGTGATATTTAATTTCCTAATGGAATATACATTCTCGAAGCATATTCAAGGTGCAGTAGTCGCACATAAATAACCAGTCAGTATGCGGAAGAAGTCTTGTTTTGGTAATGGAATTAATTTAGATACATTTAAAATTCAAAGTTGCACTTCCATTTGTAGGGTATGCACTTACCCCAATTCACCTTATACGAATAAATGTGAGCGGAGCTTTTACAATTAGGGAAGATCCTAATATGAAGATTAAGTTTGAATTCAAGAGGACAAATTGGGGCAAATATTCATTTATGAGATGAGGTGTAAGAGGCTGGAATAAATTATCAAGGAAAATGTTCAATAAATTTCAAAGTTCTTTGAAATTATTTAAGAAAGGACAGTTGATATGAAATCTGCCACCTGGGCACAGTGCTAAATGCAGTTCATTGATTGACCGGCAGCAAGGTGAGTAAAGTGCTGCTATTTATGAATTGAGGACATTAGAATGGCACTAAGTGATCATATTACATTTCTCCGAACTTCATATAATTTATACAATATTTTCTGTGTAAAATATACTGTATATCATCTACAAAACTGTAAAGTTGTGACAAAATGAGTAAGATTACTATATTTAATCTTACTTTCTCCTTTAATTACAGTAGCAATTTAGAACTACTTATTCACTCCTTAGATGCAAAAATTATGTGTAAATTCATTATTCCATCATTTAAAAAATATACTGGAGGTTTAAATTGTGAATTGGCATTTTTAAGCCCAAAAGTACTTTGAGTATGCGAACTAATCCTATAGGTAATTGTACTGACAGGTATAAACATTTGAGCATATGTAAGAGAAAAAAGAAAACACACTTATAAACCACAACATTTTGTAAAGAGCTATATTGATGAAATAGGCTATGAATTTGTGCTTTGGAGCATGCACATACGTTGTACATGGGTAGTCAGTTGCTTTTTAGGGTGGCCAGCAGAAAACCATATGTGATAATTGCAATATTTGCCAGAAGTCATTCATGTATCATATGTTTGTGCAGAAGATGCACAAGACATCAGGAAGTCCAATTAAAATAGTCTTAGAGACCGACCATATAATCAAACTGCAGAAGCCATTGTGGATTTTGTATAAAATTGCCCATCATTTGGGGGCTTGAATTTCAGTCACATTATGTTGGACCCAGTCAACTCATGAAGGTACCCATACATTGTGGACCGATTCCAGAAGGAATTTATTTGCATCAGGAGGGAGGAACTTTTGTCAAAAAGCATGAATAGGTCTTAAACTTTTAGAAATATGTGCCAGCTCCACAAAAACTTTGGTTTATCCTAGTTATTTGTTTTGTCACGGGGGTGGTCCTATTGAATTTTGGCTTGAGTTTGACTGATGCTCTTCCTGGCATCATTTAACTTTTCAGGCATAATTCCAACACAACATTCACAAGGTTTTGAACTGCAGCCATTCAAGTGGTATGCCAGCTAATCCAGCTTCCCATATGGCACCTTATATGTACTACAAATTTTTCCAAGCATCACAGAGAGGCAAGCCTACTGCGACCTTTTCCTTCATCAACATGTCTGCATAGTTGCATTCTTTAGCTCAGAAACACATGGAATGCTACAGACTGATGACATATTGTCTTTAGTGGCAAATCACACTTTCCTGTAATAGCAGTTATCCATTGTGCCATACTTTTCGGGACTTAGGGTGAATGCTAAAAAGCATACCTCAACTACATTCTACAAATCACCTGATAGTCTATGTTGCTATTTGCATATAATTATGATTTACATTGCTAGAGGGTCATGATATTGAGCAGACTGGCCTTGTTTGTTAATGCAGTATGACTATAGAGCCAAGTCTGCATTCGGGAGACAGATGGGTTTGAACCCTACCATTGACTGGCCTGGGAATGGTTTTCTGTTGTTTCCCATTTTCACTTCCTGACAAATGCCTGTTCCTATTCATATGCCATAGTCGATTCCTTCCATCTCCGTATCAATTTAATTCACCATCCATTATATTTACAATAGCTATTAAACTAAGGTTGGCGTCTGGAAGGGCATCCGGCCGTAAAGAACATGGCACATAAAACATCTCACGTCATCCCCGACTCCATATCAGGAAGCGAGACCAAGGAGTAGACATATATATGGTTACGAGGAAATCTTACCTACTGAGTCTCAAAGTGCTGTTTTTCCAGCAGTACAAGGGGCTGAGCAGAGCTTGTGCTTTCAAACTTAAACACTTCACTGGCATGCCTGATGATCTTGCGTCATCTGTCAAACAGCCACCAGATGATATCTCATTTCATAGATATTGATTTTGTTCAAGTGGTATAAAGTATAAATAGAAACAATTGTGGGCAAATCTGTCTCATCATAACTTATTGCATCTGTTTAATTTTATACTTAATCCTGGCAATCAGAGGTCCAATTGTACCAAAGTTGACTTTATTCAGCTCACAGTTTAATAGAAAATTATGCTGAATGAGATATGTTGTAAAACATTCTTATAAATTGTTTGTGAATCCAATGAGTATTATTTTTTAAAGTCCTTTCTTTCTGGCAATCTTGTGACTAGGCGAGTTCAGATGTAGTGTAAAGATGATTCTAGGTCAAGGAAGGTTTAGATGCTATACTTTATTTTGTTGATCCTGGTATTGAAAATCAGCTGCTTTCATTGTGTTGTTAATATGTATGGTGCAATTGCTCTCATACATATTTCTTTGTTTGATATGCTTCTTTATGAAGAACCTGTTACTCCTCTTTCAGGGTTGCTACTGGAATACTGGAAGCTAAAATAACCCTAAGAACTGGCGACATTAATGCTCCTGCTGGTTCTAGTAAGAGTGGAGTTAAAAAGAAGAAAACATATCCCACAAAACCCCGAAAATACAAGCCGCACCAATGTGAAGTGTGTGCTAAAGTATTTGGTCGCCGTTATCATTTGAATCAACATATGCTTGTCCACTCTGGAGCAAAGGATTTCCAGTGCCCATTATGCACAAAGTGTTACGCTCGAAAAAATCATCTTGCAAGTCATATGGTCATTCACTCCGGGGAACGGAATTTCGTTTGCAGTGTTTGCTCGAAGACATTCAACAGACCTGGTACGTTGCAAATCCACATGCGTAGTCATTCCGGTGAGAAACCTTTCATGTGTGAAATCTGTGGTAAAGAGTTTACACAAAGAAGTCATCTTAAAGCTCACAAGTTAGTCCATAGTGGTGAACGTAAATTTGCTTGTTCTCTCTGCAACAAGTCCTTCACTCGGCACTCTCACTTGAAATTTCACGCCTTGACACACACTCAAGAACGCCCGTACCCTTGTGAAATCTGTGGTAGGCACTTTACTGAACGTGGTGCTTTGAAAAGGCACATGTTTACACATACTGGTCAGAAATTCTTTCAATGTCAGATATGTTCTAAGTCGTTTGCTGTTCGTGGGAATCTGAAGCAACATTTAATATTTCATTCTGGGGAGAAAAATTTTGAGTGCGCTGTTTGCTTAAAGAAGTTTTCTACCAAGAGTGCCCTGAACAAGCATATACGTTTGCATTGCCGCAAACCGATGTAGTCCATAGTAAGAAGTATGCCATGAAGTTTATAACTCAAGTATAACTTACTCACTGTAATTCGGAGTTGATCTTCTGACATTAATTTCTTCTTTTTTATCTGTTCACCCTCCAGGGTCGGTTTTTCCGTTGTACTCGGTGAGGGATCCCACCTCTACTGTCTCAAGGGCAGTGTCCAGCTTTATACCCTCGGTCGGGGGATACAACTGGGGAGGATGACCAGTACCTCGCCCAGGCGGCCTCACCTGCTATACTGAACAGGGGCCTTGCGGGGGGGGGGGGGATTGGAAGATTGGAAGCGATAGACAAGAAAGAGGGAAGGAAGCGGCTGTGGCCTTAAGTTGGGTACCATCCTAGCAGTTGCCTGGAGATGTGGGAAACCATGGAAAACCAGTTCCAGGATGACTGAGGTGGGAATCAAACCCACCTCTACTCAGTTGACCTCCAGAGTCTGAGTGCACCCCATTTCTCGTACCACTTTTCAAATTTTATGGAAGGGCCAGGAATCAAGCCCGGGCCTCCAGGGGTGACAGCTAATTACACTAACCACTACACCACAGAGGCAGACCATTAATTTCAATAATGAGGTATTTGAAATTATGTAGTGAAAAATATTTTAGTTGGTAGCTACTATGATTATTCATGAGTTGCCACTCCACTACCTGGCTTTTCAGTTTGCCTTTAATGCCCAACCTGGGTCAATTTCACCGAAGCTATAAAATGATGGTGTATTTATTTTATTGTTGATAATGCCGTTTTGAAATTAAAGAACTATTGTTTGTGAGCGGTAATATTTATTGGAGATCCAGCCATATGGGCAATATGAGTAGCTTCTTCATAAATTACAATCATAACAACATATAAGAAATCTTCTCAAAATGTTGGCAAATACTGAATTTACATCCGTGAGTTGGAGATAAAGAAAAAAGAAAATTACTATGAAGGGAGGTAAAGAGATTTTTTCATGTTATTTTCAATTTATTTATAATCACTGGATGCTTTTGTTGCTGGAATTACGATATCATCTAATTCACCCAAACTTACATTTCATCCATCAGATTCTTCCTCCATAAAATGTAGTTATTCCAGGATTTCTTTAGTCACACAATTGTTTATGAGGCATCTTTACACCAAGCTCTCAAGAGAAGCAGACAGGGATCACATCATGCCCAATAACAACAAATAAATAGAAGCATTGTTGCTTTACTTGCATCTAAATGCCATTGGTGACTGAGTAAAGGGAGTGATATGAAGTATTTCACAATCAGAGATACCAACAGTAAGACATGAATCACTTACAAAAACGTGGATCAAAATGACCTTGTGTTGGGTGTTTTTGGTAAACTGCAATTTTTTGGAAAGTTCCGTATTTATAAACCTAATTTTTTTAATAATTAAATATTCGTAGTTAATAAAACTCAAAAAATGATGTTCCCATTGATCAACTTCAAAAGTTAAAAATAAACTCTTCAACCTCAGCTTGGTCAAATTGACATAGGTTGTATGTTCTAAACTCCTCAGCATTCCAGTGTAATAATATTTCATTTTGGATTCAACACCCTCACCCTCTATAACTTCTATGTACTTTTAGTATAATTGAATTAAATATGTTTATATTCATTTCCTCACTGATCTATGCTAGTTCCTGAAATTTCCTTAAAGGCAATAAAAATTTTAGAATCCATTCTCCCTTGTGTTTTTATTGATCAAAAGTTATATAACTGCCTGGTTAGAGTATACTGATAAGAACAATGATGCTGGTATTGCTTGATAATTAAACTGATTAAATCATATAAAATCTCATTTCAGATTTTCAATTATGTTTGTTGTGAGGTCAGTTACCTTACTATGGCTAGCTATTTGCTTTACGTCGCACTGACACAGATAGGTCTTATGGCGACGATGGGATAGGAAAGGCCTAGGAAGTGGAAGGAAGCGGCCGTGGCCTTAATTAAGGTACAGCCCCGGCATTTGCCTGGTGTGAAAATGGGAAACCACAGAAAACCGTCTTCAGGGCTGCCGACAGTGGGGCTCGAACCCAGTCTCTATGGTTGACTAGAGATTTGGTTAATTGATTAGGTGTTTTATCAAATCAACATTCAAACTCAAGGGATGTATTTGCCAGTTATCGAGAATTTGCTCAATTTGAGGCTAAGAACCTGCCCATTGAGCATTTTTCATATGTGTAGTGGTCCATATCCAGGATAAATTATACTCTCATGCTATTATATAGTGTGATTCAGCAGCCCCTTCCAATATCATTTGCTGCAGTCCAACTAACATGCACATGGTTACAGGAGTTCTATTCCCCTGCAGGCGTAGTGTGGGGTACTAATAGGAGTTCTATTCCCCTGCAGGCGTAGTGTAGGGTACTAATGTTCAGTGAGCACATTTTGCACACGATTCGGAATGCTAGCGAAATGTTATCCATTTGCAAAACATGTCTCGAAATCACGTAGCAACGTCTTTTTACCATATAATTACGTTAATGTGTCGTGCCTCGTGACCGGGTGTAACGAAGAGGGGAATCAATGCATAAAACGAGGTAACAGTGCAGTAATTAATGACAAACACTGAACAGGATGACGTATGTGTACTCTGTTCTCATCGTACTACCAACATATTTCCAGCCATGTAGCATAGCAGATATGGTTAGGCGTTCGCCTAGCAATCGAAGGAATGTGCCAGTGGCGGTTCGAATCCTGCAACGTTCAAATATTTTTGCAACGGTACGATGTTTTAATACATAAACACAGGCCCACGTTTGCCACATTTAAACAGTAGAATGACTCCTTATTCATCTTGTGCCCTGCGCATACTCCGTTGGTTAGGCCCTGAATGTACTGTAATCTCTGCTCTCATTTGGCATGTTTAACAGAGGAATGCGTTGACATGCTCCTCTTTATGGGGAAAGAAGAAAAAACGCGTGCGAGATAGTATGACTGTACCAGGAACGGTATCCCGACAGACGACACCCGGGTGCTACGACATTCCGCCTTGTTTAAAGATGCCTAAGAACAACAAGCGTGATTTCCAACCAGCCACCAGTCCGCGATAGGCCCGTTACATTGGGTGAAACAGAAGAGGCCGTTCTGGAGGCAGCTCGTAATAATCTGCACATCAGTACAAAGGTGATCACACGACAGGTGAACAGCAGCCAGCCGTCCGTCTGGCGAATACTGCATTAACATAAATTTCACCCATACCATCTTGAGCTACACCAAGAGATCCATGGACGGGATTTCGAAGCTTGAATGGAGTTCTGTCTGTGGCTAGTAGGCAGGTTGGACAATGAAGCAGCATTCGTATCGCATATGTTCTCGGACGAATCGCGCTTCCACAATAATTGGAACGTCAATCGCCACTACATGCACTATTGGGAGTCCGGACAGTCCTCACTGGGTAAACAGGCGGCCCATCCAATACGATGGGGAGTGAATGTTTGGTGTGGAATCTTGGGGATCGCCTTATTTGACCTTATTTCTTTGAGGGCCATTGGGCCATGCTACCTGCCCTTTCTTCGTCAGGAACTCCAATTGTTGCTGGAGGATGTGCCCTTGCACGATCGTTTGACGATGTGGTTGCAACAGGATGGAGCTCCACCACATTCAACTTTGCGCATTCGTAACCATCTGAACGAGGAACTACCAAGGAAATGGATAAGACGAGGAGGCCCTGTTTCTTGGCCCGCCAGATCACCGGATTTACTGCCGTTAACGCCTGAGGTGGAAATCGAACCCACCTCTACTCATTTGACCTCCCGAGGCTGAGTGGACCCCGTTCCAGCCCTCATACCACTTTTCAAATTTCGTGGCATAGTCGGGAATTGAACCCGGGCGTCTGGGGGTGGCAGCTAATCACACAAGTTCTTCTTGTGGGTCCATTTGAACAACACCTGGAATGCTTCAGCGCGCAAGACGATCTACTGGATACCGGGCCTGAATGTGCATATACCTAAACGGTCATCACATCGAGCATTTCTCTCTTAATCTGTTCTCCATGGTTGGTTTTTCCTTCGGACTCAGCGAGGGATCCCACCTCTACCGCCTCAAGGGCAGTGTCCCGGAGCGTGAGACTTTGGGTCAGGGGATAACACCGGGGAGAATAACCACTATATTACCCAGGTGGCCCCATCTGCTATGCTGAACAGTGGCCTTATGGGGGATGAGATAGGGATAGACAAGGAAGCGGCCGTGGCCTTGAGTTAGGTACCATCCCGGCATTTGCCCGGGAAAGAAGTGAGAAACCATGGACAACCACTTCCAGGATGGTTGAGATGGGAATCGAACCAACCTCTACTCATTTGACCTCCCGAGGCTGAGTGGACCCCGTTCCAGCCCTCTTACCACTTTTCAAATTTCGTGCCGTAGTCGGGAATCGAACCCGGGCCTCTGGGGGTGGCAGCTAATCACACTAACCACTACACCACAGAAGCGGACACATCGAGCATTTGCTGCGATAGAACATTGTCAGGTCAATTGTGTTCCTATTATTTCCGGTCTGTATGTGTCCCGCCTGCTAACTAATCGGCCCTTCCTAGGGCCACTAACACATTCATTCACACAAAATTCGCATGAAAGCGGGTATTGAACTTACATTGCTTGCGATACGTATTAAACAAATATTTCAGAAATGTGTAATCTTCGCCCGGGACTCGAACCTACCACCTGACAGGCAAGCCCGGTCCGCCACGCCTTTACATCTTACACTACGGTTCCGTACGGCACAATAGGCAGCTTACAGCAAGTATTAGCTTTACTGCGGTCACAATATCAATTTAGTGTTTCCCCGGGGTCTCAGGTTCATATGATCTAGAAAGCAAACGTATGTCTTCCAGTGTTAAATACGAGTATAACATCACGGCATCCTATCATGGTGAGGAGGTAAATACCAAGATATCCAATTATGTTGTCTGAGCATATCGACAGGGTAGATGTTTTTAGGACGAAATTAATATTGTGGGTTGCATAAAACTACATTGGAAGGGGCAGCTGAATCACGCTGTATAATATAATCTTATGTTGCGGTTGCAAAACAGAAAAGTAAGATAATGTTAAGGTTCGGATTTAAGATATCTATTTACACCTGTAGGCTCCTCTATTGATTTTCTGTAAGCTTTGAATTTCAAAATAATAATGGTGGCACATATTTTACACTAAAGAAGTTGCGATTAACAATATTTGAACAGTATGTGGTTCTAGTTCAATAGCCGGGCTGAGTGGCTCAGATGGTTGAGGCGCTGGCCTTCTGATCCCAACTTGGCAGGTTCGATCCTGGCTCAGTCCGGTCAGCCATGTCGGCAGATTTACTGGCACGTAAAAGGAACTCCTTCGGGACTAAATTCCGGCACCTCGGCGTCTCCGTAAACTGTAAAAGTAGTTAGTGGGGCGTAAAGCAAATAACATTATTCTTGTTCAATAATTGCTCTATATCTTCTAAGTCATTTTTGCATAAATTAAGGTGCCCAGTTTTCTCATGTTCGGTAGTACTTTGCTGACATAAGATAATATTCTTTGTAAAACAAAATCCAACCTTGTCTTTTCTCACAGTATCTATTCCTTAACAACTTTTACAGTTAGAATGACAATTTTTTTATGCTCATGCCTCAGCGCTGGTCCTGTGAGATGCTCTTGGCGACAGGACTTCCTAAGGTATACTGAGAATATTTTAAAAAATGAGTATTCTTTCAGTAGTGTATGTGGTTACTGGCGAGCTTGCAAAACTGTTCTGGTACATTTCACCACTACACTCATCAAGGGATTGAGTGGCACAGTCGGTCGTATTAATTCAACTTCTTTCGCCGAATAAATTTTTCACAGCTCAAACTCAGGTGGAGAGCATTTTATTGCGGTCTGAAAAACTACTTTACAGTTCCATTAAATAATTCAGAAGTGGAATAGCTACAGCAACACAAAAATATTGTTTTGGATAACCAATGTTTGTTACTCCGGAGAGATACCAATCGTGGCGTATAAATCGGCCAATAATAATGTGGTCGTTTTGAACGTATTTGAAAAGTGATCTTTTAGTATTAGTTTCAATTTTTCTAAATACAAAATCACATTCTAAATGTGATCAACTGCTGACTAAATCACTAAAGGAAAAATGGGGAAATTATATAGTCAACATAGAGTAAAATATTTTCGCCAATAATCAAAGACGTGTATCAAAACCTCAAAAACCAAACCCCATGGCACAACAGCCCCGAAGAAACTACCAAGAGACTGCTGCTCAGCCCGAAGGGCTACAGATTATGAGGTGCAGTGTGGTCAGCACGACGGATTCTCTCGGTCGTGATTCTTGACTTTCTAGACCGGGGCCGCTATCTCACTGTCAGATAGCTCCTTAATTGTAATCACGGCAGGATCGATTTACGCGCGATTGCCCGTAATGGGGTTAGATACAACACACAAATTCTTGAAATATCAAAGAAAATGATATCACGGAAATAAGGAAATAGTTACAATCATGATGGCAGTGCATGTGACAAGAAAAAGTTCAAAAATGTTGCGCCTAACACCGAAGAAAAACACACAAATGAATGCATACTGCTAGTTAACAGATGCAAATCCTATAAGAAGAAATATATGCGATATAAAATTAAGACATATAAAGGAGAGAAGAATAAAGTACGTATTATATATCAACACAATTAATATAGTTGCGCAAAATACGCAAGAAATAAGAAGGATTAAGTAAGCCATACATAGAGAAGAAGGAATTGAACAAGCCTTGGCTTATAAACGAGAAAACGAATTTAACGCAACAGCTACAAATTAATCCAACTAGCAATTAATAGCCATTAGAAGAAGATAAGACTACAGTAGACATCTTGGGAATCTGTCTCATATTTAAAGAAAAGCCGATAATAAACGTGACTACAGACAATATATTAATGTTAGCAGGCATATTTGTCATAATGTCCCAGATGATGTCATATATGTACATGATTCTGTTTAGTGTGCAAGACAAGCTCAAGATGATATTCTAAGAAGCAGAAGGATGCCTGTTCGGTGCCATGCCAACCGAGATGACCGAAGGATGGAGCCTGACCACAGCCGACAGAGGACCAAAACCAACATGTTCCCGACCACTTAAAGGATAGAAATTAAGTGTCATACCACATTAAACATAACAGCTAGGTAACATGTAATATAGTAGAGTTGCATTTTGTTGAATAGGGAGTAGGTCGATTGAATCTTGAAAATGAACCAATGTAGGTTATCGCGAGTGACTTGATAATATACGAATATCGTGACGGAGTTAAGTATGCTTAAGAAGAAACTATAGTGCATTCCATGTTAAGAAAACAGTATTGCTCTTATGACAACAGGGTTGTCATATCGAACGGCTCTGCCCAACACCATGACGGGAAAATTGTGGCTCATAAATCTGACAAATTCAGGATTTAAGTTCAAGATAAAAAGCGGAAGAAACTAAGCTGTAAATTATTTTTATGAGTTAAAGGAGATAGGGGTTTACTGGGGCTATTTTTTTTGGTACAGAATCAGAGGTAAACTACGGCACGTAAGAAACCCCAACGTTGAAGTGTAAGGCAAATTGGGGAAGGAAGGTGAAATGTGCTGGCTTCCCTGTATAGTCCAAAATTACTCAAGACCGTGCGATTGCCAAGTCTCAGATTTGTTTTTTGAATAGAAACTATATTCACCGCGAACTGACTAATTAACTGGCGTGGCCCAGTAAGGTGCCTGTCATAACCGCTACAATTCCTCTATAACAGTGCCATAGTGTAAATTATATTTTAGGTTATAAGCGGCGAGATGCTACTTAACTTTCACTCACGTCCCCATGCGCAAAAGGAGATAAGTGCTCGAAGAGCATCACTTCGTGTGGTGAGCTTCAGCTTCTTCGACATTTTCAGGGGGTGGAGTTTTCTCCTACAAGGGGAGTGCGCAGGTTTTCGAACACTAACATTTGCTGGTGCTGACTTAGACCCTCCGGATGGAGGGCGAGTGTCCCCTTTCGCAGGAGGGGTGGGAGAACGCCTGGTGAGGGCGTCCTTCTCCACCTCCGTTGCATGTTTAGAAGGACTGGGAGGTAAATTCTCAGCCCCAGCAAAGATGCCGGCTTGGGCGCAGCTTTCGCCGTCCTCTTGGGGAAAGAAGACCCTTCCCCTGCTACATCTGTTTAGGTTTCTTAGCCGGCACAGGTTATTGTGTGGTCGAAGGTTGGGATAATCCCGCCTTCGAGCTTTTACACATTGCGGCGTTGATCACTGGAGCCTTGGGCGCAGTGATCTTCTGAGAAGGTGTTGCTGATGTGAATGACGAACCTGGTAGATTCTGTGCTATCATGCTGAAGTGTAATGTCTTGGCAGGTGCATTTATAGAATTGAACGTAAGGCACGCTTACTGCCACCTGGGCGACTGCCCTAAATGCAGATCAGTATTGATTGCTGATGGAAGGAAAGACCATCTTGGGCTTTCATCACCTGGATCTCCTTCTCACTCCACTGAGAAATACCGGACAGATCCCACCTCGAGGAGAATGAAGACCAGGGCAGTTAGTGCATCTGTAAGGAGATGCCGGCTGTAAGGAGATGTACCACACACAGACTGATTCGAACAATGAGATACCATGTGTCCGAATCCTTGGCATTGAAGGCACCGCATGAGCGGCGGAATGTACTGTCTCACATCGCAACGATATATTTTTTGCTCGTTGCTTTACGTCGCACCGACACAGATGGGTCTTATGACGACGGTGGGACAGGAAAAGCCTTGGAATGGAAAGGAAGCAGCCGCAGCCTTAATTATGGTACAGCCCCAACATTTGCCTGGGGTGAAAATGGGAAACCACGGAAAACCATTTTCAGGGCTGCCGACAGTGGGGTTCTAACCCACTATCTCCCGGATGCGAGCTCACAGCACGGCCAACTTGCCCGGTACACAGCGATAATTTGTTACCTTGACTTTCTCTGGAAACATTGACAATTTGGAGACTATGAATGCACCCGTGACAACGTCTTCAGCGTTGACTTTGTGCGTAATGCGCCGAATGTGTGTTACGCCACGGAGCTTCCATGCCTTCCATCAACTCATCGTCAGTGCTCTATCACGGTGAAAGATAACTCTTCGAACCACATTCAAGATTTTGTGCTCCTCTTTGACGGACATTTCGCCAAAGTAGTCACACTTGAGCAAATGATCAGTTTGATGTGCAGTACGAGTCTTGAGCAGCAAACTACCATTGCGCATTTTATTTAAATTTTCCAGTTCGCCGTAGATTCCTTCAATGTGTCTGCTGAACAAGATATACTTCACCAGCTAAACATTTTGCACATATCTTCTGGTAGAAACTAGGAACCTAGGGAAGCTGGAACCAAAATTAACACGCTGCGCTTGTTCCCAATAAAAATAAATAAAATGTTAAAGACTTCGGTGGCAGATCACCCTGGTGAGGTGTTTCGAAGCCATGTCAGAAATCATCCTACCCGAATACCACCCACACCGATCAGGGGCCTCTGCAGCTGAACCAAGCTGCCTAGGAAATACCCACCTGGTCTTAGCAGGTATTACCCGGGGTCCGATATTGGACGATACGGGCTGAATGAGGCCATGATCAATAAGACTCGCCTTATAAAATCACCCACAACAGCATATGCCCCATAGCGTGTACAGCGTGATAAGTATACGCTAAAAATAAAGAACAATTAACAATATGTCCTTCTGGCATTCGGATGTGCAGGAACCAGTGTTGTCAGGCGGATACTACCGCGCGGGTACATAGTGCTCCCACGCAACTGGATTTTTGGGATACCGTTGTGTTTTCGAGCGTAGTCACACACGCAAGAGGCCCACCCCTAAGCAGCACACACATCAAGAATTTTATTTCGGTCTACAACAAACCCGCATAAAAAATAAAGAGTGTATTTCCGCGAAATCGCCACTGGTGTTGTGTGGAGATAATTCCATATCGCCAAGTAGTAGCGTAAGCTTTCTCTAGGTCAAAAGCACGGCAACTAGGTGTTTCTTCCGGGGAAAGGTCTCCTGAATGGTACTCTCCAGTCTGACCAGATAAATAGTGGCACACCGATGAGAGCGAAAATCACACTCGTAGTTAGCCAAGAAATCTTCGTTTTCCAGGGAAGTTGTCGATTCACCATCCTTTCAAATAGCTTAGAAAGATCATTTGTAAGACATATTGGCTTGTAACCATCCAGAAGTTTTGACTTTACCTCACTTGGGAATTGGTATCACAATTCCCTCACGCCACTGAGATGAAAACACTCCCTCACTCCATATTCTGTTGAATACGGTGCGGATATCGTTGAGGCATCGGTCACTCAAATGTTTAGGCATTTGATTGTGGATTTTGTCCGGTCCAGGAGCCGTGTCCATGCATAGCGTGAGTTCACTTCCCAATCCCCACTCCGTTAAAGGTACTAAAAAATGCGAAGCACTGGTGGCGAAGCAGAGCTGGTATGTCTCTCCTTCGCGCTTAATTGGCATAAATGCATGGTCGTAACTTCCAGAGCTGAACGTATGTGTGAAATTTGACGCGTTGTGCTGTCCAATGACTGACTACATCTCCATTCCTGGAGATTCCATGGACTGAGGAGCAAATTCTGAATTCCAACAATACAGCGCAGTTTTGTCCACACAATGCAGTATGTGTCGTCATGGAAGACACATAGTTTTTCCAGGTAGCTTCCTTAGATTCTTGTATCAAAAAATTGCCTTAACGCGGAGACGCTTGATGGTGATATGACTGGCAATCATAGGATTCTGTAGCAACCAGAATTCTAGTTGCAATGGAAGAAACGCGGTAGTCAACAGTTTCCAACAAATCACCATCCATCACAGCGCGCTTTGAAAATTCTGGCTAATTTGCCCACCGAAATAACCAGCGCTTGGATATTTCGGACTGTCCTTGATTCAAGAGAGTTAGAAGTATCGGGAAGTGGTCACTATCACAGAGATCATCGTGTACTTGCCACCGTAACACAGAAACGAGCCCACGGCTGCACAAGGTAGCATCGGGTGGGAAAATGTACCATGTGCGCTTCTGTAATATGTCGGTTCCCCAGTGTTAAGTAGTCAAAAATCGAACTGGTTAATCAATCGCTTGAGTTCTACCCCTGGCACAGGAAGTCGGAGAACCCCAAAGTGTGTAACGGGCGTTCACGTCTTCCAGCAAAAAAGGAAGTAACTGAGCAATCAAATCTTGGAGGTCAAGCACTTGAAGATCGTTGTCCGGCGGAATGTGCACGTTGCACACCGTTGTCATTACTGGCAAAGGCGCGAGAACTGCAACTGCATCTAGCTGAGGACGGAGCGGTATTTCGTCGCTTAAGGTGTCGGAGTTGACTAGGGAAAAACACACCCAGTTGCCGCGCCATCCACAGCTACTCTGTTTTAGAATAAAGACGATATCCTCTTATAGTCGTGTCGTGTCAATTTCTCAAACGAGATTCCCGTAGACAAAATATGGATGTCACAGAGACTGATATTAATTGACGTAACTCAGCTAGGCGACAGTGATAAATATTGTGCGAGTGTGTAGATATGTAGCGCTACAAAATTAGGACAATTTATTTTCCTTGTTTCCGCGTACTACAGTGCATTGTCCGCCATCTTTGTTGATGTCCTTTCGAGTCATCACCATCCACGATAATGAGTGGTTCAGTCCCTACCGTCTCCTCAGCAGAAGGACACAACGTGACCGAGCACTCCGTGAATAGGGAACTTTCTGACTGGGAACGCTGGGCCTTCTTCCTGAGAAAATCAAGTCTTTCCCACCCCCTACCCCGCCCTGATGGCGGAGGACTTCCCAGCCGAACATTCCTGGGAAGGTCCCTTCCCAGGCAATGTCGACAATAATACACTTTTTGTCTTCCCAGGAGGACCTGTTACCTTCTTGGGATCACTAGATGCTTACGAGGGCCATCCGGAAAGTAGTACCCGTTAGCGCCGCATGAAGCGCTGACGACTCGCGTAGCCGCTGGGCAAGGTCAGACCGCGTCAGTAGCTTGTCTGCCCGCTCTGTGCGATGTTGCATGTTGCATTGCCTGTGTTGTGTCTGTGATCGTTTAAAATGTTTAAACAAATTGAGATCCCCGCCAGTTGTGAAGTGAGGGCCGTGATTAAATTTCTTAATGCACGAAACGTTCGACCTTGTGATATTCATCGCCAATTAACGGAGATATATGGAGAGAATGTGATGAACGAGTCGTCTGTTTGACGCTGGTGTCGCAACTTCAGCCTGGGGAGGGGGAATACACACGACGAGGAGCGTTCAGGGAGACCATCTGTCATTACAGACCAACTGCCGAGCGCAGAAGACGAATGCGTGAGGAACGATCGGCGCGTCACAATTGATGAACTCTGTGAACGTTTTCCTAATGTGTCTCGAACAATTGTTCATGAAATTATCAAAGACCATCTGCACTATTCAAAAATCTGTGCAAGGTGGGTTCCATCGCATTCTTACAGAGGAACACAAAACCAAGCATATGGCTGCAGCACTGACGTTTCTGGGACGTTAATCCGATGAAGGAGAGACTTTCCTGACTCGCATCATTACTGGCGACGAAACATGGGTTTGTTATGCATCACCTGAGAGTAAACGACAGTCAAGGGAGTGGAATCATGCTCATTCACCAACCAAACCAAACAAATTCAAGACAGTTCTGTCCATCAGAAAACACATGGCAACCGTTTTCTGGGATCGCCGAGATGTACTGCTCATTGATTTTATGGCCCGTGGAGACACAATTAATGCTAATGCGTATTGTGAAACATTAAGGAAATTACGGTGAGCAATACAAAATCGACAAAATCATCTCTTTACGAAGCTTAAAGACTTTCTGGCGGGAAAAAGATTTGACAGCGATGAAGAACTTAAACGAGCCGTGACTACGTATCTCAATACGCTGGCGGTGGAAGACTATGACGCTGCAATACAGAAACTCGTCCCACGTTATAACAAATGCCTAAATTTGCTTGGAGATTTTGTGGAGAAGTAGTGTAAAGTATGCTCTTTCCAATAAAAATGTGTATATTTGTTAATATAAACTCCTGCGTCTTTATTGTGAAAACGGGTACCGCTTTCCGGATGGCCTTCGTACTTGTTCATATTAATGGCTGAAATAACCACTGCTTGCTCTGTAGAGGTAGTTGGTACAAAACTTTGTGGGGTGATCCACACGTTCGCGACCTTTTCAGTGAAGATCAACCGAACACACTTCTCTCTACACACACACGCACTCGTTCACTCGCTCGTTGCTGTATATCAGATAGGTGAGGAAACCGAGGGGATAGGTATGCAAAGCTTCCGTTCGACAGATCGCCACTGCTAAACCAGGTAGAGAGAGAAACCATGCGTTCCTTATCACATATGTTTCCTTACGTCATTCTTCTGACTTAATTATATAGATAACAGAGTGCTAGTATTTCATTTTTACTTCCGTCTACTTCTACATCCTTGTACTGTAGGAAGACACTGCAATGTCTGCTGTCATAGGAGTAGTATAATTTTCTTTTTATACGTCGATCTGCTAAAATGAAATGCAATCTAGATTGCAGTATTCTCTTTTTCTGTTTGGAATCGAACCACCACTAATCCGCCGAGAAAGCTAATAAACCAGTGAACGACGTGTAGGACCGCATGTAACGCTGTAAAATTCCACATGTTAATTTAATAATAATAATAATGATAATAATAATAATAATAATAATAATAATAATAATGTGGTGCATAGTTTCTGGAAAGGCTTGACGATGACCCAATGAAGATGTCATAAACACCCAGTTCCGAAGCGAGGGGAATTAAGAGTACGAGAAGATTGATTCCGAGAATTGAACGAGGGCCATCGGACCAAAGGCAGCAAGCTACTCTGGTGATTCAAACAATTAGGACTTGACGTCACTAAACCAACTATCGAAAAGGAGTGACCTAAGTCCAGTGGTAGCCCACGTCTTGATCGCAGCATACGCCACTGGAACATAACAAGGGCAGTATTCTCACAAATTTACCAGAACTTTTGAAACGCAGTGGAAGTTGCATAAGATTATATAGTTATTTTGGATATCGACTGAAAATGACCGCAAACGGACCGTAAACTTGATTTCGTTCTCATAAGCAAAGTGAGCTGAACATAAGAGGCTAACTACAACTACATGATGTCCCCATATCGCCACAAAAATCTGGTGATGCCCCAAGTAGCCAATCACTCAGGCGTGTCCGGTCCTAACTCTCTAAGCAAAGTCTAAAGTAAAATATTACCGCTAATACAGATTTTGGGTAACATATACTTCGATAGACCGGCATTAATATCAGGTGAAGCTATCTACTTAAATAATCGACGACAGTCGGTTAAATTAATTACTAAATTTATTCAAACAAACAGGCATGAAACCATAAAATGATCGAACTCAATGAAAACGATCAAGCATAAACACACACAAATAAATGTACATTATATCAACAGATTTCACGGGTCCATCAACACGCTTAATCCCACGTGGAAACACTTATCAGTTCAGAATATAATAACTAGAGTATTACCAAACTACACCTGCGATTTAATCACGTGTGACTTGTATTTAATTCATGAGAAATGAGTAGCTAATTTTATGTACGCAAACACGGTGGTGGTGTCCTTAACAGTCTTTACGTGATTATTTAGGGGGTATTATCACTTAGCCTACACTTATTTTAATAATCGTACGTGTATCGCAATAACTAATTACACACATTGCAAGTTATGAATCTCATTCCGTATTGACGGTTATCACTTTACAAAAGAAAATATTTATAAAATGCTCCTATCAATATAAGTCAAGTCATATGTTAGATGAAGCAAAGTCTATACATGTTTCAGCCTATTCTCAAGGCTATCTTCAGTAGTAAAACAGTGATTACATAATATACAAACAAATTAAAAATCGTAATGATGTGAAGTGACAGTGATCATGATTAGTGAGTTAAAAACACATTGAGGTACAAAGTCCTCTCGTCTAATAGATCTTGCTGACTGTTAACATGAAAACACTATGCTGAGGAGTGTAGTGAGACCGTCAATACTACGAATAAAACGTGTATAACGTCTGTAATGAGAAAAAAAGGAATATATGAGTGGATGAAAAACAAGTTAAAAATGATGTACGAAAAGAAAACTCATATGACTTACTTGTAACTAAAAGTTGTCGTCTCGAATGGAGATGACTTTGTCGGTCTCAAGTCACATTGACAACTAAGCCTGTGTGTGGCTTACTGTGTATCTGTGTCGATGTGGTTGACTTGTATTGATAGGAGGATTTTATAAATATTTTCTTTTGTAAAGTAATTACACACACACAATAAACTTACATACAATCACATAAAAACCTCACGTGGATTTCAATTCACCACGATAAAACACATATTTACAACAAATCAAATCAATAAATTGGCATGTAGCACACGCACCTGTAACATCATGTCGTTCTCGCAAGCATACCGGTACACAAAAGAAAATACATACCGGTACTGACAAAGAGAGATCTCTGCCATTCCACGTTCATCGTTTCTCATGCATACTGGCGCTGTCTGTGAATCTCAATTTACGCTCTCTCATTAATCTCCTCTACCAATTTCCTAATTGTGCGCCGTCGTTTCTAATTTGGTGTAAAGGATCAGAACGGCTATGATTACTCGCTCATAAGTACTGTGGATATTCACTGCATATTGGACCATTCTGTTCATGGTCAAAGAATGTGGATTTAATAATTATTATGGGAATCGTATGAGACCACAAAGAAAGCGCCTTGGGTGGCATCTTATTGTGTAATAGTATTTGAGATTGCGCGCTTTTCGAGAAGAACTTAGCGTCAGAAGCGAGCTGAAGTTTCTAGATACTCATTAAAATTTATTACCCCAGCGAACCTCTTCACTTGCAGCTTGGGACGCATGCAGCTCCATGAGTTATCGCGGGGAAGTTTACGTTGGAGGGAAAAGAATTTATTCAATATCTTCGACTACAAGATGAATGCAGAGGATTGGATACAAGAACTGCAATCAGGATATTTTTCTGAAAATTTTGATATGCTGCATGGCTCTAGTTGTGATCACAATAAAGTATGTGTAATTAATATGCATATCGCGGGAGAAATTTTCCACTCCGCGGGCGCGCGCATGAAGCCCACACACGTAAAGCTTGATAGCGTGGATGCGAGACCGCTAATATATACAACTGGCGAGCGCGCGAGAGTCATTCACTGTGTGTATCGCTGTCACGTATGTGTCTGTCACGCCGCTACTCAGCGAAGAGAAGACCGCCTTTATCTACAAGCAACGCAATCAGAGTTCACCTTATACTTGGGAAGTTTTTCCTACATCACAAGTGGACTGGACACTGCTCATTCAGCACGTTGAAGCGGTAATTGGGAACGAAGCTGCAGAGCATTCTTCACGGTATCGAGATGCGAACGTGGACCATCAGTGACGTCAAATCATCATGACATCGAGGAGGCGATCATCAAGCCACCTGAACGAGTTGCGGAGAACATCGCAGCCCACCAGTATGTCACCAGTCGTCGAACCACGAGAGTCGCCAGCTTCTAACATCAACATGATGGCGTAAATTCGCAATGTCCACAGGGGGACTGTTCAGTTATATCATCAGACACATGTTAGATAATTCCATCGTTTAAGCATGCAGCAGTATGATAATGGTTAGGTCAGTTGGAGATAGATTTGACCTTCCGCCAATATGTAAATATGTGGGGGTATGAATGCCCGTGTAAATAGAATTTATGCCCAGGACTCGAGCTTAGCTAGATAGTTTATATTTGCATGTTGTTATTCTCATTTGTGTCGTTAGTGTCATTATTGCAGAGATATTATGTTTAAGGTAGGGAATTTTAGCTCGTGTATTTCATTTCACCGGGACCTATGCGGTCTTGTATAAGTGTAACCAAGACAGGTAGTTTAGCAACTAGCATAGTGCATGAGCAGGGTAGCCTGTAATGTTATTTGTCAAATGAATAAAGCCTAAGATCTTTTATATCTCTTGAATACACTCGGGTTGGCGTATTAAACTGAGCAGTCATGTCGTAGGAAGCCCATAAGGAATGAGGAATAATGTTATTATGCCCAGAGTATTGAGTTGAGGCCCTAAATAGCAGGAGAAATAATGGTTATGTAATAATTTGTGAAAGTGAGTGCCGATAAGAATGCTAGGGTATGTATACGAATGGGCCGCAGAGAGCACCAGTGATAAATAATGAACGGGCCTGTTATATTTGAGTTTTATCTGCGCTAGAGTGTTGAATTTGAACTCTAAGGAATAAAATGACCTGTAGTAATTATATTATAATGAGGGCAATACGTATGGTAGACACATTCCGCCGGAAAGAGGGGAGAGTCGCCCCCTTGTCTCTGTTTACTGGCTGTCAGCTGAGGGAGATATTTATAGCAGAGAGGAATGGCTGCTCAGTTTACACACAAAAAACGAGATGTTGAAGAGCCAATGTGGTTCGTTTCCGACGTCATGACACGAGCCTGAAGGTGGAAAGTGTGTGTTTGTCAAGTAGACGGGAGAGCAGTGACCTTTTTATATTAGGGTCCGGTAGACGAGATTTTATACACTATTCTTGTGGTCATTCATAGTGGCACATTACTATTCATATGTATCCGTAAGGTGTAATATAGGTTATTCTCATTTTATTTGATGCCATATGGTTGTTGTACTTGGAAAGGTCTCGCGATCGATTCCCAGACAGTAGCGTGTATATTGGATGCCTGTTTAGAACTTGTAGGGTAATTATGAGCACTGAGCCATAGATTCACGTTAGAAATAGATTATGTTCTTTGTAGATATGAGTTGCCTACGAGCAGATTTATGATTCAATTCATTTTATTTGACGTAACCATTATGCTGCTTGTTGCAGTGCCAGATGTTTCCATGATGTAGTACATCTCCTCCACACAGGTTATAACGTCAATTGAGATACCCATTGATGTCTAGAAATCAATTAGATTTGTTTATGACAATTATGTCAGTTATGTAAAATTTCTTTTGATATTTGTTCATTATCAGAATTTTTAGTTTATTGTTAAAACCGAAGATGCAGCTCAAACGTTGTTATTTTGGTTAGATTTGTTCATGACCTGCTCATTTTTATTCCTCTTCACTTAATTTATTTATTACGTTGACCCTTTTCTTACCCGATACTCCCTGAAGATTTATGTTACGCCGGAGCTGATGAAGATGATTATTGAGAAGGTAAGCTATGTGTCAAAGTGTTTTACCTGGCGGTGAGTGTATTGGTAACTATAATGTACTTGGTCAGATTTCAGCATTGGCGTGACGTTGACTAAGGCATTATAGGGCACAATATAGGATACTATCTAAAAAGTCCTTGGTGCTATATTTCTCTCATTAGACGATTCCTGCGTCCAGTAGATGCGAGAGATCGCAGGCTCCTCTAATTCATTAATTCCTTTCGAAGATTCAAATATCTAAGACGCAGGCAACCACGGCCCCGCCTTCACTTCGAAGAACATGCTGCTAAACATCATTATTACTATCCCCAAGGTCTGTCAATTAATTGCCTATTCATGGCATTAACGGCTCTCTATCGAATTCTTATATGAAATTAACAATAAAATTATTCCACAGTCCTACATGAACTACCCTGTCAGTCTACTTTCTCATAACATATAAATGACGATTCTATCACAAGATCTCTTTCGACCTAACTGATTAACTTCGTTCGACGATTCCTCTCTGCGTCCAGCAATCATTTAATTATGACCTACCGCTTTCAACTGATTTCTAATTAAGCCTGATATTTATATCTACTCTAAATACACACTGACCTTTGTTCCAATTTGAACACACAATATTTTCAACGATAAGTCTCTAAACACAAATAAACCAGAAACGGTCACAATTTTATTTAAAAGCAAACTCACAGAATAGCTTTCACATCAATGCTTATATTCATAACACTGGACATGCAACTACTCAAGTGTGCTAGACCTGACATGACGTTAGGAGCTGATATGCTTACTTGACATTTGCCTTGGTCTTTTAGGTTTACTGATTAACATTCCCTTATATACAATTACTTCAAATGACATGCTTGTTACTTTACTGTTATCCACAAATAAAATGAAATGGGGATGAACTGAATACGATTCACGCACCGTAATTATTATCATTATATCTAGTTAAATAAATCTGGCGGTCGCCTCATCACTAAAAACTGAACAAAGAAATTATTTAATTATGACTACTATGTACAAGAGAACCCCTCTAATTAACTACATAATATATTACGTTCTTAGGGATTTAAAAAGCTACTCATTTCAGGTAACACTCTGTCTCAGGTTGGATGGCCCCGTACTGCTTTACTCGTTCATCATCATCGTCGGGGGATGTTCCAGAAACTCGTTCTTCATGGGTCTGGTCCTGATGTCTCGTTTCATAATCGCGAATCCTCTTTGATGCTGACGGTACTGGAACCGGCTGTGCTGAATCTTGTTCACTGCTGACTGATAAGTAGCCTGGCGAAGTGAAATGGGGTATGGCTTTTAGTGCCCCGGGAGTGTCCGAGGACATGTTCGGCTCGCCAGGTGCAGGTCTTTTGATTTGACTCCCGTATGCGACCTGCACGTCGTGATGAGGATGAAATGATGACGAAGGCGCCCCCGTGTCAGCGAAATTAACCAATGATGGTTAAAATTCCCGACCCTACCGGGAATCGAACCCGGAACCCCTTTGACCAAAGGCCAGCACGCTAACCATTTAGCCATGGAGCCGGACATAACATTTATAGGCAAATTTGTGACCTTAAGCTATTTGCCTTACCTATAAAAAGGTTATGGCTACGTGATGATTACACGTTACATCTGGCTAGGGTCAATTCACCCGCTAGTTCAGTATGTCTCTGCATACACATAGTTCAGGAATTACGGCATCTAGGCGTCGCGATGACCGATAGATCACACCCGCACTGCGTCACTCGTTCTGTAATATCGGAATCGTACTCGGCATTTCAACTCCCACGCGCTCGCGTTTTGTCGCGTTTTTGCGCTCTGGACTTGCACTCGTCGAGTTTTTTAGGTCTTTCACACATGCGCCTACACTCTAACACACCGAGCTCGATAGCTGCAGTCACTTAAGTGCGGCCAGTATTCGGGAGATCGTGGGTTCGAACCCCACTATCGGCAGCCCTGAAAATGGTTTTCCGTGTTTTCCCATTTTCACACCAGGAAAATGCTGGGGCTGTACCTTAACTAAGGCCACGGCCGCTTCCTTCCCACTCCTAGCCATTTCCTGTCCCATCGTCCCCATAAGACCTATCTGTGTCGGTGCGACGTAAAGCAACTAGCAAAAAAAAAACTCTCTAACACTGTGGTATTGCCGTATACATATTACGTTCGCACGACTCAGTCGGGAAAATGAGACATTCAGTTAGCGCGCGCCGTATGTCTGGAGCACAAAGTTCAACTGTGTAAGGACAGTTACGTATCGTTAAAGTCTCTGATGGAGATCGAATGTAGCACTAGACTGCTAACAGACAGGTAAAATGTTACTGATAGACGGATAAAACGCATGGTAATCCTCCTCCGCGCTCCGAGTTGTCACTTTTTTATCACTTCTGTCGCTTCTCTTACGCTAGATTTTCAGATTCTTCTCCCGGGTTCACTTCCAATCACATTTCAGTCCTTCTCCCCGCGCTATCCCTCACTGGTCCTGACTTGGTGGTTTGCTCACCAAGTTCGATTCCCCCCTGGCATCAGTTGACCGGGGTCTGGTCTCAATCTGCCTCATTGTTCTCGTCTTCTGTCCTTTCAGCTTGAAAGATGTTTTCGAACCCTCAGCCTTCTCTCAAGGTTTGTTTTATTTTTATGACATTCTTCTGGAGTTCTTTACAAATCTTATATTTTTTCGCCCCTTGTTTATCAAGCATATCCAATCGGTCCGGGCTTTGTCTCCTGCGATGTATTGTTTCGCCGGGCAAGCAATACGCTCTTTCATCGTTTATAACGGGTAGGGACAGGTTTATGAGCTGTATTGTCATGTTCTTGTCTGTCTGTTCTTCTCCACGCAGCTGTCTTTTACCTTCCTGGCCCGCCGTTAACTTAATCATAAAACTCACATTTATATTTCGTGACTCTGTGCGAAATTGCCCCAATTGATGCTTATGTACAACATAGTGAGTATGCAAGCATAAGGGCTCAATGTAAACTAGAATATGGGGTTTAACTAATTAAAAACCAAGAAAAATGACCCAAAAGATAAAGAAAAATATTAAAACAAGAAGTTACTCACATCGATCGTCAGTTCATATACAGACCGACTCCAACAACTCCGGTCTATTCTTAACAATTCCGTTCCTTTTACAAAACATCATTTACCTTCAAAATTGGTACAAGTCGTCTGTACTGAGCCAATGCAAGTTTAGAGTAAATCTTTACTTTCAATATGACCAATTTACTTCAGGTCAATAAAAATACTATTCTATTTTCAACCATAATTTTTCTCTACAATACCCCATATACCCCAAAAATCTCAAGGAACAGCAAGAATCATCTCTGTTGTAGAGATGCTAATGGAGGGTCAAGGTTAAAAGCCATGCGCCGAGAACGAAAAAAATAACAAGGAACAATTACTTAAATCAGCACACTGGTTGCCACAGAAATAATCATGAAAATAGGACAAAGGGGGAACAAACAAACTAACTGGCTAAATATGCCAACAATATGAGAATTAACTCATGGTTATTCCTAGGGAATCCAACGATCCAACTAAGACAACATTTATACACGTCCAGACACAAAAAAAGAATCATGACAGACGCACCTTATCCTCGGTCACGAATCCAAACGTATAATGCATTAGATAGAATAGTGTCTCAAAATACAAGGTAAATCACGAAAGGGGTTACCTTCATTCCATCATCTCGCCAATCATCAACGCATCCCGCGAACGTATCCTCATACAGTATCAATCAGGCCTTCTTACGGACATGTGCCGCGTGTATCAGGCAATAAGTTTATAAGAACCAGTCCCTATCGCCACAAACAATATTCGGTCGTCCCAGCAGAAAATCATATTTTAGTCTCAAGGTAGAAAAGGATCCACACTACCACACAGAACAATGGAATGCAAATCAAAACTCATTTACATAATCATGTAAGCAAGAAAATCATAAATGAAATAAAAGGAAAACTATTCAAGCTCGAGCCATCAATTCATTTGGAACATAGAAATAAAACACCTTCCACGGATAATTATGGCAAACATGTGAGGTTAAAGACAAAATAGGACCCACCAAACAAGGTATGATATAGAAGGAATACCATTACCTTGCATTTAGAAATCTAGAATACTATTACTGTTTGACCGAGATGAAAATGTTGTTTATTTTTCGATCAAAACTTTACCTCTGGAGGTCGCGTATGATAACCACACATAAAAACAATGAATTACACTTTCGGAGGACCACTTAAATGTTATTAAGGCAATACAGTATATAAAACATAAAAAGTACACAAGTCACATATATTCAGATGTACGTGAACTACGAAAGGCACTAGTACTGAACGTACTTCTTGTACATATACAATAAAATTTTATTTACACATGCGGTACGTACTGACACAAATTAACACTCGAAATATTCTTTACACTTGTGTTCCTAATTGTTATTGTGCCAATGGTTTGGCTGCACCTGAAAGGTTAGCACTGTTGTGCTAGTATTTTGTGAGACTGCTGTCTCTACATGTTACTAGCGGCATGTCTGACGCGCTACTCTCTTTTCTCTCGCCAGTCACTCGCGCCAGAAAACAGTCCCGGAAGCCAAGTGCTGCCCTCTATTCACAATTTCAAGAAATATAAATAAAACACTACAATAATGTAAGTTACACAAATAAGTCATAAAATCACTCAAATATAACTGTTAATGCGATATGCAGTAACATACCGGCCCACTTAAAATGTGCTCACATTTTACAAATTAAATGCAATAACAATGAAATTAAATACCCTGAAAATAAGACAAGTAATGCATGAGTTCTGTCTCAAAAAAAAAAGAAAAACTGTCAAGGCAAAGATAAATACATATGCACAAATACACAAGAAAATATGGACGACGCACTACACTGAGGTCACTAGTCAATTGGGAGTGGGCATAATTTGCACACAGGTCTCCTATAAACTCCTGTGGGTGTACGAACATCAACGACTCTCACCAACCCGTCCTTGCCTGGAAATGTTTGCTCAATGATGCCTAGTCTCCAGTCCAATGGTGGAGTGTTGTCCTCCTTAATTAGGACAACAGTTCCTGTAGATACACTGGGCTGTGCTGACTTCCATCTCATGCGTTGCTGCAAGCTGCCCAGATAGTCGGATGACCACCTGTTCCAAAAATGTCCCTTCATTTTTTGAAGATGATTCCACCTGGAAAGCCTTGAAGTATTTGATAAGGTTAGGTCTGTTTCAGGTATGGCCATCATGGGTTCTCCTATCAGGAAATGTCCGGGTGAAAGATAAGAGGTGTCATTTGGGTCATTGTTCAGGAGAGTGATTGGACGTGAATTTAAAATGGATTCAATCTGACAGAGAAGAGTGGTCATTTCTTCGAATGTCAAGTGAGCGTGCTTTGTGATTCTAGTAAGGTGAAATTTCATAGATTTCACCCCAGCTTCCCAAAGACCTCCGAAATTTGGTGCTCGTGGAGGAATGAATTTCCAGGTAAATCCTTCTTGGATTCCAACATTATCAATTTCACGTTGGTGTTGCTCTGATTGGAATAATTTGTTAAGTTCTCGAAGTTGATTTCTGGCTCCGATGAATGATGAACCATTGTCACTGTGAAGTTGAAGTACCTTTCCTCTCCGGGCTATCATTCTCCTTAAGGCAGCAATGAAGGCTTCGGTGGTTAAATTGCTTACAAGTTCCAAGTGAATGGCCTTGGTGGCTAAGCAGACAAAAAGTGCAACGTAGCATTTTACTCTCGTGTTACTACGTGGAGAACCCTGTTTAATGAAGAAGGGTCCCGCAAAGTCTACACCGCTATATAGGAAAGGACGAGTGGGTTTAACTCTTTCAGCAGGCAGCTGGCCCATCAATTGCGATGAGCTCTCGGCCTTGAACCTGTAACATGTCACACATTTGCGAATGACACCTTTGACAGTTGTCCTGGCGTGAGGAATCCAATACTTCATTCTAAGTGATGCAACTAGTAGCTGTGTGCTAGCATGTAGTAATCTTAAGTGTTCGTCACGAATAATTAATTTCGTGACATGGTGATGCGCTGGTAGTATAATCTGATGTTTCTGGTCATATGCTGCGTCTGCATTACGTAATCGCCCGCCCACTCTGAGACACTCATCTTTATCAAGAAATGGAGCGAGAGATTTTAACTGACTTCTCTTGTCAACTTCTTTTTTCAGTTGAAGATATTGAATTTCCTTCTGAAATTCCTGGTGTTGAATATATCGTACACAGCAAAGTAGTGCATTGTTGCATTCTTCCGTGCTTAGATTTCCTGTAATCTTCGCATGTGAGTGCTGTAAATTGTAGATGAATCTTTTACAGTACGCAAAGACACGTTTCATTCTTGATAACGAGGAAAACCGTGTAGTGATGTCTTCATTATCGCAGCTGTTGATTGCACATGTAGTGGGTTTGGCTTCAAGTGCTTCTGAGGTACATTCTGCAGTACTGATTGGCCATAATTCTTCAGGCTGGCACAACCAGGACGGTCCATGCCACCAGAGGTCATGTGATTTTAATGCTTGAGGCTCGCTTCCTCGTGACAATATGTCAGCTGGATTCTCTTGTGTAGACACATGATGCCATGTGCAGTTTTCTGCCGTGTCCTGGATTTCAGAGACCCGGTTGGCGACGAATGTTTTCCACCTCGTCGACGGTGACGCAATCCATTGTAAGACAATTGTAGAGTCTGTCCACGCATGAATAGAACTTATATCCAGGTTGAGACTCGTGAACGTTCGCTTAAGTAATCTTGCTAACAGGAGAGCGCCGCACAATTCTAAGCGTGGAATTGACAATTGTTTAAGTGGGGCGACTCTTAATTTAGAACATATCAAATTGCATGAAATAAGCCCTTCTTCATCTGTGGTACGAATGTACACGCAAGCCCCGTAAGCACGTTCAGAGGCGTCGCAGAAACCATGTAATTCACAATTTACAACTTTAGTCTTACTTAAAATGTACCTGTCAATTTTGATGTCGTTAAGTTCTGGTAATTGCGAGTAAATAGCATTCCAAGTGTTAAGAAGCTGACTCGGCAGGTCTTGATCCCATTTTAATTGAAAGGTCCAGAGTTGTTGCATGAAGACCTTGCATGAGAGAATAACTGGACCCAATAAGCCCAGAGGGTCAAAAATTGCAGCAATAGTTGAGAGTACACTTCTCTTGGTTGCATGGGAAACCCTTTTAACAGTTATGTCGAATTGAAACTGGTCCGTAGAAGGGTGCCAGAGTATTCCCAATGTTCTTACTGTGTCTGCATTGTCGAGTTGAAGTGGTAATTTGGTTTCTCTATTTTCTTCTGGTATTTTTGACATGACCTTACTGCTGTTAGAACACCATTTCTTAAGTTCAAATCTCCCTCTTAACAGTAATGTCTCTAATTCTTGCTGTAAACGAATGGCTTCTGATTCAGTACTGGCTCCGGTTAGGAGGTCATCAACATAAAAATCCTTTCTAAGGACAGCTGCTGCTTGTGGAAATTCCTTTGACTCGTCATCGGCTAACTGTTTCAAACACCTCACAGCGAGAAAGGGAGCACTTGCCGTACCGTAAGTAACTGTCGTGAGTTCATAACACTGGAGAGGTTCGGTGCTAGTGTTTCTCCATAGTATTCGTTGTAGTTTCATGTCCTTGTTGTCAACTTGTATTTGTCGATACATTTTTGTAATATCTGCGACAAGAGCAATCTTGTGTGATCTGAAACGTAGTACAATAGAATGCAGGTCGTCTTGTATGGTAGGACCTACGAGTAACTTGTCATTCAAAGATACGCCACTGTCAGTCTTAGCAGACGCATCAAAGACAACACGAGTTTTAGTGCTGGTACTTGTTGGTTTGAATACGGCATGATGTGGCATGAAGTATCCTCCATCTTCAGTGCACGTGGGTACCGGTTTCATGTGGCCAAGTTTCAGATATTCATTCATGAATGCTGAATATTCTTCTCTTAATTTGGGATCACGATTAAGTTTCTTCTCAATACTGTAGAATCTCACTACTGCCTGAGGGTATGAATTCCCTAACTGCGATGAAGTCTGTTTAAGTGGCAGTCGAACTCGGAACCTTCCTGTAGCATCTCGCGTTGTGTTCTTAGTGAAGTGTTCTTCGCAATCTCTTTCTTCTTTAGTGATTGGTGGCATATTCAGTTCTTCTATTTCCCAGAATCTTTTAAGGTGTGTGTCTAATTGGTCTACCTGGATGAATAGTGATGTTGCATGTTCCCCTTGGTGTTGTATGGGTGCCTGGCCAGCTACTACCCAACCCAGTTTCGTATTCTGCAATGTTGGATACCCATCACGAGTTTTCTTGCCCTCCAATATAACCTTAAAGAATATGTCTGCACAGAGTAGCAAATCGATCTTGCTTGGAATGTGGAAATTTCTGTCGGCATATTTTATATTGGTGGGTAGATTCCATCTTGAAATGTCGATTTTTCTACTTGGCAAATTGTTTGTAATCTTTGGTAGCACTAAGCATGTGGCATCTACATTGAAAGGGCTGACCGCAGATTGCAAATGAACTGTAATGCAGTGTGAGGTTTGAACTCCTGCACCGTTAATTCCAGTTACTGGTGTAACATGTTTTTGTTTTCTTAGACGTAATAATTGAGCTAGTTCTTCGCTCACGAAATTTGTCTGAGAACCTGAATCCAAAAGACATCTAGCCTCATGCATATTACCGTGAATGTCTTTAACCTTGACTATTGCTGTTGATATCAAGACTGTAGACAGATCGGATTCCTTGACAGCGCAGTGAGTAACATCTGTTGAACGGGTTGTGTGATTAGCTACTGCTTGGCGTGAACTGTGTTCTCTCTCTGTTTCCCGTGAGCTAAGCATTGGCCTGCTGCGGTCACGTCTGGTGTCATCATGCAATAGTGAATTGTGATACTTTCCGCACATCTTGCACGAGCCTGATTGACATTATGATTACTGCCCAAGCAGTTAAAGCATAATTTGTAATCTCTCACAACATTATGTCTCTCATGGACATTGAGCCTTTTGAAGGACTCGCACTTAAATAGGTAATGTGAGCCCTTGCAGAGTACACATTGGTAATTAACACTAGCATGCACATTGCTTACTTGATGTTTGGGTGTAGATCTAATCGACTGTTTAATCTGTTGAACTTGAGTACCTGGCTTGATTGCCTCAAGTGCTAAACATCTCTTTTCTAAAAATGTCCACAACGCCTCCAGAGATTCTAACTCAGAACCTGAAGTGTGTATTTCCCATGCCTTCCTAGTCGCTGGGTCTAGTTTGTTGATTAACAATTGTGACAATAATAAATCTTCAATTGAAACATCTAAGTCAAGGGCTTGTAATGCTTTTACATTGGCCTGACTTGTGTTTATAGCCTCTCTGAGAGAATTGGCATTCTCTTTCTGGATTGAGTCTTGCTCTAATATCCGTTTAATGTGGATTGACGAAATTAATTTGTTGTTTTGAAACCTGTCTATTAACCTTTGCCAAACTATGCTGTAGTTTTCAGCAGATAGAGGGAGACTTTGGGCAATTGAAAGAGGTTCGTTTCTTAGACTGCTAATTAGGTAGTGAAATTTCTGTATATCATGCAAATCTTGATTGTTATGGATCATAGATACAAAGGAATCGTGAAATCCTCTCCAGTCTTCGTACTCGCCTCCAAATGGTTTCAGTGTAATAGTAGGTAATTTGATGTGCGCCCCATTGTAATTATTGCTTACTGAGATATTCCCTTGACTGGAGTGTCTGGAAAGACCTGTTATTTCATGCTGGGTGATTATTCTGTCTATGTCGACCTTCATCTGATGATATGTGTCTTCAAATATTTCTCTATCTGCTTCGTATGTTTCTCCCTCCTCACTGATTTCTAGCTGGGATTGAATGTCCTCATACCTTTGTTTCAATTCCTCTAAACTTTCCCTACGAGAGATAATAGCCACAATTCCCTGCTCACTGTTAAACCCATCTACGAAGTTTTTAATACGTGTTACGCTGCCCTTTATTACACCTCGTTTGCGTATTAGAATTTTAATACTCTCCTCTGCCATAATGAAAGGATAGGAATAAAGATATGAATTGGATCTGACCTTGTAAGGTGTGGGAAGTAGTTGTTGTCATCAAGGAGCCATCTTGATATGGCTCAGGGTTGCTACTGCCAACAGTCCACAGGTTGTATTCCACAGCGCGGAAGATTTGACCGGCACGGTTGGTAGCTCTGATTTAGCGGCGTGAGTTCGCGCGTAAATCAGCCATGTGGCGAATTGCGTCATAAATTGCACCACGATACATCACAATATATTATCGGCATAATCCAGTCACTGTAAATGCACTATGTTTGTTGTCACATAAAATGAAAGCTCGAAGTTTCCGGCCCGTTAGGACCAAAATGTTTGACCGAGATGAAAATGTTGTTTATTTTTCGATCAAAACTTTACCTCTGGAGGTCGCGTATGATAACCACACATAAAAACAATGAATTACACTTTCGGAGGACCACTTAAATGTTATTAAGGCAATACAGTATATAAAACATAAAAAGTACACAAGTCACATATATTCAGATGTACGTGAACTACGAAAGGCACTAGTACTGAACGTACTTCTTGTACATATACAATAAAATTTTATTTACACATGCGGTACGTACTGACACAAATTAACACTCGAAATATTCTTTACACTTGTGTTCCTAATTGTTATTGTGCCAATGGTTTGGCTGCACCTGAAAGGTTAGCACTGTTGTGCTAGTATTTTGTGAGACTGCTGTCTCTACATGTTACTAGCGGCATGTCTGACGCGCTACTCTCTTTTCTCTCGCCAGTCACTCGCGCCAGAAAACAGTCCCGGAAGCCAAGTGCTGCCCTCTATTCACAATTTCAAGAAATATAAATAAAACACTACAATAATGTAAGTTACACAAATAAGTCATAAAATCACTCAAATATAACTGTTAATGCGATATGCAGTAACAATTACCTTGAGTGCTCTGAAGACATGCATATCATTGAATCCTTTGAGCAAGCGAGAGCTAACATGAACTTCTTTGAAACGTTTAAAGTAACGTTCATAACTTAGGAAGGCTGAGTTCATGTAATTTGCCTCCATTTTTCAACCAAACAGTAATAGATAGTAGTGATGGGCAATGCTCTCGCTAAAAACTCATTTACGTCACAGATGTCGAGACTCTTGCGAGAAACTCGAGACCGATTCCACTGTGGCGCGATCTGTGCGACGTACCAGTAACTGCGAGTGTTAGCTTGATAGTATATCATAAGTAGTTATTGCGTGAAGTAACTTTCTCGTATGGAAACGTGTGTGTCCATAAATTTTGCCAAAAGCTTGCAAAAGTACTGCACGTTCAACTATGAAACCCTTAATACCATTAACGAAAGTGAAAACAGAATGTCAGTATCTTAAATTGTTCATGACTTATTCGAAGTGGACTCCTTAGCTGAATAACCCTGCATAATTTTTGAATAACTGTAAATAGCATGTACACCTACCTGGATACTAGAAGCGTGCATTATTCGAACTGACGTCACAGATCTCGAGACTCACGAGAATTCAGAGACCGATTCTTCTGTACTGCGAGCTGTGCGGCGTCCCAGTTCGAACGTGTGTAAGCTTGATAGTATATCATCAGCAGTTCTCATATGAAATGAAATGACGTAATGGCTATCCGAGGGCGGGTTCAGCTCGCCAGGTGCAGGTCTTTCTATTTGACACCCGTAGGCGACCTGCGCGTCGTGATGAGGATGAAGACAACACATACACCCAGCCCCCGTGCCGTACGAATTAACCAATTAAGGTTAAAATCCCCGACCCGACCGGGAATCGAACCCGGGACCTTCTGAACCGAAGGCCAGTACGCTGACCATTCAGCTGACCGAGTCGGACAGCAGTTCTCATATGGAAACGTGTGTGTCGATACATTTTATTATAAGCCTAGGAAAGTACTGCATGTTGAACTTTGAGCCCCTTTATACCATTAAGGAAAGTGAAAACAGAATGTCAGTATCTTAAACTATTCACGACTTATACACCTACCTGGATACCCAGCAATTGTTGTCGACAGGGTAGCTTCTTGTGAGACCGGCCCGGAGGTATTCTGTGACGATTCCTCTTCATTAATTATATCGGTAATGTATGTTTAAGTGGCGGATCATCCCAGAAGTATTTCTACCGACGCATTTTACTTATTTTGAACAAACAACACAGCGAGCTGTGTGATGTGGAATCTCTTCAAAATAACCAGCATGCACTACTTACGTTGTGGCGTACAATTAGGCACAATTACACATTGCACCGCCATATACAGAAGTACGGTACCTAATTATGACACGTGTACTCTATAACATTACAAAGAATTATTTCTTTCGTCACCAAAATATCAGTAAACACAAGAAGTGGCCGGTCATATCATATTGAGTGTGGGGTCTGATAACGAGGTACACCTACTTGTTGAAAGAATTGGAGTAGACTCAGGCATTTTAGATTGCATGTTACATTCATGCGTAATGGTGGATGCATATGCAGCAAGACGCATCATGCCCCGTCCTGAGTTCGAATAATGCACGCCTCTAGTATTCAGGTAGGTGTACCTACAGTAGCCGTAAGTTTCTGTACTTAGCCTACTCATTCGTGTACTTGCCGCTGCATACAATGCCAAAATGCGTATCTTTTAGAATTATTTTATACTGTGTCAAAATATATCGGTAGAAATGAAAGAAATTAACGCCTTAGTCGCTTGCTGATACGTATTTAGGGAATGGAGAAACCCGTGGTTCGCTATTAGCATACTCGGCACAAACAACATTCAGCACCGTGTACTGTAGGTCTACGACACGCTGCTCGCCACGCAATGCAAGGACAACGCTCTCGAGATCTCTCGAAATTTCTCGCAAGAAACAGTGCCAGCGCTAGTCTCGAAGAATCTCGAGAACCCGTCTCCGACTGCCCATCCTTACTAGAGAATCAAGTCAGACATTATTCAACTAACCACAGATCGAGAGAAAGACTTTCGTGACATATGAGACGGAAGTCGTCACCTGTCGGGATTCTGTCAAGTTAATACAGCTCATTTCATGAAGCTAACGCAGCCATAATCGAGCAATACAGCTGACGCAAGCAATGTGACTTATTCAATAGTTACAATCTTGTTTGGAGACCACGAAGTATGCCTCAGAGACCGAAAACTCCGGAGCAGCCACAAATTTGAATTTTCTCCTTGTGTTTGGATAAGAAATCCTATACCGATATTTTATTTCCTGGATCATCTTCTCCCGCTTAATGTGGGACGATCCTTGGAGACATGAGCATAAACATAGCTATTGGTGTGCAGTTGACACCTGCATGCTCGCACTTCCAACACATTTTGCAGGTCGTCGAACCTTGACATCGCAATGAGATGTGGCCAAACGTTTGGTAGTTTTGGCACCTCATTGGATCTGGAATACACGGATGAACAGTCGGTCGACACCTCTATTCTTTCGGGACGGTCTCGGCATCAAAGGTCAGGATGAAAGCGCCCCTATTGAGCAGCTTCTCACCCACACGCCTCTTAAACCTCTTCACGTCGGTTACACCCCGAAGTATCGGATCATAGTATCATCGGAAGACTTAACCAAATCCCTGTGGAATATAACTCCCTTGCAGGAGTTCAGGAATTAGTGCTTCTCAATGTTGACTCTACCTTTCCGAATAATATGGCTTTAAGTAGCTGTCTGGACTGTTCAGCCGATGCCTTAATGAGTACGGATTCATCGCGAAGCTTTCGCATCTCGTCGAATTCACCAACATCAACTATTTCAACTGAATTACTGATCAGAAAGGGTCATTCCTCGAGAAAACGTTTACTATCGACCCTGGTAGCGACCAGGAATCGAGGAAGACGGTCGTAATTTATACGAGGGCTATTTTTCTTTCAACCTCTGATCGGTCGTGAAACTAAAACCGCAGTGAGAATCCGACGAAGCGTTGTGCAGATGTGTTGCGCAGTATCTTCAGTATGCCCGTCGACCGCATCACGACACACTTGTCAGTTCTGAGCGCGCAGTGAGCACGTAAACATGCCTAGGACAATAGTCTCGCGACAAGTGTGTGCTGTCATTCGATTTCTTCATGCTGAGGAGTGCAATATACGGTGAAACTTTAATGAGTGACCAGCGAAGTACAGCGATTGTGCAGGAACTTTGAGGCAGGACGTACAGACGTTCGTAATGCAGGTGGTCAGGGAAGAAAGCGAGTGTCAGGCGATGATCTTGTTCAGCGAGTTGATCAGGCGTTTCGAGAAAATTGCATTGCACCCAGCGAGTAAAGAATACAGGGAGCTGCCCGCTAGACTACTCTCTGTGGCTATCGCTTGAAGCCAACGGCCACGCCCCCTATAATTACCAAAACATGGCAATTCTTACGTTGTGGTTATATACAAACTAAGACATTTTCTCGGGAGTAGGGAAACTTCGAATCGCCCAATTAAGTACAATCGTTTTCAAAATAACACGGCGATTAACTGTAACAAAATTTTCTGGCAAACAGACCTATTAATGTTTTCTACTGAGCTCTAAGGAAGCGTTTCTCATGACCCGCAGCCTTAAATCTACTCTCTCGCTAGTCGACTATCGGTAATAATAAACCGATTAGGTATCTTAAAAACAGAAGATGCAAATCTTTGCCAGATATCAGTAAAGATAAGGAATAGGCTATTAATAAGGGAATACCGCAATCTGAATGTTTACGTGAATGCGTAAATCACCAAACTGGGCATAGCAACATTGCTTACTACATATTTTGGAGTGGTGGTAGTGGTGATTATTTTAATAAGACGTTTAAACATCAAGTAAACCACCTTCTGACACAAGTGGAAACAATGCAGGACTTAACTAATGGCCTCTTGGACGCCAACCCACACTCCGAATTTAAGAGCCCCTTCGGCCACTTGGACGCCAAACCACACTCCGAAAGTAAGAGCCCCTTGGGCCCCCTAAATCGCCTTTTTAAGACACGTGGTGGTAAATGAAATGGCATATGGCTTTTAGAACCGGGAGTGTCCGAGGACATGTTCAGGACGCCGGGTACAGATCTCTTGATTTGACGCCCGTAGGCGACCTCCGCGTCGAGACGAGGATCAAATGATGATGAAGACGACACATACACCCAGCCCCCGTGCCAGCGAAATTACCCAACGATGGTTAAAATACTTGACCCTTCCGGGAATCGAATCCGAGACCACGGTGACCAAAGGCCAGCACACTAACCATTTAGCCATGGAGCCGGACGCACGTGGTGGTGATTATTGCTTTAAGAGGAAGTACAACTAGGCAACCATCCTCTATTAACACTAATCAGAGAGAAATGAAATTATCGGCCAAAGAAAGACAAGGGCCATGAAGGGCGTGAAAATGAAAGATTCCCTAGCCCCCGAATCCTCTTATAGCCTCGGGGACATGAGAATAAAATAAATGAGAATAAAATTAGCCTGGAACAAGTGGAAGCAATGCCAGGACTCAGCTAAGGGCCCCGTGGTTGCCAACCCATGCTCCAATTGAGAGCTCCTGGGGCCCCTTTCAGTCGCCTCTTACGAAAAGCAAGGGATACCGTGGGTGTTGTTCTACTACCCCCAACTTACAGGGATTTTTACGACAAGCAGGGGATACCGAGAGCCTTATTATATCCTCGCCCATATGAGAATATAAATATTTTAGAGGTGGTGGTAGTGATTATTGTTTTAAGAGGAAGTACAACTGGGCAACCATTCTCTATTAACACTAATTAGGAGCAAAAATGGAAGGGATCCGATACTTCGAACAATGAAGTTATCGGCCAAAGGAAGACAAGGGTAACGAAGGGCGTGAAAATGAAAAACTCTCTAAGCCTCGAGTGCTCTAATTCTGTACGTAAGAAGGGAATGCACGAAAATAGTACGTACTGCATTCTCCTTCAAAACAAATTTCTCCATGGACCGATCAAACAATTCCGGTTTGAAATGTGCTGAACTTATTCTGGTGTAAGGAGATTTTATCCAATTTTCCCTTCTAATGGCCTTAAGCCACTCTGTTCTCCTTTCTTCATGAACAGGAAACCTCCGGAAAAATTGACGATAAACAGAAAATCTAACCTAAAAATTCTTACGAAAAGTGGACGATGTTCTAAGACTCCGAAATACTAGCACAATAACAATGGAGGTAATATAATATACTGTACTACATAATATAAGCCATACTTAGAATCTTGCCTTGAAATGTTATTCCAGGAATATTTTTCGATTTCCGATTCGTATAACCGTATGCAAAACACGACATTGTAAGAGCTACAACATCAACTAAATATTAGTACCTTTTTTTTTACATTTTAGTGTGTCGTACAGTGTGTTTGCATCTGAAAATTCCCGCAATTACAATTTGCGTTCACCGTATTCACTTCAATGAGCTGTGACAGATTTGACTATCAAAAAATAGCATGCGTTCTCGCGATTATTTACGACCACGCCCCCCATGTAGACCACTGTCATTGCGCTTCAGTCTCAGAGCTCCAAGGCTTCTCCCTGTATTCATTACTAGCTGACTGCACCCCTCAGCATGAAGAAATCGAATGACAGCGCGCACTTCACATTTGGCGGGAGACTCTACTGTCCCAGGCATGTTTACGTGCTCACTGCATGCGCAGAACTGACAATTGCGACGTGACGCGGTCGACAGGCATATTAAACACACTGTGCAACACATCTGTACAATGCTTCATTCTCACTGTGGTTTTAATTTCGTGACCGGTCGCATGTTGAAAGAAATAGCCCTCTATAATCCACAGCTACTGAAGTACCGTATACCGTTTTCATTTCTTCTTTATTCGACGCGGTTTCTTGAAGGGTACCACACTTCAGCATCGGCATATTAACACTAAAAATCCCAGGTTCAATCTTGGTCCCATGTGAAGCTAGGGAAATAAAGAGGTCAACACTCACCAGAGCCTTGCAAGCCAAGGTAAGCTATATACTCCACAGGATGCCTGATATCCAAAAGGAATGCACAAGAAGTACACTACTGTAAATTCCAGTTAGCTCTATCATAATTACAATTTACCCATTTATGGTAGTAAATGAATTTCAGTGAGTTATAAAATAGAACACAGTGTTACATGTTACATAAATATGTAACAGTGCCAAATTAAATACCATCGTGATATTTAACATCAATTTCTCTTAAATGTGCAGGGACGTAATGTTAGAGGCTGTAATGCAGGCGGGCCAGGAACTTTAAGGGCCCCCGCAGACTCCTCACAAAATCTAGCCTATGTCACTCTGTACGGAAATGGTCAAGGCAGTTTTGTAAACTCAGTCGAAATAATTCGTTTTTAGAAATTGTAGCTAGAGAAACTGCTATATAGTTGCATGCAGCAACAGTCATTGTACTTCTGTTGAGTGTAACACAGCACAGCTTGCCATTGCTGTCTCTCCCAACACCGTGACATGCTCCTCATGAAAGACCTGTACCAAATTGTTCAAAAATAATTATAGCAATGAAAATTGACATGAATATACCACATTTTAGTTTGAAAATGATACTTTCTTGGTGCTCAGTGCACCAAAGATCGTATTATGGAAAAATTTTGTTGAACATTACACTTTTGTCACACATTTATTTGACAACAATATATAATTCAAATAACAAGTTGGTGTAGTAACAATCGGTCAACTAATTTTCAAACAAGATCTCTCTGCATGGAGTTAATAATAGACTAGGCTTATCAGCTGTGCGGTTTGATAATTTTCAAACTGTATTTGAACAGTTCTTGGTTCGGTGTTGTAATCGAATGAGAATTCCTTATTGGCTACAGAGTATAGTTCTGCAGTTACAGAAAAGTTAAACCAATTAAATTGGTATAAATCCAGCATCTACCAGCATCTGTGGGACGACATTGGGAGGTTGAGATTTACAATAATATAAAACAACTTTGTTTATACTACTTGACAATATATTACCTGCATTACTCTACCTGCTGTAATTAAATGCATATTAGTTATTTATACGTTTAACATTTTATATGAGAGGGCCCGAATTTTAGTTTTGACAGAATGCTGGTATGCTATACATTATGCCCCTGAAATGTGATAGATGCCCTTCCTGTATTACTACATATTAATTTGTATAATTAAGTAAACTCATGATAAATTTGAATTTGATTACTTGAACTTTGTATCCTACTCATACAAAGAAGCAATATCCTTCACAATATGTGAAGAATACGACACTGTTCATTATAGCTAATCACACATTTATGTTCAATAAGAAGACTTTTGGTGTTAATACATGCATTCAATTACAATATCTATCAGTTTAATCTTTTTTACAGTTAGGTTCGTCAGTCTGCCATAAATAATTTTTTAATAATAAATTTATAAACTACCTGAAAAAGAAAATATATGGTAAGAGTATTACACTTGAAAACAGAACAACTTGTATAATACTTGAAAAAATATATGATATATATATTATTTATCAATAAACATACCTAGACACATTCACTTTAGACATTATGCCTCTAATCAGTCAGGTGGCTAAGCTCTTTAACTTGTTACTTCCAACTGCAACAATGGGATGTATCTAGAATTAAATCTAGATCTGTCTGTCCTATGCAGCAAGGCAATATATGTAGCAGTATGTTGGTTGTACAATAAATGTTTTCCAGTCCTCATATGTCCCAATAGATATAACATCCAGTATGAATTTATACACAGCCTCATTAAAAATATGAGAAACAACTGCAGCCAATTATGCTAATATAATTGACCAGTTACTTGAAATTGAGCAAAGGGGGCTTGTCAGGCTTCACTAACAGAATTAATTAAAAATACAATTAGTGCCTATCTCAGTTGGTTGGGACAAATATATTTAGAACCTCCAATACCTATTCTTTAGACAAAGCAGCTTTCCTAATATGCCTCCGCACATGCTTTTGCAAACCACCTTTGAGAGCAAATTTCATTGAACAAATATCACACTCAAAATTCTTCACCCCCGAATGTAAAACTAGATGTGTTTTCAAATTCGCCATGACCGCAAAAGATTTGGAGCATACCTGACATTTAAATAATTTTTCTCCTGTGTGTATGAACATATGTCTTCTAAGAGAGCCTTTTTCAGTGAAACATTTACCACAAGTTTCACATGGATATGGGCGAGATTTGCTGTGAGTGAGAACATGAATGTTTAACTGACAACGCCTCACAAAAGATTTATAACAAATAGAGCAGGTAAATTTGCGAGTTCCACTGTGAATCATCATATGACTCGATAAATGTCCTCTTTGAGAGAACTCTTTTCCGCATACGTCACACATAAAGGGCTTCTCGCCGGAATGAGAACGTAGGTGCAAGTTCAGCGATCCACCTTGTGTGAAAGTCTTCGAGCATATCCTGCAGGAGTATCTACGTTCCCCTGTGTGAGTTAGCATATGTGCATTGAGATGGTTTTTCCGAACATAAAATTTTTCACATACGGGACACTGGAATTCTCTAATACCTGAATGAATCAGTAAATGCTGCTCGAGATGGAAACGACGTCGAAATATTTTCAAACAGTGGTCACACTGGTATGTCTTGGAAGGTTTATCTACATTTGTAGTCGATCTCTTTCTTTGAACTTTGACAGCTTTATATCTGTCAGTCTGTATGGAATTGTATCTGATCAACGCAGCATAACCTTCATTTTCTGTACTGAAATGAGAAAAATTGCCTGTTTATAGCTCATATCTGCAATGTGTACATTGTGTTTGAAAGTTATTACACTGCCTGTTTAGAGAATATCATGTACAATGAATATATGTAAATAAGAAAATAACGATTTTTGCAGCCACACTGTTAAGGAGATTATTCTGTTTTATGCGAGGACTATGGTGCTAGGCAAAGGTATGTCCCAAAGTTCGGAACATTCATTTTGCAACCCTGAAAAATCCATAGCTCAACAAAAATGAAGGAACATTAACAGTTCAAAAGTAGTTGCTTCTTTTTGTCACAATATTACATGATCTGCTATTATTCCCTATTTGATAATGCCAGAATAAAAATTAGTCAAAAATTAAATAATTTTAGCTGTCACTGAAATGGCGTCTGGCTTTACTGCCGGGAGTGTCCGAGGGCATGTTCGGCTCGCCAGTTGCAGGTCTTTTGATTTGATACCCATAGGTGACCTGTGTGTCATGATGACTATGAAATCATGGTGAAGATGACACAGCACCATGCCAGCGGAATTATCCAATGATAGTTAAAATTCTCGACCCTGCCGGGAATTGAACCCGGGAACCCTGTGACCAAAGGCCAGAATGCTAATCATTTAGCTATGGAGCTGGACAATTTTTGCTGTAATGTGACGGTAAGAAAATTTGACTGTAATATTTGAATAACTAAAATCCACATATTGCATGGTAGACAATGTCTGAGGAGAAAAAAGATAGTCTTAACTAACTATACTACTTGTTTTCCTAAGGAAAAATCAGTACACCATTGAAATCATGTTGAAGGATTGTAACAACAAGGACAGGTTGTAATAATGATAATAATTACCAAAATCTATTCACTTTTGGAATAACAATCTTTAACAAATTGTCAATTCATATGCAACACCTTGAAACAATATATTTAAAACAAGTCAGAGGGATTGACTGCTCAACGTACCCTTATTTATGGAACTCATAGCAATGAAAATATTGTTTTAATTACTAGTTACTGAAGCAAAAACCTTATTAGTTTTACGTCCCACAATTCCTTTTTTAGTTATCTGCAAGGTCAATGTGCAGGAAAATTTATATTGCATGAATTCTATTACGTATTGCTAAAGTGAGCGTATTATCAATTTCAAAACTTAGAAGGGTACCGTACTTCAACAATAAACACCTGTCATTTTTCTTTTGTAATATTTCTTTACCCAATTCTTTTACTACCATATAAATGGGCCCTACCATTCATATTTTTATCTTACACATAATTACCTTGTACAGGAGATGGATTTAATAAATTTGTTGTGTTTTCGTTTAAGAAGTAAATGAAATCACCATTTATCTGAGAGTGAATATTAATGAAGACAATACTTCTGTAGTAGGAAATTGATTCAATCATCATATATGTTTTAAGCAAGTACACGCACACATATACAAATGCAATAGTGTCTTAAGTCCTAGTGAATTTCAATTTCCTTTGAGTAAGAAAACTTGAATGAGTTTTGTTACTATAGGCAAGGGCAATACTAGTATTTTAACAAATCTGAGTGAAGTAGTTGTACAACTGAGTAACACGTAGAAGACTATGTCTGTAAGGTGACACTGCACCAGACAGGCTGCCATATTTTGAAGGTTTTAAAAACAATGTGGAAATTAGTAGGTAGGTTGTAATTTACACATTTATATCAAAAAATTAAAAGTGTCTATATCTGAGATTAGAATCTGAACCAGCTACCTCTTCTTCTGATCCAATGTCATCAAACATTTTTTCTAATGTTTCTACAATTCCACTTTCATTCAAAGATCCACTCATGATACCAGAAACAAATTGTAAATCACAGACGGACAGACATACAGACAGACAGACAGACAGACAGACTAGACACTAAAAACAGTGAAAGCATAGGTTTTGAGCAGCTGGAAGCATGGAGTTCAGAAGCAAACACACGTACATGATACACTTGTTGTAAAAGTTCTACAAAGTGGTCTATATAGTTGACAATATAAATAAATACATGGGCTAGAGTCAGTCTCCGGCATGGTCATCTACACTGTTATCCCACCATGATACCCACTCGGGCTTGGTCTCTAATGTGTTAGAAGAAAAATTCTCAAATACATGAGAAAATATTTTAAATCAGTATCATCTTAAAAGATGGGTGTCCGTGAAGCTAGCTCCTGTTTTTTTTTGTATGTTACTTAATAATAAATAAACAGAAATTGATTAAAGAACGGTATCCAGAGTGAGTTAGGTACTATTTTGAAGGTATATGTAGCATTAGTTATGGTGTAAATAAGGATACTTCAACTTGCTTGAGCAGTGGTGAGAGCAACTTGAATGGTGGACTTAAAATTAGGCCTTCAACATACAGCAGATCACCTAATTCTCATTTCTGTGATGAAGGAAGTAATGACAATGTACTTTTAATATTACCTTTATTATAACAGAACCTACAAACTTTAAAAACTGAAAATAAGTGTTTAAAGACAAAACTGAGTCTACTGGAATGAAAAGTAAATAGTAATCCACAAGCGATTCTGCTAATTCAAGCACGTGGTATCAAGTTCTTAAAGGTCCCATGAAGGAAAGTCTGCAGTCAGCTTCAGAAAACTCTTTAATATATGAGGGGAGGAGAAATATAGTGGCGTAATTCAGCAAAATTCAAAAATGGAGTCAGGCCTTGAAATGGTATTACAATAACACTTTCTGTTTAGATTCATAGTGAAGTAAGCCCAGATAACATCAATTGCTGCTAGAAGGCAGCACAATTTATTGTTTTCAAGGACACTGGCTAATTTACAGGATCATAGTGGCATAAGACAGAGTTAAGCCACTATGATTGTTATGCATTGCGTGGGAAGATTGTTAGAATTGTTAAGATCCTTGTTGCTTTGTCTTTGTGGTAACAGTTTGCAGCATGGAATCCACTAGTATAAATATGGATAAATTGTTAGAATGTGTGATGACTGTGACAACGTTCCAGACTACCAAGCTTCTGATGATATTGACAGTGCATCTGAAGGATCAGGTAAGTCAATAACTTGTTGCTGCCAATGTGCTTCCTTACTTTACTGTATTACTTAACTCTTGAATGTGAAACTAGTATTGAATTCAGTACAGATGTAAGAATGAAGTTTATTATTGTAAATTACTTTACTGTTATCTTAAATTGAAGTTTCATTATGTCCAATTTGGAAACTTGATATTCAAACATGCAATAGATAGGTACTAGTTACTTTTGTAAACTAAACCAGCAACTCTAATGAAATAAAACCTTGCTGAATAAAGCTTTTTATGTGTGTAGGTCAATAGGTGCTGTTCCTATAACTTATTACAACACTGTTCAGCCTATTATTATTATTAGTATTAGTATTTTAGATACAAGTGTTCTGTGCAGCTCCATGGCTAAATGGTTAATGTGCTGGCCTTTGGTCCAGAGGGTCCCGGGTTCCATTCCCGGCCAGGTCAAGAATTTTAACCTCCATTGGTTAATTCCAATGGCTTGGGGGCTGGGGGGTGTGTGCCATATTCATCATTAAAATTCATCAAAGGTAGGGCCCCATTCTCTATATGGCATCTACTCGAAAGACTTGCACTCGACCTCTTTGGAGGCCATACGCCATTATTATACAAGTGTTCTGTTAGTTGTAATTATATTTTCTGAATGAACACATTCATATAATATACGAGACTGTCTTGTTTTAGGAGCATTTGCAGGACAACAGTAAAAGCTGCCACGGAGGTCACAGAAGTAACCACGGGCGTGACCATGGCTGCAACCACCAAAACCTGGAAGAGAGAAAAGGAACCCACCAAAGAGAAACGTTGCAAAGCACCTGCATAATTCGGGTAAGGCCTATATAAATATAAAAGGAACTCTTGTAAAGGTAAAACTTTCCAAAATACTGACTGCAGCTATCCAAAAAGATGTGCAGAATCATTCTCTGGGGATGAAAGAAGAAAACTCTTTGAAAGATTCTACAAAATCAGTGACTATTCAAGGCAGAATGCTTATTTGTGTGGACTAGTACACCAGACAGCAGTTAAACAAAGGCAGTAAGGGCAATTCCAGGGAAGCCACAAGCTTGTAACACCTACAAAAAAATAACTCCACTGTACAAATGTGCAAAAATTTTAATCTACAGACATTTCTAGTGTCTGAGAGAAGGGTCAATAGAGCCATAGCTAAAGAATGAAAGATAAACTAGCACTGACCCATACAAATGTTGTAGTAGTCAATGTGCCATACAGATATGATTTTTTAAAAATAATTAAACAACAGTTTCAATATGCATTGCACCCTTTGTGTTGAATTGCAACTTTAATTTATATTATTTATATTATGGTCGTCTCTACATTTAAAAGAGTTGATAGTAACATTGCCAAAATTTGTAAGCACTTTCAGAACATTAAAGTAATTGATTGCAACAGTGTTGTGCAAAACTGCTATAAAGCACATGATTTACACCTTAATCAACAAGCAAAAAGCAAGATTAGTACATTTGCTCTTCATTTTATTCAGTGAAAACAACAATATCTTCAGGATTTTATAATGACCATCAAATTTAATACAAAGATCCCACCAAAGTACGCTCAGTTCAAAATAAGGCAGCAATCAAACCAATCACAGGCTTCATAACTCTTTCAGAAACATGTCTCTATGCCATCAAACCATTTGGTATATTATGTGTGGTAATAAAGTATGTCATCTCAATTAGTTACTAAACTTTAAAAAGCATGACATGGCTGTAAATGGGAGGAGAATTACGTTCTTGCAAGTTTCTTTTACAATTTGTTTTATGTCGCTCCAACACAAGTCAAGTCTTACAGCAACAATGAGATAGGAAAAGGATAGGACTAGAAAGGAAGCAATCATGGCCTTCAGTAATGTGCAGCCCTAGTATTTGGCTAACTTTGAAAATTGGGAAAATTTAAAATCCATCCTCAGGGTTGCTGACATAAGGATCACACCCACCATCTCTTCTAGAAAGTTGCTTCTACAGAGGTGAACATATAAGTGGGAGAGTTATAGGTATACCAACTTGTAAAAATAGTCAGCCTGCACATGTGCACCAGCACAGAGGAAGAGACTTCCTCACTCTACTTCATGCCTGCTGCCCGTTCTACGTTATAGGGCTCACTCGCTCTTTTGTGTAGCTGTGGCTAGTGTAACCCATGTGCAGATTGCAATTTTTTATTTACGCATGTTATATTGTAGAAATCTGTGTGTGATGAGTTTGACATCAAAATCCTTAAGTGTGTCCAGAAGATCTCTCAGGGTGCAAGTGCAGGAAATCATGTACAATATTTACCAATATTTCAAGAGAGTAAAACGGGCATACAAAAAATGCAAACAGGAATGTGTTACAAATGACGAGTAAAGTTACTTGTGTGCAATGAGTTCTGTAAGCACAATTAATTGTGAAAGAATACAAGGAAATTTTTGCGAGGAACAAACTCACTTCTCTACGCCAATGGGTAAAAGTGTGCCACGAAAGAAGAGAATCAAAATAGTCTAACAGATTGTGTGATCAGGAAGAAAACTCACCTCTTGTTTGTTATGAAAAAGGAAATTCCCACAATTGGTAAACTCGTTTCTTCCCTGATTGATTGTCGAAGGGAAATTTTAAGACAAAGGATAAAAAGAAAATTGGGTTTCACTAGGAAGAAATGCCAGTCTAAGAGGAAACTACTTATCAAGCATCCTGATATAATCACATGGAGGATAAGGTACCTACAACAAATCGGACAGTTCAAGCGCGAAGGTTACAACATTGTTTATGTTAATGAGATGTACATTCAGCAGTCGCACATTGTACATTGCAACTGGAAGAGGAAGTAGGCACTACGGCAAATATTGGGACTGAGCAAAGACTAATAATTATTCCTGGAGGAAAGTTTTGTGGAAGGGGCCTTGCTGATTTTTAAATTAGGACAGAAATCAGGTGATTATCATGTCAATGAACTTCGAGAACTTCCAAAAATGGTTTATAACACAGCTACTCCCAGCTTTGCTGTGTTCAAGTATTATAGTGATGTATTCACAAAGATGCAAATAAAATGCTGTCAGTTGTGCACCCTATTTTATTCACAAATTATATTTACATCTTCTACATACATGCACTATTAAGCTGCCAACATAATAAAACACTACATGAATAATCAGAAGAATAAGCCTGCCATCTTGGAACATTTGACTGGTACAGTAGCATGTCAGCATTTGCTGACTTGTCCGGCTGATTGAGGCGGATATTTCTTTGATGTTCCTTGATACAATACCAATGGAGTGGCATGTTTGTCAACCCCCCTCCCTGACCAACTCTAGATGGTGCCATCAGCTCCCGCTTGAAATGCTACTGTTGTGCCAGCATACGGTGAGCCATCTGGTGATGAATGAACGTACCACTTTCTTCTACTAACTGTAAAATTCAAACCTCCATTACTGCAGAAGTCTTCCTTGTGAACAGTCAAAATTTTCTTCTGAAAACGCAGAGCAAAATTCTCTGCGAAATGTAAAGAGCTTCACCTTGTTTCCTTGACAAGGCATAAATCCGAAAGCCTATTTCATGTCTAAAGTTATTGTTGCTCTAGACAATTTACATCATCTACTGTTCTTTAATAATGAGAGTATGTACTGTATAGTTACTTATTAAATAATTAAAGGCATAATCAAAATACTTCAAAAACTTTAAAAAAAGAATGTTATGCATTGTAATTAGCAGAATGTATATCTAACCCTTGTCCCATTTCTCTGTGTGGTTGGGTATGAAGTGAGATGAATCTTTGTAGTGAAGCCACCCAATGCCCTTCCTGACGTCAATCTCATCAGAAGAGTTAACGGGGTGAACTGAATAATGTGACATATGATAGCAGGAAAAGAGAGGATGAAACGTCATGTGGGCACACAGCCTACTTCTGTCAAATAGCACCAAGGGGCTTGCTCAAGGTTTTAATATCTCCATCAGATGGACAAATCACCATCAACAACATCACATGCCCTCATTCCCTATGACCACTGCGGAGAGGTTTGGAATTGAATCCAGATTTTTGGCACACAACCTAGAGACTAAAAATTCTACACCACCACCTTTCCTACCCTACCGCCCAACATTCTGACCAACAGGACTTGAATCGGCTAACCATGGTGTCAAGACCATACAGATAATCATGACCACCAGGTGCGCTGCACTGTAAATCGTGGAGTATTTTACTCAATTTATTGTTGAAGCTAATTTTCTGTTTCACTCGTAGCATGAAAATGATATAAATAACCATTACTAAATAAATTTAACACTGTACAAAAATGTTACATCTTCCACATAATACGTAAAATAAAAACCAAGTATAACCAAATCAGAACCACAAGTAGTAGACAGTTTTCATTTTCAGTGGTCTAAAAGTAAAAGAATGAGAGATGTAATTACATAAGAATCTGAAGGTGTGTCTAGTTCAGAAAAGCTTATAAGACTACCTATTCTTGGATCACATTCTTTTATTCTTCATGTAAATGATGTATCACAGAACACAATTCAGTTATCCATGCAGATGAAACTTCAGTTTTAACCTCAGACTCAAATATTGCTAGTTTACACAACAGAACTCAGAATGTAATCTTCCTGAAACCAGTAACAGAAATTGAAGTGAGAATCATAAGAAGGAACTTAAAAAAACAAACGTAGTTATGGCTGGAATCAAATTTCATCATAGGTAATAAAACAGTGCTTTAGTATTAGTATCCATTTATCACAATTCTGTGCAGAAATATGGAAGGTCTAGAGAAAAAAGATGGGTCCCCATGTACATATAAATGTTCCTAAAACCTATCTTCAGATGAGATATCATTTACAATATTTACATACTGTAGTTCACAAAATACAGGTTGCATGTACACTTAATTTCTTACTGGTTGTTCATTCGATATTCATTCTCTCTATCAGCAGTTAGCTAATCACTCATTCATTCAATTATTCCTGAGCTGACATACTTCCTTTCATTCTAACAATATGTCATTCGCTCATTTACCCACACACTCACAGATACATGCAGCAATTTAATTAAATTACATTTTTCTTTACATACATTTGAAATTTTGGGCATCCCGACAGCGAGTTCCATCACTTTGCGGAACACCAATAAAAACCCTTCTGAAAGGCAGGGGTACACCCGAAAGTCAGACAAAGAGTAACACCTTCGCCTCTCTTTGAACCAATCTACGGAATTTTAAGATATTTAATAAACATGTCCTAAAAGGCAGGTATATTCCTTGATATTTTAAAGTTCTTCATAATTAGGCCGAGCCTCCGTGGCTCAGACAGCAGGTCATCTGCCTCTCACTGCTGGATACCGTGGTTCAAATCCCGGTCACTCCATGTGAGATTTGTGCTGGACAAAGCAGAGGCGGGGCAGGTTTTTCTCCGGGTACTCCGGTTTTCTCTGTCATCTTTCATTCCAGCAACACTCTCCATTCTCATTTCATAGCATCTATCAGTCATTAATATACATCGCTTTTGGGAGAGATGACCCCATTGTAATAATAGACTATATATGATCCATTCGTTACATCCCTGACCCGGTCAATGACTGGAAACAGGTTGTAGAAGAAACAGAAATGAAACATAATTAGGCCAGTATTATAAAATGGGGACAGATCCCAATTAGACAATTACAGACCTGTTGCTATAATTTGTACATTTTGTTTCTAGAATATGTGTCATATATCAGAATAACAGAGTTTTTGGAGAAGAATGAATTACAGTAATAAACAGCTGTTTGGTTTCAGAAAATACTTATCAACTCAAAATGCACTTGTAGAGTTTTCTGAAGTGTTACATTCTTCTTTCAACATAAATAAATATTTATTAGGAATTTTAATTGATTTGTTAAAAGTTTTTGACAGCATAGATCATAGAACATTGCTACATAAAGGAGACACTTATGACATCAGAGGGACATCATGATGATTTAATAAAATCATATTTAATAATGAAGATTGAGAGAAATCCTGTGCAAAAAAGAAAAGAAATATTCTAATTTTCAATGAAAGGTGTGTCTTGTTCAGAAAAGCTTACAAGACTACCTATTCTTGGTTCACATTTTTTTATTCTTCATGTAAATGATGTATCACAGAACACAATTTAGTTATCCATGCAGATGAAACTTCAGTTTCAACCTCAGACTCAAATATTGCTGGTTTACACAACAGAACTCAGAATGTAATTAATTGGTCACTTAAAAATGTACTTCAAAGAAAAGAAACTTGAGTAAATCTCTCCACAACTAGCTATATATACTGGTGGATTTTTTTTATCCAAACGCCAAGAAGGGGTTTTGCTAGATTAATGAACGATGGTAGGCATGTTTATACATCTGAAAGATGATGTTGATTCAAATTTCCTCCAAATCGCATTAACCACGCTAGTAATGGCCCCATGACATTGCACATCAGGTTTGCTTTAAATACAGGCTGTACTGTGTGAGAGCTTTAGTTACCACTGAGATTGGATGAAATGATTGTGAGTGGATCAAGAATGCCTTTACCGCGATGAAGAGGCCAGTATCAACAGCCAACTGCGACTGAAAGGGGCTGTATAATAGGGCTACGTGAAGGTGGATTTTCCTTCCGCGCTATTGCAGAACGAATTGGCAGGAATGTCTCCACTGTCCATGCGTGCTGGCAGCAGTGGTCACAAGAAGGTAAGCTCGCAAGAAGACTGAGATCCGGATGTCCCTGTGGCACCACCGAGTGGGAGGACCGCCGCACCCACGTATCCTGAATGCAGATGTGTACGTCCGTCTGGTGATTCAACCTGTTGTGCTGCCATTCATGAACAGCATTCCCGGGGGAAGGTGTTTTCCAACAGGATAATACACATCATCCACGACCGGCATTAACCGCCCTTGTATTGACCGACCAAGTGCAACAAGCATGGAACTCCATCCCATAAGCTGACATCCAGCACCTGTACGACACAATGCATGCATGTTTGCACACCTGGATTTAACAGTCAAGTGATTACACCGGTTGTTAATGGACCAGCATGGCACATTCACGATGGCTTTTCTCAAGCGGATATTAACATGTAGTCTTGTACATTTAATTAATTAAATGTGTTACCTCGACAAGTGTATTGCCAAAATTTCCATATTCTACATTCCTTATTTCATGGTGTTCGGATATTTTCTCCCCCAGTGTAATATTTCAGAAGAAATTCAATTAGAAGTAGATACTGACCTTGCCAGTGATGGTGAAAAATATTCAACAAGTAACCTCAAACAAAATTTTGAGTATTATAATAGATAATAATTTGACAAACTTGTGAAATTTGCAAGAAAATTAGCAGGAATTCCTTCATATTAAAATGAATTTATAACTGTATAAACAATGAACATCAAGCTATGATATACTATGGTTTAATATGTTCTCATTTATCATATGGTATGAAATACGGGGAGGTGCAGTACAGTCACACGGACAGGTTATTCAAATGACAGAAAAGGGTAGTTAGATTAATATTTGAACCGAGACAGAGATAGATTAGCATTTCAGCAAAATTATATTTTAATACTTCAATGTCTGTACATATTTAAAGTTATCTTACTAGTAAGAAATGGTGTCATTGCTGAAAGGGTTTTCTTCGAAGAGTTTATGATACTCTGTTAAGAGGGCAGAGGTTTCTTGAGTTAGACCTTGTATGTAGTTTGTTCTACATCCTCTAGGGATTGTAGCTCCAGAACACTCCCTGATGATATTATTAAACTGTTCATATGCTTCTGGAATTGGATTGAGTGGTTTGATCTTCTCGTCCAGTAAGTTGGTGAATCTTTCCCAGTTAGCTTTCTTAAAATTATATCTCCTTTTAAAATAGACCTCTTGAGGTCTAAAGGCAGCTACCAGTTGACACATTATTGGGCGATGCTGTGTATTCGGAATAGGAGCACATACAGATTTAACACACTGATGTGCTATCTTTTCGCTCACAAATATTAAGTCTGGATTATAACCCCGCTTCCATCTACCACTGTTAAAAGAAGAAGGGAGCTTGCTATCATGGATAAGAGACAGATGGTGTTCTTCAGCCCATTCTAAAACATTCTCACCACTCTCGTCTTGTTCGTAACCCCAAATACTGCTGTGGCTGTTGAAGTTACCAATGAAGAAAGATACCTTCCAATCATCGAGATTGTTAGGTGACATGAATGAGAATGTTACATTAGGAGGTTTATAGATGGAAACTATAACTGAATTGCTCAATTCCACTGTGATCAATTCTATATCATTTTCTTCTGTAATTGATGTGGAGAGAATCTGGAGATCTGGCTTGACGAAGACTGCACTACCATATCGTCCATGCGGTCTCTCTGCTGCCAATTTCATACCTGGTATTCTAGGACATGGTTGGTGTACATCCCTGTGAGTTTCTTGTACACATATTACATCACAGTTTGTTGTTTGGCAAAGTTCTTGTAAGAGCTGTTGTTTACAAGTTGACATACCTTCTATGTTTATAGATATGATGGTCATTTTCGGTTCTGAAAAGAACCTTTCCCGACTTATGAATGTCATTATATAATAGTTGATGTTACTTCTGGATTGGAAAGATCAGCCGGTGTTAACACCTCACCGCTGCCCAGGGAACGCCCGAATGTAAATCATACACTCAACTAGATCACTGCCCAACACCTAAATATCTAGGTGTAACATTGGATCGTGCTCTCACTGCATGAACATCAAGCAGAAAGTGTCGGCTAGAAACAACATCCTTCGCAAGTTGTCTGGAACCAATTGGGGTACACATCCAAAGACGTTGAGAACTACAGCCCTGGCTCTGTGTTACTCCGCTGCAGAGTACGCTTGCCCTGTTTGGTACAGATCAAGTCATGCTAAACAAGTTGACATTTCTCTAAATGAAACATGTCGACTCATTACTGGCTGCTTGAGACCAACTCCACGAGACAGAATCTACTGTTTGGCTGGAATCGCCCCACCAGATATAAGAAGAGAAGTTGCATCCATGAATGAGAGAACTAAAGCACTTGCCTCATGTGCACACCCATTGAATGCATATGAACCTGCCCACCGAAGATTGAGGTCTAGGAGGAGTTTCCTGAATACAACCGAAGATTTAAACGAATCTGATCAATCCACAAGGTTGAGATTATGGAGAACTAGAAATCCTCAACTTGCTGATTGGATGCTACTAATTGAACATCTCCCCCCAGGACACGAGGAACATTGGTCTACGTGGAAATCATTGAACAGGCTTCGCACTGGGGTTGGTAGATCAAGAACCAATATGGTAAAGTGGGGCTTTCCTGGCACATCCATGCAATGCGAATGTGGTGAAGACCAAACCACAGCCCATTTCATGAACTGTAGTAAGTGTCCTTTAAGTTGCACAATAGAGGACTTGATGGCTGCAACACCTAATGCCCGTGATTTGGCAAAATTCTGGGCAGACACTATTTGATATGTATGTCATTAAGTACCATTATGCTATGTAAAATGTATGCTTCTGATATGAATAAATAAATAAATAAGTAAGAAATAAATGGTAAACAAATGTAGAAGTTATCTTACTAGTAAGAAATAAATGGTAAATAACTGTAGCATGCACCCTGAAACGTGAAGACAAGACAACTGTTTCAAAATAAGGGCAAACACCCAATATGCTAAACAGGATCCTCTTAAAACTACACTAATACTTTATAATAAACTCCCCAGGGAAATAAAATTGTTGCCAAAAAACATTTAAATAATACTTAGCTAAAAAGTACCATACTCAGCTAAAATTTGAATATTTTTAAAAATATTATATGAATGCAGGTTTATATAACATAAATTAAAACATATGATGTTTATGACTAAGTATTTTTGTGGCTAATTCTGAATTCAATACAGATAATGGAACTTACATATACTGAATTTTAAATTTTTAATCAAACAGTGTTGTACTGCTTACATAAATTATACTGGTCAACACACATTTTCTTGACAATCATATTAAAGTCATTTTAAAGCATTTTATAGCACTGGTTTTGCTAAATAGGCTATATTTTTTTAAATGTAATTAATACCTCAGCAAAATCTTTGGGGAAATGTGGCACTTACCTAAACAATCTAAGAATCAAACTATGTTTATTATAAATTTTAACAACCCTAAACAATACTTGTACATAAAAAAAAATTATGGAATTTTGAATGCTTGTATATTCAGTACGTTACAGAAATTATCACAATTATTGCTTAAAATTGTCACTTGTATTATTTCCCTCTATGTGGGCCATCAGGACAATCATACTAAAGGCTCCAATGGTTGTCTGCCATAATATATCTCTCCCATCTGCTACCTTTCCTCCATCACCAGTATATCTTGATGGAGCCTCTCCCATTGTTCCTCACTCAAATTACCAAGATTTTCTGGAAATCTTTACTAGTGGCTATGGAGATAGCTTACATTCATGAGCATATTAGCATCGTGATTTTGAAATTTTGAGAGCATAACATGTACAAATCACAGTAATTTTGTGCTTTATGATTACCAGAGAAGTTTTTGACAACCATGACAAAGATGCATCAGGCAGAAGCTTCAAAAACTTCGGTAGTGATCATGCAGTTTGTGAAACTTGAATTGTTGATGAATTCACAAATTTGAGGCCCATCACAGATTCCTGCTCTTGATTTTTCCATACTCAATCCAGGAAAGAATCCAGATATGTGTTTGAAGCAATTGTCATTTTTGTTCAGTGCCCTTACACATTGCTTCATCAGTCCTACTTTATACTGAGCAGAGGAAAAATAACTTTTTGAATGAGAATAGAAAAGAGAAAATTTATGTTTCATCAAACATTTGTTTGGATAAATGTGTAAAACAATTATTAAGACAGTTTTCAAACCATCAGTTAAACATGAAGTCAAGGCAGTGGTGGCAATCTAGTCATGGAAGTTGCTGCAAAATTGTAATGGAAAATTTATACATGTGGCTTGTTGCATCAAAGTTCATGATCAATCCCCTGAGTGATGACTCAAAGCAAAAAAGGACTTGGACGTTGGCTCGAACCTCAAAGAACATTGCCAGTGATCCAGAAACCAAACAACAATCCAGTCAATGGAAAAGTTGTAACTGTTTGTAAATAACAATAAAAATAATCTTAAATAAAATTACTTAAAAACTTAATAAAATAATTGAAATAAATTAAATTAACAAAAATAATTAATCAAAATGTCCGTAGTATGGGTGCCAGAGTTCACCAGAATGGATCCCTCGAATTTTAATAGAGCATGATAGTAATTATTTCTCTCCCAGGGCATGTACATAAAAGCTGTGTACTGGTACATCTGCTTCAGCCCTTACCTAACCTTCTGAAAATGACTAAATAGGTAGGAACTGCACCTAGGTTCATCAATAACTCCACTGATTCTAAAATAACTAACTATATTCTCAATAAAATCCGTGCATGAGCACCTCATCAACACACCAAAACGTACATATAGTACACACACAAAATATTACTGGAAGACTCCATAGTTACAACAATAACAATGAAAATAGTAGGAGAGCAAAAGTGAGGACTAAGCCACCATTTGCAGTTAGTCCATTGAATAATGCACATATATGTAGATAAGTACCCTTCACTGTCTCTGTATCAGCACGACTTGCAGATTCTCATAATCGGCACTTATTATATCATACAGATATTGTACCTCATAATACTGTGTTCACTGACTCTAACACTTGTTTTAAAGATATATTCACTTGAGCAACACACGCTTGTCGTTCCTGAAGATAAATTATGTAGTCTGAGATAGCTTTCACCAACATATAATACCAGGCCACCACAAAGTGATACAATAACCAGTGCCTAAGCGCTCCACAGTTCATAGGTCAGCCACGTTCCACAAGCATAACGACTACGTTCCACAAACTTTGAAGTTCAGTCCAGTATAGTGCAGCAGTGTCACTCCAGTACCGTATCAGAAGTTGTAAGTGTAGTAGTGTCGTGTCTCCACTCCTTCATTCCTGTACAGTGTCGTCCTTCCTCACCGTATGACACCTGCATATATAGATCTCAGCCTTCTCCTTCCTCTCACGTGATCTAACTGGATTCATCCTCGCCAGCCAATCATGAGTAGATCCTCTAGTCGAGACCACGCCCTGAATCTCTTCCTGGCCCCAAGACAATAACACCATCAACGGACTCGGGTATTTCACATGAGTCATCAGAACTTTTTGACTACAATAACAAGTCCACCTCATCAGACTTTGGGATAAACACATGAGTCATATGAATTTCCTGAGTTATGATAGCAATGATTTTCCTATCAGTTTGTACAAAACAAATTACTCATACCACATATGGAGACCTCACAGCTTACAAATATTAATGACAAAATATACAACTGAAATACTGATAATAATAATAATAATAATAATAATAATAATAATAATAATAATAATAATAATAATAATAATAATAATAATTCCTTGGATGTGGCCACGAAGCAGATCAACCAGCTTCAAAGATAAGCTGCAAAGGCGGGCCTCCAAATCTCCTTTGAGAAAACGAAATTCATTACAAACATCAAACTGGTGCCAAGTGAGCTAGAAGGGACTCATGGAAAAGTCAAGCAAGCTGAAAAATTTAAGTATCTTGGTGAATAGATAGAACCTAACTTGTCCAAAAAAGAAGCCTTTTCTTCACGCATGAATAAAATGGAAATGGCTTACCATCTGACTAAAAATGTCTATAACAAAAGATCTATATCTCTGAATGCAAAAATCAAACACTATTGCATTGTTATCCGGCCAGAGGCTCTACATGCAGAGGAATTCGCCATGAACCAAAAGGCACGATGGAGAAATTGGAGGCCAAGGAAAGAAAGATTTTGAGAAAAATCTTAGGTCCAGTCAAAGACAATGGCGAGTTTAGGAGACGGCACAACCAGGAGTTGTACTCGCATGTGGAGAAAATAACTGATGTGATGCGAAAAAGGAGGATTACTTTTTATGGACACATGGCCCGAATGAATTCAACACGGTTAACCAACCGCATTTTCACTTTCCTCCAAGGGAAAAAGGCAAAGGGGGCATGGTTCAGTGAGGTACAGAAAGATCTGCAGGAGATTGGGATTTCATCTGAAGATATCCAGGAGCGTGTCCCGCTTAAGAAAAAACTCCAAGAACATAGTTTCCTACCAAAGCCGAAGATGAAAACTGGAAAGGCATGGACGGAAGAGCAAAAGGAGCAACACTGTATACGAATGAAGGAATACTGGACCAACATTAAAGCTCAAGGGAAACAGTTGAAATGACGTGGTCCTTAGTTGGCCAAAACGAAACAAGAATAATAATAATAATAAATCAAATACTGACAATAATATCTCTCACTTCTAAATACAGTGCGAGGGTGTAATATATATACTATCACAAATTCTGGAGTTAACTTGACTGAAGAATGTTAGGAAAGTAAAAAGCAACACCAAGTGCATGTTGATTTTTTAATTTTTCATCAAACAGAAATGGTTCACAAGGAGCGTGGTGTTCCATCTGGTCAAATGGTTAATGCTGCTTTCTATGCTGAAATTCTGAAATACTTACAGGAAGATGTGAGGAAGCAATCTGATCAGTGGCAGAACAACACATGGCTCATTCACCATAAGAATGCACCTGTCCATACTGCTCTATAGACTCAACAGTTGTTCACCAACAATAACATGAACCTGGTGCCACATCCTCCGTATCTGTCTGATCTTGAGATTTCTTTCTATTCCCAAAACTGAAAATGCAGCTGAAGGGGCAAAGATTTCAGATGGTGAAGGAAATGACTTCCTGAAATGCTTGCAATCATGACAGCACTGCTGGAATAAATTTTGAGCCTCATAAGGGGACTACTGAAAGTGATAGAGGCCAATAATGTCTAAGGTACATAATGAGATCAGTGCACGAACTTCTTGATCCATGGAGTTTATCCACAGCAAACAAAGTGAGAGCAGCTAGCTACCATGTAAGCACATATGGACAGAGTACAAAGAAGAGAAAGGGGCTGCCTGGCCAAGGCAGTAAAGGCGTGCTCGATTTGCCCGGAAGGACGTGGGTTTGAATCCCCGTCAGGAAGTCGTAAAATTTAAGAAACAAGATTTCCACATCCGGAGGTGCACATGGCCCTGAGATTCACTCAGCGTACACAAAAAATTAGTACCAGGTTAATTCCTGGGGGCAAAGGCGGCCAGGCATCGAGCTAACCACTCTACCCCCATCAAGTGCCGAGGTTACGGATAGTGGAAGCCTTTACCTTCCACCCCTCCAGCAGCTTTCATGGCCTGTACAGAGAAGACTTTGCTACTTTACTTTTACTTTTTACAAAGAAGAGAAACACAAGATACCAAAATTGTTTGTTGTAGCTTTCATCAGAGGATGATAGAGTAAAAAGATAAGAGTAATTTTCAGTTTTTACCATTGAGTGGGTAATTCATTTTTATTTAAAATGTTATTCTACAGGGTATATACAGGATTTGGTTGTAAATGCAGTGAAATCTTGCATACCTTTAGTACCTCCTCACCTGAGAATGTCCTTCAGGATATTAAAAATTAAAAACATGCAACAGCACATTTTTAAAGAAGTTCATATAAATACAATGGTTCTCTCTATAGTATTTGATAAGGTAGGCCACCTGAGAATATTCCCAATTAAAGGTTAGCAAAATTAAAATTTTGTTAACAACAGATGACCCAGGTCATCTTTTAATTCCACATGATATAGTTTACATGAAAGATATACTTACTCAATACTTGTTTCACCAGGAAGCAGACACTTAATATTTTGCTCATCACTCCTAACTTCTTTCTCTGTAACCTGTAAATAAGAAGGCACACTAAAAGCTCTTATTTCCCATACATCACTCTATTTACAATTACATTTTTTAAATCCGAATTCTCATATAATAATACACAAATCAAAAAATGTTTTGCAGCACCCTTGTGTGTCATTTAACTGTGTTGCTATCTTGGCTTTTCCTATGCAGGCCAGAAAGACAACCCTTAGGATGTTTGTAGACATACAACTGCATGTATCCCAACCCACATGCAGAATGTGCTGTGCTCAAAAAGAAGGCAGTATTTGAGTTGAAGTTGTAGCACTAGTGTACAAGCATTTGAGGTATGTTCTAAGGAGTGTAGTGGGCATCTTTGACATGTGTACGCATAATACATAATGTCAAGAAGGATGGTCAACAAGGGTAGTTGATTGAAAGGTGGGCCGTAATCAAAGTGATGTAGCCCAAGGACTACGACTGCAGTCTATAGTTACCTTCAAATTCCAGCTCAGAGGAACCTTGAACACAACACCACAATATTGAAGAGTGACCTTCCGGCAGCCACAGATCACCGTGTTTCAACTCAAAACTGTGAGAAACAGGTTGTATGAGACCTGACTTCACTCGACACCCACGGTGAGGCCCAGCTCTCAAATCTAGACATCATGGGGCCTGGTACAGCCTGTTGCAAGTTCCTCACAGTCTTGAGTTGAAACATAGTCACTATTCAGTATGGTGGCATTGTGTTCAAGGTTCCTCTGAGCTGGAATTTGAAGGTAACTGTCATCGATTGCAGTCGTAGTCCTTGGACCACATCACTTCGATTCCTGATGATCATCGTCAACGTGATTGGAAGCAATCTGGTCAGGCTTCACATCTCAGCATGTTCAGCATGTGCAACAAGGTGGTGGATGGTTCCCTGATTTATTGGGGTGTCATTATATAGGGTATCTGTACGATACAGGGATGACATCCTTTGACCCATAGTGACAACATATTGCCAGCATTTTGGAGGATAATTTGTCTTGATGGACAATAATGCATGCATCCATCATACAGTTCTCATAAGAATTTCCTCTATGATAATAGGATCACTCTACTAGAGTAGCCATAACTGTCTTCGGTAGTGGATCCTATCGCAAATGACTCGAAGAAATTAAAGACATCTATCTACAGACATCACAACCCACCAACGAACCACTCTGCGAGATCTACACTGAATCACCCATAAAGTAGCCTAATTTGCTCCATGCACCAAAGAATTCTGTAATGTTTAGCACTGAATTGGGTCCAAACATGTACACAGAGAAACTGGAAAATATTACCATTATATCACTGCCCAGCTGCATTTTACATACCCAATTGCAGCTTTGCAGTTCCAATCCTTCATTGTGTTGCAATTTCCATTTTGAGTAGTGTATTATGAGATAGCTTAAGAAACTTTTAAACATTATTATAATGTACTGGTAACTATATTTTTGTATATTTTCCCATGAATATTTCTAAAATTCAATGTAACACAATAACAACATGGATGCTGAATTCCTCCATTTAGTAAACCTGTATATTTTATACAGTTAGCTTTCAGTTAGATTTTCATACAAATTATAAAAGTATGAAATAAATATGACTATGCTTTAAGGCCCTACTGTAACTACAGAGCTTTATTGATTGAAGGGTTGAAGTAGTGATCAGTATAACATGAGTTATATTAACCCTTAACTAGTCATTGTCCATATTTCGAAGGCAATCTTCGGTTCCATTAGTGATATCTTTAACTTTCACATACTCTTTCATCCAATCTTCTTTGGTTACTTCTCGCATGTTAGTACTTTCAAAATCTCAGAACAGTAAAACTACTGTCTTTCAAAATCTTATCTATCAAGTACACAAGTTCCAATTTATTTGCTTTCACAATTTCTCCCAGTCAGTTTGTCAATCACAGCAATTTTGTTATCCTTCAACCACAACAATGAAATGTCTTTGCGAGCAGCACATGTGGGAGGTTTATTTCCCTGAACGGTATGATACAGTGCTTTGTCAAGGACTACAATGCAACCAGGCAGGTTTGGAATTAATCGCTCCCACAACAACTTTGTATAATTTGTGCTGTTCATTTCACCACAGTAATCTTTTGATTGGAATTTCAAATCTTAAATCCACCAAGCTCGATAGCTGCAGTCGCTTAAGTGCGGCCAGTATCTAGTATTCGGGAGATAGTGGGTTCGAGCCCCACTGTCGGCAGCCCTGAAGATGGTTTTCTGTGGTTTTCCATTTTCACACCAGTCTGTGCCTTAAATAAGGCCATGGCCGCTTCCTTTCCACTTCTAGCCCTTTTCTTCCTAACCCATCGTTGCCATAAGACCTCACTGTGTCGGTACGATGTAAAGCAACTTGCAAAACAAAAAGGAAAAAGTAATCTTAAATCAACTCTGCACCTTGACTGAACCCCATTTCACCACGCACATGAACCACCATCACTCTTTGTGTACAGGGTATAAACTCATGTCTCATCTGTGTACACAACAAGCTTTCTAGATCCATTTTCATTCTGCCTCAATGCATTACGCTCCATCAATATATCTCTTATTTTTAGACCTTTTAAATTTAAACCCTAAGCTTTTTTACGAGTCTTCAGAATGTGTGCTTCCCTCCTGTAAATGGTATTTTTCTTTTGACAGCATTAAGAAAATTACATAAAGTGGGGATTTCTTTGTGAACATAAAATTCCAGACATGTCTGGCAGACAATACTTTTATCGAATTCATTAAGTTCTGTCTTCTTCCGACGAGGACGACTTTTACCTGGGGTAAAAATCACAGTTCCATCTCCTGTGGCTTTTGCACACTGCCTAGCAACATTCCGCACAGTCCTTTCACTTCTACCAGTAGCTTTAGCAGTCCTTGCCATAGCTTTCCGGAGAGGGATTACGAAACCTCTCCCCTTTTCCTCTTTAGAAAACTGTAGAACAGTATAAAACGTTCTTCTCTGAGATGGGAGTTTTTTTGCATATCTTCAGGGACATCTACACTGACTGAGCAAATGTCATGGGATAGTGAAGCATTGATGCGCAGGTTTGTTGTCTGCGCACCACATGCCCCCTGTGCTAGCGGCAGTTGTATAGGAGACCTTCTGAGCAGTGGCTGTGCATGTGACAGGTGTAACATGGAACGTCATCGTGAGCTGACACCGTTCGAATGGGATATGGTGGTCGGTGCCCGACAGATGGGAAGTGCGATTTCGGAAGTGGTGCGGGAATTTCGGTTCACACTATCATGTTAAAAACATATCATATGTAAGGTTTTTCAGGCGTTTGCTCTATTAACCAGTGTTTCGTCTTAGGTCTGACACTAGACTCATCAGAGTGGGATATGTCAGACCCTACCCACTGACGCTGGGATGTATGCAGGTGAACTTATCAGAAGCCCTTATAAGAGGCACAGTCTGATAACTGCATACAGGAGATAAATCTCCACAATGGAATTATTGCCCACCTAGCAATTCTGAATGGAACTGTGTCCAGGGTGTATTGTGAATGGTTGAATGCGGGTGTCACCGTCCACAACAGACAAACGACCGGCTGTCCAGCCACCCTCGATGACCGTGACCGGCGACATCTGAGACGGATTGTCTATAGTGACAGACAAACAACCGTGCAACAAATCACGGCTCAATTCAACACAGGCCATGCTGGACACGTCTCCCAGTGGACAATCCGTACGAACATGGGTTCTATGGGGTATGGGAGCCGGCGCCGCACACGGTTGCCACTGTTAACCCAACGTCATCGGGCACAACGACGCGCATTTGTCGCCAGTCACCAGGGATGGACACTGGAACAATGGCGTAACGTGATATGGTCGGAGGAATCATGATTTCAACTGCACCATCCCGATGAAAGGCACCGTGTATGGTGCAGACCACATGAAGTGATGGATCTCGCCTGTCTCGAAAGTGTGGTCCAGGGTGCTGGTGTGTCTGTTATGGTCTGGGGTGCATTTTCCTGGTATGGAATGGGCCCCCTAGTTGTTCTGGAAGAGGCTTGAATGGTATGTTGAGCTGCTCGGAGACCATCTCCACCCATTTTTGGCCTTCCAGCGCCCAGACAGTTCTGCGATGTTTCAAGATAATAACGCGCCGCCACGTCGCTCCCATGTCACCCGGGAATGGTTCCAGGAACATGCAGCGGAGGTCCAACGACTGCCATGGCCACCCAGGAGCCCCGATATGAACCCTATCGAGCATATCTAGGATGTGCTGGAATACAGGCTCCGTGCCATGGATCCTGCACCCATGAACAGACCAGCATTGGCGGCCGCTCTGCAAACGACTTCGTGTCAGCTGCGTCCAGAGGACTACCAGGGACTTGTTGACTCACTTCCACAGTGTCTCACTGCAGTTCGTAGGGCCAAAGGAGGCCCCACACGCTGTTAGGTGACTATCCCATGACATTTGCTAAGTCAGTGTACATTCTAAATACAATGCAATGACATGCCAAGTTCTGTAAATTCCCTCAAATGTTTATAAAGCTCTTTAATACGAATAGCAACACTGCATCCTACATGAAACTGAGCTTAGTGCAAGTGGCACAATGATTCACATGTGTAGACTGTACCGCACGCTCTGATTCAACCAACTGTGCCCCACACAACTGTTACTTCACTCGAATCCTGCCGGCAAGGACTCGTGCAACAGGTAGTATCTTCTCACCCAACATAGTGTTACAGAAATATATATTGATAAATATATCTTGGATATGCATTTGTAGCCATAGTCTGTTGACAAAATGCCTCCAAATGGGACAAAACATATTTATAGTTACAGAAGAATTTCCAGCAAAAAAAAAAAAAAAAGTTTTATGATTTTAAACATTAGCTACAACAAAATTGCAAAAATTAAAGTTTCTAATTTTCACCCACCTCAACTGGATCTTCTTCTAATATTTTAATAGATGCAACTTCTAATTCTGGTTCTTGTTTAACCCAAATGTTTGTTATAGATTTCTCTGATTCTTCGATTGTTGAATATTTTTCTTCATCATGTTCTGTTTCATAGACCTGTTATAATAAAATGATACATGCTTAGCATAATTAGAACAATAATTTCAGCATTTCAATGGATCATAAATCTAACTGGTGTATTTTCCACACTAACAATGTCACATTAACAGCTCGGTTCAAATTCAGCATCAAATGTACTGTATTAGCTAATGACAAAACATTTCATACATAGGAAGACTAAATTAAATAATTCATCAAATTATTAATTACAGTCTGCAACAGAAACTCTTTCTTAAACATATTTTAAATAATAACTTGACAAGTTAGTCCATAACTAATATTAAAATCAAGTCATAAAAAGATCAGAACAATGAAAGAAACATAAAATAGGACAAAAAGATGACAGGTCAGTATGGGAAGAGAGAAAGAAAATACAAAAGGGCAAAGACACTTTCCACATCTTGATACACTGTTGTTTTCATACAGACTGGCTCATCCATCCCAGCAGTTCTATATCCATTTCTTCTCAGCCCCCACACCTGATGACCTTGTTTCTACTCTCCAGCTTCATCAAGAGTGCAGCCTTCAACACTAATTGAGGGACCATTTTGACACTCTTGGTCTTGACAGTCTTGGTATGGGAAGTGTAGGATAAGAGAAAAGCTGGATAAACAAAGGAAAAAGACAGAGACAAAAAAAACAACAATGAATACAGGTGGTAAAAGACTAGGTAAGGAGGACAAACACAAGAGGAGATAAAGGAACCCAATGAGTCAATATGTTATAGGAAGGAACAAACAAGTGCAAATCAAGTCATACCTAGAAAGATGAGAACACTGAAACACAAACTAGGACAAACACAATGACAGATCAGTGTAGGAAGAGTGAGAAACAGAAAGAAAACATAAAAGGACAAGGACAACCTTCATATCTTCAATCTATTTGAAGGTGACAGTATAATATGAAGACGTGGAGATTGTTCTTTCCTTTTGCATTTTATTTTTACTTCTCAATTCTCCCACCTTGATCTGTCATCTGCTTTATGCTGAACCGACACAGATAGGTGTTACAGCGACAATGAGATAGGAAAGAGCTAGGAGTAGAAAGGAAGCGGCCATGGCTTTAATTAAGGTACAGCCCCAGCATTTCTCTGATGTAAAAATGGGGAAACCATGGAAAACCATCTTCAGGGCTATCAACAGTGGGGTTCGAAATCACTATCGCCTGAATGCAAGCTGATAGCTAGGTGACCACCCCGAACCTATCTTTCTATACATGACTTGATTTGCACTTGTTTGTTCTTTTGCATTAGCAATATCAGAATAAATTATATCCTTGACAACCTTTCTGCCCTTAATGTAAAATTACTGCACATTTAATATTTCTTTTCAAGGCACTTGTCATTTTATGTTATTTAATTATTTATTCTCTCACATCTATCTCTTTCATTTCAGTTAATTAATCAATGTGATACATTTTGTTTTATTCAAACAGAACAAGAGCATTCACATTGTTTAAATTGTTCATCCGTTCCATTAACTTGAAAATTTATTACGTGTTGATCAAATGAAAAGCCAAAGTTATAACATTAACTCTAACTAGGCAATACTTTAAGTACAGTAATGGTATTTTAAAAATCTAAGTCTGGGACATATATAATATATTTTATTCTAAAATATTAACCCAATTTTTTAGATGACACTTGGTGATATATCTCTAAAAAAACAACTATAACAATTTTATAACCTACAGATTTTGAATGCCATAATTATTTCAAAGTAAACACATTATACAATGAAACCAAGCTAAGATCTCTGACTATGAAATCTGATATAATTCAACTCTAACATATGCATTAAGAAAAAGATTAAGGATTGCAGAGACTTATAAAGCAAAGACTGTAGTTATACATTACTATTGATATTGTGATCATGGCAACAGGCTTACATGATATCTGAACCACACGAAAGTAAATTTTTATTTTTTAAATTCCACATCCGTTGGCCAAGATTCGAACCACAGTTGTTTCATTGAGAAGTCAGTGACAATGAACTTGGCTATCATGGCCCATTAGCAGAGACTGACAAAATGCATTTACTGAAGAACAGCTTTAAGGAAAACATAAATTTGTCTACTGTTCTGCATTTATGAATCTCAGATATTTTGAATCTCCAAGTATAGTAAATATAATTGTTATAACAGTTTAAACTATCTACATCAGGATATTCCATCTGCTTGACTGAGACCATCCATTCTACATAACACTCCCATTCCTAGTAACAGGGCAAATACTGAGCAAGTGGTTGCGCAGTTTGGGTCATGTAGCTGTCACCTTGCATTCAGAAGACAGTGGGTTTGAACCCCACTGTCAGCAGTCATGACGATGTTTTTCCATGATCTCCTATTTTCACACTAGGCAAATGCTGGGGCTGTACCTTAATCAAGGCCATGGTCACTTTCTTCCCACTCCTAGCCCTTTCCAATCCCATCGTCTTAAGACCTATCTGTGTCAGTGCAATATACAGCAAATTTACGACAAAAATTCCAGTACAAATAAATTGTAAATACTTACTCCAAATACAGATATGGTATCATAAAAACACCATTACATTTTCATCATATGATGTTAACGAAAAATATTTACACATTTATGCTATGTAGATTATTGAGAATTTAAATCCTATATAAGTGATATGCAGTGAATTTTGAAGTACAATACTATTAAGAATGTTTGAAGCTCATGCACCATCACGCACAACCTACATTATTCCTGGATAATTACATCAGAAGTTCTAACTTCCAAAACTGGTATTTTTTTTACTCTGATAGAGGAAACACAAAACAGAAAAAAAATACTCCGTCAAGGTTGCCAAACCTTCAGTGAGGAGACAGCACTAGAAGGTGTATGTGCTCTCTTTTGATGTGTATGTGATACATACAGTCCATTCCAGAAATAAATCAATTAATCAATAAATCAATCAATCAATCAATCAATCAACAATGATCTGCAGTCACCCAGGTGGCAGATACTAAAGAATTTGGAAATTTATTGAACATCTCCCTTGGTAAATTATTCCAATGCCTAACTGCCCTACCTATAAACGAATATATTTGCCCCAATTTGTTCTCTTGAATTCCAACTTTGTCTTCATATTGTGGTCTTTCCTACTTTTAAAAAATACCATCAAACTTATTTGTCTACTAATTAATGTCATTCAGTCACCCTTCTGTCTAGTCCAATAACCCTCACTTTTGTCAGTAGTCTCCCATGATCTACCCTATCAAATGCCTTAGATAGGTCAATCAGGATACAGTCCATTTAACCTCCTGAATCTAAGATATCTGCTATGTCTTAATGAAATCCTACAAGTTGAGCTTCAGTGAAATAACCTTTCCTAAACCCAAACAGTCTTCTCGAACCAGTTAATTTCACATAATCAGAAATAATGCTTTCACAAATCTAACATGCAACGCATGACAAAAATACTGGCTTGTAACTTACAGCTTTATGTCTATCACCCTTTCCTTTATAGACAGAGGTTACTATAGCAACTCTCCATTCATTTGGCATAGCTCCTTCATGCAAACAATAGTCAAATAAGTACTTCAGGTATGTTACTACTGTATATCCCAACCCATTGGCTTTAGTATATCCCCAGAAATATTATCAAATCCAGCTGCTTTTCTAGTTTTCAGCTTTTGTATCTCATTTTAAACATCATTATTAACATAGGTAATTTTCAATACTTTGTTAGTATTAGGCACCTCCTCTATCTGGACATTATCTTTGTAACCAACAATCTTTACATACTGCTGACTGATACTTCTGACTTTTGAAGTTCCTCACAGACACATTCCCCTTGTTCATTGATGATTCCTGGAATGTCATTCTTGGAACCTGTTTCTTCCATAAAGTACCTATACAAACCCTTCCATTTTTCAATAAAATCTGTACGACTGCCAATTATGCTTGCCATCATGTTATCATTAGCTGACTTCTTTGCTAGATTCAATTTCCTGATAAGTTCCTTCAATTTCTCCTTACTCCCACAGCCATTTCTAACTCTATTTCTTTCCAAGCTGCACCTCCTTCTTAGTCTCTTTATGAAAACCAAACACCCGCTATAACATACATTCCATGCAAAAGGTGGCAACACTGTTATTACATATTGATACTGCCATCCCTGTGGTAGGAGAACTGCACAGTGACAAATCACAGGTGCAAGCTGTTGTTGGATTATGTCTTTGTTGGTGAGCGGAGTGGTCTAGTGTTAAAATTATAAAATTATTTTATTTATAACCACCTATTCAATACATTACAATACACTCACTGAATTATAATATAAACATGAAGTGTCTAATATTGGGACATAATTCGTTCGACATAGCGAACATCATCAACCATTAATGCAACAAAAACTAGGTCAGGACCCTGAGCTTAAAATATAGAGAATGTTATCTCATCCTAAATCCTCCAATTGCCAAATCTACCCACATCATTCACTCATTTACATGCCTAACAGAAACTATGTTGTGTGCAATAGTATTCCTGATAAAAAGTCCTACCCCATACACTGCCCTTCCCTTTTTAACACACGTCAAATACACTTTATAATCTTCTATCTCTTCCTCGTTATCTCCCCTGACCCGAATATCACTTACTCCTAGTATATCCAGATGCATCCTCTGACTCAGGCAGTTCTACTTTCTTTCTTCCATAAGCCCCATTAATATTGATAGCTCCCCATCGAATTCCATTTCATTTGCCAAGTTGTTTCCAAGGAGTCCCTCGCCTGTCAAATTAGAGTGGGTCTCCGTTACTCCCATAGGTCCGAGGCTTTGCTTAAAATGTTCTGAGCTTGGTGAATTCATGAAGCTGGATGCTACCCTACTTGCACATAGTCCAAGTGAGGGTCTCTCCTCTAATGGGTTAGGGACCACCAGTGGATTGTAGTCCTAGCTGCCTGAGCTAAAGGAAGGCCACAACTCAGAATATGTCCAAGATGCCCAGTCCCATTCCATAGCAAATGATATCCCGACTCTCAGGACCACTTACTAGGCCACTCAACCGTTGCCCATGGTTAATGAACTAGGACATGACTACAGTAACGCACACCATGAACCATATAACAATGTTTACAGGTTGAAATCAGTATGGGTTAGTAAAGGTTAGTTTCAAGTTGTAACAGAAAATTATGTTCAATTTTTAGGGTTGGAAATTTTAGTTGCAAAAATAAATAATTTTGATGAATGAAGTGTTGTTGGAAATAAACTTTAGGTTTGTTGTAACCTAATCAACATTCAATCAAATTCCCTCCCCATTAAAATTAATTTAAAAATTAAATTACCATTTAAGAAAATAATAAACACAATTAGCATTAAATTAACCTGACAATAATGCGTTGTGTTGTTATTAAACACAGAAAAATAATTAAATCTAAATTTTTTAACATTTCAAGGATACTGTTCAAAAAAAGAAAAAAAGGTCTTGGAAGAAACTCTGCATAAATGAACCATTGTATGGCATTGTCGACATTGACAAAGCTTGCATTGCACCATGAGTCCAAGTCCAGTGTACGAATGCCATATTTCCATAAATGACCGATCATCCAATAGCTACCACTGCCGAGAAAACAGCATCAATCACATTGTGGGTTTCAGCAGGTATCACCGTAGCATACTTGCTATGGTGCAATCCTGCCAGCTTGGAGATCCATGTTCAAATCCTTCCCCTGGCGAAGATTTTTCTTCCATTAGTGTTCTCAAGCTGGTCTTATGTCATGTGCATATTTAGCAACATTGCTTTGCAGAACCCATTTGAATTTGCCGGCAAAGCAGTCTGGTGGGGCGCTCCTGGTGAGAGTGCATGGTTGATACAATTAAACAGTGTCTGAGGAAGAATCTAGGAAAACACCACGTACGCAAAGAAGTGCTGAATACTGTCTTATCCAAAATAGGACCTACCATCAATTCATGACCTTTAGCTCAAGATGAGGATGGTGATTGCTTGGACAACAGCACATTTTCTCCATGGAGGCAAATTGTCATGCCTACTAAATGAGAACCAAACATCAATCTCAACTTACAGAAGCAATTCCATCTCAGCCAACAACCCACAGATTATTTCTAGAAAAGATGTATAGGTATGGAAGAATGTCTTCTCCAACTCCACCGCTATCACAAAGTTTTTTTTTTTTTTTTTTTTTTTTTTTTTTTGCTAGGGTCTTTACGTCACACCGACACAGATAGGTCTTATGGCGATGATGGGATAGGAAAGGCTTAGGAGTTGGAAGGAAGCGGCCGTGGCCTTAATTAAGGTACAGCCCCAGCATTTGCCTGGTGTGAAAATGGGAAACCACGGGAAACCATTTTCAGGGCTGCCGATAGTGGGATTCGAACCTACTATCTCCCGGATGCAAGCTCACAGCCGCGCGCCTCTACGCGCATCACGAAGTTCAACAGCCACACATAAGAGACACAAAGCTCTGAGTTGGTGACCTAGTCCTTCTAAAAGAGGACCAACATCCAAGGCATATGTGGAAGCGGGCATATGTAGATGAGTTATGTCAATGGAGAGATGGTAACATAAGAACCGTTGTGCTTCATACTGCAGCTGAAAGACATTTAATGCACCCTGCCCAGCTGGTCATTCCCCTGGAGATTGACTAGGGTAGGGAGGATGTATGGAATTCCTATAAAATGCCATTCTTATTTATATATGCTCTTAGTGAATGTCATAACCATGTCCATTGCAGACGATCAAAGAATGAATAGATGGATATGTAATTTGCTCTTCTACACTCCATGTAGCGTATAATTAAATTACCCTAGATATTCCTCCACACTTTACTGGTTCATCAGAATATTCCCCTTTTCTCGCTCAAGTTTAATCCTTTTATTCTTTTCCCCAAGGTCTCTCAGTTCTTGCTCAATTTTCCTTCTCTCTCTCTCTCTCTCTCTCTCTCTCTCTCTCTCTCTCTCTAAAGATTCCTCTGTTAGATTTTTAACAATGAGATTTTTGTTCACAGAAGAGCCACTTTCAACAGAAGCATTTACATTTGATAGAACAAAACAAAGTTTCACAACAAACCATAAATCCACAAATCTCTTGCCATTCCCAATAAGTGTGTAAAAGAACTCATCAAGTCCAACAGTATATTTGTTACTGGATATAGAATCACTGAATATTTTCTTCCATCCATCAGACTGAGCTTTGTTTATCAGTAGGGCATACTGATTTTTGGCCCTCTTGGCTATACTCTCATAAACTTCTTCAAGGACAATATCAGCTCTCTTCAAACCAACATGTGATTGGAGAAATATTATTTTAAGTTCAAAACAAGTTAACCCTCATTCAAGATGTGATTTCAAGGGCATTTTTCCTTTAGTTTTTGTACCATACTCACAAAAAGTTTTTAAAAACAACTTCTCTTGCTCCATACAGTTGAACTCTCGTAAGAAAATCCTGGCACCATATCCAAAATTAAATTTCTCAACTGGAATGTTTTTATTGTGTGACAGGTCTAAAGTCGTAAGTTTGTAGGTAGTTCTTGCTTCAGAAATCTTTTCTTGATTCACAAATCTTCCTGTGAGATTCCTTATAACTTCTTCAAGCAAGGTGAATAGAAAAGGAACTTTGAAAACTCCTCATGAAGGGTTTCATATTCATCAAAGACACTTTTGAATGCATCAAGTGGATTTTTGTAGGTGTTTTTTCAGATAGCAGTGTCCTGTCAACAGTCCAACTATCCATCTTATATTTTCTCTGCTGAGTTTCAACAGTTCTTTAGTATGCTTCTTGTTTGGTCCTTTTATTAGTTCCTTTGCAAGCCTTCATCGTGGAGTATTTTTCCAGATTTCCATTTGTTTCTTTTGTACCCATTTTCCTATGTATGTCGGGCTTGTCCATAGGAAATCCCGCATACAGGTTCTGGGCCTACAAAATGTGTTTCTGCCCCTTCCTGACCAGTTTATCTGCCTTTTAATTTCCTTCTATACATGTATGCCCGGTGCCCATGGCTTTACGTCGTACCGACTCAGATAGGTCTTATGGCGACGATAGGATAGGAAAGGGCTAGGCATGTAAAGGAAGCAGCAATGGCCTTAATTAATGTACAACCCCAGCATTTCCCTGGTGTGAAAATGGGAAATCACAGAAAACAATCTACAGGGCTGCTGAAAGAGGGGGTAGAATCCCCTGTCTCCTGGATGCACTTTTTTTTCTGTCATCACTGTCTGTCTGTCTGTCTGTCTGTCTGTCTGTCTGTCTGTCTGTCTGTCTGTCTGTCTGTCTGTCTGTCTGTCTGTCTGTCTGTCTGTCTGTCTGTCTGTCTGTCTGTCTGTCTGTCTGTCTGTCTGTCTGTGCAGGCATAACAAGAAAATGGCGGAAGGGAATTTAATAAACATCAGTATGTAAAGTTGGAAAATGAGGCACAACAATCTAGGCTATAAATAATTGTATTTGCACTGAGTGAAATGGTAGTTTAGGGGCATGCCGAAAATGGAATTCACAAATATGTATGTTATTAATGATCCTATAGATAAATACTACATAACTGAAGTTATATAGAATTAAATTTAGATCATTTATGTCCTATACATATTTACCTTATGATAACAGATATTCATGAATTTGGATTTTTGTTGTTAAGTCCACATCAACATCGAACCACAAGAAAATGAGTGAACAGAATTTAATGAAAATCGTTAACAAAAGTGAATAAATTTTCAAATCATTTATGTCATACAATTTTACCATACCGACTATGATAATATAATTGATGAATTCAGTCTTTTGTTGCTTAACCTATATCAACGCCGAGCATTGCTAACATGGAAATATTGTTTAATCATGTCAACTGGCGATGGTTTTCGTCATAATTGTCTTAAAGGGTAAAACCGCATGGTCATCGGTCTGTATTTACAATGAAAATTGTTTAGAATATTATAAAAAATGAGAAAAATTGTGTAAAGGAACGATTGCTTGAAGAATAAGACAAAAGGGAGCCATGAAAGAAGGAAGGACTCCCTTTACGTCAGATGCTCTAATGTCCCAGAGTCGGAAAAAAACTAATTATGAATATCAAAAGCTCATAAAACTGATCAACAATAACATGACATTGATCATTGTTGTTTGTTGTGGTGTGATTTGTCTCTTATGCTGCCACTCATTTCCGACAGATGGGATTACTGTTGCATCCCAACTAAAACAGCATGCCTGAATATTGCTGGGGATTTCGATAACTTTGCACATGCTATGTGACTATCCCATCGACAACAGGTACTGCAGCTAGTGTTATTATAAATATGAACCGAATCATCGTGTTCATATGGAGTTAATTAGGTGGTTCCCCAGACAACAGCTTCCTCCCAGAACTTCAATTCATGATTTTGAGAATAAGGCTGAGACTAGTGGTTCAGTGCTAAACCAGAAAATGCATGCAAAAATGTACAATATTAACAGAAGATAAAATTAAACAAAACTGGCGCATAACTTCAACATTCACCACGAAAATCACTACCAAAATTAGCACAGCAAGTTGGGGTTTCAGTGACTTCTGCACATAGAACAATAAAATTATTAAAACTCAAACTTTACAACTGCACATATGTTCATACTTTAAAACCAGCTGATCCTGCAGCACGTGTGTTATTGCGAGTGGTTTCTGTGAGCAGTGACTGAAGGTTCAATCGACCATCATCTTGTATCCTTTACAGACAAGGCGTTGTTCAACCTATCTGGATATATAAACACTCACAACACACACTAATGGTGTTCTGAAAATCCACATTGTATACAGGCAACTCCTCTTTATAATAGGAAAATCAGAGTTTGGTATGCAATTGGCACAACACACATAAACGGCCCAGTAGAAGAATAGTAATACAGTAAATGAATAGTGGTACTGAAATGTCATTCTTGCCCCATTTTCCAATTAGCTAATGGAAGAAAAATAGCAAACTCCTGGTTTCAACAACATTCTGCAATTGCTCATACAGCTAAGGAGTCCATGGATACAATTACGGAAGTGTTTGAGTGATTAGTGTTTAGTAGATTTAAGAAGCAAAGACAGAGTACAGGCCGGCTGTGGCCTGGTGAGCTGCGAGTGTGAGGGAATCCATCCAGCTTTGGCTAAGCCATGTACAAGCAATCAGATCTTATAAGGAAAACTCTGTATATTCAAACAGATTAAGCAGCACAATAGCATGCAATCTGTATTGTGCATTCCCAGCTCGCTAATAATCGCTAAGAGTGCTTTAATGTGAATGTAAATGCAGACTTCCTTGCTTCCAAACCACTCTCACACCTGCTCTATAGATGTAACAGACGTCAATGTCCTACTCACTAGCAGGAATGACTGAGACAAGTGGTAACAATAAATGAAATCATCACAGGTTCTATGGTTAGGGTAGTTTATACTGTTACTAACAAAGAATGTAAAACTTCAAAGTTACTATAATGAAGCTCCACGGGAAACAATAAAAGTAATAAATCTATGGCTGGCATACCCAAACCAATCAATTAACAACCATCTGTTGGCCTTACACATCACACAGGTATCTACTGCTGTTGGCCTTACACATCACACAGGTCTCTACTGTAGAAATTTCAAACCTCTGTTAAAAATGAATGTGATTTATACATTACTCACCTCATCTGGCTCACATTTGACAGTAACAAACTCTGCCATTCTACAAAGTTAACTGCAATCTGGAAGTAAGGAGAAGTATTAACTGTAGTACACAATTAATGCATTCCTACACCAAATATACATTTTATTGTTCAGCCTGCAAATCCATTAAAATTCTTCACATTAGATTTACAGCCACATAGTTCTTAACACCTCTTATCCACAAATGTTTGAACATCAAGACTTGTCATCATTTTGAAGGCCAACTATGTTCATTAGTCTCCTGTTATTTGCTTATTGAAATGTTCTCACTGGAGGGCTGCTATAAGACTCAAAGTGTACACAAACAATAACAACCCATAAAAAATCCTGTCACATCATAACAGGGTTGTCAAGACACTAAAGAGGAAGTATAGGATGACCATGAATAAAATTAGTAATGGAAGAGGAAACTGCACTTCTTACAGATGGAACTAATTAAAACATTGACGACGGGTACCGAACAGAGGCTGCTACCCCATGCAGACCAGGTAGTTCAAGCCTCCAAGAAAGAAATTACATGGCTGCACTTAAACCACTAATTCAAAATATATTCAAGATATCGACCTCAAATTTGGAACATGTACTCACTAAGTTGCTTCGTAGTCTGTACGTCGTGATGCCATTCATATACTCATTGTTTCAAAGTATGCAAGAATTTTCCTTTACGGCTACTCACCATTTAGTGTTAGCTGTTAATCATAAGTAATATCTAATTGACTGTCACTTGGTACCTATTATAATCGGTCTGTTCATAATTAATCACAATTATCGGTAGCTGTCAGCAACTGAAAACACCGTGCCATGTTGACATCACCACGGGTGCTCCAGGGAATAGCTCTACATATCTGATATTATCTTGTTAAATACATGAAGGTTTAAAGAAAAAAGATGCAGCAATAATTTATATTCCAAGACTATACCTTTTGGAACTTATAATTTTGCCCACAATTTCATCAATAATCAAGAAAATACAAGGTGCAGAAAAGCGAGAATTTTTATGCAGCCCGTCACCTACTATTGGATGGAAACTATGAGAATTCTCAGTGCTCATCATCCATGTTGCACGTAAGTTAATGAATCTGGATATAAATGTTGAAATAGTTTGTCGTCATACAAGGCACGTTGCCATGGGCAATGATTCTCGGTGCGTAAGAGTACCCATGTATATGCTAAGTTTCCATGGCTACAACGATCGTACCTGATCGTACAATTCATCAACACTAAAATCTACGATCCCTTTACTCCATGACATGATTGAAAGTAGTTAAAATTATACCCAAGAGATACCACAACAAGGTACAAACGATACCCATGCGTAAAATTGTAGATCTCCAGGGCCCGTCGTCAACTGCTGGCCGCAGTACTAAGGAAATATCCAGGGCCGGTTGTCAATGTGTTAAGGCAAAAATCGGAAAATTTTTACTTAAAGTAGTAACTACGGAAAAGGGTTATAAAGACAGGCAGAGAAATATATAAGGGGCAGTCAATTGAAAACCAAACACCCGCCACAGCACACATTCTGCAAGAATGGTGGCAACACTGTTATAATGTACTGATACTGCCATTGCTGTGATAGGAGAACTACATAATAACAACTCATAAGTGCACGCAGTTGTTGGGTTATGTCTTTGTTGGTGCACGGGCTGGTCCAGCTGTAGAAATGGAAGCAAGCAGGGAAGAACAGAGAAGTGGTTCATTTTCTGGTGGCTGAGGGTGCTGGAGTACGCTAAACTCATCGCCGCATGTCTGCTGTGTATGGCAAACACACCATGTCCAAGACGAGTGTGCATGAGTGGCATAGATTCCGAGAAGGGCGCACATTACTGGAAGATGATGCGCACCCAGGACAGGCCCATCGAGTCATTACTCCTGATGTTATAGGGCGGACTGATGGCTTTATCTGGGAAAACCAACCAATCATGGAGGAAGAAATTTGTGTTCAGGTCGGCATTAGCCATGGTTCCGTGCTTGCCATTATCAAAGATTACTAGCATTTCCTTAAAATTTGTGCGCAGTGGGTTCCGCATCAACTGACAGAGGGACAAAAAATTGACAGAATAGCGTCATGTACGAGTCATCTGTAGCGGTACCACAAGGAAGAGTAGGCGTTTCTGTCCTGTTTTGTCACAGGGGACAAAATGTTGTGCCACCATTTCGAGCCCGAGAGCAAAAGGCAAAGCCAACAAAAGAAATATTGCAATTCTCCCCCGCCAAAGAAATCCAAATCTGTTCACACAAGTTCCAGTAAAGTCATGATGATCTCCTTCTTTGACTATGGGGGCCCTCTGCTCGTCGACTTCCTCGAACGTGGAAGCACAACCAATGCGCAGCGCTATGAAGACACTTCGCAGAAACTGCAACGTGCCATAAAGACAAAACGCCCAAGAATGCTGTCGGATGGAGTCATTCTGTTGCATGATAATGCTCACCCCCATACTTCCAATTTGGCAAATGCTACACTTCAGTGATTTGGTTGGGAAACATTTCAACATCCTCTGTACAGCCCGGATCTTTCACCTTGTGATTTTCACATTTTTGGTGACCTGAAGAAAGACATTCATCGATGTTGGTTTCATACATATGAGGAAGTGCACCTTTATCTCATCCAAGGTTTGTGGATAGGTCCCTTATATCTTTGCTATTTATAAATGAAATAGTAGATTTTTTGGGGTAATTTATATCTTACTGATAAGCATTTGCTGTATTGAATTTACCAGTTATTACACTTAGTTTGGGATGTACTGAGTATTCACATTACTTTATAGGACTACTGTTGTGGGTATTGTGATATTCTGGGAAAACTTATAGGGCCTAAATTATGAAGGCATGTAAGGTATTGGCTTTCATGTATTCCTTCTGTGCTGGACCTTTAACTGCAAGTAAGGCAGTTCTATTTATTATATCTGTGCCGTATGTTTTAGGCAATTCCCTTGCCCCCTTTGGGCTTTGTTGGCTGCCTGGTTGCGCCTTTAAACGTTTGTTTTTTCCATTTATTATTTATTATTATTATTATTAGCTGTGTACGGCCTTTTACAGGTTATGATTTATAAAAGTCACTAACTAGCACCTTCTATCGACATTGATTTTCTCCCTTCGTCCTGCCGCCGCGCTACTATGGCAACATGCCTCCCCCCTCTTCCAGCCAATTGGGCTGGCCGTCCTCCCCTCCCTCCGGTCCGCCGCTCACTTGTCGAGCTACGGACGGAGGTGAGGGACTTGACTGGCCTGATAGCCAGCAGCGGCAGATGTTCTCGGTGCCTTGAGTTGTGGTGGCTAGTCCGTTTGGGTTTCGAACCCTGTCTTGTCCTCGGTGTGGAGGTAAGCTCTTTTCCTAGATAAAACTGAAGTACTAGCGCGGGGTAGAACGAAGGGAGGATCTCACTATTGGGATTCCGAAATATTCAGTCCTACGACGTGCCTTTCAATGTTATTGTATACGGGCAGGCACCTTGAAAATTAGCTGCCACCTCCAATGTTACTGGTTAAGGATAATAGAGTCTCTACTATTGTATGTACTGAGTGCTTTTGAACGGAGGGCAGTTTGAATGGTTGAATTTTGTTTTTAATGTTCTGGTTCAACGCCCAGCATTAATGTACTTAGTTCACAGCCTGAGGCTGTCTTGAGATTTAAACGATATTGTACGTGTTAACAAGTTTAAAGGAAAACCCACTAAGGGGATTTGTATTGAAAATAAATGTGCTTATTCGCTAAAAGGAATGTTAGTTTGAAACAGGCCCAGGCCCGTGCGCTTTTTCCTTCATTCCTTCCCCTGTGGGGATGTTTGTAAACCTACGCAGGGGTACAATATCGCAAGTTCTGTATAATTATTGTAAATTACATTATCAATGATTTTCTCTGTCTCCTTGTGTGGTATTCATTTTATATTAAAATCAACCAGATATATCTAAGACATGACATGGTCCTGTGAAGTACGTGGTGCCATGAATTAATAGATGAGTGCATTTATATCTAGGTGAATGCACTCTAATTTGGTCTAAACATTTTAGGAGCTGTTCCTTCTCAGTTTCCAAACTGCCCAGAGTACTTGTCTGATACGGTACTACATCTGCCCACCAAGAAGCTCCAGACGAAAGGCTTGTCGAGTAGAATATGAAAGTTTGGCCAAGGCTCTTGCTCAAAGTTTAGAGACCTATCAAGCTCATGTCAGTACTGTTTCTTTCATGAACTTCCAGAAATTTAAAGAAAAATTAAGTTCAATATCTGTAAAACAAGACTGGAACTGCATTGAAAAGGAACAGTGTGTTTACTGCATTTTAATCAAGGAAGAGCCTATCCCACATCTTCTTTGCTGTGTTAAGGTAGGAAGTGACTTACGTGCCTCTTTGTTTGTGAAGAATATTGAAGTAAGATGTAGAAAGTTAAATCATCCTGTGCCTGTTGGCTCACTGATGGATATTGAAAATGTCATTGACAGTATGCATTCTGTGTATGCTGGGTGTGATCAATTTGGAACTGACAGTGTTGAAGACTCTATGGTTATTTTTAACACTATATTAGATAATTTTGAGAAAAAGTTTCCTCTGAGGAAACGTATGGTATCATTTTTACTGGATCAAATTCAGTTGCTTCACAAGCCTCAAGTTAAGAATTATTCATGGGAAATGCTTGTTTTTTCATCGTTAACTTATTCTGTTTCCCCTCATTGCTACAAATTTATTCGATCATCTGGTAATATGATTCTTCCTGCACCACGGATTTTGAAAATTGTTTGTTCAAAGCTGTTAACCAACTCACTAAATGAGCAAAGTGGCAATTTTCTTCTTTACATGAAGAACAAATTTTCTGTCTTATCTAAAGAAGATTAGTTGGTTTTACTTTTAATGGATGAAGTCCATATAAAACCTCAGTTAGACTTCAAGCAGGGCAGAATTGTGGGTAGTGCAGTGAACAGTAGTGAATATGTCATAGTGCTTATGTTTTTATGGTGAATAGTTTACATTCACCATACAAGGATGTAGCTCACATTGTGCCTGTAACTAATATCAGAGGAAAGGGGCTGCTTAAAGTTCTACAGGACGTTACCCTTGGTTTGGAGGACATAGGGTCTGAGGTTCTCTGTTTGGTTGCTGACAACAGTGCTCTAAACAGGAAAGCTGTATCTTTTTGAGTGACCCTCCTGAATTGAAATTTTTATATGCTCATCCTAAAGATCCTTGCCGTAAGTTGTTCTTTGCCATTGATTCTGTCCACATCTTAAAATGCATTAGGAATAACTGGTTACATGCCGAAAACCAGGAACTATTTTACAATGCTTAGTAAAGCTAAAGGTTCCACCTATTCAATGCGTTATCGTAATGGTCTATTTAGAACATCACATATTTATTTAACTTATCATAAAATACATCTTTGGGACCGGTTTCGGCAATCCACTATGCCATCATCAGCCATTGAGTTTTTTAAATAGCAAGGAACATTCAAAAATTTAAAAATATGCAATAGCAAGTCCTATTCTTACATGAAAAACATTAAAAATATAGCTAAATAGCATAGGCCCATTGTACTATACAAATAACATGTCTTTTTTGAAAAATACAATATTATTTAGTGCATCTAAAATTATTTTTTATATATAATTGGCAAAGTCTATGTACAATAGAATCATGTAAAATTGATAAAAGAATCTACTTTTGCCATTTAAACCACAGTTTTAAAACAACAAGTCCTATTTTACATGGAAAATATTAAAACTTGGCTAGTTAGTATTAACCCTTTTTTATGTTATACAAGTAACATGTCTTGTTAAAAAATATAGTATTATTTGGTGCGTCTAGAATTGTTTTTAGGTGCTTAAAAAGACTATGGTTTGATCGAACCTGAACGCGCTTTCTCAGCAGCTGCATATATGTGCAACAAATTGAGAAGCAGGCTTGGTGATGAAACACTGGACGCATTGTTATTTCTCAGATCTTACTTTCACAATTCAAATTAGAATGTTCCTATTAAATTATATTTCTTTGTATTTACGAGAAATGTAACTGATTAATGTTATTTTAAATACTTTTTGCCAAGAAACTTTCTACCTACTTATTATGTTGTTACATGAAAGTCGATATTTAGTCTATGTTCAGAGAGATTGTTGTTAATTTCCATAGTTTGTTACATAAGATTTTTTAATTTATGTAAGTTTATAGAGATCTCACTGATTCTTGGAAAATAATAATTTTTACGTAGAGACTGAGTGATTTTAAATCTGACTCTAAGTCTGATTAGTTAGAGTGATTAGATTAGCTAGGTGTATACCTAAAATATATTGATTTTGTCTCAATTTTGATTTGCTGATTAAACAGCTGATTTCTGTAAGTTTCTTTTTTTATTTGTAACCTTCAATCCCGTATTGACCAAGTGTAACCCCAAAATCCCAGGATTATAAATAAGGGCCAGGATCAAATTCCCTACTTGGAGGCCACTGCGTAGGCTACTTGGAGCCACCGGCAATGCCAGTGCACTATGAGGAGCTTTGTCTCATTTCAAAAATTGATGCCGCAATGAATTTGTGTGATATTTGGTATTATTTCAGTCTTAAATGTTGTATCAGAACAGAGTTGGTCATTTATTTGAATTTAACTTAATGAGCACGGACTTGTGAAGACTATGGAAGAATAGGACAGCATCATCTATTGCGATGTGAGCTTTAGCAATCTTTTGGTCATGGGACTATATTTTGTTGAGTTTAAGGGGACACATTCCTCAGTTAAGGCCTGATTTATTGATGTTCATTGTATAACTTGCCTCGGGTAGATTTGTTTCAGCGTGTGGCTAAGGCTACAATCCCGTAAGGATGTCGCTGTTTTAGGAGTCTGAACCTCCGTTATTTTGTGTTGTTCTGCTGTGTGATAGGCGAGGGCAATTTATTTGCATCTACCGAGGATGGTTTTTAGAAACGACCGATTCTTGTATTTTGTCCAAGTCATTTCTGTATTGCTGCAGATGAGATCTTTAAATAGCACGTTGTTTTCATTTCTGAGACGTCCTGATGTTATAATATTGGTGCTGATTTGAATCTGTGTTATGTACTCTTTTCCAAAGACCAACGTTGAATTACAGTAAATGTTTGAAGTTAAAGTCACTCTGTTTATTTGAATTTGTGTGATGTATTTTTTCCCAGAGACCAACATTGATTAGGGAGTGAATTGTGTAAACTGTTGTTTACTGCGACACCTTTTCCATCAAAATTTTGTGTGTGTGTGTGTGTGTGTGTGTGTGCGTGCGTGCGTGCGTGTGTGCGTGCGTGCGTGCGTGCGTGCGTGCGTGCGTGCGTGCGTGCGTGCGTGCGTGTGTGTGTGTGTGTGTGTGTGACATGATATGCTCCACGATTTATGTAAATATTTGTTTCTTTTCATGTGATCTGTGTGTGGTTTTGGTTCACAGTTTGATGGGTTTTGTTTTGCTTTTTCTTGAGTTGTATAATAGTAGGATGTGCTTTACACTCAGTTATCTCATGTGTACAGTTAGTTTAGGTATTTTTTCCAAACAGTATTACATTATGTATAATGTTAGGGACACTCCTGCAATGTCAAGAGTGCAGGCAAGGGAAATACTTATCTATAGTTGAAGGAATTAACAAAACAAGCCAGGTGTGTGGTGCGAGCACGCGAACCCAAGTCCTTTAATGGGTTCACTGTACATATTAAGTGGGAGTGTCGGCGCACGGTTGCTGTGTTTCTTTGTAAAGATTATCTCAAGATGAATTCTATAAAATTGAGAAAAATCTTAAATTTGTAATTTTGTCACATCTATTGTAACTGATGGTCTGTTTCATTTTTTTTTGTGTGTGTGTGTGAATAAATATTTTCCTCAAATCTGATGCCATGCTTCTGCCAACATCACTTATATTGTAGCTATAGTCTACTTCGTCTTGTTCATAACAGAAATATATGTTCCCCATCAAAAATCCAGGGTGTAACTTTATGATAAATATATTTTGGCAGAGTTTGAACTGAGCACACCTGGGACCAGCTGACTAGTTTGGGGCCCATTACCATGATGGTACAATAAGGAGACAATACATATCATGTGTAAGGTTTTTGAAGGTACAGTAGACAAATACATAAGATAGGTTAGCTGAATACCAGATTGGTTTCATGGCAGGGTACTCTTGTGAAAATCAGCTGGCTCATGTCCAACAAGATGTGCCTGAGGTTTTACACAACAGAGAACAGCCAAGCTGTATAACAACAGACTTGTCTAAAGCCTTTGACAGGGTAAATAATAATAGACTTACTAAGAAAATAGAAAAATAAGACTACATAAGAGGATAGTAAGTTGAATGAGAGTATTTTTGAAGGTAACGTAGCAAAAGGTCATTGTGTGAATCCATCCACCACAATGAACAAGAGAATCTATTCTAAACTAACATGATAAAAATTTAAATCAACATAGGACAGGCTGTGTTTCTAATAACCACATTGTTAATTTCAACCAAACTGAAGCAAGAAAATTACTCCATGAGAGACACAGCATAATGTGTTTTTAAAATACCTTTTCACGTTTACATCTTTTTCATTATTTTACTTTTCATATGTTCAACACATTTTATAATTTTTAAGATGTCATTTCAATGTTCGTAATTGGCTGAAGATGACCTAATAGGGTTGAAACATGTAACAGATTTCATGTGGCTAAGGGCCAGTTTCATCAACCACTTAAAAATCTGAAAAAGGAGTGTTACTTAACACCTTGTTAAGATTTTAACATGCGTTATGGAAATCGCATTTCACAGAACACTATAACAAGCTCGTTAACTAACGTGGCGTTAATGTTAAAGTCAGAAGTGTGTAGCATTGCCATTATTTCGCTATTCTGAACGGTGCTGGGCATAACTGTATTCATTTTTCTCCTTTCTCTTGTACTTTTTTTGCATGGAATAAGAGGTTCCATTTGAAATACATGTACGACAATGATAATGAAATGAAAAAACATTATTCGAAGGACGAGTTGGAGAAGTCCAAGACCGGAGATTTTATATTTATTCCAGCATTTAAATAGATGACTTTGAAGATGATTGCATTAATCGGTGACGAAGAAGAGCCTCTTCATAATGACGTTGACTTTTAACGCAGAATATCACAGAGATTTTTAAGCTAAATTTTATGAACTGGCCAGATTATTTATAAGTACAGTAGCACAATCATATTAGAAATCAGGCCTACCATGTTATACATTGTATATGCTACATCCGCTTATGATCCCGCTTCCTTTAAATTTATATTTCAAGCTTTATATAATCTCAAACAGCTCCAAGGTAAACTCCAATTTTGCAGAAATGAAACTGAACGCTTACTACTATCTATAGGATGAAGATCTATCATTAGTTTCAGACACAAGGCTTTGTATTGACAATGTGATAATTACAATCACTCAAGTTTTCAGGTTTTTACCGTAAGAAGTGTTTAGCGTTGTTTTTTAGATGTAATGAAAATTAGTTTTACAGACCATGGTGTAGTTTTAACACTGACAATAGATTTTTAGTATGTTCACTAATGTTCAAGGTCATCATTTTAAGATTACGTGAGCGAAACATGTCCCGTAAAGAGGTATAATTGTAGGAAAATATAACCACCTAAAGGTGGATAGTATTGAAGAGATGAACAATAAATAATTTCCTATTATAATTGTTATTAACATACCACTTAGTCGAGCAGCTCATCTCCTTTCACCCAAGTCTTCCCTGCCCAAACTTTGAACCACTTTTGCAATGCTACTCTTTTGTCAGAAATCACCCAGAACAAATCAAGCTGCTATTCTTTGGATTTTTCCCAGTTCTTGAATCAAGTAATCCTGGTGAGGGCTCCATATACTGGAACCATACTCTAGTTGAGGTCTTACAAGAGACTTATATGCCCTCTACTTTACATCCTTACTACAACTCCTAAATACCCTCAAAATCATGTGCAGAGATATGTACCCTTTATATACAATCATATGTATGTGATTAGGCTACCCCAATGAAGATCTCGCCTTATATTAACACGTAGGTACTGACAATGATACAATGATCCCCAAAAGGAATTTTCCCCCCATCAACGCAGTAATTAAAACTGAGAGACTTTTCCTATTTGTGAAACTCACAACCTGATTTTTAACACCGTTTATCATTATACCATTGCCTACTGTCCATCTCACAATATTATCGAGGTCATTTTTCAGTTGCTCACAATCTTGTAACTTATTTATTACTCTGTAGAGAATGACATCATCTGCAAAAAGCCTTATCTCTGATTCCACTTCTTAACATGTATCACTGATACACATATAAAAAAACATAAAGGTCCAATAAAACTGCCTTGAGGAATTCCCCTCTTAACTATTACAGGGACAGATAAACCTTTGCCTACTCTAATTCTCTGAGTTCTATTTTCTAGAAATATAGCCACCCATTCGGTCACTCTTTTTTCTAGTCCAACTACACTCATTTTTGCCAGTAGTCCCCCACGATCTACCCTATCAAATGCTTTAGATAGGTTAATCGTGATACAGTCCATTTGACCTCCTGAATCCAGGATATCTGCTATATTATGCTGGAATCCTACAACTTGAGCTTTAATGGAATAACCTTTCCTAAACCCAAACTGCCTTCTCTCAAACCAGTTATTAATTTTCCAAACATGTCTAATATAATCAGCAAGAATGCTTTCCCAAAGCTCACATGCAATGCATGTCAAACTGACTGGCCTGTAATATTCAGCTTTATATCTATCACCCTTTCCTTTATACAGAGAGGCTACTATGGCAACTCTCCATTCATTTGGTATAGCTCCTTCAAGGAAACCATAATCAAATAAGTACTTCACATATGATACTATATCCCTTTATTATATCCCCAGAAATCTTATCAATTCCAGCCACTTTTCTAGTTTTCAAGGTAAATTTAATACTTCTTAGGTATTAGTCACCTCCTCTTTCTGCACATGATCCTTTTAACCAACAACCTTTGCATACTGCTGCTGACCGAATGTTTCTGACTCTTGAAGAAAATTTGTATACACACCCCTCCCCCCCCTTTTCATGAATGATTCCTGGAATGTCCTTCTTTGAACCTGTTTCTGCCTTAAAGTACCTATAAATACTTTTTCATTTTTCACTAAAATTTCTATGACCACCCATTATGCTTGCCATCATGTTATCCTTAGCAGTCTTCTTTGCTAGATTCAATTCCCTAGTATATTCCTTCAATTTCTCCTTACTTCCACAGCCATTTCCAAGTCTATTTTCAACATGCACCTCTTTCTTAGTCTCTTTACTTCTCTGTTATAATATAGTGGATCTTTACCATTCCTTACCACCTATATACATACAAAACCAGTTTTCACATTCCTCAACAATTGCTTTAAACCCATCTCAGAGTCTGTTTACATTACCAATTATAGTTACTTTTTTTAAACTCCCTCATGCCTATTTTATCAGCCGTATGGTACTGCCAAATAGTCCTAATTTTAATACATTCCTTTCTATCATATTTAACTTTAACTACAGAAAAAACAGCTTCGTTATCAATAATGCCATCTATTACTTCAGTTTCTCTATAGAGCTCATCTGGTTTAACTAGCACCACATCCAGAATATTCTTCCCTCTAGTTGGTTCTATCGCTTTCTGAATCAGCTGACCTTCCCATATTAACTTATTTGCCATTTGTTGGTCTTGCTTCCTGTCGTTCGCATTACCTTGCCAATTGACATTTGGTAAATTGAGATCACCCGCTACAATCACGTTCCTTTCCATATAGTTCCCCACATAGGTGATTATCTTATTAAATAATTAGCATGTACCTGCGGCTTGGCCCGCATTTTTAATTCATTGGTTAAATACTTTAAAACTGTTATTTAAAAAGCAAAACGAAACTTATTTAACATGCAATGTTTTTACATAAATTGCATGTGTAATATTTTCTTTTTAATTATGTTTTTACTTTCAACGCTCCAGATATTGGGTTAATGGATGGTACAAATCATATTAAAATAATATAAAAGACCATATTACACAAAAACAACCTTCTTTTCGTACAGTTCTAACGGATATAGTATTCTGAGTCTCCTCCCATATGGAGCTGAGATGTATGGTGTGTTTTCCTTTCCAACTCTGGACTAAATCGCGTACCGGTTTTGACCACGAGAGAAGTTCTATTTCGGAAGATCGAGTTCTACAACTATAAAAGATTTTCCTTATGCCTTGTTTATGCACATAGCGAAATTGAAATGAATGTGGAACTGGAGACGCCTAAATTGTAACGGTATATCTGAAGGGATGATATAAATTCCACCAGGAATGAGTGATGATTGTGCTCTTAATAATATTGGGTATTAGTTTCTTGATTGAGAGTCATGTTCCATTGCAGCGAGAAGGATTCATATTCACAACCTTCCGCTCCAAGATTTTCCATGGTACTCCAGGTGACACCAAGTTGTTGGAAAGCTCTGTCGTGTGGTTCACAGCCTGTTCTGTATTAGGTGTGGTGTCGACAGATTTGTAAGTTTATGGAACACTGGGAATTTCTTACAAATTTTGCTTGTTGGTGATATTGACAGCATTTCCTGGAGCAAGAATTGCTTTTTGAAACGGACTACGTAATCGACGAAATGCAGTGCCCATCTTTGTTTAAAAATTTCAGGTCTCAACATGCCATAGACGTGGCTAGGTGTCACACATACACACACAGACGAACACTTCCTGGTATCACGGACTGAATATGGCTCCTAATGTCAGGGAGTGAAATGGCTTCCTATACCATGAACTTATGGTTTCTTGACTTGTATTAGCCAGATAATGTATATGTTGCCCAGTAACAGTGAACCTATACATATTTTCATGATGATATCTGTTTGGATTGTCATATTCCAACACACATTTTCCACCGGTTTTTCGTTGATAACTCCCAACTAAACATACATACATACATACATAATCAGTATAGACTGTTGTGCCTTTCAGCGTTCAGTCTGCAACCTTTTGTGAATTTACTAAACGTCACCACAATCCTCGATTTGCAACTAGTGTTGTGGCCCCATTTAGTTCTATTCGTCTTATCTTTAAATCGTTAGAAACCGAGTCTAACCATCGTCATCTTGGTCTCCCTCTACTTCTCTTACCCTCCATAGCAGAGTCCATTATTCTCCTAGGTAACATATCCTCCTCCATTCGCCTCATATGGCCCCACCACTGAAGCCGGTTTATGCGTACAGCTTCATCCATCGAGTTCATTCCTAAATGAGCCTTTATCTCCTCATTCCGAGTACCATCCTGCCATTGTTCCCACCTGTTTGTACCAGCAATCATTCTTGCTACTTTCATGTCTGTTACTTCTAACTTATGAAATAGATATCCTGAGTCCACCCAGCTTTCGCTCCCATAAAGCAAAGTTGGTCTGAAAACAGACCGATGTAAAGATAGTTTCGTCTGGGAGCTGACTTCCTTCTTACAGAATATTGTTGATCGCAACTGCGAGCTCACTGCATTAGCTTTACGACACCTTGATTCAATCTCACTTACTATATTACCATCCTGGGAGAACACACAACCTAAATACTTGAAATTATCAACCTGTTCTAGCTTTGTATCACCAATCTGACATTCAATTCTGTTGAATTTCTTACCTACTGACATCAATTTAGTCTTCGAGAGGCTAATTTTCATACCATATTCATTGCACCTATTTTCAAATTCCAAGATATTAGACTCCAGGCTTTCGGCACAATCTGCCACTAAGACCAAGTCGCAGCATAGGCCAGACTACTTATTACATTTCCACCTAACTGAATCCCTCCCTGCCATTTTATACCTTTCAGCTGATGATCCATGTAAACTATGAACAGCAAATGTGAAAGATTACAGCCTTGTCTAACCCCTGTAAGTACCCTGAACCAAGAACTCGTTCTACCATCAATCCTCACTGAAGCCCAATTACCAACATAAATACCTTTGATTGATTGTAATAATCTACCTTTAATTCCATAGCCCCCAGTATGGCGAACATCTTTTCCCTCGGTACCCTGCCATATGCTTTCTCTAGATCTACGAAACATAAACACAACTGCCTATTCCTCTCGTAGCACTTTTCAATTACCTGGCGCAAACAGAAAATCTGATCCTGACAGCCTCTCTGCGGTCTGAAACCACAGTGGGTTTCATCCAACTTCCTCTCAACGACTGATCGCACCCTCCCTTCCAAGATGCCAGTGAATACTTTGCCTGGTATACTAATCAATGAGATACCTCGATAGTTGTTGCAATCCTTCCTGTTCCCTTGCTTATAGATAGGTGCAATTACTGATTTTGTCCAATCTGAAGGTACTTTACCAACACTCCATGCTAATTTTACTACTCTGTGAAGCCAGTTCATCCCTGCCTTCCCACTATACTTCACCATTTCAGGTCTAATTTCATCTATTCCTGCTGCTTTATGACAATGGAGTTTATTTACCATCCTTTCCACTTCCTCTAGCTTAATTTCACCAACATCATTTTCCTCCTCCCCATGACCGTGGCTGTTTGCAACACCACCAGGATGATTTCATTTTTACATTGAGATGTTCAAAATATTCCATCCACCTCTCCAGTGATTCCCTGGGATCTATTATGAGTTCGCCTGAATTACTCAAAACACTGTTCATTTCCTTTTTCCCTCCCTTCCTAAGATTATTACTGTCCAGAAAGGTTTCCCTGCTGCTAGATCTAGCCTTTCCAGGTTGTTACCAAAATCTTCCCATGATTTCTTTTTGGATTCAACAACTATTTGTTTCCCTCTGTTTCTTTCATTTACGTACAAATCCCTGTCTGCCTCGGCCCTTGTTTGGAGCCATTTCTGATAAGCCTTGTTTTTACGTTTACAAGCTGCTCTCACTTCATCATTCCACCAAGATGTTCGCCTTTTCCCATCTTTACGCACAGTTGTTCCAAGGCATTCCCTTGCTGTTTCTACTACAGCATCCCTGTATGCCACCCATTCACTTTCTACATCCTGAACCTGCTTACTGTCTACTGTTTGAAACTTCTCACTAATCATATCCATGTTCTTCTGTCTAATTTCTTCGTCCTGGAGACCCCTTGCATACTGCAAGTGGGCCGATGACCTTCGATGTTAGGCCCCTTTAAACAACAAGCATCATCATCATCATACTGCAAGTCACAGTTGATTTGGGGAGTTTCTTGATTATAATTGAATAACCCCTTTCCTATTACCAATCACTATGTGGTTGGGAAAATTTTATTATATTGGCAGCTCCCTTCCCTGCTGCGAGGCTGGGGTGTTTTCATTATATGACAGTCCAGCTGGGAAGTTTTCATTGTAATGGCAGACCCCTTGCCTACTGCCAGTCACAGTAGAGTAGGGGAGTTTTCACTTGAAGTTAAGGCCCCTTTCCTCCTGTCAATCACTATGTAGTTGAGAATTTTTTATTGTAGTGTCAGACCCACTTGTCTGCTGCCAGCCAGAATCGAATTCGAGTATTTTCATTATGACACGCCTCCTTGCCTATTGCCAGTCACAATCCAGCTGGGGAGTTTTCAATATAACAGCAGTTCCCCATGCCTACTGGCATTGACACTCGTGTCAATGCTGGCATTGACACTCGTGTGGGGGGTTTTCACTATAACGGCAGACCCTTGCATACTGCTATTCACAGTTGATTTGGGGAGTTTTGATTGTAATGGCAGACCTCCTTGCCTACTGGCAGTTATTATGCATTTCGGAAATTTTCATTACAATGGCAACCCCTCTTGTCTGCTGCCAGCCAGAATTAGACTGGGGTCTCTCCTTTGTATGGCAGGCCCCCTTTCCTACTGCGCATACTGATCCACTCTCAATGTCCTCTGGTTATGTCGAATATAACTGAGCCTTTCAGATTCAATCTTAGCACACATGTCTACGATAAACTGTTGAAAGAGGCCTCTACTTCGCAGGAAAATATTGAAACTTGAACAGCGCATCATAATTCTGTAAGCATAGAACTCCATAGCAAAAATCTTCTTGTTCATATGCATTCCTGTAGTTGGGTTTCTTTGTCGCAGTTGAAAATGGTATCCATCTTCACCCTGCCAGAAAATCAGTGGATACTGCAGCGCATCATACGATCGGTGCGTATCGGGAATTCGTTTGATCGTACCACTTCTTTGTTCTAAAACTATGTCTCTTGCTCCATGATGTTCCCCGGCCATTATTAGAGCCACTTCCGTTGTCGTCGGTGCATTGAATCGCCTTTCATGTTCACCTTGTGGGGTTTTGTCCGCTAAGATAACCAGATTGAATTCAGGACTCATCTTTTCCATAGCCCGTTTGAAGCTACAGACTTAGGAGTTTTCACGGTTCAGCATGTCTTGCAACTGAATTACTATATCTTTTCTCGTTTGTGGTACATTCCTGCAACGCTGCTCCGCTTGTAGCATACTGTCCCCTATAAAATATGCTTGCAGAAATTTAGGGTGTTTATTCGGTAGGCTCCGTAGACTTCCGACGCGAGGATATACTTGGCCCTGAACCTTGAAAGTCGGCATGAATCCTGATTCTCTAATTTCTCTGGTGGCACCGAAAGAGGTCATCTGGAAGCATGAGTTGTAGCGTCTGATATTTTGCAGGAAATGTTTAGCTTCGATGGAATCGCCAGTTAGAAAAGTACTTTCCTCCACTGCAGCACATACCTGTGGTTTTACCTTTACACTTCCTTGCTTCACAGTGTTGGCATGTTATAGACATTGATCCGATGTGACACAAAGGATTGGAGGCATAATCCGCTGACCGGTGGTAATCGAAAGCTGCATTCTCTAAATTTCTCCAGATGCGCTTTCTTAAAGTAGTTGATGCAATTCTAGCTTGCTGTAGTCTGGATTCTTTTTCTGGTATTGTTTCAGCTTCTCTTCTTCTTGCATGTCTTCTTCTGTCTTCTATTTGTCTTGCTTCTCTTTCAGGGGTGAATTCCGCTTCTCTTCTTCTTTCATGTCTTCTATTTGTCTTGCTTCTCTTTCAGGGGTGGATTCCGATTTTCTTCTTCTTTGTTCTCTTTCTCTGCTCTGCTGTTGTCTTGCTTCTCTTTCAGCAGTGGATTTCGCTTCTCTTCTTCTTTCATGTCTTCTTCTGTCTTCTATTTGTCTTGCTTCTCTTTCAGGGGTAGATTCCACTTCTCTTCTTCTTTGTTGTGTTTCTCTGTGTTCTCGTTGTCGATTTCGTACACATTTCTTTTTCCGAGGAGGCTGCGGCATCTTTGTCATGTGCGAAAATATAAGTCAATAACCTTACACGCAATTCGAAGTGTTAATTTGCAGCCGCGTTGGAACAAAACGATAAGAAAGGAGTGAAATGAATATCGGGTATATATTCAATAAAGATGTAGTTAAAACTATGAAAAGTAGGTACTATAAATAACTAATGAAAACAGATCTTGACGTATACGGAGATACGACGAAGATGTAATGCATGTCGATAACAGGAAATAGGTTGCCTAGCGACTACGAATGTGTACTTTTAATCGTGGTCACGGCGCGTTGGATTGTGATGAAAACACAATGGAATGAGAGATATAGACTGCTAAATGTACTTGATACAGCGCCCTGCTTGAAACTCAGCGAACTAATTGTTGCCTATAACCATTATGGAGGCTACCACTTCATTGCCTTGGCATTCTTATCGTGATATTTAGCCGCATTGTCTGTTCAATGAGTTAGTAATCCTGTAATGAAATGAGCGAAGTGAATCTGGCTGGCATTTGTTTGGTTGTGAGCAGAATTATGAAGGATAATTCGCCATTATACACTAACATTAAAATCATGCACTACAGGAACACACGCTTCATTTCATTCCCAGTCCAGTTTATGAGAGACGGGTTACCCGCCATTTTGTCTGTCTCCATCTGGCTCATTGTTGTGGTTCCGTAGTAACACATAGAACAGTTCAATGAGATATTCACACACATATAGACGAAGATACCACAGCCTCTTAAATTGTACTGTAATTTGTGAATTTTCTTCTTGATGTAGTTTTTTAGGTGTTATGCTTTTCGTTACATATAGCTGCTATATATGTTATTTTCTGACAGTACCTGTGCAGCAACCTGTGCCCGTTGGCTGGAACGTAGGATATGTGTACGGTACCCCCTGCCTGTCGTAAGAGGGTCTAAAAGGGGTAAACTTAGAGACTACAGACCATGGGACCACTAGCCATGTCTGACACTTCTTCCATGTACTTCTACCAGCTTCACCACATTCATGTTTATATCGTACCTTACTTAGTCAACCCTTATATTCTTCCGAGCCCGACAGTATTTGGCTTGCAAGACCTAGCCAAATTTTCATTTTCATAGGTCCCCGAACACAGGGTATAGATACCCATCTCTTACTCTGATACGACCCCAACGTTGTTACGTTTGTGAGATCTTTGTATATTTAACATACCGTTATTTATGCATCATTTTCACGTTTTACTTTTTCTCGAAGACCATATGGAGAACGCAGAACTTCAGATCCTGTCTACGGTAGATTCAGAGAATAAGCTTTTTTTTTCTTTTTTTTTTTACCTATTTTCCATGTCGTTGTTAAAACACATCTTTAGGTATCTGCGTCCCGTAGAGAAATTTTATTCTGAACTCTGCAGACATCTAAACTTAAACTATATATCCGAAGAAATTATTCGAAACCGAGGAATGAATATTACTTCGCTCGCGGCATGCCCAATCATGAGAATGGCTTCAGTAATATTAGTCTACAGTTTGAGTCGTGTTCATTGCAGAGTGCAGGATTCTTATTCTTAAGAAGGATAATTGGAACCACAATCGTCCGCTCTAAAATGTTCGAGGGTACTCCAGGTGACTCCAAGTCTTTCAAAAGCTCTGCCGTGAAGTCGATAGACTTGTAACTTTGTACAACATCGGGTAATTCTTGTAAAAGTTGCTTGTTCAAAGGGATGAATGACATGATATATGATAGTAAGAATGAAACCCGGCGCCAGCACATAGCCCACTCCTCTCGAATAGCTCAAGACTTTACGTCCTGATCCGACGGACGAATCATCATCAACAGCGCCATATGCCCTCACACCGTATAAGACCAAAAACTGCTTCCTACGCCCTGGACGTAAAATGGCTCCTTGAATATTGTGTTCTCTACCTATCATATGTAGGTTGCCTAGCGACAGCGACTCTATGCATTTAATCTTGGTGACAGCACTTTGGATTGTCATATCCCAATACACGTTTTCCGATGGCTTTTCGTTCATAACTCACCAATGAAAGCGAAAATGAAAATTCCGGCTTCGAGGTGCATTCGGGCCCCCTTCCATCTACCATGTTCAAAATTTCAGATCTCTGCGTGCTGTAAATTTTGCTGGGCATCGCGCACAGACACACAGACAGACAAACACTTCCTTTTATTATTACAGATTCTGAATCAGCGTCAGCGCTACCCTTTCCGGTCTGTACACTCCAAAGACATCAAGTTGCCTATTATATTTAGAGATTAGTCTTACACCTAGAATTTCATGTTTGTCATCTTTAACTTTTTTGTAGCTTACAAATTCTTCTTTTAACAGAATGAATACTCCCCCTCCTGCCATTCCTATCCTTCACCACCGTCTCGATCCTCCTATACTGCCTGCTATGCGAGGTTTTTTGAGACTAGACTGCGACAAAATTTCTCCGCTAGATGGCAGGCATTAACTCATAATGTTCCAAACATATTCTAATGACGACAGCCTACAAAACACTATGCGTTATGGTCATATGTTCACTGAAGCTTGTAAATTACATCAGTAATATTAAATATCGGCAATATTACCTGTATGAAGTCGCAGTTGGCCTCTTCATGCACAATTTAAAGATTTTCCCGACGAAGCCTTGAAGTGGTACCGTACTTTTTGTGTTCTTGCCAACGCAATATCAGTTAATAGAGGTGTTACGAACTTGGTTAGGATAATAACACAAACAGTTTGCTGATGTTTTTTGACCTCACACTGTAACAAAACACATTCTGAAAGGGAAGATGTCGCAGGTCCTCATATTATGCTCGTACGTTTGAAGGACTTCGACAATAGGGCACAGTAGCTTAAACAAACTCCTGCAGATACTTCACCAGAGCAACATAACAAGGTTTCGGGTATCGAAATCCTCATCTGTCCTGATGCATAATCAAATCAGTTCCATTTAACAGTGTTGAAGCTCTAGGCAGTGAGATGTTGCTGACGCACTTGTCACACTCCATCCTCTCTTCAACAACACGAACCAAGTACCCGCAAATTAGGATTTGATTTCCTGTTTCTAGTTTTATTGAGATATTATCGTCTGGATATTTGAGGTTGTCCAAAATGTCTAAACATGAAAACGTTTGTTTTGTGATTGTCCGTCACAATTCTTATCACAAGGAATCCACTATACTCCACGGCTTTAATCACCTTCTGGAAAAAAACCCGCGGCCTGTTTCTAATCATTCGACCGGGTCGGGAATGGAATGAAACCTTGCCGAGGATAGGAATTGTGCCTGCTGCCGAAGCCTGTCGCACTCCTCTGGGGCAATGATTAATGAATGACAGATGAACTGAAATGATATTCAAGAGTGTTGCTGGATTGAAATATGACAGGAAAACCGGAGTACCCGGAGAAAAACCAGTTCCGTTCCCGCTTTGCCCAGCACAAGTCTCACATGGAGTGACCGGGATTTGAACCACGGAACCCAGCGGTGAGAGGCCAGCCCATTGCCGCCTGGGTCACGGAGGCTCCATCACCTTCTGAAGTAAGGTGTAAAGGCACAGATGCGAGAGTAATCTGAGGACATCCAATTACTTCCTTTATTAGGTCCTTGCCTGGATAAAGCCGACAGCCGCCTTTCTCTTAATTCCCTTCTAGGCGGTATTTCATAGAGTCGTATCTTTTCTGGCTGCGAACCACCTTGCCGAGATTGGCAAAATGGTGCTCATTAGTTTATTTCGGGGGGAAAAATCGAAAGTTTCAGTTCTACCAAAAAATATACCTTGCACAAACAGAAAGAAACAAGTACACCTTAAAATCATTTTTGAAATATCTATACGCATAACATGATTAATTCATTTCACAGTTCTATACAAAATATCCCTTGTACAAACGGAAGTGAGCAGACACGTTTACTCATTGTAAGAAATAACTCAGCTTTCCACACACATTCATGCACCAATAACACAGTGCTTCACCCACACACAGCTAAGATTGTGCGTCTACTACTGCACTCTTACAGCGACGTGAAGAAATATTGGTATTCGCGCCTTCCTGTGTTAAAACCGTTGCCTACGTTATAATACAAGGCCTGGAAATAGAGCCCGTAAAACGCTATGGAAGTGGTTACACTGAAGTTCAATGCCAGGCCGCTAGGATCGCTATCTTGCCCCCCTGTTTACCAGGCTCGCGCCTTTAAACGTGTTCATTAACTGAGTTGGTTGTGAATGTATTATGTATTTGTCTGATGTTAAGCATTCGCAGTTCCAGTCATGGTTTATTCACGAGCAATTAAAGGTAGTGGAATTTCGTTTCACAAGTTTCCAGTGAATGTTCCTAAGTTTTGATCCGAGTTACGTCATAAGAATTGGGCGATCCCAAAATTTGTCACTGGACTTTTTTTAAACTATGCTACCGTGACCGGCAATCATTTGAGAGGCGTCTTCAAACTCAGAAATCATAAATTAGGAAACCAACGAGGAAAATAATTTGCCCAACAAATTTCACGAAAATAAATGTAGCAAGAGCTAAAAATATTGTATTTTCCCCTGAAACAATCTCTGGTTTGTAAAGTATGGAGGTGGTTTTGTCCCGAGAGCATAAAATACAGTTTAAAATAAGCCATTTGTTTTATGGAGCATTTTATTAAATTATTCAATGCGCATGTCTGCAACATCTCACATGGGACATATTCAGGAACGAGAACAAAAGAGCATCTTTTAACCGGGCGAGTTGGTCGTACGGTTAGGGGCGCGCGGCTGTGAGCTTGCATCCGGGAGGTAGTAGGTTCGAATCCCACTGTCGGCAGCCCTGAAGATGGTTTTCTGCGGTTTCCCATTTTGACACCAGGCAAATGCTGGGGCTGTACCTTAATTAAGGCCACGGCCGCTTCCTTCCAACTCCTAGGCCTTTCCTATCCCATCGTCGCCATAATACCTATCTGTCTCGGTGTAATGTAAAGTCACTAGCAAAAAAAAAAAGCAACTTTTAGTAGGTACTGAAGATGAACTCCTCATTTGATTAATTAATGATTTCCTGTCATATATTAAGAAACTTAAAATGCATTCAGAGAAAGTAAAAAAGAATCATGAGAGAAATGTGTCAGGCATAGATCTTGACTACCCAGTCCACTGTGGCCTGCGTAAAATACGGTACCTCATAAGTATACGTTTGCATTATGCATTGATGAGGAACCTAACGAGCTATGACGTCGAGCTTTTCTTCAGCTACCTAAGACGCCAAGCGGAATACAATGACATTATGGTTCGTGTGGCAAAAGAAAAAACAGACTGTAAAGGCTGTTTAGAACATATCTGTTCTCCAGCTACTCAAAGTCCAACATTGTGTCTTATTCGTTTTCAAGATCGAGGAGCCCTCAGATATCGTAAATCGTCTGTGGCACTTCTGCAGTGAACGACGGAATTTGTCACTTCCGCTACGCAGTACTTGTCCCGAAGAGAGTTACTAAAAGGTGTACGTTTATTTTTTCGAAAGACATGTTCAACAGTGAAATTAAGTGTGGAAAGTGTAAAGGCGACAAACCATCTCTTTTTCCACTATGAAAATTTCTGAGACCTCTGTTAGACAACATTGCTTTGAGCCACTCAAGTAGAAGAGAGAAAGTTTTGAAACTTGATCAGAAGCTCCTCAGAAGGAAAATTTTGAAACCTCAATGACATATCCAAGCCAATGCAGCACCGCTCTATAAATAAAGTACTGTCAATACTCGCAAAAACATTCAGTTCTTTTTATTTAGGATATACTTTACTTATTGACACATACGGCCATGCGAATACAAGGGGGCAAGCCCGCGATCCTAGCGGCTGAATGGTGAACTAGGAAGCAACCCGTTTCCACGAGTGCATTTCAAGGCCTTGTATTATAGCGTAAGCAACGGTTAAAACTAGTGGCATAGACCAGGCAGTATAAGAGGATCGCGACGGCGGTGCTACCTATCTCTTTCCATCCTAGCTTCAAACCAATAATCGTACACTTCGACAAAGATACACATTCCATTCGTATTTGACTCAAATGCGCCCACACCTCAAAAAGGTTTAAAATATTTACACATTGGTATATACGAAAGAGAACAACAGGCAAATGGAAAAGACCGTAATAATGCTTCATACAACCAACTTAATTATACCCTACAGTAATACTTCTGCTTACCTAAGGCAAGTATACTCAAATCGATTACAATTCCCATGTAAATGTCGTATATCCATTGGCGAACGGCAGGCAATAAGTCTAAGCGCCCGTTATTCAAAGGAAGTATAGTAAGAGGTGAGAAGTGATAAGTCAAAATAATATAAACAGAAACGTACTTCACAGAAAACAACGGAACTATCTAGAGGATATGGCAGAATATACTTACCCATTAACTTACAGTAAATATCCTTTCTTAACCCTGAGAATATTTAATAGTGCGCTAAATGTTGGTTTATTTTATCGCACTGACTACTTCATAATCGTTGGTTTATTTTATCGCACTGATTACTTCATAATACAAACATAGTCTGCCTACGCACTACCACCAAGTGAACACTTGAAAGAATACTTCTGTCCGCTGCCAAACGTCTTGTACCACAGGTGTACGGCAGTTTGAATCAATCAGTGGTCTGAAGATATTCTGCGATATAAATAAGGTACTGGTACTGCATAATCACGACAATTCGGAACCCGTACAGTCGCCTACTTACTGAATATTGATTTATTGTAGAAACCTTTTTTTTTTTTAAATGAGCACTCTTTCGAGTATTCAGAATTTTGTTTACTTCTCATAAATATACAAATGCAACGGATGCACAAGATGATTCATGAGGAGTTGCCGCCAGTTATAGAACTGATTTCCAAAGACATTTTGAGCAATACATGTTGGATGAACCTGTATGCTATTATCAATATGCTACCTTACAAGAATTTGGTACCGGTAGTTGTTTGTAAAACACATTTGTCTTTCGTTCCAGTCGTTTGAAGGGTAAAATAAAATTCAATGAACTCTTCACAAATAATCTTTCACTTGGCGTTCAAACTCTTTAGGCCTTTTCAATCGTGAAATTACTAGCATTTTGCCCCAGTGGTGCAGCGAGCTCGTCAGTTGGATCAGACCTCTCCATTTCAGAGTTTGAGGGTTAGAGAGCACTGACGGAGCCCCGTGTCCGCTCAGGACTGACCGGTTCTGGCCCCCGTCCCACATCTTTCTCGCCGGCAGCTTTTTTTTTTTTTTTTTTTTTTTTTTTTTTTACGGGGGCTCCCGTAGCCCGCTCCCCCGGCGTGGCAATCGACACAATCTACATTGCCTCCGACATGCTATTACTTCTAAGTAGAAAGAGATAGCAGGGAGAGTGGGAAGTGATACAAGGAGTATCTGCCTGTTTCCATGTTAAACACGTTACTAGGCGATTTTTTTTTTTTTTTTTTTTTTTTGCTAGTTGTTTTACGTCGCACCGACACAGATAGGTCTTACGGCGACGATGGACCAGGAAAGGGCTAGGAGTAGGAAGGAAGCGGCCGTGGCCTTAATTAAGGTACAGCCCCAGCATTTGCCTGGTGTGAAAATTGGGAAACCACGGAAAACCATTTTCAGGGCTGCCGACAGTGGGGTTCGAACCTATAGTACTATCTCCCGAATACTGGATACTGACCGCTCTTAACCGACTGCAGCTATCGAGCTCGGTACTAGGCGATTTTGTATTGGTAGTATGGTGTTAAGGTATGGTATTGAAGGGTCAGGGAAAAGCCGCATAGGCAGAAAATAGAAAGAGCCTACATGTAAAACAAGACATCTTTTGATAGCACATGCAAAGATGTGGGCTGGAAAAGTCCAGAGGTTGTGTTAGTTAGGAGTATGTGTCATGTAATCATAACCATTTACCTAGCTTTTGTCAATTATTATGAGGAATCATTCCTTCTTGTCACTGCCTGGTGCGGCTCGGGTCCGCTGGCATCCTGACCTTGGGCCACAGGTTAGTCCCTTGGTCCAGCAGCCAGCATTCCCTGGTGCCAAGTCTCCTTTTAAGGAGAAGGGGAGTAGTGCCAAGCCTTACTTATTGTAACGGGCATCTTCTTTCTCACCTGATGACGTCCCTTCTTTTCGGTGTTGGTGGCACATACTTGTCTCTGTAACTATATACACATATATACACATATATACACTTATCCTATCATATATACATTAATACTTTTCTTCTGTAGAGTGCGGGCCGCTTTTCCGCTCTCGTGTCCTGTAAAACTAGTTAAATGGTATTAGCAGGGGTGGGTTTTTCGTCCACTTCTTTGTCACTGGCGGGGGGCGGGGTTGGATTGGATCGTCTCTTATTATGGCTGTGTTGCCTTCGTCATGTTGTGTTTCTTCTCTCAATCCTCCCCCACTTGATTCCCTGTGGTGGCTAAATCTGCAACATAGTAATAACATAATCTAGGACAAGGATATAGGTAGTAAACAGGCATGTACATATATACAGGTGTTGTAGTGTGTGTGCGTAATGCGGTGTAGTGAGTTGGTGTCAGCTTAAGAGGGGGGGGGGCGGTTTTGGGCCCTCGGCCTCCTAACCCCGTGGCTGAACAGAATGTGTTTCGGTGTGGGGTATTTGGTGTATAGGTCGACGTCATAGCGTCCTATTCCACTGACTAGTGGGTTGACCTTACTACCCCATGAACCGGGCGAGTTGGCCGTGCGCGTAGAGGCGCGCGGCTGTGAGCTTGCATCCGGGAGATAGTAGGTTCGAACCCCACTATCGGCAGCCCTGAAAATGGTTTTCCGTGGTTTCCCATTTTCACACCAGGCAAATGCTGGGGCTGTACCTTCATTAAGGCCACGGCCGCTTCCTTCCAACTCCTAAGCCTTTCCTATCCCATCGTCGCCATAAGACCTATCTGTGTCGGTGCGACGTAAAGCCCCTAACAAAAAAAACTACCCCATGACTTCGTGTACATTCGGAGTGTTTGTTTTCGTATATGTTGCCTTATCGAGTTGACTTTCGCAATTGCGCGTAGGTGGCGTATTGGTGTGTCATACGGGAGTCTAGCCGCTGCTCAAATGCATTTGTTTTGTATTAGTTCCAGCTTATCCAGATTCGTCATAGCAGTGTAGCCCCAGGCGGGGGCTGCGTACGTTATTATTGGTCTAATTAGGGCCTTGTACATGTTGATTGCTACTCTCTTGTTAATACTGGATCTTTTATTCAGTATAGGATAGAGCTGTGACAGTCGTGCGTGTGTTTTCCGCTGGATTTCTTTAATGTGATGTAGCGTGGTTAGTTGTCTATCTAGGACTACTCCTAGATATTTGACCTTGTCGTGCCATGCTATATCTGATTAAATAGTTTGAGTGGTTTTATATTGGCTGGCCTGTGTGTGCATCTGTTCTTCCTAGTGAACATCACAGCTTGGCATTTGTCAACGTTGACCTTGATACGCCATTTGGTTAGCCAGGGCTCGAGGGTTCGCAGTGCTACTTGTAGTCTCTTTCGGGTGCATGCTAGCTGTGGGTGTTGTACTGTGATAGCAGTGTCATCCGCGTAGAGGTGCGTGGTAGCGAGTTCCGCTGTCGACATGTCATTCGTAAATAGGATGAACAGGATTGGGCCTATTAGTGAGTGACCCCTGGGCTACGCCCGCCCTGATCGGTCGCGTGCTTGACAGTGTGTTGTGGACATCTACTTGGAACTCTCGGCCTTCCAGGTATGATTTAATTAATGTACCCTGGGTTGAATTCGAGGTCTATTAATTTCGCTAATAGGCCTTCGTGCCAGACTTTATCGAATGCCTTCTGGATATCGAGGAATACAGTGCCTGTGTCCCTCCGCTTGTTTAGTCCGATGGTCGCTTGTTCTAAGACCCGGGTAAGCAGTTGCGGGGTGAAGTGGTCGTTCTTAAAACGAATTGTTCATGTCGAATGATTCCTCTTTCCTTAATATGTGCTATTAGCCTTTTCAGCAGTATTTTCTCGAATACCTTGCTGAGGGCGTCCAGGAGGCTGATGGGCCTGTAATTATTAGGGTTAGACTTGCCTTTGTCTGGTTTGCCAAATACAAGGATTCTCGCTTTTTTCCACTGTTCCGGATAGTACTGCAATTGAAACATTGCATTGTATATTTTAGTGAGTAATGCGAGGGCTTTCGGTGTTAGCTTTTTTAGTATTATGTTCTGTATCTCGTCTGGGCCGGGTGACTTCTTCGGGTTAAGGTAGTCTATTATCCACTTAATTTCGTGGATATTAGTCTTCTTAACCTCAGGCTTGGGTACGTTTGCTAGAAATTCCGCTACCTGGACCTCTGTTTGTCTAATGAAGGCGGGATCTGACGGTTCGTCATTGGGCGTGAAGGCCGCTTCCAGTGAGTCTGCTATCACCTCGGCTTTATCATTGTTTTCGTATACTGGTCCATTAGGTCCCTTGATTGTTGGGATCACGTGTGGTTCTCGTGTGAAATATCTCGCGAAGTTCCACACCGGTCTGGTATTAGTGTCAAACGTACTCAGTTTGTTATTCCAGATCCGCGACCTATACTCCATTAGTTCGGTTTCGATTTCGATTCTGAGTTCATTTTTACGCATCCGGTCTTCATCGCGGTGGTATCGGGCCCATTTGCGCTTGTGTTGGTTGCGCGGGCGTATTAGATCTTTAATGTGGGCCGGTATTTCGATGTTAGTGTGTTGTCTGGGTTTGTGTACCGGGATGCTCGCAGTTGTGGCTGCCTGGATCGCATTTATGAGTGTTTTAGGGATTCATCCGTTTGGGCTGGGTTTACTATTTGTATGTCCTCAGTCCCCTGTAGGAGTGCATCGAGTTTTCTTTCGAATTTACCCCATTTTCGCCGGCAGCTTCGAGCCAAAGAGGATATAATAGAGCTGCAGTAGCTGCGATTAGCTGGGGGGCGAGGGGAGGCAGTCGCCCCCTCCCCCACTTTTTGGAGAATATATTACATTTTTTTCGCATTTTTGCCGGCTGCTGCGATTAGCTGGGGGGCGAGGGGAGGCAGTCGCCCCCTCCCCCACTTTTTGGAGAATATATTACATTTTTTTCGCATTTTTGCCGGCTGAAACTAGGAATAATTTTTTTTAAACGCGATTTTTACAAGCCCTGTTGTCTTATCAGCTAATTTTTCCTTTATTTTCTTTAATTATTAACAAAATGATTAGCGGAAATACGCACAAAATGTCATTCGTCGTGCTAACTGATTTGTATAGCGCCACAGTAAGTACTGGAGACTTTGCACGTGCTATGAAGATGAGGAAGGATACCAGGGATAGATACACCGGTATATATAGATTTATTTTGCCAAGGTCATGGGCACTGCGGTATGATTCACCCACTTGCCACGCCCATTCGTCAGTCTGGCAGTCTATTCAGCGTCTGTTAGTTCTTTAGTGTGTAGACAATACTAAATGATTTTAATTGCATTATCACGCCGTAAGTTACTACTATTTAATTGTAATAAATGTGTAATATCGTTCCTTTGGTGAAAGTTTTATTGTGTAGTATTGGATCAAAATCTTAAAAATCAAAAAAATTAAAAACTATTATTACCACACTTAAAAGGAAATCATCATGGTGGTGTTGCAAACAGCCAAGCTCATGGGAAGGAGGAAAATGATGTTGGTGAAATTATGCTTGAGGAAGGATAGTAAATAAACTCCATTGTCATAAGGCAGCATGAATAGATGAAATTAGACCTGAAATGGTGAAGTATAGTGGAAAGGCAGGGATGAAATAGCTTCAAATAGTAGTAAAATTAGCGTGGAGTGTTGGTAAGGTACCTTCAGATTGAACAAAAGCAGTAATTGCACCTATCTATAAGCAAGGGAACAGGAAGGATTGCAACAACTATCGAGGTATCTCATTGATTAGTATACCAGGCAAAGTATTCACTGGCATCTTGGAAGGGAGGGTGCGATCAGTCGTTGAGAGGAAGTTGGATGAAAACCAGTGTGGTTTCAGACCACAGAGAGGCTGTCAGGATCAGATTTTCAGTATGCGCCAGGTAATTGAAAAATGCTACGAGAGGAATAGGCAGTTGTGTTTATGTTTCGTAGATCTAGAGAAAGCATATGACAGGGTACCGAGGGAAAAGATGTTCACCATACTGGGGGACTATGGAAATAAGGTAGATTATTAAAATCAATCAAAGGCATTTATGTTGACAATTGGGCTGCAGTGAGAATTGATGTAGAATGAGTTCTTGGTTCAGGGTACTTACAGGGGTTAGACAAGGCTGTAATCTTTCACCTTTGCTGTTCGTGGTTTACATGGATCATCTGCTGAAAGGTATAAAATGGCAGGGAGGGATTCAGTTAGGTGGAAATGTAGTAAGCAGTTTGGCCTATGCTGACGACTTGGTCTTAATGGCAGACTGTGCCGAAAGCCTGCAGTCTAATATCTTGGAACTTGAAAATAGGTGCAATGAGTATGGTATGAAAATTAGCTTCTCGAAGACTAAATTGATGTCAGTAGGTAAGAAATTCAACAGAATTGAATGTCAGATTGGTGATACAAAGCTAGAACAGGTCGATAATTTCAAGTATTTAGGTTGTGTGTTCTCCCAGGATGGTAATATAGTAAGTGAGATTGAATCAAGGTGTAGTAAAGCTAATGCAGTGAGCTCGCAGCTGCGATCAGTAGTATTCTGTAAGAAGGAAGTCAGCTCCCAGACGAAACTATCTTTACATCGGTCTGTTTTCAGACCAACTTTGCTTTACGGAAGCGAAAGCTGGGTGGACTCAGGATATCTTATTCATAAGTTAGAAGTAACAGACATGAAAGTAGCAAGAATGATTGTTGGTACAAACAGGTGGGAACAATGGCAGGAGGGTACTCGGAATGAGGAGATAAAGGCTAATTTAGGATTGAACTCGATGGATGAAGCTGTACGCATAAACCGGCTTCGGTGATGGGGTCATGTGAGGCGAATGGAGGAGTATAGGTTACCTAGGAGAATAATGGACTCGGTTATGGAGAGTAAGAGACGTAGAGGGAGACCAAGACGACGATGGTTAGACTCGGTTTCTAACGATTTAAAGATAAGAGGTATAGAACTAAATGAGGCCACAACACTAGTTGCAAATCGAGGATTGTGGCGACGTTTAGTAAATTCTCAGAGGCTTGCAGACTGAACGCTGAAAGGCATAACAGTCTATAATGATAATGTATGTATGTATGTATGTATGTATGTATGTATGTATGTATGTATGTATGTATGTATGTATGTATGTTATAATTGGTAAACTCTCAACCTTTACCTCTCTGTCGAAATTCGCTCAGAGAGCATCAAAAACTTACCATTTTGGAGCTTGTTTCTTCAGTTTTGATGTATATAACCTCCCATCCCCCCCCCCCCCCCCCCCGGCCACTATATCCTACAAACCCGGGTATCGCTTGTTAAGGCGGGTACAGACATGCGCGCCTAACTCTGTAACGTAACCAAGTCGTGCGCCAAGGTTAAACGGGGCAATGTTACGCAACTTTTCCCCGCGCCGCAGGTCGTAACGCGTAACCTACCAGCGTTCCGCCAGTTGAGAGTGCAGCTTTGAAAGATGGACTTAGCTGCAGCAGCCTATATTTATTTGCATTATGCAACTAAACGGAAACATAGGCGATGGTGGCAAACTCAGCTATATTCACGTAGAACTACACATGGTGGTTCAAATTTGCTGGCTGACAGAGAGTTAGTGGGCATTGTAAACATTTTACTTGCTAAACCTGACCAAGGCGTCGTTTCCGTTTCCAACGCTTTGTGTTTTCGAGTTCCGCGCAAAAGTATTATTGCTTAGGCAATCAAGTCGGAGGTTTAAATGTTTCAATATGGGTAGATTTTTTTTGCAGATAGGTCTTATGGCGAGGATGGTATAGGAAAAGCCTAGGAGTGGGAAGGAAGCGGCCATGGTCTTAATTAAGGTACAGCCCCAGCATTTGTCTGGCGTGAAAATGGGAAACCACGGAAAATTATCTTCAGGGCTGCCGAGAGTGGGGTTCGAACTCACTATCTTCCGGATGCAAGCTCACAGCTACACGCCTCTAACCGCACGACCAACTCGCCCGGTAATATGGGTAGTGAAAACATAGTAGAATAATTATTAAACACGTTTTTCATCAAGTGAAAATAAACAAGTGATTGACTGTAGCCGACCCTGCTCAGCGATTTTCAGGCCTGACGACGGTTTTCTGTACTTTAGTTTTACAATATTATAATATTACAGTATATAAGATTTTACAACGGTGAAGTGACTGAACTGACCGAAATACACATTTCGTCTTTGAAAGAAAGTCGTAATTCTCTGCAGACTTCTCCTTTTTTCGCCTCCATGTCTTCGTATTACATTAATTCATTTCGTGATCTGAATAATTCGGGGAGTGTGTGGTGGAATGTGCGGACTTATATTTAATTCATAAATTTAATCTATAACAACGCCTGAACTTCCGGGCTAGGAAATACCACTGTCTTATGCGTGTTGTACACCATTACATTTTCCTGTCAGTTCAACATTTCACAAGAAATTTGTCAAATCTTGTCAAAGACTGTTCAACATTGCTGAAGGTTTGATAAGATTTGAAAAGATTTGGCATGGTTTGATAGCATTTCGTTTTAACATAGAGGAAAGGCAAACAGCTGTTGTAGTTGTTGGACTAATAATAATAATAATAATCGTATGGCCTCAGCTACCGTGTGCAGACATTTCAATTTGACGCCATCTGGCTGTCTGCTCGTCAATTTCGACGTTCCGTTTTACTCTAGGCCGCCACTAGATGGCAAGCCGAGTAAACTGAAACTCTCTTGGGCGTCTATGGCTGAGATTTAATTAATTTTGTCTGGTAAACACCAAATGTGTCACCAGAGATCTTTTACATGCCGACATCGTACGACATGGAGTGTCGAATGGACTTTTTTCCGCCCTTCAAAAATCCGACTACCTCTGCCGGGTTTGAACCCGCTATCTTGGGATCCGGAGGCCGACACTCTACCGCTGATCCACAGAGGCAGCTAGTTGTTGTACTAGCAGCGGGTTATTATTATTATTATTATTATTATTATTATTATTATTATTATTATTATTATTATTATTATTATTATGGAATTTCTAATATGTTTTCATGTAATAAGATACGTATTTCCGTTTCATTGCTGTCATTTTTATTCAATTAATGTGAGTATAGCTATGCAGTATAACTCAACCTCTACAAATGATGTAATGGCAGTAAATACATTGCAAAAATTATGTTAATTATATTAATGTAGTTATCTTCAACATCATTTTTGCAATGTATTTACTGCCCTAACATCATTTGTAGAGGTTAAGTTATACTGCATAGCTATACTCATATTAATTGAACAAAAATGACAGCAATGAAACGGAAGTAGTATCTTATTACATGAAAACATATTAGAAATTCCATAATAATAATAATAATAATAATAATAATAATACATGTCTTTTCTTCTTTCTTAATCCGTTTACCCTCCAGAGTTGGCTTTTCCCTCAGACTCAGCGAGAGATCCCACCTCATCAATTTGATAGGGCCTAAAGTTGCTAAGAAGGATACCACATTCAGAGAGGCTATCTCGGTGCAAGATAGACTGGCTGTGACAGTACGATTTCTAGCAACCGGTGATTCAAACACTAGTCTGCAGTATCTTTTCAAAATATCCAAACAGACGATTAGTGTTATCATACCGGAATGTGACAAGCTCTGATTGAAGCGCTAAAAGAAAATATAAACGTAAGTAAGGAATTTATTGCTGGAATATTCTAGGTTTCATACATTAAACATTATCTATTTTAATTGCTTATTCAACACAGAAACACTACTTTGTAAGTCGAATCAAGTCCTGAAAATCCATATCCACATCGTGGGAATTGCTTACTGTATTTGACTCAGTGGACAGATTGGAGTTGGAGTGAGAAGAATTGGGTGTAGTAGTAATATTCGGTGAGGATAAGAAAGCTGAAGGAGTGGGTGTTGACACGGTGTAACCTTGAAAATGTGATGGGTTCGGCAGCTGATGAACATTATGTTGTGCAGCATGATGGGCATATTGGGAATATGTAGAGTGAACCGGAGAATGGAGTGGATGGGGAAAGCGGTCATTCCTTAAAATTTTGTTGAAATGCGTGGGATGGCTAGTTAGCCATAACATTTCCTTAGCTCTGTACATTTCAATAAAATGCAGTGTGTTTTGCTCGGTCCACAACATTTTTACTGATCAAGCAGACAGAGGCGAATGTGTGTTACGCGCCGAGGTCCTGTGTACGTCCAAGCTTGCTGTAACTTCCGCGCGCGCAGCTCTTTGATGTGACGCGGGAAAACCGACAAGCAGTGGAACGCAGCGAACCTCGTTCCGTATCGTTCATGTTGCGGGCTAAGGTTGCGCGACGAGGTTACGCAGTACCGTCCAGACAGGAGCGCGACGCGGTTACGTTACGATGTTCTGTTACAAGTCTGGACGCGCCTTTAGGTGTATATTTTTTGGCCCCGCACTTTAAATCCCCAGTCGCCGATACTGGTGAGCTGTGACAATGTAACAATGTAAAGGCTAGTTCCGGTACACACCGAGCGACAAAGTCGCAGGTCATTGTATGGGGTCAGTTGCGAGACAATAGACTGTTGTGATACACTGACTGACAGAGCAAATGCAACACCAAGAAGGAGTGGTCAGAACTTTATGCCAATTGCAGGGTAGACCGACGTCACTGAGGTATGCTCATGATGTGAAATGCGCCGCTGTGCTGCGCACATAGCGAACGATAAATGGGACACGGCGTTGGCGAATGGCCCACTTCGTACCGTGATTTCTCAGCCGACAGTCATTGTAGAACGTGTTGTCGTGTGCCACAGGACACGTGTATAGTTAAGAATGCCAGGCCGCCGTCAACGGAGGCATTTCCAGCAGACAGACGACTTTACGAGGGGTATGGTGATCGGGCTGAGAAGGGCAGGTTGGTCGCTTCGTCAAATCGCAGCCGATACCCATAGGGATGTGTCCACGGTGCAGCGCCTGTGGCGAAGATGGTTGGCGCAGGGACATGTGGCACGTGCGAGGGGTCCAGGCGCAGCCCGAGTGACTTCAGCACGCGAGGATCGGCGCATCCGCCGCCAAGCGGTGGCAGCCCCGCACGCCACGTCAACCGCCATTCTTCAGCATGTGCAAGACACCCTGGCTGTTCCAATATCGACCAGAACAATTTCCCGTCGATTGGTTGAAGGAGGCCTGCACTCCCGGCGTCCGCTCAGAAGACTACCATTGACTTCACAGCATAGACGTGCACGCCTGGCATGGTGCCGGGCTAGAGCGACTTGGATGAGGGAATGGCGGAACGTCGTGTTCTCCGATGAGTCACGCTTCTGTTCTGTCAGTGATTGTCACCGCAGACGAGTGTGGCGTCGGCGTGGAGAAAGGTCAAATCCGGCAGTAACTGTGGAGCGCCCTACCGCTAGACAACGCGGCATCATGGTTTGGGGCGCTATTGCGTATGATTCCACGTCATCTCTAGTGCGTATTCAAGGCACGTTAAATGCCCACCGCTACGTGCAGCATGTGCTGCGGCCGGTGGCACTCCCGTACCTTCAGGGGCTGCCCAATGCTCTGTTTTAGAAGGATAATGCCCGCCCACACACTGCTCGCATCTCCCAACAGGCTCTACGAGGTGTACAGATGCTTCCGTGGCCAGCGTACTCTCCGGATCTCTCACCAATCGAACACGTGTGGGATCTCATTGGACGCCGTTTGCAAACTCTGCCCCAGCCTCGTACGGACGACCAACTGTGGCAAATGGTTGACAGAGAATGGAGAACCATCCCTCAGGACACCATCCGCACTCTTATTGACTCTGTACCTCGACGTGTTTCTGCGTGCATCGCCGCTCGCGGTGGTCCTACATCCTACTGAGTCGATGCCGTGCGCATTGTGTAACCTGCATATCGGTTTGAAATAAACATCAATTATTCGTCCGTGCCGTCTCTGTTTTTTTCCCAACTTTCATCCCTTTCGAACCACTCCTTCTTGGTGTTGCATTTGCTCTGTCAGTCAGTGTATAATGCCCCGCGTCAGGCTGCGAAATCGTGGGGGGGTTGGGGGTACTCCTCCCGACAATTTTATCTCAGAGGTTCACTCCACTAAAGTTGCCCGGGGGGTGGATCTTTCATTATAAAATAATGAGGAAAATGTAGAACACATAGGGCTATATTACTGACATTAATATTCATATATAAAATAAGAGTTTTGCCTGTACATTGCTCAGAATTTAAAAAGGATGGTATATATTTATCGGTCGTGTTCATAGTAACAAGGAAATGCACTTTTTAATTTTCCGTAATTTTTGTCTGTCTGTCTGTCTGTCTGTCTGTCTGTCTGTCTGTCTGTCTGTCTGTCTGTCTGTCTGTCTGTCTGTCTGTCTGTCTGTCTGTCTGTCTGTCTGTCTGTCTGTCTGTCTGTCTGTCTGTCTGTACACGCATCACGAGAAAACTGCTGAAGAGAATTTAATGAAAATCAGTATGCAAAGTCGGGGAATGAGTCGCTACAATCTAGGCCATAAATAATTTTATTCTCGCTGAGAGAAATGGTAGTCTAGGGGAAGACCTAAAATTTAATTCTCTGTTATTCATGTTATTAGTGGTCCTGTCTTAATAAAAATCGGTATGCAAAGTTAGGGAATACGTCGCTACAATCTAGCCCATAAATAATTGTATTCACGCGGAGTGAAATTGTAGTTTAGGGGAAGGCCTAAAATGTATTTCTCAAATATTTATGTTATTAGTGGTCCTATCGATAAATAGTACATAACTAATGTTATAATATTGTAACTGTTCGCTCTCCTCATCAAGATACTTGGGGAGATTAAAGTTATTACCTTGGGGCACGTAAATATCAAATAAACTATATGTGGCTTGCCCGCAAATTGCCACGCAAATAGAAACAATTAACATTCCATGGTTTCCCATTTCTCTATGTGATGTTTGGGCGCCAGGGTTAAACCAAAATTTATATTTACTAGCATAGAGAGTTATACTTAAATCACAGGGGTAGGATTTTAAATAATTAACCATTAAGTATCGGGTTTCCGTGGTTACTCGTTCTCTTCTTCTCGATGTAGAATTTGCTCCATGGGCAATCTGATCTAGTATGGGCTATCTGGACTAGCACTCCCTAATTGCCTAGTCTTTAAATTAGACATTGGTCCTATACTTGTAAAAGCTGATCAGCGTTGATCGTATGAGGAGAAAATTCAGAGATATGAATTTTTCCATATTAGTAGAAATCTCAATCCAACTGAGCTATACTATTTATACGGTACAGTCTTGTACCAAATTCCGTGGACTTGAACTAAACATAGTTCTTCGTCCAGAAGATTTACTGAATATAACACAAGCCGTAAGCTTGTTTCATCTCACGCAGATCCGATAACATAACTTCAGCTAAGTACTGTATCGAAGCGATAACACAGTGTTCAAAATAACTATGTCGCGGAGCGAGCACATACCGTCTCAAAAATCAATAACGTCGTTCAAAGTAGATGTTCTAATAATAGTTAGGTTGCCAGCAGAAGTTGTAGTTAGGTTGTTAGGTGCCATTCTCGTGGATATCCGGGCTCACCCCCACTCTTGGTAACAGTTCAATCTCAAAACTCATATACAACGAAGTATCCGATTCGTAGATCGATTTATCAACTCCCCTTCTCTTCTTTCTTGACAAGTCCAGCAGGCGTGTCGATGATGTAGCTGACCAGCTTGCAAGCCTCGCGCGCGGGTCGCTGTTTACTAGCCTTGGCTCATGAATTAAATCCAGTGAGTCATGTAATTTTCCACGCTCAAGAATAACCTTTTCCGTATACACAAATATGAGATGAAATGACAACAACTATATTTCAACATATTAACCAAATCCAATACATTAAAAAAAATCATTTCATAATATAATAATATATAATAAATGATGTTATAATATATACAATATGATTGCAAAAACCTTATTTACAAATGCTTGACGTAGAATACATATGTTATTACGAATAATTGCCGATGGCGGATAAACTTGATATCAAATGATATCGCGTAAAATGATATTATATTAAATTAGTAGGGCTGAAGAAACCTGGACGGTTACAGTATTACATTTCCGATCATTTGTGTCGTATACATTTTTACCGTACCAACTATGATAACAGAGATATTCGTGAATTTGGATTTTTGTTGTTAAGTCCATATCAGCGCCAAGTCACGAGAAAATGGGTAAACAGAATTTATTGAAAATCGGTATTAAAGTCGGGGAATAAGGAACTACATTCTACGCTATAAGTAATTTTGTAAGACACCCTAATATCACAGAGTCGAAAGAAAACTAAATGTGAAGGCCTACAGTGTAGAAAGCTCATTAAATTGATCAACAAATCATTATATTGACCGTTGTTTGTCGTGATGTGCTTTGTGTCTTTTGTTGGCACTTAGCTCCGATAGATGGGATTGCTCGTGAGTACCGAGTGCCTGTACAGTGTGGCCAAGTCCAGTCTCCATGTTTTAGCCAAGTAGGCCTACTCAATCAGCTGATAGATGAAGGAGAGTGATGTTGTTATCGTTTTGATAAAGAATAGAGTACTTCAATGTTTTAAGATGTTATTTATTTTGCTTATACTGTGTGGGTATAGGCCTACCAGTATTTGTTATATTGAAAGTATGACTACCTGACGTAAGACTTCAAAATTTAAATTTATACATGGTATACAAGTCACAATTATTTAAATGTTAGAAATTCTGTGTTGGTAGCTAGGCCTATAATAACATTTATATTTTAATACCCCTGGCATAAAATATTATAGTCATTGTCTTAAATAATGTATGTGATGACTGTAAAGTTATCCTACATTTATATTTAAAAAATTAATATTACCATATTCCAGGTTTTTTGTTAACATAATATAATTTTTAACATTATATACTGTACCATTCCACTCGTGGTACTAATATAACATACATACATACATTATCATTATAGACTGTTATGCCTTTCGGCGTTCAGTCTGCAAGCCTCTATGAATTTACTAAACGTCGCCATAATTCTCGATTTGCAACTAGTGTTATGGCCTCATTTAGTTCTATACCTCTTATCTTTAAATCGTTAGAAACCGAGTCTAACCATCGTCGTCTTGGTCTACCTCTACTTCTCTTATCCTCCATAGCAGAGTCCATTATTCTCCTAGGTAACCTAACCTTCTCCATTCGCCTCACATGTCTCCACCACCGAAGCGGTTTATGCGTACAGCTTCATCCATCGAGTTCATTCCTAAATGAGCCTTTACCTCCTCATTCCGAGTACCCTCCTGCCATTGTTCCCACCTGTTTGTACCAGCAATCATTCTTGCTACTTTCATGTCTGTTACTTCTAACTTATAAGATATCCTGAGTCCACCTAGCTTTCGCTCCCGTAAAGCAAAGTTGGCCTCAAAACAGACCGATGTAAAGATAGTTTCGTCTGGGAGCTCACTTCCTTCTTACAGAATACTGTTAATCACAAGTGCGAGCTCACTGCATTAGCTTTACGACACCTTGATTCAATCTCACTAACTATATTACCATCCTGGGAGAACACACAACCTAAATACTTGAAATTATTGACTTGTTCTAGCTTTGTATCACCAATTTGACATTCAGTTCTGTTGAATTTCTTACCCACTGACATCAATTTAGTCTTCGAGAAGCTAATTTTCATACCATACTCATTGCACCTATTTTCAAATTCCAAGATGTTAGACTGCAGGCTTTCGGCACAATCTGCCATTAAGACCAGGTCGTCAGCATAGGCCAGACTGCTTACTACATTTTCACCTAACGGAAACCCTCCCTGCCATTTTATACCTTTCAGCAGATGATCCATGTAAACTACGAACAGCAAAGGTGAAAGCCTTGTCTAACCCCAGTAAGTACCCTGAACCAAGAACTCATTCTACCATCAATTCTCACTGAGGCCCAATTGTCAACATAAATGCCTTTGATTGCTTTTAATAATCTACCTTTGATTCCATAGTCCCCCAGTATGGCGAACATCTTTTCCCTCGGTACCCTGTCATATGCTTTCTCTAAATCTACGAAACATAAATACAACTGCCTACTCCTCTCGTAGCACTTTTCAATTACCTGGCGCAAACAGAAAATCTGATCCTGACAGCCTCTCTGCAGTCTGAAACCACACTGGTTTTCATTCAACTTCCTCTCAACGACTGATCGCACCCTCCCTTCCAAGATGCCAGTGAATACTTTGCCTGGTATACTAATCAGTGAGATACCTCGATCGTTGTTGCAATCCTTCCTGTTCCCTTGCTTATAGATAGGTGTAATTACTGATTTTGTCCAATCTGAAGGCACCTTACCAACACTCCATGCTAATTTTACTACTCTATGAAGCCATTTCAACCCTGCCTTCCCACTATACTTCACCATTTCAGGTCTAATTTCATCTATTCCTGCTGCTTTATGACAATGGAGTTTTTTTTTACCATCCTTTCCACTTCCTCTAGCATAATTTCACCAACATCATTTTCCTCCTCCCCATGACCTTGGCCGTTCGCAACACCACCAGGATGATTTCCTTTTACGTTGAGAAGATGTTCACAATATTCCCTCCACCTCTCTAGTGATTCCCTGGGATCTATTATGAGTTCACCTGAATTACTCAAAATACTGTTCATTTCCTTTTTCCCTCCTTTCCTAAGATTCTTTATTACTGTCCAGAAAGGTTTCCCTGCTGCCTGACCTAGCCTTTCCAGGTTGTTACCAAAATCTTCCCACGACTTCTTTTTGGATTCAACAACTATTTGTTTCGCTCTGTTTCTTTCATCTACGTACAAATCCATGTCTGCCTCGGCCCTTGTTTGGAGCCATTTCTGATAAGCCTTCTTTTTACGTTTACAAGCTGCTCTCACTTCATCATTCCACCAAGATGTTCGCCTTTTCCCATCTTTACACACAGCTGTTCCTAGGCATTCCCTTGCTGTTTCTACTACAGCATTCCTGTATGCCACTCATTCTCTTTCTATGTCCTGAACCTGCTTACTGTCTACTGTTCGGAACTTCTCACTAATCATATCCATGTATTTCTGTCTAATTTCCTCGTCCTGGAGATTTTCTACCCTTATTCGTTTGCAGACAGATTTCACTTTCTCTACCCTAAGCCTAGAGATACTTAGTTCACTACAGATCAGATAGTAGTCTGTATCATCGAAAAATCCACCGAAAACTCGTACATTCCTAACAGTTTTCCTGATTTCGAAGTCTGTTAAGATATAGTCTATTATGGAATTTAATATTGGTATCAACTATACAATATAATTTGAGAAAATACTACTTTTGCTCGGTGAAAACAAGCAGTTATCCTGGTCCCGGAGTAGTTGTATTCAGGACTCTGTTACCGATAACCCGCGGTTCGATCCCCGTGATGTGCGACTAATTCTGTGCCCCGGTTCGATTATACTGTATTAGTACTATATCCACTGTATTTTAAACATCCTATTTGCTAGTATCTGTTATGCTAATACATTGCTATTACTGTTATCATTACCTTTTTTCGACCGCTCTTCCCACATGAGAGCGAACTGCGTCACACATGTGGATTTGGCCCTGTTAAACGGTCGGATGCCCTTCTTTACGTCAATCCTATATGGAGGGATGTATTCACTATTGCATGTTTCTGTGGTGATTTGTACAGGAGGGTGTTGGAACAAACACAAGCACCCAGTCCCCAAGCCCGAGTTATTAAAATACCCCACTTGGTCGGGAATCGAACCCAGGACCCTCTGAAACGAAGGGCAGAACACTGACTATTCAGCCACGGAGTCGGATTATTATTGTTATCGTTATAATGTATGGGAAAACTCAAGTTGATGCTAGGTGGCACTTACAACCACGTCCTTTAAGATATGAATAGCCATAAAAGCTTGAAATCGAGAATATATCCATCATGGTAGCTCATACGGTGAAAATGAATGAGACATAAATGATCGGGAATGACCTTTCCTATATATTTTTTTATGTATAAGTTTTAGATAAAACAGATATTTTCTGGGATACTTGGAAATTTGTGAAAAAATATAATCGTGAAAATCTCTTATTTTTCCTTACGCGGTAAAATCGCACGAAACTTAAAAGATCGGAAATTATATTCTAAACCATGGGCGCCCATATGACAGTTTGTAGAAGGGGCCCAGACCTGGGGGGCGGTAGAATAACCCGCGGTATCCTCTGCCTGTTGGTGGGGGACGGTACTACCGCTACTACGTAATACTGACTTTTAAATCGTTTTCTTGAAAGGAAAACACCTGACTACAGTAGGTTTTTCTTGCCCTCAGGGCTACGGGGGGGGGGGGGAGGCATCTTGCCCCCGGGTATGGGCGCCCTTGTTCTAAACAACTTTCGTTATGTACAGGTTTTCGATACGGCGAATATTAACGGAGAAATCTGTCATTTACTGCCTTGGCCTCCATAAAATTTGTTATTATTTTTCCAATTATAATGCATGAGACAACTCTACCCGTTGCTGGGAGCGTCTTATAACGTGCTACATTAAAAACTGAAAACAAGCAACTGTCTACTTTCATTTTAAATCCTTTTCCGGATCTGTTTCTGCATCCATAAGCACAACAGGCTGGCGTAATTTTCTTCAAATCTCAGACCTCAAGAAATACGTAAATTCACACACAATTCGAAACTAATACTACTAAATAATCCCCGTGTTTAATAAAAACATATTTTCAGTAGTATTAAAGTTAAAATAGTTAGCCTGCGCTTCGCTGAAATTGCATAAAGAGTGATCTTACCCTGTGCGGAATACATACGTTTAAACAAATACAGCAAAGACTGTATTTGGTTTAAATCAGCTGACGGGGCATTTGGTTAAAACATGGCGGAGCCAATCAGAATGAAGCACTCGTTAGCCACACTTATAGAGTTACTGTAATACCGAGATTTTTTCCATGAATTGAAGATGATAGCAAGAAGGGTTATGTTGTTGTATTAATGTAGTATCAGCTGTACCGTAATAAGCATTTTGGAAATGGTATTATTATTTCCTCTTCGGATTTATTTGTTTGTTCATTTCTACAGATGTTCACTTGTCAATAAATAATGTTAGTTTAATAAAACCTCATTTGAGAATTTATTTATAAATATCATGCTAGAATAAGGTATAGTAGTTAAGATTTTCATTGACTGAAGGTCCTTACTGATGAGTCGGATGGAGACGTCCATCGATGTAGTAAAAAGAAGGAACAACGCACTAGGTTGAAAATGTGTAACCTCGTATCGATGCATCAAAGTTTTCTTCGGATCTCACGCTAAAAAACACAACGCAACTGCAAGAAAACCATGAGAAGCTCCATCCACATACTTATCCGCTGACGTGATTTTTGTCAAATCCATCTTGTTCAGTATATTATAAAATTCTGTGCACTGTAGGTACTCTAATTATTTCAAACTGTAGGCCTACCGGTACTTAACAAAATAATGACAAACATTTCATTGATTCAATGCTTGAATGGTTATGACATTCAGTCCACTGAACAGACATTATAAAAAACAACCCCCTACTGTACTGCCTATTGCCTGGCACTGAAAATAAATACTCTGCATTCTTCAGGAATTTCTGCACCCGGAAGAAAGCGAGAACGAGATCTTACCAGATCGACCCCTAGTTAAAGTACCGGTATCACAACCAAGATCCTTTGCTGATTTACGTAGAAGCATAGCCCAGTTGAAGAAGAAACACAAGAACAAAGCTACGGAAGAGACCGGCTCGGTCAATAAGTGCTACCAGAGTGGAAGAGCGGGACACCTGAAGAACAAGGGCTCAAGCTTGACGTCGGAGAAACTAGGCCCGGCCCGTTCTGGATTAAGGGGGGATGGGACCGGGAACAGGAAGGTGCCTCAAGACCTGACAGACAAGCAGCCCTGGGCAAGCAGGAGAGGGATTGGTCTGATTGTGGGCAGAACAGACCAACATCGCCCAGCGATCATCTTGAGGATAGGCAACGAGAAATTTTCAATCATACTCGAGAGCCAAGCAAGTCACTCGTTTGTAAATGGGACTGTTGCCAGATTACTACTGTCCGTGAAGTTTCACCATCTCGGAAGGGTAGTGGGAGCAGCGGACAGGGTAACCTATTCCATCCAAGGACAGACTAACCTAACCATTAAATGCGTGGACCTGGCGATTGTAGCTAACGTCAGTGATTCGCAAACTAATACCTGATGTCATATTGGGTCATGACTTTCTGGTAGAATACAAAGTGATCCTTGACTATGCAGCTCGTGAAGTCTTTTTGGGAAAGGACAGATGTCTGAGGGTCGCGTGGCACGATGGAGATCTCCGGACTCGCAAGGATGCGGAAGTCGACGTAGACATGTGGGATAACCAGTCAATGCAGCTTGAAGGCAAGGCATCTTCTAGGCACCCGGCTGGAACCTGAAGCTAGAAGGACTATTGTTGAGAGGGAGTTCCCACGTGTGCCGCACCTCATTACCTTCGTATCTTACTTTCTGATATCACATTCTTTACGATGTCATAGATCAGTTAATTGTGACTGGTTAGTATTCTCTATAACTAACTTGATATGCAGTTCATCCCGATTAGACAGATGGCACCTCATGTAATGGAAGATTTTCAAAGCATTTCTTTCTAACTTATCGTTGAGTCTTATGATCTCTGATCGGCGGACAATAATGGCTTTGATGAAAAAAGATAGAGACTTTAGTCTACGAGATGATTTTCATCTCATTTAATTGGTACTTCAAAAGATTCATGCTGTACTTTGTATGGCTCTCTTAGTTCAAAGTAAATGAAATGAAAATGAAATGGTGTATGGCTTTTAGTGCCGGAAGTGTCCGAAGACAAGTTCGGCTAGCCAGGTGTAGGTCTTTCGATTTGACACCCGTAGGCGACCTGCGCGTCGTGATGATGATGATGATGATGATGATGATGAAATGGTGATGAAGACGACACATAAACCCAGCCCGGTGCCAGAGAAATTAACCAATGATGGTTAAAATCGCTGACCCTGCTGGGAATCAAATCCGGGACCCCTGTGACCAAAGGCCAGCATGCTAACCATTTATCTATGGAGCCGGACTCAGTTCAGAGTCAATGAACATGATTACTTTGAATCAATGCGATTGGCTCTTTCAGTATCTAGGTAATTACCCTATTTATCCTTCCTTGGCTTACCATAGTTATGTTAGTTTCTTTACTGTATATTATTCTTTTATTTATTTGCTGCAGACTTATTTCAGTGTCCTTCCTTTTTCTTCATGTCTGCTTATTATGTTATCGTTCGTACGTTAGGCGAAAGGTAGCACTGATCCGAATGTTTCATGTGTGTGATGAGTTAGTTTGTGGGTTTTGATTGGAGACCTTTTAATTCGCTTCGGCTTCGACGTCTGGCTTCAGCTTATGTTCTGTAATATGGTTTAGCGCTGATGCTGTACGATTCGTGTTCGCCTTGATATGCGATATGAATGTGGCATGTGGCGTGTAAGATAATTTTGGTTATGGTGTTCACAGGGTGAGCCTGATCTATTTTGCACGACCCAGGTATCTGATCTGTGCTCTCATATCGAGCTCATGAGCTATCGAATGATTCTTGTCATGCTGTTGCGATTCTTATCGTACGTGCCTTGATACAATTTTTTTCTCATTCTTCTTCGCATATTAGGTCTCTGAGTGTGTGTGTGTGTGTGTGTGTGTGTGTGTGTGTGTGTGTGTGTGTGTGTGTGTGTGTTATCGGACCTGTGTTATTTTTCAGTATCTTATGGATATTTGCTTTTATCACTATTATTGTTTTATCTCGCTTTTGTTCAAGGCTTGCTCAGCCGATTTACTTGCTTATTTCGGGATTTTACCCTCAATTTTACTTGTTTCATTTGACTTATGTTTATTTGTTTCCGTAACTATGACAACTCCTTTTAACCTCCTTGTGCTCCATATTTGTTTTCTTTTTTACCAGCATTACTTCACTGGCGTTTTTGATTTCTGGGGATACGGTCTCCAGGAAGATTGTTGGGACCCATGTTTCTTTTAAAAATTAATATAGCCTTGAGTTTATCTGGGGAGCCGTGATAATATTGTCTTGCATAAAAACTGCTACATTCAACTCTTTATGACGCCTGGTATCTAAGAAAGAAATACTTTGAACAAAATTTTAAGTACCACTGCCTGGTAACGATTGCACGTAGTTGTATCGCCTTTCATGATGGCCTCTGTTGCGACAGTGTAGAAATTTCATGAGATCCAGTTTGATGAGTCAAACGACCCGATTGTTATTGATATATCATCACAAAGTATGTATGTGAGTACTCGATTCCCTGGATTTCCCCATTTTGCGTGTTATGTGCCCATATTTTAATCTATTCTCGCTATGCTTATATTAATAAACCTTATTCGTTTCAACTGACCTCTGCTCTATGTTATTGTCTCTCTTCTCTTGGGACATGCCTTTTACATTTTGTTTCTCTGGTCTAAGATGCCCGGATTCAGTTCCTAGCAGTTCTTAGCCAGTTTCGACCGGTCCTCAGTAATAGATAGGTAGGTAGGTGGTATACACGGAAACACCAGAGTGAGCCTAAGGAACCTGTCCTTATGACCATCAAGAAGGAACTTGATTTGGGAGTAATAAAACAGTGGCAAGAACAAGACAAGCCCTGTAGGACCATGATGCAGTGGATTAGGAGACAGATAGTGGACTCGTCCCGAGGGAATTCAAGTTGTGCTACAAGAAATTCCGAGTTGACGGAAGACTCTTAATGTACAGATCGCACCTCTCCGATGCGCCTGCAGTAGTGGTGATCCCTAGACAGCACACGATGGATATCCTCGAGAAGTTTCACGACAGCACTGAAGCCGGACATCCAGGAGGTGAAGAGACATATCAGTCTATCCGACGAAGATTCTTCTGGGTCAGTATGCGAAAAGACATCCTGGACCATGTGAAGGGCTGCTACATCTGCGCCTGCACCAAGGCAAGCAACAGGAAGGCAGATTCTAGTCGGCGGGGAAGACGGCCGCAACGCCCATGGGAGGCCATAGCCCGGGACTTGATGGGTCCTTATCCTAGAACTCCACGGGGTAAAACAGGACTCCTAGAAATCACCAACATCTTCACAAGATGGATCGACGCCTTTCTGATACCAGCAGCCACAACGGGGCGCATCACCAGCCTTCTACAAGATGAGGTATTCAGCCGCTACGGTTATCCACGGTGCATTCTCTCAGACATCGGAAGTCAGTTCACGTAAAGAGGTGGCAGCAAATGATGACAGAATGGGGTGTGGAGCTCTGGACCACCCCTGTCTAAAACCCAAGGATCAGTCCAAAAGTACGACGGAACCAGGAGCTAAAAAGGATGCTATGTGTCCACGCAATAGACAAAGAATATCGACTGTGGGGACCGTCAGATACCACAAAAACTCTTTGTCCTGCGACGACGCATCAACTGTGTCACTGGCTATTCCCCAGCGGAATTGTTCATTGGTCGACAACTATACGGCACCGGGGATTGGGAGATTCGTCTACCACCCGCTTCTGGTCAAATTGATGCACCTGTTTCCCTAGCAGAGTGGCAGCAGCAACAGGTCATCAAGGAGAAACAAGCTTTGGCCGAAAAGAGATCCCTTACCCAGGCCAAGGCTCAAGATGTCGAAGACACCCAGACCTTCTTACCAGGCCAACAAGTACTGTGACGTAACCATCCAGTCAGTAGTAAGATTGGAGGGTTTTACGCAGGTCTCGCACATAAGTGGTTCGGTCCCGTCGAGGCGGAAAAGCAGCTAGGCCATGGGGTCTAGTTACTAAAGACCAATCCTCCTGTCAAGGTCCACGCCTCGGAGTTGCGGTGAGTCATCCAACCGCTGCGCATACAGAGTAAGCCTGGCACTACTACGGGTCCACATGGAGGAGAGGCTACTAATAATACAAATTAGTCTGGTCATGAGGAGAACGCATCAACCATCATCGAGGAAGAGGCTGGCAGCGATGCAAACCCGACCCCCGACACAGAACGATCCGGTCAAGAGGAGGAAAGCACATCCAGCGACGTCGAGGAAGAGAGCAGATACAATCTACGTCCAAGGCAAAGTCGACGAGTGTGATGGACTTTCGAAATTGTTTCAAGTTAAAGGAGAGGATATGGACGCAAGTGTAACAGACTGATATAACTTGAAAACAATAGCCTTTAACCCAGGGGTAAATAATGCCAATATCGAGCTCGGGTTATTATTATTATTATTATTATTATTATTATTATTATTATTATTATTATTATTATTATTATTATTTGTGAGGTTATATCATGAAACATGTGCTGTATATATATTTATATGAGTTTAGTTAATGTAAGAACCTGTTATTAATAGTACATAATGTATTATTACTTGTATATATGATGTATAATCCACAGTATCGTTGTGCAACACACTGTAACATCTAGAATAACGTATCTTTGACACTATATGTTTTGGAATGTTCTTTTACATTATAACTAGGCTTTAGACACTCTAAAATTACGAGAAGGTATATTGTAATATATCCTTCTGGAAGCCTGACCAGGTAACCTATATAAAGAAACAGTCTCGATGGTGGAGTGGAGTTATTATTTAGTTGTATTTGTTTTCGTGAGCTCGTGGTGTGATTCTGACGACATGTTATTGTAACAGTCAAATGTTTTCAAGATGGCAGTCGCATTCTTCTTATTCTCCGTATTCGTGTTTTGTTGAAGATGGCAGTTGATTAGGTTATGTGTGTATGGTGTGAAAATAAGTTCTGAATAAATAATTGTTCACAACTGACAGCATTTTGTGTGAGTCTATGTAGATATATTAAGCCCCAGGAAACAAAGTTGGAAAGGTCAGAGTGAGTGAAATGGTGTGCAGTAATGCAAGTGACACCCATTCTCTTCCATTAAAGATTATCGGGAAAGCAAACACCTGACATGTTTTCAAAATGTTATGTGTCTGCCTGTAACATACAACTCCCAAAATCACCTGGGTGACTGCTGATATTTTCAAGGATCGGTATGAAAATAAATGTATATCAATTATTAAAGCACATCGTCAAAATGAACATAAAAGAGGGAAAGTTCTTTTTAATTCTAGATAACACCTTCACACGTCCTGCAGATGAAGTTTTTAATGCCAATGATTTTCATCATCATCATCATCATATGCAGTTTCCAGCTATTGGCCAGGTCTGCTTGGAACATAAGCCACTCCATCTCCTCTTGTCTTCCCAACACTTCTCTCTCATCACTCTTTCCCAGTCTTCTCCTCTCCTCTGTATATACTCATCCACTCCTTTATCCACCTGGCTCTTGGGGTTTTCCTGTTATCTCCATTTCGTGCATCCTCTTCGGTAGCCTTTCCTCTGTCATTCTTTTCGTGTGTCCATACCTCTACGTCTAGATGCCTCCTTCCTGCCCTGAGTGGCTCTCATTTTACTATATCTTTAAACTTCTCATTTCTCATCTTGTCCATTCTTGCCATTGCTATCCTGCTCCTCAGATATTTCATTTCACTTGCCTGTATCCTAGCCACAGCTCTCTGCCTCATTACCCAAAGTTTCAGCTGAATACGTCAGAATAGGTATATAGTACGACCTGTATATCACTCTTTTTTTTCTCTGAGACACATCCTTCCTCCAAACCAGGCTTCTGACACTTTTCAGGAACGCTCCTGCTTGTCTCCCACGCTCTATTATTTCCTTATCATTTCTTCCACTTTCCTCTATGATATTTCCCATTTACTCGAAACTCTTCACCTTCCTAAGCCGTTCCCCTCCAAACATCATTCCTCTCGTAGGTCTTCCCTTCTTTCTAATTGTGATCACTATCTCACTCTTTTCGGCATTAAATATAATTCCATATTGTTCCACCTCACCTTCCCATGCATCTAGCTGTGCCTGGATACCCTCTTCCATTCCTCCCCAGACTAACAAATCATCTGCAAGCATCATCACTTTAATTTTCCCTTCCCCAGTTTTCTTCGCCACTTTTTTTTCATTTGCTCGTCCATCACTACAATGAAGAGCAAAGGTGACAGAGCATATCCTTGTCTTAATCCACTTTTTGCTCAAACCAATTTGTTCTCTCTCCCGCTTTCTGCACACACGATCAGATGCTTTCTCAACATCCAAGAAGGCCATGAGTAAATCTTTACCCCACTCAAGATGATGCTCTTGTAATTGTCTCGCGGCGAATATAAGGTCTAATGTGAACCTTCCTGATTTGAAACCATACTGCTCTTCTCTTAACTTTTCTTCCACCCTGCCTCTGGTTCTATTTACCAGAATCTTCTCAAATACCTTCGAACAGTGACATATGAATGTGAGTCCCCTATACTTCTTAAAATCTTTCATATTCCCGTTCTTGAAGATGAGTATGATTATTCCCCTTGGTGCAGTTAGGAGCGCGCAGCTATGAGCTCGCATCCGGGAGATAGTGGGTTCGAACCCCACTGTCGGCAGCCCTGAAGATGGTTTTCCGTGGTTTCCCATTTTCAGACAACGCAAATGTTGGGGCTGTACCTTAATTAAGGCCACGGCCGCTTCCTTCCCATTCTTAGGCCTTTCCTGTCCCATCGGCCCCATAAGACCTATCTGTGCCGGTGCGACGTAAGCAAATAGAAAAAATTCCCCTTTTTCGAGTCTTCAGGGGTCTGTTGTTGGGTAATTATGTTTTTAAAGTTTACTTTATTATCCTTGTAATGTTAAACCTATAGTACTGTAAGCCGCATTGTTAAGCACTAAAGATATTTAAGTTGTGTATGAAATTGTGTATGATGATACTGGATGTTAAACTAATAGTATTTCATGTAATATTTTCTTTCCAAGGAATTGCTTGTTGTACCCTTGTTGTTGTTGTTGTTGGGTAATTGTATTTAAATTTATTATCACACACCTGTAAGTGAGCATTGCCACTGGGATATTTCCCAATTGCAATGTATTTGTTAATAATAATAATAATAATAATAATAATAATAATAATAATAATAATAATAATAATTGTACCGGTTGGTACACCTATACGCCGCACATTTGAATTTCCCGCCGTAAAGTACTTCTCTACTGGAGAAACCCTGAACTTTAACAACTGAACTAACTCTACTGGTTATCAGAAGATGTCACTGTGTTTTTGATTTGCTTTGGTTTTCCATTGATCAAGAAGTGTGGACATTCCCTAACAGATGTCTCTACCAAAAACTATGATAACGCCTTCTTGGAGAAATGATGTATTCATAAGTTTTGTCTTTACTAAATTTTGTTCTGTCTTTTGTGGGTTGGCAATATTAAGCTTTCTTCCCGCCTGTTTTGAATATCACCACTTCTAAAATTCTGTAAATAATTTTCCACCAATAAGGTGTTTCTTTATCGATTTGTATGTAACTTTTGCGGCCAACCAATAAAAATTGAGTGGGTGTGTCTACTCATTCCTGAAAGGTCTCGAATTTTCCACGAGGGTATAAAACTGCTGATTTTCTTGTCTCCGGGCCACTCGTATAACATCTTGCTCTGTGTGTGAATATGTAGCAGGGGGCGGGAAGCGCCTCTTTCTTCAAGCAGCAGCTCTTCAACAAGGTAATGGCCGTTTAACATCTTTATTTCTTGCTACCTCAGCAGTTTAATTCTCGGGAAAGGTTCGAAACCTTTAATATGTAAACTATTAAACATGTAAACCCTTTTCCTGGTAAACTTCAGATTTCTTGAACTTTAATTCGGGGACAGAGAGTGCTTTACCCTCTCGAGCTCCCCTTCATTTGAAATTGAGGTGACTACGTTTTTGTGACCGTTTCTTCTCTTCCTTAATGTATTAAAGTTTTCTCATACGAGTCACCTCCCTAGCTTGGGATTAGCCCCTGTGTATCGGCCTAGCGCCACTTAGGTTTTAAAATGTGTATTTAGGTGTGCAAGTTCACGCCTCCAGTCCTTTCTGCACTTTGGGCCAGTAACTTAACGATGTTTTTTCTTCATGCGAAGGCCCTGTAGGTTGGATACAAATACCCCTGTTTCTTTGTAAGTGTGCCTTGAGGTCAGTTAGAAGTAAAGTTTGTTGTGGCCTTTGATAGGCTTTTCAAATTGAGAGCAGGTCAGCTCTTTCTAGTATTTTGGAAGGTGCCTCTAGGAGGCTTGACATTACTAAACTGTTGCTTTCTTTGTAAAGTTGCATTGTACTTGATTTTCTTTGTTTCACCTAGTGGAAATTGTTAATTGTTAAAATTGTTATCAGTTGAACATATAACCTTTATTTAAATTTTAAAATTCATCTTTCGGACTTGTAGTTAGACCCATTCCAGCCCGCACCTTCTTTCACCTCTGCTGTTCCACAGATACCTCGGAACAAGTGCTAGCAGAGCGTGGTTGAATGGGTCTTAATTTAGCCCCTTTTGACGGCTAATCATTGCTTTTGATTCGAACTGTAACAATTTTCTCCGTCGCTGGAATTTGTCGGTTTTTCTAAATTTGTAAAGTGTCTGTCATCATGTCCGGCCCTCGCGATGTCCTCCATCCCGGCTATTTGCGCAAGGAGGAATTAATCTATGAATTAGCTATTAGAAATGTTCCGTCTGGAGGCACGGTTGCGGCCGATACCACTAAGCTTAAAGATTCCCTTGAATTGCCTATTACCATCCCAACTTTGGGAGAGAAAGATATTGATGATGCTCTCTCCACGATCACTGATAATGCCACTGAGCTAGCATCTGTAGTTAGTTTTTTGAAGGGGGTGATCCATCACCTAATGAGCTCAAACGTGTACAAGCTAGATTGTACCATTTTTCCAATAGAGTTAGTGATCTATTGTCTCCTAAGTTGAGTGACATTCAAGGGAAAGAGGCTAGTGCTCTTCTCGAAGACCTTTCCAAATTGTCCAGTAAGGTTAGCCTATTGTTAACTGGGGCAGTCCCTCCCAAAACCGACCAACCCGCTCTGGTAAACGTAGTTAGCGAGGAAGAGTCTTCTAAAGGAGAATAAAATAGGAAATCTGTAGGAGCTCAACAAACCTCTGCCCCATTATACAAATGAATCTGAACGTCGTACCTCGTTGAATAATGCACCTTCTGAATCTGCTTCTCCGCCGCTTAGGCCTCTACCTACTATGTCACCTGGCTTCAGCAGTTTACCCCATCCTTTAGCAATGTTGCTCAGAGGTATTTCTAAGTTGTCTGTAAACTCTATCAGTGATGTTATTTCATTCTTAAGGTTTTTTTGTTGAATTCCAAGATCATGCTCTTGTTTTTTCTCTTTCTCCGTGTCAAATTCTGCAGATTATTTATCCCTATTCTGTTGGTGTTCCCTCGGACAAAATAGTAAGAGCCATTGCTGAACAATCATCTATCGAAGACTTCCACGCCCATTTGTTAGCTAACTTTATTCCGGCTAGGGCAAGGTCATCTCTAATACAGAAGTACTATTATAGTGTACAGCGGTTGGATGAAAACTTGGCAGACTTCATCCAAGGTATTAAGTTCTACACTAGAGTCTTTGCTCTCCATTTTCCCGAAGATCAAATTTTTCAGGTTATTGTAGAAGGAATTTCACCATCTTACAGGTCATATTTGTGCTTTGCGTCGCGTCCGCAAACTTTTGCCGAGTTGGAAGCTATGGCTGTTTCAGCCGAAGGGGTTAGATATGCCGACACCTTACGTGTCGCGATGGAGCCCCCTCCTTCATTTTGTAATCCTCGGCCTCCACCTCGCCGACCCGTCACACCCCGTAAATGTTATGCTTGCAGGTCGCCAGACCATCTTCGGAACAAGTGTCCGTTGATCAAATCTAGCGGGACAAGGAAGGGAGCAGGGTCATCTCAAGGATGTTTTAAATGCGGCGCTTTCTCCCATATTGCCAAAAATTGCCCGAATTCGAATAGCACTCCCTCCTGCTCAACTTCGGGTGCAACTTCCACCAAAAATCATAAGTGACTAGTGGCTCCGGCTGAGTCGGCAGATTTATCTTTTCAAGGCTCAGCCCAGGTTAAATCCGACAAAAATTCAGGAAAAAGTCAGAAATGTTCTACATTACCATTTGAATGTCCCAAAGAATGTCTTAGGATTGCGGCGGATTCCCCCGCACCTGTTCCATTTCTCAAAATTGAATTGAATAATGAACCTGTAACAGCTCCATTAGATTCTTGCAGTGTGTGTTCCATTATTTCGGCCTGTGGTACTCCAAATTGAAATCTGTTTGTAAACTTCCTGATTATTGTTCGTCTTTGGTACAACGCGTTTCGGCAAACTCCTCCCCATTAGAAATTTTAGGTTTCCTGTATGCCAAAATTGGTATTTCTAAATTTACTTGGAAAGTTAAACTGTTTGTGGCTAACCACTTGTCTTGCCCCATTATATTGGGAGCGGATTTCATGACTCACACCGGTCTAGTGCTCGACCTTCAGAGCAAGTCGTGCACTTTCAAGTTTGCTTGTAGTTTCAAAATCCCCTTGTTAACATGTAGTTCTGTATCGTTCATCTGTTTCGCCTACCCAGGATGAGATGTTGTTAGACCTTAGACATCTACCTGAGGAGCAGGCTGATAGTATTCGCAAGTTGTGTCAGTCGTTTCCAGAAGTTTTTCTGATACTCTGTGTGTTACTGACCTCATTGAATACAAGATTGAGGTTACGGATTCGATTCCAGTCCGTTTTCCACCTTATAGGCTATCTCCACCTAAAATGAAGGCTTTGAAGGAAATCACAGATCAGATGTTGAAAGATGGCATAATTCGGCCCTCTAAGTCGGCGTATTCATCGCCTATTTTCCTTGTTCCGAAACCTCAAGGTGGCTTCAGGCCTGTGATTGATTATAGGGCTCTCAATCGGAAGGTGGTGTTACAATCTGTGCCCCTTCCAGACCTTCACTCTTGTTTTTCATGGTTCCGAAAGGCTAAACTCTTCACCATCATAGACCTCAATCAGGCTTATAACCAGATCCCTCTGGCGGAAGAATCTAAACATCTTACAGCGTTTGCCACTGATTGGAACTTGTATGAATACAACCGCGTGCCTTTCGGGCTCCCCACGGGAGCAACTGTGCTTACGAGACTGCTAGATAGGGTCTTCTCCGACATCAAATTTGAGTATATATACCATTATCTTGATGATGTCGTCGTATTTTCTGAGACCTTTGAAGAACACCTAGATCATCTGAAAGAGGTCCTTAATCGCCTTCGTAAGGCAGGGTTAACTGTGAAGTTATCTAAGGTTGCCTTTGCTAAACCTTCCATGTCATTCCTAGGGCATATTGTGTCACCCGATGGTGTCGCAGTGGATCATTCTAGAACACAGGCAATCCGTGATTTCAAACCTCCCAAGGACATAATGTATTGCCAGGTTCATAGGCATGGTGAACTTCTTCAGGAAATTTATTCCAAATTTCGCTAATAGAGCGGCACCCTTGAACTTACTCCGCAGGAAAGGCGTCAAATTTGAGTGGGAGCCTTCTCAACAAGCCGCTTTCGAAGACCTCAAATTAGCTCTTTGTAACGCTCCTGTTCTTGCTATGCCTAATTTCTCGAAGAAATTCATCGTCCAAACCGACGCGTCGTCTTCGGTGGTAGCTGCAGTCCTTCTTCAAGAGACTGAACTAGGGAGGTGACCCATCGCCTATGCCTCGAGGACATTATCGGCCCAAGAATACAAGTATTCCATCTATGAACTTCAGGGTTGGGCTGTCTTATTTGCTCTAGAAAAGTTCCGCCTCTATCAGGAACACGTCAAGTTCGACTTGGAAACGGATAACCAAGCCTTAAGCTGGGTCTTAGCTAGGCCGCGTCGTACTGGTCGCATAGCCCACTGGGCCATCAGAATTTATGCCTTTCAATTTGATGTCAGGCATACAAGAGGTACCGAAAATGTTGTGGCAGACGGACTTAGCCGTATGTTTTCTAAAGATATAGAGACCTCTGAACAGGAAGACAGTTCTTCACTTCCCGAGTCCATATCGCCTAGTGTAAATGCCATTCAATTGATGCCCCCATGTTATTTAGGGATATTGAAAAATATCAATGTGAAGATCCAGTGCTGGCTCCTATTATGGAAACCCTTTCTTCTGGGGAACATGTCGTTCCATATGTATTGAGGAATGGTGTTTTATGTTGCCCGTCGGGGCATAAGAAGATGAAAGTTGTGGTTCCAGCTGTTCTCGTGCCCATGATCTTCAAGTACTATCATGAGACCCCATTAGGGGGGCATTTAGGCATCTTTAAAACTCGAGAAAAGATCAGAGAAATGTTCATCTGGAAAGGTATGGACGGCGAAATTCGTGAATTAGTAAAAGCTTGTAAATCTTGTTGGCTTAGTAAACCCACCATGTTCACTAAGCTAGGCCTATTGTCTTCTCACCAAGCGTCGCGCCCCATGGAACTTCTTTACATCGACTACGTAGGACCCTTCCCCCAGTCAAAGGGGAATGCCAACAAGTTCATCCTTGTGTGTGTAGATGGCTTCAGTAGATTCTCATGGTTATTTCCGACTAAGCTGGCTGCCGCTCAGTCCACCATTTCTTGTTTAAATTCAGTCTTCGCTTCTTTTGGTCCGTGTCAATATATTGTTTCTGATAATGCTAAAGCTTTTACCTCCAATCTCTTCCGTAAATTCTGTTTTGATCTGTCCATCTCTCATGTGACTACTTCTGCTTACTATCCTCAACCATCTCTAGCTGAACGGGTCAATCGTAATCTGAGGTCGGCTCTTATTGCCTATCATCATGATGATCATTCTAGGTGGGAGACGTCCTTGCATTGGTTAGCTTTCGCTTTAAATTCGGCGGTTCACGAATCTCGTAAGTTTACTCCAGCTTCCTTGATGTTTAAGTTTGTTCCCAACACGCCGCTCTCTAACCTTTGGTCTCTTAGTGATATTCTACCGGAGACAATAGATCCAGATAATATTAGAGATCTTTGGAAGAAGGCTAAGGCCAATCTTAAAGTGTCTCATGAAAAGGTTAGGGAAAGATATCATCGTGGACGGAGGCCCACCAATTTGAAGGTAGGAGACCAAGTTATGATCAAGAACTTTGTTCCCACGGGCAAGCTTGCCCCCAGATTTCATGGGCTGTGCATTATTTTAGATTTTCTTACGCCGGTCACATTGCTAGTGAGTAATCCAGCCACCGAGAGGATCTTTAGGGCACATCTGTCTCAGGTGAAACCTGTGTAATATCATAGTTAGCCACCTATGCTTTGCAATGGTGTAAAGGTTATATTTTGTCGTTCTCCGTGGCCTTCTGCCCCAATTAATTTTATGGTTATTGATATAAGCATTTCTGTACAACCTTCCCCATAGTTACTCTGCTGTCCTGTCAATACGGCCATTACCACGCTCCCGTCTCCTGCTAAACCACACCAGTGGCAAAATAAAATAAAGTTTCCACGCCGCTGGCTCCTCCGCCTCACCACAAAGACAGTACCCTAAAACATTAATGTCCAACGCAAATTCTGCCGCCGAGATCTTACTGTTTCAGTGACCCCGGAGCCGTGCGGCGGCGTACAGCCACTGAGGTGGGGGTACGGGCCCACTCCACTCCAGTGAGGCCAACCAGTGTACCGCGAGCCGGAGCCCTCCTTCCGGCCAAGGCTGATGTGCGGCGCAAGCTACTCGAGGACTGTAAACAAACTTTGCATCTGCGGCGTGCTTCACCACGACTACCCCTCTCATAGTAGCGGGAGAGGTGTATCTCAGGGTACTTGAGGGGTCCGGGCGACCTCGGCTGGACACTGGCAGCGGCGGCTGGTCTAGCCGTCAGAATTACCACAGTGTACATTGCTGGTTACAACAAAGGAACTCTAAAGTTGGTGCTTAAATAATTTCTACAAATCTACTTTTAAAAAATGTGAAAATTTTCCTTTTGGTAACGTCTCCAATATTCTTCTACAAATCAATTTCAACCTCTAATAACTCTTCCAAGAATTTTCAACAAGCTATTGGCAAGGAATCAGAAAATGTTGATCAAACACAAAAGACTTTGAAAATTTGTTTTTCTCCAAGATTCATCTGCTATTCAGAAAAAAAACTTTTTCATCGATTAATGTGACGTCAAATGTTTTTAAACACATCTAATTACAAGGAAGCTGGAATCCAATTAATTTTGAAATATGGACATTTTTGTTGAAAACAACCTTTGTTAATGAATTTTTTCTGTATCACCCCCTTGGAAGGACTTTGGGGGGGGGGCTGTACCGGTTGGTACACCTATTCGCCGCACATTCGCCGTAAAGTACTTCTCTACTGGAGAAACCCTGGATTTTAACAACTGAACTAACTCTACTGGTTATCAGAAGATGTCACTGTGTGTTTTTGATTTGCTTTGGTTTTCCATTGATCAAGAAGTGTAGACATTCTCTAACAGATGTCTCTACCAAAAACTATGATAACGCACTCTGGTGTAAAGGAATGAACCTTCTTGGAGAAATGTTGTATTCATAAGTTTTGTATTTACTAAATTTTGTTCTGTCTTTTGTCGGTTGGCAATATTAAGTTTTCTTCCCGCCTGTTTTGAATATCACCAATCCTAAAATTCTGTAAATAATTTTCCACCAATAAGGTGTTTCTTTATCGATTTGTATGTAACTTTTGCGGCCAACCAATAAAAATTGAGTGGGTGTGTCTACTCATTCCTGAAAGGTCTCGAATTTTCCACGAGGGTATAAAACTGCTGATTTTCTTGTCTCCGGGCCACTCGTATAACATCTTGCTCTGTGTGTGAATATGTAGCAGGGGGCGGGAAGCGCCTCTTTCTTCAAGCAGCAGCTCTTCAACAAGGTAATGGCCTTTTAACATCTTTATTTCTTGCTACCTCAGCAGTTTAACTCTCGGGGAAGGTTCGAAACATTTAATATGTAAACTATTAAACATGTAAACCCTTTCCCTGGTAAACTTCAGTTTTCTTGAACTTTAATTCGGGGATAGAGAGTGCTTTACCCTCTCGAGCTCCCCTTCATTTGAAATTGAGGTGACTGCGTTTTTGTGACCGTTTCTTCTCTTCCTTAATGTATTAAAGTTTTCTCATACGAGTCATCTCCCTAGCTTGGGATTAGCCCCTGTGTATCGGCCTAGCGCCACTTAGGTTTTAAAATGTGTATTTAGGTGTGCAAGTTCACGCCTCCAGTCCTTTCTGCACTTTGGACCAGTAACTTAACCTGATGTTTTTTTCTTCATGCGAAGGCCCTGTAGGTTGGGTACAAATACCCCTGTTTCTTTGTAAGTGTGCCTTGAGGGCAGTTAGAAGTAAAGTTTGTTGTGGCCTTTGATAGGCTTTTCAAATTGAGAGCAGGTCAGCTCTTTCTAGTATTTTGGAAGGTGTCTCTAGGAGGCTTGACATTACTAAGCGGGAGCAAGGCCTCCATGTAATTAAGGGTTTTCTGCCCTTTGGTATTTTGTGGTTGTGAGCTGAGTGCTCAAGGATTGATGAATGTGGGCCCGTAGCCCCGAATTTGTAAAGACCCCTTAACTGGTGCTTTCTTTGTAAAGTTGCATTGTACCTGATTTTCTTTGTTTCACCTAGTGGAAATTGTTAATTGTTAAAATTGTTATCAGTTGAAAATATAATTTATTTAAATTTTAAAATTCATCTTTCGGACTTGTAGTTAGACCCATTCCAGCCCGCACTTTCTTTCACCTCTGCTGTTCCACATATACCTCGGAACAATAATAATAATAATAATAATAATAATAATAATAATAATAATAATAATAATAATACCGGGGGTACACTTTCTCCGTCCCCTTGAACTGCGCGCCTTCTAGTGGGCCATCTGTGCTGTGAGTCCTAAACTATGTATCACTAGATACTGAGACCTTTAACCTTTAGAAGTCTCTACTATCGACCTATATGCCCCCTCTGGCGGGATTACGGACAATTACCTATTACAGAAATTTTCATTTTCAGTGTTTGTAAACCTCCTGTGTTTGTAGACTGTTTTTTTATGTGCTAAGGTTATCAGCAATTCTATGGCTTCCTTCTTCCTTAGTTATTAACCAATCAGAAATTTTTGTAGATATTTCTCTAGACATGTGTACAGGCATTATGCCTAGCTCAAGAGTGTTCGGGAACTTTCCCCTCTGAGATACTATAAAAGCTGGGCGCTTTAGGGCCGTATTGGCATCTTCATCGCTCTGGTCTAGTATGTGAATACGGCGTATTTTAGAAGGCAGGGGCAGCCTTGCCGTCGTTGGAAGGCCCAACAACTCAAGGTAATGGCAGACAATCTCTTAACATGTGATGGCTCCAGTTAAATAACTTGAGGGGCAGGTTTCATTCTTGATTAATGAAAATTTCTAAAATAACCGTTTAAATGTAAATTTTTGGTAAGTCTTTGTTCAAATCCTTGCTGGGAAACATGCAATTTAGGTAATAAAGAGTGTTCACCTTCTGTTAATTCTCATTCAACTTGGTATGTGGTGACTAAGATTATCTAAACCTTTAAATTCTTCACTCTACTTTGGTACTAATTAATATTTCAAATCTAGTCACCCCGCTGTAGCATAGGCTTAGCTTCTGCAAACTTCCGGCCATAAGCCCATTTAGGATTTTAAGTGTATTTTAAAATGGAGTGCAAGTGTTTCGCCTCTTTGCCTTTTGTTCATGGCCAATCGTCTTAACCTTTTGTTTTGAACATTAAGGCCATTTAGAATGGGCACTCATTGCCCCTGTTCAAATTGTCAATATTTATGGACGAGTGTGTAACAGACTGTCGATGAAATGACAGTAAATACAGATTTTTAAGTATATAAGGTGTAAATTTTGTTAGAAACTTGTGTCCTTGAGAGGCTGGACTGTAGTAGATGATGATGATGCTTGTTGTTTAAAGGGGCCTAACATCTAGGCCATCATCCCAAATGGTACGAAGTGTAATGACAATTTAAAAGCTCAAACTCATCCACTGACCAGAATAAAAATATGAAGAAGAATGAATGGATGGATATGAATTTAAAACAATCAGTGTATCCGACCCAGAAACTACCATAAAGAATAGTATTACTGACCAAGGGACTGCTTCTAACGCACAATCCTGAATCGAGGATGCATGCTTTGTCTAAAGGGGTCCAAAATCCAAGTTAAAGGCTCCTCATAATGGTACCGGTACTTATCGCTAGTAAAGTACTAATCAAAAGTAGCGTAGCTTCACGGTGTTCCACACTGCATGGTACTACTCACAAACATTGTGCGTCGCACAGGTAACGCAGACCTATGGTGTTTCTCACATAATGGTGCCACTCATAGGCAACACAAACCCATGGTGTTTCTCACATAAGTGTACTAATCATGGGCGCCGGTATTCCCGTGGTATTTTTCATATAGTGGGTACTAATCACAGACAATGCAGACCCACGGTGTCGCTCATATAATGGTACTAATCACAGGCAACGCCCAGACCCGTAGTGTTTCTCATAATGGTACTAATCACGGGTACTTGAAACCCACAGTGAACCACTCTCTGCTGCTTAGTAATCACACTCCTATTGTGTACCTAACATAGTAGTACTACTCGCAACTAAAGGCAACCCATGGTGTTCCCCGCGTGATGGTACTAATCACAAGTAATTTCATGGTTCTAATACAGTTATCCCTTGGTCGCCCCTTTTAGTCGCCTCGTACGACAGGCAAGGGATACCGTGAGTGTATTCTTCGTCTGCGCACCCACCCACAGGGTGGTATACAGAGAGAAAAAATGAAAAAGAAGGGATCCGTCACTTTGAAAAATGAAGTAACGGATGAAGAAAGGCAAGGGCCATGAAGGGCGTGATTTTTTTTTTTTTTTGCTAGTTGCTTTACGTCGCACCGACACAGATATGTCTTATGGCGACGATGGGACAGGGAAGGGTTAGGAGTGGGAACGAAGCGGCCGTGGCCTTAATTAAGGTACAGCCCCAACATTTGCCTGTTGTGAAAATGGGAAACCACGGAAAACCATTTTCAGCGCTGCCGACAGTGTGGTTCGAACCTACTATCTCCCGAATACTGGATACTGGCCGCACTTAAGCGACTGCAGCTATCGAGCTCGGTAGGGCGTGAAATTGAAAGACCCCTAGGCCTCGAATGCTCTAATAACGTCGGGGTCGGAAAAAACAAGAGTTGACCAAGGGAGGTCGGGCAGGATAGATGAAAGTGAGAAGCCTGATAAACGTAAGTGGAAGCAATGCCAGCACTCAGCTAAGGGCCCCACGGTCGCCAACCCACGCAGCCAAGTTGAGAGCTACTGGGGCCCCTTTTAGTCGCCTCTTACGACAAGCACGTATACCGTGGTTGTATTATTCATCTGCGTCCCCCACCCACATGGGGTGGACTGTAGTAACTTTTGGAGCACAGTCTCCTAGAATGACAATGAGTGGAGCAAACATGCTCTTGTAAAAGTGTACCTGTTTTGAGCTAGATTGCTCAACCCTTGCAAGTTATTGTGCCAATAATTTTCTCTATTGTACCCTTGCAAGTTATTGTGCCAATAATTTTCTCTATTGTACCCGATTTTGACTTTAAGTCATCGTTATTATGGGAGCTGGAAAGCTCATCTTTAACTGTTATTTGCTGTTGCTTATTCACAGTACCTAATCAAATTTTATACTCAGAAAAAGAATAAAGAAAATTTCAGAATTTAGTGCTGTGACTTATGCTCTGATCTTTTCACTGTCCACACATTCAGCCCCAGGCGCTTCTTACACCTCTGTGAACCACGGAAACCCCGGAATACGTGGTAGCAGAGCGTGGTTGAATGGGTCTGGACAAAACCCCTTTTGACGACTTTTCTCAAAATTCGAAATTGAACGCTAGAACTGTTTCTGTTTTGTGATTTTACAAAATTTGTCAATTTTTCATTCATTTTTGTCTGGCGCTAGAGAGGTTCTTGCTCCTTGGTATTTGCACAAGGAAGAACTCATTTATGAATGATCAATTAGAAAGGTTCAGTCTGGTGGCACGGTTGTAACAGACGCATCTAGACGTAAAGATTCTTTGGAGTTGCCCATTAGTATTCCGGTGTATGGAGATACATTGGTGACGCTTTATTCTGATCGCGACTAACATTATTGAACTTGCCTCTGTTCTCAGGTTTTTGATGGAGGTGAACCCTCCGGTAACAAAATTAAACGTGTTCAAGCTAGGTTATTTCATTTTTACAATAGAGTGGAGGACCTAATGCCTCTGAAATTTAACGATGAACATTCTAGTATGGCTAACTCCCTAGCTTAACATATTTCTGAGTTGTCTAATAAAGTTAGTCAATTCCTATTCGGGTCTGCGAGTGGAAAGAATGACTACGCTGTCCCATTAGATGTCCATACAGAAGAGGACCCTAATAAATCATCTGAGAGTGGGGAATCGATTAACCCACAACAAGCTTTTGCCCTATTCGAACAAGTAATCCACAACATCTTCCTCTTTTTTATCAGTAACCCCGCTTTCAAACCTCCTCAACCTCCGGCGCACTCTCCGGTCATATTACCAGGGTTTAGTAGTTTACCTCACCATTTAGCCATGTTGCTTAAGGACATTTCGAAATTCTTGGTTAATTTTACTAATGATGTTATAGCATTCCTAAGATTTCTGGTAAAATATCAGGACCATGCCTTAGTGTACGCTCTCTCGCATTCACAAATCTTAAGATTATTTACCCCTACTCTGTTGGTGCTCTCTCAGATAAGATAGTCAAAGCTATAGTGGAAAGGAGTACCATCGACACTTTTCATGCCCATCTATTAGTAGATTTTATCTCTGCAAAAGCTTCGTCATCTTTAGTTCAAAAATATTACTTCCGAGTCCAAAGGCTAGATGAAAATCTAGCAAACTTCATACAAGACCTTAAATTCTACACCAGAGTGTTTGCATTGCATTATCCGATAGGACAAATAGTATAGACAATTATTGAAGGGATTTCTCCATCTTACAGATCATATTTATGTTTGCTTTCCGTCCGCAAACGTTTGCTGAACTTGAGGTTATGTCCGTGTCCACGGAAAGAGTAAGATACGCAGATACTCTGCGAGTCGCTAGGGAACCACCACCGTCTTCTAATAGTTCTCGGCCACCAACTCACCGAACCTCCTCTCCCCGCAAATGTTATGCGCGTCGATCGGCGGACCATCTTAGGAATAAGTGTCCTCTTATAAAAACTAATATTCCTAGAAATGGAGCAGGGTCTTCTTAAGGATGTTTCAAATGCGGGTCGTGACTCTCACACCTCGCTAAAAGCTGTAACCCATCTAATAGCACACTTTCTTTCACTAATTCTGGTTCTACCTCCGCTAATCTAAGCGATTGAAAATGACTAGCGTGCCCGGCTGAGTCATTACTGTCAGCTTCTCAAGGCTCAGTCCACTTCAATTCGAGCATCGAATTTTCTGAGGAGGGAAGGCCGTCTAAAACATATTTTGAATGTCCTAGAGAAGTCTCAAACTTGCCTCTGAGACCCCAAAATTCTGCCCGTCCTCAAAATTGAAATAAATAATGAACCGGTCACGGCCCTTTTACATTCAGGAAGTGTTGGCTCCATTATTTCAGAAGAATGGTATTCCAAATTAAATGTTTGTTTTTAAATTTATTTATGAATATATTTCTTCTTTTGTAAAATGTGTTTCGGCGAATTCTTCCCCTCTAGATATTTTGGAATTTATTCAGACTAAAATGTGTATTTGTTGCTAAAAACCCGTCATGCCCTGTGGTAGTAGGGACGTCATATTTCGGACTTGTGTTCGATCTTCAAAGTAAATCCAGCACATTCCAATTTAAGGGTAATTTCCATATACCCTCTTTTGAAATGTAGTTCTGCACCGTCTTCTATGATTTCGCCTACCCAGCGTGAGATGTCGTTGACCTTAGACATCTACCTGAGGATCACGCTGATTGCATTCGGAAATAATGTCAGTCATTTTCCGATGTGTTTTCGGAAAATTCTTGTGTGACTGATTTAATCGAATACAAGATCCAGGTGCCGGATTCAGTTCCTGTAAGGTTTCCTCCATATAGGCTATCTACACTTAAAATTAAGACCCTCAAGGAATTCATACATCAAATGTTGAAGGATGGTATCATTCGACCTTTAAAGTCAGCGTATTCTTCACCCATTTTTCTGGCACCAAAACCTCAAGGTGGCTTTAGGTCATTAAATCGTAAGATTGTATTACAATCATTATCCCTACTGACTTGCATTCACGTTTTTCTTGGTTCCGTAAGGCTAAGTTTTCACCATTCTAGATCTTAACCAAGCATATAATCAGATACTCTGGCGGAACAATCTAAACATCTGACTGCCTGCCTTCGTTACCGACTGGAATTTGTATGAATACAACCGCGTGCCTGTCGGGCTCCCCACTGGCGCGGCTGTTCTTACTAGGCTACTAGATAGGGTCTTCTCCGACATTAAATTTGAATATCTATACTATTATCTAGATGATGATATTTTCCCTGAGACCTTTGAAGAACACTTAGCTCATCTAGGGGAAGCTCTAAATCGCCTTCATAAGGCTGGATTGACAGTCAAGTTGTCGAAGGTATCGTTTGCTAAACCATCTATGTCCTTCTTAGGGCATATTGTATCACCTGACGTAGTTTTAGTCGATCATTCCAGAACGCATGAAATTCGTAACTTTAAGCCTCCCAAAGATGTTAAAGAGGTTGATAGATTCATCGGCATGCCCCAACTTTGCTAATAGGGCGGCACCTCTAAATCATCACCGTAGGAAGTGGGTCAAGTTTGAATGAGGTCCTTCGCAGCAAGCTGCGTTCGAGGTTTTTGAAATGAGCTCTATGGAAAGCCCCAGTCTTGACAATCCCAGATTTCTCCAATAAATTCACTGTACAGACAGCCGCCTTGCCGTCTGCGGTCGCTGCAGTTTTCTTCACGAATCTGATGTCGGAAGGTGGCCAACTGCCTATGTGTATAGAACCTTGTCATCTCAAGAAGCTAAGTACTCCATATACGACTTTGAAGTAGAGACCACCGGGCGAGTTGGCCGTGCGCGTAGAGGCGTGCGGCTGTGAGCTTGCATCCGGGAGATAGTAGGTTCGAATCCCACTATCGGCAGCCCTGAAAATGGTTTTCCGTGGTTTCCCATTTTCACACCAGGCAAATGCTGGGGCTGTACCTTAATTAAGGCCACGGACGCTTCCTTCCAACTCCTAGGCCTTTCCTATCCCATCGTCGCCGTAAGACCTATCTGTGTCGGTGCGACGTAAAGCCCTTAGCAAAAAAAGAAGTAGAGACCGACAATCAGACTCTGAGCTGGGTTTTGGCTAGGCGCGGTCGTACCGGGCGAACCGCCTGTTGGGCTATTCGAATTTATGCATTTCAGTTTGACGTGCGACACATTCGGGGATACAAGAATGTGGTCACCGATGGCTGTTTTCTGGTGATATCGATGATGCTGACTCGGAGGAAAGCCCTTCAGCTTCTATGTCTATACCTCCTAGTATAAATGCCATTTTGACTGCTGCCCCGATGCTATTTAACGATATAACAAAACATCAACGTGAAGATCTGGTGCTGGCTCCTATTATGGAAACCCTTCCTTGTAGGGAACATGTTGTCCCTTATGTTCTGAGGAATGTGGTTCTGTGTTTCCCTTCGAGGCAAGATCAGAAGATGAAAATTGTTGTTCCAGCTGTCAATGTGTCTATGATTTTCAAGTATTACCACGAGACCCCCATTAGGAGGACATCTGGGCATCTTCAAAATTAGAAAGAAGGTAAGAGAAATGTTTATCTGGAAGATTAACTATGGCAAGATTAGGGAGCTGGTTAAAGCATGTAAAACTTGTTACATTAGCAAGCCCACATTGCCTGCTAAGGTAGGGCTATTGACATCACACCAAGCATCTCGCTCTATGGAGCGATTGGACACAGATTATGTCGGGCCTCTCCCTCAATCTAAAGGGAGTGGGAATAAATTCATTCTTGTATGTGTGGATGGTTTCACACAGTTCTCATGGCTGTTTCCGACTGGGCTTGCCACCGCGCAGTCCACTATTTCTTGCCTCAATACTATTTTTTTGCATCTTTTGGACCTTGTCAATATATTGTTTATGATAACGCCAAGGCGTTCACCCCTAATGTATTTCGTAAATTTTGTTTCGATCTATCCATCTCACATGTCACAACGTCAGCATACTACCCACAGCCATCTCTAGCTGAACGGGTTAATCGTAATGTTCGATCTGCCCTGATTGCTTTCCACCACGAAGATCATTCTCGTCGGAACACTTCACTGCACTGGTTATCATTTGCTTTTAACTCGGCTGTTCACCTGACACAAGTTTTCTCTCGCATCTCCTATGTTTAAGTTTGTTCCGAACACCCTATCGTCCAATTTGTGGTCAATTAATGAGCTTTTATCAAAGACAATAGACCCAGATAATATCAGGGATCTGTGGAGAAAGGCCAAAAATAATCTTTAAGCCTCTCATGAGAAAATAAGAGAGAAATATGATCGTGGACAAAGACCCACCAATTTAAAAGTTCGAGATCAAGTCATGGTTGAAAGCTTCGTTCCAGTAGGCAAGCTTACCCCCACATTTCATGGACCTTGTGTAATATTAGATTTTCTAACTCCTGTCACCCTCTTGGTGAGTAACCCTGAAACAGAGAGGATTATTCGCGTTCATCTGTCTCAAGTAAAACCTGTGTGAACAATGTTGCCCTTCAGTATAGGACACCAAGTGATGGCATTGCCAATTTAATTATATTTGTTTCCTTAGCATCTTATTAGTTTTAAGTTTTGGGCAAGCAAATTTAAATAAGGAGACCTTCTGCCCCTGTTGGTGGTGAAAATGTGTAGGTATTTAAGTTGTCATTTTCAATTTTGTAAAAATCATTTGTTGAAAACCTCCCCTTCAATAATTCCTTCCCTTTCTGCCATTACCGCCCCTGCTTCCAAACCTGAGCCAGAAAGTCCGTGCACTCGTCCTGCAAGCCGCCAATCTTAACTGCTCCATATACACCACAGTCTATAAACCAGTTACTGTCGCCCAGGAATTCAATTGTTACAGTGCCCTATTTTCACCTGAGACCACGTCGTGACAACTGGCGAGGGATGCCGGCACGGGGTATGAGACCGCCTCGTTCCGGCCATGTCTCCTTATTATCGGCCGACTTGGGGGCTGCCATCTTTGGGAGTAGCTTGGAAGCAGAACCCCAACCGCCCACTCCATCATTGGGCGGAGCTATGCTACTTGGTCCTTAGTAACCATCACCATAGCTACTGCTCTCAAGGTACCGGGAGAAAGATATCTGATGGTACTTGGGGGTCCAGGGGACCCATGCTGACTGACATCGCCAGTGGCGGCCGGCTGCTCTTACTGTCAACCTTGGGCATAACTAACTGGACTTCTATGACTTCGCCAACTACGTAAAGACTTCTTTCCTTTAAAAAAAAATTGAATAGACTCTCCATCAAGATACCTTCCAACTTTTCAAAAATTTCAAATGTTCTTAGATGCAAGATTTCAAAACTGTTCAGACTCTGATAAAACCTTAGGGGTTGGAGGTCTGAACCACGGGTACACTCCGTTCCGTGGAACTGCGCACTCTCTAGGCCATCTGTGCTATGTGTCCTAAACTACGTATCACTAGATACTTGGACATTTAACCTTTAGATGTCTCTACTATCAGCCTATGTGCCACCTCTGGCGGGATTACAGACAATTACCTTTTAAGGATTACAAACATAGAAAAATCCCTTAAGTGTTTGTAGTTTGTTTTTTTATGTGCTAAGGTTATCAGCACTTCTACGGCTTCCTTTTTCCTTAGTTACTAATCAATCAGGAATTTTGGTATATTTCTCTAGCCAATTAAAATTGGGGGTGTGTACAGGCATTCTGCCTAGCTCAAAAGAGTTTGGGAACTATTTCCTCTGAGATACTATAAAAGCTGGACGCTTTAGGGCCGTCGGAAAGTGGACTGTTTACTCTACAAACACCATCTCTTCTTTTATATCGGCCGGGTGACGCCACAGCTTTACTAACGCACCCTGCCGAAGCAATAAAGCATATAGACCTGACACCAAGAGGAAGTCGGCCTCCCCAATAGGTATACCTGTATCGCCCACGATGTTAACCTAGCTCTCTCCGAAGAAGACATCCTCGAGGAACTCCGTCCGACCGGCGCCGACTGTGCAGCCAGACTGTACGACAGTCCTGCACCTTCAAGAAATGTACTTCTGTATTACCCTTCGCTGGATGACTGCTACAAAGTCCTGGATAGTGGAGTGTATATCCAACGACGCCTCCTGCATCAAGTAGAACCGACTCCACCGAATATACTTGCCTAGCTGCTCGACAACACACGTGCCACGCCCACTATAGTCGCACCACAACAGCAGCATTCGCCTTCTCCTTGCAGCACCTCCCCGGCTACCAGCACGACTACCACCTTCACTCATGCTACTTCTACCGCTCCTACTACTATTACAGTGACATTCCACCCCTCCCCCTTATGACTTTCCCCCCACCCAACCCCTCCTATCCAGGATGAACAGGAAGAATCTCCCTCGCAGCCTAATGAAGAAACCGCCGCGCCAGCAGACATAGCACGTCCGCCAACACCACCACCACCGACCAACCAGAATAACGTCTTCAGCTGCGTCGCCTGCGGCGTGGACCCCAACCTACCAGCAGCAACCATCGTTCAAGAACTCCAACAGACAGGAATCCCAGTGAGAAGAGCATTTAGAATACGCAACATGGATGGACCAACGTACTTAGTACGCCCCCATCAGCCAACACCCGAAGACGCCCAACGTCTCATCACTCAAGGAATATATCTCAATGGCCGACACCACCGGGTAGAACCGTCCCGCTCTCCTCCCCAATCTATCACCCGACCTAACTCACCCCGCCAACGTTCACGTCCCCAGCCTGCACCCCCTCTTCAACCACCCAGTCCACACATCCGTTTTCCACCATCTCCACCCAGAAACCTTCCACCACCCCCACATCCATCTAAACTCTTCAGCCTTCTACTCACCTCTCTGGTAAACTTCTCATCCCTTTACTACATCCTCGCACTTCACCTTCTCCCTCAACCTCGTACAAACTTTCTTTCGTCGCATCTCCGTCCGCAATTTGGTTATAAAACGCACATGTATTTAAATCCTGTATGTATCTAAGTCAGGGTGCGAAATCGTGGGGGGGGGGGATGGGAGGGTTTTCCCCCCACCGATGATTTTATCTCAAAGGTTCTTCCCCACTAAAATTGCCGAGGGGGGATTCTTTCATTATAAAATGAGGAAAATGTAACACATATATTACTGAAATCAATATCTTTTACTGTGCATATTTTCATAAAAACATCAACAATAATACACATAAGTTAGAAATAATAGGATGACTGCCAGACCTTGAGCAATAAAACAATGCAGCGGCGGCAACTCCGCACATGCAGCCTATTTTTCATGTTTCATTCTGGCAAGTCCATCTGAAAACCGGGAATAATTTCCCATTGAACATCATCCTTGTTATAACGGAATTCAAATAAAAACATTTTAAATGTACATTTTTAAGGGGAGGGGGTAATTTACTTCCAAGGGAATTATATACCCCCTATATACTGTTTGAAATAAACACTAGTAGTTAAGCCTCATGATCCTGCTCCCCCCCACCATTTTCTTCCAATTTCGCACCCTGATCTAAGTAGCTATCTATGTCTCAATAAAGCACTGAATAACTGCACCTCCCTCAGCCAAGAGGCCAATTCTCCTACACAACTCCCTCATAAACACATCACCGTTCACCCATCTCCTTCTTCTTTCAAATCTCCTAACCCTGTATAATCTCCTGGCCAGAGAGAATGCATCACCTTCTAAGTGGCCCGCCCCTACTCCTCGGGGAGGGGAATGAAAGTATTCCCTAGGTCCTAGGGCCGTATTGGCATCTTCATCACTCCGGTCTAGTGTGTGTATATGGCATATTTTAAGAGGCAGGGGCAGCCTTGCCATTGTCAGAAGGCCCAACAACTCAAGGTAATGGCAGGCATCTCTTAACGTGTGATAGCTCCAGTTAGATGACTTGAGGGGAAGGTTTCAAACTATCTTGATTATTGTAAATTTTTAAAATAACGGTTTGAATGTAAATTTTCAGCAAGTCTGAGGACTTTGTTTAAATCCCTGCTGGGAAACATGTAATTCACCCTCTGTTAACTCCCATTCAACTTGGTATGGGGTGACTAAGATTTTCTAAACCTTTACATTCTTCACTCTGCTTTGGTACTTCATATTTTCCATCTAGTCACCCCACTGTAGTATATGCTTAGCCTCTGCAAACTTCTGGCCACAAGCCCATTTAGGATTTTAAGTGTATTTCAAAACGGAGTGCAAGTGTTTCACTTCCTAGAATTTTGTTCATGGCTGATAGACTTAAACCTTTTGTTTTGTACATTAAGGCCATTTAGAATAGGCACTCATTGCCCCTGTTCAAACTGTCACGAGTGTGTAACAGACTGTCGAGCAGAAATGAGAGTAAATACAGTTTTTGAAGTTTATACGGTGTAAATTTGGTTAGAAACTTATGCCCCTGAGAGACTGGACTGCAGTAACTTTTGGAGCAAACATGCTCTTGTAAAAGTGTAATTGTTTTGAACTAGATTGCTCAACCCTTGCAAGTTATTGTGCCAATCATTTTCTCTATTGTACCTGATTTTGAGTTTAAGTCATTGTTATTGTACGAGCTAATGAGCTCATCTTTAACTGTTATTTGTTGTTGCTTATTCAAAGTAGCTATCAAATTTGAAACTCTGAAAAAGAAAGTACGAAAGAAATAAAATTTCAGAATTTAGTGCTTTAACTTATTTTCTGATCTTTTCACTGTCCACCCATTCACCCCAGGCGCTTCTTACACCTCTGTGAACCATGGAAACCCCAGAACAATAAAAATACTTTCAACACACGATAAAGCCACTGTTTCCCTTCCTCTCCTGCTGCCTTCACCATCTCAATACCCACTTCATCTAAATCTGGAGCTTTCCCTTCTTTCATCTTGTCTAGTGCTACATCCACTTCTCCCCATGTTAAGTCTTTTTCTTTTTTCATGTTTCTTCCTGCTGCTACTTTCTTCCTCAGTGCATCCTTCTGGGTTTAGTAAATCTTCAAAATGCTCCTTCCACATTCCTTTGAATCTCTCTTTTTCCTGCACTTCATTTCCATTTTTATGTATCATCATAACATCTTCTCTAATGCCTATCCTCTTACTCTTGACCATTACATACGGTACTTTTTTAATTTCCTTTGCTATCTACTTCCATCATGTTTGTCCACTTTTCCATGCATTTTTCTTCTCCTCTGTTACAACCTTTTAAGCTTCTGCCTCTTTGGTCTTATGTTCTTGAATTGTCTCCATTGTTCTCTGTTGAAACCACACTCTAAAAGCTTTATTCTTCTCCCCAACTGCCACTTTGACTCTGTCATATCACTATGGGGTCTCCTTGCATCTTTTCCTGGTACTAGTTATCCCACAAACTTCCCCTGCAGTTTTTACTAATGTCCTTTTGAACCTTTCCCATTCCTCCTCTCCTGCTTTTGTATCACCTGGTGTCAAGTTCAATCTTATTTTTTCCTGGTATTATTCTTTTTATATTTCCATATTTTGATACATCTTTCTCTCTTCTCTGTCCTCTTTCTTTCCTTCATTGTTCTCAGTTTCATTACCAGTAGTTTGTGGTCACTATCTAGGATCTCTGTTGGTATTACCCTTACGGTATATCTGTAATATTCCCCTTCTTTCCCAGTCATAGGTCATGTAATCCACAATGGATATCCTAGACCAGTCATTACTGTACCAGGTTATGGCTTTCTCTTTTCTTGAACCATGAGTTCTCGACTATCATCCCATTTCTTTTGCACAAATTCTGAAGCCTTTCCCCTTCTTTATTTCTATTTCCCCATCCTTCCACTCCATGCACCTTCTCATATCACTTCCTTTCCATGCCTACATGGGCATTCAAGTCCCCAATTACTATGAGTTTTTGGCCATTCAACTGTCTCTCCTATTCTTCCTCAATCTTTATCTTGTTATATGCATTCTACTTGTAGGGCATATATTTGTACAGTTTCCCAGGTTTTTCCTTTGACTGATATTTTGACTTTCATCAACCTGTCACTTAACTCTTTTACTTCCTCTTTCAATCCGTTTCTTACTACCACCCCTACTCCACTTTGCTTCCTTTCATCATTTCCTATTCAGTACAACCAAAAACCATTCCGCAACTCTCTCTTACCTTCCCCCTCCATTTAGTCTCTGCCAGTTTTCTTCTTTCCATCACATCTACAACCTCTTCTACTTTTCCAGTCAATGTTTGTATATTCATGTTCCAATTCGTAATCCTGTTCCTCGCCAGGGTCATCGTCTGTTACATCTGTCCAGCTTATTGTTCCGTATTTCTTGGATGATGTAGGTCGGTCTGTTGTGCTTGAGTTGAGGAATGGTATTAATACTCATGATAGTCCGTACAGGTTAGGTTCTTTCAAGACTGTACTGGGGAATAGTGTTAATGTGCAAGGTAGACAGACTAGGTTAGGTTCTTATCAGAATCTGATAGTGTCCAGGAGATGGAAACTGACAATAGTTTACTGACTATCCTGCAGGTTAATATTCAGTGCATCAGAAATAAAGTGTTAGAACTAGAACATTTTTGTAAAACTGAAAAAATGTGATGTGGTGTGCATGTCAGAACATTGGCTTGTAGAAGATCAATAATAATAATAATTGTAAGTTTCTATAGATCTACAAAGGGCAATGTTCAAGTATTTCTAGGGAAGTTTGAAATAGTTATGAAAAAAATTTAAAACCGAATACTAAAGTATCTGTCTGTGGTGATTTTAATACAGAAATGGCAAAGTCAGACAAACAGAATTCAAGAACATTTTCAAACTTTTACGATCATTAAATTTAACCTGTACAAACAAGACATCCACACGCAATAATGCATGCATTGATAACATTATTGTCAATTTCTCAAGAAATATGTATAATGTCAAGCTCGTTGGTGGGTCTTTTGCTGATCATGAACCATTGGTACTTTCTTTTTGCCAAAAGAATTTACCTTACACAGACAAAAGGACCAGTAGGGAGCCTGACATTCCATGGATAAGAACTCAGAAAGATAGTCAGATTAACTTAATTTATGGAAAGATTGAAGAAAGTAAACTGGAATGTTTTATATAAAAATCAAACTGACAAAACAAGAATGAAATTGCTATTAAAACTTTCTTTAAAACTTGTGCTGAATTTTGGCATTCTTGCTTCCCCATGTTAAAGATCAATAATGTGTGCACAGTTAGGAATAAGAAACTTAACTGGTATTCTGACACATCGACCCAAATAAGGAAAACGATGTTGATTCTCTATAGAGTTTATAAAAATTCTTGGGTACAAGGGAATGTGCAGAAAGATGAGTATGAAGTATATCTCAGGTGTAAAATGTTTTACAGAACTAAACTTGCACTTGAAAAAAAATTAGCTTGTGAAACATACATTGAAAGTGCATCCAACAAATGCAAGGCAGCTTGGTATATTATAGCACAAGAGGAATACTCCTAATCATGCATATGACATATTACTGGATCCAGATACTATGAATGATTACTTTTTGAACACAGTGAAAGAAACAGGTGAAAAAGATAATCCAACAGGTACTGTACATCTACAATCCTTGGGCCTGGTCCACATCAATTAGGGAGACATACTTTCCATTGCATTGACATTTTGCCAAATAAAATCATAAAGAAAGCTTCAAAATGATAAAATTCTTAAAGTATGGACTGGTACTGATTGTATAATTACATTATTAAACAAACAATACCGGTACATCTGATCTGTGAACCACTACTGTTTAGTATCAATAAGTGTTTAAAGATTGAATTTTTTTATCAAATATGCTTAAAATTTCTAGTCATTCTGGTCTACAAAAGTGGCGACAAACATCTTCCCCATAATTACTGCGCAGTCTCAATTGTTCCCATATTATCTAAAATAGTGGAGTCAGTTATTTACAGTCAACTTAGTAACTACTTTGAAACTTAGGACCATTTGTCGAGTAATCAATATGGATTCCGATGGGGAAAAAGTACTACCTCTGCTGTTCTGAAAATTGTCAGTCAAACTTTAACAGCCTTTGAAAGAAAGAAAATGTTTTCTCTGGTTTTATGTGATTTGAGTAAAGCGTTTGACTGTATTAATCATGACATTTTGTTGGGAAAGCTTCAGTATTATGGCATAAATAATCCCACTTTGTATGCAATTAAGATATATTTAAGTAACAGATGCAGTTTGTAGCAATTAGAAATAGACATTTTTATACTGAAAGATGTTATGACAGGTGTTCCACAAGGATCTCTACTTGGCCCATTTCTCTTTAATGTTGCTGTTAATGACTTACCACAAAATGTTGTGTCACAATCAGTTATACCATATGCGGATGACACAATACTAATTAAGATGAATCAGGACGTACGATCGTATTAAGACTACAAGAAATAACACTAGAAGCTCTTAGGACTCCAGTAAAATGGTTTAATGAGAATAAAACTCAACATCTTCTGTTAGGATTGTCCAATAATATAAACATTCAGTCAGCTAAGCTACTGGGTATTCATATTGATACCAAATTAAGCTGGGAAGTACATGTCAATAATGTCTGTAAAAATATATCACAGGTCTCATATCTCATGTGGAAAGTGAGGGAATTAGTAACATCAGACTATTTGAGAATGGCATATTTTGGACTCTTCCAGGTCCATATTTCATATGGGCTGCTATTGTGGGGACATTCATCTTATGTTCATAATGTATCTCTAATACAGAGGAAGCTTGTTTGTATAATGTGTAAAGCTGGTTCTTTTGAGCACTGTCATTCCCTTTTTATCAGGTTTAAAATAAACAATTATAAATCTATATAATCTCATTATTGTATGTTAAAAACCATAATAGACTTGTGAAAACAGGTAACTCACATAATGTAAATAGTACAAATTTTTTAAATAAATTATCATTCTCTGTGCAGGATGTGTCCATCAATAACTTTAAAAGAAAACTGTATAACTGGACATTGGAAAATCCATTTTATGATGTAAAGGAATTATTGGAAATGAAACTTGTTAATATTGACTTTTAATAACTATATATAGATGATAATAGAAATTATACTGTAATAATGAATGACAAAACCTATTTCATGTAAATGATCAATGGCGAATAAATTATTCTTATGCTCTGAAAGCGGGTTGATATCCATCACCAATTTGCTAGGCCTGTCGAGACTTCACCAGAGCTCCGTTAGCCGCCATCTTTTTCAGAATTCCTGTAGGGCCTCCACAGCTACCGTAGCGGTCTGATGAAATTTTCTAAGTTCAGTTCTTACTGCCACATATTACAGCAATAACATAGCCTATGAAAAACCACACCCCATGGCACAACAGCCCCAAAGGGCCTTGGGCTACCAAGCAAGTGCTGCTCAGCCCAAAGACTTGCAGATTACGAGGTTTACTGTGGTTAGCACAACAAATCCTCTTGGCTGTCATTCTTGGCTTTCTAGACCAGGGCAGTTATCTCATCATCAAATAGCTCTTCAATTGTAATCACATAGGCTGAGTCAACTTCAAAAAATCCCTCAGATCCATGTAAAAATTCCTGACCTAGCTGGGAATCAAATCCGAGGCCTTTGGGTAAGAGGTAAGCATGCTACTTACACGATGGGGCCGGGTTATACAACCTATGGATCAAGGTATTGTTGAAAAGATTTTTAAAAGTTTACAGAAAATCCTTTTGTGCAAGCTGTTGCTAACAGGGCCTGATGACAAAATTGTTATGAGCCAGAAGTATAGAAGCAGGAGAAAATGAAGAAGGGGAATGTGAACAATTTGAAGATTTAACTGAAGTTTTCTCTCTTTTTAATGCCATACCCAGCTTCAAAAATTGTGGCAAGGACAATATGAAGTTTGGTTGAGACCTATCCAGTCGTTTCGCTGTTTCCCTATGGGAATCAAAATCTTTATCATCTGATGGCCAGGCAGGCATCAATTTTTGAAAATGAGACAAAGTCTCTCATAGTGCATTGGCACTGCTGGTGGCTCCAAGTAGCCTACACAGTGGCCTCCACGGTATGCACTAGCCATGCGTCTTGGTGGGTGTGCCATTTACAACTGATGAGCCCAACTTGGCACACTGGGCGAAACGCTGGCAACCAGGAATGAGTTTTGCTGGAAAATGTATAGTGTCCAATAATGGACCAACTACACTGGTATTATCAATTTACTAATTCGGAACAAATATTTCAAGTTCTCTATGGGAATCAACATCTTTATCAACATACCACTTATTGTAATCTATGATCTTCATATCCGTGTTGACGAACTACGCAATTAGAAATAGGAAAGGACTTTCACCTCATCAATACTTATTTATTGCCCTTATTGTGCTACAGTACTGGTTTCGACCCCCTACATAGAGTCATCTTCAGCTGAACAATACATTCACATATAGATCAAGAAGCTATGTTCTAATTGTGCAGTTTGTCAATAAAGATATGAAGATCATAGATTACGATACCATAGCCAACCAGGCAAAATGGAATGCATACAGATATAGAAACTTAAAGATCAAACTAACAAATGCAATTAAGAGCATTGCTTTTCTGAAGGAATGTCTAATAAATGACCTAACACCAAAATTTTTGAGAAAATATAATAATAAACATAGACACACTATACAAAGTCGCAATATCCAAAAAAGAATAAACAAAATCTGGCTGAAAGAAGAAATAAATTTTTATACCGCAAACAACATCATCTCAACAACAAACTATACCAAATACATTTAAAAGCACCCAATGGGCTACCACACAGCTACCGGGATGATTTTCAACAGATTACAGTAGAAAAAATAAAATACTTAGCCACTAACAATTAGAATACACTAAATAAGAAATTAGAAGCGCCTAAACAACTATCCAAACCAAACACACAAACCTAAATTCTGAACACGAGCTCTCCAACCCTTCCCAACAAAATTGCTGAACACAAATTCCATCCACCCGTAAAAAATCTCACTAACACGACTTTTAACAAAATGGAAACTGTTGGGGCAACACATCAACCTTCCAGAACATCACAACCACCATCACTGAAATAGAAAATGACATACAGAAAATCCAACACGAGCTACGAGATGACGTCAGATATGATATTAAAAAAAGGTTCCCACAATATATCGACAAAATTCACAGTAACTTCCGAAACAATAACTCTGCCAATAAAACACACATAAACAAACTCAAAGACAAAATAAAACAGAATAATCTAATCATAACGAAAGCCGACAAAGGCAACACCACTGTTATCATCAACAAAGATCAATATATATCGAAACTAAAGAATGTTTTCAAGACAACACTTTCCTCATCAAACGTAAAGATCCAACAATTAACATACAGTACAAAGAAACTTCAAAGCCTTATTAAAAAATAAACACTTTCTTTTAACTGAAGCAGAATCCTCAAAACATATAGTAATGAATCCTGAAATACCAACTGCTAAGGCTTATCCCAAAATACATAAGGAACAGATACCAATGAGACCTATTATCAACTACAGAGCAAGCCCAACCTATAAACTCTCACAATTTATCCAAAAATTTCTTAGAAAGCACTATGTATTCTCAGCCAATAAAACAATATGGAATTCAATAGATATTTGTAATAGAACAAAAGCATTAAAGATTGAACACCACCACATTCTTGCACCATTCGACATAATAAACATGTAACCCAACATTCCCACAAAACGAACAATAGAAACCATTGAATCCAATCTAAAAAGTCACAGCACTCTAAGCACCTTAGAAATAGAAGAGTTCATTAAATTACTTGATTTTGCCATTAGTAACAACTACTTTAAATTCCATGATACTATTTACCAGCAACAAGGCTTACTGATGGGATCTCCTGCCTCTTGTACACTTGCCGAAATGTACATAGACCATTTAGAACACACATCAATTAGTAAAACAGACAATATATTTTTTTGGTGTAGATTTGTTGATGACATTTCCGTCATCATCCATAACAGGTCCACAAATGAAACCAATATATTAGACAAACTCAACACAATAGTCCCCCCACATAAAATTTACCACAGAGACCAAAAACAATCGCACTCTGAACTATTTGGACATAACGTTAACCAGACAAGAAGACCACCTTTCTTACAAAATATTTAGAAAACCCACGCACACCTCTAAAACAATTAAAATAGATTCCGTTCACCCCAACACACACAAAAGAGCAGCTTACTACAGCATGATACACAGAGCATTTAATATACTGTTAACAAAAGAAGATTTAAATAAAGAATTACAACTAATTCATGACATAGCTAAAAACAATGGATACAAGAAAGAAATGGTTAACAAAATCATTCACAAAATAAAATCCCAACCCAAAATGAAATCAACAAAAATAGACAAACCCAAGAAAGATTATGCACTATTCACCCTCAATAATGTACACATATACCCCATAACTAACGTTTAAAAAATACATAACTTAAGAATAGCATTTAAAACTACACACAACAGTACCAATATCATACACAACGCCACGACAATCAACTACAATATTAAATACAACCACTCAGGGGTATACCATATTAAATGCAATAACTGTGAGACAAGCTACGTCGGGCGCACCCGTAGGAACTTTCTAACCTGATATAATGAACACACAAATGCTGTAAAAGACAATCATTTTTCCTCAATAGGCCAACATATTGAAGACTATAAACACAGTTTCACGAACATCGAGAACGACACGCAAATCCTGAACATAAACCCCCAGGGACCCTGCTCAACATAACAGAAGAATTTTACATTTCTCTAGATCAGTATACCAATCCAAGTTTCAACATAAATTAACTTACAGAAACAACTAACATCATCTTCAATACAGTCATCCCCACCCTAAAAAAAAGATTACCTTAAGATAATCAATAAACAAAACATGACACGTGACAGAGAAACATCAAACGACACACCTAGCTCCACCCCTACCCTCACAACAGCAACTCTCCCTACCCCTCCTTCCCTTCCCCTCACAGCAGCTAGTATGAGCCCAAGACGAACACGAAGCAGTACACAACGAGCTCACATATCGAACGCAACTCAACCACACCAATAACAGTAAGTACATATTGAAATTAGCATACAGAATCCTTAGACATTCCTCCAACATAAAATATCACTCACAGCTCAATCTTATCTTCCACAGATAATTATAACATTCACTGCACAGCTACAGATGGGAAAGGAGCCACCACATTGAATTCAATGCCACTCAAATTTTACGAATGTCACAGGACAACATGATTCAACTTTAACAGAAAACAACAAGATTCAACACACAACAAAGCTGAATATACATATTTTATCCTAATTGTATCCATATGCCTGGCACGCTTTTTAAACTTGGAAAGTGTTTTACTCTATGTATATACATGAAGACAAAATCTTTTATACATATAATGTGATAATTTTTCAAGCAAATCATATCATTCAAGCTCCAAAACTTCAACCAAGTGTACAACTATGAAAATAAGACTTGGACACAGAAGTCAACCGATGAACTGAATAACATGCAAGACATGAACGTTCATGTGCATGAAGTGTTCCTACATATATTGCTTTTATCTTATATACTTATAAGTTAGTTTCATGTGGAGATAGTGTTTTATAAACTAATTTTAAGACCTAAAGCATATCATTATAGACATATAATTGCATTGTCACACATAGTGACACACACGCCAGTTCCCGTTTTGACATGCCCCATTTGGACGTGACCAAATATTTGTTATCATATGGGATTCCCCAGGCAATGTAATCTCAAACATAGCTTCATGATCTATATGTGAATGTACTGTTCAGCTGAAGATGACCCTATGTAGGGGGTCGAAACCAGTACTGTAGCATAATAAGTGCAATAAATAAGTATTGATAAGGTGGAAGTTCTTTCCTATTTCTAATTGAAAATACCACTTAGCCAAGCAGCTCGTCTTCTTTCTCCCAAGTCTTCCGAGCCCAAACTTTGCAACAATTATGTAACACTACTCTTTTGTCAGAAATCACCCAGAACAAATCAAGGTGCTTTTCATTGCATTTTTTCCAGTGCTTGAATCAAGTAATCCTGGCAAGGGTCCCATATACTGGAACCATATATTATTTGGGATCTTACCAGACACTTATATGCCTTCCCCTTTACATCCTTACTAGAAACCCTAAACACCCTTATAACAATGTGCAGAGATCTGTACCCTTTATTTACAATCCCATTTATGTGATTACTCAATGAAAATCTTTCCTTATATTAACACCTAGGTACTTACAGTGATCCCCATAAGGAACTTTCACCCCATGAATGCAGTAATTAAAACTGAGAGGACTTTTCCTATTTGTGAAACTCACAACTGGACTCTCCCGTTTATCATCAACCATTGCCTGCTGTCCATCTCAACATTATCAAGGTCATTTTGCAGTTGCTCACAACATTGTAACTTATTGTAATGGTCATATCGTCCGCCATGTCAACTGGCAGTGGGTCTGGCCCGGCACCGTATAGACCCACCCCTTACGGTTCAACTGCGCCAATCACTAGCAGCGCTAAATGCTAGGCCAGCCCCACTCGCTTCCGCTCGCGGTCCTGTAACAGAAGAGTATGGAAATGACTCCACGATTAATCTGGAGTGTTCCATCTCGCGATGTTCCTGGATCCATCCAGCATCCGGACGATTCTAGAAGAGCCAGCGCAGGTATATAAGAGAGGAACGACCTGCCTGCAGTCAGTGAGAGTTAGACTGAGTTAGAAGTTGGTGTGGTTCAGTCGTGAGCGACTGCCAGTGTAGTGAAGTATGTGAACTGCAGTGATTATCGGACTAGTGTGCTACAGTGCGGACTGTCGGCGAAGGAGAGAACGTGTAGCCGTGCGACGTGGGACCTTGTGTGTGAGTGTAAAACTGTGCAGTGTGAGAACAAGTGAGAAACGAAGGGAGAGAGAGCGCACAAACTGTGTAAGTTTGTGTTATGAGCAAAAGTTGTGTGCAGTCTTGTGTAGTTTAGTGCATAGCTAATAAATCTTAGTATTGAAGCTACCAGTCTAGTGTTAATTGATCATACTACCCCGCCAACTTGTTACATTATTTATTACTCTATACAGAATAACATCATCTGCAAAAAGGCTGACCTCTGATTCCACTTCTTTACTCATATAATTTATTTATTTATATAAAAAAATATAAAGGTCCAATAATACTGCCTTGAGGAATTCCCCTCTTAATTATTACAGGGCCAGATAAAGCTTTGCCTACTCTAATTCTCTGAGATCTTTCTGGAAATATAGCAACCCATTCAGTCACTCTTTTGTCTAGTCCAATTGCACTCATTTTTGCCAGTAGTCTCCCATGATCCATCCTATCAAATGTCTTAGACAGGTCAATCGTGATACAGTCCATTTTACCACCTGAATCCAAGATATCTGTTATATCTTGCTGGATCCTACAAGTTGAGCTTCAGTGGAATAACCTTTCCTAAACAAAAACTGCCTTCTATTGAACCAGCTATTAAATTTGCAAACATGTCTAATATAATCAGAAAGAATGCCTTCCCAAAAGCTTGCATGCAATGCATGTCAAACTTACTGGCCTGTGATTTTCAGCTTTATGTCTATCACCCTTTCCTTTATACACAGGAGCTACTATAGCAACTCTCCATTCATTTGGTACAGCTCCTTCATGCAAACAATAATCAAATAAGTACTTCAGATATGGTAATATATCCCAACCCATTGTCTTTAGTATATCCCCAGAAATCTTATCAATTTCAGCTGATTTTCTGGTTTTTAAATTTTGTATCTTATTGTAAATGTCATTGTTATTGTATGTAAATTTTAATACTTCCTTAGCATTAGTCACCTCCTCTATCTGGACATTATCCTTGTAACCAACAATCTTTACATACTGCTGACTGAATACTTCTGCCTTTTGGAGATCCTCACATACACACTCCCCTTGTTCATTAATGATTCCTGGAATCTCCTTCTTGGAACCTGTTTCTGCCGTAAAATTTGTATGACTGCCAATTATGCTTGCCATTATGGTATCTTTAGCTGACTTCTTTGCTAGATTCAATTTCTTAGAAAGTTCCTTCAATTTTTCCTTACTTCCACAGCCATTTCTAACTCTATTTCTTTCCAATCTGCACCTCCTTCTTAGTCTCTTTATTTCTCTGTTATAATAAGGTGGGTCTTTGCCATTCCTTACCACCTTTAAAGGTACAAACCTGTTTTTACGTTCTTCAACAATTGCTTTAAATCCATCCCAGAGTCTGTTTACATTTTTATTTACCATTTTCCACCAATCATAGTTACGTTTTTAAATTCCTTCATGCCTGCCTTATCAGCCATATGCTACTGCCTAATAGTCCTACTTTTAAGACCTTCCTTTCTATCACATTTATTTTTAACTACGACAAAAACAGCTTCATGATCACTAATATCATCTATTACGTTTCCCTATAGAGCTCATCTGGTTTTACCAGTACCACATCCAGGATATTCTTCCCTCTAGTTGGTTCCATCACTTTCTGAATGAGCTGTGCTTCCCATATTAATTTATCTGCCATTTGTTGGTCATGCTTCCTGTCATTCGCATTACCTTCCCTATTGACATTTGGTTACCTCCCCTCCCATTGCCCCACAGATACGGAGACACACATACAACACGAGGAGTGCAAGCAGTCGTCAAACAGCTGAGTGCACTAGTGTAAATGCAGGCAGGAGTAGAAGGGGTAAGTGCTGATCCTTCAAAGTTAGATTCTTCAACTTTTAAACCATCTAACATATTCTGACAAAAATATTTTCCTGTTACAGATACGTCAACAGACTTACGTAAAATTTGATGAAGTTACCACTTGCTTATCACCAAAACTTGACTGTCACCATTTGACTGAGTCATTGCTTACGTCTGTAGGATTGCCCTACACTGGTAAAGTCCACAAGTAATTTGTGAATTTGAAAAATTGGACGTTAAATATTTAAAGTAGGATAAAATTCATACCCTATAATCAACAGTATGCATCGGTTTTGTAATTTTATGGACGAAAAGAATAATATTCACGCCTAAACTCAGCATGTTGAGAGTGTATTAAGATTTCATTACCATATGGTACAACGTGTGAAAAAGTTCACGCCAGTTGTAACAATATGTTTTAATATGTATTCAACAAATAATTTTAATACATTCAACAATTTTAACAGATTGTAAATGTATTTATACAGAGACTAACTAATAGCATTGTATTTTAAATATTAGAATAAGGTTTTAAAGTTTCAAACTCAACAAATGGTCATATTATTTTCAATAAGACGATGTAATATGTAAACGCTTTATATTTAAGAGGCTTTTAAAGTTTATTTTGGATAAGTTTGTTAATGGCAAACCATAAGTGTAAGTTCTAGAACAATGTTACCAATTTAACCTCGTAAGAATATTTATAACTGAAGATGTTCAAAATATGAACGAAACATATCCTATGTTTTAACAATTAAGCAATAAAATAAGGATGAGATCCTAATTTTATAATAGCTCTTAATGTATTGACTAGGTGGAAATCAAAGTTTTATTGTTTTCTTTTTAAATTTAGATCTCACGCTATGATCACATTCTTTTCCATGTTGTTTCCCCACATAGTTGATTATCTTATCAAATAATTATGAATCAGCGTCAGTGCTACCATTTTCTGGTCTGTACACTCCATAGACATCAAATTGCCTATTATCTTTAGAAATGTGCCTTACACCTAGAATTTCATGTATGTCATCTTTAACTTTTTCATACCTTACAAATTCTTCCTTCACCAGAATGAATACTCGCCCTCCCACAATTCCTGACCTATCTCTATGATACACACCCCAGTTCTGTGAGAAAATTTTGCATCCATTATATAATTTCTCAGCCATGATTCAACTCCTATTACAATATCTGGTAAGTATATATCTATTAAAGTACTTAATGCTATTCCTCTCTTTATAATACTTCTACAGTTAAACACTAACATTTTTATGTCATCTCTACTTGACTTCCAGATCCCTGTATCCTTTATAACCGCTCCCTAGACCACCCCATTTCCTTGAATGTACCTCCCTATAACCCTGCCAAAGAAATTTTGTAATTTATATGTACCACTGTGGTTTAAGGGAAGGCCATCTGAGTGCAGATCCCCATAACCTATCCACCCATTAGGATCTAGAAATCTCACTCCCACTTTCCCACACCCACACTCCATAGTCTCATTTAGATCCCCAGTCACCTTCCAGTCAGTGTCCCTCCTACACAGTATTCCACTGACAACAATCTCTGCTTCCATAAACTTCACCTGTGCTGCATTCACCAGATCCCACACATCCCCAACTATGTTGGTACTTATACCTGCTTGCCTTACGTTGTTGGTACCAACATGAAACACTACCATCTTCTCCTTCCCCTCCTCCTTCTCTTCTACTTTCATCAACATCTGCCTAAACCTAATTTCTAGATAACACACTACCCTGGTTCTCTTTCCTCCGCACACTTTCCCCACATGTCTAACAATGGAATCCCCCATGACCAGAGCCTCAACCCTTACCACCTCATTTGATCCCCTCCCCTCCTGGTCAGCCCTATCTTTCCTGACAGCTGCAGAAGCTACTTCCTCCTCCCTTTTCTCCCTCCCATGACCCTGTTCCACCTGTCTTTTCTTATCCTCTACTCTACATTTCCTTTTCCCTTCCTCCTACTTCCACACTTCTCACCAACAGTTCCCTGTTCCTCATCTTCCCACTGTTTTTCTACCTGCAGTAACTTGTAACGAATTCTCAAAGACACCTGTCCTGAATTCTGATCTTGAATAGAGCCCTTAGCTTACAATCTCCTTCCCTTTAGAACATTAGACCACCTGTCTTCTACAGGTTTAATCTGCCCAATTCCACCTGGCATTGAAATAATATTCAAGATCTCAGCCATAAGCCTCGGCCTCAGCCAATCATTAACTTACTTTGAACTATATTACATAGCAGTGTTCAAGTTAAAATATATAAAAAATCAGATACTTCTCACAATAGTCAAACACAGACTGTTTTTAAAACACTTTTCAAAAGGAAAGTAAAAACTTGTATATGATATCAAGTTTACAGTTATATATTATGAGGAACCATTCTAGAAATTGTGTATCAACATGGCAGATATTTTGAAGAACTAACAATCAGTTTTATATGGACATCCTTGTATTTTCGCTAGGCCAAATTATAGACATTTTTTAATCACCCCCAATAATTTTGGACGTACAAGATAATATTGTGTTTTTTAAGACATATTATTTTCTTCAGAATAATTGGCCTTTGTCACTTAGCCACATTTTAATGTACATATAATGACTTAAGATTTGTTGTTAGTATAGTATGCTAAGCATACATTTTACACTGCGCTAATAATATTATATTTTTTATTTTTCTAATATACCTTGCAATCAATATCTCAAGGCTGATGATGGCACGATGGATGCCGAAACCGGTCCCATAATGTATACCATGATATTTAAAATAAACATGTGATGTTTTAATTGAATTATTATGTTAATGTTGTGCCATTTCACTGTTATAAGAAGTTCCATCCGTAAGAAGAACAAAGATGGAACCCAGGTATCTTAGAATAATTAACGTCAAAAGGTCTGATCATACCGCAAGCGAAGGCGAAAGTATTCACATCAGGCGGGAGAGAAAAAGAATTTAGATCCAGAAGGCAGTGAAAAGGTCCAAATGTGAAGATTGTTACTAACAATTATTTTTAAAAAATTAGAAAACGAGATTGGATTGCTACTTGAAAAATACGAGTCGAAGACGGAAGTAACTACATCAGAATTTTAAGGACGGTACAACAAGAAATCAGCTCAGCGGGAACAAAGAACGGAATTTTAGAAGCTACGTTGCGAATTAAGTGGAAGACTAGTAATTTCATTCCGCGAACTCCAAGATACGTGGAAAGTTGAAAATAAACGGCAACAAGCTTACGTCACCGCAGTCTCTGCTGACGTATTACACGATATTACCAAAGTTAAAGAGTTACAGAAAGGGAATCCTATAATAACCCGGAATAGATTGAAGAAAGAGAATTTGTTCATTTCAAATCATAAAATTACATTACCCCAAGAAGAATATTTGACAAGTAGATCAACTCTTTCAAAAGGAAACAATCTTTGCATTAGACAGTTTCTCACAGCTGTTCACGATGGAAATGCTAATTAATCTTATTTGCTATTCTATTCCAACTAGTCCAGAGATGAGCAAGATGTTCTAAGAAGATGATAAGCCAGACTGCCCAAATGGGTGCCGTCGGATGACGTTGCGTACCGAGAGATGACTAAGCCCAGAGGAGAATTATGCCAATATTTCCCGTTCACCTAGGGAAATAAGGGGCGATGTTTCAATATGTCCTGTCAGCTGGACATATGCCGACGACTGGAGCTGCTGAATTCAGATAAGTCTTACTTTTAAATTAGTGTAATAATGTTTATATTCAAATGTAAGTGTAATATGATTTGTTAATTTGTTCCGTGCGAAATAATTAAGCGACAAGAGTGGTGTGATGAGTTAGAGCAAAGGTGGATAGGTAATCTTCAGATACGTATGACAAATCCTTAGATAGGTAGTCAATCAGTGATGAAAGCCTACGTTCGAGATGTGATCCATGTAGTGTGAAATACTGAGTTCGTTAAGGTGACAGTGAGTTGTATGATATGTCAAAGAGCGATGTAGGTACGCGTGTACATTGGTTTTGACCAATGAATGTCAAGTTAGGAACCAGCAGTAGGATACGCTTGCTAAATAGAAAAATGTGTTTATGATAATTGGAGGTTATGACGGAATGAAGGTCATAGTATCTTGAAATATGTCCATGAACCGTGATTAAAATAATAAGGGCCACGATTGAAGGAAGTGAACCCGCATTTAGTAAAGGAGACGGAATATATGTTTGAAAGTATAATAATGATATTTTAAGAGAAGTTGATATGTGATTGATAATTTAGAATAGTGGTAGTGTAGTAGTGGACTTAATGGTTTTCCATGTTGAGTTTTGCTAATAAGGAAATGAATATGTAGCAGTTTCATGTACTGCTTATCTTACGAGCAAGCATAAAGAAATTCAAATAAGATCGGAGTGACATCTGTTGGTTAGCGTGCACACTTGGTAGTGTCAATGAAATCTCAGTTAGGAGGATGCACTAAACACATGTACTGTCACAAATGTTTTCTAATTCTAATCTATTCTCAGATGAGAGGAAATGTAGTAACTTCTTAGGCAACATCCTATCACTGATGACTGAATGAAAATGTAGGAATTATATTCGACGGTCAAGTCTTCACACCATGCACCACTTTAGATAGTATATTTCAGATGAGACTAGTAGAGTAGTCGTTAGCAGATATAATATCGCACGTATGTTCAACTTAAAATGACGAGAGGATTCGGATCTTAAAATGGTATGTGTATCTTATTGGTACTTATTGAACCTTTTATGAAAATTACATTGATTTAAAAGAGGACTTATCAATCTTCACGCAGAAGAACAACATAAATAAGGAGCATGAATATTCAACATTGTAACCCAATTATGTGTAAAAGTATTAGGGAACTATCCTCCCAGGTTAATATTCCTAGATATCTATTGATATGTTGAGAAAGATAGGAATGATTATATGGCAGTAAATGAATATGAGCTCCGAGGGAGAGCTAATAATTAATTCAAAACCTGATATGCAATAGAGGAGAATTCCAATTCATGAGATATGGTTCTAAATCTCAAATCGCGTCCTGGATACCATGAAAAAGACACCCTCAGTCTATTATAGCTTGTTAGGACTCATATTGTAAATATTTTTCTTTTCTTTTGCTAGGGTGCACCCAGATAAGTTTTTCTTTAGTTACCCAAGTAAGTTTTTAGTTACTTATACGAATTTGAATTACTCACCTATGTTATAAACTATTTCACTAGTTTAAGTATCCAAACATATTTGACTTCGTCGTTTCAATCCATTAATTTTACACTTTATTCCGATTTGATCATTTCTTTAAGGGCCTAAGAGGATGAAATTGATATTTTTTTTTGGACTCATGATTTTTAACTTGATAATTATGAGCTGGATCATAATAATATTCAGCTGAATAATGGCTTATGCGGAATTCAATAATTTGCCGCATGTTATATTCTGTCCCTGATTTGGGCAACCAAGATCTGAGCACTTAGTGCAATAGATTTCAGTAGATTTATTGTAAAGAAGACGAAATCAAGCAACATTTCCTTTAGAATGCATAGTGGGTGCCGGATGTATCAAATACCGGCAGATTATCGATAAACTTTGCTTGCAGACATTTTTACCTGATACCGTCATTTCTTCGATTCTTTCTTTTTACCCAGAAATGTGGAAGTGCTGAATGAAAGAGTGATATGGAGCAGTTAGAAGAAGAAAGGAAATGATTAATTATATAATCGAATGAAGAAATAGGTAGACATATGAGGTTAAGTCCATGTTCACTAGAAATAGGCCAAGTGGTCCGATGATTATGCAGTTTCCTATACCAGATTTTCTTGTGGGAGGATAGCTTAACATTCGACTTCTGGATTGAAACATTTATATAATAAACAAATATGTAAAAAATTTAAACAGTCCTATCAATGTGTTTCGTAGCGTAGAGACGTAGATTTAAGTGGATGAATGCAGTAACAACTTGATAGCATAAGAAGTAGAATAAGCAACGTATGAGAGTCGTTTCTATAGGTGATTTAAGTTTTATTTGGCTCCGTATGGTATGTCTTTCTCTTATTCGGAACTCATAGCCCAGATGATAGAATTATATTAGTCAGAAAGGTCATAATTAAGCTAGCCTGGATATTATGCGTCCTCTCAGGGAGCCGGGAACGGCGCAATGTATTGATAGGTGGAAACCTTTAACTTTATAAGCATTGTGAATATACAACCCATTAAACAATGATAGGTGAGCCAGTTTACAAAACCAGACCCCAGAAACAAATGAACTGTATTAAAAAATCAGGTGTGTCTAATAATATGGCTAAGGACTGTAGACTTCCTTGTGTACTGAGGTTTCTTAAAAGCATGGTGATTGCTCCAGCTTTCAGTTTGAATATTTGAGTAGGCATTCCCTAAAGAGTTTGCTCATTTTAAAACTCTGTTGGATAATACTGTTCAATATTACCTCCACCATCGGAATCAATAGAGTCGGACCTGTGTATGTACTTGCTGCTCTCTCTAAAAGATTTAGAACAGTCCTATTCGAGTTATCAACAACCGGGTGAGTTGGCAGTGCGGTTAGGGGTGCGCATCTACGAGTTTGAATCCGGGAGACAGAGGGTTTGAACCCCACTGCCGGCAGCCCTGAAGATGATTTTTCATGGTTTCCCATTTTTTGCTAGTTGCTTTACGTCGCACCAACACAGAAAGGTCTTATGGCGACGACGGGATAGGAAAGGCCTAGGAGTTGGAAGGAAGCAGCCATGGCCTTAATTAAGGTACAGCCTCAGCATTTGCCTGATGTGAAAATGGGAAACCATGGAAAACCATCTTCAGGGCTGCCAACATTGGGATTCGAACCCATCATCTCCTGAATGCAAGCTCACAGCCGCATTCCCCTAATCGCATGGCCAACTCGCCTGGTAGTTTCCCCATTTTCACACCAGGCAAATGCTGGGGATGTACCTTAATTAAGGCCACGGCTGCTTCCCTTCCACTCCTAAACCTTTCCTAGCCTATCGTCACCAAAAGACCTATCAGTGTCAGTGTGACGTAAAGCAAAATTGTATAAAAGTTTTAAAAAAGTTATCACCATCAGTATTCTTTGGACTAAGAATGGCTTATCAAGCTAATGCATGTGGGTATCAGAAAGTTTCAATTTCTGAACAAATATTTCTTTGGCTATATCTCCTTCAATTAAAATATGGAAAGGTATATGTATCATGTCCTCTGGTATACCATCTGTTATTTCATGCTCACCACTGCCAGGTCAAAACAGTCACTGAAAGATGGATCAATTAAGCAGCCATTTTGCTTCAATATCATGAATTTTTCCCACAATTCATGGAATTCTATGCTTGCTTCTAATGCTATTAAGTACTATACCACAAAATCCAAATTTTTATTTTGATAATGCTGCAGAAAAATAAAAAGCTAAGTAAATGGCAAGTAAATTAAATTAAGAACAAAAGGCAGTTTATGAAAGTATTATGTCAGTAATCACCAATGAAGACCTCAATGCGAGAGGCTTTTTTTCCTCAATGGTGCTGGGGGCAGTGGAAAATCTTACTTATGTAAAACTCCTCTACTATTCATGGAGAATATGATATTGCTTTACCTGTTGCATCCACAGGAATCACTGTTAATCTACTGAAGGTGGAAAAATATACTTTAATCAATTCAAATTGGTGCCACCTTTGAATGAAACTTCAACACCAAACATTACAATCAATTCTTCTGATGCAGAAATAATTAAATCTGCTGAAGCCATAATTTGGGATGAAGCTACAAGACACCCTGTTTTGTTCTGACTGCATTTGATCAACCAGGTGTCAGATTCTCTATCAATTGTTTACCTAGCATTTCCTTAAATATTTTCAAAAACTTGGAAATTTATTGAACATTTCTCTTGATAAATTATTCCAATCCCTCATTCCTCATCGTATAAATTAATATTTGCCCTAATCTGTTCTCTTAAATTCCAACTTTATCTTCATCTTTAACTTGATCTTTCCTATTTTTAGAAAGATCCATTGAAGCTTATTTGTCTACTAATGTCATTCTACATCATTTCTCTCTTGGCACGCTACTGCAAATTAGACCAAAATGTACACTTAATTTACCAAACCAGCCTGCAAAATCAAGAGTCACATAAATGCAATGACTTACTATCAATACCGTCTTTGGATACAAGACAAATTCAATCTGTTCTCAAGTGCAGGAAGGTAATGCAGAGATACATAGCAGATGCCTATGTAAAAACTGAAGCCGACAGACTTAACTACATTAATGATGTAGGGACAATAGTAGACAAGAAAATAAGTAAATCTGTTCTTAGTTTCATTCCATATTCTGATCATACAATGCTGTAACAGCTTAAGACAGAGTGATAAACAAACATAATTCACGTCCATGCTAGAACTGAAGATGAGTCTGAAACAGAAAGAAATTGGTTTTATGTGGAAGTAAAACATCTCCAGTCTTCCACCATTAAGAATGAAATCATGATCATCATGGGAGATTTTAATGCAAAAGTTGTCAAAGGGAGATTTGAGGATGATATTGGAGAGCACGACCTAGGGGACCTAAATTAAAGGGGACATATGCTTGTACAGTAGAACTATTCTGCCAAGAGGAGAATATGATAACAAATAAATGATTTTGGCTTCCTTCCAGTCAGAAATCAAATTTTTGAAGTTCTACTGTAATTGATAAGAGGTACAGGAATGGTATGTATTGGGTGAAAACTTACCCGGAAGCAGATACTGAATCAGATCATAATCCCCCAGAAGCATGTACTAAGTTTCAGCTCAAAAAGATCAGTTGAAAGCTCAAAAGGAGGCCTAATTTGACTGCACATACAGATCCAGAGAAGTGTATAGAGGTAAAGGAAATATTTAACACTTAATTGGATAAGCTTAGAGACAGCAGAAGTGCTGAGCTCTGTGATTCACCAGTCAACAATGATAAAAATGTTGATGAATTCTGGAAAAATGTTAAGGGAGCAATCAATGCTTCTTGCCAGGCTGGGTAGATCATACTGTAGAGTGCTGGCCTTCGGAGCTCACGTTGGCAGGTTCGATCCCAGTTCAGTCTGGTCGTATTTGAATATGCTCATATACGCCAGCCTCATGTCAGTAAATTTCCTAGCACATTAAAGAACACCTGCGGGACAATATTTTGACACCTCAGCAACTCCAAAAACCATACAATTAGTAAATGGGATGTAAAACCAATAATATTATTAAAAAGTCAATGCCTCACAAGCACTGGAACTGATGAGCGATAGCTCAGGAAAGAAGAGTATGATAACATAGGAAATCTTGGATCTAATGAACTTGAGGCAGTCCTTTAAAAATATATGGATGAGAGAGAAGTGCTTAGGAAATGAACAAATGCAGAAACAGCAGAATCTATTCAATCTACATAAAAAAGTAGTAATAGGTAAATTTAAAAATACGCCCATGTACGCCACTCTTAAGCACAGAAAACTGATTTCAGATTAGAAAGAAATAGAGGAAGCAAAAATGAATTACATACAATGCTTATTTGCAAGTGTGTCCAACACCAATAGTGGGAAGACTGGAACACACATCTTGGCCTCTAGCTATCAAATTAATAAAATCAGGAAAAGCACCTGAACCTGATGTAATTTATCTTGAAATCATAGAAGTGATAAATGAAATCAATGTAAGTTTACTAGTGTACTTATTTAACAACATATACCAGTTAGGGGAGCATGTTCCATTTGATTGGCTGAATCTGCTTGCATACCCGTCCCCAAAAGGGAAAATGCCAATACAAGTAGGCCTAATCATTTGCGACTGATCAGCCTAATGAGCCACGTCCTCAAACCATTCCAGAAAATTCTGGAAAATATTGCTTAGTAAAATATTCCAGAAATGTGAGGAAGACTTAAGTGAAGAACAGTTTAGTTTCTGTGCAGGACTGGGAAGATGAGAAGCATTATTCAACTTGCAAAACTGCAGAGATCAAAGAAAATATGTATATACTATCTGTTTCATAGATTATGTCAAAGTTTTTAATTATGCACATTCTAGGAATCAACCAAATAGATAATGAAGATTTATCCTTCATTAGAAACCTGTACCAACAACAAGAGGCTTCAGTGGAGTTTGCAGGCTCTGAGACATGTTGAACACACATTAAACATGATATGAGACAGGGTTGTGTGTTATTCCTCCTCCTTTTTAACCTATATTCTGACAAGATATTCCAGAAGGCATCATAAAATGCAGAAGATGGCATGATGGTTAATAGCAGACTATTAAATAATTTAGGATATGCAGATGTCACTGTCATCCTTGCTGTTAGCTCTGAGGGTCATCAGTAATTAATGGACAGAATATCAACTGAAAGAGACATTCTTCTTCTTACAGTTAGTGCTGAAAAAACTGAAGTTATGGTTATCTGTCGAAACAGAGACACTCAAGTGTCTGAACACTTATGGAGGCTTCCTGAAGATGGGAAGTCGACTCTGTGACCAAAGTCTTTCCTTGGGCACAAGATACAAATTTGTGAAGTGCTATGTATACTTAGTACTCTATATGATGCTGAGAATCAGACTCTGAAGAGTAATAATAATAATAATAATAATAATAATAATAATAATAATAATAATAATAATAATAATAATGTTATTTGTTTTACGTCCCACTAACTAGTCTTTTACAGTTTTCAGAGACGCCGAGGTGCCGGAATTTAGTCCCGCAGGAGTTCTTTTACGTGCCAGTAAATCTACCGACACAAGGCTGACGTATTTAAGCACCTTCAAATACCACCGGACTGAGCCAGGATCGAACCTGCCAAGTTGGGGTCAGAAGGCCAGCGCCTTAACCGTCTGAGCCACTCAGCCCGGCACTCTGAAGAGTAAAACATTCCACAAAGTAGAAACATTTGATATGTGGATCTTCGGAACCATGCTTTGCATTTCAGGCTTGATCACACCACCAATAAAGAAGTCCTAATTCTTATGTAGAAGGATTGAGAACTGTAAGATGGACTATCTTAGATGTATCAAAAAAATTACAAATATACTCTTCTAAAGCTAATTTTAGAAGGCAAAATTGAAGGTCAGCATGGTCGAGGTCAAAGAAAGTATTATTTGTGGATGAGAAACTTAAAAGACGGGTAAGGACTGAATTCCCATGCCCTTCGATTGAGCTGATTTCACCAAGATTGTGACCAATCTTCATTAATGGAGAAAGCACTAAAAGAAGAATGGAATCAATAGTAGAAATCCAGAAGTATAATTTCTTGACATCAAGATAGGAGGAAATTGTGCTAGTAATAAAGAATAATATGAAATTTGGAAAAGTAAATATGCAAAGCTACATAAGTAATCAGTCTAAACTGTTCTGAAGGATGAAGTAAATGGTTTTCTGTAGTTTCCTATTTTTACTTCCAAGCAAACGTCGGAACAATTCCATTTCATAGGCCACAGCCGATTCCTTCCATCTCCTCACCTAATTTCATTCACCATCATTCATTTCAGCTTCATTAGCTCCTCAACTGAGGTTGGTGTCAGGAAGGTCATAAAAACATGCCATATAAATTCAACTAACCTCATTCCTAACCCTGTACCAAGAAACAGGACTAAGGGACAAACAAACAACGCATTTTTAATATCATAGCATTCTTGTCAAATTATGAGAACCCCGTGATTGAGCAGGAATAACACAAGGAAAGAGAGAGCATTCTTGTCAAATTATAGACATAAAACTATGATCATCAGTTATACATTAGGAAGAGATCGTGACTGTTTGGTATGCAGACTGATCCCAGTTATTTTAACAGCGTCACTTAAAAAGACAAAGCTGTATTACCTGAGAAAGGTTTTAAAAACTACCACAGTTGCCATCAATAAACGAGAGATTTCTTGGACCATCACTGAAAATATGCAAAATCATTCAAAGGTTGTATTACGGTGTAGCATTAACTCTACTCAAACTATGGGCATAAATTCAGACAAGTATCTAACCCTAATGAAGGATATTTGATCCACAGTATCTGCTAGGGCAAAATCTTAGGTTCTTACAAGATGCCTATTGCAAACTTGCACTCACTGTCTAAGCATCGCCATGTGCTATGCTTATAATGCCTTGCCATTTGCCTCCACTTACATGCTAAACAGCTCTTAGTTGATGTTTTGCTCACAGGAGCGCTGGTAGGATGTCCCTCTTGCCAGCTTTCTTAGTTCTAATAGGCGAATATTTCCCTTCTTAATACACGTGTTTTGGTGATTAATGAAATGTTTATGATTGCAAGTGAGATTTTAATTGATTAGCTGTGACTGAATAAGAATCACGCTTTAGCAATCTAAGGTATGTGTTTCTGTCACGCGGTTCAATTGTATTAAGAGTGTTTCATTTTACTGACTATTTTAATTATTTTGTACGTTCATAGGCATATTCAGGAAAAGTAATAATGTTTAATTGTTGGAGGTGGTGGTTAGCTACAATGGTATATACTATAGTGTACCATAATGCGGGAGTAAGAACAGGAAAGTAAAGAGAATTTCACTTCAAGAATTCAGAGCTCAGGAAAATGGCTCATTGCTATTTCTAGAGATGTATTTATACTAAATATTCAGGCAAAAACACCTTTCGTACGTGGACAGCATTTTCTTGAATCTGATTTTCGCCGTGGGTTAAAAATAAAGAAATTAAAGGATTTTCCCACTGTGTTTGAAGATTATCCTGCACATAAAACACCTCAAATAATTGCAGAAAGGAGAGAAATTGTGAAAGATTATGTGAACTGTGGAAAGAAGAGGAAGTCAGACAATGAGTACATAGTTCAAGGCAATAATGATGCTACTACTATGCCAGAAACAGGTGATAAAAACCCTTACAACACAAAATGTATCAATCTGACTGATCATAATAACAAGTCCATTGAATTTCAGACGGAAAATAATACTAAGATCAATTTAAGTGCTGCAAAGCATTTGTCGTCTCTAAGAATAAAACTGAGACATGCAAATAAAATGGTTATAAAATTAGAGATAGAGGTAGAATACCACAAGAGGCAGTTGCACTACAACCAGCACTAAGCATGTTTAAAAGATATGCTAAAAATTAACTAATGTAACCCTTCCAAATTTTGGATCAAATCACGAGAACTTTAATTAAAAAATCACCCGCATGACCAAAATTATTTAAAACAATGTGTAATTTGGGAATTTATTTCACCCTAACGGGTACAATTTTGCTAGGTGCAATTTGTTTTTAAAAAAATGACCAGCAAGGAGCACACTGAGCCACTATATAGGGGATACATCATGTGAGACAGGTGTAACAGACCTAGTGAAAGGCAGGCTTCAAGTAGAACGGGAAAGGCTAAATGAAGTCAAAAGAATGTGTTCTCTAATTATTGATGAGGCGTCTATCAAACAGCAGCTACAGTACGATAAGAAACTAGATACATTTTTGGTTGTAAGCACATTTCAGCACATACAATAGCTCTTAGATGTGGAAATAGATCCGATGATGTACCTATTCTTCAAGATGCAACAGAAAATAGGATAGTACTAGCAAACCATTTATTATGCTTCCTGATAAATGGCTAACCAACAAACTACTGAATTCCTGTGGCATACATCTTCTCAAAGAAACTTTCTGGCCTCGAACTTCATGCTGTAATACTGTAATTAAACAAGTGGAGGCTTGCGGTTTTGTAATACTGAAGTTAATTACTGACAATCGCAAAACTAATGCAAACATGATGCGATGATTGTCCGAAGGAAAAGCAATAATGCCACAAATATCTCATCCAGAAGACCAAAGCAGTCCTTTATTTCTAGCTTTCAACCAGTGCCACATATTGAAGAATGTTAGAAACTTTCTTCTAGAAAAGACAATGGCAGACGGACATAAAGAAATAATAGGAAGGCATCTAGAAAACCCGTATGAACTGCAATCAAAGGAAATAATGAAACCTGTCCCTTTCCCAACAAGGAAACATGTTACACCTATGAACTTCGAGAATATGAATGTAAAAAGAGCGAAAATAATATTTCCTACAGAGGTCATCACTGCTCTGGCATATTTGAAGGAAAATTCTTCCCACTTGAAAACACAAGCTTTCAAGAATTGTGGTGCAGCAATTACTTTTTGAAATGTATAAATAAATGGTTCGATGTTCAGGATATCAAAAGAGGAAATACACTTTTTTTAAATAAGTGAAGAGAGACTATCTTGTTTAGAAAATGAATTTCCGGTGTACCTGGAGGAAATTAAGAAATGCAGTGAAGAAAAGGCTAGTGGATTTCTGAGTAAAAAAACATATGAAGCTATTCTATTGACTACTTCATCAGCTATTAAATGTATTAAGTATCTTCTGTCCTCTGGATTTCATTTTGTACTCACAAGAACATTTAACAGTGATTCAATACAGAATTTTTTCAGTAAATTAAGACATATTTCAGGAAGTATGCTGGATTGTAGGGCAGTAATATTCAGTATGAACATGATATTGAAAACAGGCTTATTTTCATTATCATCCCACACCCAGAAATATAAAGGAAAAATGGAAACAAAGATCACATCAGGCAAAAATGTGTAGGGGAAAGAATTTTTACAGAGTACTAAACAACCTTAATGAACCTCCACATAAGTTCAAATATCCACAGTATTTTCCCAAATGTTCTATTATGTTTACTGTAATTTGCATGCACTCACCATTTATCTAAATTTCAGGTCTTGGATTTATTACTATGGAACAAGCATCGATGATGTATATTTGAGGTTTTGTAATACATCAAGTGCAGAAGAAAAATCAATGTAAACTGTGCTATCGACCGATCGGCAAGAGTAAAATTAGCTCCCCGCTGACAGTTTTAATTTACATCAGAGACATTTCAGATAAGAGTTGTTATCCAACTGAAGAATTAGTGTGGATAATGACCATAATTTTCCAATTTGTGTGCAAAGTTGAAAAGTTTGTGTCTACCAGAGCGTGTGTGAAACTTTGACTGACATTGTTCTGCTTGTACTGACAAAATTCCATTCACTAATGTGCACCCCATCTTCTGACAGCAGTCATAATAAGCACTTGTGCAAGCTGATTTGTAAAACAGCAATTCCTATCTTTCTTGAAACAACAGAATGATTTGAATATGTTAAGTACCTAAATGTAAAACCTTTAACTCAGAAGATATTAAGAGTTTAAGCTGCCTGCAGCAGATAGGAAGACAGCGAGGGACATCCTTGCAACGCTCTGAGGTGAGAAGCAGAGGATTGTAAAACTACTACAAGTACAGGGTTCTGGCTGGAGTGACGTGGCATTGTAAGCATACAAGACAGTGATGGTCTAAGTATGGTTTGTCATCTAGTTTCTGGGATGTTGGTTAGATTATTGCTGTTCACATGAAAGGTGAACAAGGAGCCCTCTGAACTTCAAGCTATATGCCTATTTTCTAATATACCATTGGAGTTCTCCAGCTGAAGTCAGTAAAGGATACTACAGACAATTAAAACAGGTAGAAATCATAAGTACTTATGTTAAATTTTAACACTTCATTGCATTGTCTATGGTTTAAAAACAAAGTTTAATTATAATTGAATAGTAATTTAGTAATGTTATTGGCAATGCTCAATAGGGAGGTACTTTTCAACCATCAGCATAAACATCATATATCTCAGTTTTTGGGGGAAAATTGTAGGTTACGAAAGTTTTAATCTCTTGGTTTATGTCTTTACCTCTTTTATCATGGCAGAATTTTTATGCATATGTAATATGGAATGTGATAAATGATTTTATGTAGTTTTAATATACAATTTTACATTAATAATTTTGGAATGTGTTTTTGAAAATTTGTAGTAAAATTTTGCTTTAGGGACTGCCTCCATAAATGTTAATAAAACTACACTTGATCCCAACAACTTCGTAATATAGAGCTACAATTTTCCCTTAAAATTAAAGCAAACTGCATCAAACTATGGCAGAATTTCCACACAAAGCAGGTCTCCAGCTACATTCACATAATCTATGATGGCTTAGCATTATTCCATCACAGGAACTGTGCAATTCACAGCAATTGCTATACCTTACATCTATTCTGTCCTTGATATTTTTGCATCATGTCTCTCACAATATTTTCATACAGCTTGATATTCTGGCGCTCATAAGGTCTTCGCCAAGCGATGTGGTTCGTGTCAACATCTGTGCGATGTTTCATGCCTGGAGTGTGAACGAGGAATGCTCCATCCAGAATGATAAACCGGTATCTCATTAGACACATTTCATTCATCTGCACAGGAAAAGAATTCACAATCAGGAAGAAATCCACCTTTCTATTGCATAAGAGAAAAGAATAACAAATCAAGAGAACCATATTAAATCATGCTACAGTTATACTAAAACTAGAATAATCTACAATAAAAAATTCTTCAAAATATTTTTCTACGTGAGTAAATCTCTTCTAAAATGTTAACATAGCTTTTGATTTTCACTTTTTATAATGCCTACCACAGATTGTACATGAAAACAAATAAAGGAATGAACAGAACCATGTAGTGAAATGCTTGACATTTATGGGACATGGAAATATAATATATAAGGGGCAGTCAAATGAAACCAAATACCTGCCATAACACACATTCCACGTGAAAGGTGGCAACATTATTTTTACGTATCAATATTGCCATCGTTTGTGATAGGAGATGACAACTCACCGGTGCATGCAGTTCTTGGGTTATGTCTTTGTTGGTACGCGGACTAGTCTGGTGTGTTCATCCATCTGTAGAAATGGAGACAAGCAATGAAGAGCAGAGAAGTGTGGTTTGTTTTCTGGTGGATGAGAGTGCTGGAGTACACAAAGTTCATTGTCACACATCTGCTGTGTATGGTGAACACTGCATGTCCATGATAAGTGTGCACAAGTGGCATAGGAGTTTCTGAGAAGGGTGCAAATCACTGCAAGACAATGCACGCCCAGGACAGGCCCATCGAGCCATTAGTCCTGATGTGAAAGGGTGGATTGATGGCCTTATCCACGAAATCCAACGAATCATGGAGGAAGAAACAATTGTACATGAAGTTGGTACGGACATTACTATAATTAAAGACTGGAGGAAAAATAGGAAAAAACTAGAAACTCATACAATGACATCTGTGAATATGGAAATAGAAGGATATACCAGCAAAATCTCCTATCTCATCTGCTAGGCAAACAAGTATTACCAGCTTTTTTCATTCTTAATTGTTTAAGGGGTACCCATTTATTATTGTATTGTACATAATTATTGGACTATTTTTGGCTAGTGGCTTTACGTCACACCGACACAGATATGTATTATGGCGACGATGAGATAGGAAAGGCCTAGTTGGAAGGAAGCGGCCGTGGCCTTAATCAAGGTACAGCCCCAGCATTTGCCTGGTATGAAAATGGGAAACCAAGGAAAACCATCTTCAGGGCTGCTGACAGTGGGATTCGAACCCACTATCTCCCGGATGAAACTCACAGCCGCACATCTCTAACCGCATGGTCAATTTGCCTGCTATTGTACTTTTATCAGCAAGTGCTGTATTATAGTAAATAACATATGTGGCAAAACAAACAACACTGAAATGTTATTTAATTGTGTTGGTACAGTGTGTGTTCAAAATTAGTACCATCACATGCTGTACACTGTTCATGTTTCTGACAATGATTAAACATGTTAATGAACAAAGGTTGCTATAAGGACACAAAAAATGATATTATCTTCTCATGTAATTCAGAAATATTTGAAGGTGGGTCATCTGTTTTGAAAACCGATTCTTTCAACATGCCCCATATGTAGGCATCTGGGGCAATGAAATACGGGGAGCGAAAAGGGTACGGGAATGGAGTTCCATGAAAAATTAGGTGATCTCCAAAGTTTCGTTGCAGAAGGGTAAGTGACTCTCCCATGGTGTGGGCTGAAGCTTTATCATCATTGGTGGGTAAGTACCGAATGGAAATTCGAAGTTCCCATAGAGGGAATTAGATATTTTTCCATTAATAGAGCCTATAAAAAATCAGATCAAAAATTAGATGTATGGCTTTTCAGGCATTTGCTCTATTAACCAGCGTTTCGTCTTAGGTCTGACACTAGACTCTTCAGAGTGGGATGTGTCAGACCCTACCCACTGACGCTACGGTGTATGCAGGTGAACATATCAGAAGCCTATTTAACAGGCACAGTCTGATAACTGCATACGGGAGATAAAACTCCACAATGGAATTAATGCCCACCTAGCAATTCCGAATGGAAATTCTAAGTTCCCATGGAGGGAATTGGATATTTTTCCACCAATAGAGCATATAAAAAAATCAGATCAAAAATTAGATGTATGGCTTTTCAGGCGTTTGCTCTATTAACCATCGTTTCGTCTTAGGTCTGACACTAGACTCTTCAGAGTGGGATGTGTCAGACCCTACCCACTGACGCTGGGGTGTATGCAGGTGAACTTATCAGAAGCCTATTTAACAGGCACAGTCTGATAACTGCAAACGCCTGAAAAGCCATACATCTAATTTTTGATCTGATTTTTTATATGCTCTATTGGTGGAAAAATATCAAATTCCCTCCATGGGAACTTAGAATTTCCATTCGGAATTGCTAGGCGGGCATTAATTCTATTGTGGAGTTTTATCTCCCGTATGCAGTCATCAGACTGTGCCTGTTAAATAGGCTTCTGATAAGTTCACCTGCATACACCCCAGCGTCAGTGGGTAGGGTCTGACACATCCCACTCTGAAGAGTCTAGTATCAGACCTAAGACAAAATGCTGGTTAATAGAGCAAATGCCTGAAAAGCCATACATCTAATTTTTGATCTGATTTTTTATATGCTCTATTGGTGGAAAAATATCTAATTCCCTCCATGGGAACTCAGAATTTCCATTCGGAATTGCTAGGCGGGCATTAATTCCATTGTGGAGTTTTATCTCCCGTATGCAGTTATCAGACTATGCCTGTTAAATAGGCTTCTGATAAGTTCACCTGCATACACCCCAGCGTCAGTGGGTAGGGTCTGACACATCCCACTCTGAAGAGTCTAGTGTCAGACCTAAGACGAAACGCTGGTTAATAGAGCAAACGCCTGAAAAGCCATACATCTAATTTTTTATCTGGGTAAGTACCTAGCGCAACAAAAATGGAGCAATCCTGCATAGGGTGATTGTGAGATCTCTAGAGTACCTGGTCCACTGCTTTTGGTTCTGTATAGCATCCTTGATAAAATAGGGGAACAATATTCCATGACCGGATTTGGTGCACCAAATTGTAAGCTGCGCACTGTGTAGTGTTTATTGTATTATGACATAAAACCATCCAAAGCCCCCAAAAATGAGTTGTTTGTTGGGTGATGTAGCCATCAAGATGAATATTGGCTTTTATATGAAAACCATATATTGTACAAGAAATCATGATCCTCATGTGTCATGGACAACACTCGGCTGTACTACTATAATTGGGCTCACTTATCCCTTTCTGTTAGATGCTGATCAACTTGAATGTGGTATGCGAATCCACCCAGTTCTTTAAACACCCACCCAACAGACCTATCACTCAAACCAAGTTCAGCGATGTTCATCATATACTATGTTTTGGAGACTGTAAAACCTGTTGGAGAAGTTGTTCATGGTTCTTGCTTGTGGTGACGGTTCTTGGTTGTCCCCTTTCATTGACATAAGACTGATCCTGTATGACAGAACTTGTCAATAACAGCTAACATGTGCTTTGTCATGCAACATGATAGAGCTATCGTCTCGCAATAAACATGAACGTTTGCGCCGTATAGCCGGACACAGATGTAGCTCCAGAAATCGGCAGTAGTAGTCACAGTTGACAGTTCAGGCTCAGCATGTGTAAGAACAGCACCCTCATAGTCATATGCCACAATCAGCATAAGCTTCACCTGACTGGGTTCCTGTCGAAATACCTGTGGACGTGGCGAACCTGGGTGGCGCCATTCATTCAACTGAAACTTTAATTCAGGCTCGTAGGCTCATGCCCATCTTTCATCAATGATTACAATACACTGCAGAAATGCGTCTCCTTCATTGTGGTATCTGTCCAGGTGGATAACAGCCAGAGGCGGCACACAAGGGAAGGAAAGAGGGCAAGAAAAGACGGATTCTTTTGGCGTGAAGCGCCTGTGCCTGAAGGGCCTGCTTGGGCTTTAGGGTTGCCACGCTTGTCACCCTTTGGCCCTTTGCCTTGATAGGCGGCTTCGAAGTCCCTGCAGCTGGGACATTCCTTGAAATTAGCTGCGTGTTCCCCCCCCGCAGTTGGCGCACTTAGAGTGCGCAGGGTCACTGCCGTGCGGGCAGTCGCGGGACAAGTGGGAGGCGGCACATCTGCGGCATCTGGGCTCCAGTCGGCACGCCGCCCCTGGATGGCCATGCCTCTGACATACTCCACATTGGGGGCCAGTGGCTGGGGGGCGGTATGGCTCGACTGACAGCAGCATGTTCGCGAGCATCCGCATTTTCCTTAGATTGTCCGCTCCTGGGGTGTACGCCATGGCAACTAGGAATAGGTTGCCCTTGGCTGGCCTATTCCCTGTTCGCATCCGCACCACGGAGAATGCGGGGATATCCTGTGCTTTCAATGCAAGCTGGATTTCGTCCACATTACTTCTGTTAATGGGGGTCCTCACAACGAACCGCTTCATTGTGCTGTGGGGCAATACTTTTACAAAATTAATATTCAGCCCTTTTAGTGCTCCGATAGCAACCTCGTAGCTCTCAAAGCTAGTCATGTGTAGCCGGATCGCTTTGTGCGCGTCAACTCTCAGCCTAGAGAAGTAGTATTTTCTCTGATCATGTGGTAGCTTTTTGAGGAGCTTTTCTTCAAGTGTCTTAGTGTCTTTGGTGTATACCGTGAGGGGTGGGGGGGTAGACACCTTATGGGTGATTGTTGTTTGGGGTGGCTGAGGTGGTTTCTGAAGCGGCCGCCTCGTGTTTGTGGTTTGTGTTGTTGGTGGTGGCATAATCGTGTTCATGGACGTGTCTGTGGAGCTTTCGGTTCGGGCACTCGGGTTTCGACTCCTGCCTTGCTGGGCCTTGCGGTTCAGTGGCTTGGTGTCTTTCCCTTTCTCCTCACCTTTTCTCCTTCTCCCCCTCTTTGCCTCCCTGAAACCGTCATCCTGGTTTCCCGGCTGGGCGGCTGAGTCCGAGGTTTCGGTCATACCATACTCGCACAGCTCCTCTCCCTCCATACCTTCAGAGTCGGCATCCTGGGATGTACTTGATATATCAATCACCAGTTTTGCCTCATCAGAGTCGGAGTCCGATTCACCGGCTTGCCTGGGGGGGGGGGGCGGGTAGGGATTTACGTGGCGCCTTCCGCCGCACACGCATGGTTATAGGTTTGCTACACATGGTTATAGTGGCCCGAAAAGTTTTCAGGTAGCAATGCCCTCACAAGCGCATCTTAACGCATCACTCGATCAACCCAACCTTGCTTGAAACAAAGCCGAGCAGCTGATATGACATTGAACGTCTACTCATATATATCCACAATGATCAATTCGAATCTACTGAAATCCTGTAATATTCATTTTCATTTCTAGTTACATTTTCATTTGGAAGCTCTAGTGTGTTGATGGTATTATCATTTTTGTTTTTTAATAATGCTATACAAGAGTTTCTTTGCATTTCTGTTTCTCAACATCACCTATTCTGTTGACCTGTCATCTTTTTTTCTCTATAAAATTATAGTTTAGCCCCAATTTAATTCGGATTTCCCCAAACTCCGGTATGTTACAAAGTTCTTCTTGCACCATTTCTAGCTTTGACAGCAGCTGTTACTTCAACTCTCATTCTATCATGCTGTTTCTTTGTATTTTCGTATTCTACTCAGTCATCCGCATACTCTCACTGCTGTGTGGTCTCTATGCAGATATTCACTACTTTATCATCATTCACAACCTACCGGGCGAGTTAGCCGTGCGGTTAGGGGCGCGCAGCTGTGAGCTTGCATCTGACAGATAGTGGGTTCGAACCCCACTGTCAGCAGCCCTGAAGATGGTTTTCTGTGGTTTCCCATTTTCACATTAAGCAAATGCTGGGGCTGTACCTTACTGAAGGCCACGGCCGCTTCCTTCACATTCCTAGGCCTTTTCTATCCTGTCGTCGCCCTATCTGTGTCGGTGCAACGTAAAGCAAACACCATTTACAACCTTCCGAACTTCTTGGTCGGTCAGTACATAATCAATCACAGTTCCATATTTATCGTCCCAACTATATCTTATGTGAGTCCCTTTTTACAAATCAAGTGTTGCTCAGAACCATATTGTTTCCCATACACAGATCTAGAAGATGTTCGCCCTCTGCTGTCTTATTTTCCATTCCGTAAAGACCCTGGGAGGATACATAGTCCAGTCTGTCAGATCCAACCTGAGCATTAAAATTTCCCATTACTATCAATTTTCATAGTCTGGTTAATTTCTTTTCTACAAATTTGCTATACATTACACCAGTGCAGGTAGGTCTTACAACGATGATGAGATAGGAAAGGGCTAGGAGTGGGAAGGAAGCGACCATGGCCTTAATTAAGGTACAGCCCCAGCATTTGCCTAATGTGAAAATGAGAAACCATGGGGAAACCTCTTCTGGGCTGCCGACAGTTCAGTTCAAACCCACTATTTCCCGAATGCAAGCTCACAGCTGTGCGACTCTAACCATGGACAACTTGCTCGGTTTTCACAGTCTCTATGTTCCTCAAAGTAAAACAGGAAGGATTTTTTTCTTAATTTGAACATTCTGATTGTGGAGCACAGACCTGGATTATAGGGCATTTGTCTTCGTTCCAATTTACTGACACTTCAATTATTCTATCACTGACAAATACAAATTCAATTTGGCTACATACATCTGTATCTTTATGAAGTATAAACCTCACTTTATTTCTTGGCTCCAAGTTATTTCCAGACCAGTATATTTTATAATCTAACAGGAGGTGTCTTATTTCTATTGCCTACCATTTTGTTTCACTCATCTCCATGATGTGAATTGTTCTCCTTTCCGTCATATCAATAATTATTTCTTTAGTTTTATTTACTAGTGTTTAAGCATTCAAGGTTCCAATCCAGCAACTAAGTCCTGATTTGGGTTTCATAGCTGATGAAGCGGCTGTAAGCTGTCTTATGCACCAAGCTGTCGCTGTCTTGCGTTCTTTGATCTGATACTTATGTTATTTGCCTTGAAAGCACACTTAATCCACCATTGCCGAGCTACGCCTAACACGGCTTCTTCACCAGAGCCCTGTTAGCTGTCACTTTTCAGAATTCCTGTAGGACTTTCCAGCTATTTCCCCTACAGGCAATCCCCTACTTCATGCCAGCCATTGCCATGGAATTCGACCCATGATGTGGACGAAGAGTTGAACATATACGAGACCTTTACAAAACTAACATTTATTTTTAAAATAATATTTAACATGAATTTTACCTGATCTTAGAGCATGCAATGAATTATCTCAATGCATAGGATACCCCCTTGATGCTCTATAAATTGTTTGACTCTGATACGATCCAAGTTTACTGACCCATTTCAAATTCATTATATTCTGTATTGTATAGTAACATGCTACCATATAGGGCTTCGTGCATCTGCGGCTTACACTCTCAGTAATATACTGTATATATGAGGAGCATGATAAATGCAGTGGCTTAGGTGCTGGCTTGTAACCTCCACTTGTGGAGAAAACACAGTCCTGGTGTTCACTCAAGCTATTCTAGAAGCAAGTACCAGGTTAAATTGGAAACAAAGATTACCAGACATAGCATTTTCTCAACTCGACTTGTTAATGTATATATGTGTGTGTACTAATTTGGTTTCAAGTGTGATATAAGTTTACTTTACCTATAGTACGTGTTAGTATAAAGATTTTTTGAATGATGTGAGTGATGAGTATAATATGACTGCTGTGCACTTGTTTTCTATAAATATTGTCTGTTGCAAGTTAACCATACTGTACTTGAACCATAAGGCTAGTACTTGTTTACTGAGCTTGTGTTTTAAAATTATTGCATGTTTTTGTGATCATACAGCAAATTTTAAATTGCTTTATTGCAGTTGTGCTAAACATCTGTTGTAAATTTATATTCCATATAATGAAAGATCTTTTTACAACAAGTCCTTTGGAGTGCTAGTATGATGCAAATTAGGTTATGTGTGTGTATAACTGAAAACAATTTTTCAAATGTATCTAGGTTTAATCATGTGTATATAGCTCATGCATTATAGATTAGGTTATAAACATAATATTGTATAGACTTTTGGGCTTGTGCCTACAGAGTATCATGTCTATAAGTATGGGCCGTGAAAACATCAATGGCAAGATTAGGTTCTGTTTATCACTTGTAAATCTACTGTGTGATCTTAGTTGTTCAGTAAACTTCTAATTGTATGTTTATTAAGAGAACTCTGGATTGGGGTTACATCATGTACTGTACTCATGTACTGTAAATAATCTTTTGTGCATACCAAGTTGCTCAGAAAATTTCCGTTTATATATGTGTTGACTTAGCCGACCCCGTGGTATAGGGGTAGTGTGCCTGCCTCTTACTCGGAAGCCCTGGGTTCGATTCCTGGACAGGTCAGGGATTTTTACCTGCATCTGAGGGCTGGTTCGAGGTCCACTCAGCCGACGTGATTACAGTTGAGGAGCTATCTAACGGTGAGATAGCGGCCCCAGTCTAGAGAGCCAAGAATAATTGCCGAGAGGATCCATCGTGCTGACCAAACACCACCTCATAATCTGTAGGCCTTCGGGCTGAGCAGCGGTTGCTTGGTAGGCCATGGCCCTTTGGGGCCGTTGCGCCATGGGGTTCGGGTATATATGTGTTGACTTAACAGAACTCTGGAACCTTGATGTACCAAAGACATCTGTGTAGTACAGTATTCTAGGTGTTTCTCAATATCCTTAGGTAAATACACTGTAATGTCAAACTTGTTTCAAGATAATTCCAGAACAGGAACTTATCAAGGACCTCCAGATGTTACTTATACAAACTTCCAGGCATGTTGTATTAATACTGTGTTGTTTAAAAAGCAGAATTATCCAGAATCATAGCCAGAATATATTTATAAAGAGTGTTGAAGTTCAGTCCAAAGAGGATAGAATAGAATAGAGATGAAACTCAATGATAAATTTAGGTACCAAGCCACTAGGCGCTAGAGATAGTGCCACAGTGCGTATTTTGTGCAATACGTTACTGCTATTATCAACAGATAGTCCAGAGAAGAGACATCCAACGCACTGACGCATTCCGGTTATGCTTATAGCTCCCCCCCCCCCCTTTTCCCCTGCTCTCCCTTGACGATAATAATGCAGTTCTACTACTTCCACACCCAATACATTGTAATTCATATATTTTTATTTCCAAGTACTTACTATGTTGTAAATAATGATCTGATACCCCTAGTTCTTATTGCATACTTGTTACTGAGAATATAACCACACATCTCAAAGCAGCTTTAACTTAAACTGAATGACTGACACATTAACACAAAGCTGATATTATAACAAATAAGAAATCCCTTCAAAAGCAAGACAGCAGAGCACACCATATGCAAGAGAATGGGGTATCACATCAATATCCAAGTACCACATGAAAATAAAAATAATAGAATTAAATGCACTGAGACAGGAAATATATAGAACTACATTAATAGAACCATCCAGCTTCCAGCCCCTGAGGTGTACTCAAACAGGAAATGCAGGATTTCAGGAGGACTGGCGAAGGTATATTTCCAATAAACAAGCACAAGGAACAAAGATTTACAGCACAAGCACATGGGCACTTGGAAATCAAACACAAATACTGTAGCATCATAGGAACTATCGCTTAAAATCAATATAAGTTCAAACAAGGTTAATCAATTGGGTAAAGTCAGATTCAATGCAATCCGGCAATATTATCTCAATAATACTTGACGCGATACGACTAATTCTTTGTTAGACGGGCACACTGATTGACGTTAGACTTGAAATACTTCACTTCAAGACAAACTGCCTTTAATTATTAATATTGCTCATTTCATGCCTACTTGCCTGCCATCTACAGAACCTTCCTACAACTATCTACACGTTATGAATGACGTCCAGCGCCATCTAAAATCGGGGACGGAAACTACCTGAAGCTAGCTACAGATTGGAACCATACGCCCCATTAGACTTTCACCAGGGTGGTTCAGTCAGTGTAATAATTGAAGATCAGAGAGTGTGTTGTTGTTGTTGTTGTTGTGATGTGATGATGTGAAGTAGAGTTCGAGTCAGTATGAGAGAGTTAGTACCGAGCTTGATAGCTGCAGTCGTTTAAGTGCGGCCAGTATCCAGTAATCGGGAGATAGTGGGTTCGAGCCCCACTGTCGGCAGCCCTGAAGATGGTTTTCCGTGGTATCCCATTTTCACGCCAGGCAAATGCCGGGGCTGTACCTTAATCAAGGCCATGGCCACTTCCTTCCACTTCCTAGGCCTTTCCTATCCCACCGTCGCCATAAGACATATCTGTGTCGGTGCGACGTAAAGCAAAATAGCAAAAAAAAAAAAAAAAAAGAGAGAGTTAGTCAGTAAGGTGTAAGAGTTCAGAAAGTTATAGTGCTGTTGATGTTATGTGACAAGTGATCATGTTGTTATTGTTGTTGTTGTTGTTTGTGTAATCAATCCATAGACTGGTTTGGTGCAGCTCTCCATGTCATCCTATACTGTGTTAACCTTTTCATTTCTACGCAACTACTGCATCCTACATCTGCTCTAATCTGCTTGTCATATTCATACCTTGGTCTACCCCTACCGTTCTTACCACCTACACTTCCTTCAAAAACCAACTGAACAAGTCCTGGGTGTCTTAAAATGTGTCCTATCATTTTATCTCTTCTTCTCGCCAAATTTAGCCAAATTGATACCCTCTCACCATTTCGATTCAGTATCTCTTCATTCGTGATTCGATCTATCCATCTCACCTTCAGCATTCTTCTGTAACACTACATTTCAAAAGCTTCTATTCTCTTTCTTTTTGAGCTAGTTATCGTCCATGTTTCACTTCCATACTATGCCATGCTCCAGCTGAAAGGCTTCAGAAACATCTTTTTAATTCCTATATCAATGTTTGAAATGAGCAAATTTTTTTTTTGTTAAAAAAGCTCCTGCTTGCTTGTGCTAGTCTGCATTTTATGTCCTCCTTACTTCTGCCGTTGTTAGTTATTTTACTACCCAAGTAACAATATTCATCTACTTCCTTTAAGACTTCATTTCCTCATGTAATATTTTCTGCATCACCTGCCTTCATTTGACTGCACTGCATTGCTTTTGTTTTGGACTTATTTATTTTCATCTTGTACTCCTTACCCAAGACTTCATCCATACCATTCAGCAACTTATCAATATCTTCTGCAGTCTGATAAAATAACAATATCATCGGCAAACCTCAAGGTTTTGATTTCCTCTCCTTGGATTGTGATTCCCTTTCCAAATTCTTATTTTATTTCCCTTATTGCCTATTCTATGTAAACAATGGAGGGGCACAAACTGTAGCCTTTCCTCACTCCTTTCTGGATTGCTGCTTCTTTTTCAAAGCCCTCGATTCTTATCAGTACAGACTGATTTTTATACAAATTGTAGATAATTCTTCATTCTCGGTATCTGATCCCAATCACCTTCAGAATCTTAAATAGCTTAGTCCAATCAACATTACCGAATGCCTTTTCTAGATCTACGAACGCCATGGGCTTGTCCTTCTTAATTCGATCCTCTAAGATCAGACGTATAGTCAGGATTGCTTCATGTGTTCCTGCATTTCTTCTGAAGCCAAACTGATCTTCTCCCAACTCAGCTTAGAATTGTCTTTCCATTCTTCTGTAAATAATACATGTTAAAATTTTGCAGGCATGGGATGCTAAACTAATAGTGCAGTAGTTTTCACACTTGTCCGCACTGGCTTTCTTGGGAATAGGTATAACAACATTCTGCCAAAAATCGGATGGCACTTTTCCTGTCTCATACATTTTACACACTAAATGGAATAACCTTGCCATGCTGGTTTCTCCTAAGGCAGTCAGCAATTCAGAGGGAATATCATCAATTCCAGGTGCCTGTTTGTATTTAGTTCTCTCACAGCTCTGCCAAACTCTGACCTCAAAATTGAATCTCCCATTTCATCAGCATCAACAGCCTCTTCTTGTTCCAGATCCAAATCATTTACATCTTTACCTTGATACAACTATTGGACATGTTCCTGTCATCTTTCTGCTTTGTCTTCTTTCCCTAGATGTGGCTTTCCATCTGAGCTCTTAATATTCATATACCTAGATTTCCTTTCTCCAAAGGTTTCATTGATTTTCCTCTATGCGGCATCTACCTTTCCTAGAACCATACTACCTTCAACATCCTTGCACTTTTCCTTCAGCCATTCTTCCGTAGCTATCTTGGACTTTCTATCCACTTCATTCTTTAATCGTCTGTATTCTTTTCTGCCCTCTTCATTTCTAGCATTCTTGTATTTTCATCGTTCATCAATCAGGACTAGTATCTCCTGAGATATCCACTGATTCTTAGTTGATCTTTTCTTCCTTCCTAACATTTCTTCAGCAGCTCTACCGACTTCATTTTGTATGACTATCCACTCTTCCTCTTCATTTTCATTTAGTCCTTGTACAATATGTTCCTTGAAACAATCTCTCACACTCTTTTCTTTCAACTTGTCTAGATCCCATCTCCTTGCATTCGTTCCTTTATTCAATTTCTTCAACTTCAGATGGCTTTTCATGACCAACAAGTTGTGGTCAGAGTCCACGTCTTCTCCTGGGAAAGTTTTGCAATCCAACACCTGGTTTCTGAATCTCTGCCTAATCATAATTAAGTCTATTTGATACCTTCTAGTGTCTCCAGGTATCATCCATGTATACAGGCATCGTTTGTGGTGTTTGAACCAAGTATTGGCAAGGACTAAATTATGATCAGTGCAGAATTCAACCAGCCGACTTCCTCTTTCGTTCTTTGTCCCAATCCGAGTTCTCCTCCTGTATTACCTTCTCTTCCTTGGCCTACCACTGCATTCCAGTCTCTCATCACAATTAGATTTTCGTCACCTTTTACATATTGTATTAAATCTTCTATCTCTTCATATATTTTTCAACAACAGAGCAAAGGAGTTCCTGTTATTGCTATTTATATATCCATTTACCTAACAGTATTACTGTAGAAAGGTATCAATCAGTCTGTTTGTCACAAAATACCATTGCTACGAGAATTCAGTAGCTTTCAGAAGATACAGCATTTCAGCTTTAAAATGTTAGCAGGAAATTTGTAGCAATTTCAGTAGCGGTTGATGAGTGCACAGAAGCTGCAGATATTGTACAGCAGGCTGTATTCATTTGTGGTGTGGACACCTCTTTGGAATGAATGGAGGAGTTACTAGACTTGATTCCTCTAAAGAACACCACAACTAGTGAAGACATATTTAATGCTGTTGTGCAGTCTGTTGAGGAGCTTGGCTTATCGTGGGATAAACTTATATCGGTACCGACAGATGGTGCTCCTGCTATGATAGGAGCAAGATCTGGTTTCATTGACTGACTTAACTCCAAAATAAAATCAGAATGCAATCGCTCTGTTGTTGCCCTTCATTGTTTAATCCAACAAGAGGCTCTGTGTGCAATATCGATGATAATTAATCATGAGATGAACATAGTAATAAAAGTTGTGAACTGCAATAGGAGTCATGGACTATCCCATCAGGTTTATTAACCTTTCAGAAATGTATGAATGTGTACATAATGATATCCCATATTATTGTGAAGTACAGTTAAGTAGGGTAAAACTTCTTCAAAGATTTTTTGAATTGCGAGACAATATTGCTGATTTTGTAGATCAGAAGGGCAAGGAATTTCGTCAGATCCATGGCGTTAAGTGGATTAGTGACTTGGCATTTTTAGTGGACAGTACCGAACATCTTAATGGCTTAAACCGGTGATTGCAGGGGGAAAATAATTTGATAACTAACATGAATGAAGCCTTAGAAGCCTTTGAAATGAAATTAGCCTTGTGGAAGAAACAAATCACACAGCACAATTTCTACCATTTTTCAAATATGGGATCCTTGAATACCAGTACTAAGTTTGAACTGCACAGATATACAGAGATTTTAAGCAATCTCTTTGATGAGTAGGGAGTGGATTTTATGTGCTTAAAATGTGAAAAATATTTGTTATGTGCTAAAAATCCTAAAAATATGTGATGAAAATGTAAAAATATTCTGCTTTAAATATTGCATAACCATGCACATTCAAGAGGCAAATAAGTATAATGTATTGTACTAAATAGGGTGCTACCAAACATGCTCCTTAAGGCAAATGGATGTCTGTGTATGGAAAAAATACATATATTAATTTTTGATGTGCCAGAGTAGAAATTATGGTATTTACCAAAAGAAGATAATGTTTTGTTTAAATATGGCAAAATCAACCTACCATTTTTGGAAAATTTGTTCCAGTTCGTTCTCAGCAATCACACGCTGGAATATTGGTTACTAGAAATAGTCTCAGAATTGCAGTGAACAACGAAGGTCCTCCCCAAATTGACCATCATAGTGCATGCCAATTATCCCTAAAGAACGCATTATACTGCAAAAACGATCTCTCCAAATCACAGGACGTCAGGCGTGCATAGTTAAAGAGAGGAATGTCATCAACAATAATGATATCAATTTCACCAACGTGAGTACTCTCCAGTACTTTAGCAATTTCACACTTTTTTTAAAAACCCTTTGTTTTTCTAATTTCTAATTTTTCTATATTTTCTAATTTAGATATTTGGCCTTTAACAGTACCTGTACCTGCGAGGTTAATTGTGGGAGTGAATCTAGTTTATTTTTAACAGTACGTACTTCCTTCATTGTTTTGGTAAACAGGTTAGTGGATTTTTCACGTACTGTATGTCTATGGTTTTACACAAAAAACTTAGATTGGCAGACATAAAAGCCAAACAATTTTCCAAATTTTTCCAATTTTTCAATAACTCTTGAAGAATCTGAATTGACAACCCATCATTTTTATCAAGTGCATTCACAACAGATGTGAAACGCTTGAAATTATCTGCATAGTATACCACAGGTAACCCACCGCATGACAACAGGCAGAGGAGGAAGTACAAGACGTGGGGTTTTCTCTTTAAACAGATCAATTTTTGAGGGTAATTTTTACAGAGACATTTTTGCTATTACACACTAATTTATGCACTTTACGAAACTTTTTTTTTTTTTTTTTTTTTCCCCTAGTGGTTTAACATCACATAACACATGAAGGTTTTTGGTGACGGAAGGATGAGGAAGGGCTAGGATGGGGACGGTGGCGGCCATGGCCTTAATTAAGGTAGAACCCCAGCATTTGCCTGGTGTGAAAATGGGAATCACGGACAACTATCTTCAGGACTGCCGACAGTAGGATTCAAACCAACCATCTCCCGAATTTAATTTCACAGCTATGCGACCCTAACCGCACGTCCAACTCACTCGGTATTTAGGATACTGAGCCCTTACAGTTTCCAATAACCTGTGTAGAACATGAACAATGAAAGTTACTTTTATCATTTTCAGAAAGCTTACAGAAAGAACTTTGGCTGCTTTTCTCATGTAATGCGCACTATCAGTAAGTAGAAGCAATGCACTGTCGTATTTTACACCTTTTGTCCGAAGTAAGTGCATGGTTTCATTAAACAATCTAGCTACAGTGGAATGGTTTGCAGCAGGCATTTCTTTCCACACTAGCAAATAAGGATGTTCACAAAAGTTTATTTAATTCTTCAACACACCAACTACAACATTTCTTCCTTTTCTGCCACTTGAATAATTGATATCAACAATACTCATCCACAGTTTTTTTGCTATAACATACTGTCCGAATTCTTTGTAAAGGTTCTTCATAACATTTTTCCATGACATGGATTTTTAAAGAAATTTTTCAATCCTGGATTATTCATTTTGCCAAGGGGAATGTAGACGCAAAGAAATGCTCTACGTACATCTAAATAGCACTGGCAGTATTTGGATGGACCTACATTTGAAGAAGCTGTTACATCTATCAGTAACTGTCGCAAATGCACACATGAAGAAGCAGCAATGTGCTTGTTTCCAGCCAAATGCTGGGTTACTTGAGAGCATTGATAGGCACTTACTGGTTGACAAAAATAATTCTTTTCTGCTGGTAGTGAAAATATTTTAAAATTCATCTACATATTGTTGAAGATGCAATCTTGTACTTGACATTACTTTCAGCATTGTTTTTAAGGTAAAGACATGCGCATTTACAGTGAATCACTGTTTCAATAAAAAAAAGAATGGCAGCAGACACTGAAGGAAATATTTCTTCTATCGTAGAAATTCAGACAAAATCACACCACCACAGGAATCATATGCGGACCCGATCAACTAACCTTACAAGTGACCCAATCCCACTACCTTCTGCTGGGGGAATATCTTTCCAGTGCATAGTTCAATCTACGGTATTAACCCGTCGTCTTATCTCTCCGCGATTGCCTTTCGCTGACATTCTATAAATAAAATCCAAGCAGGCTGACTAATAGAAGGAAGTTAGAATGTTAGCTAACTCAGTCATGGAGGGAAACAACTTGTGCAGCAAATCAAACCACTGTCTAAAGTAACGACTCAGCCAGTGACCAGCAAGTCTTCAAGCTTCGTTCGTAATGAAGGAAGGAATACTGTGCACCCTTAATGCATTTCCTTTGAATTTCACCACAATATTCAGGAATATGGCATTAGATATACACTGTTGAAAACAATACCGTAATCGTAAAATGTTAATAACAGTATCATTTTATAATACAGAAGCATTTCAAATTTTATTGAGTAGCAAATATTACCAATTTATGTGCTTATAATGGATTTTCTTAAAATATTTAATTACATAAAAATTTTGTGAAATATTTTTTTATGTGAAATAAGACTAGGTTTTTATGCTTGGAGATGCACAATACAAATAATAAGCTTTGTAGATTGTGTTAAAACATATGCAAGACTAATATGTAATTACATAAAAATCTGCTCCCTATTGAGGAGCTTGATAGGAGGTTTCAGGATCTTGATGTTGTGAAAGGAAAGTTGCAGCTCTTTTCTGTACCATTTAATGCTCAACCAGAAAATGCACCCCACAATTTACAACTAGAACTTATAGAGTTAATATGTGCCACATGTCTAAAGCTATTGTACAAAGAAAGGGAAATTATTAATTTTTACCGAACACCTGCCCCATTACGCTTCCCACAACTCAGAAAGTTTGTGACAGAAATCTTGTTGATCTTTGGAAGTACTTACAGATCTGAACAGTTCTTTTTCAGGATGAAGATCAACAGATCTCAATTACGATCTCGGCTAACAGACATACATCTCAATGCAGTAATGAAAATAGTGTCTGCCAGTACCATCAAGCCTAACATTGACCGAATTATTGCCAGCAACCATCAGCAAGGCAGAGGAAATCTGTGAAGAAAAATGGGTCACTTTAAGATAACTTATTTTTCATTTTTCAGAGAAAGCGAAACCATGTTGCCCTGGGGGGTAGACAAGTGCTCACCAGAATGCGTTTTTGTTATTTCATCACATCTTCGTTTTGTCAACAAGAATACTCTTAATTTATTATTAATTTATGTATCTTGAACACATCACAATTTGATTCTTCATTTCATATTTGTTTAAATTATGCAGCCTACAATTCTATTGTCTTTGTATATATTAATAATGTGTTATTATTGTTTCATCTAAATTAACAACTTATGGTGCTTTATAAATGATATTGGTGAAAGACAGCTCTCATTTAGAGGTAGCGCATTTTGTTCACAATGAAGGAAGGGATACAGTGCACCCCTCTTGCATTCCCTTTGAATTTCACCGCTCGAGATAGTGTGTGCCAGCCAAGACCGCACGGGAGTAGACGCACCCTGCACACAGCTCACCTGGCATGGGCTTGACCTTGACATGCCTGCTTATAAGTTTTTACTGCATGGGCTCCATGTTCTGATGTTTATAAGCGTCACCAGCAATGAATTTGTTACTATATATTAAGACTTATGGTCCAATATCTGAGATATTATTTCATACGAAGTCATCTTTACTGCAGACAAAATTTTTGTTTTTGGAACATACCTGAGTCATTTTATCCTGTTGGCCTTCCCAGCTGAGCTGTTCACTGTACAGAGGCTCTCGGTTCGTACCAATGTAAACAGGCTCCCAACGGTGGTATGGAAACTCACGGCGTACTACCAATAGTGGCTGTGAAATTGAAGTCCACATTTATACTACATCTTATTGGTTTTACTTTAAAATATACACACTAAAATCCTCAATACTACTTAAAAGCCAGTTAAAGAAAAGATAAAAGAAAGAAGACTCATTTTAATAAGAAGAAATTATCTGATCAATATTAGGACTTTTTGAATCATTGTGTAAAAGTACAGCAAGATGGGTTGTTTTTACAATTTGGTTTACGATGCACCAATACAGATAGGTCTTGTGGTAATGACGGGCTAGGAAAGGGCTAGGAGCAGGAAGGAAGCGACCATGGCCTTAATCAAGGTACAGCCCCACCATTTACCTGATGTGAAAATGGGAAACCATGGAAAACAATCTTCGATGATGATGATGATGCTTGTTGTTTAAAGGGGCCTAACATCGAGGTCATCGGCCCCTAATGGTACGAAATGAAATAACAAAAAATTCAAATTCATCCACTGACCAAAATAAAATATATTTTTAAAAAAATTGTCATGAAGAATGAATGAATGGACATGAACCCTACAAAAAAAAAAAAACAAACAAACAGACAAACAAACATTGTGCAATATACTGTAATAAGTCCAGAACAATGCATGGTGTGACTAGAATTGTATAGAGAATTCTTTACATTGTAAATAGGCTACTGGAGACTCTTGAATTTATGAGAAAAACATGTTGTGTCAATGGATCAGACTCAAAAGGAAGGTAGTAATTAGAGTATTACTGACCAAGGGACCCTTTATAAAGCACAATGATGCTTGATGTCTGAATGGGGGCTAAATTCACGTCTAAGTCCCCACAGAATGGTACATATCGCGAGTAAAGTAGAACCATGGTATTTGTCATTTTGGGGTACTGATCAAAAGTAGCGAAGATTCACGGTGGTCCACACAAGATGGTACTACTCACAAGTATTGCAATTCGTACAGGGAACGCAGACCTATGGTGTTTCTCACACAATGGCGCCACTCATAGCCAATGCAAACCAGTAAGGTTCCTCACCTAGGTGTACTAGTCACGGGCGCCGGTATTCCCTGGTGTTCCTCACATAGTGCGTACCAATCACAGGCAACGCTGACCCACGGTGCCGCTCATATAGCGGTACAACTCACAGGCTACACCCAGACCCGCCGTGTTGCTCACATGGGTACAACGCACGGGTACTGGAATCCACCGGGCCAGGCTTTTGACTGCAACTAATCACAAACCTATTTCGTACCAATTTAGTGATACTACTCGCAAGTACATGCAACCCATGGTGTTTCCCGCATGATGGTACGAATCAAGAGTAGTTTCATGGTTCTAATTCAATCATCCCTTGGTCGCCCCTTGTAGTCGCCTCTTACGACAGGCAGGGGATACCGCGGGTGTATTCTACATGTGCGTCCCCCACCCGCAGGGGGTAAAACAATCTTCATGGCTGCTGACAGTGGGGTTTGAACTCACTATCTCATGAATGCAAATTTGGTGTCATCATGATCGTATTATTTGTGAGGTTATGTCATGAAACATCTGCTGTATATATATTAATATGAGTTTATTTAATCTAGGAACACATTATTAATAGTAAATAATTTATTATTACCTGTATATATGATGTATAATCCATTGCAATATTGTGCAATATACTGTAATAAGTCCAGAACAATGCATGGTGTGACTAGAATTGTATAGAGAATTCTTTACATTGTAAATAGGCTACTGGAGACTCTTGAATTTACGAGAAAAACATGTTGTGTCATATTCTTCTAGAAGCCTGGCCAGGCAACATACATAAAGAGGCAGTCTTGAGGCTAGATCGGAGTTGTCTTAATGAGACTTGTGTAGAAGTCGTGTTAACCGAGTGTTTGAAGTCAAGTATGTGAATTGGTTTTGTTGGGTTGGTAGTTGACATGAATCTGTTGCAGTCTTCTTCTGATTCTTTGTAGTAGTGTTTTGTTTATGATGGTAGTTTATTAGTTTGTGCATATAGAATTTGTGTAAATGACTTGTAAATAAAACAGTGTACACAACTGACAGCATTTTGTGTACGTCTTTGTGAATACATCAAGCTATGTGACCCAAATCACACACCCTCTCACTCGGTTACAGCAAGACAGCCACAGGGTCAATTTCAATTCCAATTCCAGGTTATAAATTTTAATTATCCACCAGATATTAAACAAAAAATGAAATAACATATATTGCTGTACTGGAGGCAAGTTTTAATTACTTCTATCATGGTGAGGACAAAAGATGAAAGTCACTGGGGAATTATTAAAAAATGAGGCTGGGGTAAGGAAGGATTCTAAATTAGTTACTTGAAAGTATCAATGAATAATTTCAAAACTACTGGACAAAACTTCATTAGATACTTGTCGAACCTTGTGCCATATCATCTAGTTTTAATCATAGCCGGCAGACTTCGCTCCATGCATTCTCTTCGCTCATCTGGCAGGAAACGTGATGCAGTCACTATGAAGGTATAACAGTGGATTGGAGCGTGCACAGTTTTGCCTGTGGTATCATGAAATGAAATTTCAAATTACTGTACAAAGACATTTTGTTGCATAGTCACATGTGAAAACTATCAAAGCATCCATGAAAGTGTATGGACCATTCGTCTTTTCAAGAGAATACTGTGTGCCATCACATACACTGCCTAACACCGGGTGAGTTGGCCTTGCAGTTAGGGGCACGCAGCTGTGAGCTTGCATCCGCGAGATAGTGTCGGCAGCCCTGAAGATGGTTTTCCATGGTTTCCCATTTTCACACCTGGCAAATGCTGGAGCTGTACCTTCATTACGGCCATGGCCGCTTCCTTCCCATTCCAAGGCCTTTCCTATCCCTTCATCGCCATAAGACCTATCTGTGTCGGTGCAACGTAAAACAAATAGGAAAAAAGCACTGCCTGACAAAAAAAAGTTAAGCACCCAGAAGGAGTGGTCCAATATTATCTCATTTCGGTATACATGCATACCATTGATGTGTGAGTAAATGGTTACATTTACAAGGATCTGTAATGTGTAGAATGTCTACCAGAGAGCATTTAATCAATCAATCAATCAATCAATCAATCACTACTGGTCTGCATTTAGGGCAGTCGCCCAGGTGGCAGATTCCCTATCTGTTGTTTTCCTAGCCTTTTCTTAAATGATTGCAAAGAAATTGGAAATTTATTGAACATCACCCTTGGTAAGTTATTCCAATCCCTAACTCCCCTTTCTATAAACGAATATTTGCCCCAATTTGTCCTCTTGAATTCCAACTTTATCTTCATATTGTGATCTTTCCTACTTTTAAAGGCACCACTCAAACTTATTTGCCTACTGATGTCCTCCCACACCACCTCTCCACTGACACCTCAGAACATACCAACTAGTCGAGCAGCTCGTCTCCTTTCTCCCAAGTCTTCCCAGCCCAAACTTTGCAACATTTTTGTAATGCTACTCTTTTGTCGAAAATTGCCCAGAACAAATCGAGCTGCTTTTTTTGGATTTTTTCCATTTCCTGAATCAAGTAATCTGGAATACACTGGAACCATACTCTAGTTGGGGACTTACCAGAGACTTACATGCTCTCTCCTTTACATCCTTACTACAACCCCTAAGTACCCTTATAACCATGTGCAGAGACCTGCACCCTTTATTTACAATCATATTTAAGTGATTACTCCAATGAAGATTTTTCCTTATATTAATAACTAGGTATTTACAATGATCCCCAAAGGGAACTTTCACCCCATCAACGCAGTAATTAAAACTGAGAGGACTTTACCTATTTGTGAAACTCACAACCTGACTTTTAACCCCGTTTATCATCATACCATTGCCTGCTGTCCATCTCACATTATCGAGGTCACCCTGCAGCCGCTCACAATCTTATAACTTATTTATTACACGGTACAGAATAACATCATCTGCAAAAAGCCTTATCTCTGATTCTACTTCTTTACACATATCATTGATATATATAAGAAAACATAATGGTCCAATAATACTACCTTGAGCAATTCCCCTCTTAATTATTACAGGGACAGATAAAGCTTTGCCTACTCTAATTCTTTGAGTTCTATTTTCTAGAAACATAGCCACCCATTCAGTCACTCTTTTGTCAAGTCCAATTGCACTCATTTTTGCCACTAGTCTCCCATGATCTACCTTATCAAATGCCTTAGACAGGTCAATCGCGATACAGTCCAATTGACCCCCTGAATCCAGAATATCTGCTATATATTGCTGGAATCCTACAAGTTGGGCTTCAATGGAATAACCTTTCCAAAACCCAAACTGCCTTCTATCAAACCAGTTATTAATTTTTCAAACATGTCTTATATAATCAGAAAGAATGCTTTCCCAAAGCTTACATGCAATGCATGTCAAACTGACTGGCCTGTAATTTTCAATATGTCTATCACCCTTTCCTTTATACACAGGGGCCACTATAGCAACTCTCCATTCATTTGGTATAGTTCCTTCATGCAAACAATAATCAAACAAGTACTTCAGATATGGTACTATATCCCGACCCATTGTCTTTAGTATATCCCCCGAAACCTTATCAATTCCAGCTGCTTTTCTAGTTTTCAACTTTTGTATCTTACTGTAAATGTCATTGCTCTCATGGGTAAATTTTAATACTTCTTTAGTATTAGTCACCTCCTCTATCTGGACATTATCCTTGTAACCAACAATCTTTACATACTGCTGACAGAATACCTCTGCCGTTTGAAGATCCTCACATACACACTCCCCTTGTTCATTAATGATTCCTGGTATATCCTTCTTGGAACCATCTTTAGGGCTGCCGACAGTGGGGCTCGAACCCACTATCTCCCGGATGCAAGCTCACAGCTGCGCGCCCCTAACCGCACAGACAACTCGCCTGGTCTCATAATTTCAATCATTGATCTATATTTAGGGACGTTGCCAGATGGAAGATTCCCCATCAATTATATACCTAGTCGTTTCTTATGTGATTTTAAGAACTTGGAAATTTATTGAAAAAATCTAATAATAATAATAATAATAATAATAATAATAATAATAATAATAATAATAAAAAACGTGGCCTCCAAAGAAGCCCGATGCAGGTCTCAAGTTGACACCGTATAGACGGCCTGTGTGTCTGTGAAAATGGGGCCCTACCTAGGATGAATTCTAATGCTGAAGACAGCACACAACTTCAGCCCATGAGCCATTGGAATTAACTATTGAAGGTTAAAATCCCCGACCCAACTGGGAATCGAACCCAGGACTCTCTTGGCCAAAGGCCAGCACGCTAACAATGTAGCCATGGAGCCGGACTCCCCTGATAAATTATTTAAATATGTAAATCCTCTTCTCATTAATGAATTTGTCCTCTTGAATTCTAACTTTATCTTCATATTATGATCCTTCCTACCTTTAAAAGCTCCAAACAAGCTAATTTGTCTACTAATATTCCCCGTCACCTCTCCACTGACAGCTTGAAACAAACTGCTTACTCAAGCAGCTTATCTCCTTACTCCCAATTCTTCCCAGCCCAATGTTTGCAATATTTCTGTAAAACTTATCTTTTGTCGGAAATCACCCAGAACAAATTGTGCTGCTTTCCTTTGCATTTTTTCCAATCCTTGAATCAAGTAATCCTGGTGAGGGTCCCATACACTGGAACAATACTCCAATTGGGGTCTTACCATTGACTTCTATTATCTTTCTTTCAAATCCTTACTACAACCCCTGAATAACTTCATAACCATATGAAGAGATCTGTAACCTTTATTTACAACCTTGTTTATGTGATTAACCCAATTAAGATATTTTCTTATATTAACTTTATCTTATATTCCTTACAGTGATCTCCATGAAGACCTTTCACTCCATCAACTCAGTAATTAAAATGAGAGGACTTTTCTTCTTGGTGAAACTTACAACCTGACTTTTCATTCCATTTACCATTGTCTGTTGTCCAACTCACATCATCGAGGTCTTTTTGCAGTCGCTCACAATCTTGTAGCTTGTTTACTACTTTACACAGTATAACATCATCTGCAAAAAACCTTATTCTGATAATTTATTTCTTTAGTTATTGCTGTTGTTGTTTGAGTCATCAGCCCATAGAGTGTTTTATGCAGCCGTCCATGCCATCCTATCCTAACCTTTTCATTTCCACATAATTGCTGCATCTTACATCTTCTCTTATCAACTTGTCACATTCATACCTTGGCCTACCCCTACCATTCTTACTGCCTACACTCCCCTCAAAAACTAACTGAACAAGTCCTGGGTGTCTTAAGATGTGTCCTATAAATCTTTCTCTTCAAATCAATCTCCTCTAACCAATTTGATTCAGTATCTCTTCATTTGTGATTCGATCTATCCATTTCATTTCAGTATTCTTCTTTAACACCACATTTCAAAAGCCTCTATTCTCTTTCTTTCTGAGCTAGTTATCGTCCAAGTTTTACTTTCATACAATGCCACACTCCAGACAAAAGCCTTCAAAAATATCTTTCTAATTCCTATATCAATATTCAAAGTGAGCACATTTCTTTTCTTAAGAAAGGCATTCTTTGCTAGTGCTAGTCTGCATTTTATGTCATCCTTACTTCTACCATTGTTAGTTATTTTACTACCCAAGTAACAATATTCATCCACTTCCTTTAAGAATTCATTTCCTAACCTTATATTGCCTTGACTTTGTTCAACTGCAGTCCATTACTTTTGTTTTGGACATTTATTTTCATCTTGTACTCCTCACCCAAGACTGTCAGCAATTTCTCTACATCTTCTGCAGTCTCAGATAAAATAACAATATCATTAATAAATCTCAGGTTTTTGATTTCCTATCCTTGGATTATGATTTCCTTTCCTCTTTGATTCCCTTTACTGCCAGTTCTATATAAACACTGAATTACTGCTTCTGTTTTACAGCCCTCGATCCTTATCACTGCAGACTGATTTTTATACAGACTGTAGATAATTCTTTGTTCTCAGTATATGATCCTGATCATCTTCAGCTCTCACATAGCTTGGTCCAATCAACATTACTGAATGCCTTTTCAAGATCTACGAATGCCATGTATGTGGGCTTGTCCTTCTTAATTCGATCCTCTAAGATCAGACATAAAGTCAAGATTGCTTCACATGTTCCTACATTTCTTCTGAAGCCAAATTGATCTTCTCCCCCACTCAGTTTCAACTAGTCTTTCCAGTCTTCTGTAAATAATACATGTTAAAATTTTGTAGGTGTGAGATACTTAACTAATGATGCAGTAGTTTTCATACTTGTCAGCACTGGCTTTCTTGGGAATAGGAACAACAACATTCTTCCAAAAATTAGATAGCACTTCTCCTGTCTCATACATCTTACAAGCTTCGCCATGCCGGTTTCTCCTAAGGCAGTCAGTAATTCAGAGGGAATGTCATCAATTGCAGGTACCTTGTTCCTATTAACGTCTCTCAAAGCTCTGACGAATTCTGAACTCAAAATTGGGTCTTCCATTTCATCAGCATCAACAGAGTCTTCTTGTTCCAGAACCATATCATTTTCATATTTACCTTGATATTACTATTGGATACCAAATGGAAAGGGATTGGAAGTAAGACACTTTGTGGAGGATATAAATTATACTGGAGTGGACAGGAGAAGGTAGCGAAAAATGGTGTTGGATTCTTAATTAACGAAGGGACTGATGCTACAGCTGAAATTACCTGCAAAAGTGATAGAATCATTAAAATGTTCATGAAACTGGAGAACACTAAGTACACCGTCATACAAGTGTATGCCCCACAGACAGGCTGCAGTGAGGAAGACAAAGAGAAATTTCGGCAAGACCTGGAAGATACAGTTAATGAGGAAAATATTATTATTGGAGATCTAAATATTGGTAGCAGGTAGGGACCCTCTTCGGAGGCAGCCCTACCCAGGGAGTAGCGCCCCTGCCTATGTGAGTCCCAGAGCACACTGACCCGGTGTGTAACATCTGGTATGGGTTCCAGCTCAGGGTTACGAGTGAAGAACTCAATGGCATCTACGGCGGAGAAGGTGGACTTTGGTACGGCGGAGATGGCGGAAGGGGCATACCCGTAGCGTATGTACTTCAGAGGAGCAGCTATGAAAGGCGTCTGTCTCCATGTTAGGGCCGGCCTAATTTTGAACCTGGCAGTAGGTATAAAATGCCTTTGGGTGTGGTGAGCCCATCGTAACAATAGCCTATATGGACAAAGCAGATATGGTGCCTCGGAAAAGGTTAGGGCATCCCCTGCTAAAAGCGATGCGCAGCTCTTCAGGTGCTGCGGGAACTGTGAAAAATGGGCAACCAGCACTAAACTACATCAAAATTTCAACAGTAAATGTACTGACACTGAAGGGAAAGACAGAAGAACTGGTTGACTTCACGATAGAAAAAGATATAGCCATACTTGGACTGTGCGAGACCAAGAAGAGGGGTACAGGGGAGATCCCTCTGAGAGAAGGATATAGGCTGTATTACAGCAGAGGACCTGAAGCAAAAAATGGAGTGGCCATCATACTTAGAAGAGAAATCCAAGAATATGTGGAATATACAAAGTACGTCAGCGATAGGATGATGATGATGAGACTCCAGTTTGAAAATGGCGTGAATGATCTGTTTCAGTTGTATGCCCCATAAACTGGTTGCATAGATGAACATCTAGAGGAATTCTTAGAGGAAGTGGAGAGACAGGTAGAAGATAAGGAAGTACTGTACTATTGATGGGAGATCTAAATGCACAAGTTGGAATGGAAAGACAAGGAAAGGAAGATGTTGTAGGGCCCTTTGGATATGGAAATGTAAATCCAGAAGGCGAGTTGTTGGTGGATTTTTGCATGAGGAATCAAATGATTGTTGGAAACACCTGGTTTAAGAAGAAGAACAGTCAGAAGATTACGAGGTATGGTTGGGGAGACAGACGAACAAAGACCATGATTGATTATATAATCATAGAGAAAGAAGACCGGAAGAACCTTGTAGGTGTAACAGCCATGCCTGAAGAAGCCTTTGGTGGAGATCATAGAGTTGTGATAGGAAAATTGAAAGTTGGAAAGATTGAAAATCCCCAATTAGGAAGAGAGAAAAGAATTAAAGTATGGAAGTTGAAGGAGAAAAGCATACAAGAAGAATTTCAAAGGGAAATAATACCCTTGGCACCCAGGACAGAGGTGGGGAATGTTGAAGAGGAATGGAAAAGATTTAAGGAAGCACTGGTTGGATGTGCAGAAAAGGTGTGTGGCAGAACATCAGGAAATGTGAAAAACAAAGAAACACATTGGTGGAATGATAGGGTAAAGATTAAAGTGAAGGAAAAGAAAATGGCATGGAAAGCATGGAAAACATCTAAGACTGAAGAAAGTAGAAGAAAATATGTGGAGGCAAAGAATCTGGCCAAGAAAGTAGTGGAGGAAGAAAAGAGGAAAAGCTGGGCCTGATTCACACAGAAATTGAGAGATGATACGCAGGGCAGCAAAAAATTACTGTATGGTATCTTAAGAAACAAAAAGAGAGATCAAGTAAACACCAGATTTGCGAAAGATGAAGGTGGCATAATTTCAACAAAGCCAGAAGAAATAAGAAATAGATGGAGAGAGTATTTTCAGAAGCTGCTGAACATAAGAACGGATGACAGTCATTCAATGGAGGACCAGGAAAGTCAATTAGTTGATGAAGAAATAGATAAAGAAATTACAATTGAAATTGAAATGGCAGTAAGAAAGAAGATGAATGGAAAAACTGCTGGAATAGATGAAATTTCAATGGAGATGATAAAGGCAGCTGGAGCTGTAGACCTGCAGTGGACATATCGGGTTCTCAGGAATGTCTGGGAGAATAAGGAGGTCCCTGAGGATTGGCAAAAAGGAATAATCATCCCAATTTTCAAGAAAGATGATAAGAAAGTTTTGAAGAACTACAGGGGAATTACTCTAATATCCCATGTTGCTAAGATAATGGAAAGGATACTGGAAAGTAGAATAAGGTTGAGGGTTGAGAATCAGATACAGGAAAATCAGTTTGGTTTCAGAAGTGGAAGGTCAACAATAGAGCCCATTTTCATTATGAGACCACTAATGGAAAAGCATTGGGAGTACAGGAATGATATGGTAATGACATTCATTGACAATGAAAAGGCATATGACAGTGTCCCCAGGACGAAAGTTTGGGACAGTCTGGTGCAAAAAGGAATTGGACAGGGATTAATAAAAATGATCATGGCACTGTATAAGGAATGTTGTAGTTGCGTGCAAACACAAGTTGGCAGGACAAGTTGGTTCAAAATAACTAGTGGGCTGAGACAGGGAAGTGTTCTATCACCAGTCCTGTTTACAATAGTAGTGGATGACATCATGAGAACAGCAAAAGCAGCATATGGAGGAAGAGAAATGTACATGATGTTATTTGCAGATGATATTGTGATTTGGAGAGAAGACGACAGGAAGGTTCAAGAACAGTTGAATGTGGTGAATGGGAAGATCAAAGAATGTGGATTGAAAATAAGTGTAGAAAAGAGTAAAACTCTTGTTATGACTAGAGGGGAGAAAGAAGGGAAAGGTCAGATCAGACTTGCAGACAAGCCCCTGGAAATAGTGGAAACGTTTAAATACCTGGGGAGTGAATTAATGGAGAATGCTCGACTGGATGCTGAGATTAGTAAAAGGATTCAAGCTGGAAGTTGTTTCTATCATAGTGTAAGAAACATGTTATGGGACAAAGATGTGCCAACGGAAGCAAAGGATACTATGTACAAGATGTATTACGTACCCATAACAACTTACGGAGCAGAAACTTGGACAATGACAAAGAAGGATGAGAGTCGAATACAGGCAGCCGAAATGAAGTTCTTGAGGAGTATGATACAGAAGAGTAGAAGAGACAAAATAAGGAATGAGAAAATCTGGGAAGAAATTGGAGTGGAAAAATTGAATGATAGAATATAGAAGAGCCGACTAAGATGGTTTGGGCACATAAAGCGAATGAGCGACGAAAGAATGCCAAAAAAGGTGAAAATGCAAATCCAAGGAAGGAGAGGCCTTGGACGACCACGAATAAGATGGAAGGATACCATCCAACGCAGCATTATAGAAAGAAACCTGGACTGGGACACAGTGTTGGAGGAGTGGTGGAAAGACCGAAGAAAGTGGAGAGGAACCATATTTGCCCCTACCCGGCTACAGCTGGATAAAGGGAAATGATGATGATGATGATGATGATGATGATGATGATGATGATGATGATGATGATGATGATGATGATGATGATGATGGAGATCTAAATGCGCAAGTTGGGGTAGACAGACTTGGGTACGAGAACATCATTGCTCCACATGGATTTGGACAAAGGAACCCAGAAGGAGAACAACTATTAGATCTGGGCAGAAGAAATGATCTTATAATCAAAAATACATTCTTCAAAAAAAGAGACAGTCACAGAATAACAAGGTATAGTTGGGATGGCCAGTACAGAACATTGATTGACTACGTAATCACAAATAAAGATGGTGGCAGGTACATCACAGATGTAAAGGTCATCCCTAGTGAAAGCATGAACAGTGACCACAGATTGTTGGTAGTAGACTTCAAACATAAGACTAATGAAACGCAGAAAATTATTATGAAAAAACCAAGGGTTAAAACTTGGAAGTTGCGAGAAGTCCAAATAAAGGAAGAATACAAACTAAGGATTCAACAGAGTTTGCCGAAGTGTGAAGTAACCAGCGTTAATGAAGAATGGAAGGCCTTCAAAAACACCTTTTTGGCAGAAGCCAAAAACCTATGTGGAGTTACAAGTTCTATCAAAAGAAAAAAGGAGACACCATGGTGGAATGATAGAGTGAAAACAGCAGTGAAAGAAACCAAATAAAGAAGGCACTGGACAAGGAAAAACAAAAACAGGAACAAGAACGAAATGAACAAGAAATACAAAGACTTCAAGGAGTATACAGGAACAAGAAACTTGCTGTAAAGAACATTGTAAGAGAAGAAAAAGAGAAGAAATGGAATGAGTTTGCAGATAAACTGGAAGAGGACAGCAGAGGAAATATGAAATTGCTATACAGAGTAGTGAAAAACAAGCGAAGGATTCAAGAGACCATAAAAGCAATAGAACGTCATGATGGAACTCTGGCACAAGAAGAGGAAGAAATTAAACAAGAACTCAAGATCTATTTTGAAAAGCTGCTGAATGGAGATACAGAAAACATAACAACGGATAGAGGAGAGCCAAGTCGAGGAACACCAACTGAACCACCAATTACATGGCTTGAGGTTGAAAATGCGCTCAAGAGCATGAAGAAAGGAAAGGCAGTGGGCATAGATGAACTAAGTGCAGATATGCTGAAAGCAGCGGGAATTCCAGGAATCCAATGGCTCTACAGACTGTGTAACTTTTTGATGATAATAATAAATAAAATCATGAATAAAAATATATAAATAAAATTATTCAAAAACTTAATAAAATTAATAAGCATAATTAACCGAAATGTCCGTAGTATGGGCGCCAGAGTTCACCAGAATGGATCCCTCGAATTTAGATAAGAGCATGATAAACTTTATATCCCAGGGCGTGTACATAATGCTGCGTACTGGTACATCTGCTGCAGGCCTTACCTAACCTCCTGAAAACGACTAATTAGGTAGGAACTGCACCTAGGTTCGTCAATAACACTGATTCTAAAATAGCTAACTATATTCTTAACAAATTCCGTGCATGAGCACCTCATCAACATACAACATTATACATATAATACACACATAAAATATTGCTGGAAGACTCCATATTTACAACAACAACAATAATGAAAATCGTGGGAAAACGAAAGCGAGAACTAAGCTACCATTTGTAGATAGTCCGATGAACAATGTACATGTATCAAGATAAATACCCTTCACTGTCTCTATATCAATTCGATTTACCGATTCCCATAATCGGCAGTTATCACATCACACAGATACTGTACCTTGTACTACTGTGTTCACATATTTTAACACTTGTTGTAAAGATATATACACACGTCTGTCGATCCTCAACATATAAATTTATGGAAAGTTTGAGATAGCTTTCACCAACATATAATGCTAGGCCGCCACAAGTGCTACAATACTTAATGCGCAAGCACTCTCCACAATCAGCCACTTTCCACAAACATAACAAGACTACGTTCCTCGAACGTTTGAAGTCCAGTCCATTGCAGCCGTGTCACTCCAGTACCATGTATCAGCACCACTTCCTTCCCGTACAGTGCGTCAGTTGTCGTTCCTTCATACAGTGTTACTACTTGTAGTTGTAGTAGTTCCTTCTCGTTCCTTTACAATCACTCTCACAATGTTTTTTACAATCTCCTTGGTTGCCGCCGGATGATCAACCTTTATAGACATCAACATCCCCCTCCTCTCAGATGATACGTCTGGATTGCTGCTTGCCAGCCAATCATGAGTGAACCTCTTGTCAAGACATGCCCTGAACTTCTCCTTTCTCTCAAGAGATAAACAAACACTCGGGAGTTTTACATGAATCACCAAACTTTCCTAATACAACAACAAGCTCATCTCATCAGGCTGGGATATATACATGACTCATGAATTTCCCGACACAAGTACATCACAACAGACACTGGGGTAGCCATATGACTCATTCAAATTACCAGAGTTATTAAAGCAATGTTTTCCCACTCATGCAAAACAAATTACTCATACCTACATATGTGGATATCTTCCAGCTTATAAATATAAATAGCAAAATATACAAATGGAATACTGATAATAATAATAATAATAATAATAATAATAATAATAATAATAATAATAATAATAATAATAATAATAATAATAAATCGAATACTGACAATAATATCTCAAACTTCTACATATAATTCGGGGGTGTGATATATGTACTATCACAACTGCTCAACAAGATATGGGAGGAAAATGCTATTCCTGAGGACTGGAAGATGGGCATCATTGTACCTCTGTTCAAGAAAGGAAACCGACGAAAATGTACTAATTACCGTGGTATCACACTACTGTCTCATGTCCTGAAAATATTGGAAAAAATAATAGAGACCAGAATCAGAGATATTGTTGAACCAATTTTGGAAGAAGAGCAGTATGGTTTCAGACCAGGAAGGTCAACTACAGACCTTTTTTTTGCAATTAGGATGCTAATGAAAAATACTGGGAGAAGAACAAGCCTTTATTTCTAATATTTTTGGACATTGAGAAAGCATACGACAGTATACCAAGGAAAAGAATCTGGCAATGCATGAAAGAACTTCAAGTGCGAGACAGCCTCATAGACAAAGTGAAAATGTTGTATAGTGGGAATAGAAGCTGTATTCAAGTAGGATGTGGTTTGTTGGACTGGTTTGAAACAGAGAGAGGAGTGCAGCAGGGCAGCTCATTGTCACCACTTCTATTTATTATTGTAATGGATGTAGTAATGAAATCTATTAAAAGGAAAGAACATGGAGATGTCAAAGCCTTCACATTTGCAGATGATGTTGCGATCTGGAGTAACTCAGAAGAGGAATTGGGAGAGAGAATGCAAAGCTGGAATGAGGAGTTTAAGAAATATGGTTTAAACATCAGCAAGACCAAGACGGTGGTGATGAAAGTGTATGGGGAAGGAGCAGAACCAATAGTCATGTTAAATGAAGCCCAACTGGACAGCATACCAGTTTTAAAATACTTGGGTAGCGTTATATCAAATGACAACCTAGCAAAACATGAGGTGAACAATCGAATCAATAAGGCAACACAATTTTACCACCAGGTAAGACACCTGCTGTGGGATGAGCAAATACTCATGAAAACAAAAATGTGATTGTACAAGTTCTATTATACACCAATCCTTACATACAGTCTTGAAACCACAACACTGACCAATAGAGATAATTCCAAACTTCATGCAGCTGAAATGAAATTCCTATGCACTATGATCCAGAAAACCAGGAAAGACAAGATTAGGAATGAGAAAATTAGAGAAGTAGGAATAGATGATTCTCTCCTCAATAAGATTCAAATATCAAAACTGAAGTGGTTTGGTCACATGAAGAGGATGCCAGTAAACAGAACTGTAAGGAAGGAATTTGACAGAAAAGGAGAAGGAAGACAACCCGTGGGAAGGCCACGAAGGAAATGGATAGATTTAGTTAAGAACGATGTACTGCTGAGAGGTCATGATTGGGACAAGATAGTGGAGGAAGAATGGTACAAGGACAGGTTGAGATGGAGGAGGCTCATATACCACACCTGGGAAACTGGAGATTGTTTAGGATGATGATGATGATGATGATGATGATGATGATGATGATGATGATGATGATGATGATTACTGTTGGATATGTTCCTGCCTTGTCTTTTTTCCCTAGAAGTGGTTTTCCATCTGAGCTCTTAATATTCATACACCTAGTTTTATTTTCTCCAAAGGTTTCCTTGATTTTCCTGTATGCAGCATCTATCTTTCCTAGGACCATACAACCTTCAACTTCTCCTTCAGCCATTCTTCCTTACCTGTCCTGCACTTCCTATCCACTTCATTCTTTAATTGCCTCTATTCCTTTCTGCCCTCTTCATTTTTTTTGCATTCCTGTACTTTTATTGTTCATCAGTCAGGTCTAGGTTCTCCTGAGGTATCCATTGATTCTTAGTTGATCTTTCCTTTCTTCCTAACATTTCTTCAGCAGCCTTACTGATCTCATTCTTCACAACTGTCCATTCTTCCTCTACTATGTTTCCTTCAGCCTTTTCATTTAGTCCTTGTACAACATGTTCCTTGAAACAACCCCTCACACTCTTTTCTTTCAACTTGTTTATATCCCATCTCTTTACATTACTTTCTTCAATTTCTTCTTTTTCAGATGACATTTCATGACCAACAAGTTGTGGTGAAAGTCCACGTCTGCTCCTGGGAAAGTTTTGCAATCCAACACCTGGTTTCTGAATCTCTGCCTAATCATAATGAAGTCTATTTGATACCTTCCAGTGTCTTCAGGTCTCATCCACTTATACAGCCATTGTTTGTGGTGTTTAAACCAAGTATTTAGCAAGGACTAAATTATGATCGGTGCAAAATTTAACCAGCCGACTACCTCCTTCATTCCTTTCTCTTGATCGGAATTCTCCTACTGTATTACCTTCACTTCTTTGGCCTACCACTGCATTCTAGTTTCCCATCACAATTAGATTCTCGTCCCCTTTTACATATTGTATTAAATCTTCTATCTATACAGGATATATAAAATAAGAGTTTTGTCTGTCCATTGTTCAGAATTTGAGAAGAATGGTATTTCTGTATTGGTCATGTCCATAGTAATAAGGAAATGCACTGTCTACTTTTCCATAATTTCTGTCTGTCTGTACGTATGTACACGCATCATGAGAAAACAGCTGAAGAGAATTTAATGAAAATCGGTACGTAAAGTCAGGGGATGAACCACTACAATCTAGGCTATAAATAATTTTATTCACGCTGAGTAAAATGGTAGTTTAGGGGAAGGCCTACAATTTAATTCTCAAATTTTTATATTATTAGTGGTCCTATCGATAAATACCACATAACTAAAGTTATATAGAATTAAATTTCTGATCATTTATGTCTTATACATTTTTACCGTATCAGCTATGATAACACAGATATTCATGAATTTGTATTTTTGTCGATAAGTCCATATCAACGCCGAGCCACGAGAAAATGGGTAAACAGAATTTAATGAAAATCGGTATATAGAGTCTGGGAACAAGAGACTACAGTCTAAGCTATAAACAATTTTATTCACCCTGAAAGAAATTGTAGTTTAGGGGAAGGTGCCTAAAACTTAATTTTTAAAAACCTATGTTATTGGTCCTATCAAAAAGTACTACATAACAGGAATTATAGAGAATACAATTTCCAATCATTTCTGTTTAAATCAGTTTTACCATACCGACTATGATAAGAGTGGTATTTCAGAGTCGGAAGAAAATTAAATGTGAAGGCCTACAATATCGAAAGCACATAACATTGATCAACAATAACATTACACTGACCACTGTTTATTATGATGTTCTTTATCTCTTATGCTGCCACTCAACTCCGATAGATGGGATTACTGTTGCATACCGAGTATAACAGCCTGACTGAATATTGGCGAGAAATAGCTTGTGAGTTAGAAAACTTTCTTCTTTAGCATGCCACTCCTCTGGTTCATCCATTCGGTGCATCGACAGAACGTTTCTATTAACTTTTTAGATTTAACGATCACCAAGCTCCCTTGTTCAGTCTCATATAAAATATACAGGAAACCCACCCATACAGCTTCAACATAAAGCAACATTCTATGCAACCCCATTCTCACAAATGTGCTACTTACAATACCTTAGTTCATTGCACATTCAAAGTTCCAATGTCGAAAACAGACCTGAATAAAGAACTCAATACCATACGTGCGATAGCTAGGTTTAATGGTTATAATAAAGTCTTCATGCAACGTATTATCAACAAATTCAGACATCGTTCAAAATCTAATTTAATAAAAGATAATTCCAGAACTAAGTCAATCTTTACTTTTAATCAAAACATCTACAGTGTCACCAACTTATTCAAGAAACATAACGTTAATATCGCTCTCCGTACTAGCAATAGAAATATGGATATTTTCCACAATTCCAACCTAGTCAACAAATCCAACCCTTTCACTAAGTCAGGTGTTTACAGGTTCCGTTGCAACGACTGTAACAGTTCATATATAGGACAAACTATCTATGCAGAACATCTTATTGCAATCAAATACAATAGGTTTTCTGCAGTTAGTGAGTACATTCAGGATTATAAACACAAATTCAATGGAATAGATCAAGACTTAACAATATCGGATACGGTGAGCAAAGGCCCCTTACTAGATATCACAGAAACCTGCTAGATATGTCTAGATCAATATTTAAACCCAAACCTGAACCTGAACAACATTTTCGAAAAGCCCAGAATTTTATTTGATGTTCTTATTTCAATTCTCTACAGTGCTAAATTTCCCCAAAATAGTTTGTTCTTTGAGATTATATGTAATTCGTTATCGCGTTATCCTTCCTCACCACGCCCGCCTGATTCCGTCCCTTCTGACTTACCCCTCTACCTCCCTTAGTAATGTTCTACGCTTCCAGTAAGCTCTAGCACCTAGTTCCTCGCCACTCTATGTACATACAACAGGTCACTCGAGGCGAGTCCCTTACTTAAGTTTTTCATTTCTTGCCCTTTTTCCTTTATTTCATTTTAATTCTTAACTTTCTTTTTCATGCATTAGGCTCCGCATTGGATCGAGAACTTTCTGGCTATATAACTACTCTGTCAGTGTCTGTGCAAGATCCACTTGTTTAAGTACATCATATCTTATGATGTCATCTTATGATCTGATATTACAAGCCATTATCAAACATATTTGTTTCATGTCTATTTTTTTTTTTAATCTTATCATCAATGTTTTTGTGGAGGAACTACATTCTACATCATTTCTTAGATGTCAATGTTCAATTTTTGCCCAGTAATGCCACGCTCAAGACTTTTTAACCATTACAAAGTGATCAAGATTTTTAAATATATGTTGATATTTTCACTTTCATTTTATAATTTGACCAACAAGTTCATAACTTGTAAATATTGTAAGAATTACTTTTAAGCACCGTCACTTTTTGTTTCAACTAATTAATGTTATTTATTACTAAGGGACTGTAATACTTGTATATCTTTGTTCATATGACCTATTTTGGCTGATGATGGTGTCCAAAGACATCGAAACCAGTTCTAAATAAAAATGTTGTGATTGTATTAACAACACACTTTGTATTGAAAAAAGGTGGGTCAATTATGCTTTCCTCTATTGTATGAGTGTTCACGGATCACGGCTGTCTGCGGCTTGGTCATTCCAGCTCTGGAACTTTGGTCTGTTAGATCGACAGCGTAGTACTGTTCGTCAAAAGTGAGAAAATGTGTGGTTTTTCATTTGATCAAGTATTTCCTACTGGCATCATTGTAATGACCTATGTTGATTTCAGTTGGGAAAACCACTAAGACAGTCTTCCTGAGGATGTTAAAAAGGCAGGTGGAGAGTGAATGTCTGCCATTATTACGAAAACTCCACAACCTGATTATGACTGATGGTTAGGCAAGCAGGCCTACCATTACAATGAAAATTCCCTAACCCAGTCTTCATATGAGAAAAGATGTTTGGTGACTTCCCCGTCGCATTTCTAGGGTAATGTTAAGAGCTATACAATTAATACAATCTTGCTCACGTGTACACTACCTAACCTACAATTCTGTATACAATGTAGAATTCCGTAGCGAAGCACGCGTACATCAGCTAGTATCTTCATATATTCTTTTGTTTTCTTCATTATCCGCTGAACTACTAGGCATATAGACCCGCACTATTGTGGTGAGCATTGGTTTCGTGTCTATCTTGACAACAATAATCCTTTCACTATGCTGGTTGTAGAAGCTTACCCACTGCCCTATTTTCTTATTCATTATTAACTCCTGCATTTCCCCTGTTTGATTTTGTGTTGATAATTCTGTAGTCACCTGACCAAAAATCCTGCTCTTCCTGCCAACGTACTTCACTTACACCAACTATATCTAACTTTAATCTTTACTCGTATCATTTGTAAACATAAGGAAACATAAAGGTCCAATAATACTACCTTGGGGAATTTCCCGCTTAATCATTACAGGTTCAGAAAATGTTTGACCTACTCAAATTCTATTTGCTACAAATTTAGCCACCCATATTGCACCATTTCCTTTCTTTATATCCTACTAACTCGGGGGAAGGTAGAGCATGTGGTGCTATGCAAAAGTGGGCAAAAATAAATCTCTAAATAAACTTATACTAATGAGTATATGGACAGGAGATATGGAGGCATATCTTGAAATGAGAAATATATGTAAGGGGTAGAATGGATTTATTGGTCCAAAAACATAAATACGGTCCATACAAACTTCAAAATCAAGTATTATAATTTAAATATTGACCCCAAATCGGTCGTACACTGTGATACACGCATGAATAGCTATACATGACAACAAACAAAATCTATTCACAGATATGAAGTTTTGAAGCTTCCACCTAATCAACACTTTATTTATGAATTGTTATTTTACAGTACCGGTTTTGACCTTGTGAAGGTCATCCTCAGCTGACTAACATCTAATTAAAACATCACCGATACAATAAGAATGTCACATAGTATAGGTAAAAACATTGTCAATTTGCAATATTCTTCATCCTAGCTTAAGCATCCATCTACGTTAAATATGAGAATTAAAACTTAACATTACTATTATGTACATGGATCATATATGTTTAAAATACTATGTTCTTAAATTATAAACATTCACTGTTTCACATTAAAACTTATAGCAAGATTGAAGAAAACATTTTGAGGCACAAATGAGTTCAAACAGCGTATTGTACTTACGTAACTATGTTATATCATGTGATCTGCCGTGTTTGTCTACTAAAGGTATAATGGCGTAAGTTTCTTGAAGTAATGTTAACACTTATGTTGAAGTCAAGGTTGTTGTCTGGTATTGATGATGTGGAACTTCATGGATGTAAGGGTAGCGTGCCTCCCTCTTACCCGGAGGCCCCAGGTTCGATTCCCAGCCAGGTCAGGGATTTTTACCTGTACCTGAGGGCTGGTTCGAGGTCCACTCAGCCTACGTGATTAGAATTGAGGAGCTATCTGACGGTGAGATGGCGGCCCCGGTCAAGAAAGCCAACAACAACGGCCAAGAGGATTCGTCGGACACCTCGTAATCTGCAGGCCTTCGGGCTGCACAGCAGTCGCTTGGTAGGCCAAGGCCCTTCAAGGGCTGTAGTGCCATGGGGTTTGGTTTTCGTTTGGTTTGTTTGGAACTTCATGGATCTACATTTGATTGCTTGCAGTTCATGTTAAAAAATTATAATTTACCATAAAAAGTAGAATTTGTGTAAAATTATGGATAGATCGTTAGTCATGCGACGTGCTTCCCTTGTAATGTAGAGTTTGAGGGATGTTCCACCATTCAACACATTGCAAAAATATATATTAAATTATAAGAAGACCGGTTTTGACTCCCTTGGTCTTATGTTATCTATTTTTTGTTAAAATGTCATTACTTGCTTGATTTTGACATATCGTATGTTAGGCCTATACGATTAGCGTGAAAGCTCTTTCTTCATTTTGTGTTTTTGGATATGTTTAGTATCCGTAAAAATAGAAAATGAAGTGTAAGAAATATACACCTGCGGAGTTGGAATGTCTATTCAATGTGGGATAGGTGTGCATGTACTTACTGCTGTGGAGGACTCTTGGTATGTGCTACTCAGGAGCACGTCATGCACTGTTTCGTGTGTGTCTGAAGCTGATGCTTGTGAATGTGGCTGTGCTCACCATAAGGTGCAGGTCTATAAGCCTAGTAGTTCAGCGGATGATGAAGAAATCAAAAGAATATATGAAGATACTAGCTGACGTACCCATGCTTCGCTACGGAATTCTACATTTTATATGCTAATCGTATAGGTCTAACGTATGATATGTCAAAATCAAGCAACACGTAATGACATTTTAACAAAAAATAGATAACATAAGCACAAGGGAAGCACGTCGCAAGACTAACGATCTATCCATAATTTTACACAAATTCTACTAAGTTTTATGGTAAAATTATAATTTTTTAACATGGACTGCAAGCAATCAAATGTAGATCCATGACGTTCCACATCATCAAATACCAGACAACAACCTTGACTTCAACATAAGTGTTAACATTACTTCAAGAAACTACACCATTATACCATCAGTAGACAAACACGGCTGATCACATGATATAACATAGTTACGCAAGTACAATACACCGTATGAACTCATTTGTGCCTCAAAATGTTTTATTCAATCTTGCTGTAAGTTTTAACACATTGCTGAACGGATGCTTGAGCTTGTCACATACCCTGTGGACCGGACATTTTTCTACTAAACATACTAGAGTGCACTTGATTATAAAAATATACAAAAATATTAAACCAGTCAATATTTTATCTTAGTTGGTATGGGTACTCTCCAATGCCCCTAGAAGTAGTGGATCTGCCTTTACAAAACCATCTTCAGCGTCAATTCCTAACACATCATTAATGTTTACATCATTATCGTTGTCGTCAGAATCACTTGAATAAGTAAGTACACCAGGTAAATTACGGCCTGTACAGGCTTGAATATCACTTCCACTATCACTCTCACATTCAGTTTCCACTAATTCATTAGACTATTTACATTTGAACGATCATCGGCATATAATTCTTCTAAAATATCGTCGTCAGCTAACACCGTATTCCGCGGGCGCTCCATCTTGTCATTGACTGAACCGGCAGAAAGAAAGTCGACGTTTCGAAACTAAATGAAAGAATAAAAGAGGCCGTGAATGAAAGAAAAGTGGCAGATATACATCTACGATTTATTCTACTCAATGTGAACATCCGAAATAGTTCAAGATATGGTCAAGAGATGTCACAGGAAGACCGAAAACAATGTCGTGAATAAAACCGAGAATTCTCGGGGCCCGTTACCTACCGCTGGCGAGCGTACTACGAGATTTCTCGGGGCCCGTGTTAATGTGGAAAAGTGAATGTTTATAATTTGAGAACATTGTATTTTAAACATATACCATCCGTGTACATAATAGTAATGTAAGTTTTAATTCTCATATCATTTAACGTAGAGGGATGCTTAAGCTAGGACGAAGAATATTGCAAATTGACAATGTTTTTACCTATACTATGTGACATTCTTATTGTATCAGTGATGTTTTAATTACATGTAATGTTAGTCAGCTGAGGATGACCTTCACAAGGTCGAAACCAGAACTGTAAAATAACTCATAAATAAAGTATTGATTAGGTGGAAGCTTCAAAACTTCATATCTGTGAATATCAAAACAATACAGACAAGAAACTTATAGATTAAAACAAAATCTAGACAAAAAGCGGGCAACAACCCGAAAAGCAAGGTTACAACATCTATTCACATGGAAATTTTTATCCGTGTTATGTAATAATTTGTAGTTGTGCCAGATAAGTAGCAACATCCATCTTTGCCTGGGGGTATTGATGTAGAATCGTTTATGTGATCTGGGAATACTAATACATTAGTGCAATATCTATGACTCTATATTTACATTCCGACATATACGGACACAAATAATTAGGCACTTTGGCACAGGGAGGCTCCCTTATCTATCTTACAGGTAACACTGAATATACTGTATGAGTCCGTACTCATATGTAAACTTATACCAGGCAGAACTGGTTATCAAGAAAATTCAGCTATGGAGCTGATAAACCCATAATTAAAACAACACAGGACAAATAATAACAAGCAATCACACATATACATAGCACACATATACATAGAACACACCTGTGGACAAAATACACACATACAAACATGTACATCAAAGAGATAACGGGGATCGAACCCAACATAGCAGACTATGTAGGCTTGTGTCTGAATACAGGCACAAATGGTCCATCACTCTCTCTCTCTGTACTCCGCTGATCAGCTATTCTGGAATCAAAACAAAATCTGACAGGCAAGGAAGTGCGTAAGTCTGGGAAGCATAACAGGATCTCATAAAATTCACTTTCTCTCAACACAAGGGGAAAACGTTATTTATGAGTTTCATGTCCATATTGACTGATTACATGTATATGGATAAGGAAGAAATTCCACCTTATCAATACTGTTTATTGTAAATATAGACTTACATCAGTACCGGTTTTGACCCTATTTGGCTATCATCAGCTGACAAACATAGTATTTGTCTATTGGCATTAGTTTGTGTTACTTATCTAAAAAGATGTTTTTACTACCATTTTTAAACCTCAAAACAATTTTACTTTTACGGATCCATAAATGAAATGACATTAATATCTAACTCATATCCCCATTAAATATCCGGATGTGCTAATGGATGACGATGTCTTTTTAGATAAGTAACACAAACTAATGCCAATAGAAGTAATACTATTGTAATGGTTATAGCGTCCACCATGCCAATAGAAGTAATACTATTGTAATGGTTATAGCGTCCACCATGCCAACTTGCTACGGGCCCGGCTCGTCACTGTATTTGGCCCACCCCCTTACTTCAGCCTCGCCAATCACATGCAGCACTTAAGTGCTAGGCCATCCTGTCTTGTCTCCGCCCAAGGTCCTGCAGCAGAGGACTACAGAAATGACTGGTAGTTTAATCTGGAGTCTTCCATCTCGCGATGTTCCTGGATCCATCGAGCATCCGGACGATTCTAGAAGGGCCAGCGGAGGTATATAAGAGAGGAACGACCTGCCTGGAGCGAGTGAGAGTTAGACGCGGAGTTAGTAAGTGAGTGAGAGTGAGATTGAGTTCGCTGGAGCGCAGTCAGTGATGGCCTGGGGGAGTGCAGCCTGATGGAGCCTGTTGGAGCCGAGGACTCGGTCCTCTTCCCCTGACGTCGTGTGTGTGAATCCCTTGGGGGCCGGCTGCTGGCGAAGAACCTTGGATGTTCTGGAGCAGCGCGAAGGGAACACTGGGTGCCGACGTGTGCTGACTGCGAACGGAGTTCGACGGGTTGAGTGAACAGCGGATACTATCCCGACCTGCGAGACTGACGTGTGGGCTGTGGACCGTGACAGCGCTAACGAGTGTGACTGAGTGGTTGAGTGAGTGTAGTGTAAATAATCGATGACTTTGTGTGTGTGTCATTGTAGATGGAACATGAGAAACTAAGAGAGAGCACGCAAACCGTGTAAGTGTACTTGGGTAAGATGTAAGCTTGGCTATCGTCTGTGTGTGTGTGTGTGTGTGTGTGTGTGTGTGTGTGTGTGTGTGTAAATCTGTAATTGTAGTGCTTAGTTAATAAATCTTAGAAATAGGATGCTACCAGGTTCTATACTCATTTATTTACTTATTTACCCTGCCAAAATGTAACACTATGTTTGTCAGCTGATGATGGCCAAATAGGGTCGAAACCGGTACTGATGTAAGTCTACATTTACAATAAACAGTACTGATAAGGTGGAATTTCTTTCTTATCCATATACAAGGGGAAAACAGCGATTCACTGTCAGACGGGCACATTCAATGGCTGGGGAGCTAACACAAAGAGTCTGGCCTTCAGCCACACTATTCCTCTTAAATGAGGAAACAAATATTCATTCACATTTCTTCGCTCAGCCATCGCTTTCTTATGCAACTCATCAGCTGGCTAATTATCGCATATTCAGACATGGCTCCCAGCAATAACATGGCATATCTTGCCTAATCACACATATCTGGCACCAAAATCATCTCTCTGGCATTTCAAGCCTTTCACTTTGCATATCCTTGGTTCAATCCCGTACTAGTTCCCGGACTTGCCTTCTTGCTAATATAAATGACCCTCTTATGTCCCAGCGATGGACACATAGTTACAGCACATCTTGCAGCAGCTGAAATAATACATTCCACATGCACAGAAAGAAACCTGACTAAACTTTTACTGTTAACTGTTGCAATTTATACCAAGGCAGTGGGCGTATAGCCTGTTTGAATTTTAAGAAACTCTACCCTATAATCTCTATGAAAATGATATAAAATATAGCAGAATACACTAATCAAGCAAAATTAACTCCTAACAATTTCCCTCTATCCCATCTATCTACAATATATAAACACATCACCTGGGCTATTACATGCACACCAGCCCCGGCCAAACATTTAACGTTAAATAAACTTGAAAATACTCTTGCCAAAGTAGCTGACATTTAATTACATAAAACATATTGAAAATTTCCCTATCCTAATGTATTAGCCTTTCCAGAACATGCTTAAATGGATATTGTACTTATCTTTTGCAACTAGCTGTCATTCACCAGTAAGCGTGGCTGCCTTTGAGAAGGACTCCTTCTAAAATTTTTGAGTGTGATCCCATGTCGTAAACTTACGGCCTTACTAAGCAATATGCTCAGTAATAGGTACTTCCAGATCTACGCTGATAATGACAGAAGTAGAGTGTTTAAATTAAACGATGGTTTACCTCAAGGATCAGTCCTCGCCCCCCTTCTTTTCAGTCTGTACATATACGACCTCCCAGACACATCATCAAGAAAATTCATTTATGCTGATGATATTTGTTTGGTGACTCAGTGCTCCAACTTTTATGATGCTGAAACTACTTTAGCCACTGATCTGGAAGCCTTGGATGTATACTTCAAGAAATGGTGCCTCCACCTAAATCCTCAAAAAACAGTTATATCTACATTCCACTTATGCAACAGACAGTTTAATTACAAACCAACAATAAAATTCCAAGGTCAAGTATTGCCGTTCTGCAGTACACCAAAATACTTGGGAATAACACTTGATAGAACTTTGACTTTCAAGCAACAGCTCTCAAATGTAGCTGCTAAAATAAAAACTAGAAATAATATTCTTCAGAAACTTGCTGGTACATCATGGGGAGCCAATACTCATGTTCTAAGATCAACAGCATTAGCCTTATCATATTCTGTTGCTGAATACTGCTGCCCCTCTTGGATCAATAGTGTTCACACAAAGAAGATCGATGTACAACTCAATCAAGCAATGTGCATAATCACGGGTTGCATTCGGAGCACGAACACACTATGGCTTCCTGTTCTCAGCAATGTTCCACCTCCAGCCCTAAGACGATCAGAAGCTCTCCTAAAGGTTTGGAAGAACATTCAGCTGAACCCCCAACTACCCATCCATCAAGATATAACGCACACTGAACATCAACGACTGAAATCAAGGAAACCACCCTGGCGTACAGCAATGGATCTTGAACGAAGCTCTTTTCATGTTAACAGTTCATGGAAAGCCCAGTGGGATCAGTCTTCAGTAGTGAACAAACATCTAGTTGAGAATCCTTCCAAATGAGTACAAGGATTTGATCTTCCAAGACGACAATGGAGAATCATCAATCGAATAAGAACTGGACAGGGCAGATATGGTTATCTGTTGTGCAAATGGGGTTGGACTAGCTCTGCAGATTGTGATTGTGGTGTCTCTTCTCAGTCAATCCACCACATTGTTGCTGACTGCCCAATTCGAGCTTTCAAAGGAACGCTAATGGACATTCACCGCACATCGGATGAAGCAGTTATTTGGGTCAAAATGCTAGACCTAGAGTTATAGTATTGTACGGACTTGTGACTACGCACATTTATCCTGAACTATATGCATGTGTGTACATAGATTCATCATACGATAAATAATAATAATAACCACGGATTACATATCCGCTGTGTCACATCTGCTTAGCCCATCATGACAGGAGTGAGCGAAGGTTGACTGGTCCTGGTGTCGATTCCACGTACAGCCATTGTGTCTTCTACACATCCCTAGAAAAGTCTGCAGATACGCTGTGGATTAAGATCTCCTCTGCACCGCTTTGCGTGCACAAGTACACAGTGTTGATTCAAATGCTAGGCTACAATTGGCTTAGCCTACGCGCAAGTAATTAGTACTGACTTGGGCGTCATTAGAATAAGGGTCTAGGCCCAATCAACATTAGTCTTTCTTTGTGGCTCAGAATAAGCGAAACACACATGATGCATACATATCTCGCGAGCACGTACCGATATGAGATACTCGTTACCATTTGAATTGTACTTCCATTTCACTCACTGGTCTCGAGCTGTTACAAATCTCAGATTAATGAAGTTATTACATCCACACGGTACCAAACAGCACTTGGTATTTCAAAGTATTTGAAATAATACTAGGATATAAGTGATTATCCTTTGAAAGTACTGCTAGAGATAAGCAAAATGTTAATTATGAACGCGCACATAGCATGTAACTGACTTTAATCAATATAAAGAAATATCACCTCTCACGCACAACATGCAGTTCACTCAAAATACTTCTGGCAAATGGTGCTGCTTCCCCCACCACAGGTGTTTAAATAGACTCACAGGCCCTTTGTGGCATCAGGTGATTCCCTGGCTAACAGAGACG